>NC_092084.1:10642326-13042326 GCF_043229965.1 Drosophila suzukii | reverse complement strand
GCCTACTCTATGAGTAACGGGTATAAAAATAATATATGATATTCAAGAAGTCCAATTGCACCAAAAAAAATCATAATTTCGTGTCTTAAGATTTTCCTTCATTTAATTCTGAAAACCAGTGTTGAATTAAGACATGAATATAGCTTCACATACCCGAACCATGGACTGGTTCTCAGAGTTTGAATTTTGATCCGCCGTTGAAGGTGCGTTTGTCGCAAAATGATCACCACCGCCTATGTGACTTACAAATAAGTTGGAGTTGGCAAAGTAAGGTTTAAAAGCGGATCAAATCAAATAGCATGTAAGATTACACACCTGTTAAATTTGCATTTGATTTGGGCAAGTTAACCATATCGCGTCGAAATGTTGACAAATTTTGGGTGAACCTATAAATATAAAAGAAATATCTCATTAATATTGCTAGTAACACCGATTGTTGCGATAGTAAACTAAAACCAAACTCACTTTTCCTTGTTTTTACTGGAAACGTTTCGCTCAATGCCAACCATAAGGTCATCAAACCATTGAGACATCGTCTGTTGTTTCTCCATCGGTTGCCCGCAGATGATTCTATCTTTTAGGGAGCTGTTAAATAGATTTGTTGTAAACCGACTGAATTTTAAGGAATTAACTAAATCATCGTACCGATAATAGTCCTCGTAGAGTAAAATAAGAACAAGCAGTGGTCGTGACATTGACCACTGGTTTCGACAATCCTCAGCCAAAACGTTGTTCAACAACGAGGACATCATACTCTGAAGCAACTCGGAATTAATTTCAACAACCTAAGAAAAATAAATACATATGTATAACTTATAAATTATAAAAATGTATATAGATACCTTTAAAAATTGGGCATTTTCCTGGTTTAAGCTACGAAGCTTTTTGTTTGGAAATGTGGAAACTAAAGAGAATTTCAGAATTAGTGGTATGCTTATAATTTAATGTACTTTCTGATTTACCTTTCATCTGAAGCTGCTTAAAGATGTAGGAAACAATACTGTCCAAAATTGTGCAGCAACTAATGTAAATGGCTGAGTCTAAAAATACAATTTGGTTACAGACGCCATTATCTTATTCTAATATTTTGAACACACCTAATGCCGCAAGTCCCTTAGTTAGACTTTTTAAAATGTATACGAATGCAGCAGGTTCCAAAGCAGCCAAATAAGAAACATGATCTTGTGAAAGGCAATTTAGTAAGTTGTAATAGGCCGTCGATAGTTTTGGATATTCCTGTAAGTAAGCAAATAGTTTTAAAAGTAGTTATACCTTTTATAGTAGATTTACTCACTAGTAGATCGCTCTGTTGTATCGAGAGTATTAGCTTTGCGATAACATTCAGTACATTGTCCAATGTATCATCGCCGTACAGTTTGAACACACCGCAATTTACATAATTTCCACCGAGTGAGTTTTTTAAGATTAAAAAGCATATGGCAATTCCTTTAAGTCTCATTGGGTACAGTCGGTCGCGCGGTACATCCTGATGCAGAATGCGATTGCCGTATATACAAATAAGTTTTGAAGCCTCGCGGAATAGGAGAATGCCCATGGGGCTGGACACATTGCCAGCGAGTCTTTGAGTGCGGCAATGCACCAGCTCGGCAAATAGTTTAAGAACTGGTGTCGTGACGGCAGGATCGTGAGCCCATAGCTCCATTGCGCGCAGCAGTATGGGCAGGTAGTCCGCATAGTAACTGAAAATAACAATCAAACCATTATTACAGCACACAATAAAAGGCAACATCTATACGCACAGCCATTCAAAGAGCATGGTGTATTGAATGCGAGCATTGAGCGGCAGAGCTAAGCCACGAAGGTCACGAGCCAAGCCAATGGTGGCCTTTTTAGCCTCATCGTTAGGAAATATATTGGTGTCCATCAGCACGGAACCAAGGGACTCAAATTGATCTAAATAGAAAATAGAAGGGGTATTATTATTAAGTCATAATAAATTGGGTGCATATATATGGCTGCATAACACTTTTGAAAGTTTCATAACGCCCACTCAAAAAGTGGCATTGTGACCTCAAGCGTTGACACTGGACGTTATGACATGAACCCTCATATATTATATATAAAATTTATATAATTTTTTGTTACTTGTTAAAGGTTCCAAAAATTTATAAAATCTCTCTTCATCTTCGCCCAAGTCGAACATCAATAAGCGCCCCAAAGAAGTGTAAAACATGGTGCGACATCTCATTTCACTCAATGTAGAATTGGTTCCTAGGAATGGGAAATGCTCGCTAGTGTGATGTGTAAGCATGAATTGAACTTCCTCGAGACGTGCAAGTTTGCGCACAGAGTTAAAGTGCACCGAGAGATCGGAAAGTAGCATAAGGGTTTTGGTGATAATCGGCTCAGAGCGTCCCCAAAACTTAAGGTTTGTAATACTGAAAGTATGGATATTATGATTAAGATCAGTGACAAGTTAACTCAAAAAAAGCAAACTTACATTTTACGGTTTATAAAACTTAAAAGCATTTGCTCGTCACTCAGTCCAAACACCTCATTAAGTCTCTTGTATACATTTGCCTTTTGAGCCTGCTCACTGCTGTGCATTTTTCGGACTTGGTCCAGAAAACTAAGTATCGCAAGCTCCAGCTTCTCGCAGCCAGCCTGTGGCAAACGAGCATCCGTAAGGCTCATCAGCTGGAGGACTCTTATCACGAGCTCCGCGTCCATGGTGTCATGCTCATCGCTTGTCGTTACCGAAAGACGACCCACTATGGCCGACCCGATTATGTACACCAACCACGTGAGCTGTAGCTCGTGTATGGTGATGTCTATGGGATTGGCGTTGGGCGACTGCAAAAGATTCTCGTACTCATGGGCCTTCTGGTCAAAATGCTGAACAAGAAGACTACAAGTCTTGTTATACTCGCACCTTTCTATAACAGACAATTGCTCCAGTTGCTGCTGCACCATACAGAGATCGTCCAGTGGGTCCTCCAAATTGTCTCGGACAATTACGGGTACCGCATCCAGGCGCGAGTCAATGTACGCCTTGATAACCTCCGGGGTGTATGTGCCTAGCAAATGCGGATCCGGGGACTTTACATATGGTACAGAGGCAACCATACGTTGCCATAATGTGAGTAAATAATGTACACTATTCGGTGCAAAAAGCCACATCTAAGTGTAAGGAATAGCTATTAGTATTATTACCAGCATCCCAAGATCTAAGTCATACATACATGCAGGGACTGCACAGTAAACTTTGCTATCAGTTCAATGGCTTGGGGATAACATGGGACCGCTATTAGTTCGCCTAACTGGTAATTGGACTTAAGGCGAGCTAACAAGCGGCAGAATTCATGGTAGTTATCTGGATCACTCAAGCCCTGAAACAAAATCCTTGACGAAATGTATCTTGTGAATCATTTCTCATATACTTACGTGCAGGGAGTTCAAAATATCACGCACTCCTTCGACCAAATGTGTAAGGAATTTCGTTCTCTCTGAATTACTAAAAAGAGAGCGACGCACAGATGTCATTTGTACCAGGCAGGATATGGAGTAGCTAGCTAAACCATTGGGCAAAATTTGGTATAAATCAAAAAAAAGTTTAAGTGTGTTCGAATCTAAGAATGCAGGGCGCCAAGCTGTGGGTATCTACGTATAAGGTCAATTTAATAGTAAATCGAAATGAATTAGTTGCATTTGCGTACATACCTGTACATTGTTCATATCGTCTGCGGATTCATCTGTAGAACTGCCTATGAAGTCAAAGCTTAGACAATTTTTCGTTAAACGCAACACGTGTGATATTAGCCTGTGGGGTAAAACAAAATATTTACAATTAATAACTTCATTATATTAAAAGCAATAGTCCTAAAGATAAGATTATACATTTGTATGCATATTATGAAAGGTAAGAGCTAAACACACATACATATACTTATAATGTCAAACGCACAATATATTATAATTAAATTTATATTTGAAAGATTAGGAGAGATTAGAGCTATATATACATATACTTTATAATGTCAAACTAATTATTCTTGAGAACTAGGAATTCAAATAAGATCATAGTTAACTTACAATCTATTATAATTACATTTATAGCAAGGGTTCTATAGCTAAGATTATACATTGTTATGCAGATTATGGAAGGCAAAGTAGTAACTCTTAAAAACTAAAGTTATGAAATAAAACATGGGCTTAATTAACTCACGCTTGCTGCGATTCGTCCATGAAGTTAATGGTTTTGCTATTGTCGCGGGCCGTGATCAACAGTGAGCAGGATAGCAAAAAGACCTCATAGAGCTGCTGGTCCCGAAAGGAAGTGGCTATTTTTCGATTCTTCGAAAACGACAAGTGGACGTCCAGCTCCACAATGGAGTTCATTTCGCAAACCAGCTGCGAAAGAATTTGCACGCCGATGGTGCAGTGCTCAGTGGAGCCCTAAAACGAGTTGACAGGATGATTAATGATGGATGAATAGAAGCAACTATAAGATAAGAGCCTACCTGCAAGAACTTTTTCACATCCTCCAAGAGGTTCTGAAAGACCAGCTCCCCCTTGTACGTGTCGAACCAGCCGAATTTGGTGATCTTGGCCAGTAAAGTAACCAGTGCCTGGATAACAAAGTGCTGCAGGTTGAATCGCGTAGCCAGGTAGTTGAGGGCATAGCTGCGTATGTCGATGCGCTGCTCGAGACTGAGTCCCTGGATTAGTTTGGTCAGCGTGGAGGCGGCCAGCAGCTGGGCGTAGCTGGAGTCGGCTCTGTCCAATAGCAACTGACACTTGGGCAGCGCATCCTGGCTGTTTACGAATGTCACCAGTGCCTTTTCCGCCTCCGCACGAATGCTAATGTCTGTGGCTTCGTAGAGTTGCTTGCACAGTACCTCCAGTTGTTGTATATCCTGAGGGCACCATGGAATCGCCTATATTTGCGTACTTTCTGTTAGGAACGCGCATGAAATACATACCATAACGATGAACGCCGGATGCCTTGGCTTCAAAAGCAATCTGGTCAATGCTGGAAACGCTTTTTAGTCCGGTTTTAAGTCTTAGAATCAACCGCAAATGAAAATTTCGGCTTTATTATAACTTGCTCAAACAAATGATAGTCATAGAGCTGTCGGTAGCTATGCCCTGACTGAGATATGTCTAACTTTTGGGTAAATTCATGAATGAAAACAAAACGCCAACTTCGTTTCTTAAACAAGCAAGTGTGACCAAAACAAACAAAGTGTGAATGGTTGGGGTATTCACGCACTTGTTGAACTGCAGTAGCGCGAACGCGGTATTATCGCATCTTCTAATTTTCGTTACGCAAAAATACCCTTTATGGAAAGAGACGCCTCGTTAAACAATTACAAAAATTTTAAATTTTTTTAAAAAAATATATGTGCCGAAAATTCTTTCCAATAAATTTCAAGGCACAACTTAACTTAAGAAAAGAAAATGTAGCAGCGCCAATTACACCCTTCTAGAAAATATTCCACGCTTATCGAAATTCGCAATCTTTCCATCATTTTTGGAAGCTTTTAGCTTTTAATTTTTTTTGATCAAGGTGTAGAAATTTATAAAGGTGCCGTCAGTTTTATAATCATAAAATAAAATCTGCGCTATCGATATAAAATTCTGACAAAAAGCTCATCAAAAAATCAAAGTTTCACATCTTTGAAAAATCCCAACCATTCCGCTGAGTGGTTCTCGGTGGGATTATCGTATTTCACAATGTCTTGAAGTGGAAATAGTTATCACAACTTTAATAAAATTCTTGACAATCCATTGCCATTACTTTCATAGTTTAGAAAGCATTTACTTAAATATTAAAATAAGAAATGTAAAAACCACTAAAGAAAATAATTTAATCTTAATCTTAAATAATGATTTCAAGTAAGCAAAACACTGAATTAAATAAAAAATATAAAACAGATAACATAAGTGGAAAAGAGATAGAAATAATCTCCTCCGTCATTTCGAAACGAAAATAAAACTTGACTGACGGAATGAAACCGACATTAATTTATTTCAATCGAATCTCACCAAGTTTAATTGAAAAATCCGAAAAGATTTCCATGTCTCCCCTGTATTATTAAAGAGAGAAAGGTCCGGCGTAGCAATTTTTACGGGGTGGGGTATGTACTCATCCAATCATTTAGCACCTGTGAACAAATTATTATCGATGACGGAGATCTGAAAGCTTGGAAAGACCTGCTGATCTGCTATTGCTTGTTATGTAAAACCTACAGCCAGGCCAGGCTTTACGAACCGGTGTAAAAACCTTTTAAGTTCATATTTACCTTACCAAATCCGACTCAAAGGACAACCCGTCTCCAAATCTCGATAACCAAATCATAACTGGCCCCATCAATACTTTATTTGTTTATTTAAATAATCTGCCACTAAGTGGACCACCATTAATAAGTTCATTGTTACGTACAAAACTCTGTTTGGTTTTATAGTATTCGTTGTTTTAGACAAATATTTAAGTAGATGACATTGTGTATACATCAAAAATAAAATGGATATATTACAAATATAAAGATTAAAATATCATACACACATAATGTTATATGACCTTCATTAATACAGCATCTTAATGTAAAACAGATTTCATTCAGGGTTCAATAAGCGGTTTTATGTTTTATTTAGTTCGTCAAGTAGTATGCTTTTTACTGAAGAGCTGGGTTTTATTGTCCTCACAGACTGAGCGCACAAGCCTTATTCCGTGGCAAGCAGCGAAAAGTTCTCAAAATTCAGCTTACCTTGTATAGACTCATCGTCCAAGTCTTCGGTGCTGTTGGTAATACGTGCTGTCAATGGAAGATAACAAATATTTATGAGATTCTATTCAAAATATATGCATAATATCATTGTAAGTATATACGCACTTCTAGACCCCTTTGTTGAGCTCACGCCCATGGAACTTTGTAAACCTCCATTTCGGCCATATAGAACATTCTCCAAGTAGGACAGACCATTGTTATTAACAATGTTTAAGCCAAGGCACGTCTCGATTTGCTTCCAGCGATGAAGCCGTTCTTGCAACTCATTTGTCACATCTCCAAGGGCATTTCGTGCCTCAACAATGGATCGATCGACATCATCAATACTCTTGCCGTGGGTGGAAACGAAAGCTCCCACCAAACTTGATCGCTTCTTTCGCAATTTCTCACAAGCCTCTCTGGCCGACTGAAGTTGCTTCTCAGCCGATGTGCGTTTCTTCTGATGATTCTTACTCTCTAGTTCATAGGTGTATTGCAGCCACGATTGAAGCTGAGGTGGTGGCGCCCAGCAGTTGTCAACTAACTCGAATTCGGCACGGGACAATTCATTGCGCAACATCTCGATCTCCTTTTTAAGCTGCTGCACTTCCAAATCCGAGTTTGAAGAACTGAGGGTGGGGGCTTCTTTAAGACGCCGCTCCAAATCCATTTTCTCAGTTGCCACATTTTCCTGCTCCATTCTGGCTCGTTCTAGTTCCTATAAAATTCAGAAAAATATTAGATATTTACGTTTTTTTAGAACTTAAATTAAAAACAAACCTTTTGCATCTCCTGTAGACTTTGTTCAGCTCTCTGCAATCCTTCCATATCTTGGGCCATGCGGCGCAGATGGCGTTTGGCATTCTTATTTTGCTGGTAGGCGTACCAACATCCAATAATAGCACTCAGCAACAAGGTAACCAATATGTAGTCCTTCCAACGGGTGCCAGTTTCTATAAAATGATAGATTTTATTCTATATATTGTAACTATAATTAATTTTCTCTTTGATACATTTCTAAAACATATACATTTTAAAACCAGAAATATTTAACTAATAGACTATAAAGCTTACCTCTCGGTGGTCCAAAAAGTACAACGTCCATTGCCTTTAATGAGATTTTTTGCTTATGTATAGGGTCTTTGATTCCAAGTACATTGCCCACATACTGAAGATTGTTCACAGCCAACCTAAAACGCAGAACAGAATTAGAAAATCTTAGAACTTAATCCAATATAATTAGAAACCTAAGAATAGTTAAAGGTCAAGCAATAGTTTATGAACATTGGCTTGCCAAAGTTAGCTTCCTTTCTTGGCTTATAAAACTGTCATTTAATTTCTAAAAAATAAAAACCTAAAAATGATGGGCTATGATGAACACCTTTTTAAAGATGAGATAACTGAATTTTAATAATGTTTAAACCTTAAATGATTTATAGCGTACCTTGGCAAAGCAGCTCCAGTAACCTTATGTAATTTAAACAGATCAACATATTGGGGCAGCTGAACAGATTGTGCCAACCAATCTGTGGTCTGTTCGATGGTCCAATTATGCACCTCTGATCTCAGCCAAGCCTCCCACAGTTCTTTGACCGATATATGCATATCGTCATTGAAGTGAAATGCTTTCTGCCGTTTTTCATAACCTGAGTCGTACTTCAATTCCTCCCGTAAAAACTGTAAAAACACATTTAAAAATGAGAAAATAAATAAGGTTATGAAATGTTGATAGTTTGAAATTAATGATGAACAATGAAATAATAAAGGGTGACCTACGTTAGCAACCAATAGGGATTGGTCGGGGAACTAATAAAATATAGCAATTTCAAAAGCTGTAAGCTTATTTCGCGATTAAAATATTTTAAACTTAAGATCTAGCATGATAGGAACAATAATTGAGATGACAACTGATTTAATTTTAAGAATATTTTTAGGTGATCGGTACTACTATCAATGTTAGTAGATCAAAAACCCTTTTAAACTATTTTAAACTTTGAGTAACAAGAGAGGAAGCTTTATTCGGCAAGCCGAGTTTTGTACATATTTTCAGGTATAATATAAATTATTAAGGCCAATATATTTAGAAATATAATTTTTATTGCATCTTTAGCATAGTCGTCCCATTAAAAAAAATACACAAAAATATTCATACAAAACCATCTGATAAATTAAAAAAAAAACTGATAAAATTCTAAACAACATTTTTAACCTAAAAATATAATCTTTTAAATCAAACATTATTTATATCAAATCAACACAATTAAACGATTGACAATCGAACTTCTATAGACAAAAGAAGATGAATGTTTGTTTTGAGGTCAAATGTTCCAAAAAGGAGTGAGCATTTGGATAAGGTAATAGCCAATTGGAAAAGTTGCATGTCAAATGACTTTGATATAAACTTTAATACTCTAATCCGGTTCTGTATAATGAAATTTCTATTTTTAGCAATGAATCGGGTATAATTTGTGTCGACTAAGCAAACTGTGATTATACTTTCTAGTCATGAAAACGTGATTTTGATATACTTTGTACTTTAAGTACAAAAGGCATTATAACATACGTCATCGGATTCGCTCAAATCGATGTTTCCATTATCATCATCATCCAGTTGCCGATGTAAGCTGGCAATAGCCTCCATTCCAAAACGATCCTGAACACTTCCACTATAGCAGTCAAAATCGTCTGCAGCACATGCCCCATCTGCCGAACCGCTTCCCATGGAACCTGTTAAAAAACGATGGGTAAATATCATAGCATATGAAAAATAAAAACTAAATTATCTAATTTAAATAAGATAAAAACGAAAATATAATACATACATTTATAAACATAGGACCTTCAGATGATAGCTAGTAGTGGTATATTTAAAAGAAAAACCATAATAAAGGAAGCTAACCTCGGCAAGCCAAAGTTTACATACCCTTGCAGTCATAAAGAAATAAATTTGTATCCTCAAAGATAGTTTCTAAATTTAAATACAGTAAAAACCCCTGTTTTTGCGCTATAGACGTCCGTTGAAAAAAAACTAAAACGTTTTACTGAAATCATTGGAATGATTGTCGTCATATTTATGAAAAACAAAAGAGAAATGCCAATTTGTCATTAAATTAAAAAAAAAATTGATTACTGAAATCAAATTTAACAACTATAAAATTTAAATTTAAAAACAGCGAGGTTTTACCAATTTGGCCAGATTGTCCTATAAATTGTGCGATCGTTCCTATGGCAGCTATATGATATAGTCGTCCGATCCCAGCCGTTCGGACTTATATTCTACCTGCAATAGAAAGAAGACTATTGTTAAAGTTTCATCCGTCTGCCTTCAAAACTGAAATACTAGTTTGCTTAGAAACGGACGGACAGACAAACATACGGACATGCTTATATCTATTTTATCCATCTACTTTATAATACTGCTTTGCATACATCTAACTAAAATTAAGAATCCCTCTGCAAGGGTATGTAATTCTTAGTTTAAAATCGTGCTCATATTGGTAATAATCGAAATACTATTTAACAGTACAATTTGTAGGTGACTCAGTGTAGTAAATTGTTAAATTTAAACCTAAACTTATGCATTAGCCTAGTATGTGTTAGTAATAACTTGTTTTTGGTAAGGAGAATATAATCCGATTACAAGCAGAATGGTGTTCACATGGCACTTACTAAATTCATTACTGACAGCCTGGGACATAGCCTCGCTTAGGAGATTGTATGAGCTCCTATGCAGATTTTGCTCAAGGTGAGTGGAGTGCTCTCCTCCGCTTCCGGCATGCGATGCCGCGATATGGGTCACATGTTCCGGCTGGGAATTGTGACCAGATTCATGGGATGAGTGACGTGAGGCCACATTGGGATTTTGCTTATACTGATGTTGCGTGTTATATCGATTCGAAACGACGGAAACTGTGTGTGTCCCATGATCTTGCGAACTTATGCTCTTCAGCACACAGCATATGAATATGAAAGAATAGTTCCAAATAGTATTCTTTCGCATTGTTGTAAATGTGCGGACTTCTTTTAAGTAAACTATCGCAGACGTCTCCTTATAATCAGCAATCGGTTCGGGTTCTTTTAAGTCAACAGTTCACATTTGTTGGTCGTGCAAATCATAGTTTTAACAGATGATAGCCTGAAATGGGATATTAATGAAATATTAGAAATATGAAATCAGATTTTATAGATTTTAAGTGAAATCTCTCGATAACCTTCGGAAAACGTATACAATAATAATAAATTAAATGCATGCTAGGGTCATAAAAGATGGAAATAAGTGTATTATTGAGTAGTATCGGGTTATTGGGCATACATTTCTGGTTCAAATTGGATTTTTAAAGGTTCTGAGAAGACTGTTCGTATAGTATTCTAGTATTGGAACCTTCCTCCTACACAGATCTTGTGATTTGTACCCTAAAATACGGTTCTCTTAGATTCCATAGTGATATAGTACGTGAATAAAATTGATTAAATAACCAGGCATAGCCAACTGTGTGCAAAAGTATTATTGCATTCGCCAATAAATAGAGATTTACTGGGCGCAAGACTTATGAGGCTGTTATTTGTCGATGAGATTCAGCTTTAGGGTTATTATAAGATAACCGCTGAGCGAATATTTGCTTAGAAAAACAAATTAAGGCGAACAGTGTATGAGTAATAGAATAAAGAGATTTTTGGCTCGCCAAGATAAAACTTTGGGAAGTTATTTGAAAATTCGGTGGTTTTTTTATTTTGTTAACAAGTGTAAGTATAGCTGTAAGTGCTTTATAAAACCTTTTCGATAGCTCAGGGCTGTGATCCATTGTATCATGTCAAATAAATATGCGATTTACATCTGTGTAATTGCAATACACTAAAGATCGTTTCTGATTTGTAATTAGAAAGAAATAAATGCGTAAAACATAGAACAATCGTGCAGTGATCGTAAAACACTCAACACATAACGGTACATTTACATGGCAGCTGAGAAATCGACTTTAAATCATGGGCAAAGCTTACTGTATAACTGTTTTTTTGTTTTTTTTTTGTTAATATTTTTAATATTAGACATTGATACTATATACTAGTGTACATATGTAAGTTTCGGAAGGCATCAACATTTGTTTACTTCCAAGAACGTAGAAAACTGCGAAATACAATGATGTTCGGTTGGTTTCGGCTGCGTTATGAGTGCACAATTTACAATGCCATTGCTAAACACTTAATAACCACACATATGTGGATGCCCAGTGGTAAACTTCCATAAGTTTTTTTTAGACCTCAAATAAAAATAAAAGCACTCACACTAAAATAAAATTCCTCAGTCGAACGATGTGACCAGTCTACTGAATGGCCAAAATACAATCAGCGCTTTTCAAATTGGAAAATCATTTCGGGCCAATAATGTAATAATAATTAAAACATAATTTTGGACATAAAATATTCTTTCAACGATGGTATAAAACCGAAGAAATAAACATGATTTGAAATCAAACGATTTGCGCGAGTTCAGTAAAAGCAGGTTAAAAGCAATGTTTCCACTATTTCCAAACTTGCGTTCTGGTACGTAAAAGCTCATTCGTTGTTGCTCAAATACAATTAATTCTGGCAAGAAATCCTAAAATCTTCCACTAGTTGAATCTTAAAATCAGAACGTCAATAGTAGCTTTTAAATTTTATTTTTATAAAAAATTTAGAAAATAGACTGCTTACATTTAAATGAAGTACGTGAGAATTGGAACTGCATTGTTATTGAAAGTTTTTTAACTAACTAGCGCTTTGTGTAATTTAAAGAGGAATAGTTGGGATTTTTGGAACATTGTAGTTATGCACTGCGCACAATCGATTGCACAGTATAATATCCCAGACACACCAAGGGAATGATTGCATTTATAAAATGATGTAAAAAATATATATAAAGGATATTTTAAATTTTATATATCTTATCAAGTTTTTTAATTATGATAACAATGTATCAAAAACAATAAAAAACCATCGACAAATGATTTGATGGCTTCTTTAATTTGGACAGCCAATTGTATATTTGTAATTTATTTCCAATAAATACAAAGAAATTTCAAATTAATAGCAACATTTAGCCGTTAAATATCCAAATGAAGTGTTTGCATCAACGCAGTGCGAAACATGCATTGACTCACAAACGCGATGCTGAGTCCGTGACAAATGTCACAAACTATTGCCTAACGCGTAGTTTAAATAACAATTGATTGCTACAGAAGTTGTCAGCGCGAAAGACAATATTAATTTAATAATTTACATGTAATTCGTGAGCAACGTTAGAAAGGGCGAATACTCGATAGTATTAGGAGAAAACCGAATTGGCACATGAAATTGGCATTTATTTGTTGATAGTATGTGAAGACTAAACAAACGAGACAAACATCGAAAAAAAAAATATATAAAAACGCGCGCATGCAGCATTTTTGGTTAAAATAAACATTTATAAAGTAAGCATTTGAATGGGATACACAATACCCGATGGCGAATTAGAGTAGATATCATTGTTAATGCCCATAATGTACAGATTTGTGTGTGTTGTGACATATTCGATGCGGAAATAGTGTATTTTTAAACAAGTCTCTGGAGCTGATACATTGATACATAGCTCACGCGCACAGGACACCACAGTCCTAACATAAAACTCTCGTTTCACGCCATCTATGTATATCCATTGTGTTACATAGCGAATAAGACAAAACTCAAGAAAGTAGCAAAATCCGATCCGATTCCTTGGCCAAACAGGTATGTATTCGCAGGAATATATGTATACATAACGCGTACATCCGAATGTTTACATCCTTATTACTAAATATAGAAGGAGCAGAAATCAAAGCATTTCCAATTGTGCAAATTGCCAGTGGATGTGTGTATTTATGCGAACGTTTATGTGTGTATGTGGGTAGATAAATGCATGGCATGCGAAAATTCGCATGCTTCCTGCAAATTCTACATAGGATATTATTTACTCGCATAATAATCGCATGTACATGGGCATATACACCTGTGTGTATGCGCTTGGGTGTGTGTTTGTGTGTATATACAGTGGTAAACAACTAAAAAGGAAACACTGACATTTAATACTTGAAGGTACCGTAACTTTTATGTAAATAAACCGAAGGGATACTGAAAACGTAATATCTAAACAAAATGAATGTACCTTTTAAAGTCTGTTGTATAATTAATCTCTCTCACATTTAGTTAATATTATCATATTGTCAGTAAATTAAAATACAAGTTTTTGTAAATGGTTAAAAAGAGTTTTTACCTTGATAAAGAATCTTCTAAAATTTCGACTTTCATCCAAACTTGGAATTATGCTTTTCATATAAATATTAAATATTAGAACCATTCTATTAAAGAATGGTATTTTCTAGAATTCCTTTGAAATATCTTAGATCTTTTTATGGAAATTAAAACTGAATCGTTAGAATTAGATGTATTGTATTGTATTTTTAAAAACCGGACGATTTTGTGATTTATAAAGACAGGATGAAAAGTTTTCTATCCTGTGAAGTAAATTTATTTTTCTTGATCAGCTATAGGATCCCTTAGGATATAATCATGGAAATCCCGTACTTTATATTCTCTTATTCCTATTGAAATATTGCATTGGAAAACGTTTTGAAAACCCAATGTACATTATTCACTGCAGGATACTCAAGGATCTTTAAATGAGAGATAGTTTTGTGAACAAACGTGCACAGTAAAGGCGCCAACTAATTTGAGTACGATGAGCGGCGTTACCCAGGAATTTTGTGTACGCTGGAACAGCCATTTGGGAAGCATTGGGGCCGCGTTTCCCCAGCTTTTGGCGGGACAGAGATTCGTGGACGTAACCCTCGCCTGCGAGGGCACCCAGGTGCACTGCCATCGCCTGGTTCTGGCCGCATGCTCCACCTACTTTGAGGCGATACTGGCGGAGCATCCCTGCAAGCATCCCGTCATCATATTACCCCGTGAGATCAAGCTATGGGAGATTCAGGCGCTGGTGGACTTCATGTACAAGGGAGAGGTCAATGTCACGCAAGCCGGTCTTGGTCAGTTACTGCGTTGTGCCGAACAACTACAGATTCGCGGACTATACGGTTCCGAGGCGACGATAAACTACAAGCAGCTCCATCAGGCGAGTCTCGACGCGCTCAAGGATCCAACTGCATCCACACCGCGGGGCATTAAGCATGTGGACAGCACGGAGACGGATGATGCAGCCACCAATTCAACCACCTCAACGATAACCACCTCCTCCGCTCCACCGTATCCAGTTAACCAGCAGCACCAGCAGCAGCAACAACAACCGATAGTATTGAAGCGCCAAAATCAGGACGCCCGTCAGCAACGACCTCATATAAACGGCAGTAATGCACTGCAGCAGCAGTCATTAAAGGCCACCTCTGCGATTGTCCTGGGCAGCCACTCGAATGCCCCGACCGAGGATGACTCCGGCGATGAGGTGTCCAACAATTGGAACGCCTACGGGGATCACTTCGAGGACAACAAAATGAATACCCAGCTAGCCCTTCAGCAGTCGAGGTTTGTAGTCGACCTGTACTTTGTTATCAAAGGGTTCATTTCTTATTTGTTATTTTGTTTGATGGGTCCGCCATAACTTTCCACCATTAAAGTAAGCTTTCGCTTTTACAACAGGATTCAAATGCAGCTGCAGCACCAGCACTATTTGGACTCGAATATTGAGGACGACCACAACTATGTGGCCGCTCACGATGAAAACAATGACAGCAGCTTTGTCGCCGGCATGGCCTGCGGCTCCGGTCTATCCGTCAGCATGGACACTGATCTCGACACATCGGCCAATACTTCCGGCGGACTGAGCCACAATTCGATCGACGGATATACTTCATATAAGCGCGTTCGACGCTCAGAGGCGTCTCTAGCACAAGCGGCCAAATGTGTTTCGAAGGGCGAGACATTCCAAACTGTCAGCAATATGTTCAATATTCCTGTCTCGACCATTCGGTTCTATATGGCGCGCAAGGGAATTCTTCCGAAGCGGAAACGTGGACGTGGTGCTTCCCATGCCGGCAACATAATAATCACAACAAACTCAGGAAAACTTTCAACCGTCCCTGCGAGCGTAACTCCTCACCCTCATCCTCATTCCCAATCTCAGCAAATGTCCTTGGACAGCCTGCAGCTAAAGGCGGGCATCGCAAACACCAGTGGCAGCAATAGTCCGGCAACTGCAACGGCCACCTCGATGTCACCATCGTTTGACATGGCCTCGGCAGCGGATATCGTGCCTTTTCACCTCCACAGCGATGCGGCGGCGGCATTCAAGCTCAACGATCAGAAGCTGCACATGATCTAACCACGCTGTTTGCGAACCTGTACTGTACTAGTGGGGCAAACATTAATAGAGTTCGATTTCCAAGCAGTTGCTGCTTTCTTTTTTTTTAATTTCGGGGTACGCATCGGCTCGTGTGGGATCTTTAGTCATAACATAGTCAACAAAATACAATTTATTCTTAGATTTATTTTAATACGCTTTGAAGTTAAGGTTCATCCTTGGTTGATTGTACTCACTGTTCAACCCATTTATTCATCATCAAGATATTTCAAAAATTACACAAATATTAACAGTAGACGTATTCTATCAAGGACTATGACTAAAACTTGCGTAAAAATCTAAAATCTGTTTATTGTCGCCCCAGTACTCTAAGACATTACTGTATTGTTAATAAGATAATTATTAATAAAATCAACCTGGAAACTTTTACTAGGTTTTTGTGTGATTGCAAATATAAAATGACAATTCATAATAAAATCAAAGGTCGTAAAAGACATAATCATAATGCTAACGACAAAGGATATATTATATTGTGTGGTATTATTGGCCAAATACCCCGAAATGTGAAAACCATTATGTATACTTTCAGAGAGTTATTTGTAAAGCAGAGAAGGAGACATCTCCGATCCTATTAAGTATATATATTCTTGTTCAGACTCATTCGGAGCGTAGATATATGGTCATTTCATTGCAATCGTGTCAACAATTTTGGGCCATATCTTCAAGTAATACGCTACTATAATAGCCGTTGTGAAAATAGTATTAAATGCATGAGTACTGTGTACGAGAAGGCTTGGCAATAAAAATTTTAATGCATTCAAAGTACCAATAAAATGATGTATGGCATTTTCACCTAGTTTTTAAGGCGCCAGAGAAAGATAAAATATTTGGATCTTTTTTTGTAAGAAATTTAATGTACAGTTTGTGAAAAGATCAATCTGAGTAGTAAGCTAAAGATCAAATTATTTAACCGTATGATTTGTTTACATTTTACTTGTCGACAATGGAAAGTTTTGTCTTCATGCATGCGATTTGTTTGAGTTCGCAAAAATACACTCACGATGGATTACTAAGAATATCATATTTACTGCCAATCAGATTTTTGCTTGGATATTATTACGTGGTTTATTATTCTTAGAAATTGTTTATACCTCGGCTGGTTTGCTCACAACGCTCAGTATATATTCATTTTTGTAGTCGAATTTCCCGCTCCTCTATTAGTTTTGTTAAGAAAATCTATACGTAAATAAAACAAAGGAACTTCTCCATAATTCGACACTAGTGTAAACGCATCATAAGTCGTTAGGATCCAGTGGTTGTCCGATGCGAACGCTGTAAGTGTAAACGGGACTTAATAAGATCAAATTATAGAACTGTTTTTGGCGCCAGTTTGGTATATTTTCACGGTCACGCTGCGGTCACACTTCAAGGCTAGATGTAAATATTCGCACACGATTTCAATTAATTTTTTAGAATGTCTCAAGGAAACACTGTTGAAAGGGGGTTGCCATGTGACTCCTACCTGGACAAAAGCCTGCAAGATGACAAAAATATACAGGCAACGTTGAAAAACTTCTACAGCAGCATTGAAGTTCTGGAAGCCGACCTGCAAAAGGCACTTGCGATACAGGCAGGACGCACATTGAACACCAACGACCAAATTAAACTGGATAGTTACTTGGCATATTTGACCAGCACACTGTTTTGGATACACCTGAAACTGCAAGGTGTGGATGTCGCAAAGGTAATATAAAATAATATAATACATTGTAATATAACACATCATATATTTCCAATTCAGCATGGTGTGATGCACGATTTGGGGCGCGCCAAGGAAATGCTTGCCCGCGATAGGGAAATAAACGCATCTCTGGCGGCTCCAAGACTGGATATTAAGGCTGCCAAGCGGTTTATTGCCGCAGGAACACATACGCGATTTGTGGACATGGATGGCGTTATGGTCACCGAAACACAATATAATAAAAGTCTGGAACAAACCGAGAAATAAAACAAAATTACCAATCTACCCAGCAATGTCTGAAAAATATAACTAAAAACCTTTGTTCACTCACCATACCATTCAAATACAACATACATATGTACATACATACCATACATAACATACAGAAAACCATCCAGGTTAGTATAATGTTGGGAATATTACTGATCTTATTTTGATTTCAGTGCTTACTTTTTCCTTTATGTTATATTCTATAATTCCTTTACTTCATAAGATCACTTATAAGATCTACAAATAGTGGTGGGCATCTTCGGGGAATACTCCTTGCATAAATCTCAACATATTTTCCAATCCCCTGGTAAATCCATAAGCCCAGTCCCCGAAATTAAGACAAAATAATGTTGTAAAGCTGGAAAATAATTTTAATTCGTACGTTTCATTCTAAATGGCTTAATTTACGGTACAATACGATATATTACTGATGTTTCAAAACCGATAAATTAACATTAGCATTGTCCTTAACTTTATGTTGATCATATTCAATACTTTAACCATACAGATATTAATATTTCCGATTTAATTTTTTCCATTTTCTTGTTTTCTTGAATTATTAATTATTTATGTATATAGCAATTTTGTTTTGCCTTTCATTTTCTTTTGTTTTTATTTTTATTTTATTTTATTTTGTTTTTAAGATTATTGAACGAGAACTGGCAATATAGCCCAAAATTTTCTATCAGTCGGTGTAAGATTGCCCCAATAAGGGGGTTTTTAAAGCCCGGGCTGGGCCCAGTGCACAATTGTTATTTTCCTGCCGCTTATCCGTGACCATCGAAATGTTCAAGTTCTCTACACGTCCAGCAAAGGATCGTATAATTTACTAACTAGCATAAATATTAATTGTTTTTTGTTTTGTTTTCTTATTTACAGCTGCGTTTTGTGTTAATTTATTTCTTCTGGCTTTTTGGTTTTGTTGTGTTTTTTGTGTTTTTGTTTTTTTTTCGTTTTTTTGAAAGTTTTTCCTACTCGAACGTTGGCATTGCTTGGTCCGAGGTATGCAAAAAAAATATGTAAATATTTCCCAATTTTTATTTGTATTTCGTTAATGCTGTTCTGCTGTTGTTGTATCTCATATTGACGAGTATATGAATATAAATTGGGATGTACTCACTTAATAATTGTTTATTAATCTATGAATAAAGTATGGCTATGTATTTACCACTCACACATAAGAATACACATTTTTTGTTGCTTGTTAAGTTTGTTTTCTGTCCTTTTTTTGTTTTACTCCTTTCCTCCACGTGTCTTTTTTTGTTTTTTGTTTGGTTTTTGCTTTTCTTCGCTCCATTTTACGTTAACTAGTTTGGTTTTTTTTTCTGGTTTTTGTCTTCACATTTACATTTATATACTTAACTACTTAAAGTTAAAATTTATTTATGTGCTTATACACGAGCAACGTATTTGTAACTATGCTAAAGTAATCATAAAGGTCGATACAAATTTCATTATTTAGAGAGAAAGCTAGCTGCGCGCTGGCTCCGGGCACATGTGAGTGGAATGTGGAGTGGGCGTGGCTGATTGTTGATCTATGCGCGATTCTGGATGTAATCTGGACTCAGATCCTGATCGTGAACATGATCCTGGTCGGGATGACCATGATATAGATAACAATATCAATGCTTATATTCCGGGTAGCAGCCATTCTCGATGATTTGTTCGGACTGACTGTTGTTGCTGCTGCTGGTATCGCCTGATTGCTGATGATGATGCGGATGCTGCTGATGCTGATGCTGCTGCTGCTGATAAATTGGCAGCTGGAGGAGCTGCAACTGCTGCTGATGCTGCTGACTTAGTGCCGCCGTGTCTGCTGCTGCTAATGGCAAACCGCGACGAATGGGCGGCTGGATAACACTTCCACTGCTTTCCGTTTCCGTTGAGGGCGGGGATGGATAATAGTCCCTCTGACTTACACTTATACCATTTGGGACGATTGGCAAAGCCATTATGGAATTGTTGGCTACCGCCGTCGCCGCTCCCGCTGCCGATGCCGATGCCGCTGCGGAGGATTGATGATGATCGCCGTGGTGCTGATGCTGCTGTTGCTGCTGCGGATGCTGCTGCTGCGTTATAGCCCCCGAAATGGGTCCGACGTCGATGTATGGTTGGGAATCCGACATTGTACCGGATGGCGGCTGGTCCAATACCACGACGGATACCACATCCTCACTCGCCCACCGGGCTAACTGTTGTTGAGCTTGAATAAAGTCATCACTAGAAAATAATAATCGTAGCAGGAACAACGGCACATGGTAAGAACAAAAGGAGGCCATCTGGGACGGGAACGTGGGATCGGATCGGTTGGTTGATAGGTTCGGGTTGGATTTCTAATGTTTTCTAAAGATTCAACAGCAAAGTACAAGTTATATCAGTGATCAAGTCCTCTTGAAATCGTACAAATCGACCATTACTCGAATTGATGTAACCGATTCTAAAATTTGAACTACAACTGAAATTTTTAATACAACTATGGTTTTTACAACACATATAGATAATAGTTCTTTGATACAAGCAGTTCTTTAGCTTAATATGCAAATGGTTGAAACAGCTGCATATTAAAAGTTTATTAACAAAAATTTAAATCATTAACTAAATTCTCCGAACCTAAATAAATCAAATTAAAATGGAACTTATAAACAAGAAGGTACAAAAATGCGTCCCTTTACAGACCAATCATTAAAGGAAAATACTCGAATTTTATGCATATTGAACAACAAATGTGTGATAAAGAACAAATAAAAAGGACATACAACGAAAGGAACATAATATCACTAAGTCATCATAAGAAAAAAGATAAAAAAATATGACAAATTGAATATCTTGCAGCTGATTCACCGTTTACAACCGGCTTCTCATGTGGGAAGGACAATGGCAATGGAACAAACAGACAGAAATAGAGGCCAGGACTTACCTCTCGCTATCTGGTGTCTCGTGGCAGTCGAGTCGAGCGTCGACCACTTGGCGCTCGTGGTGGTCAGCGGTCTCGTAGATGCCCTCGTCCTCCTGCTGCAAATGGGTGTGTGATGAGTGGTGCGACGAGTGTGGACCGTGCGTGGCATGTCCGTGGGCATGGGAGTGGTGCGTGTGGTGCCCGAATGCGTGGGGTGAGTGCGACTGGTGCGGCGCGTGTCGTCCTGAAGATGCCGGCTGTCGGTAGCGTCCACCGAATGTGAATCGAGACTCCTCATCGGAACGGGGACGACAGCTTCTGCTGTAAGACGCATGAATTGTAGCGGTTTTCTGAGATTGTGGTATTTGCTGATTGGAGCTATAGGCGATAAGGATAAGAAAAAGGCAAGCAAATAATCAAATTATTTAGTGGCATGGGAGTTAATGGAGGGAGGAGGGACTTTAGGCTTTTGATTTTTGGTATTTTTTTCTTTTTTTGTATTTTTTTTTTTTTTTAGAAACGACAGGCAAACGAGATTTGGACGGAGCCTGAAACCGAGACCAAAACAGAGACCGATAGCCATGAGGAACTTAAGAGCAATGTCAACGCATTGGTTACAATGCTTGTTAAAAAATGTGCAAGTGATTACATAAATAGGAAAACGATGTGAAGTCAAGACCCTTAAGAAATAAGACCACAAGATGGTATTAAGTTAAGTTAGTTAGAGTGGGAACCAACCTTTATCACACAAGGTATTCCAGCCTGAAGCCTGCAAGAAATGCGAATATAAATTGGCATTGGCTTGAGTTACATTTAATATACTGCAGTACAAACAAGCAGTGGCTTTCATGCCTTAATGGTAGGTCAGTTTTTTTCTGTTTAAAATAACATCATGAATTTGTATATGCTTTTTGATGAGTATGAAGCTTTTGTCTTCGTTAGTTTTTTTTTAATATGAACATGTGAGATACTCTCAAGCCATCAAATATATTAGGTAATTAATCACTTGCTCTACGATTTAGTTATGGGTTGATTGGAAATTTTTGTTTATCACAGATTGACTATTTGGAAAATTATAAACGCGTTGACTATTAAGAATACGGTTGGTTAATGGGAAGCAACTTTTCACTGCCTACGTTAATACCATGGTTACAAAGCAGATAGCAATACAGATAGGTGTTTAAAACTTCTAGGAAATTATGAATTATACATTCATAGTCACAGCAGTTAGTCATTTATGTTGAAGTGTGTATAAGAAACAGATGTAAGACATTTTATATTCATGTGGACAAGACAAAACAAGACAAGAAACGACACGACAAAACAGGACAAGACACGACAAAACGGGACAGGACAAAACAGGACAGGACAGGACAGGACGGGCATTTCGGGTGTCTGACTGACTCGGTGCCAATACTTTTAAGTAAAAGGTTTTACGGTACGGTGATTAAGTTCTGAAGCAGAAATAACACTAACCCTTGAGATGACTCACTACAAGCTGCGGAACTTTCTAATCTATAGTGTCGATCGGCTTCTGTTTCCGACATTCGTATATCCTCGGATCCGCTGGGACTCATGTGACGGGACGAGTGGTGCTCAAGCTGCCGTATTAGATCCTCCAGATTGCGTATTCGCAGCGGTCCCGTCGACGGGGCATCATCATCGTCCAGCTGCTGCTGCTGCTGCTGTTGCATACCGACCGCCGACGGCTGGTGCAGCTGATGTTGCGATCGATGGTGATGGAGCATCTGACCACCGTGCGGTATACCCCCCGAGATGGACGTCGATCCGCCACCGGCTCCCACGCTCGAACCCAGTCCCATGCTACCGAGGCCAGCTCCACTGCCATCGAGGATGATCGCGTGCACGGCCGCATTGTCGCAGATATTCTCCCGCGAACTGGACTTCGATCCGATATTCCGTTTATACTGCTGTTCAGCCGAGTAGCCCAGCTGGGAATTGTTGCAGTCCTGCAGCGTTTTGCGCAGCATCTCTTCGCTGAGGCTGCCGCTGCCAACGGGCGTGTTTCCGGTTCCGGTACCACGGTGCGTTGCAGCATTGCGTAGCGCCTCCAATATATCCTCGTGATATCCATTGAGGGACTTCAGCGTTCGCTCCACTTCGGAGGCAGCCGCCCCGCCGCTTGTCGAGGCGAGGGTGCCGTCTTGGGTTATAAGCTCGAGGTTATCGGACTGATTGTCATCGCCCCATTTATCTTTCAGCTGCTCACCGTGCACCAGACCATAGCCGTGCTTCTTTAATATACCCTTCTCTGTGTGGCAGCCAATAACAATGCATTAAGTTTGGGTAGTAGTTAGTATTTAGTTCCAATGTGCATGTAAAGGAATATACATATGTACAAAATTTGGTAGAGAAAGGCACGTGACTGCAAAACAGCGATTATAGTGGGGATGACTTATGTTTGTATACTTATATGTGTATATGCACAAGATGCACAACAGATATACCTAGATATTTCTTTGGACTTGTGATTTCCCTAGTTGTTCAGTTCCCCCTGAATAGAAACAATTCCTAATTTTGGTCGAATGTTGACCCAGTTTTTTCACCCCATTTTGTGTGTATATTTCTAATCATCATTACCATGCGAGTTCGAGACAAAGTGGGGTAATTTTTGGCAAGTAATCGTATAAAAGATAGGAAAGAAATCAGAATAAAATAAAAATATCAAAGAATTTGTTTCGTCTTATATACATAACATCTCTAACAAAAGAAAATTATATCAATATATGGTATGATTTGAATGTATCTAGTATTAGCTAAATAGTTATTTTTGTTACGGACAGACAGACACTTAATTCGATCGACTCGACTGTTGATGCTGATTAAGAATATATATACCTAATACTTTGTCCTTAAAAATTACAAATTTTGAATATATTTTTAATTCAAATGATTCAAATGAAAATTCAAAATAATTTTTTGACCTATACTGTTGATAAGCGGCGGTCCATCGCTGTTTTTTCTAAACTAAATAAATAATAAATTAAATAAAAACCTTAAAGCTCAGTTTAAATTAATTAAATAATGTCTTTATTTACATACATATTAATAACAATTCATTGAAACGCGAATAAAAACATAAATAGACAACGCTTTTCAGCCATTTCTTAGGTATTTTCAATCCTAAATGAAGTCTTCATATTGCCAAAAGTGTTCTTTGGAAAATTGCCGACCTTTAAATAGAAAGTCGGAAATGTAATTTTACCTATTTAAAAGGGATACAAATATCTAATATATTTCGAAAGAAACTGAGAATATGAATATATCCCACATAAATTTGTTTTTTTATATCTTTATATCTTGGAAAAAACAAAGATAAAAACTTAGGTCGCTTTAAAAGGGAATAAGAAGCTTGTTGGGAGAGTGTACGTATATAGAAATAACATTTATGTTCGCTGAAAATAAACTTATGATTGCTATTGAGAGTATTAATGTAAAACTGTAACTGCAATAATAGAAGCTCTGAAGAGTACAAGCAGTAAACGTTAATCAATTATTATTCTATTCAAATTTAGGTTGTTAACATGGAAGGCATCTAAACTTTAAGCGGGAACATAGGAACACAAATTAGTTTAATCCGTTTTTTTTTCATTAATATGCGATTATATAGTGTCTTTGTGGGGAA
Source organism: Drosophila suzukii (assembly GCF_043229965.1). Classification (NCBI taxonomy): domain Eukaryota; kingdom Metazoa; phylum Arthropoda; class Insecta; order Diptera; family Drosophilidae; genus Drosophila; species Drosophila suzukii. The sequence goes on along the minus strand of NC_092084.1, from coordinate 13,017,738 downwards.
ATTCCCGTTCAACGTGATAAAAAAATTATAATTGATGAAAAAAAAAAATTTAATTTAAATAACTTGAATCGAAAGACTTCTGTGAATATAAGTTAAAAATGGTTTTTCGATATGTAAATGTATTTTTCAAAAATTGTCAAGTCCCCTAGATAATTTTGTTTTTTGATTCAGTGCTTGAAAAGTTGTAAGAAAAAATTGTTTTTGAAATAAATCGTTTTTGAGGCCATAGAACGAGAACCTCCCCTTAAATGCAACTCTAAATTTATAACTGGGGTATCACTGAAATCTCAAGAAACTTTAAAAAACTCCGTCGGTGTCACAAAGATTTTTATATAATTTAACCAAATTTGATTTTATCTTAGCCCTTTTATTACGTTATTATTAGTACAACTCTTTGAACTGCAGTACTCATTGTGAAAAATCATTCTATATTTACAAAACTTAAAAGGAACAAGCTTTGTAAATATATTTTTGTAGATATTTGTAACACCGAGCTTGGACTTTTAGTTGAAATTTGTATTTAAGAGGTTTCTGTGACACCCCTCAGCCACTTTGTTTGTGAATCTAATCTAAGCAAAAGTATTTTAAATATTGTAAACATGATGTATTAACCTGCATGTGACTGATCGTCCTCGCCACATGTCGTGTAGCGTCGTCCATGAATGCCCTTGTCCCTGTGAATGATAATAATGAAATGGCGGCATATTTTATGCTCGCTCGAAAGAGCATGATCAAGCTTTTGAATCTGGTTGTAAACGATGAATCAGCCTGCCTGTTCGTCAAAGGTTTTAGCATAAGTATTAGGCTCGTTTTTTTCTTCTTCGAAAAGTCCTTATGAAAATGCGATGGCTGATGCATCGTTTATCACCATATCTTGCTGGGGCAAAATAGTGTGACCAGACAAATTCAAAATGGTTGTAAACGATGAAGCAGCCCGGCATACGTTTTACGATTTTTCCTCATTCTAACAGATTCTTTTTTTGTTTCAGATAAAAAACTGGGATTTCCCTAGACTGTTGAATTGTGGATCGACCCCAAATGGTTCCTGTTGAAACTTTAAACAGCTGTGACTAGTTGTCAACTTTTTCGGAAGTAAAAACATGTAATATTTTATTTTTCATCTCAAGAAGGTAAGCTAAGGAGAACTTTAAATATACTTTGTAAATTGATTTTAAAGTAAATAATGCATACTGGAGATACTAAAATGTTACAGAGTTGCCATGGCTTTTTAACAAAATAAGGTGTCAACTTTTGTTTTCAGCAATTCAACATCCTCGAGTTTAAAATGGAATGGAGTTTGTATGCAGCAGTTGATAAACAGTTGACCAAAATTCAACAATTCAGGAACTAAACAGTTTTGAAATGACATAAAAGTTGCTGATGCATCGTTTATAACCAGGTACAGTTCTATTCGACACTTGGTCACACTCTTATCCGATTTTTTCTTTGGAATACGCACCTGAAGCCAGTCTGATTGGCATAGACTAACTTGCTGGATCCATCCAAGGAGACTTCCTCCACGGAATGATGGTTGGGTGCCGTCGCCGCTCCACCGTAACTTTTTGCAATTGGTTTCTTCGAATAGGGCGGATCGTACTTTAGCGTTGTGGTCTTTCGCCTGTGTGGCCATCGGTACCCACATTCACATTGTTGTTGTTGTAGTTGTTTATTCATTTATATGCGTTATATATATTATAGATTTTGCATACACTCCAATGTATATAGTATGTGTAATAATTTAAGGCGTAAGGTTATGCGTGTTTTACAGACAGTTAATGAAGTCAGTTATCGTATTTATTTTATTTGATTATTCGGCAAAATCAATTTTACGTCAGAGTGTTTTGTAATTATGGGGCAGGAGGCGTGGTAAATGGGTAATTCGTAGGTTTGTATATGTTTTTTTGGTTTTGGTTTTTGGTTTGGTTCAGTTTGGTTCGGTTAGTAAATAAATAAACAATGTTTATGGTTTATTTGAAGAGTATGAGGTAGAAACGTGCACACATACACACGCATGCACCCGATTAAAAGTTTTTTTTTTTTTTTTTTTTTTTATAGTTTTACGTGCATGCGTGTGTATTTGAGGGGCCCGTTGAATAATATGTTTTGATTGTAGAGTTTTTATCAGGATTTTCATTTTTTGTAATTTAATAAATACCGATTTGAATAGGTTTAATTTGGTTTTTGTTGATTTTTGTTTTGTTGGATCATTATATTGATGTTGTTGTTGATTGTTGTTTGGAAACGAAATGTTGCAATGAGAGTCGTAATTAATCAAATGCTTACAGATTTTGAATAAACATTTTGGGTTGAATATAAAGATTTTTGTTATGAATTGTATATATGTTTTGTAAAAATGAACACACAGTTATACGCCTGGTCCTAAAAAATATATTTACACCCATACATGCATATTTTTGGAGGTCATAAAAAGGATAAAAAAGCTACATTTCATCGGTAAACCGAAATTGTTATATGTACCTTTGCATTTATTATACAATAAACAGTCTTTATTTGGTTTCTTGAAGAAGTCTCAAGTTTTGGACCTATATAAACAGACAGACTTTCAAAAACTCGTCTGGTTTTTTATTTCACTTTAAGAATCTGGCAAATAATTTTCTATGCAAGGATATATATACTCATATATTTACAAATTTTAGAAGCCATTCAAAATTAAACAAATATACAGGCCAAGATTATATGAAAACGCGAAGTAGCATTGGAGTTCAAAATGGTTTAATAAAAAAATTCAACACGATATAATAGTAAATCATAATAAGAAAAATAAAAGTAAGCACAAAATCTGATTAGGAATTTTAATTTTTAAAAATTAAAAAAAAAATAGGAAGAGATAAATCTTTTTTTAAGTCTCTCATGCGGAATCAGGTATAGAAAAAGAAACTAGTCCCGAAAATCAATGAAAAGGCACATGCAACTACGCGCAGTGCGACTTAAACTTGAAGTGAGGCCCACGGAAGGTACAAAAAATTTTGATTTGAAACAAAAATGTGATTTAAATGTGAATTGGTTTATGTATTAAAAAGCCCACCGAAAGATTCGTTAAACAAACTCGGCACTGTAGTTTTTTTTTTTCAAACATACATTCTCAGCGAACGTGTTCTTTGTGCATGCACGAAAAGTTGGAATGTTCGATATGTTTAACCGGGAATGATCAGTAGCGATTACTATATCGTTATTTTGTACTTTAGGTGTTTCCAATTTCAATGGTTTCGACAGTAGTAATATAGGTGTATTCGGTATCCATAATGATTTGGGCCATTGTATCTGTATCTGTAACTGTTACTGTATCTGTATCTGTACCAAAATTCTGTATCTGTTCGTGTAACTGTTCGTGTTTTCATGTTCGCATGATCAGTATCTGTATCTGTATCTGTAATGTATCTGTGATTGTTGTTTTGATCCCAATGTTCATACCATATTACACAAACAAAACATAAATGCTTTATGTGTGTACATTGTATTCGTATTCGCATTCATAAAGACGGCTTTTCGGAACACAGGAGGCTTACTCTGCAGAAAGCACCACCATAGCTCAAAGTCAGTTTCATCTATGTTGGGCCCTAAGCGCAAAGAGAAGTCAAAGTCGCAAGCTTCCGCTTGGATATATATAGTATATAGTTGGTGTCCTATATACGCACTTATTAGATATTGGGAAGAAGTCGTGGATGTATATTGTATATTTGTACTCTTGGCTTTGGGCTGCAAGTTAGCGGGTCTAAACGAATACTCTTTCATATACTTTTACTTTTACTTTTACTTTAACTGTAACTGTAACTTTTAACTGGGGGGTCGGGTCTACGAGAGTATCTATGTGAAAACTATCTACGGAGCACACTTTTTGGGTTAATATGCCCCGTGATTCGGGTTTCGGTATCGGTATCGGTATCGGTTTCGTACTGCAGGTATGTTTTAATGGTGGTGGCAGAAACAACAGCATTATTTTTCTTGTTGATTGGATTATACATATATGGATATATAGTTTGGCATGATTACAGTGCTGGACAGACTAAACTGAACAAAAGTAGTAATGAAAAACGTCAACGAGATCACCGCCGTACTGACGACAACGATAACATACACAAATGGCAATCCTTTGTATAGCCGCTTTCAAATTGTGTGCTATTGACTCAAAAACTATAAGAATTTAAAGCCAGAATCGGTGACTAACTAAAAGATATAATTAATGAAATATGTTCAATAAAAATATGAAACCAATGTCATAACTACTTAATTTGTTAATGTAACCTTATTTAGACATTTACATATTTAGTTTTTCTGTTAAAAAATTATTATAAAATAATGTATCTGTTGGATCGTCAATACCATTATTTTTTTTTAGATTTTACCCTTTAGGTAACGTTTTTTATTTATGCATCAGTCTCTTAGTAATATTACCAGAAAATTTAGAACTTGGTATAACTGACATTCAAATGAATAATTAACTTCATATAATTTGGAACTAAGCGAGATTGAATGGAGAATTTTTTCAGGAGTAGCCAATTGAAATTGATTCAATCAAGAATTCTTTAAACTTTGGGTCCAGTTTTTTAGATACCCCAGAAGAATAGTTTCTGAGAGGGGTTTTTTTTATGGAATTCCCAAGGAAACCTGATAACCTAATATTGTGATAGAGAATTTTGATGCGCAAGTTGGTTTAAAGTATTGGGTCCACAAATCGTAGAAAACACACCCTTTTCAATATTTTTTTAAATATTTACCTATCTATTTACAAAAATATTTTTTTCTTGTTTGAAAATCCTTTTTTTCAAGACGATTTCGATTTTTACAAATATTAGAAAGTGTGACTACTGCAATCGCCTTTAAAACAAATAAAAAATGTACATTTAAAAAGTTTTTCTTTAACATTGCTATTAAGAAAGATATTATTGATTTAAAGACTGCCACGATAGCTCTAAAATTTAGAAAAATATCTTTATGAGTGTAAGAATTATAAATATAAGAAGATGTATAGAGATGTGCAAGTGTGAGGTAAACAGTTTCGTACGCGGATTGAGCCAGAATAAATAAATTATTGCTTGCATTGTTTAAACAAAAATACAGACCAATTTACTGAAATACAAGCAATAAAATATTTAAGTTATTCCAGCGTACGCTACTGATATTAAATAGATTTTAGTTATTACACTGAAGTACGTTTGGTATTTTTTTTTTTTATGAAGCTTAACAAAAATGAACAATGACAATGGTTTAAATGCAACGACACAGACAAATTTATCAAAATGCGAAACAAAATAAACAAATTTACTAAAGTTTTTTTTTCATATTTGCATTTGCAAGTGTTTTTTTTTTTTAAAGTTTAAAAAATACTTTTATGTTACTTTTTTGCTTGTTCTTTTTGTGGTTGTAATTTGTATTTGTATTTAAAGCTGGCTTTTTCATTACTTCTTTTCAACTAACCTTAGACACAGGGAGAAGTTTCTATGTACTACAACTGACCTGTAGCACAATGCCATCAAGGTGAATGTTATAAAAACGAACCCTACAACTGACATTAGAACACCGACTAGGAACACTGTATTTGAGCCGTGGTAGTTCTCTATACGAGAAATTTTCAGCCAAGTTTTTCGTAATGTGCCCCATTGTATTTGATTTGTGTGCAGTTTGTTCGAGTTTTGTTTTGGTTTTCGTATAATGGAGTTATACATTTAGGTTGATTCATTTTATTATATTGTATGATAGTTTTTTTTCGTTGGGTTACGTAGTGATTCGATATTTCGAAGACGATATTTCGTTGTTATTCATTATTGCAGTTGGGTTGTGAGTCAGCCGAAAAAACAAGGAAATACAAAGTTTTGTTGCATTGGGGGGAAATATGATATAATAGGCATCTCACACATTCTTTGAGGATTTTTTTGTTCAATTTCATTTTCATTTCTTCTGATTTTACTGTATTGCAAAATCACTTTCCTTACTTGAATATGAATACGTAAAACATAAATTTATGACAACGATAACATGCATACATGGTAGTATGTGCTCTCATTGAGAAAATTTTGATCGGATTGCCAAGGCTTTTGAAATGGCCAAAAACGGAAAATCGATTCTCACAATTGCTTAAAGGTTAGTTAATAGTTTTTTTTTTGTTTGCTTTTATATGACAATGGTAATCACATTTGTGCACATCAAGCTTAATTACCACTTGTTATGAGCTTTCGATATTAATCTTATATATACTACCGAAAGATCCAGTCCCGGAAATTATTTGTGATTCCATTATATTTCACACTTTTTTAAGTAAAACTCTTTCAATTTTATTTAGATTTAATTGATGATCAATATGTAACTTCTTATTCGAATAAATTTCCCGAAAAAGGGAAGAATTTTAAAATCCCTTTCCCAAGAAGTATATTTTGCACGTAAAAGCTCAACGATGAGTGGTTTTTAACAAGAAAATTTGATTGGCATTTTTATTGGAAACGTATTAAAGAAGAAGAATCATTGGGCATGGGCTCATTCGCAATTTTATTTGAAGATAATTTATAACACATTAATTTTGATTATCATTAAAAGAAGTTAACGATATAAAAATACTGATTAAAAATATTACAGAAATACTAACTTCGACGAGGCTTGGTTTTTATACCCTCAAAGCATCAAGAAAGTATTTAGTCTCCACCCAATTCATAGCAAAACGATACACCACATGTTTTTTTTAATATTTTCAATTATGAGATAATAAATGAAGTCGTTTCAAAGAATTTTCAATAGCTTTTAAACAATCTAATTAAGTGATGGTTTTGAAAAAAACCATAAACTGGTCACACTTAAAGATTGTTGTTTTCACACATTCCGAAAATTTGTATAGCCAAACCTGAGAATCTTTAATTTCCAGTATGTCTAGGCTCTTTGGCTCTTTTTTCAGTCTCCAAAATGTTATTTTTTGTTCCCATTTCGTGTTCGTAAGTCGATAAATGATGGCTGATTAATGTGTTCTGATGAGTATGCCTACGAGAGGTGTGAGCAAAAATCAGAATACGAAAAATAGGACCTATTGAAGTGTCATGTTTATTTGTCAATAATAATTTCACGTAAATGCATAAACAATAATTTTTGTTCTTAATTTATTTCGAATTTTTTTTGCTGTGTTTTTCTTTTTATGTTTGCGGATAGGTTCTTATATGCATATTGTCATAAATAATATGATAAACCAAAACAAAATAGAAAACCCAAACAAAAAATATTGATATTATACATTTTGTAGATTACGACGACAAATTACGAGCACGTACAATTTTGAACTCATAAAAGCACTACGAATATTTTACACACAGCGATAAAATCCAAAGGGCAGTCAAAAAGTAAAATGTTTAATGTGAGCATGAAGTTAAATGTATGTGGTCACTGTGTTTTAAAGTGTGAGATAGGATGTGGCAAAGATATATGTACAAGCATTTAGACAAAATATTCAACAACGTCAACATATTATTTCTGCTGAACTCGAAAACAGGAGGTACCCTAATTGTACCTCATTGAAGTTGTTCAGACCAAAGTAAATTTTTAATGGCCACCTAATTACGGATTTGCTTGAAAGTGAATATCAGAGAAGGTCAAACAGCAAATTCTTTCATAGGCAAAACCAATGGTTCTATTAATAGAGAAACTAAATAGGATAGAATAGACATTTAACTTAAAGAACAGGCCTATTATCACCAAAAGTAACTTCTTAAGTTGAACTTTTCATCACAAGAGAGAGAATATTTCTGTTAATTGAGAAAGTAACTGCAAGAAATATATTTTCCTCGATAAAATGTATATTATATTATTAAATTGACCAAAATTCTTTGTATTGAAAATGCATTATCATTTCTAGAAAATATATTTCTTTGAGTTGAGACATTCAGAGACTTTTCAGATTTTAGACATGTACGAAAATGTATCCATTGAAGATTGAAAGAAATGTATTGACATGAAAATGTACGTGTATACTTAGGTGTGGTGATGGTAGTGTTGCTAAATTCAAAGAGGAAGAGCTTGACTTGCTCGGTACTCTACCTGTAACAAACGGCCAGTGTTGCAAAACTAATGAAGACACATTTGACGATAACTGTTAAAATGATGACCATGGTTAATGTGCTGATCCTATTTTGGTCAGAGGTGCCTGCAAATGGTGGTTGCGTTTTATTTTCAATCAAAGTATATAAATATTATATGCCCCATTCTTTGTATTGCGGCTTTAAATTACGTTGTATCAATTTCCGAATGTAAAACAAAAATTATAAAATTTTTTTCTGTTCGCATACAACATTTGAAAGGTATCCGCTGATATCCGGAATGCTTAATTGCGTGCATTTTTTATTAAGGTCATATGATTTATATAAGATACCCGCTACTCATATAGGGACAAGTGCATAGAAGTGTTCAATAAAATGGTATATTTTTGTATCCAAAAAAAATAAATATTGGCCAGTAAGTAAAAGGTATCTCATAGAGCGATGTTACGATATGTATGTGTTTAAAACTTTGCTGGTGCTTTTAAAGGTAGTGTCTTGTAGATAATTAAGTATATCTTACAATTCCTTGCTTAAACTTTTCATAGGATTTTTGGCAAGTACATCTAGTGTAATGACGGATACATATTTGTTTATAAGGATATATCCATGGCGTTTTTCCTTTATGCTGCGAGGGTATAAAAACTTGCATTCCATAGGAATAGAAACAAAAAAGTGTGTAGGTTAGGACACCCTGTATTGCACTCTAAAATCTTTCAAACTTGGTTTTATGTGTTAGTGTTCCATGGTGTGTAATGACAATTAAAGATCAAAAGTAATTTGAAATAAATAGTTCCCAAAAATCAGTGTGCTCTACTGCCAAGTTTAAAATGTCTTAAGGTCTTCCTTGTTTTTTTTTTTGCAATTTTTTTAATTGCGAACCTGACCAAACGAAAAATTACCGACGTGACTACCATTGTCATACAAGTAACAAAACTGAATTGCATATGATTGTACCCAATTATTCAATTGTGAGTTGCCAACGTGATTTAACCAGGCGATACTGACCTCGTTCAACAACACTTGGTTGGTATTGAATAGAGCCCTGCGCGAATTCTTTATATTTCAGTATGTTGTATGTTTTAAGGTTTTATAATGTGTAAGGCACAAAATGGTTTAATATATAAAGGTTTTTAAAGGATTTAATATTTCTAATTATAAAACATACTGTTGATTCAAGCAGAGCTCTAGTAATCAGGTAAATATCTAAGGATAGGATTTGATTAGACCAGTTCCATTCGATATGGACTTGATGTATTTTATTTAGCTTTGGTGCTCACAAGTCTCTTCCAGCTGGCGCAAGGTAAGATACAAGATACAAGCATCGCTGAACTCGACACTCGACACCATAGTTATTTCTTACCATATGGGGTTTCTTTCTTTTCCATCTTGATTGTGTTTTCCGGGGTGGGCAGTGCTTCCGTTGGCACTGCTGTTGTGAGAATGACGATGGCACTGCAGTCGTTGCCGCCCCATCCCATATCGCAGAAACAGCGGTTGGTATTCGTGCAGACCTGGAATGGAATTTGAATTTTGGAAATATGCAAAGTGTGGTCGTGGTAATGTCTGTCAAATGTCACATGTCTGCATGCCCAATAAAGTCTACATGCTTATGGTAGATGAAGGAGCTAGCTGATGCCGATGGCATCCACCATGGTATGTATTTATGAACTTACGCCGTGTTCTGAGCACTCTTGACCCTGCGAATTGACTGGGCACTTGGTCTGATCCACGTGGGGGAAGAGACTGACACACGTTTGGTTCAGGCATATAAGATTATCACCACAGGGAGTTCCATCCTTGACCAGGCCATGTTCCGGATAGCTGTTGGAGCCCACTTGTCCGCTGGTCGCCCTGTGAATACTCAAACGATTGTGAGACTATCCTTATCCGGACATCACCTGAATTCCTCCAGCCTGACTGGTCTCTGCTACGCACTTGCATTCGAATTCCTGGCCCTTGATGGAAATGATGGTTCGTGAATAAAGCTGGTCGATGCCATCGTTAACTGGTTGTCGTTCACCATCCTTGCACTGCAGGGTTCCACACTGGACGTTTCTGTTGTGGGGATAGAGAAAAATAGACAAGAAATCCATATAATATATATCCTTGGGTTATCGTAAGTAAGATAAAATAGCTACTCCATTTGCTTAACTTCTTAAATACTTGTTTTGATCATAGAGTTCTTTAACAGGGGTTTATCAAGACCTTTCGATGTATAGTACTTACTCGGGTTCGCACTTAATATAATGTTCATTGGCATCACGTCCACAATGTCCGTTGATCGAGCCTTTAGAATTGAATTGCTCGTAGCACTGACGATCCGCAGCGGATCCACCATAGCCCCATATTGCCTCACATTGCAAACTAAGCGTAGGGCAGTATCCTTGAAAACAATAACCTACGGGACAACGGATATGTAGGACATTATGTGCGTAGTCAAATGGTTTACCCACCTGAAACGCCAGTCTTGCTTAGTCCGCATGGTGACCCGTTCTTTTTAAAGACATCCGACGGACATTGGCCAACTTCGCCATCGCAATATTCAGGCAGGTCGCACTCATTATTGGTGTCACGGCATATGTAATCCTTTGAGCGCAGCTGAAAAGGGGGAATACAACACGATTACGAGGGATTACGATGTTAGTCAGCCAATCAATAACTTACGCGGCATTGATCACAGCAAGCGCCACCGGCACACTGGGCCTCTGATTTCAATTTACACGTAATGCCATCGCAGCAGGGGTCCATGGAACACTCCTCGAAAGTACCACAGTCGCACTCCTCGTCCTCTTCAACCACCTTATTGCCGCAATTGCGACGAAGCTCAATCTAAATAGAAATTATTTGAAATAGAACGGAAAAAAACATGTTTTCAATGATAATTCCTTCTATGATTCTATAATTCCCAATCGGTTCTTGCCACTCGGTTATCTGCTCACCTCATTTGGCTTGTTCAGCAAACACAGCCCGTGGCCAGTCCGCAATGCGTCAATGTAATCCTTTTTACTGCACTCGGAAAATTTGTATGGCTGCACATTCTCCTGGCCCACAATCGACTGGGCCATGATGCAACCGTGCCAGTCACGGCAGAAGCACTCCTCGCCTACGGCAAAAATGAGAGTCTGTTTGGGCAAAAGCCATATAAAGGATAAAGGATAAGATAACTCTTACGTCCGTCGTCGTGTCCCATGCCAATGTTATGGCCAATCATGTGGGCCATTGTGCCCGCCAAAAGGTGCGGCTCATACACATTGACATCCACGCTGATGCCCACAGCACGGGGTGTGCAAACAGTTTCGGGAACGGCCATGCCAGCCTCCCCACCCGCAAATGTTTCACCACTTGATGGGGAAATAATATAATATAATATTATACATATCATAAAAAATATATTCGTATAATCTACAGTCTTACGTGAGCAACTGCGTGGTGTCCCGCTCGATTTGAAAGAGATTCCTCGAGGTGTAGTCATTAAAGTTAGATATCGCCTTGCTTATATCCTTGCTACCATCGATAACAGCCTGGTTCTTGCCCCAGGTCTCGATGTACACAACCGACACACGGGTATTCAGAGTGCGAAAGTACTAATAAGAAATAAATAATGAAAATAACCGAATAATATTTAAAGTTTCCATAATATCCAGTGTACTACTTACCAGATCGGCTATGTTGGCAACCTGTATGGCATCGTGGATTACCTCCGCGCGAGTGCTGCCATTTCGCTTATCGAACATTGCCTTGTCCACAATGATGGCCGTCTCAATGTACTTGGTGGCCTCCCTGACGTCCCGCTTGTTCCGACCCACCCCGCCCTGCAGGATCTCCTCGACGACGCCCGCGACTCCTGCGGACAAGTGCTTTGTGCGCCGCGACAGCCGCCACGAGTCCAGGTTGCCCGAGTTGGCGCATCCTTTGTTCGCCTTTGTACGGGCCTCGAAAATCACATGGGGATGTTTCTGTTTTTGCCACGAAAAGAAAAAAAAAACAAATATGTAAAAATCGAAAATATCTACATATTCTGAATAATGTAAATGCGGGTAACGAAAGACTTACCGACAGATCCCCGCCATAGAAGGGATGGATAACGAATGTCTCGTTACCAATGTGGATGACGCCACTCACGCCGTTGCAGGTGTGGAAGGCTGCGCTGGCACCAGGATAATCCTTCACGGTCCCATGGTAGTAACAGTGCTCGATATCCTATACAAATGGGGAAAGAAATTGTGGGTCAATTAACGCTGGATATCCATAAATCTTTACCCTACACTTTAGAAATAAATAAAAATGTATGCAAAAAAATGTTCTAATTTTTTTTTTCTATAGTGTTTTTTTTTTACTCTTTAATAACTTTTTTTTTTTTTCATATTCTTTTTTTTATAACCCTTTTCCTATGTACTTAATTTTTTTTTTTTTAATTTTTTTTTTTGTGTTTTTTTTGTGACACCCTCCTCCGTATAACTTTTAAACACGAACTTAAATGTTACTTAATATCGCTCTCGAAATGTTGAAACCTTAACTCACATGTCGGTTTCCATCCACAAGATATCCACCCACGTGGTAATGTTTCTGTTGGATGTTTGGAGAAAGAAGTTGTCTGAAAAGAGATGTATAGAAACAAATAATAATGTATTATTATTTGTGTGCACATTTATGACCTATTTTTAATTAAAACTTACGAATTAAGCTCCAAGTCCAAGCGAAATTTGTGATTAAATGCTTTTATTAGCAGCGATGTGCGATGGAAGTGTTTCTGTAAGTGTAGAAATCAAAAACAATTGTTTTAATAAAGAGACGTAGAAGGAAAAGTTTAAAGTTAAAGAACCCACCTTTGTTCTTCCCCTGTTAAAACCACTGTCGTCGTGTGGTCGAGGTCTTTGTCCCGGCTGTCAAAACATAAATTATGATATTCAGCAAGATTAGTAAGTCGAAATTGTTGGATAGTTTTGGCTTTGAAACAATCTCTCACCTTCGGTAGACTGACTTCTCGCGTAGATATGCCCATCTTTTCGTGATGGCGCAGTTGTACTGGATATATAATTTGGTAATAATGACCACCAATTCGACGGACAAGCTCTTGATTTTGCCTGTATTCTTTAAGTAAACGTTCCACTTCACCTAAAACAAATATGCGAAATAAATGATATTAAAGCATTTACTTGGTTTTTAAACACATGGCATCAATCTAATAAAATATTCTTGAAAGCAGTGAAAGTACTAGTTTTTTACTGAGTTATAGTAAGGATGTATACATATGTATAGATAGAAATACACTTACCAACAGGACTTTCTTCATTCCAAAATGAATCATCTAGTGTGTAATCTGCTTCTGCAAGGAGATAATTTTATTTTTTTTATTCTTAGAGGTTAATCAACATATCAGGATCTCCATAGAACAAGTACAATTGATAAGAAGGGACTTTGTACAGAAGACAAACTACAAATTCGGATGTATTATTTTGTAAAGGGAAATAATTTCTTAGAAATGGAACGCCTTAAAAAAAATAAAAGTAGTGTTGTAAAGTAAAGTCGTACTTCCTTCTATAAAAGGAAAACCATTTTGAATTGTTTAGAATGCTAAATGTACGGACTGACACATGTTTCCTATCTTACATTGGTGTCTGTTATTTCTTTGCGGCTTTCAAATACAAGATGAGGGGCTTGCGATTTGATTTAAACCTTCGAATTTTAACAGAAAACCATTTACTTTGTAACCCAGTAAAGCACTCAATACATCATTACTCATGGTTTAAGTGCCCTAACTGTATTATTGTTAATCAAAAGATAATGGATCGGTAGGGTTTCAGAATCCAAACGCTTTGCCGAATTTCGTATGCTACGGTAAAGCGTAGGAATTCTAAAACTCTACAACACCCAAGGTGTATTTTTAACAATTTAACATCTCAGTAGATCTGATATCCACACTCGTCTAAATAAAAATAAATCAATTTTTGTATGGTTTATTTTAAACTAAAAGCTTGTAAACTACTTTATCCCAAATACAAAAGATAGGTTTTAATCGTCCGATTGGATTGAATACTGTTTTGTACCGCTAGATCGAAAGACAGACATGGGGTGGAAAGTATAATTAAAAACAGAGTTGGGTTTTTCAGGATGCAATCTGTTAGATACAAGATAAAAGGATTATATATAACTTACCCCCTGCAGATGTGACGAAAGCGCACAGCTGAGCAATGACGACGATTAAATTGGCGATGTTTATCCACATGACGGCGGCTGCAATATTGTGATCAAAAGTGAAGTTGTCGAATCCAGCCCCACTTCTAAGTCTTAGTTTTCTCTCCTACTTGCTCTCGTTAATAATTTATAGAAAACTGCCTTCATGTGGTACTTAAAAATATCTGTTTTGCATTAGTTAACTTCCCTCCAGTAGTATCAGTTTCCCAGTATCTGTGGGTTTTCGAATTGATTTGCAGTAGTACTCCTCGTTCTAGACCATCGGGAATTCGCTCAACCGCTTCTTCCGAACATTTTAATTTCCATTTGGTATATATATGGTATAGGCGTTTGCTGTGTGTCAGTGGCAGTGGGTTTGCTTTTGCTTTTGCTTTCGTGACTGAGGCTGTGATTTGGTTTTTGGTTTCTGGTTTTCAATGGCTTGCAGATTCTGCTGGGATTGTGCATTCATCACACGGCGAACTGGCTTGGCTTGGCTCAAGGAAGCTCGGAAAATAAACAAGATAATGATATAAAATTCAAATCTAATATTCACTCTCTGGAACGTTTCATAGAACGCCTTTTTATAACAACCGTAGCAGGATTAAAATGCATCAAAATCCGCCTCAAGTTCTGAACAAGCGATGTCCTTTGTTGCTGCAAATAAAAGATGGGTTGATTTTTAGGTATAGCTTATAGCGGGGTGAAGATTTATTCCAAAATATCAAGGGTTATCAGATAGCTGTTGGAAAGTGTACAAAACAATACGGATCACTATACTTATATAACTACTAGAACACACATTTTAAAAACCAAATTAGGCGGTGATATTATATGATACGATATTATATTAATAAGATAACACCCCACACTAAAAACTTTTTTCAAAAAAAAACTTTTAGTTAAAAAAGATCTTTTGGTTTTTCAAATTTCCATATCAGAACAAGGATAGTTTAAATTGTAATCAATTACCGGAAAGATTTTATATTTGCCAAGGCTGTTCACAAACATTTTTCTAACCGAGTTCCGGGTTTCTTTCTTTATAGATTGTAAGTAGGTCTCCTTCTTCAGTTTTCTTTATTTTGGGGATTCTAGAGGGTTTAGTGGATTTTAAGCCAAGTAGATGAACGATTTTTGTTCTCAAAAAGCCCAGATTAAATCTGTTTAGAGCTGTGCATTAGGGGATTGCCCAACCGAAACTAATGAAAAGCCACGTTGGCACTAAGGTGAATGTGAATGTGAATGCGAATGTGATGGTGAACCTAAATGCGAATGTGAATGTTGGGGACCGGACAGTGAAGAGCACACCGAGGCCACAGCCGACAATTTTAATTTGCGCTAATTAGGCAAGGACAGACATTTAGCGGTGACAGAGAAATTGTAGAAAGCAGATTCAATTAGCAGAAAAATCCTATTAAATAATTAATATTCATTAGGCGGTAAGCAAGACGATTGGCAATGCGAATGCGATTGCATTTCCGCAAGACAGCAGGGATTTCCAGAATTGAGACATCAGGACCTCAAACAATCTAACTTACTAAGCTTTCGATTTTAAAAGAAATGTATAATAAATATATGTTCATTTTCCCTTTTTATTTATTTTAGGTTTACCTTTTTCTTGTCCAGCTTTAAATATTTAAGTTGAAGAGCTGTCAAAACAAACAAAAAACACCTTATAAAGCTGATTTATACCGGCAGCTGAAACCCAGATTGCAGCAATCGTTTGCACAGAATGATAATCAGAGACTAAAAAGCAGAAGCGAAAGTACTTGATGGGATCGAAGGGGAAAATTGCAGGCTGCGCTGCTCACGACAGCTTTTGTTTACATTCCGAGAATTTAGAATGTTACTCTTTATATGTGTGCATGTATGTGGAATTACTATGATTTCAGTTTGGCTTAGTTTGACTTAAAACTTATGCAATCAATAGAATACCGCTTAAATCGGAGTAACTAACAGAAATTTTAGGGAAAAATACTTTACTTTAATGTAATTACAAATATATTAAAGGGTAATTAATATTGGGTTTGGTGGTGTGCCTAAGAATCAACAGGTTCTCCAAATTTACCAAATGCGATGGTATAATTTATTGAATTTTCTTTTATGGGAGAGCATCGTCAAATTCAGGTCATTTCGTCGGAGAGACAGTAAGATAATTTATTGCGGCAAATGGGGATGCGCCTGGTGCCGAAAGGGAGTGAGGTTAGGGAGAGGATGCGACGGGTGCCGAAAGGGAGTGAGGTTAGGGAGAGCATAAAACCGAGAATAACAAAACTTTTGGGTAAACATTTTCTTTAAGTATGGTAATATGGGTGAACCGAATAATATTGTTGATGTCCCAATTCAAACGGCGTTATGTCACCCAGTTGTATATGATAAAATGCCACCTTTTAAAATGTGGGTGTCGCAAAAGGTTTTCAATTTGGGTGTGGCTAATCTTTGAAATCAATGTGAACTAAACCAGGTGAATATTGCTATTCTCAAAACCAATTCTTTAACTCTAAAAGTTTACAAGATTTCGACATGCAAATGGAAAGGAGTCATATCATATGGTCCTTTTAGGAACCCCCTATACCATCCAACGTTTACTTTAAAGTACTAAGCATATTTAATGGTATATCAGTTAAAGTTTTGTATTCTAGTTTAAGTACCGGTCAAGGGTGTTGAACTGATATATCTCAGGTATGAGTCTGTCTAAAAACTTTTATATCCGAACTTTCAAGTTATAAAATCCCATAAAGCATATAAAAAACCCCAGCTAAGCAGTGAGCTCTCATAAAAGAGGTCCTTAGCTTATATATGCTAAGATACTTGAAGCTGTGAATTGCCACACATTTTTCTTGGTGTCGAGGGCGTCCACGGCAGAATAAGAATCAGCATCAGATTCAGAATCAGAAACAGAAACCTTGGGCAGACAACCAAAAAACCAGACAGCGGCAGCTGACAAGAAAATAAATAAATAAAGGGATGAAAATTAAGAACGCGAGAGTCGTCGCCTCTCCAGTTCCAAACTGCGCAGCCTCCGACTTTCCGTCTAGGAAAGCCAAAGATGGAAAAATGCACATGTGTATAAATCTATTAGCCAATAAAATTACTTATGCCCTCACAGTTTCCAAAAAAAAAAATAAAGCCGAACAGAAACTTATACTTTTGTCCAGTGGAAAAGGTCACTAGTGGTGAAAAATGCCCGCAACTTCACTAATTAAAACTTTCACTTTGTCACATCAAATCAAATTATAAAACCACTTTATTTTAATTTAATACTTCTACCGCACTCTTCCAATTATTGTTTGAAATTTTACATTATTCCATGACTCCGAGAAGTTTTACAAAGTACCTAGCCATTAAATGGACAAAAGTTAGTAGTTGTACACTGAGAAAAATAAGAAACTATTCTGGTTTTGAACTGAATAGTGTTAAACTCAT
The DNA here is from genome assembly GCF_043229965.1 of Drosophila suzukii. Classification (NCBI taxonomy): domain Eukaryota; kingdom Metazoa; phylum Arthropoda; class Insecta; order Diptera; family Drosophilidae; genus Drosophila; species Drosophila suzukii. Next base: position 13,000,108 of record NC_092084.1, on the reverse strand, counting down.
ATATAAATACTGTTTTTGGAAATTTTACTATTTTACTATTTACTATTTTATATTTGCTAATGAAACAATAAAGCCAGACTAAGTATTTCATTAAACTAGGCAACAAGTGAGCTCTAAATGGATTCTGTCAAGTCGTAGGTCAAGTATTCCTATCTAGACCAATTTTTCAGCAAAGCAATTTATTTTTGAATTAGGAAATAAGAGTCCCTAAAGCTTAATTCAAAGATTTTAATTTTTTAAGAATCTGTTTTTAACCTTAAACATTTTGTAGACAAGACAAACTAGTTTCAATTTTGCTTTGTTTGGAGGATCAGTGTAAACATAACTATAAATACATTGACTTTAATTTTTTGTAAAGTATAAAGAAAAATGTTTTTAGATGGAATTAAATATTGATCTTAAGTTTGTAACGCATTTACGGAAACATACTAGACTCTATACTTTTACATTTTACTTTTTATATGTGTCGATCATCTTTGTAGTTGTTTTAAAATATTCCATGTAGGATTTGTTTTGATATCTAATGTACTAATGTATCTAATATACTTATTCCAAATATGGAGTAAATATGAGTAGTGGTCATAATAATTTTTTACAGTACAAAAACAAGATAAAGCTTGTAAAATTTTCTGCAATTTTTATTCAACTAATCTTGCTTTAATTGTTTTGGACTTGTTAAAGTTTATAGATATTTTTTATGACAGCTTCGAACTGAAAGCATAGTTTTAAGGGGTGGGCGATCTTAAAACAGCACAGTCAGCTGTTCCAGATCCCTGGGTGTTTGGGCGTTGCCACTTATGAAGAAAAATTTGTAAAACTGTCTAATAAGTATTTGGTTTCCTGATCCATACACGTTTGATCCATTACATTGAACACTTCGAGTTCAGAAACATATGTAAAACTAAGGGTTCCAAAAGAGTTTTTACATATTGTTAAATGCAAATTAGTTTTATTCCGCATCCGCTTGACTGTGCTAGGGCCGTAGTTTAGTAGAAAGTTGAAAATACTAAAAGTCGGTGATAGATTTCTTACCGTGCAGTACTTCGGGTAGGTGGGTCAATGGCAACGCATGCCCAGACCCACAATAATTGCGGATAAATGTGCCTTGGCAGAAGAAAGGAGTGCACGTACTTAAAAGAAATGCCCCCTGACACACTTAACTTGTACCGAGAAACCGAAGACCGAAGACTCCTTTACCAAAAATCGAAATCAAATTTTTGGCAAGTCAATCCCTGCGTGCCAATACACTAGAGAGGGAGAGCGACTGAGAACATCCAGATATGCATTGGAATACAAAGTGTGGGATAAAAGCATTTCTGTATCGCTATTATTCATTGGTCATGCGCAGTCAGCCGCGCCTCATTTCCGTTCAAGAGTCGAGTGGTGGGGATATGGTTTCGGTTTCGGAAAGGGATTCCGATAGGGATTGTGCTTGGGATTTGGTACAATATTCGCAATAATAGTATGTTGGCTAAGTTTTCTCTAAAGTACACATATTCCCCATAAAGTATATCCATTCTTAACAGCCAGTATGGAGTATACCACTATTTTCGCGTACATATATGTATGGTATTTCTGTACATACTATAGAGTACCTATGTACGTAATGGCACAAAAATCATTATGCTCTGGGTTCGTAGCTCTGAGTTCTGGGTTCTGGGTTGTACACTTGTTTATCTGGTCGAGTGACACTTACCTACGGAAATTCGGAAATTTCGCCTGAATCCATTGAAACAGTAGTTTAATGTTTAAACTAATTATTTATTGGTTTATCCTTGCGTTAAGACTTGCGTATAATTTTACATTGTACTGCTTTATGAACACACTCAGTTTATTTTTTGGCCAAACAGTAAAAAAAATATGCAAAAAATTTTCATAAAATATGTATTTTATGATCTTCTCTCCTCTCGCTTTCAGCATATACATATATGTATATATATATATATATATATATTTATTCTATTTTCTATTTATTTTTCCCATATTTGATTAAAATGTGCTGGTTTTATAGCCGATTTTGAGTTGCGTTGCGTTGCTATATCAATCATTTGATTCTGAGTTGAGTTAGTTGTTGAATTTTCACATTTTGACCAACCGATTGGCGTTTCTTTTTCTTTTCTTTTCTTTTCTGTTTTTTTTTTTTTTTTTTTGTGTTGAAAGTTCACGGTGTGTTGAGATGTTGAAATGTTGAGATACGAAAACGGAATTTGTTATATATATATATGTGTGTACTTCTTTTTTATTTGTTGGCCTGTCAATAATTCAGTTATTTCTTGGCTATGTGATGGATCTTTAAGCGCCGACTCCGATTATTCCTCAATTAACTATTGCTCCGCTGACTCGACTCGAACTCGGCTATTCTTGCATCTTGCACTCTTTTCTGTTAAAAACTATCGCCGTGGCCGTATCTCTAGCCTCGCTACCGCTTTCCGCAATTGCAAACAACGTTCTAAAGCTCTCGAACACGTCTGCAGGATTTGGGCAGGCGAAAAACGATGGCCAGCCAGCTCGACGCAGTCGCACAACCTGAGCGGAGAACTGGGTAACCGATTCCGAATCGGAATAGGAGTCCGAAAAACGAATCGGAATCCGAAACCGAACCGGAATCGGAATCGGAATCCCAATCCCGGTCAGCCTGTCATCTCGGCATTGTCATCTCAGCATCTGGGCGCTCTCCCTCTCTCTTTCTCGCTTTTCGGAGGCTCTCGTAGTTCTCTCGTTTTCGGATGCTCTGGTTTTCGGACTCTCCGGTTTTTCGGGTTCTTCAGTTCTCCAGTTCTCCAGTTCTCAGGCTCTCTGGGTCTCTCGGGTCCTCAGATTCCGACCAGACTTAAAATCCGGGTACGCCTGTTTATGCCCGTTATGTAGAGCAAAAGGGTATATTGTATTCGTGCAAAGGTGCGTAATTGTAAAAGAAGGTAAAGTGTACATGTACCCACCCATACATACATATATTTAGCCATGTCTGCCCGACTGTCGAGATCTTGGGAACTATTTTAGCTAGGGAACTGGGTCCAAAGATGCACACTCAGCGCAGGTTGGACTGAAAGTTCGGCCACACCCCCCAAATAAATTAGTATTGCAGAACGGCAAAAACTGACCTAATTTAAGCGGTGATATTTGTATTACTCTTTAATATAAAATGTAATATGTACAAAGTTTCAATTATAATTAAAAATAAAATTGACAATTTGAAGCGATAAAAACACTCTGAAAGTGTGGACTTTTGTCGAAAATCATGGGAAATAAGGACAACTTATTTGTCTTCACAATAAATTTATCTAACAATTAACAGTCCAAGCAAGAATTTTTTCTTAGTTAACAATTTCCGGAAAAATATGCAAACAATTAAAAAAAAAAATAAGGTCTTAAAAACATAAAAAACTGAATAAAATATTTTTGTTTGGAATAAATTGGGAAGTGATACGGATTCATATTTGGGGTCATATGCACAAAACAGTTCGAATTCTATGCATTTGACCTTTTTGATCAAGTTATAAGGACACAAAATTCGGTAAATTGTATTTTTGCCAAAATACCACAAAAAATACTGTTAATAGAAATATCATACCATTTTGAGATCATTGAAAATGTTTAATATATGATATATTTTTACCTGCTGTAAAACACTTACAATCCTTCAAACGATTTAACCGACAAAGACTCTTTGCTAGAATATGCGTTTGATAAAAATTTCATATTAAGCGTTTAATGAGGTGGTGTCAAAGGTTTTGGGCGGTAAGTATGGGCATTGTATGCAAACCCTTTCTAAAATATTTACTGTGTAATTATAGGAAATTACTAAAAGGGGTAATTTTGACGCACAGTAAATTCTCTTTTATATTTCCTTGTCGCCGGGTGTTTTGGCTTACTATAAAAGTGCTGCTGGTTTTTGAGAACCAAGTCAATTGATAAATAGAAAGGCATGTTTTATTCCTATCCATATAAAAAACTTCGTTTTCCCATTCAGTGTGTTTGGCTAAAACTGAATGGCTCTTGGCCTTTAGCGGAAACGTCAACCGAAAAGAAAAGCCAACCTTTTTATGGCAATTCATTTTTTGCCACTGCTTATACAACATGGGCGTGGTACGTCATAGCTTCCGTTGGGATAACAATCAGTTATCAAACGGCTTTTTTGCTCAAAAACCTTTCCGATATCATAATCACCACGGAAAACTGTTGTACAACCTTTATGGGAGTCCTTAATTTTGTGAGACTCATTCATTTACGCCTAAACCAGCGAAAATTTCGGAAACTAATTGAACATTTTTCATACGAAATCTGGATTCCAGAGTAAGTTAAAATAATAAAATAATGTAAGCTGTTTAAAACAATCGGACTTTTAGCTGTACGCCTTGGTTTGGCTAAACTACGATTGAAAAACCGGAGAGAAAAATCGAATTTTTGACAAAATCTGAATATCGTATTTTGGACCAAAATCGGAACGCTATTTTTACGCTATAAAAATTCAGTTTTTTGGCTGCCAAAATAAAAATAAAAGTCAGAATGAGGAATGTCATACCTCGTTGAGCTCGTTGTTTAATTTCCAATCGATTGGCATTCAAACCTGAAAATTTTCAATTTTTGCCCATTTTCCCAAAAAAATGTGATGTAATCCCTTACAAAAAGTGCGAATATTGGTCAAAAAATAAATTTTCCTTAAAGTGATGGGGATCGTTAGCATATCTAGCAAGCTGCTCAAAACAGTCGGTCTTTTAGCTGTACGCCTTGATTTGGCTAAACGACGATTGAAAAACCGGAGAGAAAAATCGCATTTTTGACTAAAATCTGAATATCGTATTTTTGACCAAAATCGGAACCCTATTTTTTCGCCATAAAAATTCAGTTTTTTGGCTGCCAAAATAAAAATAAAAGTCAGAATGAGGAATGTCATACCTCGTTGAGCTCGTTGTTTAATTTCCAATCGATTGGCATTCAAACCTGAAAATTTTCCATTTTTGCCAATTTTCACAAAAAATGCGAAAATTGGTCAAAAAATAAATTTTTATAAAAGTGATGGGGATCGTTAGCATATCTAGCAAGCTGCTCAAAACAGTCGGTCTTTTAGCTGTACGCCTTGATTTGGCTAAACTACGATTGAAAAACCGGAGAGAAAAATCGAATTTTTGACTAAAATCTGAATATCGTATTTTTGACCAAAATCGGAACGCTATTTTTTCGCTATAAAAATTCAGTTTTTTGGCTGCCAAAATAAAAATAAAAGTCAGAATGAGGAATGTCATACCTCGTTGAGCTCGTTGTTTAATTTCCAATCGATTGGCATTCAAACCTGAAAATTTTCAATTTTTGCCCATTTTCCCAAAAAAATGTGCGAAAATTGGTCAAAAAATAAATTTTCCTTAAAGTGATGGGGATCGTTAGCATATCTAGCAAGCTGCTCAAAACAGTCGGTCTTTTAGCTGTACGCCTTGATTTGGCTAAACGACGATTGAAAAACCGGAGAGAAAAATCGCATTTTTGACTAAAATCTGAATATCGTATTTTTGACCAAAATCGGAACCCTATTTTTTCGCCATAAAAATTCAGTTTTTTGGCTGCCAAAATAAAAATAAAAGTCAGAATGAGGAATGTCATACCTCGTTGAACTCGTTGTTTAATTTCCAATCGATTGGCATTCAAACCTGAAAATTTTCCATTTTTGCCCATTTTCCCAAAAAAATGTGATGTAACCCCTTACAAAAAGTGCGAAAATTGCTCAAAAAATAAATTTTCCTTAAAGTGATGGGGATCGTTAGCATATCTAGCAAGCTGCTCAAAACAGTCGGTCTTTTAGCTGTACGCCTTGATTTGGCTAAACTACGATTGAAAAACCGGAGAGAAAAATCGAATTTTTGACAATATCTGAATATCGTATTTTTGACCAAAATCGGAACGCTATTTTTTCGCTATAAAAATTCAGTTTTTTGGCTGCCAAAATAAAAATAAAAGTCAGAATGAGGAATGTCATACCTCGTTGAGCTCGTTGTTTAATTTCCAATCGATTGGCATTCAAACCTGAAAATTTTCAATTTTTGCCCATTTTCCCAAAAAAATGTGATGTAACCCCTTACAAAAAGTGCGAAAATTGGTCAAAAAATAAATTTTCCTTAAAGTGATGGGGATTGTTAGCATATCTAGCAAGCTGCTCAAAACAGTCGGTCTTTTAGCTGTACGCCTTGATTTGGCTAAACGACGATTGAAAAACCGGAGAGAAAAATCGCATTTTTGACTAAAATCTGAATATCGTATTTTTGACCAAAATCGGAACCCTCTTTTTTTCGCCATAAAAATTCAGTTTTTTGGCTGCCAAAATAAAAATAAAAGTCAGAATGAGGAATGTCATACCTCGTTGAACTCGTTGTTTAATTTCCAATCGATTGGCATTCAAACCTGAAAATTTTCCATTTTTGCCCATTTTCCCAAAAAAATGTGATGTAACCCCTTACAAAAAGTGCGAAAATTGCTCAAAAAATAAATTTTCCTTAAAGTGATGGGGATCGTTAGCATATCTAGCAAGCTGCTCAAAACAGTCGGTCTTTTAGCTGTACGCCTTGATTTGGCTAAACTACGATTGAAAAACCGGAGAGAAAAATCGAATTTTTGACAAAATCTGAATATCGTATTTTTGACCAAAATCGGAACGCTATTTTTTCGCTATAAAAATTCAGTTTTTTGGCTGCCAAAATAAAAATAAAAGTCAGAATGAGGAATGTCATACCTCGTTGAGCTCGTTGTTTAATTTCCAATCGATTGGCATTCAAACCTGAAAATTTTCAATTTTTGCCCATTTTCCCAAAAAAATGTGATGTAACCCCTCACAAAAAGTGCGAAAATTGCTCAAAAAATAAATTTTCCTTAAAGTGATGGGGATCGTTAGCATATCTAGCAAGCTGCTCAAAACAGTCGGTCTTTTAGCTGTTCGCCTTGATTTGGCTAAACTACGATTGAAAAACCGGAGAGAAAAATCGAATTTTTGACAAAATCTGAATATCGTATTTTTGACCAAAATCGGAACGCTATTTTTACGCTATAAAAATTCAGTTTTTTGGCTGCCAAAATAAAAATAAAAGTCAGAATGAGGAATGTCATACCTCGTTGAGCTCGTTGTTTAATTTCCAATCGATTGGCATTCAAACCTGAAAATTTTCAATTTTTGCCCATTTTCCCAAAAAAATGTGATGTAATCCCTTACAAAAAGTGCGAATATTGGTCAAAAAATAAATTTTCCTTAAAGTGATGGGGATCGTTAGCATATCTAGCAAGCTGCTCAAAACAGTCGGTCTTTTAGCTGTACGCCTTGATTTGGCTAAACGACGATTGAAAAACCGGAGAGAAAAATCGCATTTTTGACTAAAATCTGAATATCGTATTTTTGACCAAAATCGGAACCCTATTTTTTCGCCATAAAAATTCAGTTTTTTGGCTGCCAAAATAAAAATAAAAGTCAGAATGAGGAATGTCATACCTCGTTGAGCTCGTTGTTTAATTTCCAATCGATTGGCATTCAAACCTGAAAATTTTCCATTTTTGCCAATTTTCACAAAAAATGCGAAAATTGGTCAAAAAATAAATTTTTATAAAAGTGATGGGGATCGTTAGCATATCTAGCAAGCTGCTCAAAACAGTCGGTCTTTTAGCTGTACGCCTTGATTTGGCTAAACTACGATTGAAAAACCGGAGAGAAAAATCGAATTTTTGACTAAAATCTGAATATCGTATTTTTGACCAAAATCGGAACGCTATTTTTTCGCTATAAAAATTCAGTTTTTTGGCTGCCAAAATAAAAATAAAAGTCAGAATGAGGAATGTCATACCTCGTTGAGCTCGTTGTTTAATTTCCAATCGATTGGCATTCAAACCTGAAAATTTTCAATTTTTGCCCATTTTCCCAAAAAAATGTGCGAAAATTGCTCAAAAAATAAATTTTCCTTAAAGTGATGGGGATCGTTAGCATATCTAGCAAGCTGCTCAAAACAGTCGGTCTTTTAGCTGTACGCCTTGATTTGGCTAAACTACGATTGAAAAACCGGAGAGAAAAATCGAATTTTTGACTAAAATCTGAATATCGTATTTTTGACCAAAATCGGAACCCTATTTTTTCGCCATAAAAATTCAGTTTTTTGGCTGCCAAAATAAAAATAAAAGTCAGAATGAGGAATGTCATACCTCGTTGAGCTCGTTGTTTAATTTCCAATCGATTGGCATTCAAACCTGAAAATTTTCAATTTTTGCCCATTTTCCCAAAAAAATGTGCGAAAATTGGTCAAAAAATAAATTTTCCTTAAAGTGATGGGGATCGTTAGCATATCTAGCAAGCTGCTCAAAACAGTCGGTCTTTTAGCTGTACGCCTTGATTTGGCTAAACGACGATTGAAAAACCGGAGAGAAAAATCGCATTTTTGACTAAAATCTGAATATCGTATTTTTGACCAAAATCGGAACCCTATTTTTTCGCCATAAAAATTCAGTTTTTTGGCTGCCAAAATAAAAATAAAAGTCAGAATGAGGAATGTCATACCTCGTTGAACTCGTTGTTTAATTTCCAATCGATTGGCATTCAAACCTGAAAATTTTCCATTTTTGCCCATTTTCCCAAAAAAATGTGATGTAACCCCTTACAAAAAGTGCGAAAATTGCTCAAAAAATAAATTTTCCTTAAAGTGATGGGGATCGTTAGCATATCTAGCAAGCTGCTCAAAACAGTCGGTCTTTTAGCTGTACGCCTTGATTTGGCTAAACTACGATTGAAAAACCGGAGAGAAAAATCGAATTTTTGACAATATCTGAATATCGTATTTTTGACCAAAATCGGAACGCTATTTTTTCGCTATAAAAATTCAGTTTTTTGGCTGCCAAAATAAAAATAAAAGTCAGAATGAGGAATGTCATACCTCGTTGAGCTCGTTGTTTAATTTCCAATCGATTGGCATTCAAACCTGAAAATTTTCAATTTTTGCCCATTTTCCCAAAAAAATGTGATGTAACCCCTTACAAAAAGTGCGAAAATTGGTCAAAAAATAAATTTTCCTTAAAGTGATGGGGATTGTTAGCATATCTAGCAAGCTGCTCAAAACAGTCGGTCTTTTAGCTGTACGCCTTGATTTGGCTAAACGACGATTGAAAAACCGGAGAGAAAAATCGCATTTTTGACTAAAATCTGAATATCGTATTTTTGACCAAAATCGGAACCCTCTTTTTTTCGCCATAAAAATTCAGTTTTTTGGCTGCCAAAATAAAAATAAAAGTCAGAATGAGGAATGTCATACCTCGTTGAACTCGTTGTTTAATTTCCAATCGATTGACATTCAAACCTGAAAATTTTCCATTTTTGCCCATTTTCCCAAAAAAATGTGATGTAACCCCTTACAAAAAGTGCGAAAATTGCTCAAAAAATAAATTTTCCTTAAAGTGATGGGGATCGTTAGCATATCTAGCAAGCTGCTCAAAACAGTCGGTCTTTTAGCTGTACGCCTTGATTTGGCTAAACTACGATTGAAAAACCGGAGAGAAAAATCGAATTTTTGACAAAATCTGAATATCGTATTTTTGACCAAAATCGGAACGCTATTTTTTCGCTATAAAAATTCAGTTTTTTGGCTGCCAAAATAAAAATAAAAGTCAGAATGAGGAATGTCATACCTCGTTGAGCTCGTTGTTTAATTTCCAATCGATTGGCATTCAAACCTGAAAATTTTCAATTTTTGCCCATTTTCCCAAAAAAATGTGATGTAACCCCTCACAAAAAGTGCGAAAATTGCTCAAAAAATAAATTTTCCTTAAAGTGATGGGGATCGTTAGCATATCTAGCAAGCTGCTCAAAACAGTCGGTCTTTTAGCTGTTCGCCTTGATTTGGCTAAACTACGATTGAAAAACCGGAGAGAAAAATCGAATTTTTGACAAAATCTGAATATCGTATTTTTGACCAAAATCGGAACGCTATTTTTACGCTATAAAAATTCAGTTTTTTCGCTGCCAAAATTAAAATAAAGGTCAGAATGAGGAATGTCATACCTCGTTGAGCTCGTTGTTTAATTTCCAATCGATTGGCATTCAAACCTGAAAATTTTCAATTTTTGCCCATTTTCCCAAAAAATGTGATGTAACCCCTTACAAAAAGTGCGAAAATTGGTCAAAAAATAAATTTTCCTTAAAGTGATGGGGATCGTTAGCATATCTAGCAAGCTGCTCAAAACAGTCGGTCTTTTAGCAGTACGCCTTGATTTGGCTAAACTACGATTGAAAAACCGGAGAGAAAAATCGAATTTTTGACAAAATCTGAATATCGTATTTTTGACCAAAATCGGAACGCTATTTTTACGCTATAAAAATTCAGTTTTTTCGCTGCCAAAATTAAAATAAAAGTCAGAATGAGGAATGTCATACCTCGCTGAGCTCGTTGTTTAATTTCCAATCGATTGGCATTCAAACCTGAAAATTTTCAATTTTTGCCCATTTTCCCAAAAAAATGTGATGTAACCCCTTACAAAAAGTGCGAAAATTGCTCAAAAAATAAATTTTCCTTAAAGTGATGGGGATCGTTAGCATATCTAGCAAGCTGCTCAAAACAGTCGGTCTTTTAGCTGTACGCCTTGATTTGGCTAAACTACGATTGAAAAACCGGAGAGAAAAATCGAATTTTTGACAAAATCTGAATATCGTATTTTTGACCAAAATCGGAACGCTATTTTTACGCTATAAAAATTCAGCTTTTTCGCTGCCAAAATTAAAATAAAGGTCAGAATGAGGAATGTCATACCTCGTTGAGCTCGTTGTTTAATTTCCAATCGATTGGCATTCAAACCTGAAAATTTTCAATTTTTGCCCATTTTCCCAAAAAAATGTGATGTAACCCCTTACAAAAAGTGCGAAAATTGGTCAAAAAATAAATTTTCCTTAAAGTGATGGGGAACGTTAGCATATCTAGCAAGCTGCTCAAAACAGTCGGTCTTTTAGCAGTACGCCTTGATTTGGCTAAACTACGATTGAAAAACCGGAGAGAAAAATCGAATTTTTGACAAAATCTGAATATCGTATTTTTGACCAAAATCGGAACGCTATTTTTACGCTATAAAAATTCAGCTTTTTCGCTGCCAAAATTAAAATAAAGGTCAGAATGAGGAATGTCATACCTCGTTGAGCTCGTTGTTTAATTTCCAATCGATTGGCATTCAAACCTGAAAATTTTCAATTTTTGCCCATTTTCCCAAAAAAATGTGATGTAACCCCTTACAAAAAGTGCGAAAATTGGTCAAAAAATAAATTTTCCTTAAAGTGATGGGGAACGTTAGCATATCTAGCAAGCTGCTCAAAACAGTCGGTCTTTTAGCAGTACGCCTTGATTTGGCTAAACTACGATTGAAAAACCGGAGAGAAAAATCGAATTTTTGACAAAATCTGAATATCGTATTTTTGACCAAAATCGGAACGCTATTTTTACGCTATAAAAATTCAGTTTTTTCGCTGCCAAAATTAAAATAAAAGTCAGAATGAGGAATGTCATACCTCGTTGAGCTCGTTGTTTAATTTCCAATCGATTGGCATTCAAACCTGAAAATTTTCAATTTTTGCCCATTTTCCCAAAAAAATGTGATGTAACCCCTTACAAAAAGTGCGAAAATTGCTCAAAAAATAAATTTTCCTTAAAGTGATGGGGATCGTTAGCATATCTAGCAAGCTGCTCAAAACAGTCGGTCTTTTAGCTGTACGCCTTGATTTGGCTAAACTACGATTGAAAAACCGGAGAGAAAAATCGAATTTTTGACAAAATCTGAATATCGTATTTTTGACCAAAATCGGAACGCTATTTTTACGCTATAAAAATTCAGCTTTTTCGCTGCCAAAATTAAAATAAAGGTCAGAATGAGGAATGTCATACCTCGTTGAGCTCGTTGTTTAATTTCCAATCAATTGGCATTCAAACCTGAAAATTTTCAATTTTTGCCCATTTTCCCAAAAAAATGTGATGTATCCCCTTACAAAAAGTGCGAAAATTGGTCAAAAAATTAATTTTCCTTAAAGTGATGGGGATCGTTAGCATATCTAGCAAGCTGCTCAAAACAGTCGGTCTTTTAGCTGTACGCCTTGATTTGGCTAAACTATGATCAAAAACCGCGAGAAAATAGTATTATATGTTTATTTTTCGTGTTCATATTTATTTTTTCAGTAAAACTTTCTAAAGCTTAGTTTAAATAATAATACCTCTCATTTATTTTGTCCTTCAACAGCAGTTCTAAAAACAATGTAGCTGCGGAGTGCCGTAAGCGCATGATCACATTTAGCATAATGACGGCTTTGCTATCATGCCTTATAATCATGTACTGCGTCTTGCCTTTAGTTGAAATATTTTTCGGACCCGAAATAGACTCACAGGAAAAGCCATTTCCCTACAAAATGGTCTTTCCATACAATCCGTACAATAATTGGATCAGCTATGTGCTGACCTACATATTTACATCATACGCAGGAATCTGCGTGGTGACCACTTTGTTTGCAGAAGATACAATTCTTGGATTCTTTATAACCTACACTTGCGGCCAGTTTCGATTGCTACACGAACAAATCGACAAGTTATTTACGGGAATAGTTAATCCGGAATTGGCAGAAGAGGTTCAACTAGAGCGCATCAAACGTGTTGTACAAAAACACAACAATATTATCAGGTTGGTATTTTGCAAATGTACTAACCGTATTACAACAATTAATCTATTATTTCTATTTGCAATTTTGGAAATTATATATTATACACCTTTTCCTGGGGCCTTGTATAAATGAACCTCCCTATGTCTTATCCATTTAAAAATACTAATCAATAATCATTTTTTTGCTTGGTAGATTCGCTAAGCGCTTAGAGGACTTCTTTAATCCAATTCTATTGGCCAACCTTATGATTTCATCAGTTCTTATTTGCATGGTTGGCTTTCAGATAATAACTGTAGGTACCATAAATATTTTGAATTCTTAAGGATAACAATTTTCTTCATTTTCTAAATCAGGGAAAGAATATGTTCATTGGGGATTACGTAAAGTTTATTATATATATATCCTCGGCCCTTTCGCAATTATACGTTCTTTGCGAGAATGGAGATGCTTTAATAAAACAGGTTAGAACTAGTAAATAAAATACTTTAAACCAATTTGACCCATATTTTTCCAAAACACAGTCCACTCAGACAGCGCAAGTTCTTTATGAATGTCAATGGGAAGGCTCAGATCGCATTGAGTATCTTTCTTATAAACCATCAAGCAAGCGAGTCCGAAATCACTTAAGCTTTATGATACTTTGCAGCCAACAACCCGTAAGGATAACCGCTTTCAAATTCTCAACTCTCTCCCTACAAAGTTTTACCGCGGTATGTATCCCTATTTGTAAAGCAAATAAACCGTAAATCAAATCTTTTTCAGATATTAAGTACGTCCATAAGTTATTTTACCCTTTTGCGGTCTGTTTACTTCGATGACGAAAAGAAACTTGACTAAATAAAGGTTTATAATAAAGTAGTACAACGTATATTTAAAATAGATGCGTCTATAATTTCATATTGCTTTAAGAACTATTTATAGAATAAAATATTGTGCCTATTTTTCAAATAAAATAAAATGAAGAAACGTATATGTTTATAATTTTTGCATATGTACTTGTTAGGTAAGTCGGTGTAAACCAATTTTAGCTGTATTCCTGAAGAATTCGCGACTAGGGTTTTTAATTATATTATCATTATTCTCTTTAGGTTTATATTTCTTATACGTTCCTTAAATTGTTATTGGCCATGATTTAAGCCGGAAAGTGAAAGCTCTAAAAAGTCGATTGAGATCTGAAGAATTCGCGGCCTAGGTTTATTATTATAAGATTTAGGTGAATAATTCTTGCATGATCTTGTATTGATTCTTCTTACCTTAAAGTTCTTCTCTCCCAGGGCAATACAAAGTTCGGATAGATATTTTCTTATTTTTAATGAAATTCTCAGACAAACATAAGATCACAAATAGTAACTATGAATATTTTTGTAATTAAAATATGCACTACCCATTCCTTGATTTAAATATCGTTCTTGCCACGTGCAGAGTTTCCTCTGTCACCAGTCGTGTTGCCCATGGATGCACAGTGACCTGTAATAGAGGTGCTGGCATCCCCAACAACCGAAGTCTGTCCCGATGTGATTCCATGCTGAACCAGGAAATCATGCTCGTTCTTGGCCTGTCGCAGCCAGTTGCGTAGATCCCGAGTTCGTTCCACCAAACAAGTAGTATAGTTGACGGCCCTTGGACTTTGCGAGACTATAGTATTGGCCGTTAGGATGGCCGCGCCCATGGAACTCTGCATCCGACCGGCGGCCAGCTGGCGATAGGTCTCCAAACGGTCCGCGAGAGTGGGTATCGAATGGGGTATATGTACCGCCCCTCCAACGCCGCCGCCCTCGATGATATCATCTGAAAGGGAAAAGTTTTGGGTACCGGAATGCTGCTGATGCTTCAGCACCTGTGACCATCCCAAATCCCTTGGCGATAGCATCGGTATAGCCGATGCAGATTGATCATGCTGCTGTTGCTGATGATGCTTCTGTCCGAATATATCCAGGATCTCACGGATCTCGGCATTGAGTATCTCCAGATTCTCAATACACTCGTTCGACTCCTGCTGATAGTACTCCTTCTTCTTGTGGAAATCGGCGGCACTGGCCAGTTCGGTGCTACTGAAGCCGGAACTCGAGTGCGACGATAGATCGCTTAGTGTGGCCGCATCGTCCATGGAACCCAGATCCAGTATGGACTTTTCCTTCTCGTAGATCCTCAGCAGACTCTGCTCCAGATGTCTCAGTCGTATTATCTTCTCGCCCAGTAGGGATCTGGTGCGGTGCAGATTAACCTCCATCTCGGTTAGTTCCTTCTCCTCCTGGATCAGCTGATCGATCGAGTGTTTTGGCGATAAAGCGGTTATCTTCCGCTGCTGACTGATCTCCCGCTGACGCATCCTAAAGTTAGTGCGTTGTGTCCTTAGGGATTCCTTGGCCCGACGCACTGAATCCCTTTCGAGATGTATGCGATGCTTAAAGAACTCCAATTCGGAACCCACGCCATTGGGCTTGATGGAGATGTCAGTGAAGGGATAGCGCAAATGATAGGGGGCATCCAGGGTATTCTCCGGGAACTGATCTTCGAGAGCTTCGAGTTTCTGCAGCTGGTGGCGCAGATTCTCCACCGGAGTGCAGGGCCGTTCACCCTTATAGCTTGTATCAGAATTCAGGCGCGATGTCGATGCCGACTTGGTGCGCGAAAAGACGATCCTACTCAGACTGGTCGACTCCTTGCCCTGGTTGCTATTGTTGTTCCTCTCCAGATTCGATATAGCACCACCCACTATATCCCTCGATGAGTTGCCATTATCGCTCACCGTTCTGGCTGATAAAACGCCACTGGCCGACTTGAGAAATGGTCCATACCGACCATTGTTATAGGTATTCGATAGAGTCGTATCCGATTGACTTATAGAGGTGTTGTCATCCTGCAGTTGCAACTGTCTGATGTTATAAGATGCCTTGGCCAGTTGACCCTTGTGGGGAACTGGTGGCTTGACCACCGCCTCGCCGGCAATTGCCTGATCCGAGTAGCTCAGAGATCGATTATCGCTATTACCAGATTGAGCTTGGGGTTTGTAGTATCGCTCTATGGAGCGCTCCATCTCGGCTCCGCTTATAGACTTTGTGCTATTGGTGTGGTTATGATGCTGTGGCACCATTTGGGCCTCCCTTCGCCGATTGCGTCGCTCCAGGGAGAGCTTGACGTCCGTCTTGAGGCGCACATACTTCTCCTTGAGGCACCGATACTTGTCCTCCAGGAGTCGCTTCTCGCAGCGCACCTTCTCGTAGAGCCTCTCCTCGCCCTTCTCCCGGCCTCGCTGCTTCTCCGCGTCCAGCTCACGGGCAAACTTCTCGCGCAGTTGGGCCAGCCGGGTGGCCTGTTCCCTGCGCAAGATCTCCTCCTCGCTGTGAAGTTCTCGCTCTAGATCCCTTAGGATCTCCTCGTGATTGCTCTGCAAGGTGTCGATCCGAGTCTTGTGCTCACTCACCACCAGACTTCGCTTGCTCTGTAGTTGACGCTCCAATTGCACCCTATACTTCTCCATTTGAAGCTCGAAGGCCTCCTCCAGTTTGTGCTGATGGGAGGTGAGTCGCAGATCGTATTCATGACGGAATCTCTTTAACTTCGCCTCATGATCCCGCCTTATGGCCTCGAAATCATTCTGCAGTTGGACCTCACTGGTGGCATTGTCAGAGAAGATGGGACCATGGTTTATGGACTTGTCCGCCGCCAGTTGTCCCGATTTGAGCTGCAGCTGCTCCAGTTCGTAGCTGTGCTTTCGGCCCAATGCCTCCAGATCGAAGGCATTGTTGCCCGCCAAATGAGATGAGTCCTGTTCGGATTTGTTTATGATGAAGCTGCGCACAGAACTGCCCTTCGAATCGGAGTCTGTGTCATCGTAAAATAATTTGGGTGCTTCACAACCCTTGGTTTTATCAGCAGGTGCTTCTACAGATCCTAATCCTGATCCTGATATTTTTATTACTTCAGTTGATTTGGTTATAGGTTTGTTGGAGTCCAATAAAAAAGGGTTCAAATTGTATATGCCCTCCATTAGGTTGGTCTCCTTCTCGTGCCAAAGGTCATCTGCCTCCTCCTTATCATCCACATCCACATCCCCATCCTCATTCTGATCCCCATCATCATCATCATCATCGATTACCACCTCAACATCCTCATCGTCATCTTCTGAGTTCTCATTCTGCTTATAGGTCTGGGTCATCTTTGTCGATAGGGTCTCCTCTTGGGAGTTTTTTACTCGCTGAGCCTGATCCAGATTAAAACGCACACTCTTCTTATCCTCCACCTCACTCGTTGGCTCCATGCGATCCAATCTTCGACTTATATCGGTTATACTAGAGTCACGTAGGATGCCCTTGACACCCGATGGTGATGTATAGCCATCGCTCTCCAATTGCCTACGTGCCTTTTGAAACATCGATACTGTTCCAGCTACTTTTCCAACTACTTCGTTCTCCTCGGAGTTCTCTAGTTTCCCGTTCAATTGGGTAGTAGTATTCCCCATTTGGGCCTTAGACTTGGTCATCTCAAAGCCAAGCTGATAAAAACGTCCAAAATCCTTGGTACCAGAGTCCAAAAATCGACTTTTACCGCCGCTTAGTAGACTGGGTCCCAGGAACCCAGCCTTACTGGCCATCGACCACTTCCGGGCCAAATTGTTCAGGGGCAATGGGCCCGGCGAGGGAATCTCATCGATGCCCTGCATACTGCGTATGCCGGAATCCAATTGCGATAGGTCATCCGAAGTGTCGACAAACTGCGCATTTTCCCCCACCGAAGACGTCGTTTCCAATAGCTTTTGACGCGCCTGATTAACCAGATCTCGATATATTGCATCCAGTGGATGATCCCACTGCGACTCCTTGGTTCGCGTATTATGATAGTAATGACCATTTTTCTCCTCAGAGAAGCTGTCACGATATTATACAAATGGTATTATTATAGTAAATTATTTTTAGGAATATTCTTACCATATCTTCCAATCCGGTGGCAAGGCGGCCATCAACCCTTCCTTGGCCAGATAGAGCAAATGCTGCTCCCTTTGAGGGTCGATTCCAATCAAAGAGGCGTATTCATTTATTTCTAAAAAAAAAACATTAAAAAAGATTTCAAATAAAAACCGACTCATCAAATCTTAAAAACCATACTAAAGTATGTATTATCATTAAGAAAACATTTTGTAAATTAAAAAAATCGATTTATAGATCATTTTTAAACGTGGAATAAGTCAAAAACAAAAAAAAATAGAAGAAATAGTCATCACTTCTACGATAATGTAGGTTTTAGCTACATATTTTATGCCTACTTTGTTTAACAGGGCAAAACAAATAATTGACAGCTTTTATTTTTAACAGGAAATCAATGATTTAGATGCTTTTGCGGTTAGCTCGCAGTTATTAATAGAACAGATTAAGGAACTTTTCACTGATGTATATGTGGTACAAATGTACTTCCTGCAGAAGTATATACACACATACGTATATTTTTAAATGGTCGAAAATGTGTTAATGTCCTAAATTAAGGATCCGAACTTTTTTCTTTCAAAATAAATTAAAAGAAGTTACCAAACTTGTCCTTAATATGTAGATAATTTCAGGACCTGGATAGATTTTTCCCGAAAATATCGATATTACAATGCATTCACACACCCAAATGGTAGAAGGGATTATAATTATAACTATTGAGGAAAACTTACCCTCTGATGATGGAAAACACGCCTCGTCGAATACCTCCTCGCAAATCACCGATGAACCCTGAGATGATGATGATGTTGTTGAGACCGCTTTGGCCATTTCAGTTGTTGCTGCTGCCGAGGATATCCTCTTGCACATACTGGTGGTCGTCATAATGGGAACTTTTCTGCGACTTCACTAACCGACGAAACTACTTTTTGAGCTGACGTTTACGTTGCTTCCGAAGTTATCCGTACTCAAAGTGTCGCTCAATATATTTGCATATATTATTATATTTTTCCCATTTGGCAATCATAATTTTCCATATTATTCCTCAGTGAATGCTGCCGACAGCAGAGTAAATGGGAGAATAAACGGATGCAGTTTGACCTAAAAATGAAAATATAAATACCTACTGAGTCATCGTTATACTATATACGGCTGTGTGTGTGTGTGTGTGTGTGCATGTCGGAGCATGCTCTGAAGACGGGTTGCTGGCCAATTATCTGGTTGGCAACAGGATATTGCACCGAGTTTACCGTTCTGCGCAGCCTGACGGCACAGAGGTCCACCTCGTTTTCAACCACGACAACAACCGAACAAAAACCCGATAAAAATACCATTGACAAAATACTGTAGTTATCCTTGTAGTTATAGTTATTAAATTATCCTTGAAAATTATACTAGGTTTCGTTTATATGCATTTAATATATTTAAGTTCCGTTTTTTTTAAAGAAATTAGCAAAAAATGGTATCCTATTCTAGAAGAGGTCTATTAACACCCATAAGAACTCAAAAATATACTTGTCAAAATACTGTTGTTATCCTTTTAGTTATAGTTATGAAAGCCCAACTATGGAATTATTGATTTTAAATTTTGTTTTATATATGAAAGTTCGGTTCTTTTGCTTAAAAACTAATGAAATTGCTAAAAACTAGTATCCTGTTCTAGTAAAGGATGTGTCTCCACCTTACTATTAAATTATCCTTGAAATAATAGCCAAAAAATATACTGTTGTCAAAATACTGTTTTTATCCTTTTATTCTAGGTTCGGTTGTATTTCTGTTAATATATTTAAGTTCTGTATTTTGAAAAACCTAATTACCAAAATCTTGAATCCTTTTCGACGTTCGATTTTATCGCTTATCGGATTAATCCTGATTTTAAATAAACATTTAAAGAATTTCTTTTATTTTTTGCTATGCGTGTAATTTTTCGGTAATGATTCCTATATAATTAATATTAAGATGAATTAAAAGTAGAAATTTAACCGTTTTTAAAATACTACCATACAAATGATGAGACGAAGTGGAATTAATTGCCAAGTTTAAGCATAAATTATAATATGGTTAAGTGGATAATTAAGTACTTTAGCACATTTTAATTTCTGCTTAAACTTTAACGTTTTAACGTTTTAATAAAATTTCAAAATGTAGTATTGCCTCTGAAAATCTTATCGAAGAAATGGTGGGGTTGTTTTTTGGCAGGGGAAAGCTTATGCTTCGATGTATCGCGGTGGGAATGAAATATTAAGCTTTTTTATCGATAATGTTTTAGTGAGACCTTCGATTTATAGAATAGTGCCCTACACTTTACTTCAAAACAATTAGATATGTTTAAAACACCTCTCAACCCTACCTGAAAATAATAATAATATAAATCCCAACTCGCCAACTACATAATAATACGCGAACAGAGTTATGGCGGGCATGTATAACTACTCCAGCTTAAAGTACGTAACAAATATGACCTGCATCATGACAACACTGATAAATAACATCCATTTATAGATTTGAAGCGGAGCGTGGACTTCACGATGATCATCACCTGGGAAATGAGCATCGGTCCCGGGATTTACATTTACCCATGACCTCTAGCCCAAGCAAACTCTTGGGAAGCAGGTACAGCCGAAGATTTGCATCCATTTTCCATTTGTTAAATTATATAAAATCCCATGACTCCCATATCATCCATTGAATCAGCCTTGAGGGCCGCGAGAAGGCTATTGTGGACAATATAAATGCCGACCAGGATGCCACAGCCAGGATCCTGTACGTTGATTCAGATAATGCCTTATCACTACCATTGGGAAAGCATAAAGGGCTGGACAAGTATTCGGAAACTCAGGAGGATGGTAGGCGATCTATCATTTGTATATCCCAAGAAGCTCTGTATAGTATATATTATATATTTCAGATACATCAGTTCGAAAATATCTGGTGGTGGGCGTTCAGTGGGTCTCCCTGGTCACCGAGAACCTGTTAAGCCATCCATTTGTAGTGCTGCGAAGGCAATGTCAGGTGTACAATGCCTCGAGACGCTACCATCTACATCCCTTCCAGCTGCTGCCCAGCATTGTGCACCTGCACAGAAGGCAGGGACTGACTACCCTGTGGAAGGGCGTGGGCAGCTGCCTTCTGGTTCGCGGCATGACCCTGGCCATAGACGACTTCATCTCGAAAGTGACCAGCTGGCCCAAGGATGTGGACAGTCGCACCACCCTGAAGCGATTCGGCCAGCATGTTCTGCTTAAATGGTAAGGCATTGTCTTGCTAATCATTCCTGCACATTTCTGATTTCCATTTAATGTACCTCATATAGTATAAGCATTGGGCTGGTGGTGCCCTTCCATGCTGCCTCTCTCGTCGAGACGGTGCAAAGCGATATAGCCAGCGAGAAGCCGGGTCTCTTCGATGTCTTTCGGGAGGGCAGCCTGCGACTCTTCTACTGGAGCTCCCCGCAGAAGGGACGAATGCTACCGGCCTGGGCTCTAATCGGGCCCAGCGTTTCGTTTGGCATCACCAAGTACCTCTTCAATCTGGTCATACGGGGCGTGTCCTCGCGCATTATGCGACGACGAATAACGACGAATTCTCAGGACAGCCAGGGAGGAAAGTTTCAAGACAATACGCTGGAGCATCAGAATGCGGAAATATACGCCAGCCTCATCGCCATCCTAACCACTGAGGTCATATTCTTCCCGCTCGAGACGATCATGCACCGTCTGCAGCTCCAGGGAACACGAACCATAATCGACAACCTGGACAATGGCTACGATGTGGTCCCAATTCTGACGAACTATCAGGGTGTCGTCGACTGCTATCAGACCACCATTGTCTCCGAGGGCGTTTCGGGGCTGTACAAGGGCTTCGGAGCCATGATCCTCCAGTTTGCAGCACACGTTGCTGTCATCAAGCTGGCCAAATGGGTTGTGAATCAAATCGCCGAGGTCATATCGAATCGGCCACCACAGCGAATAGTGCAGTACTATAATCTGGATGGCATTGCCTGCAACTCGAGGTCCACGACCTTGTCGCCAAGCCTCTCCAGCACCGAAATGGAGGAGAATAGTGTTGGTCAGAATTCACTAGATTAGTTATTTGCTAGTCCAATTATTATGCATATGTAAATTATACAAAAATAATTTAAATGTTCAAAATTGCACTTGTTTCTGGGTTTATTGCGACACTAGTTCGTGCTTACATTTTATACGGTTTTAAAAAAAAGTACTTTGACAAGCTTTCGAAAACCAAGGAACCTTGAATGAAAACAGCGAGGAACTAAACGAAAAACTAAGTGAAAACTGGAGATTGTCCTGTGGTTGGTGCGATCGTTCCTATGGCAACTACTTATATATTATATACATACAATTTATAAGGGAAAGAAACCGTTTACAAGAGAACCATCAACTTTATGTAAATTATAATTTTTTCGTTAGCCAATCTTCAAGCCTGCCGCTTAGAAACAGCAACACACTTTGAAGCTTAGTATTTATATCGAAAGACATTTATTTGCAACATCCTTGTGAGCCAAAAAACAATATATACAACAACAGAACGTTAACAGAACAATATTTAATATAATTTCTGTTCGCCAAACCGTGTGTCGTTTGATGTTTCACATTTTAAATATATATATAGGTTCTGATCGCTGTTGCCTTACTTTCTATACCACATCTGCAGCGTCTTCATCCGCTTGACTTTCTTCTGCAGCTGCAGAACGCCGTACATAAGGGCCTCGGCCGTGGGCGGGCAGCCGGGTACGTAGATGTCGACGGGGATTATCCGATCGCAGCCGCGGACCACGGAGTACGAGTAGTGGTAGTAGCCACCGCCGTTGGCACAGCTGCCCATCGAGATGACCCAACGTGGCTCGGGCATTTGGTCGTAGACCTTTCGCAGGGCAGGTGCCATTTTGTTGGTCAGCGTGCCCGCGACGATGATGACATCGGCCTGGCGGGGAGATGCACGGAAGACGACACCATAGCGATCCATGTCGTATCGCGGAGCGGCGATGTGCATCATTTCGACGGCACAGCAGGCCAGACCGAATGTCAGAGGCCAGATTGAGCCCTTGCGGCCCCAGTTGAGCAGATCGTCGAGCCGGGCCAGTGACCATTCCGCCACCGAGGACTGTTTCGTGCCGAACGGCGAGTATCCCTTCTTTGGCAACGTCTGGGCCACTTCGGCGACCGGAAGGGTTTGTTGTTGGCGCACCAGAGCCAAATTCAGAGCGGGCACCACGGCATTTGGTGTCGTTTGGGTGGCCTTTTGGAGAGCCCGGGCCAGGGTCGATGACATCATCGCCGAACGCAGCATCTTGGTCCTGCTAAATTGATGCTAAAGTTATGTGCGGACAGTGCATTTAAACATTTAATACCTATTTATGTAACTTCAACTTATTTCGGTTCGTATTATGAGGATATGACCGACGCTGGACTGCTAACAAAATACCAACTGCACCATAAGAAATGTACCAAAATATACCAATTCATTTGAAATGCCCGGTTCACACATGGGCACATCATCCGCGTTAACAAAAATTTAATATCCCATTCCCACGTAGACGCGTCCATAATCTCGTTTCATATTTTCCCAAAATATTCCACTACTAGCATGCCATTTTTTTCAGTCTTTCGTCTTACCTGTAGTTTTTACCACGGATTTTTTGATTTATAAACTTTATGGATAAAAGTAAATTTTTCTCTTTTATATAACCTATGGACATGAGTACAAAGAGAGCAAGCAACTTACATTTTCAGCCACAGGTTTTTACCGATTTCATCAGATTCTTAGCTTTAAAACTGCAACCCAGTTAGAAATAAACTTTCATCCGTTTTGCCAAAGTATACTTAAAATATATAATAAATATTTTTTTGCTTTTGCATTTTTTTGTTTGCTTTATTTTGTAATATATGTGTTGGTGTAATTCAGATATCGTCTATTGTTACAGCGGCTTGGGTAATGTAATGCTAACAATTGAATGGTAGTAAAGCGATAAATCAAAATAAAGCAATACGGTAGTGCTTAAAGGCTTTTACGATAAGCACGCTTAAAAACTAAAGATCAAAGAACCACTTGTTGATTTAACTCGCTAATTTATATTTCATTTTGAATTTGTAGATTGCGCTTGCTTGGCTTTCCGTTTTCAAATACTACTGATCGGAAGTTGCTGTTGCTTAGATCTCATCGATGTTCACTTCGTCATCAAGATCGTCTGCTACCGCTTCTTTGACTCTTTCGCGTTTAAGGTTCACGTTGTACACCTGTGAGTCTTCAAAGTCCTCATCGCTTTTGCCTTCATCAGAGTCTTCAGAGTCATCAGATTCTTCTTGAGCATTTTCAAGCCACTGAACGAACGGCCTTACTTTCTCGTGAATCTCAGTAGCAATGTGCTTGGGGACATGTCTTTTGCTAACCTTCTGCGCCCACTCCAGAATGACGGCTTCATCGAGTATGTCTAAATCATAGAAGATTTTAAAGATTCCAGCCACCTTGCTCATAAGAGTAGCTTTATGTAGCTCGACAGTTTGTTCAATTCCGCCAATTAGATAACGCTGTGCTTTCGGATTATTATGTGTGAAGCGAAGGAGCAAATGACGGTTCTTCTGCACGTCCTTGATAATATTTTCAGTGAAAAGAAGCTCAGCCAGCACCAGTGGAGATTTGTTAATAATATCCAAACGTTCCGCTTCGATCACCAGTTCCTTATGATCTTGAATATTCTGCAATAGGTTCTTGTCCCGCTTGTCCTTTACCAACTCGTAGAAAAGATCGATGCGCTCCTTTTCAGTTTTATCATAGTCATCCGAAATAGTCATGCCCTTAGCACCATCCGTCAGATCTTGCAAACGGGCACGTATAGCCTCCTAACGGGGGAAAATATGTATTGTATATTCTTGTAAGCTACAAGGAGTATTTGAAGCAATCGTACCTTCGAAACGTCGACGCTCCATCCCTCATCGTCATCATCCTGAGAAGTTTTCTCCGGAATGGCAGCGCTAATTTCGGCCTCAGTTTGGCTAGCCTGGTTTGTGCCATTGCCGCCATCTGATTCGCCACCAGAGTTGTTGGCCATAGAGTTGTTGGTCATGGAGCCATCGGCGTTATCGTTCTTCTGCTTATGCTTCTTCGAGCGTTTTCCCTCGGTCAGCGATGATCCCTGGGCGGCCGGATTCAGCGATGGAGGGTTCTTCACAATGAACGTGTTCACTTTGTGGTTGACCTTCAGCAGACCGTGGAAGCCGCATGCCTTGCATGACTGCGAAATGGTCTGGTTCTTGGCAGACACAGTCAAGTTGGTCTCCGGATTGTCGCACTCGGGGCAAAGCACAAACTTGCGAATGAAACCGTCCAACAAATCCTGCAGCTTGTTCACATCGTGCGAACCGTTGACAACAAAGCGCTCATTCTAAAATTAAAAATAAAATAAGAATGCAAAAAAGGAGAGAACGCTATAGTCGATGGCCTCGACTATCAGCTAAATTGAGTGTGAGGGAGATGGAGATATGTAAGCAGAGTGGACGTGGCACCCTACTGAAATAACTTTTTGCTGCGCAAGGATCTCAAGAATCAGCATGTCAAGTTCCAGCTAGTTCTAGCTTTTATAGTTTCTGAGATCTCCGCGTTCATATGGACAGACGGACGGACAGAGGGCATACAAAATGATTGATAAGCCAGCGAATAAGAAGAGAGTAAGATTAACCGAATACAAACCTTATGATCGAACAGCGTTTGGGCGCCCAACTCGCAGCCAAAGTACTTGGTCGGATAGGTGGCCGGGCGACCAATGGCCCTGGCCACTTCGGCCATGTTGACCAGAACGGTCTTTATGCCATTGCCCTTGCCCTCTACCTTGGCCTGCAGACGTGGCATCTTGTAGCGATAGAAGATGTCCGTCACACTGCGGTTAACGTTTACGGTGGCCATCTTGCAGCAAGCTTTTCGTTTCCACTTCTTCCAGGGATAATGCTAATTTGGCTTATAGTTCTTCGGGTAATGATGTTTCTATTAGGGGCGGCCAGTGGAATCTATTGGCTGTGTGTGGCTGGGAATTTATTGACTTGGGGTCTGTTGCTTGTTTGTGATTTGTTGTCCGGCTTTCGTTCCCGTTCATTAATTTTGTTTTTTTTTTATATATGTTGCCGCTGCTGTGTTTACTTATTAAATGTACCGAGAATAAGCATGAATTGGTATATCCTTCCGGAAAAGCGAATAAATTGTGCTTTATTCAAACAACGGTGTAATCAATTTGGTTGTAGATTCTGCAAGAATTGCTTGAGGGTAGTATTTCTTATAGTTGTCTTGCAAGGGGGTATTTTGCTGAAGTATTGGTTGATTTTCCTTGCCTTGGTAAATATTCAGCTATTCTATGCTTTCCGTTATTATATGAATAATTAAATATATACATATATATATATAAATAGAATTACGTATTTATATATATACATATATATTTATTTATATTGTAAATTTACCAGTTTAAGTCTTTAAAAAAATGGCAAAGCAGCAGGCTCATGTGTACCTGAATGGCTGTAACTTCCGATGTCTGTTACTCGAAGTCCTGTGGAGGTAAAAATGTTTTAAACACTGCGTTAGTCGTTTCATACATATCACAGAAAAATGTATTAAGTTCAAACAGATAGAAAACTGTAGTCATATAACTGCCCAAAAAAAACTATATTTATTTTATGCGTCGGTTTTTGCTTTTAGTTGTCGATTAATCTTAGAAAAGTCTTAAAGGTAAATTAATAAGCGTAACAATTAAATGAAAAACAAGATATTTTGACCAATTTCAGTAAAATTCTAGGGAAATTCGAGAAGAATGGAAAGTGACACCACTGAACTTGCAAGGTCTTTTAACTTATTTACTCATAACTATTAAAATAATAGAGCGATTCTCCCAAGCTTTGGTATGTAGATAGCTATTGACAAAAGAAATTAGTTTCAATTTACACTGCAACAAAATCTTTTATCTTTATGGGTGCCAAACAGATTATCACTTGGGTCATTCTAACACTCACTTTTATGACTGATAACCTTTTAACCAAAACAAGTCTGCGTAGAGCGAAGATAATCTTAATTTATTGGTCACTTCAATTGTAATGTTGCACCACTTTCTCTTTGCTTGAAAATTTCATCAATTTTCATCGGGTATTATACGCATATTGAACTAATCTAAGAGGAAAAACCGAGTATCCCCAGACTTTCAAAATTAATATTCGTATTTAAGAGTCGAGGTTTCAATTAATTTCCAAATTTGTTATCTTAAAATCAAAACCTAATACTATATAAGATCAATGATTTAACTTACCGGTGACTTATGGTTCGCCCTTTTAAATTCATGCACAGCTCGAACCCTTTACTCCGTTTTTTCTCAATAAGACGTACGGTTTTTTTTACTGGTGTTTCTGAAATAATATTTTTAATTAGACTCCATGGATAATTGAGTAACCATTGATATTGCATTCGAATTTGTAGGCGCTCTGGACCTAAGTGTGTACTTAAGTTTGCTGAACTGCGATGCAATTAAGCATGGACTCAATTGAAGACATAACACTAGGAAATGTAGATAGCCGAATTTCTCCTATTTAATAAAGATGACTGGAATGCACGGTAATTTTGAAACAAAGTATAATCAAAATATTAATTCACAAGAAAAGAACGTTGCCATTGACAGCAATTTTTCTGCGATCAGAAAACTGTATGATCAACGATTCTTGTTTTATCTTGGATATTAACATTAAAAAGCGGAGGAAAGTAAGCGCAAAATGTAACAGAGAATTTGGTAGGGCTTGTCTCAAATAGTTTATATTGATGTTCCAACAAAATTGAATAAACTGACAACTATTTCGGTACCGTTTTAGATTTAAATTCCAAATTTGCACCCCCAACAGGGAATCGTTTGCATTTGCAGTTGGAATTGAGTCAGCATCACCAAAAATGTATCATAAATATATTGGACAGGGTATTTAATTTAATTTTGAGAGATAAAACCAAAGTTTTACTTTTCATTTCTCCCAGTCACATAACACAAAATAAATATTTATCGTTGTGGCTTATAAATAATTTGTATTTACTTATTAAAAGATTAGATAAATTATTAGAAGCCACACAGCTCTTGAGACTTGATTCTACCAACTATTTTTTACTGCGCTTTTTATTTCTTGTCGACACATAAGCTTTAAAAGTTTTTATGTTATAGGAAACTCGACTTGAGAAAGGGGGTTTCCCTTAAAATGGGCCTAAAACTTGAAATAAGATATATTTCCCTTGTTTTTTACCTGCGCTCTATAGTAATATTACGGATTGGAACTGTGTTGTAGTTTGTACTTATTTATAATTGGTTCAAATAACATAAATACAGACTTTTGTACTGAGATACACAAATAAAATTAAAATGAAATCAATCCTTCATCTCATTAAACTTATTTAAGTGCTGACACTAGAAAGTTCCATAGGAACATATGTGTGTGCACAGTCGGGTATTACAGGTATTGTAAAAAAAATTGTTGAGATAGCTGCATTTCCTAGGTATTTAACTAGTGTGTTCTAGAACTATTATTTATTTATCCATTACTTACCACCGAATCTTTCAAAAGTCATATAAGATTTTGTTTCCCCTCCTTTGGGGTGCGCAATGCCAGTTCGCAAATTAGACAAAGATATCGTATCTCTTTGTTAAGTCAATCGCAAATTGACTCGGAAAATATATATTATGGATAAATCAAAAACAAACAAATCGCGCTGCCACTGGGAGATTGATAGGCTTTTTTCAGGAGCGATCCAGTCCTAATATGTAAATATTAGTTACGCTTATGGGGCGCTTTTATATCGCAAAAAAATTGTGTTTTTCTCGTCTCTCAACTTTTCTGCAAAAAGGAAAAGAGAATGAAATTAGGAATGCGCATGAACGAACATATGTATACCACTCCGTAAACTATGTATTTTCTTGCTTCATTTTAGTTTTAGTCTCGAAAAAAGAAGGTTAATTTCGAATTCAATGATACGTATATATGTATATATATATATCCCCACTTATGCATTCAAATATATTCCATATATATATATATATATATATATATATAGCACACACCATTTTAATTTGAAAGATTGATTCTTATACAAGGACAGTGGTTTTTGTTCTCTTTTTTTGCTGAATTACACTTGAATCAAAGTTTTTAAAAAGTTATGGAAGCTCATTTGCTCGATATATAGATATGTCTATATATATACATATCTACATTTTCATGCACGTATGCATTTACATATGGATGGAAGCCACGCCATTTGAACTTTTGAGGTTGGGTTCGTTTCAACCAGAATCCCTTTTCTATACCTTTCGCTCGGGTTTACATCAATTCGTTGCTGATTCCAACAAAAGTAAATGAATAATTTTGCCAAATAAACCGTTCAGGAATATATTTTCTCCAAAGTACGAACATACGACTCTACGTCACTGCACAATATGACCATAATGATTCCAGCAGAGCTGCAAAACAATGGTTATCGATTCGCCAAATTTGCTCATAGCTCTTTCACACTTCCGCTTTTATGCAATCCGATTGCGCAAATTGGGTAGTTCGTTTTCTTACAGACACCTCTGCAGCACAGCATTATCTATTTGCACAAGTCTGGAGAATGCTGATAACCAATACACGATGTTAAGGTGTGCAGTTTTTGAAGATTTTGTTAAGGTATATATATATTTTTTTCATTGAAAATCTGATTCAGGCTGCTACCAAATGACATGAATTTCAATCAACTTTGATCGTCGCCTTTTCTACCACTAATATTCTAATTATTTATGATAAAATATAAGTACAGGGCATGTGATGTGATCCACTGATAATTCCATACATAGTCATTAAAAGTGTTTAGTTTACAAATATTACCATCGCACACAGAAAAACTTAAAAATTGTTTATTATTAATTTAAACAACCGCTTGAAAATATAAACTTTTAAACACCTACTTATCTGTAGATTTCCTTCTTATTTTCACAGTTTTCTAAAACTTTATTTACAATTATTGGCAAAGCTATTTCTTGATTTTCAGAAACACATGTTCACATCCATTCAAAGTCCCTTTCGCTGCGTTTACTGATATATTGTTATCGATGAGCAGTGGGCAACCAACATTACAGAAATTAAATAAAAGTAGCGATTTTCCGTCTAAAAAGTATTTATTGTAATGGATAATTTTTATCGATATTCTTATGTTTCTGGAAAACTTTATTCATATCGATTTATTTTTCTGCGTATACAGAACATACTTTCCTTTCATTGTATTCCAAAAAATAATATATTTATACTTGCGGAAGTTTACAACTGCAACAATGTGTCGCTAAATTCAAGTGAATGTAATATAATATATGACTGGCTCGGGAAATATACAGAAAAGGCAGTAACGATAAACGAAAACCGTGAGTATGGGATCTCAAGTGGACGCTTCTGAATACTTACATGCATATATGTATATCGATATGTACATACCTCTTGTTATAAACAGTTTAGAATACTTTCTGACGTAATAAAATGTTTAAAATACAACCTAAAACCTTCTGAACTGCTTTGAACATTGTTTAGATGAATGTATAACTAAAAACTTGCATGTTTGTAGGTATATACAAAACTGGGCAGGTTTTATTGCAGCTCGTTTATTTTTTTTCCTAGTCCGCTACCGAAAAACATACTAACAAGTGTATGTATGTACATATGTATGGTATGAACTTACAGCGTCATTTAAATCTGCATTCAGGATAAATATTATTAAAATGGGTACTTCCTGAAAATAAATTAATGTAAATTTTGTATAAATATGTAGTCTTAAGAATGAAGTACATTTTCTTCATACCTTTGAGACACATTTTCATCCCCAAAAGAAATCCTGCTTCATAAGATTGCGACAGGTGGAGTTTATTGCTTTTATTGGCCATTTAAACCAAGAAGTTTTTCTCAACTCCAGACGCAGGTTCCTTTTTTCCAATCGGAATTTCCGCATTTTGACATTTGCATATGTGAGGATATTAATAAAACCCAGGCTAAAAAAATAAAGATTTGCTGCCAATATGAGCTTATAATTAAGAAAACATTATGCTAAAAAATCGGTACTTGTTACATTTTTTAAAAACTATGTTAAAATGTTTTCAAAATTCGGTTTATCTGACTGAAGGTATTTTTAAAATTTCGAAATGATTAAATAAAAATTAATATCTATCTAAAAGAATAACACACCTAAAGTCTTAAAAATATAACAAAACATAACATAAAAGCACAATAATGTTTAAGAAATCTCGCATCACTATAAAATTAAGATCGTTTAGTTTTGAAATTAAATTTTAAACTAACTTTCAACTTTTTAGTAACTATATAGATTTTTTAACTTATAAATGTTTTCCTTGTTTTTACAGAAATAAGTTTCTGTTGCTTGGGTTGAAATTGATCAGCGAGTCATGGAGGATCCGAATCGCATGTTGGCCCACACAGGTGGCATGATGGCTCCCCAGGGATATGGTTTGTCTGGCCAGGATGATGGCCAAAACACTGGCAGCGAGAACGAGGTGCGCAAGCAGAAGGACATAGGCGAGATATTGCAACAGATCATGAGCATTTCGGAACAATCACTGGACGAGGCGCAGGCCAGAAAACATACCCTCAATTGTCACCGGATGAAGCCGGCACTCTTCTCCGTGCTTTGTGAAATCAAGGAGAAGACTGGTATGTTGAAAGTATTCTCATCATTATAATCACTCTAAAATTATACTGTGTGCAACATAAATCTATATATAATATATATTTAAGAAGTGGAGACTTGTATAGTTATTATTATTATTTTTTTTATAAATCCCTTTAGTGTATATTAAAGGCGTTAGTCGCAAAAGGACTAGTTACAAATAGATGTTACTTACTCTTTTTGTAACTAGTCTTTTAGATAGACACTTAAATATAGGAGTATCAGATATCTCTGACTATATTTTCTCTAATAACTCTTTGTTAAATCCGTTTTCCTTTTCATTTTACTATTATAGTCCTGTCGATTCGCAACACCCAGGAGGAGGAGCCCCCAGATCCGCAACTGATGAGACTGGACAACATGCTGATTGCCGAGGGCGTGGCAGGACCTGAGAAAGGAGGTGGCGGAGCGGCAGCTGCCTCTGCGGCTGCGGCCAGCCAGGGTGGGTCCCTGTCCATAGATGGGGCCGACAATGCCATCGAGCATTCCGACTACCGTGCCAAGCTGGCACAGATTCGTCAAATATATCACCAGGAGCTGGAGAAATACGAGCAGGCATGCAATGAGTTCACCACCCATGTCATGAATCTTCTCCGTGAACAGAGTCGCACGAGGTTGGTATTAAAGTTAGTATTAATTAAAGTATAAATAACAACCAATCATATGTTTACAGACCCATTACACCAAAAGAAATCGAACGAATGGTGCAGATTATCCACAAAAAGTTTAGTTCCATACAAATGCAGCTGAAGCAGTCGACCTGTGAGGCTGTAATGATTCTCCGTTCGCGTTTCCTAGACGCACGCCGCAAGCGCCGTAACTTCAGCAAGCAGGCATCCGAGATCCTCAATGAGTACTTCTACAGTCACTTGAGCAACCCATATCCATCCGAAGAGGCCAAAGAGGAGTTGGCACGCAAGTGCGGCATCACGGTAGGTTTAACTGCATTGAATGCATAATTATTTTATCAAAATAATACACTTCTTGTGCACCAGGTCTCCCAAGTGTCCAATTGGTTTGGCAACAAGCGTATTCGCTATAAGAAGAACATTGGTAAGGCACAGGAGGAGGCCAATTTGTATGCGGCCAAGAAGGCTGCTGGTGCTTCACCGTATTCCATGGCTGGTCCTCCAAGTGGGACAACCACACCCATGATGTCACCCGCTCCGCCACAGGATTCCATGGGCTATCCAATGGGATCCGGCGGCTATGACCAGCAGCAACCGTACGACAACAGCATGGGCGGTTACGACCCAAATCTCCATCAGGATCTAAGCCCCTGAGGATCAGGGCTGTGAGCCACTCCCCAGCCGGAGAAACCCTCATACAGTTGCGGTCAAAATAATGCTGCATTGAAAATCTATCATGGCAGTTTCTTCTTAATTATGTAAGTTCTTTTTTGAACGTATCGCGATTTATATTTGCTTTCTTTTTTTGCTCTAGGACCTTGACCTTAATGGTTTTTAATTCTGCTGTGCTTTTCTTTTTCCGAGTCAGATAAGTTTAAAATTCCCCATAAATTTAGATATAGTTCAGATAGATATACGAGTGAGTAGAATACAAATACGTAATAGCTAGTTTGTGCTTGCTAGATTTCGGTTCGTGGAAAACCTTGCCCTTTTAAAAAAACAAAAATGAGTATGATAATAATATTGTTTTCTAAATAGCACAGTCTTCCCGACTTAAACCCCATGCTATTTAACAATTTTGGTGGGCTTACACCTAAAATGAGATCAAGAAATCGATTAAGCTAATTTGCGCGAAAATATATGCTTCCCTTCCTTATTGGTTCAAATGCAAGCATGTTTTTAACATGTAAAGTGTAAAATAATACGTAATATTTTGTTTAAGCGATTTTATTTTATGACCCACTGATGTCAGGGTTTATTCGTAACACAAATTATTGAAAGGAAAAGAAAAATAATCAACGCAGAGACTTTTTCTGTAGGACGACAACCATTAGCTTATATGCATTAACCATTGAAGAACATATTCAAAGAAACTCAATTATACTGGTAGTATACGAATATTTTCACTAAGTATGAAGGCACACACTATTTTCAGGGCTATTATTTTGACCGCAGCTGTGTATAAGTATATTTTAATACATTTACCTACATTTGCGGGTATTTACAAATATTGCATGTGTAAATCATACTATGACGGTTCTTTTTGGCTACAGTACGTATACGACAGCAAAATAGTGTTTACTAAATTTAAATCTGTACGAAATTTTTAACTTGAACAATACGAAACTAAACCATGTATACGATGTATATCAAATAAATAAATAATACATGTTGTTGTTATCCGCACACGTCAACTAATTACAAATATTTAAAATGTAAAACGGAGAAGATTTTTGAAAATATTCAATGTCTCGTTTCTGTCGTAAGACGAATTTTTTCTTTACTGGATTCCATTTTTAAAGTTTATAAAAAACACCTTTTTATTGATATTTAAGTCTCAAAAATCACGTGTTTTTTATAAAATAAAGTATTATATATTATTTACTGCTTTTAAACTTTTTTAAAATTTAATGGCATTGGCTGTATTATTTTGATTTTTCAAATATATGTGCAATATGTATTGATGTACGTAAGAATTCCGAACAAAGAGATTTCTGTATCATCCCCGAATAAAAGTGTTTTCGTAGGAAAAATTCGCCTTTCGCCTTGAATGAAATATACATAATTTTTTGACTTAATTGAAACGGATATAAAAACAGATTATTTGAATTGAATACAAAAACGATTATAATTTTAACTGATAATTAATATATATCTTCGCCCGTCTTTCGCTCACACAACGGTCAAACGAAACCATTCAATGTATTTCAGTATGATAAGGTATTGCATTAAAAATTTTGGATAACAATAGAAAAATATATAAATACACAACTTTACACGAATAACTAAATAAATAAAATCGAAGTATTAATTAATGGTCTTAAGGGAAGATTGCCCTTCAAAGCTGTTCGTTCTATTTTATTTTCTGTAAGAGATGCATGTAATAGAAAGGGACGAGAATAGTATTTTTGGTGATTTCCTTTTCATGACAATTTAAATTGCAGCAAGATTTTTGGGCAATTTCTTTCGATTCCTAAAATGTTCATATATTTTTATAAAAATTTCACATTTATAAACATTAAAACCTTATTTGAAAAAATACAGGGAATACGAAATTGAATTTTAAATTTTTTTAAATTAACATTGGTAAAATCGTTAAAAGAACCTAAAAAGTTTTTGTTTCCTTTGAAAAGTGGCGGCCAAATGTTACTTACTGATTTTCAAAACTTCCACACCCGCAGCTTAAGTTTTTAATATTTGTCTGCAGTGCAAAATATAATCAAACATTTTTCGGCAACATAATTGATTTTTATTTGTTTTACAAAGGTAAGTTTAATTTAATATGCATATTTGCAGCTAAAAATATTAAATACATTTTGAAAATACAAAACTTTGCATTTTTACTTAATTTGAGCCTTGTGGTGGCGCTATCTTGACATTTTTCGCTGGGAACATTTGCGCCTCATCATGACGCTATCTTGACATTCACAGCTGTAGCTCAAGGAATTTTGCGCCTCATCGTGACGCTATCTTGACATACATAATTTGCAAAATTTTGCGCCTTGTGGTGTCGCTATCTTGACATTTTTAGATGGGAACATTTGCTCCTCGTCATGACGCTATCTTGACATTCACAGCTGTAGCTCAAGGAATTTTGCGCCTCATCGTGACGCTATCTTGACATATATAATTTGCAAAATTTTGCGCCTCGTGGTGTCGCTATCTTGACATATACATGGCTGCCGAAAGGATTTTGCGCCCCATCGTGACGCTATCTTGACATACATAATTTGCAAAATTTTGCGCCTCGTGGTGTCGCTATCTTGACACATTGCAGCTCGAAGAATTTTGCGCCTCGTGGTGTCGCTATCTTGACATTCATAATCTGCAGAATTTTGCGCCTCATGGTGACGCTATCTTGACACACATTGCAGCTCGAAGAATTTTGCGCCTCGTGGTGTCGCCATCTTGACATCATGTGCAGCTCAAATAATTTTGCGCCTCATCATGACGCTATCTTGACTTTCAGAGCTTGCAAAGGATTTTGTGCCTCGTGGTGCCGCCACCTTGACCCAACGGCGGCTGGCAGCCAGTGGTATATTTTTAGTATATTTTCGATACCGATATCTCAACAACTAAACTCATCGATATCGGAATGCCGTTGTTTTATCGGTGCGTTCAGACAGGACCGCATCATTGACATGCGAGGAAACGCAGAATGTTCAGAATAATTTCCCATAAGAACCCACCCACATTTATAAGTAACGCTTTATTTAAGTCATTTATATTTATTAATCATGTATATATTTTTCGATACTGATCATTAAATTTATCACTATCAGAACGCTGTTCAGACAGGGACGCATCATTGACATACGACGAAACGCAGTGTTCGGAATATTTTTCCAAAGGCACCCTGTGGATATAAAAAGAGACACGTTATTCAGATACTTTATATATTTATGTTATTATGCTGCATATGTAGTGTAAACGCCTACATCAATTTTAGAATACTCGGCTATGATGCGACTAGTCTAAACTCACTATAAGAAACATTTCCACATTTTCCAATACTAGTTTGTAGTACACCACAATCGATACATCGATACCCCGATTAACGCAGTTCTACTGTTGGCAACACGTGCACGTGCACGAATTTTGAACTCGATTTGATTTTAGCCCGATTTAAGTGGAAACACAGGCGCAATGGGCAAGAAGACGAAAGTTGGAAAGACCAGGAAGGACAAGTTCTACCAGCTGGCCAAGGAGACGGGTCTGCGATCCCGTGCCGCCTTCAAGTTAATCCAGTTGAACCGCAAGTTCGGCTTCCTCCAGCAGTCGCAAGTATGTTTGGATCTGTGCGCAGCGCCCGGTGGCTGGATGCAGGTGGCCAAGCAGAACATGCCCGTGTCCAGCATCGTGATCGGCGTGGATCTGTTCCCCATCCGTCCCATCGCCGGCTGCATTGGCCTGGTCGAGGACATCACCACCGAGAAGTGCCGCCAGTCGCTGACCAAGGAGCTGCAGTCCTGGAAGGCTGACGTTGTCCTCCACGACGGTGCCCCCAATGTGGGCCGAAACTGGTTGTACGATGCCTACCAGCAGATCTGTCTTACCCTCAATTCCCTCAAGTTGGCCACACAGTTCCTGCGCAGCGGCGGTTGGTTCGTCACCAAGGTCTTCCGTTCCAAGGACTACAATGCCTTACTGTGGGTCCTCAAGCAGCTCTTCAAGAAGGTGCACGCCACCAAGCCGAGTGCCTCGCGTAAGGAGTCCGCTGAGATATTCGTCGTCTGCCAGGGCTACATTGCCCCCGATCACATTGATCCCCGTCTCTTGGACTCAAAGTACGTGTTCGAGGAACTCGATCTGGATGCCAAGAAGAAGAGCAGTCTGCTGCATCCCGAGAAGCAGAAGCGCATCAAGGCCGAGGGTTATACCGCTCAGGATATTGCCCTGCGCAACGAACTGGCCGCCACGGATTTTATGAAGGCTGAAAACGCCCTGACTGCTTTACAGGGCATCGGTTCCATTGGCATCGATGATGAACGCATTGCCAAGCACAAGAAGACCACCGTCGAGATCCTGGAGTGCTGCAAAGATCTTAAGGTGCTGGGTCGTAAGGATATCAAGGGACTGGTTCAGTGGTGGAAAGATGTCAGGGGGCTGTTCGTGCAGAAGGAGGATGCCCTGGTCGTCCCAGATGCTGAGGAGGAGAAGGTTAAGCCATTGACACAGGCAGAAATCGAGGACATGGAAGATGCCGAGCTGCAAACGCAAATAGATACAATTGTGGATGAGGAGAAGAAGGATTTGAAGCGTAAGCGTAAGAAGACCCTCAAGACAAAGGCCAAATTGCACGAGAAGATGAACCTGAATATGGTGATCAAGGGAGACGATGGTCCCGTCGAGGAAACAGAACACGAAATCTTCGAACTGAAACATATAAAAACTTCTGATGAGCTGGACGGTTTGCTAGATGTTCAGCCGGACTTCGCTGTGGATGAGAGTGCGCCCGAGCAAGAAAAGCTGCCGAAATATAAGTATTTCGACAAGGATGAGGGCAATATTAACGATGATCTTAACTACGATGACGACGATGATGAGGAAGAAAGCGCAGCCTCAGAGGACGAAGACCAAATCAATGATAAACAAGGTCTGGGCCTCAGTGACGATGAAGAGGGCACTTCAAAGGGTAAAAACAAGAGGAAAAAGCGCACTGAGAATCCACTGATTAAGTCGAATGATTTTCGCGATAAGAATACAAAGAGAGAGCAGCGTGTACAGCTTTGGTATGAGAAAGATGTCCTGCAAAACATTCAGTCGGATGACGATGAGGAAACCTACGATCTGGACAATCTGGCTAAGGAATATAAGGCCAAGGGTGTGTCGGTTTTAGGTGAGAGCACACTCACCGCGGACGCAGATGATCAGGCAATCCAGGGAAAGAAAGCCAAGCGCCGCGCACGACATGAGGCCCCGAAAGAGGACAGTAGCTCAGAGTCATCCGATTCCGAAGATGAAGCCAAGGAAGCCAACGAGGATGGCGATGAAACGAATCCAGGTTAGTTAGTAATAGCTAAAATAAATACTTGTTACTTATTGTAATTATCCTTTTCCAGAAACAAAGGCGAAAAAGGTTCGCCTAACCGAAAATGAGATGGCTTTGGGCGCCTTTATAACACGCAACAAGAAAACACGCCGAGACGTGATCGATGCCGCCTGGAATCGCTATGCCTTCAACGATGAGAACCTTCCCGTTTGGTTTGCACAAGACGAGGAGGAGCACATGACCAAGCCACAGCCAGTTCCCAAGGAGCTGACAGCCGAGTACCAGCGCAAATTGCAGGAGGTCAATGTGCGTCCCATCAAGAAGGTTATGGAGGCCAAGGCACGCAAACATCGTCGTGCCACCAAACGCTTGGCCAAGGCCAAGAAAATGGCCGAGAAGATTATGGAGAACTCCGATGCCACCAACCACGAAAAGTCCAAGCAGCTCAAGAAGGTCTACAAGAAGGCCCAGGAGAAGAAGAAGGAGGTCACATATGTGGTGGCCAAGAAGCAGTCGGCAGCTCGCCGAGCCCGCCGCCCAGCAGGCGTGAAGGGTCGCTATCGAGTGGTGGATCCTCGTGAGAAGAAGGACAAGCGGTCCCTGGACGCAAAAAAGAAGCGCGAGAAGGGCAAGGGCGGAAAGGGTGGCAAGGGAGGCAAAGGTCGTAAGGGCCGTTGAGAAAATGTACATCTAACAAAAAATAAAATATGTATAATTTTATAGATATTAAATATATGTTAAAAATCAGAAGGCTTTTTTTTAGTATAAACATAACCTTCACCGGTGCTATATATACCTTAAAAATAAGTACTTTATAGAAACTGTTGAATGACTAGAGTTATAAAGGGCATCTTTTAAATTCCGATATAAATAAAATCTAATTAACTCAACGTTGTTTTACCGGAATGCAAGAATTTCTTACTTACTTATTTAAAGTGGATCATCATTACATCGGCTTTGAAGACTTTCAATGCATTTTTTACTGAATAGATGCCAAATAAAAACCTTTTTCACATATCAAAATGCAATATATGTTTTCAGAGGAAGTCTTTTGCACTCTTTTTAAATTCATTAATTTATTTCGATTTTATGCGTTATTTTCGAAAAAAAATGTTTGGATTTGGGCATAAAAGTTGTGTATTGTGACGCATTCGACACAAATGCTCTAAATTTCACACAATATCAAAAGCAAAACCATTTCTAATATCTGAGTTTGCGGCTATACGGAGTAATCCGTGTAAGCTAGTGTGTATTATAAGTAAGTTTAATGATACTAATAATAAATAAATGCATACCGGTCTGTTAAATATTATTTCATTTCATATAAATAATTTTTATAAATGATATTCTGTTTACTATTCCAATACAATTTTCAACCAGTTATTATGAGTTCTTATTATATTATGTATTCCTAATAGTATACACATATAAATATATTTTTATAAAAAGGTATGAAGGGACTTGTAGATAAGAAGACATCGCAATTATTATCCGGTCTTCGCACTTTATTTTAGCTGATCATCTCGCGGTACTTCAGTTTGTGCTTGGTCAACATGTCCGTAACAGTGACAAGCTTTTTAATTGAAAGAATGTTGGAGAGCTCGTGAAGTTCTTGCGAATGTGAGACACAGATGTGATGTAAGGTAGCCAGCTCGCGTCCTTGGGAAATCGTAAAAATAATATGATTGTTTTATTAAAAAGGAGGGAAATCCTAGGGAATTCTTAAAAAATCTAATTTAATTTTGAAAAGGAATATATCACTGAACACTGAAATAGCCTTATTTTCTTAACTTATAAAAGAAATTCAAATAATAACTTACCGGTGTCTTGTGAATTAAGATTTGTACTCTGTTCGACAAACATTCCAAGCGGTTGATTCGGATCGTTAACGGAGGACAGTTGATCCAAGAAAACAATCATGCGTTCCTTGTTCTTCAAAATAAACGGATTGACAACCTCCATGTATTGTTCCTGAAATATAAAAAGAAAGGGAAAGTCAGAATTATGTACTAGTCAACCCAATTTAATCCTACGTACCTTGCCGCCAAATTCAATCAAGTTGGCTAGGTTTTGCAGACACTTGGCGACCATGACTAAAGAACGTGTGGCTGCCATCGGTGGCGTCTCGCTGACCAGGCCAAACTGGCGTGGATTCAGCAGCGCTGGGCATAAAAGGCGCAAGAATATGAAGCCAGAGACGACTCGGGTGCGAACCAGCCGCTCTGTCGGCCACTTAGCCATCACAGCCTTCTGCAGGCAGCAGCAAATAAAACGCACATTCCGGGGACAGGCGTCCGGTGAAGTGAATATCGACTGGGTGACCAGATCAAGGATCTGCAGCAGGAACTCTGCATTCGTGCAGGCATCATCGTTAACGTCCATTTTCGTGGGATTCAATTCCGCCGACTGCTTGCTCTCCAAAATGCGCTGCACAGTTTCGCTGACGGCCGACTGGAGGAATCCGCTGCATTCGGTTCGCATATATAGATCCATTAGTGTGGTGGCCAACGAAGCGCCCCGGAAAAGCGTTGTGGTCTCGTTTTCGCGCGTAACCTCCGCTTGGCACAGCATTCGAATTAATTCCGTTTCCCTTTTCTCCTGTCGAAAGACACGCAGCAGCGCTGTGGCCAAAGGAACCCGATCGTTGTGACAGAGTTCGGCCAGTGCTTTCACTGCATAGAGCTCTGATTCGAGGAGCAATTGCTGCAGAGGACTGTACTCCTCACATGGCATTATAAGATCGTCGAGGTAACGCATACGCAAACGCAACGAGCCCCATTCACCCATCGGCGTCATGCCGGTGAGTTGGTACCAGCCCTCAGTCTCCTGGCCATTCTTCAGACTAGACAAGTCAATGGTTAGCTCGGCCACCTCAGAGTCTTTACCTCGTTTTCCGCGTGAAATTAAAGTTATGGTTAAGGAAACAACATCTGGAGGGACATCGCTGCAATTAAATAAATCAAAAATATAAAAAATGAGAAAAAAGAAGGATATTTATAATAGAGAACACTTACTCTAGTACAAATTCCTCCTCCCAAACAGGTTCGGGGGCAATTTTGACACGTGTTTTGCCCACCTTGACTTGATTAAGCGAAATACTGCAGTATGGATGTGGCACTAATTTAAATGGTAAGCGATGAGCTTCTAGCACATGCAGATTAAGACAACGGAGCTCGCGCAGACGTGAGACCTTCTTCTGGGCCCGACTCAGCTGCGAGTCGCACTGGGCCTTGAGGGAATTGATCCACTCCACGTAGCTTTCCTGACTAGGAGCACACAGATATGTCACCGTGGCCAAGCATGGCAGGGCCCTTTCGACTATTTGAAAACAGTATGGACGCTCCCACAGGGAATCGTGACATTGATAGAGGTAAGCACACGACAAATCGATCAGACCCTTCGGTTTGGTTTTCTTCGGATTGTCGTAGAAGCATAGTTGCGTCTCAGAGCCATCGTTAATTAATGCGAAATATAATTGCTTCCATTTCGTCGTTTTATCCGATTTCTTGTTCAAATGCCCATGGTGTTTGATGCCCTTGATCTTCTTAAGGCCAATTTGGTCGCGGCATTCGCGTAGTGTGGCATATATCTTTTCGGCGGCCTTTTCCACAACATATTGCTGATTGAACTCTGGCTGTATGCCATTGACAACCGGATGATTGAGTGAGTGACCCTCGACGATTTGCTCCTTTCGATAGCGATTTATCACCGCATCCAGGCATTCAAATGTCCGCCCTCCCATCAAGTAGCGCACGCCCTTCTTCTCGATGCGAAAGCGTTGGATCTGGTTGTTAATATGGAAAAAGAGGGAGTAGTCCCCCGGCGAGTTGTCACTGGGACGAACCAAGAAACTTCCCGGTCCAGCTAGAAAGAGAAGGAAAAACAATATAATTAGAAATGTCATCGGAAGAATAATAAATTAAATATCTAATTAAAAGACTCAACGAGTTGTGGGTTTACAAATGTATTTTAAATGATTTAAAATTTAAGAACTTTTAAATCATGGGGAAAAACAATATAACTAGATATGTAATCGTACAAATAAAAAATGAAGTATCTAAATAAAGACTGTACGATTAGTGGGTATATAAATGTATTATTTACTAGGGGATTTCCAATTTACGGACTTTAAACATGTATAATATATATTGTATATCATATAAATATGGGGTACAAGGTACATACCTTTAACCAACATATCGACGGCTTCGTTTTTGGTGCAATTCGGATGAAACCAGGGGAAGACGGTATTCGGATCGATGGATACATCCAGGTCATCCACTAGTTCCCTGAAAATCATTCCCTGCTCGCCAGTACGATGGGCAGTCACCCACAGCCAGCCATCGCCCATGTCATTGTGTACGAAGAAAATATCACCTTTTTGGAAACTCAGTTCATCGGTCTCTGGCATTTTTGTATAAGGCAGGATGGCAACGACGCGCTTTTTATCGTTAACTGGCTCCGGCGGAGCAACTGGTATGGCCAATCGTTCGCGCTTTAGTAGGTCACTACATGAGGTATAGTAGCCGACTAGATCGCTCAAGGAAATGAATTGTCGTCCGCCGATATAGAAGTCTCCGCATACGGCTGTGATCCTATGGAAGATAATAATAATATAGAATATTAAAGTTGAACGTTCTTTATAATATATATAACCACAAAGTAATTATTTAAACCTTCACAATAATCTTAGCTATAGGAAAAAATCACTTACCGAAAATGGTTTATGCCGGTACGCCCATAATAACTTAGAACATAGGAGCCAGGCTTGCGGTCACTTTCACGAACTGCTCAGCATTTATTTGCAGCGGCATAAAAAAAATCTAATTTAAAACCTTTTCCACCATATTGTATACTAGTTATACACACCTAAATAGCTACCCAGTTTACTGCTTCCCCGCAGACGAGACTCTGCAGAGTAACGATCCAGTCGTCCATGGTACCATTCACTTTCGGGAGGAGCAATAATCGCAGGACGTTCACCTAAAACAGGGATTGTTTGGTATACAGAAATAGATTTAGTTGGAGCCAGGCTAATATCACTAAAAACCACAAATACTATCGATTCAATCTACTTTTCTAATGCAATTCTAAAATAAATTAGTGTAGGGGGCTAAATCGACCACCACACATGAAAGGTCCCGCTTACCATTCAGCATGTGAGGTCCATCGAACTCATCGTGATCCAATTCCTGTGCCAAGTCACCCAGGTCAATGCCACCGGCGGCCATCATGCCCAATCCACTCATGCCACCAAGACCACCTAGGTTTCCATCATCCGAACAGCCCGTTGGCGAACCGGGCTTATCTTTCTGGATGACAACATCTATATTTCCCAAATGTATTAGGTCCGCCATACCTGGTTTATGATCTCTGCTCGGTGAATGGGAATCTTAGTCTATATTTAACTTGGTGCGAATTTCCTTTTAATAAAAGCCACATATAGCATCGATTTGTTTGCGATTATTTAGGAAAAACGGCAGCTTTGGTGATTGTATTCAGTTTTCCGCGATGATTATGTGTCAAGCTGTAAAAAAAAACCAGAAACAAATGGGAACTCTTAGATGATTATTTGCATATTTAAATAAATGCTGTAAATATATCAACATTTTTCGTTTTCCTATCCTGTTCTATGGTCTCAAAATCCATTTAAATGTCTGTTTATATTTGAACTACTACTATTTTTTAAACCATCTTTAGGATCTATTCTACATAGATCAATGTTGACTTGGACTTATTACTGATTTTCATTTTAACTAGAATGACAAATGACTTCTTCGAAAAAGAAAGGGAAATGTGAGAAGTTTGTAAGGGATAGAATGAACAATTTGTGGAATGGCTTACCATAAAAACATATTCATCGCCATATCGGTGGGATAAATTCAGAAAATTTTTCAATCAGTCTACAACGAAAGAAAGGATACCGGTGAATCCTGTCCGAGGGCTTTTGACAAGGATCTAACGATCATGTATACTGTTTAATACGCGATTAGAGAAACGAGGAATAATTGTTGCGAATTAGCAAAAGATATAATCCAACTGATTCTATGCTAGATGGAAAAAATAAATCTAAGTACTAGGAAGCAATCTTTTTGATAAAACCAGCACCATACATAAAAAAAATAATTATTGAACAAAGACAGTGATCGAAAAAACTGAATAGAAAAGTATATACAAGAATCCGAAACCATATGGTAAAGGAGAATGCAGTATAGATTTTTACAAGTGCAAATTTACTTGACCAACATTTTGCTCAAACTAAAGAACACTGAAGTAGTAGATCAGCTTTTCCGCCCTTCCTAGATCAGCTGTCAATGTTCTCTTCTTCTTTTTCTTTTAATTGGGAACATATGTTTTTACTTATTAGACGATGTCTCCATACGAGACATAAATGATAACATGAAATCAAGAAACAGGTCCCTTAGTCATCAGACGAAGTTTGAAAATCATCCGAAATTTTTGGGTTTTGCGGATTTCCTATTGTCTTTAAATTTATAGGGAATTTTATAAAGTGACTCACACCTTTTTTTGAATAAACTATAAAGTCTTATTGGGAAGGGAGTATAAAAGATATCTAAAATATTTAAATTTTTTAATTTTCTTTTTTTAGAAACAACACTTATGACTAAAATATGATAATATTTATCAAGTAACAAATTATACAACTGAAGTAAAACATTTTTTTATTTATTTTTATGTTGATACAATAAGAAATTGTCTTGATATAACTGCAATATATTTATTAAATTTCTATATTTTTTAATTAGACCTATGGACGAAATAATCTAAACCACTGTACGTACATACATATTAGTCATTAGCATCACC
Organism: Drosophila suzukii; assembly: GCF_043229965.1. NCBI lineage: Eukaryota > Metazoa > Arthropoda > Insecta > Diptera > Drosophilidae > Drosophila > Drosophila suzukii. The sequence goes on along the minus strand of NC_092084.1, from coordinate 12,955,375 downwards.
GGCCGACTTTGATATATGTATGTAGACATTTTCAGGATATTAAGATATCAACGTAAGACCGTTTTGCCGTGTATCTTTCCCGTTACTTATTGGTCTGGAGTGCAAAGTGAGCTGGAAGTCGGTACACCCATATATGTATCGTTTTTCAACTACTGGGGACTGCTGCACCCTCTTGTACATCACATCTATCTAAAACACAAGCAATTAATATGAGCCACACAACACACACCACACAGCACACACAAACTTTAGGCTAAGCCCTTTTTGCCAAACGAGCCGAACACAATTTCATTCGGTTCTTTACTTCATACATACACCACGACCCGAAGAGTCATCATATCATCATCTTCATCATCATCATCATGATGTCTCATGCGGGATAAATACTGGGATTGGATTCACAAGTTTCTGGGCTGTGTTCTGTTCGGTTCTGTTCCTTTGACAATGAATCATTAGCACAGCCAGTTCTTTTCTTTTTCATATTCGGAACTCCCCAAGAAACAAAAACCATCTACACTACACAGAACATTTATCGGGCAATGCGCGTGTGTAAATATATACGCAGATATGTACATTACATTGTATTGGAACACCAAACTAAAACAACAAAGCTCGTTGCTGGCAACCTTTATTTATTATTAGCTTATTTTATATTATTCATAACAATATCATTTTTACAACAAACTAAAATTTCTTCCGTACCGATAGCCACAACCCGATAGAATTCAATTGCTAGTGATGTACAAAAATCATCGATGCATTACGCATCGATATTTTTTGCGATATTTGACGATGTCTCTGTTTTCACATTTTGGCCGCTTTGGCGCTTTATAATATCTTGGTTCCATTGCAATATTAAAATACACACACTACTCATTACGTTTCCTAATTAGCCATCTGAATACCTAATATACGCGTTTTAAGAAATACGTTGATTGATATCTCTTCAAAAACTGTCGAAATATTGATCAAATGTTGAGCATAATGAGTCGTAAGCAATATGTTCCAAAATTTGCCCATAGAATCAGGCTATAAGTTCACGTCAGATATGGAACGTTAAATGTAAAACAAATAAGCACTCCAAAATTGTCAAAACTTCTTAAAAATATCATTAAAAGAGGTGAAACAAAACTAAGAAATAATTATTATTGATTTTTTTTAGTAGTTTCATCAAGGAAAAGGGTTCAAATTTTTGTCAAAAATACGATATTTAGATTTTTGTCAAAAATGCGAAATTTTTTTCGGTTTTTTCATCGTAGCTCAACTAAATCAAGGCGTACAGCTAAAAGACAGACTGTTTTGAGCAGCTTGCTTAATATGCTAACAATCCTCATCACTTTTAGGAATATTTATTTTTTGACCAATTTTCGCATTTTTAGTATTGATCAAATGTTGAGCATAATGAGTCGTAAGCAATATGTTCCAAAATTTGCCCATAGAATCAGGCTATAAGTTCACGTCAGATATGGAACGTTAAATGTAAAACAAATAAGCACTCCAAAATTGTCAAAACTTCTTAAAAATATCATTAAAAGAGGTGAAACAAAACTAAGAAATAATTATTATTGATTTTTTTTAGTAGTTTCATCAAGGAAAAGGGTTCAAATTTTTGTCAAAAATACGATATTTAGATTTTTGTCAAAAACGCGAAATTTTTTTCGGTTTTTTCATCGTAGCTCAACTAAATCAAGGCGTACAGCTAAAAGACAGACTGTTTTGAGAAGCTTGCTTAATATGCTAACAATCCTCATCACTTTTAGGAATATTTATTTTTTGACCAATTTTCGCATTTTTAGTAAAGGGTTCACTTTTTTTGCGAAAAATGGCATAAATAAAAAATTTCCAGGTTAGAATGCCATTGGATTGGAAATTAAACTACGAGCTCAACGAGGTATGACATTCCTTATTCTGACTTATATTTTTGTTATGGGAGCCAAAAAACGGAATTTTTATGGCGAAAAAAGGGTTCAAATTTTTGTCAAAAATACGAGATTCAAATTTTAGTCAAAAATGCGATATTTTTTTTCGGTTTTTTCATCGTAGCTCAGCTAAATCAAGGCGTACAGCTAAAAGACCGACTGTTTTGAGCAGCTTGCTTAATTTGCTAACGATCCTCATCACATTTAGGAATATTTATTTTTTAACCAATTTTCGTATTTTTAGTAAGGGGTTACATCACTTTTTTTGCGAAAAATGGCAAAAATAAAAAATTTCCAGGTTAGAATGCCATTGGATTGGAAATTAAACTACGAGCTCAACGAGGTATGACATTCCTTATTCTGACTTATATTTTTGTTATGGGAGCCAAAAAACGGAATTTTTATGGCGAAAAAAGAATTCAAATTTTTGTCAAAAATACGAGATTCAAATTTTAGTCAAAAATGCGATATTTTTTTTCGGTTTTTTCATCGTAGCTCAGCTAAACCAAGGCGTACAGCTAAAAGACCGACTGTTTTGAGCAGCTTGCTTAATTTGCTAACGATCCTCATCACATTTAGGAATATTTATTTTTTGACCAAATTTCTCATTTTTTGTAAGGGGTTACATCACTTTTTTTGCGAAAAATGGCAAAAATAAAAAAATTCCAGGTTAGAATGCCATTGGATTGCCAATTAAACTACGAGCCCAACGAGGTATGACATTCCTCATTCTGACTTATATTTTTGTTATGGCAGCCAAAAAACGGAATTTTTATGGCGAAAAAAGGGTTCAAATTTTTGTCAAAAATACGAAATTCAGATTTTTGTCAAAAATGCGAATTTTTTTTCGGTTTTTTCATCGTAGCTCAGCTAAATCAAGGCGTACAGCTAAAAGACAGACTGTTTTGAGCAGCTTGCTTAATATGCTAACGATCCTTATCACTTTTAGGAAAATTTATTTTTTGACTAAATTTCCCATTTTTTGTAAGGGGTTACATCACTTTTTTTGCGAAAAATGGCAAAAATAAAACATTTCTAGGTTAGAATCGGTGTAATCACCTTAATCCGATTAAAAGTTATCGTGACTAGTGAGACCAGATTTGTTTTTGATTTTGTGCGGCAAACACAAGTATGGAGTTGTCATTGGGAAATATGTCATACCATCATTTAAACACAAATAATCAAAAACATTGACATTTGTGGGTTTTAGTACAACAACCAACGAGAGATACAACAGTAAACATAAGATAAACAGATAGTTTTTACATGGATATTGCAAAAACAAACCAAATAAATATAAGTTAGGCCACCATGTCGAAGCGTCAACGCGATGGGCTTGATGCCCCGGCAAAAAAGGCGGCAAAGAATCGGTTCAAAAAGCTCGTCCGAACCGTAATACTGAACATGCAGTGGCTAAATGAAGCCACCGAGGAGACTGGAATTTCGCTGAATGTGAAGAAGAATGTGGCCATGTTGGTGCGACAGAAGCGTAAAGTCGGCATGATGACCATGGCCGTAAGTACTGATACTCTATATATGGGACAGGAGTATTTATAAAACAGTATTTTATACAAATTTCAGGAGAAATCACTACTGCGCACTCCACATTCTACGCGTACCGTCGAAGACAGAAAGAAACTGTGCAACATTGTGGCAAATCTGGCGTGCTTTTCAAAATTTACACCAGTGGGTAGTCCTTTTTAGTTTATTTTGATTGCATGTTGCTTATAAGGCCTATTCTGTTGCAGAAAGTCCGGGCTCGTCTTGTTCCGCATGTCAAATTCATGGCGGTGACTCCCGGACGCGTTATTATGAAGGAGGGGGATTTCCCTGTAACGATTTATTTTATAATCGCTGGAGAAGTGGAAATGTCTAGGAATGTTTTAAATAAGGTAAGCTGTTTGAATGGTTCCATCATCTTTTTAAAAAATACAAAATTATTTTTAAAAACAATTTTTTAACTTGTTCCTTCTCTTTTTTAGATAAACGAAGGCTGTTAAATGCTTTTTAATTTGGTTATTGAAATTATTCCCTTTTATGATACAAAAAACTAATGTTTTTATATAAAAATATCTAAAGCTTCGTATTTTATAGGCCACCAAGACTTATGAACTGCAATCAGAGGCTATTTTTGGCCCCGGCGATTGTATTGGCGACATCGACGTGATGGAAGACGCACCCAGAACCAACACTTACATTGCCACAAGTTAAACTGATTGCCTTTTACAAGGAATATATATGTAATTCCTATATATTTCTTACAGCTAATTGCGAGCTACTGGCAGTCTTTAATAAGAACTATAAAGTTGTCCTGCAACCTCACATGCAAAAGCTGTGGCAGGAAAAGAAGTCTGCCCTGCGGGCTCTTGACTATTTTAATTTTCTAAACGAGGAGCAAGTAAGTGCTTTACTTAAAGCTTGGTCTATATTATAACCCCCTAAACATTTTGCTAGATTGTGAATGCCAGCAAGTATGGAACCATTCAGCAGTTCGATCCCTTGGAGACGATCTACACCGAGGATTTGGGCTCCATGAGCTATGTCTACTTTGTTCTCAGCGGCGAATGTGTCGTTTTACAGTGCCTCCACATGAAGGTTTTTTACCTGATCATCTCCTATACAATCTTCTATGTATTAAAATACAATATGTTTCTTCTTTCTCTACAGGTGAATATTGTTGACAGGGAGAAGGTATTTGAGCTAGCAACTGTATCTAAAAAGGAGTCCGGAGCCCTCGGGATGCAAGTTGGCTCCAAATTCAATGCCAACAACGACTTTTTCGACGTCAATGAATATATGCAGTCCAGTTCATCGCTGGATGAGAACAACCAAAGCAAGAAAAGGGGAGTAAGTGTTTAAAAATATGGATATGTGTGAACCCTATATCACATTTTGTAATACAAATTTTAAAACTATTTGGGTACCTCAAATGTATCACAACCACTGATTTACTGTTTAAAACATTAGATTCATCGATTATATTACATACATCGAATATAACCGAATAAAAGCCTCACCTTGTAATATTATCGATTTTATTGTAATTTTTAGTTAATTTAGTAAAATAACTAACCATAATATATTTAAGTTTATTATAAACACCTTTAGCAAAGCATTATAATTTATAACTCAATATTTATAGTACTCAAATTTGGTAGGTTTATGGGTCTGGATAAGAAATACTCATCCCACAACCAGTAGATACTAAATAGCCTTAGAGTATTGACTGCTAATGACATACTTGTTTTTTTTAAGCTGCGAAAAATGGGTCTCAAGGAGATACAGCGAGCCTGCGCTGAGATGAAAAGACCGCCACCTAGAAGATCCACCAGGGATACATGTCGAAATCGGCAACGGTTGCGACAGCGAATGCGGGAGGCAGAACGCCAGGAGGTGCGGGAGGAGTACGAGCTGTACATATCAGACGAAGGCGAGGACACCTACGACATGTCTGAGGATCCGGCCGAGGAACGGTATAGTGATAACTCCGGCAAACGATCGCCCATCTCACCCGTCATCAGCGAGGTGGGCGATGTTGAGAGCGAGTCGGAGGGTTCGGAGATATTCACCGCCTCGAGCCATTCGCATCGAACCATTGTCGAGGAATCGGAAGGCATGGAGCACTATGAAACGCATTTCATTGACGTTGGCTCACTGACCTATGGCGGGATCTTTGGTTTGGGCGAGAAAATGCATCATCGCGTAATAATGGCGAGGACAACGGTACAGTGTATCCTAATACCACGGTTTTGGCTTTTCGAGCCAGCACAAAATCCTGGCAACATTTGGCAGCGACAGCGTTTCTATATCGAATGTAATATCCCAACTAGGGAGGCTTTGTACACGGACTTTCTCAAGACACGAAAGTGGGAGAAGTTCAGACGTGACTATATTGAAAACATACTAAATGCTGATTCCTTGGCCAACTTTACGAAGGTCGAAGATATTCCCATCATAAGCCGCATTGTGGAGACAAAAGCTGACGAAGCTTCAGTTTGACATCAATTTACTTGCTGTTCTATTTATACATTTGCAAGTTTCCAGCATTATTAAATCATTAGTATTGCATTCAAAATTCCTTGGGGCCTTGACAGCGAAGGTAAAGAATTCTTCGATTCAAATACCTAGATATATCGCTTATTTACGAGAGCATACAATTGTGTACAGTACTTTATGTTTATAAGCCTGAAATTGAATATATGAGCACTTATGTACAATATATTAAGCTTTTGGTTGAATTTAGTTTGATGTGTGATATAAGAAATACCTATTATATTTCAGTGACAGTTAATACGTTGCGGTTAACTTAGCAAAAGGTTAAATTAATTCATTGATAATATGTTAATATTTTTGTTTCTTTTTTATGACTTTAAATATTTCTTTAATAACTTTGAAGACTACACCATGTTGACTATCTGATATATAATAAGAGCTTTCACTTTTTGACCACTTTATTGTTAGTAGGTTAGAGTTGTAACTAATTGCATTTAAGCGTCTTTTCTTAAATTATGAGGCATGGAAATTCAATTTAAAGTAATTATTTATCAATGAACCCTTCACTAATATGTCGGCTAAAACTGTTTTTACTTTTGCGACCAGTAACGCAAAAGTAAAAACCGTTTTAGCCGACATATTAAGTAAGCTTGAAAATGCAGTTGCTAATTAATTTTTGGGCTACTCTGGTCGTTGTTATTATTTTTTTTGCAGGTAAGTTAAGCTGCAATTATATTTTCTGCTTCTAAGAAAACATTACGTTTGTTTACAGGACTTACTTATAATCCAAAAAAAATACTGATAAGGGCTCAAGACTCCAATCAAAACGTAGCCTTTAACTTATATTTATATAAGCCATCGGTTTCTCATGATCGACGTTTAACATATTTTACTTATACTAAGTTTGATATTCGATTTCAAGAAATTTATCAAATTTTTAGTAATCAAACGTATCAAAAATGCACAAAAAGATACAAATATTATTTAAAATCTACGAAATCAAAGATTAGACCAGATCCCACATCTAAAAATAGTTTAAATACGCTTCCAGATTGGAACTTTGACTTATTAAGGGTAAGTTTTGGCAAATATTTTTAAAAACTTACTTAATTCTGATTTTTTAATTTGAACAGAAATATTGGAAGAACGATGTCATTAATTATATCTTTTGTAAGAGTAACCTATTCAACACCATTGATAACACAAATTTTGAAAAGGATAATTTTATAAATCAAACAAATTCGCAATCAACTCTAAATCAAAATACAGTTTCTAAAAAGGAAATTGTATGCAAACATACTGAAAAGAACTTAATTGTGTCATTATGTCGCGTTAAAAGTAAAATAACCTTTACTCCGAGTGGTATAACCCTTAAAATTCTGCAGAGTTTATATAAACAAAAACAAATAGAGTGTTTCATAAGTAAGAAAAATACTTTAAAACGATGCAGTTCATTTGAATTCATAACTGAATCTTTTCAAAGCACAAGGAACTTACTTGGGAAGATCAATTTGAAGAGCAGTGCACTAAGGGTGAGTTGTTGTGAAAGTGTATTCCTTTGGATAATTGATAATATAAAAAATGTATTCTAAGGTGCAAAGCTTCTCAAGAGTGTTAAAACGTACTAAATTATTGGACAGTGCACAAAAGATTCCAACATTTTGGCAAAACGTAAAACAATATTTTTTTAATATTTTTAATCCAATTCTGCGGCTGTTATTGTTAATTCAAAGGCGCATGATTACGCCTCAAGATGGACTCCAAAGAAACAAAATAAAAGAATCAGAATTCTTTGAATATTTGTCGGCAAGGAAAACGACCGAAACGAACGACTATTTTCACTATTTGAAAAATAACGCAAATAGAAATACAGGTTCCCATGAATCATTGCAAAGTTATAACTTTTCCCATTTAAAAAAGAAACATATCTATTTATCAAACAACATAACGAAGCCAATCATTAAAGCGGGATATTTAAATATTATGGTCACCAAAAATATTATAAGTGCTTCACAATTACAATCAGTTACAAGTACGATAAGCCCAAAAACTAAATTATCATTACCACTTTCAGTATCGAAATGGCATCCGAGCAATACTATTGAGCCCGAACGAAACCCACTACAACGCTCAGGAACAAAACGTTACATGAGAGGAGAAAACTTAGTATTAAAAGCAAGAAACCAAATAATATTACGAGATCAGACGACGCCAATGAATAATACGGCCATGAATCTATCAACTTCGGATTCAACATCAACGTGCGAATTATGTTCAGAATTATCTTCTACCTCGGAGGAAGTTTGTATTGAATGCTCCCAATTTTCATCAATAACTTCTAGTATAGGATATCCAAACTCATCATATATGCACCAAAAAACGTCGATGGATACAACAATAAATCCAGAGTCGCCTTGCGAACTTTGTACTGAGTTAACTGGGTTAACCAATACATATTCCTCTTCTGATGAACCCTGTGATGAATGCTCAGAATTTGTATCAATAACTTCTAGTATTCGATATCCAAACTCATCATATATGCACCAAAAAACCTCGATGGATACAACAATAATTCCAGAGTCGCCTTGCGAACTTTGTACTGAGTTAACTGGATTAACCAGTACATATTCCTCTTCCGATGAAGCCTGTGATGAATGCTCGGAACTTGTATCAATAACTTCTAGTATACGATATCCAAACTCATCATATATGCACCAAAAAACCTCGATGGATACAACAATAATTCCAGAGTCGCCTTGCGAACTTTGTACTGAGTTAACTGGATTAACCAGTACATATTCCTCTTCCGATGAAGCCTGTGATGAATGCTCGGAATTTGTATCAACAACTTCTAGTATACGATATCCAAACTCATCATATATGCACCAAAAAACCTCGATGGATACAACAATAATTCCAGAGTTGCCTTGCCAATTTTGTACTGAGTTAACTGGGTTAACCAGTACAAATTCATCTTCCGATGAACCCTGTGATGAATGCTCGGAATTTATATTAGTAACTTCTAGTATAGGATATCCAAACTCATCATATATACACCAAAAATCCTCGATGAATACAACAATAATTCCAGAGTTGCCTTGCCAATTTTGTACTGAGTTAACTGGGTTAACCAGTACAAATTCATCTTCCGATGAACCCTGTGATGAATGCTCGGAATTTATATTAGTAACTTCTAGTATAGGATATCCAAACTCATCATATATACACCAAAAATCCTCGATGGATACAACAATTATTCCAGAGTCGTCTTGCGAATTTTGTACTGAGTTAAATGAAACCAGTATATATTCCACTTCCGAAAAAGCCTGTGATGAATGCTCTGAATATTTATCAACAGAGCAAGCAAAATCACTTTCTAGTGAAAAACAAACGGAATTTATGACAGAAACCATATCTAAAGAAATGCCTGTAAATGCTATTAAAAATGAAACACAATATAATCAAACGGTTTTTCAATCAACGTTGCAGCGCACCACTGAGCAAAACTCAAAATCAAAAGTGGCACCTACTAAAGAATTACCATTTGAATTAAGGAGCTCTTCATTTATTGAAACAACAATCGAGGCCCCTAACATATCCAATGGTGTTACTAAAAAAGAAACGACTACTTTGACAATGCAAAATGTATTCAATTCAACTTTGGGTTGTGATTGCTCTTGTCAATTAAAACACGGCAAGGACTCATGCATCTGCAAATGTATTTCAACCAGCCGGACTTCGGAAGTCACGAAAGGTAAAACAAGCGTATCTCAAGCAAGAGGTGGGACTGGAAAAAATTTCATTACGGAAAAATATAAAACAACTTCAGTGGAAGCAAATAAAGTATCAAAATATCTGCCACTTAAAATTACGAGTATATACAAAAAACAAACAACATGGCATACAAGTGCAATATCAAAAATTCAATTGGAACAGTCAAGTTTTCCTGCATGTGATTGTACCTGCGAATTAGAAAATGGCAAAGATTCATGCATCTGCGAGTGCAGTCTTAGCCGCAGCACTTCAGAAGACAGGAAAAGTATATCAGATAGTGCATCCAAAAAGTCACCACTCACCGAATCAAATCAATCGAGTTCGTCATCTAGTAATTTAGACACAATTTCGGGTTCAGAAAAGAAAAAAATAAAGTCGGAATCAACACCTTATTCAAGAACAACTCCAGGTAATTCATTTAAACTTTCGACTACAGTAGTAGATCGGATAACTGAAGAAAAAATTAACAAAATATCGGAATCTCTACCTCAATCGAGTACAATATCAAGTACATCATTTGAAATTTCTAGTACAGGAAAATACTCTATTCCACCAGAGAAAGAATCAAAGAAGTTGGAATCTCCGCTTCAATCAAGAACAACATCCGGAAGCTTATTTACAATTTCTACTGTGGCAAAAGATCGAATAAGTCAAGAGGAACTTACCGAAATAATGCAATCTTTACCTCAATCCAGTACAATATCAAGTAGATCACTTGAAATGTCTAGTACAGAAAAATACGAAACACCAACAGAAGAAACAGGAAGATGGTCGGAGCCTTCACCACAACTAAGTTATATATCAGGACAGTCTTTTAAAACTTCAAGCTCAAAGAAATTCCAAATAACTTCGGCGGTAAAAAGTAAACTATCAAAGTATCCAACACCTAATATGTCGGTTTCAGAAATTAGTCAAACAGCTCGAAAAGAATTTAGCGAACAATTTAAAGCTCAATCAAGTGCAATATCAACAAGTCAGTTTGAACAGTCAAGTGTTCCTGTATGTGATTGTACCTGCCAGTTAAAGAAGGGAACGGACTCATGCATCTGCGAATGTATTTTTAAAAGCAGCACTTCGGAAAGTACGAAAGGTGTAACAAAAAGTGCATTCGAGCAGTCAACAGCCAACCAATCAAATCAATACAGTACACCTAGAAGTTCATTTCAGATTTATAGTACAGAAAAATACCAAATAGTTTCAGAGGAAAAAACCAAACTGCCTGAATCAAGTACAACATCAGGCAGTTCACTTCAAGTTTTGACTACACTTAAAGATCGAATAACTGAAAATGAAATTAATAAAATATCGGAATCTCAACGTCAATCGAGTACAACATCAGGTACGTCATTTAAAATTTCTAGTACAGGAGAATACTCTATTCCACCAAAGGAAGAAACAAAGAAGTTGGAATCTCCGCTTCAATCAAGAACATCATCCGGAAGTCTATTTAAAATTTCGAATGCAGCAAAAGATCGAATAACTCAAGAGGAACTTACTGAAATATCGCAATCTTTACCTCAATCGACTACAATATCAAGTAGTTCATTTGAAATGTCTAGTACGGAAAAATACGAAACACCTACAGAAGAAACAGCAAGATGGTCGGAGCCTTCACGACAATTAAGTTCTATATCAGGACAGTCTTTTAAAACTTCAAGCTCAAAGAAATTTGAAATAACTTCGGCGATAAGAAGTAAACCATCAAAATATCCAACACCTAATATATCGGTTTCAGAAATTAGTCAAACAGCTCGAAAAGAATTTAGCGAACAATTTAAATCTCAATCAAGTGCAATAACAACAAGTCAGTTTGAACAGTCAAGTGTTCCTGTATGTGATTGTACCTGCCAGTTAAAGAAGGGAACGGACTCATGCATCTGCGAATGTATTTTTACAAGCAGCACTTCGGAAAGCACGAAAGGTGTAACAGAAAGTGCATTCGAGCAGTCAACAGCCAACCAATCAAATCAGTACAGTACACCTAGAAGTTCATTTCAGATTTATAGTACAGAAAAAAACCAAATAGTTTCAGAGGAAAAAACCAAACTGCCTGAATCAAGTACAACATCAGGCAGTTCACTTCAAGTTTTGACTACACTTAAGGATCGAATAACTGAAAATGAAATTAATAAAATACCGGAATCTCTACCTCAATCGAGTACAATATCAAGTTCATCTTTTGATATTTCTAGTACAAGAAAATACTCTATTCCACCAGAGAAAGAATCAAAGAAGTTGGAATCTCCGCTTCAATCAAGAACAACATCCGAAAGCTTATTTAAAATTTCTACTACAGTAAAAGATCGAATAACTCAAGAGGAACTTACTGAAATAACGCAATCTTTACCTCAATCCAGTGCAATATCAAGTAGATCATTTGAAATGTCTAGTACAGAAAAATACGAAACACCTACAGAAGAAAAAGCAAGATGGTCGGAGCCTTCACCACAATTAAGTTTAACATCAGGACAGTCTTTTGAAACTTCAAGCTCAAAGAGATTCCAAACAACTTCCGCGGTGAAAAGTAAACCCTCAAAATATCTAACACCTAATATGTGGGTTACAGAAATTGGTCAAACAGCTCGAAAAGAATTTAGCGAAATATTTAAATCTCAATCAAGTCCAATATCAGCAGGTGTAACAGAAAGTGCGTTCGAGCAGTCAATAGTCAACCAATCAAATCAATACAGTACATCTAAAAGTTCTTCTCAGATTTATAGTACAGAAAAATACCAAATAGTTTCAGAGGAAAAAACAAAACTACCGGAATCTCCGCCTGAATCAAGTACAACATCAGGCAGTTCACTTCAAGTTTTGACTACACTTAAAGATCGAGTAACTGAAAATAAACTTAATAAAATATCGGAATCTCTACCTCAACCGAGTACAATATCAAGTACATCATTTGAAATTTCTAGTACAGGAAAATACTCTATTCCACCAAAGGAAGAAACAAAGAAGTTGGAATCTCCGCTTCAATCAAGAACATCATCCGGAAGTCTATTTAAAATTTCGACTGCAGCAAAAGATCGAATAACTCAAGAGGAACTTACGGAAATATCGCAACTTCTACCTCAATCGACTACAATATCAAGTAGATCATTTGAAATGTCTAGTACAGAAAAATACGAAACACCTACAGAGCCTTCACCACAATTAAGTTATATATCAGGACAGTCTTTTAAAACTTCAAGCTCAACGAAATTCCAAATAACTCCGGCGGTAAAAAGTAAACCATCAAAATATCCAACACCTAATATGTCGGTTTCAGAAATTAGTCAAACAGCTCGAAAAGAATTTAGCGAACAATTTAAATCTCAATCAAGTGCAATATCAACAAGTCAGTTTGAACAGTCAAGTGTTCCTGTATGTGATTGTACCTGCCAGTTAAAGAAGGGAACGGACTCATGCATCTGCGAATGTATTTTTACAAGCAGCACTTCGGAAAGCACGAAAGGTGTAACAGAAAGTGCATTCGAGCAGTCAACAGCCAACCAATCAAATCAATACAGTACACCTAGAAGTTCATTTCAGATTTATAGTACAGAAAAATACCAAATAGTTTCAGAGGAAAAAACCAAACTGCCTGAATCAAGTACAACATCAGGCAGTTCACTTCAAGTTTTGACTACACTTAAGGATCGAATAACTGAAAATGAAATTAATAAAATACCGGAATCTCTACCTCAATCGAGTACAATATCAAGTTCATCTTTTGATATTTCTAGTACAAGAAGATACTCTATTCCACCAGAGAAAGAATCAAAGAAGTTGGAATCTCCGCTTCAATCAAGAACAACATCCGAAAGCTTATTTAAAATTTCTACTACAGTAAAAGATCGAATAACTCAAGAGGAACTTACTGAAATAACGCAATCTTTACCTCAATCCAGTGCAATATCAAGTAGATCATTTGAAATGTCTAGTACAGAAAAATACGAAACACCTACAGAAGAAAAAGCAAGATGGTCGGAGCCTTCACCACAATTAAGTTTAACATCAGGACAGTCTTTTGAAACTTCAAGCTCAAAGAGATTCCAAACAACTTCCGCGGTGAAAAGTAAACCCTCAAAATATCTAACACCTAATATGTGGGTTACAGAAATTGGTCAAACAGCTCGAAAAGAATTTAGCGAAATATTTAAATCTCAATCAAGTCCAATATCAGCAGGTGTAACAGAAAGTGCGTTCGAGCAGTCAACAGTAATCCAATCAAATCAATACAGTACATCTAAAAGTTCTTCTCAGATTTATAGTACAGAAAAATACCAAATAGTTTCAGAGGAAAAAACAAAACTGCCGGAATCTCCGCCTGAATCAAGTACAACATCAGGCACTTCACTTCAAGTTTTGACTACACTTAAAGATCGAGTAACTGAAAATAAACTTAATAAAATATCGGAATCTCTACCTCAATCGAGTACAATATCAAGTACATCATTTGAAATTTCTAGTACAGGAAAGTACTCTATTCCACCAAAGGAAGAAACAAAGAAGTTGGAATCTCCGCTTCAATCAAGAATATCATCCGGAAGTCTATTTAAAATTTCGACTGCAGCAAAAGATCGAATAACTCAAGAGGAACTTACGGAAATATCGCAACTTCTACCTCAATCGACTACAATATCAAGTAGATCATTTGAAATGTCTAGTACAGAAAAATACGAAACACCTACAGAGCCTTCACCACAATTAAGTTATATATCAGGACAGTCTTTTAAAACTTCAAGCTCAACGAAATTCCAAATAACTCCGGCGGTAAAAAGTAAACCATCAAAATATCCAACACCTAATATGTCGGTTTCAGAAATTAGTCAAACAGCTCGAAAAGAATTTAGCGAACAATTTAAATCTCAATCAAGTGCAATATCAACAAGTCAGTTTGAACAGACAAGTGTTCCTGTATGTGATTGTACCTGCCAGTTAAAGAAGGGAACGGACTCATGCATCTGCGAATGTATTTTTAAAAGCAGCACTTCGGAAAGTACGAAAGGTGTAACAAAAAGTGCATTCGAGCAGTCAACAGCCAACCAATCAAATCAATACAGTACACCTAGAAGTTCATTTCAGATTTATAGTACAGAAAAATACCAAATAGTTTCAGAGGAAAAAACCAAACTGCCTGAATCAAGTACAACATCAGGCAGTTCACTTCAAGTTTTGACTGCACTTAAATATCGAGTAACTGAAAATAAACTTAATAAAATATCGGAATCTCTACCTCAATCGAGTACAATATCAAGTACATCATTTGAAATTTCTAGTACAGGAAAATACTCTATTCCACCAAAGGAAGAAACAAAGAAGTTGGAATCTCCGCTTCAATCAAGAACATCATCCGGAAGTCTATTTAAAATTTCGACTGCAGCAAAAGATCAAATAACTCAAGAGGAACTTACTGAAATAACGCAATCTTTACCTCAATCCAGTGCAATATCAAGTAGATCATTTGAAATGTCTAGTTCAGAAAAATACGAAACACCTACAGAAGAAACAGCGAGATGGTCGGAGCCTTCACCACAATTAAGTTTAACATCAGGACAGTCTTTTGAAACTTCACGCTCAAAGAAATTTGAAATAACTTCGGCGATAAGAAGTAAACCATCAAAATATCCAACACCTAATATGTCGGTTTCAGAAATTAGTCAAATAGCTCGAAAAGAATTTAGCGAACAATTTAAATCTCAATCAAGTGCAATATCAACAAGTCAGTTTGAACAGTCAAGTGTTCCTGTATGTGATTGTACCTGCCAGTTAAAGAAGGGAACGGACTCATGCATCTGCGAATGTATTTTTACAAGCAGCACTTCGGAAAGCACGAAAGGTGTAACAGAAAGTGCATTCGAGCAGTCAACAGCCAACCAATCAAATCAATACAGTACACCTAGAAGTTCATTTCAGATTTATAGTACAGAAAAATACCAAATAGTTTCAGAGGAAAAAACCAAACTGCCTGAATCAAGTACAACATCAGGCAGTTCACTTCAAGTTTTGACTACACTTAAAGATCGAATAACTGAAAATGAAATTAATAAAATACCGGAATCTCTACCTCAATCGAGTACAATATCAAGTACATCATTTGATATTTCTAGTACAGGAAAATACTCTTTTCCACCAGAGAAAGAATCAAAGAAGTTAGAATCTCCGCTTCAATCAAGGACAACATCCGAAAGCTTATTTAAAATTTCTGCTACAGCAAAAGATCGAATAACTCAAGAGGAACTTACTGAAATAACGCAATCTTTACCTCAATCCAGTGCAATATCAAGTAGATCATTTGAAATGTCTAGTTCAGAAAAATACGAAACACCTACAGAAGAAACAGCGAGATGGTCGGAGCCTTCACCACAATTAAGTTTAACATCAGGACAGTCTTTTGAAACTTCAAGCTCAAAGAGATTCCAAACAACTTCCGCGGTGAAAAGTAAACCCTCAAAATATCCAACACCTAATATGTCGGTTACAGAAAGTGGTCAAACAGCTCGAAAAGAATTTAGCGAACTATTTAAATCTCAATCAAGTGCAATATCAACAAGTCAGTTTGAACAGTCAAGTGTTCCTGTATGTGATTGTACCTGCCAGTTAAAGAAGGGAACGGACTCATGCATCTGCGAATGTATTTTTACAAGCAGCACTTCGGAAAGCACGAAAGGTGTAACAGAAAGTGCATTCGAGCAGTCAACAGCCAACCAATCAAATCAATACAGTACACCTAGAAGTTCATTTCAGATTTATAGTACAGAAAAATACCAAATAGTTTCAGCGGAAAAATCCAAACTGCTTGAATCAAGTACAACATCAGGCAGTTCACTTCAAGTTTTGACTACACTTAAAGATCGAATAACTGAAAATGAAATTAATAAAATACCGGAATCTCTACCTCAATCGAGTACAATATCAAGTACATCATTTGAAATTTCTAGTACAGGAAAATACTCTTTTCCACCAGAGAAAGAATCAAAGAAGTTGGAATCTCCGCTTCAATCAAGGACAACATCCGAAAGCTTATTTAAAATTTCTACTACAGCAAAAGATCGAATAACTCAAGAGGAACTTACTGAAATAACGCAATCTTTACCTCAATCCAGTGCAATATCAAGTAGATCATTTGAAATGTCTAGTACAGAAAAATACGAAACACCTACAGAAGAAACAGCAAGATGGTCGGAGCCTTCACCACAATTAAGTTTAACATCAGGACAGTCTTTTGAAACTTCACGCTCAAAGAAATTCCAAATAACTTCGGCGATAAGAAGTAAACCATCAAAATATCCAACACCTAATATGTCGGTTTCAGAAATTAGTCAAACAGCTCGAAAAGAATTTAGCGAACTATTTAAATCTCAATCAAGTGCAATATCAACAAGTCAGTTTGAACAGTCAAGTGTTCCTGTATGTGATTGTACCTGCCAGTTAAAGAAGGGAACGGACTCATGCATCTGCGAATGTATTTTTACAAGCAGCACTTCGGAAAGCACGAAAGGTGTAACAGAAAGTGCATTCGAGCAGTCAACAGCCAACCAATCAAATCAATACAGTACACCTAGAAGTTCATTTCAGATTTATAGTACAGAAAAGTACCAAATAGTTTCAGAGGAAAAAACCAAACTTCCTGAATCAAGTACAACATCAGGCAGTTTACTTCAAGTTTTGACTACACTTAAAGATCGAGTAACTGAAAATAAAATTAATAAAATATCGGAATCTCTACCTCAATCGAGTACAATATCAAGTACATCATTTGAAATTTCTAGTACAGGAAAATACTCTATTCCACCAAAGGAAGAAACAAAGAAGTTGGAATCTCCGCTTCAATCAAGGACATCATCCGGAAGTCTATTTAAAATTTCGACTGCAGCAAAAGATCGAATAACTCAAGAGGAACTTACTGAAATATCGCAATCTCTACCTCAATCGACTACAATATCAAGTAGATCATTTGAAATGTCTAGTACGGAAAAATACGAAGCACCTACAGAAGAAACAGCAAGATGGTCGGAGCCTTCACCACAACTAAGTTATATATCAGGACAGTCTTTTAAAACTTCAAGCTCAAAGAAATTCCAAATAACTTCGGCGGTAAAAAGTAAACCATCAAAATATCCAACACCTAATATGTCGGTTTCAGAAATTAGTCAAACAGCTCGAAAAGAATTTAGCGAACTATTTAAATCTCAATCAAGTGCAATATCAACAAGTCAGTTTGAACAGTCAAGTGTTCCTGTATGTGATTGTACCTGCCAGTTAAAGAAGGGAACGGACTCATGCATCTGCGAATGTATTTTTACAAGCAGCACTTCGGAAAGCACGAAAGGTGTAACAGAAAGTGCATTCGAGCAGTCAACAGCCAACCAATCAAATCAATACAGTACACCTAGAAGTTCATTTCAGATTTATAGTACAGAAAAATACCAAATAGTTTCAGAGGAAAAAACAAAACTGCCGGAATCTCCGCCTGAATCAAGTACAACATCAGGCAGTTCACTTCAAATTTCGACTACACTAAAAGATCGAATAACTGAAAAGGAAATTAATAAAATACCGGAATCTCTACCTCAATCGAGTACAATATCAAGTACATCATTTGAAATTTCTAGTACAGGAAAATACTCTTTTCCACCAGAGAAAGAATCAAAGAAGTTGGAATCTCCGCTTCAATCAAGGACAACATCCGAAAGCTTATTTAAAATTTCTACTACAGCAAAAGATCGAATAACTCAAGAGGAACTTACTGAAATATCGCAATCTCTACCTCAATCGACTACAATATCAAGTAGATCATTTGAAATGTCTAGTACGGAAAAATACGAAACACCTACAGAAGAAACAGCAAGATGGTCGGAGCCTTCACGACAATTAAGTTCTATATCAGGACAGTCTTTTAAAACTTCAAGCTCAAAGAAATTCCAAATAACTTCGGCGATAAGAAGTAAACCATCAAAATATCCAACACCTAATATGTCGGTTTCAGAAATTAGTCAAACAGCTCGAAAAGAATTTAGCGAATTTTTAAAATCTCAATCAAGTGCAATATCAACAAGTCAGTTT
The DNA here is from genome assembly GCF_043229965.1 of Drosophila suzukii. Taxonomy (NCBI): domain Eukaryota; kingdom Metazoa; phylum Arthropoda; class Insecta; order Diptera; family Drosophilidae; genus Drosophila; species Drosophila suzukii. The sequence continues at coordinate 12,936,638 of NC_092084.1, read as the reverse complement.
GAAGAGTCAAGTGTTCCTGTATGTGATTGTACCTGCCAGTTAAAGAAGGGAACGGACTCATGCATCTGCGAATGTATTTTTACAAGCAGCACTTCGGAAAGCACGAAAGGTGTAACAGAAAGTGCATTCGAGCAGTCAACAGTCAACCAATCAAATCAATACAGTACATCTAAAAGTTCTTTTCAGATTTATAGTACAGAAAAATACCAACTAGTTACAGAGGAAAAAACCAAACTGCCTGAATCAAGTACAACATCAGGCAGTTCACTTCAAGTTTTGACTACACTTAAAGATCGAGTAACTGAAAATAAACTTAATAAAATATCGGAATATCTTCCTCAATCGAGTACAATATCAAGTACATCATTTGAAATTTCTAGTACAGGAAAATACTCTATTCCACCAAAGGAAGAAACAAAGAAGTTGGAATCTCCGCTTCAATCAAGGACATCATCCGGAAGTCTATTTAAAATTTCGACTGCAGCAAAAGATCGAATAACTCAAGAGGAACTTACTGAAATATCGCAATCTCTACCTCAATCGACTACAATATCAAGTAGATCATTTGAAATGTCTAGTACGGAAAAATACGAAACACCTACAGAAGAAACAGCAAGATGGTCGGAGCCTTCACGACAATTAAGTTCTATATCAGGACAGTCTTTTAAAACTTCAAGCTCAAAGAAATTCCAAATAACTTCGGCGATAAGAAGTAAACCATCAAAATATCCAACACCTAATATGTCGGTTTCAGAAATTAGTCAAACAGCTCGAAAAGAATTTAGCGAACTATTTAAATCTCAATCAAGTGCAATATCAACAAGTCAGTTTGAACAGTCAAGTGTTCCTGTATGTGATTGTACCTGCCAGTTAAAGAAGGGAACGGACTCATGCATCTGCGAATGTATTTTTACAAGCAGCACTTCGGAAAGCACGAAAGGTGTAACAGAAAGTGCATTCGAGCAGTCAACAGCCAACCAATCAAATCAATACAGTACATCTAGAAGTTCATTTCAGATTTATAGTACAGAAAAATACCAAATAGTTTCAGCGGAAAAATCCAAACTGCTTGAATCAAGTACAACATCAGGCAGTTCACTTCAAGTTTTGACTACACTTAAAGATCGAATAACTGAAAATGAATTTAATAAAATACCGGAATCTCTACCTCAATCGAGTACAATATCAAGTACATCATTTGAAATTTCTAGTACAGGAAAATACTCTTTTCCACCAGAGAAAGAATCAAAGAAGTTGGAATCTCCGCTTCAATCAAGGACAACATCCGAAAGCTTATTTAAAATTTCTACTACAGCAAAAGATCGAATAACTCAAGAGGAACTTACTGAAATAACGCAATCTTTACCTCAATCCAGTGCAATATCAAGTAGATCATTTGAAATGTCTAGTACAGAAAAATACAAAACACCTACAGAAGAAACAGCAAGATGGTCGGAGCCTTCACCACAATTAAGTTTAACATCAGGACAGTCTTTTGAAACTTCACGCTCAAAGAAATTCCAAATAACTTCGGCGATAAGAAGTAAACCATCAAAATATCCAACACCTAATATGTCGGTTTCAGAAATTAGTCAAACAGCTCGAAAAGAATTTAGCGAACTATTTAAATCTCAATCAAGTGCAATATCAACAAGTCAGTTTGAACAGTCAAGTGTTCCTGTATGTGATTGTACCTGCCAGTTAAAGAAGGGAACGGACTCATGCATCTGCGAATGTATTTTTACAAGCAGCACTTCGGAAAGCACGAAAGGTGTAACAGAAAGTGCATTCGAGCAGTCAACAGCCAACCAATCAAATCAATACAGTACACCTAGAAGTTCATTTCAGATTTATAGTACAGAAAAATACCAAATAGTTTCAGAGGAAAAAACCAAACTTCCTGAATCAAGTACAACATCAGGCAGTTTACTTCAAGTTTTGACTACACTTAAAGATCGAGTAACTGAAAATAAAATTAATAAAATATCGGAATCTCTACCTCAATCGAGTACAATATCAAGTACATCATTTGAAATTTCTAGTACAGGAAAATACTCTATTCCACCAAAGGAAGAAACAAAGAAGTTGGAATCTCCGCTTCAATCAAGGACATCATCCGGAAGTCTATTTAAATTTTCGACTGCAGCAAAAGATCGAATAACTGAAGAGGAACTTACTGAAATATCGCAATCTCTACCTCAATCGACTACAATATCAAGTAGATCATTTGAAATGTCTAGTACGGAAAAATACGAAACACCTACAGAAGAAACAGCAAGATGGTCGGAGCCTTCACCACAACTAAGTTATATATCAGGACAGTCTTTTAAAACTTCAAGCTCAAAGAAATTCCAAATAACTTCGGCGGTAAAAAGTAAACCATCAAAATATCCAACACCTAATATGTCGGTTTCAGAAATTAGTCAAACAGCTCGAAAAGAATTTAGCGAACTATTTAAATCTCAATCAAGTGCAATATCAACAAGTCAGTTTGAACAGTCAAGTGTTCCTGTATGTGATTGTACCTGCCAGTTAAAGAAGGGAACGGACTCATGCATCTGCGAATGTATTTTTACAAGCAGCACTTCGGAAAGCACGAAAGGTGTAACAGAAAGTGCATTCGAGCAGTCAACAGCCAACCAATCAAATCAATACAGTACATCTAGAAGTTCATTTCAGATTTATAGTACAGAAAAATACCAAATAGTTTCAGCGGAAAAATCCAAACTGCTTGAATCAAGTACAACATCAGGCAGTTCACTTCAAGTTTTGACTACACTTAAAGATCGAATAACTGAAAATGAAATTAATAAAATACCGGAATCTCTACCTCAATCGAGTACAATATCAAGTACATCATTTGAAATTTCTAGTACAGGAAAATACTCTTTTCCACCAGGGAAAGAATCAAAGAAGTTGGAATCTCCGCTTCAATCAAGGACAACATCCGAAAGCTTATTTAAAATTTCTACTACAGCAAAAGATCGAATAACTCAAGAGGAACTTACTGAAATAACGCAATCTTTACCTCAATCCAGTGCAATATCAAGTAGATCATTTGAAATGTCTAGTACAGAAAAATACGAAACACCTACAGAAGAAACAGCAAGATGGTCGGAGCCTTCACCACAATTAAGTTTAACATCAGGACAGTCTTTTGAAACTTCACGCTCAAAGAAATTCCAAATAACTTCGGCGATAAGAAGTAAACCATCAAAATATCCAACACCTAATATGTCGGTTTCAGAAATTAGTCAAACAGCTCGAAAAGAATTTAGCGAACTATTTAAATCTCAATCAAGTGCAATATCAACAAGTCAGTTTGAACAGTCAAGTGTTCCTGTATGTGATTGTACCTGCCAGTTAAAGAAGGGAACGGACTCATGCATCTGCGAATGTATTTTTACAAGCAGCACTTCGGAAAGCACGAAAGGTGTAACAGAAAGTGCATTCGAGCAGTCAACAGCCAACCAATCAAATCAATACAGTACACCTAGAAGTTCATTTCAGATTTATAGTACAGAAAAATACCAAATAGTTTCAGAGGAAAAAACAAAACTGCCGGAATCTCCGCCTGAATCAAGTACAACATCAGGCAGTTCACTTCAAATTTCGACTACACTAAAAGATCGAATAACTGAAAAGGAAATTAATAAAATACCGGAATCTCTACCTCAATCGAGTACAATATCAAGTACATCATTTGAAATTTCTAGTACAGGAAAATACTCTTTTCCACCAGAGAAAGAATCAAAGAAGTTGGAATCTCCGCTTCAATCAAGGACAACATCCGAAAGCTTATTTAAAATTTCTACTACAGCAAAAGATCGAATAACTCAAGAGGAACTTACTGAAATATCGCAATCTCTACCTCAATCGACTACAATATCAAGTAGATCATTTGAAATGTCTAGTACGGAAAAATACGAAACACCTACAGAAGAAACAGCAAGATGGTCGGAGCCTTCACGACAATTAAGTTCTATATCAGGACAGTCTTTTAAAACTTCAAGCTCAAAGAAATTCCAAATAACTTCGGCGATAAGAAGTAAACCATCAAAATATCCAACACCTAATATGTCGGTTTCAGAAATTAGTCAAACAGCTCGAAAAGAATTTAGCGAATTTTTAAAATCTCAATCAAGTGCAATATCAACAAGTCAGTTTGAAGAGTCAAGTGTTCCTGTATGTGATTGTACCTGCCAGTTAAAGAAGGGAACGGACTCATGCATCTGCGAATGTATTTTTACAAGCAGCACTTCGGAAAGCACGAAAGGTGTAACAGAAAGTGCATTCGAGCAGTCAACAGTCAACCAATCAAATCAATACAGTACATCTAAAAGTTCTTTTCAGATTTATAGTACAGAAAAATACCAACTAGTTACAGAGGAAAAAACCAAACTGCCTGAATCAAGTACAACATCAGGCAGTTCACTTCAAGTTTTGACTACACTTAAAGATCGAGTAACTGAAAATAAACTTAATAAAATATCGGAATCTCTTCCTCAATCGAGTACAATATCAAGTACATCATTTGAAATTTCTAGTACAGGAAAATACTCTATTCCACCAAAGGAAGAAACAAAGAAGTTGGAATCTCCGCTTCAATCAAGGACATCATCCGGAAGTCTATTTAAAATTTCGACTGCAGCAAAAGATCGAATAACTCAAGAGGAACTTACTGAAATATCGCAATCTCTACCTCAATCGACTACAATATCAAGTAGATCATTTGAAATGTCTAGTACGGAAAAATACGAAACACCTACAGAAGAAACAGCAAGAAGGTCGGAGCCTTCACGACAATTAAGTTCTATATCAGGACAGTCTTTTAAAACTTCAAGCTCAAAGAAATTCCAAATAACTTCGGCGATAAGAAGTAAACCATCAAAATATCCAACACCTAATATGTCGGTTTCAGAAATTAGTCAAACAGCTCGAAAAGAATTTAGCGAACTATTTAAATCTCAATCAAGTGCAATATCAACAAGTCAGTTTGAACAGTCAAGTGTTCCTGTATGTGATTGTACCTGCCAGTTAAAGAAGGGAACGGACTCATGCATCTGCGAATGTATTTTTACAAGCAGCCCTTCGGAAAGCACGAAAGGTGTAACAGAAAGTGCATTCGAGCAGTCAACAGCCAACCAATCAAATCAATATAGTACATCTAGAAGTTCATTTCAGATTTATAGTACAGAAAAATACCAAATAGTTTCAGCGGAAAAATCCAAACTGCTTGAATCAAGTACAACATCAGGCAGTTCACTTCAAGTTTTGACTACACTTAAAGATCGAATAACTGAAAATGAATTTAATAAAATACCGGAATCTCTACCTCAATCGAGTACAATATCAAGTACATCATTTGAAATTTCTAGTACAGGAAAATACTCTTTTCCACCAGAGAAAGAATCAAAGAAGTTGGAATCTCCGCTTCAATCAAGGACAACATCCGAAAGCTTATTTAAAATTTCTACTACAGCAAAAGATCGAATAACTCAAGAGGAACTTACTGAAATAACGCAATCTTTACCTCAATCCAGTGCAATATCAAGTAGATCATTTGAAATGTCTAGTACAGAAAAATACAAAACACCTACAGAAGAAACAGCAAGATGGTCGGAGCCTTCACCACAATTAAGTTTAACATCAGGACAGTCTTTTGAAACTTCACGCTCAAAGAAATTCCAAATAACTTCGGCGATAAGAAGTAAACCATCAAAATATCCAACACCTAATATGTCGGTTTCAGAAATTAGTCAAACAGCTCGAAAAGAATTTAGCGAACTATTTAAATCTCAATCAAGTGCAATATCAACAAGTCAGTTTGAACAGTCAAGTGTTCCTGTATGTGATTGTACCTGCCAGTTAAAGAAGGGAACGGACTCATGCATCTGCGAATGTATTTTTACAAGCAGCACTTCGGAAAGCACGAAAGGTGTAACAGAAAGTGCATTCGAGCAGTCAACAGCCAACCAATCAAATCAATACAGTACACCTAGAAGTTCATTTCAGATTTATAGTACAGAAAAATACCAAATAGTTTCAGAGGAAAAAACCAAACTTCCTGAATCAAGTACAACATCAGGCAGTTTACTTCAAGTTTTGACTACACTTAAAGATCGAGTAACTGAAAATAAAATTAATAAAATATCGGAATCTCTACCTCAATCGAGTACAATATCAAGTACATCATTTGAAATTTCTAGTACAGGAAAATACTCTATTCCACCAAAGGAAGAAACAAAGAAGTTGGAATCTCCGCTTCAATCAAGGACATCATCCGGAAGTCTATTTAAATTTTCGACTGCAGCAAAAGATCGAATAACTGAAGAGGAACTTACTGAAATATCGCAATCTCTACCTCAATCGACTACAATATCAAGTAGATCATTTGAAATGTCTAGTACGGAAAAATACGAAACACCTACAGAAGAAACAGCAAGATGGTCGGAGCCTTCACCACAACTAAGTTATATATCAGGACAGTCTTTTAAAACTTCAAGCTCAAAGAAATTCCAAATAACTTCGGCGGTAAAAAGTAAACCATCAAAATATCCAACACCTAATATGTCGGTTTCAGAAATTAGTCAAACAGCTCGAAAAGAATTTAGCGAACTATTTAAATCTCAATCAAGTGCAATATCAACAAGTCAGTTTGAACAGTCAAGTGTTCCTGTATGTGATTGTACCTGCCAGTTAAAGAAGGGAACGGACTCATGCATCTGCGAATGTATTTTTACAAGCAGCACTTCGGAAAGCACGAAAGGTGTAACAGAAAGTGCATTCGAGCAGTCAACAGCCAACCAATCAAATCAATACAGTACATCTAGAAGTTCATTTCAGATTTATAGTACAGAAAAATACCAAATAGTTTCAGCGGAAAAATCCAAACTGCTTGAATCAAGTACAACATCAGGCAGTTCACTTCAAGTTTTGACTACACTTAAAGATCGAATAACTGAAAATGAAATTAATAAAATACCGGAATCTCTACCTCAATCGAGTACAATATCAAGTACATCATTTGAAATTTCTAGTACAGGAAAATACTCTTTTCCACCAGAGAAAGAATCAAAGAAGTTGGAATCTCCGCTTCAATCAAGGACAACATCCGAAAGCTTATTTAAAATTTCTACTACAGCAAAAGATCGAATAACTCAAGAGGAACTTACTGAAATAACGCAATCTTTACCTCAATCCAGTGCAATATCAAGTAGATCATTTGAAATGTCTAGTACAGAAAAATACGAAACACCTACAGAAGAAACAGCAAGATGGTCGGAGCCTTCACCACAATTAAGTTTAACATCAGGACAGTCTTTTGAAACTTCACGCTCAAAGAAATTCCAAATAACTTCGGCGATAAGAAGTAAACCATCAAAATATCCAACACCTAATATGTCGGTTTCAGAAATTAGTCAAACAGCTCGAAAAGAATTTAGCGAACTATTTAAATCTCAATCAAGTGCAATATCAACAAGTCAGTTTGAACAGTCAAGTGTTCCTGTATGTGATTGTACCTGCCAGTTAAAGAAGGGAACGGACTCATGCATCTGCGAATGTATTTTTACAAGCAGCACTTCGGAAAGCACGAAAGGTGTAACAGAAAGTGCATTCGAGCAGTCAACAGCCAACCAATCAAATCAATACAGTACACCTAGAAGTTCATTTCAGATTTATAGTACAGAAAAATACCAAATAGTTTCAGAGGAAAAAACAAAACTGCCGGAATCTCCGCCTGAATCAAGTACAACATCAGGCAGTTCACTTCAAATTTCGACTACACTAAAAGATCGAATAACTGAAAAGGAAATTAATAAAATACCGGAATCTCTACCTCAATCGAGTACAATATCAAGTACATCATTTGAAATTTCTAGTACAGGAAAATACTCTTTTCCACCAGAGAAAGAATCAAAGAAGTTGGAATCTCCGCTTCAATCACGGACAACATCCGAAAGCTTATTTAAAATTTCTACTACAGCAAAAGATCGAATAACTAAAGAGGAACTTACTGAAATATCGCAATCTCTACCTCAATCGACTACAATATCAAGTAGATCATTTGAAATGTCTAGTACGGAAAAATACGAAACACCTACAGAAGAGACAGCAAGATGGTCGGAGCCTTCACGACAATTAAGTTCTATAGCAGGACAGTCTTTTAAAACTTCAAGCTCAAAGAAATTCCAAATAACTTCGGCGATAAGAAGTAAACCATCAAAATATCCAACACCTAATATGTCGGTTTCAGAAATTAGTCAAACAGCTCGAAAAGAATTTAGCGAATTTTTAAAATCTCAATCAAGTGCAATATCAACAAGTCAGTTTGAAGAGTCAAGTGTTCCTGTATGTGATTGTACCTGCCAGTTAAAGAAGGGAACGGACTCATGCATCTGCGAATGTATTTTTACAAGCAGCACTTCGGAAAGCACGAAAGGTGTAACAGAAAGTGCATTCGAGCAGTCAACAGTCAACCAATCAAATCAATACAGTACATCTAAAAGTTCTTTTCAGATTTATAGTACAGAAAAATACCAACTAGTTACAGAGGAAAAAACCAAACTGCCTGAATCAAGTACAACATCAGGCAGTTCACTTCAAGTTTTGACTACACTTAAAGATCGAGTAACTGAAAATAAACTTAATAAAATATCGGAATCTCTTCCTCAATCGAGTACAATATCAAGTACATCATTTGAAATTTCTAGTACAGGAAAATACTCTATTCCACCAAAGGAAGAAACAAAGAAGTTGGAATCTCCGCTTCAATCAAGGACATCATCCGGAAGTCTATTTAAAATTTCGACTGCAGCAAAAGATCGAATAACTCAAGAGGAACTTACTGAAATATCGCAATCTCTACCTCAATCGACTACAATATCAAGTAGATCATTTGAAATGTCTAGTACGGAAAAATACGAAACACCTACAGAAGAAACAGCAAGAAGGTCGGAGCCTTCACGACAATTAAGTTCTATATCAGGACAGTCTTTTAAAACTTCAAGCTCAAAGAAATTCCAAATAACTTCGGCGATAAGAAGTAAACCATCAAAATATCCAACACCTAATATGTCGGTTTCAGAAATTAGTCAAACAGCTCGAAAAGAATTTAGCGAACTATTTAAATCTCAATCAAGTGCAATATCAACAAGTCAGTTTGAACAGTCAAGTGTTCCTGTATGTGATTGTACCTGCCAGTTAAAGAAGGGAACGGACTCATGCATCTGCGAATGTATTTTTACAAGCAGCACTTCGGAAAGCACGAAAGGTGTAACAGAAAGTGCATTTGAGCAGTCAACAGCCAACCAATCAAATCAATACAGTACATCTAGAAGTTCATTTCAGATTTATAGTACAGAAAAATACCAAATAGTTTCAGCGGAAAAATCCAAACTGCTTGAATCAAGTACAACATCAGGCAGTTCACTTCAAGTTTTGACTACACTTAAAGATCGAATAACTGAAAATGAAATTAATAAAATACCGGAATCTCTACCTCAATCGAGTACAATATCAAGTACATCATTTGAAATTTCTAGTACAGGAAAATACTCTTTTCCACCAGAGAAAGAATCAAAGAAGTTGGAATCTCCGCTTCAATCAAGGACAACATCCGAAAGCTTATTTAAAATTTCTACTACAGCAAAAGATCGAATAACTCAAGAGGAACTTACTGAAATAACGCAATCTTTACCTCAATCCAGTGCAATATCAAGTAGATCATTTGAAATGTCTAGTACAGAAAAATACAAAACACCTACAGAAGAAACAGCAAGATGGTCGGAGCCTTCACCACAATTAAGTTTAACATCAGGACAGTCTTTTGAAACTTCACGCTCAAAGAAATTCCAAATAACTTCGGCGATAAGAAGTAAACCATCAAAATATCCAACACCTAATATGTCGGTTTCAGAAATTAGTCAAACAGCTCGAAAAGAATTTAGCGAACTATTTAAATCTCAATCAAGTGCAATATCAACAAGTCAGTTTGAACAGTCAAGTGTTCCTGTATGTGATTGTACCTGCCAGTTAAAGAAGGGAACGGACTCATGCATCTGCGAATGTATTTTTACAAGCAGCACTTCGGAAAGCACGAAAGGTGTAACAGAAAGTGCATTCGAGCAGTCAACAGCCAACCAATCAAATCAATACAGTACACCTAGAAGTTCATTTCAGATTTATAGTACAGAAAAATACCAAATAGTTTCAGAGGAAAAAACCAAACTTCCTGAATCAAGTACAACATCAGGCAGTTTACTTCAAGTTTTGACTACACTTAAAGATCGAGTAACTGAAAATAAAATTAATAAAATATCGGAATCTCTACCTCAATCGAGTACAATATCAAGTACATCATTTGAAATTTCTAGTACAGGAAAATACTCTTTTCCACCAAAGGAAGAAACAAAGAAGTTGGAATCTCCGCTTCAATCAAGGACATCATCCGGAAGTCTATTTAAATTTTCGACTGCAGCAAAAGATCGAATAACTGAAGAGGAACTTACTGAAATATCGCAATCTCTACCTCAATCGACTACAATATCAAGTAGATCATTTGAAATGTCTAGTACGGAAAAATACGAAACACCTACAGAAGAAACAGCAAGATGGTCGGAGCCTTCACCACAACTAAGTTATATATCAGGACAGTCTTTTAAAACTTCAAGCTCAAAGAAATTCCAAATAACTTCGGCGGTAAAAAGTAAACCATCAAAATATCCAACACCTAATATGTCGGTTTCAGAAATTAGTCAAACAGCTCGAAAAGAATTTAGCGAACTATTTAAATCTCAATCAAGTGCAATATCAACAAGTCAGTTTGAACAGTCAAGTGTTCCTGTATGTGATTGTACCTGCCAGTTAAAGAAGGGAACGGACTCATGCATCTGCGAATGTATTTTTACAAGCAGCACTTCGGAAAGCACGAAAGGTGTAACAGAAAGTGCATTCGAGCAGTCAACAGCCAACCAATCAAATCAATACAGTACACCTAGAAGTTCATTTCAGATTTATAGTACAGAAAAATACCAAATAGTTTCAGAGGAAAAAACAAAACTGGAATCTCCGCCTGAATCAAGTACAACATCAGGCAGTTCACTTCAAATTTCGACTACACTAAAAGATCGAATAACTGAAAAGGAAATTAATAAAATACCGGAATCTCAATCGAGTACAATATCAGGTACATCAATTGTAATTTCTAGTACAGGAAAAAACACTATTCCATCAGAGGAAGAATCAAAGAAGTGGGAGCCTCAATCAAAACCCGGAAGTTTTTTAAGAATTTCGACTTCAGCAAAAGATCAAATAACTCAAGAGGAACTAAGCGAAATATCACAATCTTTACCTCTATCGAGTGCCATATCAAGTAGATCATTTGAAATTTTTGGTACAGAAAAATATAGAACAACCACAGAAGAAACAACAAGATGGTCAGAGCCTTCAGCTCAACTTAGTTCAATATCCGAACAGTCTTTAAAAACTACAAGCTTAAAAAAATACGCAATAACTTCGGCGGTAAAAAGTAAACCATCAAAATATCCGACACTTCAAATGTCTGTTACAGATATTGGTCAAACAGCTCCAAAAGAATTTAGCGAACTATTGAAATCTCAATCAAGTACAATATCAACAGATCAGTTTGAACAGTCAAGTGTTCCTGCGTGTGATTGTAGTTGCAAATTGAAGAAGGGAAAAGACTCATGCATCTGCGAATGTATGTTTAGAAGTAGTAATTCAGAAAGCACCATAAATGTAACAGAAAGTGCATCCAACCAGTCAGGAGTCACCAAATCAAATCGGATTTTGGAATCTCTGCCGCAATCAAGCACAATTTATTTAATGTCTCTACCCCAATTGAGTACAATATTCAATAGTTCTTTTCAAACACCGAGTACAGAAATATACAATACTACTCAAAATAAAAAGTCTACATTTTCGGAATCTCATCCGCAATTAAGTACAATATTATTGGAATCATCACCTCAATCGCCTACAATATCCAGTAGTTCAGTTCAAATGTCCAGCACCGAAAAGGAAGAGAGAACTCCAAAGGAAAAATCTACATTTCCGGAATCTCAATCGCAATCAAGCACAACTGTTTCAAAGTCTTTTCCTCAGTTGAGTACAATATCTAGTAGTTATTTTCAAACACCAAGTACAGAAAAATATGCAACAACTCCAGAGGAAAAGTCTACATTTTCGGAATCCCTACCGCGAACAAGCACAACATTTTCAAAGTCTTTTCCTCAATTGAGTACAATATCCAGTAGTTATTTTCCAAAATCGAGTACAGAAAAATACGCAACAACTCCAGAGGAAAAGTCTACATTTTCGGAATCTCAAACGCAATCAAGTACATTATTGGAATCATCACCTCAATCGCCTACAATATCCAGTACTTCAGTTCCAATGTCCAGTACCGAAAAGAAAGAGAGAACTACAGAGAAAAAATCTACATTTTCGGAATCCCTACCGCAATCAAGTACAACATTATTGCAATCATCACCTCAATCGCCTACAATATCCAGTACTTCACTTCAAATTTCCAGTACCGAAAAGCAAGAGAGAACTACAGAGGAAAAATCTACCTTTTCGGAATCTCAAACGCAATCAAGTACATTATTGGAATCATCACCTCAATCGCCTACAATATCCAGTACTTCAGTTCCAATGTCCAGTACCGAAAAGAAAGAGAGAACTACAGAGAAAAAATCTACATTTTCGGAATCCCTACCGCAATCAAGTACAACATTATTGCAATCATCACCTCAATCGCCTACAATATCCAGTACTTCACTTCAAATTTCCAGTACCGAAAAGGAAGAGAGAACTGCAGAGGAAAAATCTACATTTTGGGAATCTCAACCGCAATCAAGTACAACATTATTGGAATCATCACTTCAATCGCTTCCGAAATCCAGTACTTCAGTTCAAATGTCCAGTACCGAAAAGGAAGAGAGAACTACAGAGGAAAAATCTACTTTTTCGGAATCTCAACCGCAATCAAGCACAAATGTTTCAAATTCTATTCCTCAATTGAGTACAATATCCAGTAGTTATTTTCAAACATCGAGTACAGAAAAATACGCAACAACTCCAGAGGAAAAGTCTACATTTTCGGAATCTCAACCGCAATCAAGTACAACATTATTGGAATCATCACCTCAATCGCCTACAATATCCAGTACTTCAGTTCAAATTTCTAGTACCGAAAAGGAAGAGAGAACTACAGAGGAAAAATCTACATTTTCGGAATCTCAACCGCAATCAAGTACAACATTATTGGAATCATCACCTCAATCGCCCAAAATATCCAGTTCTTCAGTTCAAATGTCCAGTACCGAAAAGGAAGAGAGATCTACAGAGGAAAAATCTACTTTTTCGGAATCTCAACCGCAATCAAGCACAATTGTTTCAAAGTCTATTCCTCAACTGAGTACAAAATCGAGTAGTTATTTTCAAACATCGAGTACAGAAAAATTCGCAGCAACTCCAGAGGAAAAGTCTACATTTTCGGAACCTCAACCGCAATCAAGTACAACATTATTGGAATCAACACCTCAATCGCCTACAATGTCCAGTACTTCACTTCTAATTTCCAGTACCGAAAAGCAAGAGAGAACTACAGAGGAAAAGTCTACATTTTCGGAATCTCAACTGCAATCAAGTACAACGTTATTGGAATCATCACCTCAATCGCCTACAATATCCAGTACTTCAGTTCTAATGTCCAGTACCGAAAAGGAAGAGAGAACTACAGAGGAAAAATGTACATTTTCGGAATCTCTTCCACAAACAAGCACAACAGTTTCAAAGTCATTTCCTCAATTGAGTACAATATCCAGTAGTTATTTTCAAACATCTAGTACAGAAAAATACGCAACAACTCCAGAGGAAAAGTCTACGTTTTCGGAATCTCAACCGCAATCAAGTACAACATTATTGAAATCATTACCTCTATCGCCTACAATATCCAGTACTTCAGTTCAAGTGTCCAGTACCGAAAAGGAAGAGAGAACTACAGAGGAAAAATCTACATTTTCGGAATCCCAATATCCTCAATTGAGTACAATATTCAGTAGTTATTTTAAAACATCGAGTACAGAAAAATACGCAGCATATCCAGAGCAAAAGTCTACATTTCCTCAATTAAGTACAATATCTAGTAGTTATTTTCAAACATCGAGTAGAGAAAAATACACAACATATCCAGAGCAAAAGTCTACATTTCCTCAATTGAGTACAATATCCAGTAGTTATTTTCAAACATCTAGTACAGAAAAATACGCAACAACTCCAGAGGAAAAATCTACATTTTCGGAATCTCAACCGCAATCAAGTACAACATTATTGGAATCATCACCTCAATCGCCTACAATATCCAGTATTTCACTTCAAATGTCCAGTAAAGAAAAGGAAGAGAGAACTACAGAGAAAAAACCAACATTTTCGGAATCTCTTCCGCAAACAAGCACAACAGTTTCAAAGTCTTTTCCTCAATTGAGTACAATATCCAGTAGTTATTTTCAAACATCGAGTTCTCAAAAATACGCAACAACTCCAGAGGAAAAGTCTACATTTTCGGAATCTCAACCGCAATCAAGTACAACATTATTGGAATCATCACCTCAATCGCCTACAATATCCGGTACCTTAGTCCAAATGTCCAGTAACGAAAAGGAAGAGAGAACTACAGAGGAAAAATCTACATTTTCGGAATCCCTACCGCAATCAAGCACAACTTTTTCAAAGTCTTTTCCTCAATTGAGTACAATATCCAGTAGTTATTTTCCAACATCGAGTACAAAAAAATACGAAACAACTCCAGAGGAAATGTCTACATTTTCGGAATCTCAACCGCAATCAAGTACAACATTATTGGAATCATCACCTCAAACGCCCACAGTATCCAGTTCTTCAGTTCAAATGTCCAGTACCGAAAAGGAAGAGAGATCTACAGAGGAAAAATCTACTTTTTCGGAATCTCAACCGCAATCAAGCACAATTGTTTCAAAGTCTATTCCTCAACTGAGTACAAAATCGAGTAGTTATTTTCAAACATCGAGTACAGAAAAATTCGCAGCAACTCCAGAGGAAAAGTCTACATTTTCGGAACCTCAACCGCAATCAAGTACAACATTATTGGAATCAACACCTCAATCGCCTACAATGTCCAGTACTTCACTTCTAATTTCCAGTACCGAAAAGCAAGAGAGAACTACAGAGGAAAAGTCTACATTTTCGGAATCTCAACTGCAATCAAGTACAACGTTATTGGAATCATCACCTCAATCGCCCACAACATCCAGTACTTCAGTTCAAGTGTCCAGTACCGAAAAGGAAGAGAGAACTACAGAGGAAAAACCTACATTTTCGGAATTTCTTCCACAAACAAGCACAACAGTTTCAAAGTCATTTCCTCAATTGAGTACAATATCCAGTAGTTATTTTCAAAAATCTAGTACAGAAACAAACGCAACAACTTTAGAGGAAAAGTCTACATTTTCGGAATCTCAACCGCAATCAAGTACAACATTATTGAAATCATCACCTCTATCGCCTACAATATCCAGTACTTCAGTTCAAGTGTCCAGTACCGAAAAGGAAGAGAGAACTACAGAGGAAAAATCTACATTTTCGGAATCCCAATATCCTCAATTGAGTACAATATTCAGTAGTTATTTTAAAACATCGAGTACAGAAAAATACGCAGCATATCCAGAGCAAAAGTCTACATTTCCTCAATTGAGTACAATATCCAGAAGTTATTTTCAAACATCGAGTAGAGAAAAATACGCAACATATCCAGAGCAAAAGTCTACATTTTCTCAATTGAGTACAATATCCAGTAGTTATTTTCAAACATCTAGTACAGAAAAATACGCCACAACTCCAGAGGAAAAATCTACATTTTCGGAATCTCAACCGCAATCAAGTACAACATTATTGGAATCATCACCTCAATCGCCTACAACATCCAGTACTTCAGTTCAAGTGTCCAGTACCGAAAAGGAAGAGAGAACAACAGAGGAAAAACCAACATTTTCGGAATCTCTTCCGCAAACAAGCACAACAGTTTCAAAGTCTTTTCCTCAATTGAGTACAATATCCAGTAGGTATTTTCAAACATCGAGTACTGAAAAATACGCCACAACTCCAGAGGAAAAGTCTACATTTTTGGAATCTCAACCGCCATCAAGTACAACATTATTGGAATCATCACCTCAATCGCCCACAACATCCAGTACTTCAGTCCAAATGTCCAGTACCGAAAAGAAAGAGAGAACTACAGAGGAAAAATATACATTTTCGGAATCTCAAACACAATCAAGTACAACATTATTGGAATCATCACCTCAATCGCCTACAATTTTCAGTACTTCAGTTCAACTGTCCAGTACCGAAAAGGAAGAGAGAACTACAGAGGAAAAATCTACATTTTCGGAATCTCTTCCGCAAACAAGCACAACAGTTTCAAAGTCTTTTCCTCAATTGAGTACAATATCCAGTAGGTATTTTCAAACATCGAGTACTGAAAAATACGCAACAACTCCAGAGGAAAAGTCTACATTTTTCGAATCACAACCGCAATCAAGTACAACATTATTGGAATCATCACCTCAATCGCCTACAATATCCAGTACCTTAGTCCAAATGTCCAGTACCGAAAAGGAAGAGAGAACTACAGAGGAAAAATCTACATTTTCGGAATCTCTTCCGCAAACAAGCACAACAGTTTCAAAGTCTTTTCCTCAATTGAGTACAATATCCAGTAGGTATTTTCAAACATCGAGTACTGAAAAATACGAAACAACTCCAGAGGAAATGTCTACATTTTCGGAATCTCAAACACAATCAAGTACAACATTATTGGAATCATCACCTCAATCGCCTACAATATCCAGTACTTCAGTCCAAATGTCCAGTACCGAAAAGGAAGAGAGAACTACAGAGGAAAAATCTACATTTTCGGAATCTCAAACACAATCAAGTACAACATTTTTGGAATCATCACCTCAATCGCCTACAATATCGTTTACTTCAGTCCAAATGTCCAGTACCGAAAAGGAAGAGAGAACTACAGAGGAAAAATCTACATTTTCGGAATCTCTACCGCAATCAAGTTCAACATTATTTGAATCATCACCTCAATCGCCTACAATATCCAGTACTTCACTTCAAATGTCCAATACCGAAAAGGAAGAGAGAACTACCGAGGAAAAACCAACATTTTCGGAATCCCTTCCGCAAACAAGCACAACTTTTTCAAAGTCTTTTCCTCAATTGAGTACAATATCCAGTAGTTATTTTCAAACATCGAGTTCAGAAAAATACGAAACAACTCCAGAGGAAAAGTCTACATTTTCGGAATCTCAACCTCAATCAAGTACAACATTATTGGAATCATCACCTCAATCACCTACAATATCCAGTACCTTAGTCGAAATGTCCAGTACCGAAAAGGAAGAGAGAACTGCAGAGGAAAAATCTACATTTTCGGAATCTCAACCGCAATCAAGTACAACATTATTTGAATCATCACCTCAATCGCCTACAATATCCAGTACTTCAGTTCAAATATCCAGTACCGAAAAGGAAAAGAGAACTACAGAGGAAAAATCTACATTTTCGGAATCTCTACCGCAATCAAGCACAACTGTTTCAAAGTCTTTTCCTCAATTGAGTTCAATATCCAGTACTTATTTTCAAACATCGAGTACAGAAAAACACGCAACAACTCCAGAGGAAAAGTCTACATTTTCGGAATCTAAACCGCAATCAAGTACAATATTATTGGAATCATCCCCCCAATCGCCTACAATATCCAGTACTTCAGTTCCAATGTCCAGTACCGAAAAGGAAGATAGATCTACAGAGGAGAAATCTACATTTTCGGAATCTCAACCGCAATCAAGTGCAACATTATTGGAATCATCACTTCAATCGCCTACAATATCCAGTACCTTAGTCCAAATGTCCAGTACCGAAAAGGAAGAGAGAACTACAGAGGAAAAATCTACATTTTCGGAATCTCAACCGCAATCAAGTACAACATTATTGGAATCATCACCTCAATCGCCTACAATATCCTTTACTTCAGTCCAAATGTCCAGTACCGAAAAGGAAGAGAGAACTACAGAGGAAAAATCTACATTTTCGGAATCTCAACCGCAATCAAGTGCAACATTATTGGAATCATCACCTCAATCGCCTACAATATCCAGTACCTTAGTCCAAATGTCCAGTACCGAAAAGGAAGAGAGAACTACAGAGGAAAAATCTACATTTTCGGAATCTCTACCGCAATCAAGTTCAACATTATTTGAATCATCACCTCAATCGCCTAAAATATCCAGTACTTCACTTCAAATGTCCAGTACCGAGAAGGAAGAGAGAACTACAGAGGAAAAATCTACATTTTCGGAATCCCTTCCGCAAACAAGCACAACTTTTTCAAAGTCTTTTCCTCAATTGAGTACAATATCCAGTAGTTATTTTCAAACATCGAGTTCAGAAAAATACGAAACAACTCCAGAGGAAAAGTCTACATTTTCGGAATCTCAACCTCAATCAAGTACAAAATTATTGGAATCATCACCTCAATCACCTACAATATCCAGTACCTTAGTCCAAATGTCCAGTACCGAAAAGGAAGAGAGAACTACAGAGGAAAAATCTACATTTTCGGAATCTCAAACACAATCAGGTACAACATTATTGGAATCATCACCTCAATCGCCTACAATATCCAGTACTTCAGTTCAACTGTCCAGAACCGAAATGGAAGAGAGAACTACAGAGGAAAAATTTACATTTTCGGAATCCCTACCGCAAGCAAGCACAACTTTTTCAAAGTCTTTTCCTCAATTGGGTACAATATCCAGCAGTTATTTTCAAACATTGAGTACAGAAAAATACGAAACAACGACAGAGGAAATGTCTACATTTTCGGAATCTCAACCGCAATCAAGTACAACATTATTTGAAGCATCACCTCAATCGCCTACAATATCCAGTACTTCAGTTCAAATATCCAGTACCGAAAAGGAACAGAGAACTGCAGAGGAAAAATCTACATTTTCGGAATCTCAACGGCAATCAAGTACAACATTATTTGAATCATCACTTCAATCGCCTACAATATCCAGTACTTCAGTTCAAATATCCAGTACCGAAAAGGAAAAGAGAACTACAGAGGAAAAATCTACATTTTCGGAATCTCTACCGCAATCAAGCACAACTGTTTCAAAGTCTTTTCCTCAATTGAGTTCAATATCCAGTACTTATTTTCAAACATCGAGTACAGAAAAACACGCAACAACTCCAGAGGAAAAGTCTACATTTTCGGAATCTAAACCGCAATCAAGTACAATATTATTGGAATCATCCCCCCAATCGCCTACAATATCCAGTACTTCAGTTCCAATGTCCAGTACCGAAAAGGAAGATAGATCTACAGAGGAGAAATCTACATTTTCGGAATCTCAACCGCAATCAAGTGCAACATTATTGGAATCATCACTTCAATCGCCTACAATATCCAGTACCTTAGTCCAAATGTCCAGTACCGAAAAGGAAGAGAGAACTACAGAGGAAAAATCTACATTTTCGGAATCTCAACCGCAATCAAGTACAACATTATTGGAATCATCACCTCAATCGCCTACAATATCCTTTACTTCAGTCCAAATGTCCAGTACCGAAAAGGAAGAGAGAACTACAGAGGAAAAATCTACATTTTCGGAATCTCTACCGCAATCAAGTTCAACATTATTTGAATCATCACCTCAATCGCCTACAATATCCAGTACTTCACTTCAAATGTCCAGTGCCGAAAAGGAAGAGAGATCTACAGAGGAAAAATCTACATTTTCGGAATCTCAACCGCAATCAAGTGCAACATTATTGGAATCATCACCTCAATCGCCTACAATATCCAGTACTTCACATCGACTGTCCAGTACCGAAAAGGAAGAGAGAACTACAGAGGAAAAACCAACATTTTCGGAATCCCTTCCGCAAACAAACACAACTTTTTCAAAGTCTTTTCCTCAATTGAGTACAATATCCAGTAGTTCTTTTCAAACAACGAGCTCAGAAAAATACGCAACAACTCCAGAGGAAAAGTCTACATTTTCGGAATCTCAACCGCAATCAAGTACAACATTATTGGAATCATCACCTCAATCGCCTACAATATCCAGTACTTCACTTCAAATGTCCAGTGCCGAAAAGGAAGAGAGATCTACAGAGGAAAAATCTACATTTTCGGAATCTCAACCGCAATCAAGTACAACATTATTTGAAACATCACCTCAATCGCCTACAATATCCAGTACTTCAGTTCAAATGTCCAGTACCGAAAATAAAAAAAAAACTACAGAAGAAAAATCTACATTTTCGGAATCTCAAACACAATCAAGTACAACATTTTTGAAATCATCACCTCAATCGCCTACAATATCCAGTACTTCAGATCAACTGTCCAGTACCGAAAAGGAAGAGAGAACTACAGAGGAAAAATCTACATTTTCGGAATCCCTACCGCAATCAAGCACAACTGTTTCAAAGTCTTTTCCTCAATTGCGTACAATATCCAGTAGTTATTTTCAAACATCGAGTACAGAAAAATACGAAACAACTCCAGAGGAAATGTCTACATTTTCGGAATCTCAACAGCAATCAAGTACAAAATTATTGGAATCATCACCTCAATCGCCTACAATATCCAGTTCTTCAGTTCAAATGTCCAGTACCGAAAAGGAAGAGAGAACTGCAGAGGAAAAATCTACATTTTCGGAATCTCAACCGCAATCAAGTACAACATTATTTGAAACATCACCTCAATCGCCTACAATATCCAGTACTTCAGTTCAAATGTCCAGTACCGAAAATAAAAAAGGGACTACTGAGGAAAAATCTACATTTTCGGAATCTCAACCGCAATCAAGTACAACATTATTTAAAACATCACCTCAATCGCCTACAATATCCAGTTCTTCAGTACAAATGTCCAGTACCGAAAAGAAAAAGAGAACTACAGAGGAAAAATCTACATTTTCGGAATCTTTACCGCAATCAAGCACAACTGTTTCAAAGTCTTTTCCTCAATTGAGTACAATATCCAGTACTTATTTTCAAACATCGAGTACAGAAAAATACGCAACAACTCCGGAGGAAAAGTCTACATTTTCGGAATCTAAGCCGCAATCAAGTACAACATTATTGGAATCATCCCCCCAATCGCCTACAATATCCAGTACTTCAGTTCCAATGTCCAGTACCGAAAAGGAAGAGAGATATACAGAGGAAAAATCTACATTTTCGGAATCTCAACCACAATCAAGTGCAACATTATTGGAATCATCACTTCAATCGCCTACAATATCCAGTACCTTAGGCCAAATGTCCAGTACCGAAAAAAAAGAGAGAACTACAGAGGAAAAATCTACATTTTCGGAATCTCAAACACAATCAAGTACACAATTATTGAAATCATCACTTCAATCGCCTACAATATCCAGTACTTCAGCCCAAATGACCAGTACCGAAAAGGAAGAGAGAACTACAGAGGAAAAATCTACATTTTCGGAATCTCAACCGCAATCAAGTGCAACATTATTGGAATCATCACCTCAGTCGCCTACAATATCCAGTACTTCAGTTCAAATGTCCAGTACCGAAAAGAAAAAGAGAACTACAGAGGAAAAATCTACATTTTCGGAATCTCTACCGAAATCAAGCACAACTGTTTCAAAGTCTTTTCCTCAATTGAGTACAATATCCAGTAGTTATTTTCCAACATCGAGTACAGAAAAATACGAAACAACTCCAGAAAAAATGTCTACATTTTCGGAATCTCAACCGCGATCAAGTACAACATTATTGGAATCATCACCTCAATCGCCTACAATATCCAGTACTTTAGTTCAACTGTCCAGAACCGAAAAGGAAGAGAGAACTACAGAGAAAAAATCTACATTTTCGGAATCTCAACCGCAATCAAGTACAACATTATTGGAATCATCACCTCAATCGCCTACAATATCCAGTACTTCAGTTCAAATGTCCAGTACCGAAAATAAAAAAAGAACAACTGAGGAAAAATCTACATTTTCGGAATCTCAAACACAATCAAGTACAAAATTATTGGAATCATCACTTCAATCGCCTACAATATCCAGTACTTCAGCCCAAATGTCCAGTACCGAAAAGGAAGAGAGAACTGCAGAGGAAAAATCTACATTTTCGGAATCTCAACCGCAATCAAGTACAACATTATTTGAAACATCACCTCAATCCCCTACAATATCCAGTTCTTCAGTACAAATGTCCAGTACCGAAAAGAAAAAGAGAACTACAGAGGAAAAATCTACATTTTCGGAATCTTTACCGCAATCAAGCACAACTGTTTCAAAGTCTTTTCCTCAATTGAGTACAATATCCAGTACTTATTTTCAAACATCATTATTGGAATCATCCCCCCAATCGCCTACAATATCCAGTACTTCAGTTCCAATGTCCAGTACCGAAAAGGAAGAGAGATCTACAGAGGAAAAATCTACATTTTCGGAATCACAATCAAGTGCAACATTATTGGAATCATCACTTCAATCGCCTACAATATCCAGTACCTTAGGCCAAATGTCCAGTACCGAAAAAAAAGAGAGAACTACAGAGGAAAAATCTACATTTTCTGAATCTCAAACACAATCAAGTACAAAATTATTGGAATCATCACTTCAATCGCCTACAATATCCAGTACTTCAGCCCAAATGACCAGTACCGAAAAGGAAGAGAGAACTACAGAGGAAAAATATACATTTTCGGAATCTCAAACACAATCAAGGACAACATTATTGGAATCATCACCTCAGTCGCCTACAATATCCAGTACTTCAGTTCAAATATCCAGTACCGAAAAGGAAGAGAGAACTACAGAGGAAAAATCTACATTTTCGGAATCTCACCCGCAATCAAGTACAACATTAATGGAATCATCACCTCAATCGCCTACAATATCCAGTACTTCAGTTCAACTGTCCAGTACTGAAAAGGAAGAGAGAACTACAGAGGAAAAATCCACATTTTCGGAATCTCAACCGCAATCAAGTGCAACATTATTGGAATCATCACCTCAGTCGCCTACAATATCCAGTACTTCAGTTCAAATGTCCAGTACCGAAAAGAAAAAGAGAACTACAGAGGAAAAATCTACATTTTCGGAATCTCTACCGAAATCAAGCACAACTGTTTCAAAGTCTTTTCCTCAATTGAGTACAATATCCAGTAGTTATTTTCCAACATCGGGTACAGAAAAATACGAAACAACTCCAGAAAAAATGTCTACATTTTCGGAATCTCAACCGCGATCAAGTACAACATTATTGGAATCATCACCTCAATCGCCTTCAATATCCAGTACTTCACTTCAAGTGTCGAGTACCGAAAAGGAAGAGAGAACTACCGAGGAAAAACCAACATTTTCGGAATCCCTTCCGCAAACAAGCACAACTTTTTCAAAGTCTTTTCCTCAATTGAGTACAATATCCAGTAGTTATTTTCCAACATCGAGTACAGAAAAATACGAAACAACTCCAGAAAAAATGTCTACATTTTCGGAATCTCAACCGCGATCAAGTACAACATTATTGGAATCATCACCTCAATCGCCTACAATATCCAGTACTTCAGTTCAAATGTCCAGTACCGAAAATAAAAAAAGAACTACTGAGGAAAAATCGACATTTTCGGAATCTCAAACACAATCAAGTACAACATTTTTGGAATCATCACCTCAATCGCCTACAATATCCAGTACTTCAGTTCAACTGTCCAGTACCGAAAAGGAAAAGAGAACTACAGAGGAAAGATCTACATTTTCAGAATCCCTACCGCAATCAAGCACAACTGTTTCAAAGTCTTTTCCTCAATTGAGTACAATATCCAGTTGTTATTTTCCAACATCGAGTACAGAAAAATACGAAACAACTCCAGAGGAAATGTCTACATTTTCGGAATCTAAACCGCAATCAAGTACAACATTATTGGAATCATCCCCCCAATCGCATACAATATCCAGTACTTCAGTTCCAATGTCCAGTACCGAAAAGAAAGAGAGATCTACAGAGGAAAAATCTACATTTTCGGAATCTCAACCACAATCAAGTGCAACATTATTGGAATCATCACTTCAATCGCCAACAATATCCAGTACCTTAGTCCAAATGTCCAGTACCGAAAAGGAAGAGAGAACAACAGAGGAAAAATCTACAAAATTATTGGAATCATCACTTCAATCGCCTACAATATCCAGTACTTCAGCCCAAATGTCCAGTACCGAAAAGGAAGAGAGAACTACAGAGGAAAAATCTACATTTTCGGAATCCCTACCGCAATCAAGCACAACTTTTTCAAAGTCTTTTCCTCAATTGAGTACAATATCCAGTAGTTATTTTCCAACATCGAGTACAGAAAAATACGAAACAACTCCAGAGGAAATGTCTTCATTTTCGGAATCTCAACCGCAATCATTATTTGAATCGTCACCTCAATCGCCTACAATATCCTGTACTTCAGTCCAAATGTCCAGTACCGAAAAGGAAGAGAGAACTACAGAGGAAAAACCAACATTTCCGGAATCCCTTCCGCAAACAAGCACAACTTTTTCAAAGTCTTTTCCTCAATTGAGTACAATATCCAGTCGTTATTTTCAAACATCGAGCTCAGAAAAATACGCAACAACTCCAGAGGAAAAGTCTACATTTTCGGAATCTCAACCGCAATCAAGTACAACATTATTGGAATCATCACCTCAATCGCCTACAATATCCAGTACTTCAGTCCAAATGTCCAGTACCGAAAAGGAAGAGAGAACTACAGAGGAAAAATCTACATTTTCGGAATCTCAACGGCAATCAAGTACAAAATTATTTGAATCATCACCTCAATCGCCTACAATATCCAGTACTTCAGTCCAAATGTCCAGTACCGAAAAGGAAGAGAGAACTACAGAGGAAAAATCTACATTTTCGGAGTCTCTACCGCAATCAAGCAGAACTGTTTCAAAATACGAAACAACTCCAGAGGAAATGTCTTCATTTTCGGAATCTCAACCGCAATCATTATTTGAATCATCACCTCAATCGCCTACAATATCCTGTACTTCAGTCCAAATGTCCAGTACCGAAAAGGAAGAAAGAACTACAGAGGAAAAACCAACATTTCCGGAATCCCTTCCGCAAACAAGCACAACTTTTTCAAAGTCTTTTCCTCAATTGAGTACAATATCCAGTTGTTATTTTCAAACATCGAGCTCAGAAAAATACGCAACAACTCCAGAGGAAAAGTCTACATTTTCGGAATCTCAACCGCAATCAAGTACAACATTATTGGAATCATCACCTCAATCGCCTACAATATCCAGTACTTCAGTCCAAATGTCCAGTACCAAAAAGGAAGAGAGAACTACAGAGGAAAAATCTACATTTTCGGAATCTCAACGGCAATCAAGTACAAAATTATTTGAATCATCACCTCAATCGCCTACAATATCCAGTACTTCAGTCCAAATGTCCAGTACCGAAAAGGAAGAGAGAATTACAGAGGAAAAATCTACATTTTCGGAGTCTCTACCGCAATCAAGCAGAACTGTTTCAAAGTCTTTTCCTCAATTTAGTACAATATCCAGTAGTTATTTTCCAACATCGAGTATAGAAAAATACGAAACAACTCCAGAGGAAATGTCTACGTTTTCGGAATCTCAACCGCAATCAAGTACAACAATATTTGAATCATCAACTCAATCGCCTACAATATCCAGTACTTCAGTTCAAATATCCAGTACCGAAAAGAAAGAGAGAACTACAGAGGAAAAATCTACATTTTCGGAATCTCAACGGCAATCAATTACAAAATTATTTGAATCATCACCTCAATCGCCTACAATATCCAGTACTTCAGTCCAAATGTCCAGTACCGAAAAGGAAGATAGAACTACAAAGGAAAAATCTACATTTTCGGAATCTCAACCGCAATCAAGTACAACATTATTGGAATCATCACCTCAATCGCCTACAATATCCAGTACTCCAGTTCAAATGTACAGTACCGAAAAGGAAAAGAGAACTACAGAGGAAAAATCTACATTTTTGGAATCTCTACCGCAATCAAGCACAACTGTTTCAAAGTCTTTTCCTCAATTGAGTACAATATCCAGTAGTTATTTTCCAACATCGAGTGTAGAAAAATACGAAACAACTCCAGAGGAAATGTCTTCATTTTCGGAATCTCAACCGCAATCATTATTTGAATCATCACCTCAATCGCCTACAATATCCAGTACTTCAGTCCAAATGTCCAGTACCGAAAAGGAAGAGAGAACTACAGAGGAAAAACCAACATTTCCGGAATCCCTACCGCAATCAAGCACAACTTTTTCAAAGTCTTTTCCTCAATTGAGTACAATATCCAGTAGTTATTTTCCAACATCGAGTACAGAAAAATACGAAACAACTCCAGAGGAAATGTCTTCATTTTCGGACTCTCAACCGCAATCATTATTTGAATCATCACCTCAATCGCCTACAATATCCTGTACTTCAGTCCAAATGTCCAGTACCGAAAAGGAAGAGAGAACTACAGAGGAAAAACCAACATTTCCGGAATCCCTTCCGCAAACAAGCACAACTTTTTCAAAGTCTTTTCCTCAATTGAGTACAATATCCAGTAGTTATTTTCAAACATCGAGCTCAGAAAAATACGCAACAACTCCAGAGGAAAAGTCTACATTTTCGGAATCTCAACCGCAATCAAGTACAACATTATTGGAATCATCTCCTCAATCGCCTACAATATCCAGTACTTCAGTCCAAATGTCCAGTACCGAAAAGGAAGAGAGAACTACAGAGGAAAAATCTACATTTTCGGAATCTCAACGGCAATCAAGTACAACATTATTTGAATCATCACCTCAATCGCCTACAATATCCAGTACTTCAGTCCAAATGTCCAGTACCGAAAAGGAAGAGAGAACTACAAAGGAAAAATCTACATTTTCGGAATTTCAACGGCAATCACTTACAAAATTATTTGAATCATCACCTCAATCGCCTACAATATCCAGTACTTCAGTCCAAATGTCCAGTACCGAAAAGGAAGAGAGAACTACAAAGGAAAAATCTACATTTTCGGAATCTCAACCGCATTCAAGTACAACATTATTGGAATCATCACCTCAATCGCCTACAATATCCAGTACTCCAGTTCAAATGTCCAGTACCGAAAAGGAAGAGACAACTACAGAGGAAAAATCTACATTTTTGGAATCTCTACCGCAATCAAGCACAACTGTTTCAAAGTCTTTTCCTCAATTGAGTACAACATCCAGTAGTTATTTTCCAACATCGAGTACAGAAAAATACGAAACAACTCCAGAGGAAATGTCTTCATTTTCGGAATCTCAACCGCAATCATTATTTGAATCATCACCTCAATCGCCTACAATATCCAGTACTTCAGTACAAATGTCCAGTACCGAAAAGGAAGAAAGAACTACAGAGGAAAAACCAACATTTCCGGAATCCCTACCGCAATCAAGCACAACTTTTTCAAAGTCTTTTCCTCAATTGAGTACAATATCCAGTAGTTATTTTCAAACATCGAGCTCAGAAAAATACGCAACAACTCCAGAGGAAAAGTCTACATTTTCGGAATCTCAACCGCAATCAAGTGCAACATTATTGGAATCATCTCCTCAATCGCCTACAATATCCAGTACTTCAGTACAAATGTCCAGTACCGAAAAGGAAGAGAGAACTACAGAGGAAAAACCAACATTTCCGGAATCCCTTCCGCAAACAAGCACAACTTTTTCAAAGTCTTTTCCTCAATTGAGTACAATATCCAGTAGTTATTTTCAAACATCGAGCTCAGAAAAATATGCAACAACTCCAGAGGAAAAGTCTACATTTTCGGAATCTCAACCGCAATCAAGTACAACATTATTGGAACCATCACCTCAATCGCCTACAATATCCAGTACTTCAGTTCAAATGTCCAGTACCGAAAATAAAAAAAGAACTACTGAGGAAAAATCTACATTTTCGGAATCTCAAACACAATCAAGTACAAAATTATTGGAATCATCACTTCAATCGCCTACAATATCCAGTACTTCAGCCCAAATGTCCAGTACCGAAAAGGAAGAGAGAACTACAAAGGAAAAATCTACATTTTCGGAATCTAAAACACAATCAAGTACAACATTTTTGGAATCATCACCTCAATCGCCTACAATATCCAGTACTTCAGTTCAACTGTCCAGTACCGAAAAGGAAAAGAGAACTACAGAGGAAAGATCTACATTTTCGGAATCCCTACCGCAATCAAGCACAACTGTTTCAAAGTCTTTTCCTCAATTGAGTACAATATTCAGTAGTTATTTTCCAACATCGAGTACAGAAAAATACGAAACAACTCCAGAGGAAATGTCTACATTTTCGGAATCTAAACCGCAATCAAGTACAACATTATTGGAATCATCACCTCAATCGCATACAATATCCAGTACTTCAGTTCCAACGTCCAGTACCGAAAAGGAAGAGAGATCTACAGAGGAAAAATCTACATTTTCGGAATCTCAATCACAATCAAATGCAACATTATTGGAATCATCACTTCAATCGCCAACAATATCCAGTACCTTAGTCCAAATGTCCAGTACCGAAAAGGAAGAGAGAACAACAGAGGAAAAATCTACAAAATTATTGGAATCATCACTTCAATCGCCTACAATATCCAGTACTTCAGCCCAAATGTCCAGTACCGAAAATGAAGAGAGAACTACAGAGGAAAAATCTACAATTTCGGAATCCCCACCGCAATCAAGCACAACTGTTTCAAAGTCTTTTCCTCAATTGAGTACAATATCCAGTAGTTATTTTCAAACATCGAGTACAGAAAAATACGCAACAACTCCAGAGGAAAAGTCTACATTTTCGGAATCTCAACCGCAATCAAGTACAACATTATTGGAATCATCCCCCCAATCGCATACAATGTCCAGTACTTCAGTTCAAATATCCAGTACCGAAAAGGAAGAGAGAACTGCAGAGAAAAAATCTACATTTTCGGAGTCTCTACCGCAATCAAGCAGAACTGTTTCAAAGTCTTTTCCTCAATTGAGTACAATATCCAGTAGTTATTTTCCAACATCGAGTACAGAAAAATACGAAACAACTCCAGAGGAAATGTCTACATTTTCGGAATCTAAACCGCAATCAAGTACAACATTATTGGAATCATCACCTCAATCGCCTACAACATCCAGTTCTTCAGTTCAAATGTCCAGTACCGAAAAGGAAAAGAGAACTACAGAGGAAAAATCTACATTTTCGGAATCTCTACCGCAATCAAGTACAACATTTTTGGAATCATCACCTCAATCGCCTACAATATCCAGTACTTCAGTTCAAATGTCCAGTACCGAAAAGGAAGAGAGAGCTACAGAGGAAAAATCTACATTTTCGGAATCTCAACCGCAATCAAGTACAACATTATTTGAAACATCAACTCAATCACCTACAATATCCAGTACTTCAGTTCAAATATCCAGTACCGAAAAGGAAGAGAGAACTACAGAGGAAAAATCTACATTTTCGGAGTCTCTACCGCAATCAAGCAGAACTGTTTCAAAGTCTTTTCCTCAATTGAGTACAATATCCAGTAGTTATTTTCCAACACCGAGTACAGAAAAATACGAAACAACTCCAGAGGAAATGTCTACATTTTCGGAATCTAAACCGCAATCAAGTACTACATTATTGGAATCATCACCTCAATCGCCTACAACATCCAGTTCTTCAGTTCAAATGTCCAGTACCGAAAAGGAAAGGGAAAAATCTACATTTTCGGAATCCCCATCGCAATCAAGCACAACTTTTTCAAAGTCTTTTCCTCAATTGAGTACAATATCCAGTAGTTATTTTCCAACATCGAGTACAGAAAAATACGAAACAACTCCAGAGGAAATGTCTACATTTTCGGAATCTAAACCGCAATCAAGTACAACATTATTGGAATCATCACCTCAATCGCATACAATATCCAGTACTTCAGTTCCAACGTCCAGTACCGAAAAGGAAGAGAGATCTACAGAGGAAAAATCTACATTTTCGGAATCTCAATCACAATCAAGTGCAACATTATTGGAATCATCACTTCAATCGCCAACAATATCCAGTACCTTAGTCCAAATGTCCAGTACCGAAAAGGAAGAGAGAAGAACAGAGAAAAAATCTACAAAATTATTGGAATCATCACTTCAATCGCCTACAATATCCAGTACTTCAGCCCAAATGTCCAGTACCGAAAATGAAGAGAGAACTACAGAGGAAAAATCTACATTTTCGGAATCCCCACCGCAATCAAGCACAACTGTTTCAAAGTCTTTTCCTCAATTGAGTACAATATCCAGTAGTTATTTTCAAACATCGAGTACAGAAAAATACGCAACAACTCCAGAGGAAAAGTCTACATTTTCGGAATCTCAACCGCAATCAAGTACAACATTATTGGAATCATCCCCCCAATCGCATACAATATCCAGTACTTCAGTTCAAATGTCCAGTACCGAAAAGGAAGAGAGAACTACAAAGGAAAAATCTACATTTTCGGAATCTCAACCGCAATCAAGTACAACATTATTGGAATCATCACCTCAATCGCCTACAATATCCAGTACTCCAGTTCAAATGTCCAGTACCGAAAAGGAAAAGAGAACTACAGAGGAAAAATCTACATTTTTGGAATCTCTACCGCAATCAAGCACAACTGTTTCAAAGTCTTTTCCTCAATTGAGTACAATATCCAGTAGTTATTTTCCAACATCGAGTACAGAAAAATACGAAACAACTCCAGAGGAAATGTCTTCATTTTCGGAATCTCAACCGCAATCATTATTTGAATCATCACCTCAATCGCCTACAATATCCAGTACTTCAGTACAAATGTCCAGTACCGAAAAGGAAGAGAGAACTACAGAGGAAAAACCAACATTTCCGGAATCCCTTCCGCAAACAAGCACAACTTTTTCAAAGTCTTTTCCTCAATTGAGTACAATATCCAGTAGTTATTTTCAAACATCGAGCTCAGAAAAATATGCAACAACTCCAGAGGAAAAGTTTACATTTTCGGAATCTCAACCGCACTCAAGTACAACATTAGTGGAATCATCACCTCAATCGCCTACAATATCCAGTACTTCAGTTCAAATGTCCAGTACCGAAAATAAAAAAAGAACTACTGAGGAAAAATCTACATTTTCGGAATCTCAAACACAATCAAGTACAAAATTATTGGAATCATCACTTCAATCGCCTACAATATCCAGTACTTCAGCCCAAATGTCCAGTACCGAAAAGGAAGAGAGAACTACAAAGGAAAAATCTACATTTTCGGAATCTCAAACACAATCAAGTACAACATATTTGGAATCATCACCTCAATCGCCTACAATATCCAGTACTTCAGTTCAACTGTCCAGTACCGAAAAGGAAAAGAGAACTACAGAGGAAAAATCTACATTTTCGGAATCCCTACCGCAATCAAGCACAACTGTTTCAAAGTCTTTTCCTCAATTGAGTGCAATATCCAGTAGTTATTTTCCAACATCGAGTACAGAAAAATACGAAACAACTCCAGAGGAAATGTCTACATTTTCGGAATCTAAACCGCAATCAAGTACAACATTATTGGAATCATCACCTCAATCGCATACAATATCCAGTACTTCAGTTCCAACGTCCAGTACCGAAAAGGAAGAGAGATCTACAGAGGAAAAATCTACATTTTCGGAATCTCAATCACAATCAAGTGCAACATTATTGGAATCATCACTTCAATCGCCAACAATATGCAGTACCTTAGTCCAAATGTCCAGTACCGAAAAGGAAGAGAGAACAGCAGAGGAAAAATCTACAAAATTATTGGAATCATCACTTCAATCGCCTACAATATCCAGTACTTCAGCCCAAATGTCCAGTACCGAAAATGAAGAGAGAACTACAGAGGAAAAATCTACATTTTCGGAATCCCCACCGCAATCAAGCACAACTGTTTCAAAGTCTTTTCCTCAATTGAGTACAATATCCAGTAGTTATTTTCAAACATCGAGTACAGAAAAATACGCAACAACTCCAGAGGAAAAGTCTACATTTTCGGAATCTCAACCGCAATCAAGTACAACATTATTGGAATCATCCCCCCAATCGCATACAATATCCAGTACTTCAGTTCAAATATCCAGTACCGAAAAGGAAGAGAGAACTGCAGAGAAAAAATCTACATTTTCGGAATCTCAACGGCAATCAAGTACAAAATTATTTGAATCATCACCTCAATCGCCTACAATATCCATTACTTCAGTCCAAATGTCCAGTACCGAAAAGGAAGAGAGAACTACAGAGGAAAAATCTACATTTTCGGAGTCTCTACCGCAATCAAGCAGAACTGTTTCAAAGTCTTTTCCTCAATTGAGTACAATATCCAGTAGTTATTTTCCAACATCGAGTACAGAAAAATACGAAACAACTCCAGAGGAAATGTCTACATTTTTGGAATCTAAACCGCAATCAAGTACAACATTATTGGAATCATCACCTCAATCGCCTACAACATCCAGTTCTTCAGTTCAAATGTCCAGTACCGAGAAGGAAAAGAGAACTACAGAGGAAAAATCTACATTTTCGGAATCTCTACCGCAATCAAGTACAACATTTTTGGAATCATCACCTCAATCGCCTACAATATCCAGTACTTCAGTTCAAATGTCCAGTACCGAAAAGGAAGAGAGAACTACAGAGGAAAAATCTACATTTTCGGAATCTCAACCGCAATCAAGTACAACATTATTTGAAACATCAACTCAATCACCTACAATATCCAGTACTTCAGTTCAAATATCCAGTACCGAAAAGGAAGAGAGAACTACAGAGGAAAAATCTACATTTTCGGAGTCTCTACCGCAATCAAGCAGAACTGTTTCAAAGTCTTTTCCTCAATTGAGTACAATATCCAGTAGTTATTTTCCAACATCGATTACAGAAAAATACGAAACAACTCCAGAGGAAATGTCTACATTTTCGGAATCTAAACCGCAATCAAGTACAACATTATTGGAATCATCACCTCAATCGCCTACAACATCCAGTTCTTCAGTTCAAATGTCCAGTACCGAAAAGGAAAGGGAAAAATCTACATTTTCGGAATCCCCATCGCAATCAAGCACAACTGTTTCAAAGTCTTTTCCTCAATTGAGTACAATATCCAGTAGTTATTTTCAAACATCGAGTACAGAAAAATACGCAACAACTCCAGAGGAAAAGTCTACATTTTCGGAATCTCAACCGCAATCAAGTACAACATTATTGGAATCATCACCTCAATCGCCTACAATATTCAGTACTTCAGTTCAACTGTCCAGTACCGAAAAGGAAAAGAGAACTACAGAGGAAAGATCTACATTTTCGGAATCTCAACCGCAATCAAGTACAAAATTATTTGAATCATCACCTCAATCGCCTACAATATTCAGTACTTCAGTTCAAATGTCCAGTACCGAAAAGGAAAAGAGAACTACAGAGGAAAAATCTACATTTTCGGAATCTCAACCGCAATCAAGTACAACTGTTTCAAAGTCTTTTACTCAATTGAGTAAAATATCCAGTAGTTATTTTCCAACATCGAGTACAGAAAAATACGAAACAACTCCAGAGGAAATGTCTACATTTTCGGAATCTCAACCGCAATCAAGTACAACAATATTTGAATCATCACCTCAACCGCCTACAATATCCAGTACTTCAGTTCAAATGTCCAGTACCGAAAAGGAAGAGAGAACTGCAGAGGAAAAATCTACATTTTCGGAATCCCTACTGCCATTAAGCACAACTGTTTCAAAGTCTTTTCCTTACTTGATTAAAATATCCAGTAGTTATTTTCCAACATCAAGTACAGAAAAATACGAAACAACTCCAGAGGAAATGTCTACATTTTCGGAATCTCAACCGCAATCAAGTACAACAATATTTGAATCATCACCTCAACCGCCTACAATATCCAGTACTTCAGTTCAAATGTCCAGTACCGAAAAGGAAGAGAGAACTGCAGAGGAAAAATCTACATTTTCGGAATCCCTACTGCCATTAAGCACAACTGTTTCAAAGTCTTTTCCTTACTTGATTAAAATATCCAGTAGTTATTTTCCAACATCAAGTACAGAAAAATACGAAACAACTCCAGAGAAAATGTATTCATTTTCGGAATCTCAACCGCAATCATTATTTGAATCATCACGTCAATCGCCTACAATATCCAGTATTTCAGTCCAAATGTCCAGTACCGAAAAAGAAGAGAGAACTACAGAGGAAAAACCAACATTTCCGGAATCCCTTCCGCAAACAAGCACAACTTTTTCAAAGTCTTTTCCTCAATTGAGTACAATATCCAGAAGTTATTTTCCAACATCGAGTACAGAAAAATACGAAACAACTCCAGAGGAAATGTCTTCATTTTCGGAATCTCAACCGCAATCATTATTTGAATCATCACCTCAATCGCGTACAATATCCAGTACTTCAGTCCAAATGTCCAGTACCGAAAAAGAAGAGAGAACTACAGAGGAAAAACCAACATTTCCGGAATCCCTTCCGCAAACAAGCACAACTTTTTCAAAGTCTTTTCCTCAATTGAGTACAATATCCAGTAGTTATTTTCAAACATCGAGCTCAGAAATATACGCAACTCCAGAGGAAAAGTCTACATTTTCGGAATCTCAACCGCAATCAAGTACATTATTATTTGAATTATCACCTCAATCGCCTACAATATCCAGTACTTCAGTTCAAATGTCCAGTACCGAAAATAAAAAAAGAACTACTGAGGAAAAATCTACATTTTCGGAATCTCAAACACAATCAAGTACAAAATTATTGGAATCATCACTTCAATCGCCTACAATATCCAGTACTTCAGCCCAAATGTCCAGAACCAAAAAAGAAGAGAGAACTACAAAGGAAAAATATACATTTTCGGAATCTCAAACACAATCAAGTACAACATATTTGGAATCATCACCTCAATCGCCTACAATATCCAGTACTTCAGTTCAACTTTCCAGTACCGAAAAGGAAAAGAGAACTACAGAGGAAAGATCTACATTTTCGGAATCCCTACCGCAATCAAGCACAACTTTTTCAAAGTCTTTTCCTCAATTGAGTACAATATCCAGTAGTTATTTTCCAACATCGAGTACAGAAAAATACGAAACAACTCCAGAGGAAATGTCTACATTTTGGGAATCTAAACCGCAATCAAGTACAACATTATTGGAATCATCCCCCCAATCTTATACAATATCCAGTACTTCAGTTCCAATGTCCAGTACCGAAAAGGAAGAGAGATCTACAGAGGAAAAATCTACATTTTCGGAATCCCTACCGCAATCAAGCACAACTTTTTCAAAGTCTTTTCCTCAATTGAGTACAATATCCAGTAGTTATTTTCAAACATCGAGTACAGAAAAATACGCAACAACTCCAGAGGAAATGTCTACATTTTCGGAATCTCAACCGCAATCAAGTACAACATTATTGGAATCATCACCTCAATCGCCTACAATATCCAGTACCTTAGTCCAAATGTACAGTACCGAAAAGGAAGAGAGAACTACAAAGGAAAAATCTACATTTTCGGAATCCCTACCGCAATCAAGCACAACTTTTTCAAAGTCTTTTCGTCAATTGAGTACAATATCCAGAAGTTATTTTCCAACATCGAGTACAGAAAAATACGAAACAACTCCAGAGGAAATGTATACGTTTTCGGAATCTCAACCGCAATCAAGTACAACATTATTTGAATCATCAACTCAATCACCTACAATATCCAGTACTTCAGTTCAAATATCCAGTACCGAAAAGGAAGAGAAACCTGCAGAGGAAAAATCTACATTTTCGGAATCTCAACGGCAATCAAGTACAAAATTATTTGAATCATCACCTCAATCGCTTACAATATCCAGTACTTCAGTCCAAATGTCCAGTACCGAAAAGGAAGAGAGAACTACAGAGGAAAAATCTACATTTTCGGAATCCCTTCCGCAAACAAGCACAACTTTTTCAAAGTTTTTTCCTCAATTGAGTACAATATCCAGTAGTTATTTTCAAACATCGAGTACAGAAAAATACGCAACAACTCCAGAGGAAAAGTCTACATTTTCGGAATCTAAACCGCAATCAAGTACAACATTATTGGAATCATCCCTCCGATCGCCTCCAATATCCATTACTTCAGTTTTAATGTCCAGTACCGAAAAGGAAGAGAGATCTACAGAGGAAAAATCTACATTTTCGGAATCTCAACCGCAATCAAGTACAACATTATTGGAATCATCACCTCAATCGCCTACAATATCCAGTACTTCAGCCCAAATGTCCAGTACCGAAAAGGAAGAGACAACTACAGAGGAAAAATCTACATTTTCGGAATCCCCACCGCAATCAAGCACAACTGTTTCAAAGTCCTTTCCTCAATTGAGTACAATATCCAGTAGTTATTTTCCAACATCGAGTACAGAAAAATATGAAAGAACTCCAGAGGAAATGTCTTCATTTTCGGAATCTCAACCGCAATCATTATTTGAATCATCACCTCAATCGCCTACAATATCCAGTACTTCAGTCCAAATGTCCAGTACCGAAAAGGAAGAGAGAACTGCAGAGGAAAAATCTACATTTTCTGAATCTCAACCGCAATCAAGTACAACATTATTTGAAACATCACTTCAATCGCCTACAAAATCCAGTACTTCATCCCAAATGTCCAGTACCGAAAAGGAAGAGACAACTACAGAAGAAAAATCTACATTTTCGGAATCCCTACCGCAATCAAGCACAACTTTTTCAAAGTCTTTTCCTCAATTGAGTACAATATCCAGTAGTTATTTTCCAACATCGAGTACAGAAAAATACGAAACAACTCCAGAGGAAATGTCTTCATTTTCGGAATCTCAACCGCAATCATTATTTGAATCATCACCTCAATCGCCGACAATATCCAGTACTTCAGTCCAAATGTCCAGTACCGAAAAGGAAGAGAGAACTACAGAGAAAAAACCAACATTTCCGGAATCCCTTCCGCAAACAAGCACAACTTTTTCAAAGTCTTTTCCTCAATTGAGTACAATATCCAGTAGTTATTTTCAAACATCGAGCTCAGAAAAATACGCAACCACTCCAGAGGAAAAGTCTACATTTTCGGAATTTCAACCGCAATCAAGTACAACATTTTTGGAATCATCACCTCAATCGCCTACAATATCCAGTACTTCAGTCCAAATGTCCAGTACCCAAAAGGAAGAGAGAACTACAGAGGAAAAATCTACATTTTCGGAATCTCTACCGCAATCAAGCACAACTGTTTCAAAGTCTTTTCCTCAATTGAGTACAATATCCAGTAGTTATTTTCCAACATCGAGTACAGAAAAATACGAAACAATTCCAGAGGAAATGTCTTCATTTTCGGAATCTCAACCGCAATCAAGTACAACATTATTGGAATCATCACCTCAATCGCCTACAATATCCAGTTCTTCACTTCAAATGTCCAGTACCGAAAAGGAAGAGAGAACTACCGAGGAAAAACCAACATTTTCGGAATCCCTTCCGCAAACAAGCACAACTTTTTCAAAGTCTTTTCCTCAATTGAGTACAATATCCAGTAGTTATTTTCAAACATCCAGTTCAGAAAAATACGCAACAGCTCCAGAGGAAAAGTCTACATTTTCGGAATTTCAACCGCAATCAAGTACAACATTTTTGGAATCATCACCTCAATCGCCTACAATATCCAGTACTTCATTCCAAATGTCCAGTACCGAAAAGGAAGAGAGAACTACAGAGGAAAAA
Source organism: Drosophila suzukii (assembly GCF_043229965.1). Lineage (NCBI taxonomy): Eukaryota > Metazoa > Arthropoda > Insecta > Diptera > Drosophilidae > Drosophila > Drosophila suzukii. Next base: position 12,898,664 of record NC_092084.1, on the reverse strand, counting down.
TATACATTTTCGGAATCTCAAACACAATCAAGTACAACATTATTGGAATCATCGCCTCAATCGCCTATAGTATTCAGTACTTCAGTTCAACTGTCCAGTACCGAAAAGGAAGAAAGAACTACAGAGGAAAAATCTACATTTTCGGAATCCCTACCGCAATCAAGCACAACTGTTTCAAAGTCTTTTCCTCAATTGAGTACAATATCCAGTAGTTATTTTCCAACATCGAGTACAGAAAAATACGAAACAACTCCAGAGGAAATGTCTTCATTTTCGGAATCTCAACCGCAATCATTATTTGAATCATCACCTCAATCGCCGACAATATCCAGTACTTCAGTCCAAATGTCCAGTACCGAAAAGGAAGAGAGAACTACAGAGAAAAAACCAACATTTCCGGAATCCCTTCCGCAAACAAGCACAACTTTTTCAAAGTCTTTTCCTCAATTGAGTACAATATCCAGTAGTTATTTTCAAACATCGAGCTCAGAAAAATACGCAACCACTCCAGAGGAAAAGTCTACATTTTCGGAATTTCAACCGCAATCAAGTACAACATTTTTGGAATCATCACCTCAATCGCCTACAATATCCAGTACTTCAGTCCAAATGTCCAGTACCCAAAAGGAAGAGAGAACTACAGAGGAAAAATCTACATTTTCGGAATCTCTACCGCAATCAAGCACAACTGTTTCAAAGTCTTTTCCTCAATTGAGTACAATATCCAGTAGTTATTTTCCAACATCGAGTACAGAAAAATACGAAACAATTCCAGAGGAAATGTCTTCATTTTCGGAATCTCAACCGCAATCAAGTACAACATTATTGGAATCATCACCTCAATCGCCTACAATATCCAGTTCTTCACTTCAAATGTCCAGTACCGAAAAGGAAGAGAGAACTACCGAGGAAAAACCAACATTTTCGGAATCCCTTCCGCAAACAAGCACAACTTTTTCAAAGTCTTTTCCTCAATTGAGTACAATATCCAGTAGTTATTTTCAAACATCCAGTTCAGAAAAATACGCAACAGCTCCAGAGGAAAAGTCTACATTTTCGGAATTTCAACCGCAATCAAGTACAACATTTTTGGAATCATCACCTCAATCGCCTACAATATCCAGTACTTCATTCCAAATGTCCAGTACCGAAAAGGAAGAGAGAACTACAGAGGAAAAATATACATTTTCGGAATCTCAAACACAATCAAGTACAACATTATTGGAATCATCGCCTCAATCGCCTATAGTATTCAGTACTTCAGTTCAACTGTCCAGTACCGAAAAGGAAGAAAGAACTACAGAGGAAAAATCTACATTTTCGGAATCCCTACCGCAATCAAGCACAACTGTTTCAAAGTCTTTTCCTCAATTGAGTACAATATCCAGTAGTTATTTTCAAACGTCGAGTATAGAAAAATACGCAACTCCAGAGGAAAAGTCTACATTTTTGGAATCTCAACCGCAATCAAGTACAACAATATTGGAATCATCACCTCAATCGCTTACAATATCCAGTACCTTAGTCCAAGTGTCCAGTACCGAAAAGGAAGAGAGAACTACAAAGGAAAAATCTAAATTTTCGGAATCCCTATCGCAATCAAGCACAACTTTTTCAAAGTCTTTTCCTCAATTGAGTACAATATCCAGTAGTTATTTTCAAACATCCAGTTCAGAAAAATACGCAACAGCTCCAGAGGAAAAGTCTACATTTTCGGAATCTCAACCGCAATCAAGTACATTATTATTTGAATTATCACCTCAATCGCCTACAATATCCAGTACTTCAGTTCAAATGTCCAGTACCGAAAATAAAAAAAGAACTACTGAGGAAAAATCTACATTTTCGGAATCTCAAACACAATCAAGTACAAAATTATTGGAATCATCACTTCAATCGCCTACAATATCCAGTACTTCAGCCCAAATGTCCAGAACCGAAAAAGAAGAGAGAACTACAAAGGAAAAATATACATTTTCGGAATCTCAAACACAATCAAGTACAACATATTTGGAATCATCACCTCAATCGCCTACAATATCCAGTACTTCAGTACAACTTTCCAGTACCGAAAAGGAAAAGAGAACTACAGAGGAAAGATCTACATTTTCGGAATCCCTACCGCAATCAAGCACAACTTTTTCAAAGTCTTTTCCTCAATTGAGTACAATATCCAGTAGTTATTTTCCAACATCGAGTACAGAAAAATACGAAACAACTCCAGAGGAAATGTCTACATTTTGGGAATCTAAACCGCAATCAAGTACAACATTATTGGAATCATCCCCCCAATCTTATACAATATCCAGTACTTCAGTTCCAATGTCCAGTACCGAAAAGGAAGAGAGATCTACAGAGGAAAAATCTACATTTTCGGAATCCCTACCGCAATCAAGCACAACTTTTTCAAAGTCTTTTCCTCAATTGAGTACAATATCCAGTAGTTATTTTCAAACATCGAGTACAGAAAAATACGCAACAACTCCAGAGGAAATGTCTACATTTTCGGAATCTCAACCGCAATCAAGTACAACATTATTGGAATCATCACCTCAATCGCCTACAATATCCAGTACCTTAGTCCAAATGTACAGTACCGAAAAGGAAGAGAGAACTACAAAGGAAAAATCTACATTTTCGGAATCCCTACCGCAATCAAGCACAACTTTTTCAAAGTCTTTTCGTCAATTGAGTACAATATCCAGAAGTTATTTTCCAACATCGAGTACAGAAAAATACGAAACAACTCCAGAGGAAATGTATACGTTTTCGGAATCTCAACCGCAATCAAGTACAACATTATTTGAATCATCAACTCAATCACCTACAATATCCAGTACTTCAGTTCAAATATCCAGTACCGAAAAGGAAGAGAAACCTGCAGAGGAAAAATCTACATTTTCGGAATCTCAACGGCAATCAAGTACAAAATTATTTGAATCATCACCTCAATCGCTTACAATATCCAGTACTTCAGTCCAAATGTCCAGTACCGAAAAGGAAGAGAGAACTACAGAGGAAAAATCTACATTTTCGGAATCCCTTCCGCAAACAAGCACAACTTTTTCAAAGTTTTTTCCTCAATTGAGTACAATATCCAGTAGTTATTTTCAAACATCGAGTACAGAAAAATACGCAACAACTCCAGAGGAAAAGTCTACATTTTCGGAATCTAAACCGCAATCAAGTACAACATTATTGGAATCATCCCTCCAATCGCCTCCAATATCCAGTACTTCAGTTTTAATGTCCAGTACCGAAAAGGAAGAGAGATCTACAGAGGAAAAATCTACATTTTCGGAATCTCAACCGCAATCAAGTACAACATTATTGGAATCATCACCTCAATCGCCTACAATATCCAGTACTTCAGCCCAAATGTCCAGTACCGAAAAGGAAGAGACAACTACAGAGGAAAAATCTACATTTTCGGAATCCCCACCGCAATCAAGCACAACTGTTTCAAAGTCCTTTCCTCAATTGAGTACAATATCCAGTAGTTATTTTCCAACATCGAGTACAGAAAAATATGAAAGAACTCCAGAGGAAATGTCTTCATTTTCGGAATCTCAACCGCAATCATTATTTGAATCATCACCTCAATCGCCTACAATATCCAGTACTTCAGTCCAAATGTCCAGTACCGAAAAGGAAGAGAGAACTGCAGAGGAAAAATCTACATTTTCTGAATCTCAACCGCAATCAAGTACAACATTATTTGAAACATCACTTCAATCGCCTACAAAATCCAGTACTTCATCCCAAATGTCCAGTACCGAAAAGGAAGAGACAACTACAGAAGAAAAATCTACATTTTCGGAATCCCTACCGCAATCAAGCACAACTTTTTCAAAGTCTTTTCCTCAATTGAGTACAATATCCAGTAGTTATTTTCCAACATCGAGTACAGAAAAATACGAAACAACTCCAGAGGAAATGTCTTCATTTTCGGAATCTCAACCGCAATCATTATTTGAATCATCACCTCAATCGCCGACAATATCCAGTACTTCAGTCCAAATGTCCAGTACCGAAAAGGAAGAGAGAACTACAGAGGAAAAACCAACATTTCCGGAATCCCTTCCGCAAACAAGCACAACTTTTTCAAAGTCTTTTCCTCAATTGAGTACAATATCCAGTAGTTATTTTCAAACATCGAGCTCAGAAAAATACGCAACCACTCCAGAGGAAAAGTCTACATTTTCGGAATTTCAACCGCAATCAAGTACAACATTTTTGGAATCATCACCTCAATCGCCTACAATATCCAGTACTTCAGTCCAAATGTCCAGTACCCAAAAGGAAGAGAGAACTACAGAGGAAAAATCTACATTTTCGGAATCTCTACCGCAATCAAGCACAACTGTTTCAAAGTCTTTTCCTCAATTGAGTACAATATCCAGTAGTTATTTTCCAACATCGAGTACAGAAAAATACGAAACAATTCCAGAGGAAATGTCTTCATTTTCGGAATCTCAACCGCAATCAAGTACAACATTATTGGAATCATCACCTCAATCGCCTACAATATCCAGTTCTTCACTTCAAATGTCCAGTACCGAAAAGGAAGAGAGAACTACCGAGGAAAAACCAACATTTTCGGAATCCCTTCCGCAAACAAGCACAACTTTTTCAAAGTCTTTTCCTCAATTGAGTACAATATCCAGTAGTTATTTTCAAACATCCAGTTCAGAAAAATACGCAACAGCTCCAGAGGAAAAGTCTACATTTTCGGAATTTCAACCGCAATCAAGTACAACATTTTTGGAATCATCACCTCAATCGCCTACAATATCCAGTACTTCATTCCAAATGTCCAGTACCGAAAAGGAAGAGAGAACTACAGAGGAAAAATATACATTTTCGGAATCTCAAACACAATCAAGTACAACATTATTGGAATCATCGCCTCAATCGCCTATAGTATTCAGTACTTCAGTTCAACTGTCCAGTACCGAAAAGGAAGAAAGAACTACAGAGGAAAAATCTACATTTTCGGAATCCCTACCGCAATCAAGCACAACTGTTTCAAAGTCTTTTCCTCAATTGAGTACAATATCCAGTAGTTATTTTCAAACGTCGAGTATAGAAAAATACGCAACTCCAGAGGAAAAGTCTACATTTTTGGAATCTCAACCGCAATCAAGTACAACAATATTGGAATCATCACCTCAATCGCTTACAATATCCAGTACCTTAGTCCAAGTGTCCAGTACCGAAAAGGAAGAGAGAACTACAAAGGAAAAATCTAAATTTTCGGAATCCCTATCGCAATCAAGCACAACTTTTTCAAAGTCTTTTCCTCAATTGAGTACAATATCCAGTAGTTATTTTCAAACATCCAGTTCAGAAAAATACGCAACAGCTCCAGAGGAAAAGTCTACATTTTCGGAATTTCAACCGCAATCAAGTACAACATTTTTGGAATCATCACCTCAATCGCCTACAATATCCAGTACTTCACTTCAAATGTCCAGTACCGAAAAGGAAGAGAGAACTACAGAGGAAAAACCAACATTTCCGGAATTCCTTCCGCAAACAAGCACAACTTTTTCAAAGTCTTTTCCTCAATTGAGTACAATATCCAGTAGTTATTTTCAAACATCGAGTACAGAAAAATACGCAACAACAACAGAGGAAAAGTCTACATTTTCGGAATCTCAACCGCAATCAAGTACAACATTATTGGAATCATCACCTCACTCGCCTACAATATCCAGTACTTCAGTCCAAATTTCCAGTACCGAAAAGGAAGAGAGAACTACAGAGGAAAAATCTACATTTTCGGAATCTCTACCGCAATCAAGCACAACTGTTTCAAAGTCTTTTCCTCAATTGAGTACAATATCCAGTAGTTATTTTCCAACATCGAGTACAGAAAAATACGAAACAACTCCAGAGGAAATGTCTACGTTTTCGGAATCTCAACCGCAATCAAGTACAACATTATTTGAATCATCACCTCAATCGCCTACAATATCCAGTACTTCAGTTCAAATATCCAGTACCGAAAAGGAAGAGAGAACTGCAGAGGAAAAATCTACATTTTCGGAATCTCAAACACAATCAAGTACAACATTATTGGAATCATCACCTCAATCGCCTACAATATTCAGTACTTCAGTTCAACTGTCCAGTACCGAAAAGGAAAAGAGAACTACAGAGGAAAGATCTACATTTTCGGAATCTCAACCGCAATCAAGTACAAAATTATTTGAATCATCACCTCAATCGCCTACAATATTCAGTACTTCAGTTCAAATGTCCAGTACCGAAAAGGAAAAGAGAACTACAGAGGAAAAATCTACATTTTCGGAATCTCAACCGCAATCAAGTACAACTGTTTCAAAGTCTTTTACTCAATTGAGTAAAATATCCAGTAGTTATTTTCCAACATCGAGTACAGAAAAATACGAAACAACTCCAGAGGAAATGTCTACATTTTCGGAATCTCAACCGCAATCAAGTACAACATTATTTGAATCATCACCTCAATCGCCTACAATATCCAGTACTTCAGTTCAAATATCCAGTACCGAAAAGGAAGAGAGAACTGCAGAGGAAAAATCTACATTTTCGGAATCTCAACGGCAATCAAGTACAAAATTATTTGAATCATCACCTCAATCGCCTACAATATCCAGTACTTCAGTTCAAATGTCCAGTACCGAAAAGGAAAAGAGAACTACAGAGGAAAAATCTACATTTTCGAAATCTCTACCGCAATCAAGCACAACTGTTTCAAAGTCTTTTCCTCAATTGAGTACAATATCCAGTACTTATTTTCAAACATCGAGTACAGAAAAATTCGCAACAACTCCAGAGGAAAAGTCTACATTTTCGGAATCTAAACCGCAATCAAGTACAACATTATTGGAATCATCCCCCCAATCGCCTACAATATCCAGTATTTCAGTTCCAATGTCCAGTACCGAAAAGGAAGAGAGATCTACAGAGGAAAAATCTAAATTTTCGGAATCTCAACCACAATCAAGTGCAACATTATTGGAATCATCACTTCAATCGCCAACAATATCCAGTACCTTAGTCCAAATGTCCAGTACCGAAAAGGAAAAGAGAACTACAGAGGAAAGATCTACATTTTCGGAATCTCAACCGCAATCAAGTACAAAATTATTTGAATCATCACCTCAATCGCCTACAATATCCAGTACTTCAGTCCAAATGTCCAGTACCGAAAAGGAAGGGAGAACTACAGAGGAAAAATCTACATTTTCGGAATCTCTACCGCAATCAAGCACAACTGTTTCAAAGTCTTTTCCTCAATTGAGTACAATATCCAGTAGTTATTTTCCAACATCGAGTACAGAAAAATACGAAACAACTCCAGAGGAAATGTCTACATTTTCGGAATCTAAACCGCAATCAAGTACAACATTATTGGAATCATCACCTCAATCGCCTACAACATCCAGTTCTTCAGTTCAAATGTCCAGTACCGAAAAGGAAAAGAGAACTACAGAGGAAAAATCTACATTTTCGGAATCTCTACCGCAATCAAGTACAACATTTTTGGAATCATCACCTCAATCGCCTACAATATCCAGTACTTCAGTTCAAATGTCCAGTACCGAAAAGGAAGAGAGAACTACAGAGGAAAAATCTACATTTTCGGAATCTCAACCGCAATCAAGTACAACATTATTTGAAACATCACCTCAATCGCCTACAATATCCAGTACTTCAGTTCAAATGTCCAGTACCGAAAAGGAAAAGAAAACTACAGAGGAAAAATCTACATTTTTGGAATCTCTACTGCAATCAAGCACAACTATTTCAAAGTCTTTTCCTCAATTGAGTACAATATCCAGTAGTTATTTTCCAACATCGAGTACAGAAAAATACGAAACAACTCCAGACGAAATGTCTAGATTTTCGGAATCTAAACCGCAATCAAGTACAACATTATTGGAATCATCACCTCAATCGCCTACAACATCCAGTTCTTCAGTTCAAATGTCCAGTACCGAAAAGAAAAAGAGAACTACAGAGGAAAAATCTACATTTTCGGAATCTCTACCGCAATCAAGTACAACATTTTTGGAATCATCACCTCAATCGCCTACAATATCCAGTACTTCAGTTCAAATGTCCAGTACCGAAAAGGAAAAGAGAACTACAGAGGAAAAATCTACATTTTCGAAATCTCTACCGCAATCAAGCACAACTGTTTCAAAGTCTTTTCCTCAGTTGAGTACAATATCCAGTACTTATTTTCAAACATCGAGTACAGAAAAATACGCAACAACTCCAGAGGAAAAGTCTACATTTTCGGAATCTAAACCGCAATCAAGTACAACATTATTGGAATCATCCCCCCAATCGCCTACAATATCCAGTACTTCAGTTCCAATGTCCAGTACCGAAAAGGAAGAGAGATCTACAGAGGAAAAATCTACATTTTCGGAATCTCAACCACAATCGAGTGCAACATTATTGGAATCATCACTTCAATCGCCAACAGTATACAGTACCTTAGTCCAAATGTCCAGTACCGAAAAGGAAGAGAGAACTACAGAGGAAAAATCTACATTTTCGGAATCCCCACCGCAATCAAGCACAACTGTTTCAAAGTCTTTTCCTCAATTGAGTACAATATCCAGTAGTTATTTTCAAACATCGAGTACAGAAAAATACGCAACAAGTCCAGAAGAAAAGTCTACATTTTCGGAATCTCAACCGCAATCAAGTACAACATTATTGGAATCATCACCTCAATCGCCTACAATATCCAGTACTTCAGTTCAAATATCCAGTACCGAAAAGGAAGAGAGAACTGCAGAGAAAAAATCTACATTTTCGAAATCTCTACCGCAATCAAGCACAACTGTTTCAAAGTCTTTTCCTCAATTGAGTACAATATCCAGTACTTATTTTCAAACATCGAGTACAGAAAAATACGCAACAACTGCAGAGGAAAAGTCTACATTTTCGAAATCTAAACCGCAATCAAGTGCAACATTATTGGAATCATCACTTCAATCGCCTACAATATCCAATACTTCAGCCCAAATGTCCAGTACCGAAAAGGAAGAGAGAACTACAGAGGAAAAATCTATATTTTCGGAATCCCCACAGCAATCAAGCACAACTGTTTCAAAGTCTTTTCCTCAATTGAGTACAATATCCAGTAGTTATTTTCAAACATCGAGTACAGAAAAATACGCAACAAGTCCAGAGGAAAAGTCTACATTTTCGGAATCTCAGCCGCAATCAAGTACAACATTATTGGAATCATCACCTCAATCGCCTACAATATCCAGTACCTTAGTCCAAATGTACAGTACCGAAAAGGAAGAGAGAACTACAAAGGAAAAATCTACATTTTCGGAATCCCTACGGCAATCAAGCACAACTTTTTCAAAGTCTTTTCCTCAATTGAGTACAATATCCAGTAGTTATTTTCCAACATCGAGTACAGAAAAATACGAAACAACTCCAGAGGAAATGTCTTCATTTTCGGAATCTCAACCGCAATCATTATTTGAATTATCACCTCAATCGCCTACAATATCCAGTACTTCAGTTCAAATATCCAGTACCGAAAAGGAAGAGAGAACTGCAGAGGAAAAATCTACATTTTCGGAATCTCAACGGCAATCAAGTACAAAATTATTTGAATCATCACCTCAATCGCCTACAATATCCAGTACTTCAGTGCAAATGTCCAGTACCGAAAAGGAACGGAGAACTACAGAGGAAAAATCTACATTTTCGGAATCTCTACCGCAATCAAGCAGAACTGTTTCAAAGTCTTTTCCTCAATTGAGTACAATATCCAGTAGTTATTTTCCAACATCGAGTACAGAAAAATACGAAACAACTCCAGAGGAAATGTCTACATTTTCGGAATCTAAACCGCAATCAAGTACAACATTATTGGAATCATCACCTCAATCGCCTACAACATCCAGTTCTTCAGTTCAAATGTCCAGTACCGAAAAGGAAAAGAGAACTACAGAGGAAAAATCTACATTTTCGGAATCTCTACCGCAATCAAGTACAACATTTTTGGAATCATCACCTCAATCGCCTACAATATCCAGTACTTCAGTTCAAATGTCCAGTACCGATAAGGAAGAGAGAACTACAGAGGAAAAATCTACATTTTCGGAATCTCAACCGCAATCAAGTACAACGTTATTTGAAACATCACCTCAATCGCCTACAATATCCAGTACTTCAGTCCAAATGTCCAGTACCGAAAAGGAAGGGAGAACTACAGAGGAAAAATCTACATTTTCGGAATCTCTACCGCAATCAAGCAGAACTGTTTCAAAGTCTTTTCCTCAATTGAGTACAATATCCAGTAGTTATTTTCCAACATCGAGTACAGAAAAATACGAAACAACTCCAGAGGAAATGTCTACATTTTCGGAATCTAAACCGCAATCAAGTACAACATTATTGGAATCATCACCTCAATCGCCTACAACATCCAGTTCTTCAGTTCAAATGTCCAGTACCGAAAAGGAAAAGAGAACTACAGAGGAAAAATCTACATTTTCGGAATCTCAACGGCAATCAAGTACAAAATTATTTGAATCATCACCTCAATCGCCTACAATATCCAGTACTTCAGTTCAAATGTCCAGTACCGAAAAGGAAAAGAGAACTACAGAGGAAAAATCTACATTTTCGAAATCTCTACCGCAATCAAGCACAACTGTTTCAAAGTCTTTTCCTCAATTGAGTACAATATCCAGTAGTTATTTTCAAACATCGAGTACAGAAAAATACGCAACAAGTCCAGAGGAAAAGTCTACATTTTCGGAATCTCAACCGCAATCAAGTACAACATTATTGGAATCATCACCTCAATCGCCTACAATATCCAGTACCTTAGTCCAAATGTACAGTACCGAAAAGGATGAGAGAACTACAAAGGAAAAATCTACATTTTCGGAATCCCTATCGCAATCAAGCACAACTTTTTCAAAGTCTTTTCCTCAATTGAGTACAATATCCAGTAGTTATTTTCCAACATCGAGTACAGAAAAATACGAAACAACTCCAAAGGAAATGTCTACATTTTCGGAATCTAAACCGCAATCAAGTACAACATTATTGGAATCATCACCTCAATCGCCTACAACATCCAGTTCTTCAGTTCAAATGTCCAGTACCCAAAAGGAAAAGAGAACTACAGAGGAAAAATCTACATTTTCGGAATCTCAACGGCAATCAAGTACAAAATTATTTGAATCATCACCTCAATCGCCTACAATATCCAGTACTTCAGTCCAAATGTCCAGTACCGAAAAGGAAGGGAGAACTACAGAGGAAAAATCTACATTTTCGGAATCTCTACCGCAATCAAGCAGAACTGTTTCAAAGTCTTTTCCTCAATTGAGTACAATATCCAGTAGATATTTTCCAACATCGAGTACAGAAAAATACGAAACAACTCCAGAGGAAATGTCTACATTTTCGGAATCTAAACCGCAATCAAGTACAACATTATTGGAATCATCACCTCAATCGCCTACAACATCCAGTTCTTCAGTTCAAATGTCCAGTACCGAAAAGGAAAAGAGAACTACAGAGGAAAAATCTACATTTTCGGAATCTCTACCGCAATCAAGTACAACATTTTTGGAATCATCACCTCAATCGCCTACAATATCCAGTACTTCAGTTCAAATGTCCAGTAACGAAAAGGAAGAGAGAACTACAGAGGAAAAATCTACATTTTCGGAATCTCAACCGCAATCAAGTACAAAATTATTTGAATCATCAGCTCAATCGCCTACAATATCCAGTACTTCAGTTCAAATGTCCAGTACCGAAAAGGAAAAGAGAACTACAGAGGAAAAATCTACATTTTCGAAATCTCTACCGCAATCAAGCACAACTGTTTCAAAGTCTTTTCCTCAATTGAGTACAATATCCAGTAGTTATTTTCAAACATCGAGTACAGAAAAATACGCAACAACTCCAGAGGAAAAGTCTACATTTTCGGAATCTAAACCGCAATCAAGTACAACAATATTGGAATCATCCCCCCAATCGCCTACAATATCCAGTACTTCAGTTCCAATGTCCAGTACCGAAAAGAAAGAGAGAACTACAAAGGAAAAATCTACATTTTCGGAATCCCTACCGCAATCAAGCACAACTTTTTCAAAGTCTTTTCCTCAATTGAGTACAATATCCAGTAGTTATTTTCCAACATCGAGTACAGAAAAATACGAAACAACTCCAGAGGAAATGTCTACATTTTCGGAATCTAAACCGCAATCAAGTACAACATTATTGGAATCATCACCTCAATCGCCTACAACATCCAGTTCTTCAGTTCAAATGTCCAGTACCGAAAAGGAAAAGAGAACTACAGAGGAAAAATCTACATTTTCGGAATCTCAACCACAATCGAGTGCAACATTATTGGAATCATCACTTCAATCGCCAACAATATCCAGTACCTTAGTCCAAATGTCCAGTACCGAAAAGGAAGAGAGAACTACAGAGGAAAAATCTACAAAATTATTGGAATCATCACTTCAATCGCCTACAATATCCAGTACTTCAGCCCAAATGTCCAGTACCGAAAAGGAAGAGAGAACTACAGAGGAAAAATCTACATTTTCGGAATCCCCACCGCAATCAAGCACAACTGTTTCAAAGTCTTTTCCTCAATTGAGTACAATATCCAGTAGATATTTTCAAACATCGAGTACAGAAAAATACGCAACAAGTCCAGAGGAAAAGTCTACATTTTCGGAATCTAAACCGCAATCAAGTACAACATTATTGGAATCATCACCTCAATCGCCTACAACATCCAGTACTTCAGTTCAAATGTCCAGTACCGAAAAGGAAGAGAGAACTACAGAGGAAAAATCTACATTTTCGGAATCCCCACCGCAATCAAGCACAACTGTTTCAAAGTCTTTTCCTCAATTGAGTACAATATCCAGTAGTTATTTTCAAACAACGAGTACAGAAAAATACGCAACAAGTCCAGAGGAAAAGTCTACATTTTCGGAATCTCAACCGCAATCAAGTACAACATTATTGGAATCATCACCTCAATCGCCTACAATATCCAGTACCTTAGTCCAAATGTACAGTACCGAAAAGGAAGAGAGAACTACAAAGGAAAAATCTACACTTTCGGAATCCCTACCGCAATCAAGCACAACTTTTTCAAAGTCTTTTCCTCAATTGAGTACAATATCCAGTAGTTATTTTCCAACATCGAGTACAGAAAAATACGAAACAACTCCAGAGGAAATGTCTTCTTTTTCGGAATCTCAACCGCAATCATTATTTGAATCATCACCTCAATCGCCTACAATATCCAGTACTTCAGTTCAGATATCCAGTACCGAAAAGGAAGAGAGAACTGCAGAGGAAAAATCTACATTTTCGGAATCTCAACGGCAATCAAGTACAAAATTATTGGAATCATCACCTCAATCGCCTACAATATCCAGTACTTCAGTCCAAATGTCCAGTACCGAAAAGGAAGGGAGAACTACAGAGGAAAAATCTACATTTTCGGAATCTCAACCGCAATCAAGTACAACATTATTTGAAACATCACCTCAATCGCCTACAATATCCAGTACTTCAGTCCAAATGTCCAGTACCGAAAAGGAAGGGAGAACTACAGAGGAAAAATCTACATTTTCGGAATCTCTACCGCAATCAAGCAGAACTGTTTCAAAGTCTTTTCCTCAATTGAGTACAATATCCAGTAGTTATTTTCCAACATCGAGTACAGAAAAATACGAAACAACTCCAGAGGAAAAGTCTACATTTTCGGAATCTAAACCGCAATCAAGTACAACATTATTGGAATCATCACCTCAATCGCCTACAACATCCAGTTCTTCAGTTCAAATGTCCAGTACCGAAAAGGAAAAGAGAACTACAGAGGAAAAATCTACATTTTCGGAATCTCTACCGCAATCAAGTACAACATTTTTGCAATCATACCCTCAATCGCCTACAATATCCAGTACTTCAGTTCAAATGTCCAGTACCGAAAAGGAAGAGAGAACTACAGAGGAAAAATCTACATTTTCGAAATCTCTACCGCAATCAAGCACAACTGTTTCAAAGTCTTTTCCTCAATTGAGTACAATATCCAGTACTTATTTTCAAACATCGAGTACAGAAAAATACGCAACAACTCCAGAGGAAAAGTCTACATTTTCGGAATCTAAACCGCAATCAAGTACAACATTATTGGAATCATCCCCCCAATCGCCTACAATATCCAGTACTTCAGTTCCAATGTCCAGTACCGAAAAGGAAGAGAGATCTACAGAGGAAAAATCTACATTTTCGGAATCTCAACCACAATCGAGTGCAACATTATTGGAATCATCACTTCAATCGCCAACAATATCCAGTACCTTAGTCCAAATGTCCAGTACCGAAAAGGAAGAGAGAACTACAGAGGAAAAATCTACATTTTCGGAATCCCCACCGCAATCAAGCACAACTTTTTCAAAGTCTTTTCCTCAATTGAGTACAATATCCAGTAGTTATTTTCAAACATCGAGTACAGAAAAATACGCAACAAGTCCAGAAGAAAATTCTACATTTTCGGAATCTCAACCGCAATCAAGTACAACATTATTGGAATCATCACCTCAATCGCCTACAATATCTAGTACCTTAGTCCAAATGTACAGTACCGAAAAGGAAGAGAGAACTACAAAGGAAAAATCTACATTTTCGGAATCCCTACCGCAATCAAGCACTACTTTTTCAAAAACTTTTCCTCAATTGAGTACAATATCCAGTAATTATTTTTCAACATCGAGTACAGAAAAATACGAAACAACTCCAGAGAAAATGTCTACATTTTCGGAGTCTCAACCGCAATCATTATTTGAATCATCACCTCAATCGCCTACAATATCCAGTACTTCAGTTCAAATATCCAGTACCGAAAAGGAAGAGAGAACTGCAGAAGAAAAATTTACATTTTCGGAATCTCAACGGCAATCAAGTACAAAATTATTTGAATCATCACCTCAATCGCCTACAATATCCAGTACTTCAGTCCAAATGTCCAGTACCGAAAAGGAAGGGAGAACTACTGAGGAAAAATCTACATTTTCGGAATCTCTACCGCAATCAAGCACAACTGTTTCAAAGTCTTTTCCTCAATTGAGTACAAAATCCAGTAGTTATTTTCCAACATCGAGTACAGAAAAATACGCAACAACTCCAGAGGAAAAGTCTACATTTTCGGAATCTAAGCCGCAATCAAGTACAACAATATTGGAATCATCCCCCCAATCGCCTACAATATCCAGTACTTCAGTTCCAATGTCCAGTACCGAAAAGGAAGAGAGAACTACAAAGGAAAAATCTACATTTTCGGAATCCCTACCGCAATCAAGCACAACTTTTTCAAAGTCTTTTCCTCAATTGAGTACAATATCCAGTAGTTATTTTCCAACATCGAGTACAGAAAAATACGAAACAACTCCAGAGGAAATGTCTACATTTTCGGAATCTCAACCGCAATCAAGTACAACATTATTGGAATCATCACCTCAATCGCCTACAACATCCAGTACTTCAGTTCAAATGTCCAGTACCGAAAAGGAAGAGAGAACTACAGAGGAAAAATCTACATTTTCGGAATCCCCACCGCAATCAAGCACAACTGTTTCAAAGTCTTTTCCTCAATTGAGTACAATATCCAGTAGTTATTTTCAAACATCGAGTACAGAAAAACACGCAACAAGTCCAGAGGAAAAGTCTACATTTTCGGAATCTCAACCGCAATCAAGCACAACATTATTGGAATCATCACCTCAATCGCCTACAATATCCAGTACCTTAGTCCAAATGTACAGTACCGAAAAGGAAGAGAGAACTACAAAGGAAAAATCTACATTTTCGGAATCCCTACCGCAATCAAGCACAACTTTTTCAAAGTCTTTTCCTCAATTGAGTACAATATCCAGTAGTTATTTTCCAACATCGAGTACAGAAAAATACGAAACAACTCCAGAGGAAATGTCTACATTTTCGGAATCTAAACCGCAATCAAGTACAACATTATTGGAATCATCACCTCAATCGCCTACAACATCCAGTTCTTCAGTTCAAATGTCCAGTACCGAAAAGGAAGAGAGAACTACAGAGGAAAAATCTACAGTTTCGGAATCTCAACGGCAATCAAGTACAAAATTATTGGAATCATCACCTCAATCGCCTACAATATCCAGTACTTCAGTCCAAATGTCCAGTACCGAAAAGGAAGGGCGAACTACAGAGGAAAAATCTACATTTTCGGAATCTCTACCGCAATCAAGCAGAACTGTTTCAAAGTCTTTTCCTCAATTGAGTACAATATCCAGTACTTATTTTCCAACATCCAGTGCAGAAAAATACGAAACAACTCCAGAGGAAATGTCTACATTTTCGGAATCTAAGCCGCAATCAAGTACAACATTATTGGAATCATCACCTCAATCGCCTACAACATCCAGTTCTTCAGTTCAAATGTCCAGTACCGAAAAGGAAAAGAGAACTACAGAGGAAAAATCTACATTTTCGGAATCTCTACCGCAATCAAGTACAACATTTTCTGAATCATCACCTCAATCGCCTACAATATCCAGTACTTCAGTTCAAATGTCCAGTACCGAAAAGGAAGAGAGAACTACAGAGGAAAAATCTACATTTTCGGAATCTCAACCGCAATCAAGTACAACATTATTTGAAACATCACCTCAATCGCCTACAATATCCAGTACTTCAGTCCAAATGTCCAGTACCGAAAAGGAAGGGAGAACTACAGAGGAAAAATCTACATTTTCGGAATCTCTACCGCAATCAAGCAGAACTGTTTCAAAGTCTTTTCCTCAATTGAGTACAATATCCAGTAGTTATTTTCCAACATCGAGTACAGAAAAATACGAAACAACTCCAGAGGAAATGTCTTCATTTTCGGAATCTAAACCGCAATCAAGTACAACATTATTGGAATCATCACCTCAATCGCCTACAACATCCAGTTCTTCAGGTCAAATGTCCAGTACCGAAAAGGAAAAGAGAACTACAGAGGAAAAATCTACATTTTCGGAATCTCTACCGCAATCAAGTACAACATTTTTGCAATCATACCCTCAATCGCCTACAATATCCAGTACTTCAGTTCAAATGTCCAGTACCGAAAAGGAAGAGAGAACTACAGAGGAAAAATCTACATTTTCGAAATCTCTACCGCAATCAAGCACAACTGTTTCAAAGTCTTTTCCTCAATTGAGTACAATATCCAGTACTTATTTTCAAACATCGAGTACAGAAAAATACGCAACAACTCCAGAGGAAAAGTCTACATTTTCGGAATCTAAACCGCAATCAAGTACAACATTATTGGAATCATCCCCCCAATCGCCTACAATATCCAGTACTTCAGTTCCAATGTCCAGTACCGAAAAGGAAGAGAGATCTACAGAGGAAAAATCTACATTTTCGGAATCTCAACCACAATCGAGTGCAACATTATTGGAATCATCACTTCAATCGCCAACAATATCCAGTACCTTAGTCCAAATGTCCAGTACCGAAAAGGAAGAGAGAACTACAGAGGAAAAATCTACATTTTCGGAATCCCCACCGCAATCAAGCACAACTTTTTCAAAGTCTTTTCCTCAATTGAGTACAATATCCAGTAGTTATTTTCAAACATCGAGTACAGAAAAATACGCAACAAGTCCAGAAGAAAATTCTACATTTTCGGAATCTCAACCGCAATCAAGTACAACATTATTGGAATCATCACCTCAATCGCCTACAATATCTAGTACCTTAGTCCAAATGTACAGTACCGAAAAGGAAGAGAGAACTACAAAGGAAAAATCTACATTTTCGGAATCCCTACCGCAATCAAGCACAACTTTTTCAAAAACTTTTCCTCAATTGAGTACAATATCCAGTAATTATTTTTCAACATCGAGTACAGAAAAATACGAAACAACTCCAGAGAAAATGTCTACATTTTCGGAGTCTCAACCGCAATCATTATTTGAATCATCACCTCAATCGCCTACAATATCCAGTACTTCAGTTCAAATATCCAGTACCGAAAAGGAAGAGAGAACTGCAGAAGAAAAATCTACATTTTCGGAATCTCAACGGCAATCAAGTACAAAATTATTTGAATCATCACCTCAATCGCCTACAATATCCAGTACTTCAGTCCAAATGTCCAGTACCGAAAAGGAAGGGAGAACTACTGAGGAAAAATCTACATTTTCGGAATCTCTACCGCAATCAAGCACAACTGTTTCAAAGTCTTTTCCTCAATTGAGTACAATATCCAGTAGTTATTTTCCAACATCGAGTACAGAAAAATACGCAACAACTCCAGAGGAAAAGTCTACATTTTCGGAATCTAAGCCGCAATCAAGTACAACAATATTGGAATCATCCCCCCAATCGCCTACAATATCCAGTACTTCAGTTCCAATGTCCAGTACCGAAAAGGAAGAGAGAACTACAAAGGAAAAATCTACATTTTCGGAATCCCTACCGCAATCAAGCACAACTTTTTCAAAGTCTTTTCCTCAATTGAGTACAATATCCAGTAGTTATTTTCCAACATCGAGTACAGAAAAATACGAAACAACTCCAGAGGAAATGTCTACATTTTCGGAATCTCAACCGCAATCAAGTACAACATTATTGGAATCATCACCTCAATCGCCTACAACATCCAGTACTTCAGTTCAAATGTCCAGTACCGAAAAGGAAGAGAGAACTACAGAGGAAAAATCTACATTTTCGGAATCCCCACCGCAATCAAGCACAACTGTTTCAAAGTCTTTTCCTCAATTGAGTACAATATCCAGTAGTTATTTTCAAACATCGAGTACAGAAAAACACGCAACAAGTCCAGAGGAAAAGTCTACATTTTCGGAATCGCAACCGCAATCAAGTACAACATTATTGGAATCATCACCTCAATCGCCTACAATATCCAGTACCTTAGTCCAAATGTACAGTACCGAAAAGGAAGAGAGAACTACAAAGGAAAAATCTACATTTTCGGAATCCCTACCGCAATCAAGCACAACTTTTTCAAAGTCTTTTCCTCAATTGAGTACAATATCCAGTAGTTATTTTCCAACATCGAGTACAGAAAAATACGAAACAACTCCAGAGGAAATGTCTACATTTTCGGAATCTAAACCGCAATCAAGTACAACATTATTGGAATCATCACCTCAATCGCCTACAACATCCAGTTCTTCAGTTCAAATGTCCAGTACCGAAAAGGAAGAGAGAACTACAGAGGAAAAATCTACATTTTCGGAATCTCAACGGCAATCAAGTACAAAATTATTGGAATCATCACCTCAATCGCCTACAATATCCAGTACTTCAGTCCAAATGTCCAGTACCGAAAAGGAAGGGAGAACTACAGAGGAAAAATCTACATTTTCGGAATCTCTACCGCAATCAAGCAGAACTGTTTCAAAGTCTTTTCCTCAATTGAGTACAATATCCAGTACTTATTTTCCAACATCGAGTGCAGAAAAATACGAAACAACTCCAGAGGAAATGTCTACATTTTCGGAATCTAAACCGCAATCAAGTACAACATTATTGGAATCATCACCTCAATCGCCTACAACATCCAGTTCTTCAGTTCAAATGTCCAGTACCGAAAAGGAAAAGAGAACTACAGAGGAAAAATCTACATTTTCGGAATCTCTACCGCAATCAAGTACAACATTTTTGGAATCATCACCTCAATCGCCTACAATATCCAGTACTTCAGTTCAAATGTCCAGTACCGAAAAGGAAGAGAGAACTACAGAGGAAAAATCTACATTTTCGGAATCTCAACCGCAATCAAGTACAACATTATTTGAAACATCACCTCAATCGCCTACAATATCCAGTACTTCAGTCCAAATGTCCAGTACCGAAAAGGAAGGAAGAACTACAGAGGAAAAATCTACATTTTCGGAATCTCTACCGCAATCAAGCAGAACTGTTTCAAAGTCTTTTCCTCAATTGAGTACAATATCCAGTAGTTATTTTCCAACATCGAGTACAGAAAAATACGAAACAACTCCAGAGGAAATGTCTACATTTTCGGAATCTAAACCGCAATCAAGTACAACATTATTGGAATCATCACCTCAATCGCCTACAACATCCAGTTCTTCAGTTCAAATGTCCAGTACCGAAAAGGAAAAGAGAACTACAGAGGAAAAATCTACATTTTCGGAATCTCTACCGCAATCAAGTACAACATTTTTGCAATCATACCCTCAATCGCCTACAATATCCAGTACTTCAGTTCAAATGTCCAGTACCGAAAAGGAAGAGAGAACTACAGAGGAAAAATCTACATTTTCGAAATCTCTACCGCAATCAAGCACAACTGTTTCAAAGTCTTTTCCTCAATTGAGTACAATATCCAGTACTTATTTTCAAACATCGAGTACAGAAAAATACGCAACAACTCCAGAGGAAAAGTCTACATTTTCGGAATCTAAACCGCAATCAAGTACAACATTATTGGAATCATCCCCCCAATCGCCTACAATATCCAGTACTTCAGTTCCAATGTCCAGTACCGAAAAGGAAGAGAGATCTACAGAGGAAAAATCTACATTTTCGGAATCTCAACCACAATCGAGTGCAACATTATTGGAATCATCACTTCAATCGCCAACAATATCCAGTACCTTAGTCCAAATGTCCAGTACCGAAAAGGAAGAGAGAACAACAGAGGAAAAATCTACATTTTCGGAATCCCCACCGCAATCAAGCACAACTTTTTCAAAGTCTTTTCCTCAATTGAGTACAATATCCAGTAGTTATTTTCAAACATCGAGTACAGAAAAATACGCAACAAGTCCAGAAGAAAATTCTACATTTTCGGAATCTCAACCGCAATCAAGTACAACATTATTGGAATCATCACCTCAATCGCCTACAATATCTAGTACCTTAGTCCAAATGTACAGTACCGAAAAGGAAGAGAGAACTACAAAGAAAAAATCTACATTTTCGGAATCCCTACCGCAATCAAGCACAACTTTTTCAAAAACTTTTCCTCAATTGAGTACAATATCCAGTAATTATTTTTCAACATCGAGTACAGAAAAATACGAAACAACTCCAGAGAAAATGTCTACATTTTCGGAGTCTCAACCGCAATCATTATTTGAATCATCACCTCAATCGCCTACAATATCCAGTACTTCAGTTCAAATATCCAGTACCGAAAAGGAAGAGAGAACTGCAGAAGAAAAATCTACATTTTCGGAATCTCAACGGCAATCAAGTACAAAATTATTTGAATCATCACCTCAATCGCCAACAATATCCAGTACTTCAGTCCAAATGTCCAGTACCGAAAAGGAAGGGAGAACTACAGAGGAAAAATCTACATTTTCGGAATCTCTACCGCAATCAAGCACAACTGTTTCAAAGTCTTTTCCTCAATTGAGTACAATATCCAGTAGTTATTTTCAAACATCGAGTACAGAAAAATACGCAACAACTCCAGAGGAAAAGTCTACATTTTCGGAATCTAAGCCGCAATCAAGTACAACAATATTGGAATCATCCCCCCAATCGCCTACAATATCCAGTACTTCAGTTCCAATGTCCAGTACCGAAAAGGAAGAGAGAACTACAAAGGAAAAATCTACATTTTCGGAATCCCTACCGCAATCAAGCACAACTTTTTTAAAGTCTTTTCCTCAATTGAGTACAATATCCAGTAGTTATTTTCCAACATCGAGTACAGAAAAATACGAAACAACTCCAGAGGAAATGTCTACATTTTCGGAATCTAAACCGCAATCAAGTACAACATTATTGGAATCATCACCTCAATCGCCTACAACATCCAGTTCTTCAGTTCCAATGTCCAGTACCGAAAAGGAAGAGAGATCTACAGAGGAAAAATCTACATTTTCGGAATCTCAACCACAATCGAGTGCAACATTATTGGAATCATCACTTCAATCGCCAACAATATCCAGTACCTTAGTCCAAATGTCCAGTACCGAAAAGGAAGAGAGAACTACAGAGGAAAAATCTACATTTTCGGAATCCCCACCGCGATCAAGCACAACTGTTTCAAAGTCTTTTCCTCAATTGAGTACAATATCCAGTAGATATTTTCAAACATCGAGTACAGAAAAATACGCAACAAGTCCAGAGGAAAAGTCCACATTTTCGGAATCTCAACCGCAATCAAGTACAACATTATTGGAATCATCACCTCAATCGCCTACAATATCCAGTACCTTAGTCCAAATGTACAGTACCGAAAAGGAAGAGAGAACTACAAAGGAAAAATCTACATTTTCGGAATCCCCACCGCAATCAAGCACAACTGTTTCAAAGTCTTTTCCTCAATTGAGTACAATATCCAGTAGTTATTTTCCAACATCGAGTACAGAAAAATACGAAACAACTCCAGAGGAAATGTCTTCTTTTTCGGAATCTCAACCGCAATCATTATTTGAATCATCACCTCAATCGCCTACAATATCCAGTACTTCAGTTCAGATATCCAGTACCGAAAAGGAAGAGAGAACTGCAGAGGAAAAATCTACATTTTCGGAATCTCAACGGCAATCAAGTACAAAATTATTTGAATCATCACCTCAATCGCCTATAATATCCAGTACTTCAGTCCAAATGTCCAGTACCGAAAAGGAAGGGAGAACTACAGAGGAAAAATCTACATTTTCGGAATCTCTACCGCAATCAAGCAGAACTGTTTCAAAGTCTTTTCCTCAATTGAGTACAATATCCAGTAGTTATTTTCCAACATCGAGTGCAGAAAAATACGAAACAACTCCAGAGGAAATGTCTACATTTTCGGAATCTAAACCGCAATCAAGTACAACATTATTGGAATCATCACCTCAATCGCCTACAACATCCAGTTCTTCAGTTCAAATGTCCAGTACCGAAAAGGAAAAGAGAACTACAGAGGAAAAATCTACATTTTCGGAATCTCTACCGCAATCAAGTACAACATTTTTGGAATCATCACCTCAATCGCCTACAATATCCAGTACTTCAGTTCAAATGTCCAGTACCGAAAAGGAAGAGAGAACTACAGAGGAAAAATCTACATTTTCGGAATCTCAACCGCAATCAAGTACAACATTATTTGAAACATCACCTCAATCGCCTACAATATCCAGTACTTCAGTCCAAATGTCCAGTACCGAAAAGGAAGGGAGAACTACAGAGGAAAAATCTACATTTTCGGAATCTCTACCGCAATCAAGCAGAACTGTTTCAAAGTCTTTTCCTCAATTGAGTACAATATCCAGTAGTTATTTTCCAACATCGAGTACAGAAAAATACGAAACAACTCCAGAGGAAATGTCTACATTTTCGGAATCTAAACCGCAATCAATTACAACATTATTGGAATCATCACCTCAATCGCCTACAACATCCAGTTCTTCAGTTCAAATGTCCAGTACCGAAAAGGAAACGAGAACTACAGAGGAAAAATCTACATTTTCGGAATCTCTACCGCAATCAAGTACAACATTTTTGGAATCATCACCTCAATCGCCTACAATATCCAGTACTTCAGTTCAAATGTCCAGTACCGAAAAAGAAGAGAGAACTACAGAGGAAAAATCTACATTTTCGGAATCCCCACCGCAATCAAGCACAACTCTTTCAAAGTCTTTTCTTCAATTGAGTACAATATCCAGTAGTTATTTTCAAACATCGAGTACAGAAAAATACGCAACAAGTCCAGAGGAAAAGTCTACATTTTCGGAATCTAAACCGCAATCAAGTACAACATTATTGGAATCATCCCCCCAATCGCCTACAATATCCAGTACTTCAGTTCCAATGTCCAGTACCGAAAAGGAAGAGAGAACTACAGAGGAAAAATCTACATTTTCGGAATCTCTACCGCAATCAAGTACAACATTTTTGGAATCATCACCTCAATCGCCTACAATATCCAGTACTTCAGTTCAAATGTCCAGTACCGAAAAGGAAGAGAGAACTACAGAGGAAAAATCTACATTTTCGGAATCTCAACCGCAATCAAGTACAAAATTATTTGAATCATCAGCTCAATCGCCTACAATATCCAGTACTTCAGTTCAAATGTCCAGTACCGAAAAGGAAAAGAGAACTACAGAGGAAAAATCTACATTTTCGGAATCTCTACCGCAATCAAGCAGAACTGTTTCAAAGTCTTTTCCTCAATTGAGTACAATATCCAGTAGTTATTTTCCAACATCGAGTTCAGAAAAATACGAAACAACTCCAGAGGAAATGTCTACATTTTCGGAATCTAAACCGCAATCAAGTACAACATTATTGGAATCATCACCTCAATCGCCTACAACATCCAGTTCTTCAGTTCAAATGTCCAGTACCGAAAAGGAAAAGAGAACTACAGAGGAAAAATCTACATTTTCGGAATCTCAACCACAATCGAGTGCAACATTATTGGAATCATCACTTCAATCGCCAACAATATCCAGTACCTTAGTCCAAATGTCCAGTACCGAAAAGGAAGAGAGAACTACAGAGGAAAAATCTACAAAATTATTGGAATCATCACTTCAATCGCCTACAATATCCAGTACTTCAGCCCAAATGTCCAGTACCGAAAAGGAAGAGAGAACTACAGAGGAAAAATCTACATTTTCGGAATCCCCACCGCAATCAAGCACTACTCTTTCAAAGTCTTTTCCTCAATTGAGTACAATATCCAGTAGTTATTTTCAAACATCGAGTACAGAAAAATACGCAACAAGTCCAGAGGAAAAGTCTACATTTTCGGAATCTAAACCGCAATCAAGTACAACATTATTGGAATCATCACCTCAATCGCCTACAACATCCAGTTCTTCAGTTCAAATGTCCAGTACCGAAAAGGAAAAGAGAACTACAGAGGAAAAATCTACATTTTCGGAATCTCAACCACAATCGAGTGCAACATTATTGGAATCATCACTTCAATCGCCAACAATATCCAGTACCTTAGTCCAAATGTCCAGTACCGAAAAGGAAGAGAGAACTACAGAGGAAAAATCTACAAAATTATTGGAATCATCACCTCAATCGCCTACAATATCCAGTACCTTAGTCCAAATGTACAGTACCGAAAAGGAAGAGAGAACTACAAAGGAAAAATCTACATTTTCGGAATCCCTACCGCAATCAAGCACAACTTTTTCAAAGTCTTTTCCTCAATTGAGTACAATATCCAGTAGTTATTTTCCAACATCGAGTACAGAAAAATACGAAACAACTCCAGAGGAAATGTCTTCTTTTTCGGAATCTCAACCGCAATCATTATTTGAATCATCACCTCAATCGCCTACAATATCCAGTACTTCAGTTCAGATATCCAGTACCGAAAAGGAAGAGAGAACTGCAGAGGTAAAATCTACATTTTCGGAATCTCAACGGCAATCAAGTACAAAATTATTTGAATCATCACCTCAATCGCCTACAATATCCAGTACTTCAGTCCAAATGTCCAGTACCGAAAAGGAAGGGAGAACTACAGAGGAAAAATCTACATTTTCGGAATCTCTACCGCAATCAAGCAGAACTGTTTCAAAGTCTTTTCCTCAATTGAGTACAATATCCAGTAGTTATTTTCCAACATCGAGTACAGAAAAATACGAAACAACTCCAGAGGAAATGTCTACATTTTCGGAATCTAAACCGCAATCAAGTACAACATTATTGGAATCATCACCTCAATCGCCTACAACATCCAGTTCTTCAGTTCAAATGTCCAGTACCGAAAAGGAAAAGAGAACTACAGAGGAAAAATCTACATTTTCGGAATCTCTACCGCAATCAAGTACAACATTTTTGCAATCATACCCTCAATCGCCTACAATATCCAGTACTTCAGTTCAAATGTCCAGTACCGAAAAGGAAGAGAGAACTACAGAGGAAAAATCTACATTTTCGAAATCTCTACCGCAATCAAGCACAACTGTTTCAAAGTCTTTTCCTCAATTGAGTACAATATCCAGTACTTATTTTCAAACATCGAGTACAGAAAAATACGCAACAACTCCAGAGGAAAAGTCTACATTTTCGGAATCTAAACCGCAATCAAGTACAACATTATTGGAATCATCCCCCCAATCGCCTACAATATCCAGTACTTCAGTTCCAATGTCCAGTACCGAAAAGGAAGAGAGATCTACAGAGGAAAAATCTACATTTTCGGAATCTCAACCACAATCGAGTGCAACATTATTGGAATCATCACTTCAATCGCCAACAATATCCAGTACCTTAGTCCAAATGTCCAGTACCGAAAAGGAAAAGAGAACTACAGAGGAAAAATCTACATTTTCGGAATCCCCACCGCAATCAAGCACAACTTTTTCAAAGTCTTTTCCTCAATTGAGTACAATATCCAGTAGTTATTTTCAAACATCGAGTACAGAAAAATACGCAACAAGTCCAGAAGAAAATTCTACATTTTCGGAATCTCAACCGCAATCAAGTACAACATTATTGGAATCATCACCTCAATCGCCTACAATATCCAGTACCTTAGTCCAAATGTACAGTACCGAAAAGGAAGAGAGAACTACAAAGGAAAAATCTACATTTTCGGAATCCCTACCGCAATCAAGCACAACTTTTTCAAAAACTTTTCCTCAATTGAGTACAATATCCAGTAATTATTTTTCAACATCGAGTACAGAAAAATACGAAACAACTCCAGAGAAAATGTCTACATTTTCGGAGTCTCAACCGCAATCATTATTTGAATCATCACCTCAATCGCCTACAATATCCAGTACTTCAGTTCAAATATCCAGTACCGAAAAGGAAGAGAGAACTGCAGAAGAAAAATCTACATTTTCGGAATCTCAACGGCAATCAAGTACAAAATTATTTGAATCATCACCTCAATCGCCTACAATATCCAGTACTTCAGTCCAAATGTCCAGTACCGAAAAGGAAGGGAGAACTACAGAGGAAAAATCTACATTTTCGGAATCTCTACCGCAATCAAGCAGAACTGTTTCAAAGTCTTTTCCTCAATTGAGTACAATATCCAGTAGTTATTTTCCAACATCGAGTACAGAAAAATACGAAACAACTCCAGAGGAAATGTCTACATTTTCGGAATCTAAACCGCAATCAAGTACAACATTATTGGAATCATCACCTCAATCGCCTACAACATCCAGTTCTTCAGTTCAAATGTCCAGTACCGACAAGGAAAAGAGAACTACAGAGGAAAAATCTACATTTTCGGAATCTCTACCGCAATCAAGTACAACATTTTTGGAATCATCACCTATATCGCCTACAATATCCAGTACTTCAGTTCAAATGTCCAGTACCGAAAAGGAAGAGAGAACTACAGAGGAAAAATCTTCATTTTCGGAATCTCAACCGCAATCAAGTACAACATTATTTGAAACATCACCTCAATTGCCTACAATATCCAGTACTTCAGTTCAAATGTCCAGTACCGAAAAGGAAGAGAGAACTACAGAGGAAAAATCTACATTTTTGGAATCTCTACTGCAATCAAGCACAACTATTTCAAAGTCTTTTCCTCAATTGAGTACAATATCCAGTAGTTATTTTCCAACATCGAGTACAGAAAAATACGAAACAACTCCAGAGGAAATGTCTACATTTTCGGAATCTAAACCGCAATCAAGTACAACATTATTGGAATCATCACCTCAATCGCCTACAACATCCAGTTCTTCAGTTCAAATGTCCAGTACCGAAAAGGAAAAGAGAACTACAGAGGAAAAATCTACATTTTCGGAATCTCTACCGCAATCAAGTACACCATTTTTGGAATCATACCCTCAATCGCCTACAATATCCAGTATTTCAGTTCAAATGTCCAGTACCGAAAAGAAAGAGAGAACTACAGAGGAAAAATCTACATTTTCGGAATCTCAACCGCAATCAAGTACAAAATTATTTGAATCATCACCTCAATCGCCTACAATATCCAGTACTTCAGTGCAAATGTCCAGTACCGAAAAGGAAAAGAGAACTACAGAGGAAAAATCTACATTTTCGAAATCTCTACCGCAATCAAGCCCAACTGTTTCAAAGTCTTTTCCTCAATTGAGTACAATATCCAGTTCTTATTTTCAAACATCGAGTACAGAAAAATACGCAACAACTCCAGAGGAAAAGTCTACATTTTCGGAATCTAAACCGCAATCAAGTACAACATTATTGGAATCATCCCCCCAATCGCCTACAATATCCAGTACTTCAGTTCCAATGTCCAGTACCGAAAAGGAAGAGAGATCTACAGAGGAAAAATCTACATTTTCGGAATCTCAACCACAATCAAGTGCAACATTATTGGAATCATCACTTCAATCGCCAACAATATCCAGTACCTTAGTCCAAATGTCCAGTACCGAAAAGGAAGAGAGAACTACAGAGGAAAAATCTACAAAATTATTGGAATCATCACTTCAATCGCCTACAATATCCAGTACTTCAGCCCAAATGTCCAGTACCGAAAAGGAAGAGAGAACTACAGAGGAAAAATCTACATTTTCGGAATCTCAACCGCAATCAACAACAACATTATTTGAAACATCACCTCAATCACCTACAATATCCAGTACTTCAGTTCAAATGTCCAGTTCAGAAAAGGAAAAGAAAACTACAGAGGAAAAATCTACATTTTCGGAATCTCTACCGCAATCAAGCACAACTGTTTCAAAGTCCTTTCCTCAATTGAGTACAATATCCAGTAGTTATTTTCCAACATCGAGTACAGAAAAATACGAAACAACTCCAGAGGAAAAGTCTACATTTTCGGAATCTAAACCGCAATCAAGTACAACATTATTGGAATCATCACCTCAATCGCCTACAATATCCAGTACTTCACTTCAAATGTCCAGTACCGAAAAGGAAGAGAGAACTACCGAGGAAAAACCAACATTTTCGGAGTCCCTTCCGCAAACAAGCACAACTTTTTCAAAGTCTTTTCCTCAATTGAGTACAATATCCAGTAGCTATTTTCAAACATCCAGTTCAGAAAAATACGCAACAGCTCCAGAGGAAAAGTCTACATTTTCGGAATTTCAACCGCAATCAAGTACAACATTATTGGAATCATCACCTCAATCGCCTACAATATCCAGTACTTCAGTCCAAATGTCCAGTACCGAAAAGGAAGGGAGAACTACAGAGGAAAAATCTACATTTTCGGAATCTCTACCGCAATCAAGCAGAACTGTTTCAAAGTCTTTTCCTCAATTGAGTACAATATCCAGTAGTTATTTTCCAACATCGAGTACAGAAAAATACGAAACAACTCCAGAGGAAATGTCTACATTTTCGGAATCTCTACCGCAATCAAGTACAACATTTTGGGAATCATCACCTCAATCGCCTACAATATCCAGTACTTCAGTTCAAATGTCCAGTACCGAAAAGGAAGAGAGAACTACAATGGAAAAATCTACATTTTCGGAATCTCAACCGCAATCAAGTACAACATTATTTGAAACATCACCTCAATCGCCTACAATATCCAGTACTTCAGTTCAAATGTCCAGTACCGAAAAGGAAAAGAGAACTACAGAGGAAAAATCTACATTTTTGGAATCTCTACTGCAATCAAGCACAACTATTTCAAAGTCTTTTCCTCAATTGAGTACAATATCCAGTAGTTATTTTCCAACATCGAGTACAGAAAAATACGAAACAACTCCAGAGGAAATGTCTACATTTTCGGAATCTAAACCGCAATCAAGTACAACATTATTGGAATCATCACCTCAATCGCCTTCAACATCCAGTTCTTCAGTTCAAATGTCCAGTACCGAAAAGGAAGAGAGAACTACAGAGGAAAAATCTACATTTTCGGAATCTCAACCGCAATCAAGTACAAAATTATTTGAATCATCACCTCAATCGCCTACAATATCCAGTACTTCAGTTCAAATGTCCAGTACCGAAAAGGAAAAGAGAACGACAGAGGAAAAATCTACATTTTCGAAATCTCTACCGCAATCAAGCACAACTGTTTCAAAGTCTTTTCCTCAATTGAGTACAATATCCAGTACTTATTTTCAAACATCGAGTACAGAAAAATACGCAACAACTCCAGAGGAAAAGTCTACATTTTCGGAATCTAAACCGCAATCAAGTACAACATTATTGGAATCATCCCCCCAATCGCCTACAATATCCAGTACTTCAGTTCCAATGTCCAGTACCGAAAAGGAAGAGAGATCTACAGAGGAAAAATCTACATTTTCGGAATCTCAACCACAATCAAGTGCAACATTATTGGAATCATCACTTCAATCGCCAACAATATCCAGTACCTTAGTCCAAATGTCCAGTACCGAAAAGGAAGAGAGAACTACAGAGGAAAAATCTACAAAATTATTGGAATCATCACTTCAATCGCCTACAATATCCAGTACTTCAGCCCAAATGTCCAGTACCGAAAAGGAAGAGAGAACTACAGAGGAAAAATCTACATTTTCGGAATCTCAACCGCAATCAACAACAACATTTTTTGAAACATCACCTCAATCACCTACAATATCCAGTACTTCAGTTCAAATGTCCAGTACCGAAAAGGAAAAGAAAACTACAGAGGAAAAATCTACATTTTCGGAATCTCTACCGCAATCAAGCACAACTGTTTCAAAGTCCTTTCCTCAATTGAGTACAATATCCAGTAGTTATTTTCCAACATCGAGTACAGAAAAATACGAAACAACTCCAGAGGAAATGTCTACATTTTCGGAATCTCAACCGCAATCAAGTACAACATTGATGGAATCATCACCTCAATCGCCTACAATATCCAGTACTTCAGTTCAAATGTCCAGTACCGAAAAGAAAGAGAGAACTACAGAGGAAAAATCTACATTTTCTCAATCGCCTACAATATCCAGTACTTCAGTTCAAATGTCCAGTACCAAAAAGGAAGAGAGAACTACAGAGGAAAAACCAACATTTTCGGAATCCCTACCGCAAGCAAGCATAACTTTTTCAAAGTCTTTTCCTCAATTGAGTACAATATCCAGTAGTTATATTCAAACATCGAGTACAGAAAAATACGCAACAACTCCAGAGGAAATGTCTACATTTTCGGAATCTCAACCGAAATCAACTACAACATTATTTGAATCATCACCTCAATCGCCTACAATATCCAGTACTTCAGTTCAAATGTCCAGTACCGAAAAGGAAAAGAGAACTACAAAGGAAAAATCTACATTTTCGGAATCTCAACCGAAATCAAGTACAAAATTATTTGAATCATCACATCAATCGCCTACAATATCCAGTACTTCAGTTCAAATGTCCAGTACCGAAAAGGAAAAGAGAACTACAGAGGAAAAATCTACATTTTCGGAATCTCAGCCGCAATCAAGTGCAACATTATTTGAATCATCACCTCAATCCCCTACAATATCCAGTACTTCAGTTCAAGTGTCCAGTACCGAAAAGGAAGAGAGAACTACAGAGGAAAAATCTACATTTTCGGAATATCAAACACAATCACGTACAACATTATTGGAATCATCACCTCAATCGCCTACAATATCCAGTACTTCATTCCAAATGTCCAGTACCGAAAACAAAGAAAGAACTACTGAGGGAAAATCTACATTTTCGGAATCCCTACCGCAATCAAGCACAACATTATTTGAATCATCACCTAAATCGCCTACAATATCCAGTACTTCAGTTCAAGTGTCCAGTACCGAAAAGGAAGAGAGAACTACAGAGGAAAAATCTACATTTTCGAAATATCAAACACAATCAAGTACAACATTATTGGAATCATCACCTCCATCACCTACAATATCCAGTACTTCAGTTGAAGTGTCCAGTACCGAAAAGGAAGAGAGAACTGCAGAGGAAAAATCTACATTTTCGGAATATCAAACACAATCAAGTACAACATTATTGGAATCATCACCTCAATCGCCTACAATATCCAGTACTTCATTCCAAATGCCCAGTTCCGAAAACAAAGAAAGAACTACTGAGGAAAAATCTACATTTTCGGAATCCCTACCGCAATCAAGCACAACATTATTTGAATCATCACCTAAATCGCCTACAATATCCAGTACATCAGTTCAAGTGTCCAGTACCGAAAAGGAAGAGAGAACTACAGAGGAAAAATCTACATTTTCGGAATATCAAACACAATCAAGTACAACATTATTGGAATCATCACCTCAATCACCTACAATATCCAGTACTTCAGTTCAAGTGTCCAGTACCGAAAAAGAAGAGAGAACTACAGAGGAAAAATCTACATTTTCGGAATATCAAACACAATCAAGTACAACATTATTGGAATCATCACCTCAATCGCCTACAATATCCAGTACTTCATTCCAAATGTCAAGTACCGAAAACAAAGAAAGAACTACAGAGGAAAAATCGAAAATTTCGGAATCTCTACCGCAATCAAGCACAACTGTTTTAAAGTCTTTTCCTCAATTGAGTACAATATCCAGTAGTTATTTTCCAACATCGAGTACAGAAAAATACGAAACGATTCCAGAGGAAATGTCTACAATTTCGGAATCTCAACCGCAATCAAGTACTACATTATTTAAATCATCACCTCAATCGCCTACAAAATCCAGTACTTCAGTTCAAATGTCCAGTACCGAAAATGAAGAGAGAAATACAGAGGAAAAATCTACATTTTCGGAATATCAAACACAATCAGGTACAACATTATTGGAATCATCACCTCAATCGCCTACAATATCCAGTACTTCATTCCAAATGCCCAGTTCCGAAAACAAAGAAAGAACTACTGAGGAAAAATCTACATTTTCGGAATCCCTACCGCAATCAAGCACAACATTATTTGAATCATCACCTCAATCGCCTACCATATCCAGTACATCAGTTCAAATGTCCAGTACCGAAAATGAAGAGAGAACTACAGAGGGAAAATCTACATTTTCGGAATCCCTGCCGCAATCAAGCACAACTGGTTCAAAGTCTTTTCCTCAATTGAGTACAATATCCAGTAGTTATTTTCCAACATCGAGTGCAGAAAAATACGAAACAACTCCAGAGGAAATGTCTACATTTTCGGAATCTCAACCGCAATCAAGTGCAACATTATTGGAGTCATCACCTCAATCGCCTACAATATCCAGTACTTCACTTCAAATGTCCAGTACCGAAAAGGAACAGAGAACTGCAGAGGAAAAATCTACATTTTCGGAATCTCAGCCGCACTCAAGTACAACATTATTTGAATCATCACCTCAATCACCTACAATATCCAGTACTTCAGTTAAATTGTCCAGTACCGAAAAGGAAGAGAGAACTA
The DNA here is from genome assembly GCF_043229965.1 of Drosophila suzukii. Lineage (NCBI taxonomy): Eukaryota > Metazoa > Arthropoda > Insecta > Diptera > Drosophilidae > Drosophila > Drosophila suzukii. Next base: position 12,865,315 of record NC_092084.1, on the reverse strand, counting down.
CAGAGGAAAAATCTACATTTTCGGAATCCCTACCGCAATCAAGCACAACTGGTTCAAAGTCTTTTCCTCACTTGAGTACAATATCCAGTAGTTACTTTTCAACATCGAGTACAGAAAAATACGAAACAACTCCAGAGGAAATGTCTACATTTTCGGAATCTCAACCGCAATCAAGTACAACATTATTGGAATCATCACCTCAATCGCCTACAATATCCAGTACTTCACTTCAAATGTCCAGTACCGAAAAGGAAGAGAGAACTGCAGAGGAAAAATCTACATTTTCGGAATCCCTACCGCAATCAAGCACAACTGTTTCAAAGTCTTTTCCTCAATTGAGTACAATATCCAGTGGTTATTTTCCAACATCGAGTACAGAAAAATACGAAACTACTCCAGAGGAAATGTCTACATTTTCGGAATCTCAACCGCAATCAAGTACAACAATAATGGAATCTTCACATCAATCACCTACAATATCCAGTACTTCAGTTCAAGCGTCTAGTACCGAAAAGGAAGGGAGAACTACAGAGGAAAAATCTACATTTTCGGAATATCAAACACAATCAAGTACAACATTATTGGAATCATCACCTCAATCGCCTACAATATCCAGTACTTCATTCCAAATGTCCAGTACCGAAAACAAAGAAAGAACTACAGAGGAAAAATCTATTTTTTCGGAATCTCTACCGCAATCAAGCACAACTGTTTCAAAGTCTTTTCCTCAATTGAGTACAATATCCAGTAGTTATTTTCCAACATCGAGTACAGAAAAAAACGAAACAACTCCAGAGGAAATGTCTACATTTTCGGAATCTCAACCGCAATCAAGTACAACAATATTTGAATCATCACCTCAATCACCGACAATATCCAGTACTTCCGTTCAAATGTCCAGTACCGAAAATAAAAAAAGAACTACTGAGGAAAAATCTACATTTTCGGAATCACAAACACAATCAAGTACAAAATTATTGGAATCATCATCTCAATCACCTACAATATCCAGTACTTCAGTTCAAGCTTCCAGTACCGAAAAGGAAGAGAGAACTACAGAGGAAAAATCTACATTTTCGGAATATCAAACACAATCAAGTACAACATTATTGGAATCATCACCTCAATCACCTACAATATCCAGTACTTCAGTTCAAGCGTCATGTACCGAAAAGGAAGAGAGAACTACAGAGGAAAAATCTACATTTTCGGAATATCAAACACAATCAAGTACAACATTATTGGAATCATCACCTCAATCGCCTACAATATCCAGTACTTCATTCCAAATGTCCAATACCGAAAACAAAGAAAGAACTACAGAGGAAAAATCTACATTTTCGGAATCTCTACCGCAATCAAGCACAACATTATTTGAATCATCACCTCAATCGCCTACAATATCCAGTACTTCCGTTCAAATGTCCAGTACCGAAAATAAAAAAAGAACTACTGAGGAAAAATCTACATTTTCGGAATCTCAAACACAATCAAGTACAAAATTATTGGAATCATCACCTCAATCGCCTACAATATCCAGTACTTCACTTCAAATGTCCAGTACCGAAAAGGAAGAGAGAACTACAGAGGAAAAACCAACATTTTCGGAATCCCTACCGCAAGCAAGCACAACTTTTTCAAAGTCTTTTCCTCAATTGAGTACAATATCCAGTAGTTATTTTCCAACATCGAGTACAGAAAAAAACGAAACAACTCCAGAGGAAATGTCTACATTTTCGGAATATCAAACACAATCAAGTACAACATTATTGGAATCATCACCTCAATCACCTACAATATCCAGTACTTCAGTTCAAGTGTCCAGTACCGCAAAGGAAGAGAGAACTACAGAGGGAAAATCTACATTTTCGGAATATCAAACACAATTAAGTACAACATTATTGGAATCATCATCTCAATCACCTACAATATCCAGTACTTCATTCCAAATGTCCAGTACCGAAAACAAAGAGAGAACTACTGAGGAAAAATCTACATTTTCGGAATCCCTACCGCAATCAAGCACAACATTTTTTGAATCATCACCTAAATCGCCTACAATATCCAGTACTTCAGTTCAAATGTCCAGTACCGAAAATGAAGAGAGAACTACAGAGGGAAAATCTACATTTTCGGAATCCCTACCGCAATCAAGCACAACTGGTTCAAAGTCTTTTCCTCACTTGAGTACAATATCCAGTAGTTACTTTCCAACATCGAGTACAGAAAAATACGAAACAACTCCAGAGGAAATGTCTACATTTTCGGTATCTCAACCGCAATCAAGTACAACATTATTGGAATCATCACCTCAATCGCCTACAATATTCAGTACTTCACTTCAAATGTCCAGTACCGAAAAGGAAGAGAGAACTGCAGAGGAAAAATCTACATTTTCGGAATCCCTACCGCAATCAAGCACAACTGTTTCAAAGTCTTTTCCTCAATTGAGTACAATATCCAGTAGTTATTTTCCAACATCGAGTACAGAAAAATACGAAACTACTCCAAAGGAAATGTCTACTTTTTCGGAATCTGAACCGCAATCAAGTACAACATTATTTGAATCATCACCTCAATCGCCTACAATATCCAGTACTTCAGTTCAAATGTCCAGTACCGAAAAGGAAGAGAGAACTACAGAGGTATCTACATTTTCGGAATCTCTACCGCAATCAAGCACAACTGTTTCAAAGTCTTTTCCTCAATTGAGTACAATATCCAGTAGTTATTTTCCAATATCGAGTACAGAAAAATACGAAACTACTCCAGAGGAAATGTCTACTTTTTCGGAATTTCAACCGCAATCAAGTACAACATTATTTGAATCATCACCTCAATCGCCTACAATATCCAGTACTTCAGTTCAAATGTCCAGTATCGAAAATGAAGAGAGAACTACGGAGGGAAAATCTACATTTTCGGAATCCCTACCGCAATCAAGCACAACTGTTTCAAAGTCTTTTCCTCAACTGAGTACAATATCCAGTAGTTATTTTCCAACATCGAGTACAGAAAAAAACGAAACAACTCCAGAGGAAAAGTCTACATTTACGGAATCTCAACCGCAATCAAGTACAACAATATTCGAATCATCACCTCAATCGCCTACAATATCCAGTACTTCAGTTCAAATATCCAGTACCGAGAAGGAAGAGAGAACTGCAGAGGAAAAATCTACATTTTCGGAATTTCAACCGCAATCAAGTACAACATTAATGGAATCATCACCTCAATCGCCTACAATATCCAGTACTTCAGTTCAAGTGTCCAGTACCGAAAAGGAAGAGAGAACTACAGAGGAAAAATCTACAATTTCGGAATCTCAACCGCAATCAAGTACAACATTATTTGAATCATCACCTCAATCGCCTACAATATCCAGTACTTCAGTTCAAATGTCCAGTACCGAAAAGAAAAAGAGAACTGCAGAGGAAAAATCTACATTTTCGGAATCCCTACCGCAATCAAGCACAACTGTTTCAAAGTCTTTTCCTCAATTGAGTACAATATCTAGTAGTTATTTTCCAACATCGAGTACAGAAAAATACGAAACAACTCCAGAGGAAATGTCTACATTTTCGGAATCTCAACCGCAATCAAGTACAACATTATTTGAATCATCACCTCAATCGCCTACAATACCCAGTAAATCAGTTCAAATGTCTAGTACCGAAAAGGAAGAGAGAACTGCAGAGGAAAAATCTACATTTTCGGAATCTCAACCGCAATCAAGTACAACATTATTTGAATCATCACCTCAATCGCCTACAATATCCAGTACTTCAGTTCAAATGTCCAGTACCGAAAAGGAAGAGAGAACTGCACAGGAAAAATCTACATTTTCGGAATCCCTACTACAATCAAGCACAACTGTTTCAAAGTCTTTTCCTCAATTGAGTACAATATCCAGTAGTTATTTTCCAACATCGAGTACAGAAAAATACGAAACAACTCCAGAGGAAAAGTCTACGTTTTCGGAATCTCAATCGCAATCAAGTACAACATTATTGGAATCATCACCTCAATCGCCTACAATATCCAGTACATCACTTCAAATGTCCAGTACCGCAAGGGAAGAAAGAACTGCAGAGGAAAAATCTACATTTTCGGAATCTCACCCGCAATCAAGTACAACATTATTTGAATCATCACCTCAATCGCCTACAATACCCAGTAAATCAATTCAAATGTCTAGTACCGAAAAGGAAGAGAGAACTGCAGAGGAAAAATCTACATTTTCGGAATCCCTACCGCAATCAAGCACAACTGTTTCAAAGTCTTTTCCTCAACTGAGTACAATATCCAGTAGTTATTTTCCAACATCGAGTACAGAAAAGTACGAAAGAACTCCAGAGGACATGTCTACATTTTCGGAATCTCAACCACAATCAAGTACAACATTATTGGAATCATCACCTCAGTCGCCTACAATATCCAGTACTTCAGTTCAAGTGTCCAGTACCGAAAGGGAAGAGAGAACTACAGAGCAAAAATCTACATTTTCGGAAACTCTTCCGCAATCAAGCACAACTGTTTCAAAGTCTTTTCCTCATTTGAGTACAATATCCACTAGAAATTTGCCAACATCGAGTACAGAAAAAAACGAAACAACTCCAGAGGAAAAGTCTACATTTACGGAATCTCAACCGCAATCAAGTACAACAATATTCGAATCATCACCTCAATCGCCTACAATATCCAGTACTTCAGTTCAAATATCCAGTACCGAGAAGGAAGAGAGAACTGCAGAGGAAAAATCTACATTTTCGGAATTTCAACCGCAATCAAGTACAACATTAATGGAATCATCACCTCAATCGCCTACAATATCCAGTACTTCAGTTCAAGTGTCCAGTACCGAAAAGGAAGAGAGAACTACAGAGGAAAAATCTACAATTTCGGAATCTCAACCGCAATCAAGTACAACATTATTTGAATCATCACCTCAATCGCCTACAATATCCAGTACTTCAGTTCAAATGTCCAGTACCGAAAAGAAAGAGAGAACTGCAGAGGAAAAATCTACATTTTCGGAATCCCTACCGCAATCAAGCACAACTGTTTCAAAGTCTTTTCCTCAATTGAGTACAATATCTAGTAGTTATTTTCCAACATCGAGTACAGAAAAATACGAAACAACTCCAGAGGAAATGTCTACATTTTCGGAATCTCAACCGCAATCAAGTACAACATTATTTGAATCATCACCTCAATCGCCTACAATACCCAGTAAATCAGTTCAAATGTCTAGTACCGAAAAGGAAGAGAGAACTGCAGAGGAAAAATCTACATTTTCGGAATCTCAACCGCAATCAAGTACAACATTATTTGAATCATCACCTCAATCGCCTACAATATCCAGTACTTCAGTTCAAATGTCCAGTACCGAAAAGGAAGAGAGAACTGCACAGGAAAAATCTACATTTTCGGAATCCCTACTACAATCAAGCACAACTGTTTCAAAGTCTTTTCCTCATTTGAGTACAATATCCAGTAGTTATTTTCCAACATCGAGTACAGAAAAATACGAAACAACTCCAGAGGAAAAGTCTACGTTTTCGGAATCTCAATCGCAATCAAGTACAACATTAATGGAATCATCACCTCAATCGCCTACAATATCCAGTACATCACTTCAAATGTCCAGTACCGCAAGGGAAGAAAGAACTGCAGAGGAAAAATCTACATTTTCGGAATCTCACCCGCAATCAAGTACAACATTATTTGAATCATCACCTCAATCGCCTACAATACCCAGTAAATCAATTCAAATGTCTAGTACCGAAAAGGAAGAGAGAACTGCAGAGGAAAAATCTACATTTTCGGAATCTCAACCGCAATCAAGTACAACATTATTTGAATCATCACCTCAATCGCCTACAATATCCAGTACATCAGTTCAAATGTCCAGTACCGAAAAGGAAGAGAGAACTGCAGAGGAAAAATCTACATTTTCGGAATCCCTACCGCAATCAAGCACAACTGTTTCAAAGTGTTTTCCTCAATTGAGTACAATATCCAGTAGTTATTTTCCAACATCGAGTACAGAAAAATACGAAACAACTCCAGAGGAAATGTCTACATTTTCGGAATCTCAACCGCTATCAAGTACAACATTATTTGAATCATCACCTCAATCGCCTACAATATCCAGTACTTCAGTTCAAATGTCCAGTACCGAAAAGAAAGAGAGAACTTCAGAGGAAAAATCTACATTTTCAGAATCTCTACCGCAATCAAGCACAACTGTTTCAAAGTCTTTTCCTCATTTGAGTACAATATCCAGTAGTTATTTTCTATCATCGAGTACAGAAAAATACGCAACAGCTCCGGAGGAAAAGTCTACGCTTTCGGAATCTCAACCGCAATCAAGTACAACATTAATGGAATCATCAACTCAATCGCCTACATTATCCAGTACTTCACTTCAAATGTCCAGGACCGCAAAGGAAGAAAGAACTGCAGAGGAAAAATCTACATTTTCGGAATCTCATCCGCAATCAAGTACAACATTATTTGAATCATCACCTCAATCGCCTACAATACCCCGTAAATCAGTTCAAATGTCTAGTACCGAAAAGGAAGAGAGAACTGCAGAGGAAAAATCTACATTTTCGGAATCCCTACTGCAATCAAGCACAACTGTTTCAAAGTCTTTTACTCAATTGAGTACAATGTCCAGTAGTTATTTTCCAACATCGAGTACAGAAAAATACGAAACAACTCCAGAGGAAATGTCTACATTTTCGGAATCTCAACCGCAATCAAGTACAACAGTATTTAAATCATCACCTCAATCGCCTACAATACCCAGTAAATCAGTTCAAATGTCTAGTACCGAAAAGGAAGAGAGAACTGCAGAGGAAAAATCTACATTTTCGGAATCTCAACCGCAATCAAGTACAACATTATTTGAATCATCACCTCAATCGCCTACAATATCCAGTACTTCAGTTCAAATGTCCAGTAAGGAAAAGGAAGAGAGAACTGCAGAGGAAAAATCTACATTTTCGGAATCCCTACCGCAATCAAGCACAACTGTTTCAAAGTCTTTTCCTCAATTGAGTACAATATCTAGTAGTTATTTTCCAACATCGAGTACGGAAAAATACGAAACAACTCCAGAGGAAATGTCTACATTTTCAAAATCTCAACCGCCATCAAGTACAACATTATTGGAATCATCACCTCAATCGCCTACAATATCCAGTACTTCAGTTCAAATGTCCAGTATCGAAAATGAAGAGAGAACTACGGAGGGAAAATCTACATTTTCGGAATCCCTACCGCAATCAAGCACAACTGTTTCAAAGTCTTTTCCTCAATTGAGTACAATATCCAGTAGTTATTTTCCAACATCGAGTACAGAAAAATACGAAACTACTCCAAAGGAAATGTCTACTTTTTCGGAATCTGAACCGCAATCAAGTACAACATTATTTGAATCATCACCTCAATCGCCTACAATATCCAGTACTTCAGTTCAAATGTCCAGTACCGAAAAGGAAGAGAGAACTACAGAGGAAAAATCTACATTTTCGGAATCTCTACCGCAATCAAGCACAACTGTTTCAAAGTCTTTTCCTCAATTGAGTACAATATCCAGTAGATATTTTCCAATATCGAGTACAGAAAAATACGAAACTACTCCAGAGGAAATGTCTACTTTTTCGGAATTTCAACCGCAATCAAGTACAACATTATTTGAATCATCACCTCAATCGCCTACAATATCCAGTACTTCAGTTCAAGTGTCCAGTACCGAACAGGAAGAGAGAACTACAGAGGAAAAATCTACATTTTCGGAATCTCAAACACAATCAAGTACAAAATTATTGGAATCATCACCTCAATTGCCTACAATATCCAGTACTTCAGTCCAAATGTCCAGTACCGAAAAGGAAAAGAGAACTACAGAGGAAAAATCTACATTTTCGGAATCTCAAACACAATCAAGTACAACATTATTGGAATCATCACCTCAGTCGCCTACAATATCCAGTTCTTCAGTTCAAGTGTCCAGTACCGAAAGGGAAGAGAGAACTACAGAGGAAAAATCTACATTTTCGGAAACTCTACCGCAATCAAGCACAACTGTTTCAAAGTCCTTTCCTCATTTGAGTACAATATCCAGTAGAAATTTGCCAACATCGAGTACAGAAGAAAACGAAACAACTCCAGAGGAAAAGTCTACATTTACGGAATCTCAACCGCAATCAAGTACAACAATATTCGAATCATCACCTCAATCGCCTACAATATCCAGTACTTCAGTTCAAATATCCAGTACCGAGAAGGAAGAGAGAACTGCAGAGGAAAAATCTACATTTTCGGAATCTCAACCGCAATCAAGTACAACATTAATGGAATCATCACCTCAATCGCCTACAATATCCAGTACTTCAGTTCAAGTGTCCAGTACCGAAAAGGAAGAGAGAACTACAGAGGAAAAATCTACAATTTCGGAATCTCAACCGCAATCAAGTACAACATTATTTGAATCATCACCTCAATCGCCTACAATATCCAGTACTTCAGTTCAAATGTCCAGTACCGAAAAGGAAGAGAGAACTGCAGAGGAAAAATCTACATTTTCGGAATCCCTACCGCAATCAAGCACAACTGTTTCAAAGTCTTTTCCTCAACTGAGTACAATATCTAGTAGTTATTTTCCAACATCGAGTACAGAAAAATACGAAACAACTCCAGAGGAAATGTCTACATTTTCGGAATCTCAACCGCAATCAAGTACAACATTATTTGAATCATCACCTCAATCGCCTACAATACCCAGTAAATCAGTTCAAATGTCTAGTACCGAAAAGGAAGAGAGAACTGCAGAGGAAAAATCTACATTTTCGGAATCTCAACCGCAATCAAGTACAACATTATTTGAATCATCACCTCAATCGCCTACAATATCCAGTACTTCAGTTCAAATGTCCAGTACCGAAAAGGAAGAGAGAACTGCAGAGGAAAAATCTACATTTTCGGAATCCCTACCACAATCAAGCACAACTGTTTCAAAGTCTTTTCCTCAATTGAGTACAATATCCAGTAGTTATTTTCCAACATCGAGTACAGAAAAATACGAAACAACTCCAGAGGAAAAGTCTACGTTTTCGGAATCTCAATCGCAATCAAGTACAACATTATTGGAATCATCACCTCAATCGCCTACAATATCCAGTACATCACTTCAAATGTCCAGTACCACAAGGGAAGAAAGAACTGCAGAGGAAAAATCTACATTTTCGGAATCTCACCCGCAATCAAGTACAACATTATTTGAATCATCACCTCAATCGCCTACAATACCCAGTAAATCAGTTCAAATGTCTAGTACCGAAAAGGAAGAGAGAACTGCAGAGGAAAAATCTACATTTTCGGAATCTCAACCGCAATCAAGTACAACATTATTTGAATCATCACCTCAATCGCCTACAATATCCAGTACATCAGTTCAAATGTCCAGTACCGAAAAGGAAGAGAGAACTGCAGAGGAAAAATCTACATTTTCGGAATCCCTACCGCAATCAAGCACAACTGTTTCAAAGTCTTTTCCTCAATTGAGTACAATATCCAGTAGTTATTTTCCAACATCGAGTACAGAAAAATACGAAACAACTCCAGAGGAAATGTCTACATTTTCGGAATCTCAACCGCAATCAAGTACAACATTATTTGAATCATCACCTCAATCGCCTACAATATCCAGTACTTCAGTTCAAATGTCCAGTACCGAAAAGAAAGAGAGAACTTCAGAGGAAAAATCTACATTTTCAGAATCTCTACCGCAATCAAGCACAACTGTTTCAAAGTCTTTTCCTCATTTGAGTACAATATCCAGTAGTTATTTTCTATCATCGAGTACGGAAAAATACGAAACAACTCCAGAGGAAATGTCTACATTTTCAAAATTTCAACCGCAATCAAGTACAACATTATTGGAATCATCACCTCAATCGCCTACAATATCCAGTACTTCAGTTCAAATGTCCAGTACCGAAAAGAAAGAGAGAACTTCAGAGGAAAAATCTACATTTTCAGAATCCCTACCGCAATCAAGCACAACTGTTTCAAAGTCTTTTCCTCAATTGAGTACAATATCCAGTAGTTATTTTCCAACATCGAGTACGGAAAAATACGAAACAACTCCAGAGGAAATGTCTACATTTTCGGAATCTCAACCGCAATCAAGTACAACATTATTGGAATCATCACCTCAATCGCCTACAATATCCAGTACATCACTTCAAATGTCCAGTACCACAAGGGAAGAAAGAACTGCAGAGGAAAAATCTACATTTTCGGAATCTCAACCGCAATCAAGTACAACATTATTTGAATCATCACCTCAATCGCCTACAATATCCAGTACATCAGTTCAAATGTCCAGTACCGAAAAGGAAGAGAGAACTGCAGAGGAAAAATCTACATTTTCGGAATCCCTACCGCAATCAAGCACAACTGTTTCAAAGTCTTTTCCTCATTTGAGTACAATATCCAGTAGTTATTTTCTATCATCGAGTACGGAAAAATACGAAACAACTCCAGAGGAAATGTCTACATTTTCAAAATTTCAACCGCAAACAAGTACAACATTATTGGAATCATCACCTCAATCGCCTACAATATCCAGTACTTCAGTTCAAATGTCCAGTACCGAAAAGAAAGAGAGAACTTCAGAGGAAAAATCTACATTTTCAGAATCTCTACCGCAATCAAGCACAACTATTTCAAAGTCTTTTCCTCATTTGAGTACAATATCTAGTAGTTATTTTCTATCCTCGAGTACAGAAAAATACGCAACAGCTCCGGAGGAAAAGTCTACGCTTTCGGAATCTCAACCGCAATCAAGTACAACATTAATGGAATCATCAACTCAATCGCCTACATTATCCAGTACTTCACTTCAAATGTCCAGTACCGCAAAGGAAGAAAGAACTGCAGAGGAAAAATCTACATTTTCGGAATCTCATCCGCAATCAAGTACAACATTATTTGAATCATCACCTCAATCGCCTACAATACCCAGTAAATCAGTTCAAATGTCTAGTACCGAAAAGGAAGAGAGAACTGCAGAGGAAAAATCTACATTTTCGGAATCCCTACTGCAATCAAGCACAACTGTTTCAAAGTCTTTTACTCAATTGAGTACAATGTCTAGTAGTTATTTTCCAACATCGAGTACAGAAAAATACGAAACAACTCCAGAGGAAATGTCTACATTTTCGGAATCTCAACCGCAATCAAGTACAACATTATTTGAATCATCACCTCAATCGCCTACAATACCCAGTAAATCAATTCAAATGTCTAGTACCGAAAAGGAAGAGAGAACTGCAGAGGAAAAATCTACATTTTCGGAATCTCAACCGCAATCAAGTACAACATTATTTGAATCATTACCTCAATCGCCTACAATATCCAGTACTTCAGTTCAAATGTCCAGTACCGAAAAGGAAGAGAGAACTGCAGAGGAAAAATCTACATTTTCGGAATCCCTACCGCAATCAAGCACAACTGTTTCAACGTCTTTTCCTCAATTGAGTACAATATCTAGTAGTTATTTTCCAACATCGAGTACGGAAAAATACGAAACAACTCCAGAGGAAATGTCTACATTTTCAAAATCTCAACCGCCATCAAGTACAACATTATTGGAATCATCACCTCAATCGCCTACAATATCCAGTACTTCAGTTCAAATGTCCAGTACCGAAAAGGAAGAGAGAACTGCAGAGGAAAAATCTACATTTTCAGAATCCCTACCGCAATCAAGCACAACTGTTTCAAAGTCTTTTCCTCAATTGAGTACAATATCCAGTAGTTATTTTCCAACATCGAGTACAGAAAACTACGAAACAACTCCAGAGGAAATGTCTACATTTTCGGAATCTCAACCGCAATCAAGTACAACATTATTTGAGTCATCACCTCAATCGCCTACAATATCCAGTACTTCAGTTCAAATGTCCAGTACCGAAAAGGAAGAGAGAACTGCAGAGGAAAAATCTACATTTTCAGAATCCCTACCGCAATCAAGCACAACTGTTTCAAAGTCTTTTCCTCAATTGAGTACAATATCCAGTAGTTATTTTCCAACATCGAGTACAGAAAAATACGAAACAACTCCAGAGAAAATGTCTACATTTTCGGAATCTCAACCGCAATCAAGTACAACATTATTTGAATCATCACCTCAATCGCCTACAATATCCAGTACTTCAGTTCAAATGTCCAGTACCGAAAAGGAAGACAGAACTGCAGAGGAAAAATCTACATTTTCGGAATCCCTACCGCAATCAAGCACAACTGTTTCAAAGTCTTTTCCTCATTTGAGTACAATATCCAGTAGTTATTTTCTATCATCGAGTACTGAAAAATACGCAACAGCTCCAGAGGAAAAGTCTACGTTTTCGGAATCTCAACCGCAATCAAGTACAACATTAATGGAATCATCACCTCAATCGCCTACATTATCCAGTACTTCACATCAAATGTCCAGTACCGCAAAGGAAGAAAGAACTGCAGAGGAAAAATCTACATTTTCGGAATCTCATCCGCAATCAAGTACAACATTATTTGAATCATCACCTCAATCGCCTACAATACCCAGTAAATCAGTTCAAATGTCTAGTACCGAAAAGGAAGAGAGAACTGCAGAGGAAAAATCTACATTTTCGAAATCTCAACCGCAATCAAGTACAACATTATTTGAATCATCACCTCAATCGCCTACAATATCCAGTACATCAGTTCAAATGTCCAGTACCGAAAAGGAAGAGAGAACTGCAGAGGAAAGATCTACATTTTCGGAATCTCAACCGCAATCAAGTACAACATTATTTGAATCATCACCTCAATCGCCTACAATATCCAGTACATCAGTTCAAATGTCCAGTACCGAAAAGGAAAAGAGAACTGCAGAGGAAAAATCTACATTTTCGGAATCCCTACCGCAATCAAGCACAACTGTTTCAAAGTCTTTTCCTCAATTGAGTACAATATCTAGTAGTTATTTTCCAACATCGAGTACAGAAAAACACGAAACAACTCCAGAGGAAATGTCTACATTTTCGGAATCTCAACCGCAATCAAGTACAACATTATTTGAATCATCACCTCAATCGCCTACAATACCCAGTAAATCAATTCAAATGTCTAGTACCGAAAAGGAAGAGAGAACTGCAGAGGAAAAATCTACATTTTCGGAATCTCAACCGCAATCAAGTACAACATTATTTGAATCATCACCTCAATCGCCTACAATATCCAGTACTTCAGTTCAAATGTCCAGTACCGAAAAGGAAGAGAGAACTGCAGAGGAAAAATCTACATTTTCGGAATCCCTACCACAATCAAGCACAACTGTTTCAAAGTCTTTTCCTCAATTGAGTACAATATCCAGTAGTTATTTTCCAACATCGAGTACAGAAAAATACGAAACAACTCCAGAGGAAAAGTCTACGTTTTCGGAATCTCAATCGCAATCAAGTACAACATTATTGGAATCATCACCTCAATCGCCTACAATATCCAGTACATCACTTCAAATGTCCAGTACCACAAGGGAAGAAAGAACTGCAGAGGAAAAATCTACATTTTCGGAATCTCACCCGCAATCAAGTACAACATTATTTGAATCATCACCTCAATCGCCTACAATACCCAGTAAATCAGTTCAAATGTCTAGTACCGAAAAGGAAGAGAGAACTGCAGAGGAAAAATCTACATTTTCGGAATCTCAACCGCAATCAAGTACAACATTATTTGAATCATCACCTCAATCGCCTACAATATCCAGTACTTCAGTTCAAATGTCCAGTACCGAAAAGGAAGAGAGAACTGCAGAGGAAAAATCTACATTTTCGGAATCCCTACCACAATCAAGCACAACTGTTTCAAAGTCTTTTCCTCAATTGAGTACAATATCCAGTAGTTATTTTCCAACATCGAGTACAGAAAAATACGAAACAACTCCAGAGGAAATGTCTACATTTTCGGAATCTCAACCGCAATCAAGTACAACATTATTGGAATCATCACCTCAATCGCCTACAATATCCAGTACATCACTTCAAATGTCCAGTACCACAAGGGAAGAAAGAACTGCAGAGGAAAAATCTACATTTTCGGAATCTCAACCGCAATCAAGTACAACATTATTTGAATCATCACCTCAATCGCCTACAATATCCAGTACATCAGTTCAAATGTCCAGTACCGAAAAGGAAGAGAGAACTGCAGAGGAAAAATCTACATTTTCGGAATCCCTACCGCAATCAAGCACAACTGTTTCAAAGTCTTTTCCTCATTTGAGTACAATATCCAGTAGTTATTTTCTATCATCGAGTACGGAAAAATACGAAACAACTCCAGAGGAAATGTCTACATTTTCAAAATTTCAACCGCAATCAAGTACAACATTATTGGAATCATCACCTCAATCGCCTACAATATCCAGTACTTCAGTTCAAATGTCCAGTACCGAAAAGAAAGAGAGAACTTCAGAGGAAAAATCTACATTTTCAGAATCTCTACCGCTATCAAGCACAACTATTTCAAAGTCTTTTCCTCATTTGAGTACAATATCTAGTAGTTATTTTCTATCATCGAGTACAGAAAAATACGCAACAGCTCCGGAGGAAAAGTCTACGCTTTCGGAATCTCAACCGCAATCAAGTACAACATTAATGGAATCATCAACTCAATCGCCTACATTATCCAGTACTTCACTTCAAATGTCCAGTACCGCAAAGGAAGAAAGAACTGCAGAGGAAAAATCTACATTTTCGGAATCTCATCCGCAATCAAGTACAACATTATTTGAATCATCACCTCAATCGCCTACAATACCCAGTAAATCAGTTCAAATGTCTAGTACCGAAAAGGAAGAGAGAACTGCAGAGGAAAAATCTACATTTTCGGAATCCCTACTGCAATCAAGCACAACTGTTTCAAAGTCTTTTACTCAATTGAGTACAATGTCCAGTAGTTATTTTCCAACATCGAGTACAGAAAAATACGAAACAACTCCAGAGGAAATGTCTACATTTTCGGAATCTCAACCGCACTCAAGTACAACAGTATTTAAATCATCACCTCAATCGCCTACAATACCCAGTAAATCAGTTCAAATGTCTAGTACCGAAAAGGAAGAGAGAACTGCAGAGGAAAAATCTACATTTTCGGAATCTCAACCGCAATCAAGTACAACATTATTTGAATCATCACCTCAATCGCCTACAATATCCAGTACTTCAGTTCAAATGACCAGTACCGAAAAGGAAGAGAGAACTGCAGAGGAAAAATCTACATTTTCGGAATCCCTACCGCAATCAAGCACAACTGTTTCAAAGTCTTTTCCTCAATTGAGTACAATATCTAGTAGTTATTTTCCAACATCGAGTACGGAAAAATACGAAACAACTCCAGAGGAAATGTCTACATTTTCAAAATCTCAACCGCCATCAAGTACAACATTATTGGAATCATCACCTCAATCGCCTACAATATCCAGTACTTCAGTTCAAATGTCCAGTACCGAAAAGGAAGAGAGAACTGCAGAGGAAAAATCTACATTTTCAGAATCTCTATCAAGCACAACTGTTTCAAAGTCTTTTCCTCAATTGAGTACAATATCCAGTAGTTATTTTCCAACATCGAGTACAGAAAAATACGAAACAACTCCAGAGGAAATGTCTACATTTTCGGAATCTCAACCGCAATCAAGTACAACATTATTTGAGTCATCACCTCAATCGCCTACAATATCCAGTACTTCAGTTCAAATGTCCAGTACCGAAAAGGAAGAGAGAACTGCAGAGGAAAAATCTACATTTTCAGAATCCCTACCGCAATCAAGCACAACTGTTTCAAAGTCTTTTCCTCAATTGAGTACAACATCCAGTAGTTATTTTCCAACATCGAGTACAGAAAAATACGAAACAACTCCAGAGGAAATGTCTACATTTTCGGAATCTCAACCGCAATCAAGTACAACATTATTTGAATCATCACCTCAATCGCCTACAATATCCAGTACTTCAGTTCAAATGTCCAGTACCGAAAAGGAAGACAGAACTGCAGAGGAAAAATCTACATTTTCGGAATCCCTACCGCAATCAAGCACAACTGTTTCAAAGTCTTTTCCTCATTTGAGTACAATATCCAGTAGTTATTTTCTATCATCGAGTACAGAAAAATACGCAACAGCTTCAGAGGAAAAGTCTACGTTTTCGGAATCTCAACCGCAATCAAGTACAACATTAATGGAATCATCACCTCAATCGCCTACATTATCCAGTACTTCACTTCAAATGTCCAGTACCGCAAAGGAAGAAAGAACTGCAGAGGAAAAATCTACATTTTCGGAATCTCATCCGCAATCAAGTACAACATTATTTGAATCATCACCTCAATCGCCTACAATACCCAGTAAATCAGTTCAAATGTCTAGTACCGAAAAGGAAGAGAGAACTGCAGAGGAAAAATCTACATTTTCGAAATCTCAACCGCAATCAAGTACAACATTATTTGAATCATCACCTCAATCGCCTACAATATCCAGTACATCAGTTCAAATGTCCAGTACCGAAAAGGAAGAGAGAACTGCAGAGGAAAGATCTACATTTTCGGAATCTCAACCGCAATCAAGTACAACATTATTTGAATCATCACCTCAATCGCCTACAATATCCAGTACATCAGTTCAAATGTCCAGTACCGAAAAGGAAGAGAGAACTGCAGAGGAAAAATCTACATTTTCGGAATCCCTACCGCAATCAAGCACAACTGTTTCAAAGTCTTTTCCTCAATTGAGTACAATATCCAGTAGTTATTTTCCAACATCGAGTACAGAAAAATACGAAACAACTCCAGAGGAAATGTCTACATTTTCGGAATCTCAACCGCAATCAAGTACAAAATTATTTGAATCATCACCTAAATCGCCTACAATACCCAGTAAATCAGTTCAAATGTCTAGTACCGAAAAGGAAGAGAGAACTGCAGAGGAAAAATCTACATTTTCGGAATCTCAACCGCAATCAAGTACAACATTATTTGAATCATCACCTCAATCGCCTACAACATCCAGTACTTCAGTTCAAATGTCCAGTACCGAAAAGGAAGAGAGAACTGCAGAGGAAAGATCTACATTTTCGGAATCTCAACCGCAATCAAGTACAACATTATTTGAATCATCACCTCAATCGCCTACAATATCCAGTACTTCAGTTCAAATGTCCAGTACCGAAAAGGAAGAGAGAACTGCAGAGGAAAAATCTACATTTTTGGAATCTCAACCGCAATCAAGTACAACATTATTTGAATCATCACCTCAATCGCCTACAATATCCAGTACTTCAGTTCAAATGTCCAGTACCGAAAAGGAAGAGAGCACTGCAGAGGAAAGATCTACATTTTCGGAATCTCAAACACAATCAAGTACAACATTATTGGAATCATCACCTCAGTCGCCTACAATATCCAGTACTTCAGTTCAAGTGTCCAGTACCGAAAGGGAAGAGAGAACTACAGAGGAAAAATCTACATTTCCGGAAACTCTACCGCAATCAAGCACAACTGTTTCAAAGTCTTTTCCTCATTTGAGTACAATATCCAGTAGAAATTTGCCAACATCGAGTACAGAAAAAAACGAAACAACTCCAGAAGAAATGTCTACATTTTCGGAATCTCAACCGCAATCAAGTACAACATTATTGGAATCATCACCTCAATCGCCTACAATATCCAGTACTTCACTTCAAATGTCCAGTACCGAAAAGGAAGGGAGAACTGCAGAGGAAAAATCTACATTTTCGGAATCTCAACCGCAATCAAGCACAACTGTTTCAAAGTCTTTTCCTCAATTGAGTACAATATCTAGTAGTTATTTTCCAACATCGAGTACAGAAAAACACGAAACAACTCCAGAGGAAATGTCTACATTTTCGGAATCTCAACCGCAATCAAGTACAACATTATTTGAATCATCACCTCAATCGCCTACAATACCCAGTAAATCAGTTCAAATGTCTAGTACCGAAAAGGAAGAGAGAACTGCAGAGGAAAAATCTACATTTTCGAAATCTCAACCGCAATCAAGTACAACATTATTTGAATCATCACCTCAATCGCCTACAATATCCAGTACATCAGTTCAAATGTCCAGTACCGAAAAGGAAGAGAGAACTGCAGAGGAAAGATCTACATTTTCGGAATCTCAACCGCAATCAAGTACAACATTATTTGAATCATCACCTCAATCGCCTACAATATCCAGTACATCAGTTCAAATGTCCAGTACCGAAAAGGAAAAGAGAACTGCAGAGGAAAAATCTACATTTTCGGAATCCCTACCGCAATCAAGCACAACTGTTTCAAAGTCTTTTCCTCAATTGAGTACAATATCTAGTAGTTATTTTCCAACATCGAGTACAGAAAAACACGAAACAACTCCAGAGGAAATGTCTACATTTTCGGAATCTCAACCGCAATCAAGTACAACATTATTTGAATCATCACCTCAATCGCCTACAATACCCAGTAAATCAATTCAAATGTCTAGTACCGAAAAGGAAGAGAGAACTGCAGAGGAAAAATCTACATTTTCGGAATCTCAACCGCAATCAAGTACAACATTATTTGAATCATCACCTCAATCGCCTACAATATCCAGTACTTCAGTTCAAATGTCCAGTACCGAAAAGGAAGAGAGAACTGCAGAGGAAAAATCTACATTTTCGGAATCCCTACCACAATCAAGCACAACTGTTTCAAAGTCTTTTCCTCAATTGAGTACAATATCCAGTAGTTATTTTCCAACATCGAGTACAGAAAAATACGAAACAACTCCAGAGGAAAAGTCTACGTTTTCGGAATCTCAATCGCAATCAAGTACAACATTATTGGAATCATCACCTCAATCGCCTACAATATCCAGTACATCACTTCAAATGTCCAGTACCACAAGGGAAGAAAGAACTGCAGAGGAAAAATCTACATTTTCGGAATCTCACCCGCAATCAAGTACAACATTATTTGAATCATCACCTCAATCGCCTACAATACCCAGTAAATCAGTTCAAATGTCTAGTACCGAAAAGGAAGAGAGAACTGCAGAGGAAAAATCTACATTTTCGGAATCTCAACCGCAATCAAGTACAACATTATTTGAATCATCACCTCAATCGCCTACAATATCCAGTACTTCAGTTCAAATGTCCAGTACCGAAAAGGAAGAGAGAACTGCAGAGGAAAAATCTACATTTTCGGAATCCCTACCACAATCAAGCACAACTGTTTCAAAGTCTTTTCCTCAATTGAGTACAATATCCAGTAGTTATTTTCCAACATCGAGTACAGAAAAATACGAAACAACTCCAGAGGAAATGTCTACATTTTCGGAATCTCAACCGCAATCAAGTACAACATTATTGGAATCATCACCTCAATCGCCTACAATATCCAGTACATCACTTCAAATGTCCAGTACCACAAGGGAAGAAAGAACTGCAGAGGAAAAATCTACATTTTCGGAATCTCAACCGCAATCAAGTACAACATTATTTGAATCATCACCTCAATCGCCTACAATATCCAGTACATCAGTTCAAATGTCCAGTACCGAAAAGGAAGAGAGAACTGCAGAGGAAAAATCTACATTTTCGGAATCCCTACCGCAATCAAGCACAACTGTTTCAAAGTCTTTTCCTCATTTGAGTACAATATCCAGTAGTTATTTTATATCATCGAGTACGGAAAAATACGAAACAACTCCAGAGGAAATGTCTACATTTTCAAAATTTCAACCGCAATCAAGTACAACATTATTGGAATCATCACCTCAATCGCCTACAATATCCAGTACTTCAGTTCAAATGTCCAGTACCGAAAAGAAAGAGAGAACTTCAGAGGAAAAATCTACATTTTCAGAATCTCTACCGCTATCAAGCACAACTATTTCAAAGTCTTTTCCTCATTTGAGTACAATATCTAGTAGTTATTTTCTATCATCGAGTACAGAAAAATACGCAACAGCTCCGGAGGAAAAGTCTACGCTTTCGGAATCTCAACCGCAATCAAGTACAACATTAATGGAATCATCAACTCAATCGCCTACATTATCCAGTACTTCACTTCAAATGTCCAGTACCGCAAAGGAAGAAAGAACTGCAGAGGAAAAATCTACATTTTCGGAATCTCATCCGCAATCAAGTACAACATTATTTGAATCATCACCTCAATCGCCTACAATACCCAGTAAATCAGTTCAAATGTCTAGTACCGAAAAGGAAGAGAGAACTGCAGAGGAAAAATCTACATTTTCGGAATCCCTACTGCAATCAAGCACAACTGTTTCAAAGTCTTTTACTCAATTGAGTACAATGTCCAGTAGTTATTTTCCAACATCGAGTACAGAAAAATACGAAACAACTCCAGAGGAAATGTCTACATTTTCGGAATCTCAACCGCACTCAAGTACAACAGTATTTAAATCATCACCTCAATCGCCTACAATACCCAGTAAATCAGTTCAAATGTCTAGTACCGAAAAGGAAGAGAGAACTGCAGAGGAAAAATCTACATTTTCGGAATCTCAACCGCAATCAAGTACAACATTATTTGAATCATCACCTCAATCGCCTACAATATCCAGTACTTCAGTTCAAATGACCAGTACCGAAAAGGAAGAGAGAACTGCAGAGGAAAAATCTACATTTTCGGAATCCCTACCGCAATCAAGCACAACTGTTTCAAAGTCTTTTCCTCAATTGAGTACAATATCTAGTAGTTATTTTCCAACATCGAGTACGGAAAAATACGAAACAACTCCAGAGGAAATGTCTACATTTTCAAAATCTCAACCGCCATCAAGTACAACATTATTGGAATCATCACCTCAATCGCCTACAATATCCAGTACTTCAGTTCAAATGTCCAGTACCGAAAAGGAAGAGAGAACTGCAGAGGAAAAATCTACATTTTCAGAATCCCTATCAAGCACAACTGTTTCAAAGTCTTTTCCTCAATTGAGTACAATATCCAGTAGTTATTTTCCAACATCGAGTACAGAAAAATACGAAACAACTCCAGAGGAAATGTCTACATTTTCGGAATCTCAACCGCAATCAAGTACAACATTATTTGAGTCATCACCTCAATCGCCTACAATATCCAGTACTTCAGTTCAAATGTCCAGTACCGAAAAGGAAGAGAGAACTGCAGAGGAAAAATCTACATTTTCAGAATCCCTACCGCAATCAAGCACAACTGTTTCAAAGTCTTTTCCTCAATTGAGTACAACATCCAGTAGTTATTTTCCAACATCGAGTACAGAAAAATACGAAACAACTCCAGAGGAAATGTCTACATTTTCGGAATCTCAACCGCAATCAAGTACAACATTATTTGAATCATCACCTCAATCGCCTACAATATCCAGTACTTCAGTTCAAATGTCCAGTACCGAAAAGGAAGACAGAACTGCAGAGGAAAAATCTACATTTTCGGAATCCCTACCGCAATCAAGCACAACTGTTTCAAAGTCTTTTCCTCATTTGAGTACAATATCCAGTAGTTATTTTCTATCATCGAGTACAGAAAAATACGCAACAGCTTCAGAGGAAAAGTCTACGTTTTCGGAATCTCAACCGCAATCAAGTACAACATTAATGGAATCATCACCTCAATCGCCTACATTATCCAGTACTTCACTTCAAATGTCCAGTACCGCAAAGGAAGAAAGAACTGCAGAGGAAAAATCTACATTTTCGGAATCTCATCCGCAATCAAGTACAACATTATTTGAATCATCACCTCAATCGCCTACAATACCCAGTAAATCAGTTCAAATGTCTAGTACCGAAAAGGAAGAGAGAACTGCAGAGGAAAAATCTACATTTTCGAAATCTCAACCGCAATCAAGTACAACATTATTTGAATCATCACCTCAATCGCCTACAATATCCAGTACATCAGTTCAAATGTCCAGTACCGAAAAGGAAGAGAGAACTGCAGAGGAAAGATCTACATTTTCGGAATCTCAACCGCAATCAAGTACAACATTATTTGAATCATCACCTCAATCGCCTACAATATCCAGTACATCAGTTCAAATGTCCAGTACCGAAAAGGAAGAGAGAACTGCAGAGGAAAAATCTACATTTTCGGAATCCCTACCGCAATCAAGCACAACTGTTTCAAAGTCTTTTCCTCAATTGAGTACAATATCCAGTAGTTATTTTCCAACATCGAGTACAGAAAAATACGAAACAACTCCAGAGGAAATGTCTACATTTTCGGAATCTCAACCGCAATCAAGTACAAAATTATTTGAATCATCACCTAAATCGCCTACAATACCCAGTAAATCAGTTCAAATGTCTAGTACCGAAAAGGAAGAGAGAACTGCAGAGGAAAAATCTACATTTTCGGAATCTCAACCGCAATCAAGTACAACAATATTTGAATCATCACCTCAATCGCCTACAAAATCCAGTACTTCAGTTCAAATGTCCAGTACCGAAAAAGAAGAGAGAGCTGCAGAGGAAAAATCTACATTTTCGGAATCCCTACTGCAATTAAGCACAACTGTTTCAAAGTCTTTTCCTCAATTGAGTACAATATCCAGTAGTTATTTTCCAACATCGAGTACAGAAAAATACGAAACAACTCCAGAGGAAATGTCTACATTTTCGGAATCTCAACCGCAATCAAGTACAACAATATTTGAATCATCACCTCAATCGCTTACAATATCCAGTACTTCAGTTCAAATGTCCAGTACCGAAAAGGAAGAGAGAACTGCAGAGGAAAAATCTACATTTTCGGAATCCCTACTGCAATCAAGCACAACTGTTTCAAAGTCTTTTCCTCAATTGAGTACAATGTCCAGTACTTATTTTCAAACATCGAGTACAGAAAAATACGCAACAGCTCCAGAGGAAAAGTCTACGTTTTCGGAATCTCAACCGCAATCAAGTACAACATTAATGGAATCATCACCTCAATCGCCTACAATATCCAGTACTTCACTTCAAATGACCAGTACCGCAAAGGAAAAAAGAACTGCAGAGGAAAAATCTACATTTTCGGAATCTCATCCGCAATCAAGTACAACATTATTTGAATCATCACATCAATCGCCTACAATACCCAGTACTTCAGTTCAAATGTCCAGTACCGAAAAGAAAGAGAGAACTACAGAGGAAAAATCTACATTTTCTCAATCGCCTACAATATCCAGTACTTCAGTTCAAATGTCCAGTACCGAAAATGAAGAGATAACTACAGAGGGAAAATCTACATTTTCGGAATCCCTACCGCAATCAAGCACAACTGTTTCAAAGTCTTTTCCTCAATTGAGTACAATATCCAGTAGTTATTTTCCAACATCGAGTACAGAAAAATACGAAACAACTCCAGAGGAAATGTCTACATTTCCGGAATCTCAACCGCAATCAAGTACAACATTATTTGAAACATCACCTCAATCGCCTACAATATCCAGTACTTCAGTTCAAATGTCCAGTACCGAAAAGGAAGAGAGAACTGCAGAGGAAAAATCTACATTTTCGGAATCTCAACCGCAATCAAGCACAACTGTTTCAAAGTCTTTTCCTCAATTGAGTACAATATCCAGTAGTTATTTTCCATTATCGAGTACAGAAAAACACGAAACAACTCCAGAGAAAATGTCTACATTTTCGGAATCTCAACCGCAATCAAGTACAACAGTATTTAAATCATCACCTCAATCGCCTACAATACCCAGTAAATCAGTTCAAATGTCTAGTACCGAAAAGGAAGAGAGAACTGCAGAGGAAAAATCTACATTTTCGGAATCTCAACCGCAATCAAGTACAACATTATTTGAATCATCACCTCAATCGCCTACAATATCCAGTACTTCAGTTCAAATGACCAGTACCGAAAAGGAAGAGAGAACTGCAGAGGAAAAATCTACATTTTCGGAATCCCTACCGCAATCAAGCACAACTGTTTCAAAGTCTTTTCCTCAATTGAGTACAATATCTAGTAGTTATTTTCCAACATCGAGTACGGAAAAATACGAAACAACTCCAGAGGAAATGTCTACATTTTCGGAATCTCAACCGCCATCAAGTACAACATTATTGGAATCATCACCTCAATCGCCTACAATATCCAGTACTTCAGTTCAAATGTCCAGTACCGAAAAGGAAGAGAGAACTGCAGAGGAAAAATCTACATTTTCAGAATCCCTATCAAGCACAACTGTTTCAAAGTCTTTTCCTCAATTGAGTACAATATCCAGTAGTTATTTTCCAACATCGAGTACAGAAAAATACGAAACAACTCCAGAGGAAATGTCTACATTTTCGGAATCTCAACCGCAATCAAGTACAACATTATTTGAGTCATCACCTCAATCGCCTACAATATCCAGTACTTCAGTTCAAATGTCCAGTACCGAAAAGGAAGAGAGAACTGCAGAGGAAAAATCTACATTTTCAGAATCCCTACCGCAATCAAGCACAACTGTTTCAAAGTCTTTTCCTCAATTGAGTACAATATCCAGTAGTTATTTTCCAACATCGAGTACAGAAAAATACGAAACAACTCCAGAGGAAATGTCTACATTTTCGGAATCTCAACCGCAATCAAGTACAACATTATTTGAATCATCACCTAAATCGCCTACAATATCCAGTACTTCAGTTCAAATGTCCAGTACCGAAAAGGAAGACAGAACTGCAGAGGAAAAATCTACATTTTCGGAATCCCTACCGCAATCAAACACAACTGTTTCAAAGTCTTTTCCTCATTTGAGTACAATATCCAGTAGTTATTTTCTATCATCGAGTACAGAAAAATACGCAACAGCTTCAGAGGAAAAGTCTACGTTTTCGGAATCTCAACCGCAATCAAGTACAACATTAATGGAATCATCACCTCAATCGCCTACATTATCCAGTACTTCACTTCAAATGTCCAGTACCGCAAAGGAAGAAAGAACTGCAGAGGAAAAATCTACATTTTCGGAATCTCATCCGCAATCAAGTACAACATTATTTGAATCATCACCTCAATCGCCTACAATACCCAGTAAATCAGTTCAAATGTCTAGTACCGAAAAGGAAGAGAGAACTGCAGAGGAAAAATCTACATTTTCGAAATCTCAACCGCAATCAAGTACAACATTATTTGAATCATCACCTCAATCGCCTACAATATCCAGTACATCAGTTCAAATGTCCAGTACCGAAAAGGAAGAGAGAACTGCAGAGGAAAGATCTACATTTTCGGAATCTCAACCGCAATCAAGTACAACATTATTTGAATCATCACCTCAATCGCCTACAATATCCAGTACATCAGTTCAAATGTCCAGTACCGAAAAGGAAGAGAGAACTGCAGAGGAAAAATCTACATTTTCGGAATCCCTACCGCAATCAAGCACAACTGTTTCAAAGTCTTTTCCTCAATTGAGTACAATATCCAGTAGTTATTTTCCAACATCGAGTACAGAAAAATACGAAACAACTCCAGAGGAAATGTCTACATTTTCGGAATCTCAACCGCAATCAAGTACAACATTATTTGAATCATCACCTAAATCGCCTACAATACCCAGTAAATCAGTTCAAATGTCTAGTACCGAAAAGGAAGAGAGAACTGCAGAGGAAAAATCTACATTTTCGGAATCTCAACCGCAATCAAGTACAACATTATTGGAATCATCACCTCAATCGCCTACAACATCCAGTACTTCAGTTCAAATGTGCAGTACCGAAAAGGAAGAGAGAACTGCAGAGGAAAGATCTACATTTTCGGAATCTCAACCGCAATCAAGTACAACATTATTTGAATCATCACCTCAATCGCCTACAATATCCAGTACTTCAGTTCAAATGTCCAGTACCGAAAAGGAAGAGAGAACTGCAGAGGAAAAATCTACATTTTCGGAATCTCAACCGCAATCAAGTACAACATTATTTGAATCATCACCTCAATCGCCTACAATATCCAGTACTTCAGTTCAAATGTCCAGTACCGAAAAGGAAGAGAGCACTGCAGAGGAAAGATCTACATTTTCGGAATCTCAAACACAATCAAGTACAACATTATTGGAATCATCACCTCAGTCGCCTACAATATCCAGTACTTCAGTTCAAGTGTCCAGTACCGAAAGGGAAGAGAGAACTACAGAGGAAAAATCTACATTTTCGGAAACTCTACCGCAATCAAGCACAACTGTTTCAAAGTCTTTTCCTCATTTGAGTACAATATCCAGTAGAAATTTGCCAACATCGAGTACAGAAAAAAACGAAACAACTCCAGAGGAAATGTCTACATTTTCGGAATCTCAACCGCAATCAAGTACAACATTATTGGAATCATCACCTCAATCGCCTACAATATCCAGTACTTCACTTCAAATGTCCAGTACCGAAAAGGAAGGGAGAACTGCAGAGGAAAAATCTACATTTTCGGAATCTCAACCGCAATCAAGCACAACTGTTTCAAAGTCTTTTCCTCAATTGAGTACAATGTCCAGTACTTATTTTCAAACATCGAGTACAGAAAAATACGCAACAGCTCCAGAGGAAAAGTCTAAGTTTTCGGAATCTCAACCGCAATCAAGTACAACATTAATGGAATCATCACCTCAATCGCCTACAATATCCAGTACTTCACTTCAAATGTCCAGTACCGCAAAGGAAAAAAGAACTGCAGAGGAAAAATCTACATTTTCGGAATCTCATCCGCAATCAAGTACAACATTATTTGAATCATCACATCAATCGCCTACAATACCCAGTAAATCAGTTCAAATGTCTAGTACCGAAAAGGAAGAGAGAACTGCAGAGGAAAAATCTACATTTTCGGAATCCCTACCGCAATCAAGCACAACTGTTTCAAAGTCTTTTCCTCAATTGAGTACAATATCCAGTAGTTATTTTCCAACATCGAGTAAAGAAAAATACGAAGCAACTCCAGAGGAAATGTCTACATTTTCGGAATCTCAACCGCAATCAAGTACAACAATATTTGAATCATCACCTCAATCGCCTACAAAATCCAGTACTTCAGTTCAAATGTCCAGTACCGAAAAAGAAGAGAGAGCTGCAGAGGAAAAATCTACATTTTCGGAATCCCTACTGCAATTAAGCACAACTGTTTCAAAGTCTTTTCCTCAATTGAGTACAATATCCAGTAGTTATTTTCCAACATCGAGTACAGAAAAATACGAAACAACTCCAGAGGAAATGTCTACATTTTCGGAATCTCAACCGCAATCAAGTACAACAATATTTGAATCATCACCTCAATCGCTTACAATATCCAGTACTTCAGTTCAAATGTCCAGTACCGAAAAGGAAGAGAGAACTGCAGAGGAAAAATCTTCATTTTCGGAATCCCTACTGCAATCAAGCACAACTGTTTCAAAGTCTTTTCCTCAATTGAGTACAATGTCCAGTACTTATTTTCAAACATCGAGTACAGAAAAATACGCAACAGCTCCAGAGGAAAAGTCTACGTTTTCGGAATCTCAACCGCAATCAAGTACAACATTAATGGAATCATCACCTCAATCGCCTACAATATCCAGTACTTCACTTCAAATGTCCAGTACCGCAAAGGAAAAAAGAACTGCAGAGGAAAAATCAACATTTTCGGAATCTCATCCGCAATCAAGTACAACATTATTTGAATCATCACATCAATCGCCTACAATACCCAGTAAATCAGTTCAAATGTCTAGTACCGAAAAGGAAGAGAGAACTGCAGAGGAAAAATCTACATTTTCGGAATACCTACTGCAATTAAGCACAACTGTTTCAAAGTCTTTTCCTCAATTGAGTACAATATCCAGTAGTTATTTTCAAACATCGAGTGCAGAAAAATACGCAAAATATCCAGACCAAAAGTCTACATTTTCGGAATCTCAACCGCAATCAAGTACAACATTAATGGAATCATCACCTCAATCGCCTACAATATCCAGTACTTCAGTTCAAATGTCCAGTACCGAAAAGAAAGAGAGAACTACAGAGGAAAAATCTACATTTTCTCAATCGCCTACAATATCCAGTACTTCAGTTCAAATGTCCAGTACCGAAAATGAAGAGATAACTACAGAGGGAAAATCTACATTTTCGGAATCCCTACCGCAATCAAGCACAACTGTTTCAAAGTCTTTTCCTCAATTGAGTACAATATCCAGTAGTTATTTTCCAACATCGAGTACAGAAAAATACGAAACAACTCCAGAGAAAATGTCTACATTTCCGGAATCTCAACCGCAATCAAGTACAACATTATTTGAAACATCACCTCAATCGCCTACAATATCCAGTACTTCAGTTCAAATGTCCAGTACCGAAAAGGAAGAGAGAACTGCAGAGGAAAAATCTACATTTTCGGAATCTCAACCGCAATCAAGCACAACTGTTTCAAAGTCTTTTCCTCAATTGAGTACAATATCCAGTAGTTATTTTCCATTATCGAGTACAGAAAAATACGAAACAACTCCAGAGAAAATGTCTACATTTTCGAAATCTCAACCACAATCAAGTACAACAATATTTGAATCATCACCTCAATCGCCTACAGTATCCAGTACTTCAGTTCAAATGTCCAGTACCGAAAAGGAAGAGAGAACTGCAGAGGAAAAATCTACATTTTCGGAATCCGTACCGCAATCAAGCACAACTGTTTCAAAGTCTTTTCCTCAATTGAGTACAATATCCAGTAGTTATTTTCCAACATCGAGTAAAGAAAAATACGAAGCAACTCCAGAGGAAATGTCTACATTTTCGGAGTCTCAACCGCAATCAAGTACAACATTATTGGAATCATCACCTCAGTCGCCTACAATATCCAGTACTTCAGTTCAAGTGTCCAGTACCGAAAGGGAAGAGAGAACTACAGAGGAAAAATCTACATTTTCGGAAACTCTACCGCAATCAAGCACAACTGTTTCAAAGTCTTTTCCTCATTTGAGTACAATATCCAGTAGAAATTTGCCAACATCGAGTACAGAAAAAAACGAAACAACTCCAGAGGAAATGTCTACATTTTCGGAATCTCAACCGCAATCAAGAACAACAATATTAGAATCATTACCTCAATCGCCTACAATAGCCAGTACTTCAGTTCAAATGTCCAGTACCGAAAAGGAAGAGAGAACTGCAGAGGAAAAATCTACATTTTCGGAATCCCTACTGCAATCAAGCACAACTGTTTCGAAGTCTTTTCCTCAATTGAGTACAATATCCAGTAGTTATTTTACAACATCGAGTACAGAAAAATACGAAACAACTCCAGAGCAAAAGTCTACATTTTCAGAATCTCAACCGCAATTAAGTACAACATTATTGGAATCATCACCTCAATCGCCTACACTATCCAGTACTTCAGTCCAAATGTCCAGTACCGAAAAGGAAGAGAGATTTGCAGAGGAAAAGTCTACATTTTCGGAATCTCGGCCGCAATCAAGTACAAAATTATTGGAATCATCACCACAATCTTCTACAATATCCAGTACTTCAGTCCAAATGTCCAGTACCGAAAAGGAAGAGAGAACTACAAAGCAAAAGTCTACATTTTCGGAATCTCAACCGCAATCAAGTACAACAATATTTGAATCATCACCTCAATCGCCTACAAAATCCAGTACTTCAGTTCAAATGTCCAGTACCGAAAAGGAAGAGAGAACTACAGAGGAAAAACCAACATTTCCGGAATCCCTTCCGCAAACAAGCACAACTTTTTCAAAGTCTTTTCCTCAATTGAGTACAATATCCAGTAGTTATTTTCAAACATCGAGCTCAGAAAAATATGCAACAACTCCAGAGGAAAAGTTTACATTTTCGGAATCTCAACCGCAATCAAGTACAACATTAGTGGAATCATCACCTCAATCGCCTACAATATCCAGTACTTCAGTTCAAATGTCCAGTACCGAAAAGGAAGAGAGAACTGCAGAGGAAAAATCTACATTTTCGGAATCCCTACCGCAATCAAGCACAACTGTTTCAAAGTCTTTTCCTCAATTGAGTACAATATCCAGTAGTTATTTTCCAACATCGAGTACAGAAAAATACGAAACAACTCCAGAGGAATTGTCTACATTTTCGGAGTCTCAACCGCAATCAAGTACAACAATATTTGAATCATCACCTCAATCGCTTACAATATCCAGTACTTCAGTTCAAATGTCCAGTACCGAAAAGGAAGAGAGAACTGCAGAGGAAAAATCTACATTTTCGGAATCCCCACCGCAATTAAGCACAACTGTTTCAAAGTCTTTTCCTCAATTGAGTACAATATCCAGTAGTTATTTTCCAACATCGAGTACAGAAAAATACGAAACAACTCCAGAGGAAATGTCTACATATTCGGAATCTCAACCGCAATCAAGTACAACAATATTTGAATCACCACCTCAATCGCCTACAATATCCAGTACTTCAGTCCAAATGTCCAGTACCGAAAAGGAAGAGAGAACTACAGAGGAAAAATCAACATTTTCGGAATCTCAAACACAAGCAAGTACAACATTATTGGAATCATCACCTCAGTCGCCTACAATATCCAGTACTTCAGTCCAAATGTCCAGAACCGAAAAGGAAAAGAGAACTGCAGAGGAAAAATCTACATTTTCGGAATCTCAACCGCAATCAAGTACAACATTAATGGAATCATCGCCTCAATCGCCTACAATATCCAGTACTTCAGTTCAAATGTCCAGTACCAAAAAAGAAGAGAGAACTACAGAGGGAAAATCTACATTTTCGAAATCCCTACCGCAATCAAGCACAACTGTTTCAAAGTCTTTTCCTCAATTGAGTACAATATCCAGTAGTTATTTTCCAACATCGAGTACAGAAAAATATGAAACAACTCCAGAGGAAAAATCTACATTTTCGGAGTCTCTACCGCAATCAAGCACAACTGTTTCAAAGTCTTTTCCTCATTTGAGTACAATATCCAGTAGTTATTTTCTATCATCCAGTACAGAAAAATACGCAACAACTCCAGAGGAAAAGTCTACGTTTTCGGAATCTCAACCGCAATCAAGTACAACATTAATGGAATCATCACCTCAGTCGCCTACAATATCCAGTACTTCAGTTCAAATGTCCAGTACCGAAAATGAAGAGAGAACTACAGAGGGAAAATCTACATTTTCGGAATCCCTACCGCAATCAAGCACAACTGTTTCGAAGTCTTTTCCTCAATTGAGTACAATATACAGTAGTTATTTTCCAACATCGAGTACAGAAAAATACGAAACAACTCCAGAGGAAATGTCTACATATTCGGAATCTCAACCGCAATCAAGTACAACAATATTTGAATCATCACCTCAATCGCCTACAATATCCAGTACTTCAGTCCAAATGTCCAGTACCGAAAAGGAAGAGAGAACTACAGAGGAAAAATCAACATTTTCGGAATCTCAAACACAAGCAAGTACAACATTATTGGAATCATCACCTCAGTCGCCTACAATATCCAGTACTTCAGTCCAAATGTCCAGAACCGAAAAGGAAAAGAGAGCTGCAGAGGAAAAATCTACATTTTCGGAATCTCAACCGCAATCAAGTACAACATTAATGGAATCATCGCCTCAATCGCCTACAATATCCAGTACTTCAGTTCAAATGTCCAGTACCAAAAAAGAAAAGAGAACTACAGAGGGAAAATCTACATATTCGGAATCCCTACCGCAATCAAGCACAACTGTTTCAAAGTCTTTTCCTCAATTGAGTACAATATCCAGTAGTTATTTTCCAACATCGAGTACAGAAAAATACGAAACAACTCCAGAGCAAAAGTCTACATTTTCGGAATCTCAACCGCAATTAAGTACAACATTATTGGAATCATCACCTCAATCGCCTACAATATCCAGTTCTTCACTTCAAATGTCCAGTACCGAAAAGGAAGAGAGATTTGCAGAGGAAAAGTCTACATTTTCGAAATCTCAGCCGCAATCAAGTACAACATTATTTGAATCATTACCTCAATCGCCTACAATATCCAGTACTTCAGTTCAAATGTCCAGTACCGCCAAGGAAGAGAAAACTACAGAAGGAAAATCTACATTTTCGGAATCCCTACCGCAATCAAGCACAACTGTTTCAAGGTCTTTTCCTCAATTGAGTACAATATTCAGTAGTTATTTTCCATTATCGAGTACAGAAAAATACGAGACAACTCCAGAGAAAATGTCTACATTTTCGGAATCTCAACCGCAATCAAGTACAACATTATTTGAATCATCACCTCAATCGCCTACAATATCCAGTACTTCACTTCAAATGTCCAGTACCGAAAAGGAAGAGAGAACTGCAGAGAAAAAATCTACATTTTCGAAATCTCAGCCGCAATCAAGTACAACATTAATGGAATCATCACCTCAATCGCCTACAATATCCAGTACTTCAGTTCAAATGTCCAGTACCGAAAATGAAGAGAGAACTACAGAGGAAAAATCTACATTTTCGGAATCCCTACCGCAATCAAGCGCAACTGTTTCAAAGTCTTTTCCTCAATTGAGTACAATATCCAGTAGTTATTTTCCAACATCGAGTACAGAAAAATACGAAACAACTCCAGAGGAAATGTCTACATTTTCGGAATCTCAACCGCAATCAAATACTACAATATTAGAATCATTACCTCAATCGCCTAAAATAGCCAGTACTTCAGTTCAAATGTCCAGTACCGAAAAGGAAGAGAGAACTGCAGAGGAAAAATCTACATTTTCGGAATCCCTACTGCATTCAAGCACAACTGTTTCAAAGTCTTTTCCTCAATTGAGTACAATATCCAGTAGTTATTTTCCAACATCGAGTACAGAAAAATACGAAACAACTCCACAGAAAAAGTCTACATTTTCGGAAACTCAACCGCAATTAAGTACAACATTATTGGAATCATCACCTCAATCGCCTACAATATCCAGTACTTCACTTCAAATGTCCAGTACCGAAAAGGAAGAAAGAACTGCAGAGGAAAAATCTACCTTTTCGGAATCCCTACCGCAAACCAGCACAACTGTTGCAAAGTCTTTTCCTCAATTGAGTACAATATCCAGTAGTTATTTTCAAACATCGAGTGCAGAAAAATACGCAACATATCCAGAGCAAAAGTCTACATTTTCGGAATCTCAACCGCAATTAAGTACAACATTATTGGAATCATCACCTCAGTCGCCTACAATATCCAGTACTTCACTTCAAATGTCCAGTGCCGAAAAGGAAGAGAGATTTGCAGAGGAAAAGTCTACATTTTCGGAATCTCGGCCGCAATCAAGTACAAAATTATTGGAAACATCACCACAATCTTCTACAATAGCCAGTACTTCAGTCCAAATGTCCAGTACCGAAAAGGAAGAGAGAACTACAGAGGAAAAATCTACATTTTCGGAATCCCTACCGCAATCAAGCACAACTGTTTCAAAGTCTTTTCCTCAATTGAGTACAATATCCAGTAGTTATTTTCCAACATCGAGTACAGAAAAATACGAAACAACTCCAGAGGAAGTGTCTCCATATTCGGAATCTCAACCGCGATCAAGTACAACAATATTTGAATCATCACCTCAATCGCCTACAATATCCAGTACTTCAGTTCAACTGTCCAGTACCGAAAAGGAAGAGAAAACTGCAGAGGAAAAATCTACATTTTTGGAATCCCTACCGCAATTAAGCACAACTGTTTCAAAGTCTTTTCCTCAATTGAGTACAATATCCAGTAGATATTTTCCAACATCGAGTACAGAAAAATACGAAACAACTCCAGAGGAAATGTCTACATTTTCGGAATCTCAACCGCAATCAAGTACAACAATATTTGAATCATCACCTCAATCGCTTACAATATCCAGTACTTCAGTTCAAATGTCCAGTACCGAAAAGGAAGAGAGAACTGCAGAGGAAAAATCTACATTTTCGGAATCCCTACCGCAATCAAGCACAACTGTTTCAAAGTCTTTTCCTCAATTGAGTACAATATCCAGTAGTTATTTTCCAACATCGAGTATAGAAAAATACGAAACAGCTCCAGAGGAAATGTCTACATATTCGGAATCTCAACCGCAATCAAGTACAACAATATTTGAATCATCACCTCAATCGCATACAATATCCAGTACTTCAGTTCAACTGTCCAGTACCGAAAAGGAAGAGAAAACTGCAGAGGAAAAATCTACATTTTTGGAATCCCTACCGCAATCAAGCACAACTGTTTCAAAGTCTTTTCCTCAATTGAGTACAATATCCAGTAGTTATTTTCCAACATCGAGTACAGAAAAATACGAAACAACTCCAGAGGAAAAATCTACATTTTCGGAATCTCTACCGCAATCAAGCACAACTGTTTCAAAGTCTTTTCCTCATTTGAGTACAATATCCAGTAGTTATTTTCTATCATCCAGTACAGAAAAATACGCAACAACTCCAGAGGAAAAGTCTACGTTTTCGGAATCTCAACCGCAATCAAGTACAACATTAATGGAATCATCACCTCAGTCGCCTACAATATCCAGTACTTCAGTTCAAATGTCCAGTACCGAAAATGAAGAGAGAACTACAGAGGGAAAATCTACATTTTCGGAATCCCTACCGCAATCAAGCACAACTGTTTCAAAGTCTTTTCCTCAATTGAGTACAATATCCAGTAGTTATTTTCCAACATCGAGTACAGAAAAATACGAAACAACTCCAGAGCAAAAGTCTACATTTTCGGAATCTCAACCGCAATTAAGTACAACATTATTGGAATCATCACCTGAACCGCCTACAATATCCAGTACTTCACTTCAAATGTCCAGTACCGAAAAGGAAGAGAGATTTGCAGAGAAAAAATCTACCTTTTCGGAATCTCAACCGCAATCAAGTACAACATTATTTGAATCATCACCTCAATCGCCTACAATACCCAGTACTTCAGTTCAAATGTCCAGTACCGAAAAGGAAAAGAGAACTGCAGAGGAAAAATCTACATTTTCGGAATCCCTACCGCAATCAAGCACAACTGTTTCAAAGTCTTTTCCTCAATTGAGTACAATATCCAGTAGTTATTTTCAAACATGGAGTGCAGAAAAATACGCAACATATCCAGAGCAAATGTCTACATTTTTGGAATCTCAACCGAAATTAAGTACAACATTATCGGAATCATCACCTCAGTCGCCTACAATATCCAGTATTTCACTTCAAATGTCCAGTACCGAAAAGGAAAAGAGATCTGCAGAGGAAAAATCTACATTTTCGGAATCTCAAACGCAATCAAGTACAACATTAATGGTATCATCACCTCAATCGCCTACAATATCCAGTACTTCAGTTCAAATGTCCAGTACCGAAAAGGAAGAGAGAACTACAGAGGAAAAATCTACATTTTCGGAATCCCTACCGCAATCAAGCACAACTGTTTCAAAGTCTTTTCCTCAATTGAGTACAATATCCAGTAGTTATTTTCAAACACCGAGTGCAGAAAAATACGCAACATATCCAGAGCAAAAGTCTACATTTTCGGAATCTCAACCGCAATTAAGTACAACACTATTGGAATCATCACCTCAATCGCCTACAATATCCAGTACTTCACTTCAAATGTCCAGTACCGAAAAGGAAAAGAGATCTGCAGAGGAAAAATCTACATTTTCGGAATCTCAAACGCAATCAAGTACAACATTATTTGAATCATCACCTCAATCGCCTACAATACCGCGTAAATCAGTTCAAATGTCTAGTACCGAAAATGAAGAGAGAACTGCAGAGGAAAAATCTACATTTTCGGAATCCCTACCGCAATCAAGCACAACTGTTTCAAAGTCTTTTCCTCAATTGAGTACAATATCCAGTAGTTATTTTCAAACATCGAGTGCAGAAAAATACGCAACATATCCAGAGCATAAGTCTACATTTTCAACATTATTGGAATCATCACCTCAATCGCCTACAATATCCCGTACTTCACTTCAAACTACAGAGGAAAAATCTACATTTTCGGAATCTCAACCGCAATCAAGCATAACTGTTTCAAAGTCTTTTCCTCAATTGAGTACAATATCCAGTAGTTATTTTCAAACATCGAGTGCAGAAAAGTTCGCAACATATCCAGAGCATAAGTCTACATTTTCAACATTATTGGAATCATCACCTCAATCGCCTACAATATCCAGTACTTCACTTCAAATGTCCAGTACCGAAAAGGAAAAGAGATCTGCAGAGGAAAAATCTACATTTTCGGAATCTCAAACGCAATCAAGTACAACATTATTTGAATCATCACCTCAATCGCCTACAATACCGCGTAAATCAGTTCAAATGTCTAGTACCGAAAATGAAGAGAGAACTGCAGAGGAAAAATCTACATTTTCGGAATCCCTACCGCAATCAAGCACAACTGTTTCAAAGTCTTTTCCTCAATTGAGTACAATATCCAGTAGTTATTTTCAAACATCGAGTGCAGAAAAATACGCAACATATCCAGATCATAAGTCTACATTTTCAACATTATTTGAATCATCACCTCAATCTTCTACAATATCCAGTACTTCACTTCAAATGTCCAGTACCGAAAAGGAAGAGAGAACTGCAGAGGAAAAATCTACATTTTCGGAATCCCTACCGCAATCAAGCACAACTGTTTCAAAGTCTTTTCCTCAATTGAGTACAATATCCAGTAGTTATTTTCCAACATCGAGTACAGAAAAATACGAAACAACTCCAGAGGAAATGTCTACATTTTCGGAATCTCAACCGCAATCAAATACTACAATATTAGAATCATTACCTCAATCGCCTAAAATAGCCAGTACTTCAGTTCAAATGTCCAGTACCGAAAAGGAAGAGAGAACTGCAGAGGAAAAATCTACATTTTCGGAATCCCTACTGCAATCAAGCACAACTGTTTCAAAGTCTTTTCCTCAATTGAGTACAATATCCAGTAGTTTTTTTCCAACATCGAGTACAGAAAAATACGAAACAACTCCAGAGAAAAAGTCTACATTTTCGGAATCTCAACCGCAATTAAGTACAACATTATTGGAATCATCACCTCAATCGCCTACAATATCCAGTACTTCACTTCAAATGTCCAGTACCGAAAAAGAAAAGAGAACTGCAGAGGAAAAATCTACCTTTTCGGAATCTCTACCGCAATCAAGTACAACAATATTTGAATCATCACCTCAATCGCCTACAATACCCAGTACTTCAGTTCAAATGTCCAGTACCGAAAAGGAAGAGAGAACTGCAGAGGAAAAATCTACATTTTCGGAATCCCTACCGCAATCAAGCACAACTGTTTCAAAGTCTTTTCCACAATTGAGTACAATATCCAGTAGTTATTTTCAAACATCGAGTGCAGAAAAATACGCAACATATCCAGAGCATAAGTCTACATTTTCAACATTATTGGAATCATCACCTCAATCGCCTACAATATCCAGTACTTCACTTCAAATGTCCAGTACCGAAAAGGAAGAAAGAACTGCAGAGGAAAAATCTACCTTTTCGGAATCTCAACCGCAATCATGTACAACATTATTTGAATCATCACCTCAATCGCGTACAATACCCAGTAAATCATTTCAAATGTCTAGTACCGAAAAGGAAGAGAGAACTGCAGAGGAAAAATCTACATTTTCGGAATCCCTACCGCAATCAAGCACAACTGTTTCAAAGTCTTTTCCTCAATTGAGTACAATATCCAGTAGTTATTTTCCAACATCGAGTACAGAAAAATACGAAACAACTCCAGAGGAAATGTCTACATTTTCGGAATCTCAACCGCAATCAAGTACAACAATATTTGAATCATCACCTCAATCGCCTACAAAATCCAGTACTTCAGTTCAAATGTCCAGTACCGAAAAAGAAGAGAGAGCTGCAGAGGAAAAATCTACATTTTCGGAATCCCTACTGCAATTAAGCACAACTGTTTCAAAGTCTTTTCCTCAATTGAGTACAATATCCAGTAGTTATTTTCCAACATCGAGTACAGAAAAATACGAAACAACTCCAGAGGAAATGTCTACATTTTCGGAATCTCAACCGCAATCAAGTACAACAATATTTGAATCATCACCTCAATCGCCTACAATATCCAGTACTTCAGTTCAAATGTCCAGTACCGAAAAAGAAAAGAGAACTGCAGAGGAAAAATCTAGATTTTCGGAATCCCTACCGCAATCAAGCACAACTGTTTCAAAGTCTTTTCCTCAATTGAGTACAATATCCAGTAGTTATTTTCCATTATCGAGTACAGAAAAATACAAGACAACTCCAGAGAAAATGTCTACATTTTCGGAATCTCAACCACAATCAAGTACAACATTATTTGAATCATCACCTCAATCGCCTACAGTATCCAGTACTTCAGTTCAAATGTCCAGTACCGAAAAGGAAGAGAGAACTGCAGAGGAAAAATCTACATTTTCGGAATCCCTACCGCAATCAAGTACAACTGTTTCAAAGTCTTTTCCTCAATTGAGTACAATATCCAGTAGTTATTTTCCAACATCAAGTACAGAAAAATACGAAAAAACTCCAGAGGAAATGTCTACATTTTCGAAATCTCAACCGCAATCAAGTACATCATTATTTGAATCATCATCTCAATCGCCTACAATATCCAGTACTTCAGTTCAAATGTCCAGTACCGAAAAGGAAGAGAGAACTGCAGAGGAAAAATCTACATTTTCGGAATCCCTACCGCAATCAAGCACAACTGTTTCAAAGTCTTTTCCTCAATTGAGTACAATATCCAGTAGTTATTTTCAAACATCGAGTGCAGAAAAATACGCAACATTTCCAGAGCAAAAGTCTACATTTTCGGAATCTCAACCGCAATCAAGTACAACATTATTGGAATCATCACCTCAATCTTCTACATTATCCAGTACTTCAGTCCAAATGTCCAGTACCGAAAGGGAAGAGAGAACTACAGAGGAAAAATCTACATTTTTGGAATCCCTACCGCAATCAAGCACAACTGTTTCAAAGTCTTTTCCTCAATTGAGTACAATATCCATTAGTTATTTTCAAACATCGAGTGCAGAAAAATACGAAACAACTCCAGAGGAAATGTCTACAACAATATTTGAATCATCACCTCAATCGCCTACAGTATACAGTACTTCAGTTCAAATGTCCAGTACCGAAAAGGAAGAGAGAACTGCAGAGGAAAAATCTACATTTTCGGAATCCCTACCGCAATCAAGCACAACTGTTTCAAAGTCTTCTCCTCAATTGAGTACAATATCCAGTAGTTATTTTCCAACATCGAGTACAGAAAAATACGAAACAACTCCAGAGGAAATGTCTACATTTTCGGAATCTCAACCGCAATCAAGTACAACAATATTTGAATCATCACCTCAACCGCCTACAATATCCAGTACTTCAGTTCAAATGTCCAGTACCGAAAAGGAAGAGAGAACTGCAGAGGAAAAATCTACATTTTCGGAATCCCTACTGCCATTAAGCACAACTGTTTCAAAGTCTTTTCCTTACTTGATTAAAATATCCAGTAGTTATTTTCCAACATTAAGTACAGAAAAATACGAAACAACTCCAGAGGAAATGTCTACATTTTCGGAATCTCAACCGCAATCAAGTACAACAATATTTGAATCATCACCTCAATCGCATTCAATATCCAGTACTTCAGTTCAAATGTCCAGTACCGAAAAGGAAGAGAGAACTACAATGGAAAAATCTACATTTTCGGAATCCCTACTGCCATTAAGCACAACTGTTTCAAAGTCTTTTCCTTACTTGAGTACAATATCCAGTAGTTCTTTTCCAACATCAAGTACAGAAAAATACGAAACAACTCCAGAGGAAATGTCTACATTTTCGGAATCTCAACCGCAATCAAGTACAACAATATTTGAAACATCACCTCAATCGCATACAATATCCAGTACTTCAGTTCAAATGTCCAGTACCGAAAAGGAAGAGAGAACTGCAGAGGAAAAATCTACATTTTCGGAATCCCTACCGCAATCAAGCACAACTGTTTCAAAGTCTTTTCCTCAATTGAGTACAATATCCAGTAGTTATTTTCCATTATCGAGTACAGAAAAATACGAAACAACTCCAGAGGAAATGTCTACATTTTCGGAATCTCAACCGCAATCAAGTACAACAATATTTGAAACGTCACCTCAATCGCATACAATATCCAGTACTTCAGTTCAAATGTCCAGTACCGAAAAGGAAGAGAGAACTGCAGAGGAAAAATCTACATTTTCGGAATCCCTACCGCAATCAAGCACAACTGTTTCAAAGTCTTTTCCTCAATTGAGTACAATATCCAGTAGTTATTTTCCATTATCGAGTACAGAAAAATACGAAACAACTCCAGAGGAAATGTCTACATTTTCGGAATCTCAACCGCAATCAAGTACAACAATATTTGAATCATCACCTCAATCGCATACAATATCCAGTACTTCAGTTCAAATGTCCAGTACCGAAAAGGAAGAGAGAACTGCAGAGGAAAAATCTACATTTTCGGAATCCCTACCGCAATCAAGCACAACTGTTTCAAAGTCTTTTCCTCAATTGAGTACAATATCCAGTAGTTATTTTCCATTATCGAGTACAGAAAAATACGAAACAACTCCAGAGGAAATGTCTACATTTTCGGAATCTCAACCGCAATCAAGTACAACAATATTTGAATCATCACCTCAACCGCCTACAATATCCAGTACTTCAGTTCAAATGTCCAGTACCGAAAAGGAAGAGAGAACTGCAGAGGAAAAATCTACATTTTCGGAATCCCTACTGCCATTAAGCACAACTGTTTCAAAGTCTTTTCCTTACTTGATTAAAATATCCAGTAGTTATTTTCCAACATCAAGTACAGAAAAATACGAAACAACTCCAGAGGAAATGTCTACATTTTCGGAATCTCAACCGCAATCAAGTACAACAATATTTGAATCATCACCTCAATCGCATACAATATCCAGTACTTCAGTTCAAATGTCCAGTACCGAAAAGGAAGAGAGAACTGCAGAGGAAAAATCTACATTTTCGGAATCCCTACCGCAATCAAGCACAACTGTTTCAAAGTCTTTTCCTCAATTGAGTACAATATCCAGTAGTTATTTTCTATCATCGAGTACAGAAAAATACGCAACAGCTCCAGAGGAAAAGTCTACATTTTCGGAATCTCAACCGCAATCAAGTACAACAATATTTGAATCATCACCTCAACCGCCTACAATATCCAGAACTTCAGTCAAAATGTCCAGTACCAAAAAGGAAGAGAGAACTGCAGAGGAAAAATCTACATTTTCGGAATCCCTACCGCAATCAAGCACAACTGTTTCAAAGTCTTTTCCTCAATTGAGTACAATATCCAGTAGTTATTTTCTATCATCGAGTACAGAAAAATACGCAACAGCTCCAGAGGAAAAGTCTACATTTTCGGAATCCCTACTGCCATTAAGCACAACTGTTTCAAAGTCTTTTCCTTACTTGAGTACAATATCCAGTAGTTATTTTCCAACATCAAGTACAGAAAAATACGAAACAACTCCAGAGGAAATGTCTACATTTTCGGAATCTCAACCGCAATCAAGTACAACATTATTGGAATCATCACCTCAACCGCCTACAATATCCAGTACTTCACTTCAAATGTCCAGTACCGAAAAGGAAGAGAGAACTGCAGAGGAAAAATCTACATTTTCGGAATCTCAACCGCAATCAAGTACAACATTATTTCAATCATCACTTCAATCGTCTACAATATCCAGTACTTCAGTCCAAATGTCCAGTACCGAAAAGGAAGAGAGAACTACAGAGGAAAAATATACATTTTCGGAATCTCAACCACAATCAAGTACAACATTATTGGAATCATCACCTCAATCGCCTACAATATCCAGTACTTCAGCCAAAATGTACAGTACCGAAAAGGAAGAGAGAACTGCTGAGGAAAAATCTACTTTTTCGGAATCCCTACCGCGAACAAGTACAACTGTTTCAAAGTCTTTTCCTCAATTGAGTACAATATCCAGTAGTTATTTTCCAACATCGAGTACAGAAAAATACGAAACAACTCCAGAGGAAATGTCTACATTTTCGGAATCTCAACCACAATCAAGTACAACATTATTGGAATCATCACCTCAATCGCCTACAATATCCAGTACTTCAGTTCAAATGTCCAGTACCGAAAAGGAAGAGAGAACTGCAGAGGAAAAATCTACATTTTCGGAATCCCTACCGCAATCAAGCACAACTGTTTCAAAGTCTTTTCCTCAATTGAGTACAATATCCAGTAGTTATTTTCCAACATCGAGTACAGAAAAATACGCAACAACTCCAGAGGAAATGTCTACATTTTCGGAATCTCAACCGCAATCAAGTACAACAATATTTGAATCATCACCTCAATCGCCTACAATATCCAGTACTTCAGTTCAAATGTCCAGTACCGAAAAGGAAGAG
Organism: Drosophila suzukii; assembly: GCF_043229965.1. Classification (NCBI taxonomy): domain Eukaryota; kingdom Metazoa; phylum Arthropoda; class Insecta; order Diptera; family Drosophilidae; genus Drosophila; species Drosophila suzukii. The sequence goes on along the minus strand of NC_092084.1, from coordinate 12,822,818 downwards.
AGAACTGCAGAGGAAAAACCTACATTTTCGGAATCTCAACCGCAATCAAGTACAACATTATTTCAATCATCACTTCAATCGTCTACAATATCCAGTACTTCAGTTCAAATGTTCAGTACCGAAAAGGAAGAGAGAACTGCAGAGGAAAAATCTACATTTTCGGAATCCCTACCGCAATCAAGCACAACTGTTTCAAAGTCTTTTCTTCAATTGAGTACAATATCCAGTAGTTATTTTCCAACATCGAGTACAGAAAAATACAAAACAACTCCAGAGGAAATGTCTACATTTTCGGAATCTCAACCGCAATCAAGTACAACATTATTGGAAGCATCACCTCAATCGCCTACAATATCCAGTACTTCACTTCAAATGTCCAGTGCCGAAAAGGAAGAGAGATTTGCAGAGGAAAAGTCTACATTTTCGGAATCTCACCCGCAATCAAGTACAAAATTATTGGAATCATCACCTCAATCTTCTACAATATCCAGTACTTCAATCCAAATGTCCAGTACCGAAAAGGAAGAGAGAAGTACAGAGAAAAAATCTACATTTTCGGAATCTCAAACACAAGCAAGTACAACATTATTGGAATCATCACCTCAGTCGCCTACAATATCCAGTACTTCAGTCCAAATGTCCAGTACCGAAAAGGAAAAGAGAACTGCAGAGGAAAAATTTTCATTTTCGGAATCTCAACCGCAATCAAGTACAACATTAATGGAATCATCACCTCAATCGCCTACAATATCCAGTACTTCAGTTCAAATGTCCAGTACCGAAAATGAAGAGAGAACTACAGAGGGAAAATCTACATTTTCGGAATCCCTACCGCAATCAAGCACAACTGTTTCAAAGTCTTTTCCTCAATTGAGTACAATATCTAGTAGTTATTTTCCAACATCGAGTACTGAAAAATACGCATCAACTCAAGAAGAAATGTCTACATTTTCGGAATCTCAACCGCAATCAAGTACAACAATATTTGAATCATCACCTCAATCGCCTACAATATCCAGTACTTCAGTTCAAATGTCCAGTACCGAAAAGGAAGAGAGAACTGCAGAGGAAAAATCTACATTTTCGGAATCCCTACCGCAATCAAGCACAACTGTTTCAAAGTCTTTTCTTCAATTGAGTACAATATCCAGTAGTTATTTTCCAACATCGAGTAAAGATAAATACGAAACAACTCCAGAGGAAATGTTTACATTTTCGGAATCTCAACCGCAATCAAGTACAACATTATTGGAAGCATCACCTAAATCGCCTACAATATCCAGTACTTCACTTCAAATGTCCACTACCGAAAAGGAAGAGAGAACTGCAGAGGAAAAATCTACATTTTTGCAATCTAAACCGCAATCAAGCACAATTGTTTCAAAGTATTTTCCTCATTTGACTACAATATCCAGTAGTTATTTTCCAACATCGAGTATAGACAAATACGCAACAACTTCAGAGGAAAAATCTACATTTTCGGAATCCCTACCGCAATCAAGTACAACATTATTTGAATCATCACCTCAATCGCCTACAATATCCAGTACTTCAGTTCAAATGTCCAGTACCGAAAAGGAAGAGAGAACTGCAGAGGAAAAATGTACATTTTCGGAATCCTTACCGCAATCAAGCACAACTTTTTCAAAGTCTTTTCCTCAATTGAGTACAATATCAAGTAGTTATTTTAAAACATCGAGTACAGAAAAATACGCAACAACTTTAGAGGAAAAGTCTACATTTTTGGAATCTCAACCGCAATCAAGTACAACATTATTGGAATCATCACCTCAATCGGCTACAATATCCAGTACTTCAGTTCATATGTCCAGTACCCAAAAGGAAGAGAGAACTACAGAGCAAAAATCTACATTTTCGGAATCTCAAACACAATCAAGTTCAACATTATTGGAATCATCATCTCAATCGCCTACAATATCTAGTAGTTCAGTTCAAATGTCCAGTACCGAAAAGAAAGAGAGAACTACAGAGGAAAAATCTACATTTTCAGAATCCCTACCGCAATCAAGCACAACTGTTTCAAAGTCTTTTCCTCAATTGAGTAAAATATCCAGTAGTTATTTTCAAACATCGAGTACAGAAAAATACGCAACAACTTTAGAGGAAAAGTCTACATTTTTGGAATCTCAACCGCAATCAAGTACAACATTATTGGAATCATCACCTCAATCGGCTACAATATCCAGTACTTCAGTTCATATGTCCAGTACCCAAAAGGAAGAGAGAACTACAGAGGAAAAATCTACATTTTCGGAATCCCTACCGCAATCAAGTACAAATCTTTTGGAATCATCATCTCAATCGCCTACAATATCCAGTACTTCAGTTCTAATGTCCAGTACCGAAACAGAAGAAAGAACTACAGAGGAAAAATCTACATTTTCGGAATCTCAACCGCAATCAAGCACACTTGTTTCAAAGTCTTTTCCTCATTCGACTACAATATCCAGTAGTTATTTTCCAACATTGAGTACAGAAAAAAACGCAACATATCCAGAGCAAAAATCTACATTTTCGGAATCTCAACCGCAATCAAGCACAACTGTTTCAAAGTCTTTTCCTCAATTGAGTACAATATCCAGTAGCTATTTTCAAACATCGAGTGCAGAAAAATACGCAACAACTTCAGAGGAAAAATCTACATTTTCGGAATCCCTACCGCAATCAAGTACAACATTATTTGAATCATCACCTCAATCGGCTACAATATCTAGTACTTCAGTTCAAATATCCAGTACCGAAAAGGACGAAAGAACTACAGAGGAAAAATCTACATTTTCAGAATCCCTACCGCAATCAAGCACAACTGTTTCAAAGTCTTTTCCTCAATATAGTACAATGTCCAGTATTTATTTTCCAACATCGAGTACAGAAAAATACGCAACAACTCCAGAGGAAAAGTTTACATTTTCGGAATCTCAACCGCAATCAAGTAAAACATTATTGGAATCATCACCTCAATCGGCTACAATATCCAGTACTTCAGTTCAAAGGTCCAGTACCGAAAAGGAAGAGAGAACTACAGAGGAAAAATCTACATTTTCAGAATCCCTACGGCAATCAAGCACAACTGTTTCAAAGTCTTTTCCTCAATATAGTACAATGTCCAGTAGTTATTTTGCAACATCGAGTACAGAAAAAAACGCAACATATCCAGAGCAAAAGTCTACACTTTCGGAATCTCAACAGCAATCAAGTACAACATTATTGGAATCATCACCTCAATCACCTACAATATCCAGTACTTCAGTTAAAATGTCCAGTACCGAAAAGGAAGAGAGAACTACAGAGGAAAAATCTACATTTTCGGAATCCCTACCGCAATCACCCACAACTGTTTCAAAGTCTTTTCCTCAATTGAGTACAATATCCGGTAGCTATTTTCAAACATCGAGTGCAGAAAGATACGCTACAACTTCAGAGGAAAAATCTACATTTTCGGAATCTCAAACACAATCAAGTACAACATTATTGGAATCATTACCTCAATCGCCTACAATATCCAGTACTTCAGTTCAAATGTCCAGTACCGAAAAGGAAGAGAGAACTGCAGAGGAAAAACCTACATTTTCGGAATCCCTACCGCGAACAAGCACAACTTTTTTAAAGTCTTTTCCTCAATTGAGTACAATATCCAATAGTTATTTTCAAACATCGAGTACAGAAAAATACTCGACAACTCCAGAGGAAAAGTATACATTTTCGGAATCTCAACCGCAATCAAGTACAACATTATTGGAATCATCACCTCAATCGCCTACAATATCCAGTACTTCAGTCCAAATGTCCAGTACCGAAAAGGAAGAGAGAACTACAGAGGAAAAATATACATTTTCGGAATCTCAACCGCAATCAAGTACAACATTATTGGAATCATCACCTCAATCGCCTACAACATCCAGTACTTCAGTCCAAATGTCCAGTACCGAAAAGGAAGAGACAACTACACAGCAAAAGTCTACATTTTCGGAATCTCAACCGCAATTGAGTACAACATTATTGGAATCATCACCTCAATCGCCTACAATATACAGTACTTCACTTCAAAAGTCCAGTACCGAAAAGGAAGAGAGAACTACAGAGGAGAAACCAACATTTTCGGAATCCCTACCGCAAACAAGCACAACTTTTTCAAAGTCTTTTCCTCAATTGAGTACAATATCCAGTAGTTATTTTCAAACATCGAGTACAGAAAAATACGCAACAACTCAAGAGGAAAAGTCTACATTTTCGGAATCTCAACCGCAATCAAGTACAACATTATTGGAATCATCACCTCAATCGCCTACAATATCCAGTACTTCAGTCCAAATGTCCAGTACCGAAAAGGAAGAGAGAACTACAGAGGAAAAATATACATTTTCGGAATCTCAACCGCAATCCAGTACAACATTATTGGAATCATCACCTCAATCGCCTACAATATCCAGTACTTCAGTCAAAATGTCCAGTACCGAAAAGGAAGAGAGAACTGCTAAGGAAAAATCTACATTTTCGGAATCCCTACCGCGAGCAAGCACAACATTTTCAAAGTCTTTTCCTCAATTGAGTACAATATCCAGTAGTTATTTTCCAACATCGAGTACAGAAAAATACGCGACAACTCCAGAGGAAAAGTCTACATTTTCGGAATCTCAACCGCAATCAAGTACAACATTATTGGAATCATCACCTCAATCGCCTACAATATCTAGTACTTCAGTCCAAATGTCCAGTACCGAAAAGGAAGAGAGAACTACAGAGGAAAAATATACATTTTCGGAATCTCAACCGCAATCAAGTACAACATTATTGGGATCATCACCTCAATCGCCTACAATATCCAGTATTTCAGTCCAAATGTCCAGTACCGAAAAGGAAGAGAGAACTACAGAGGAAAAGTCTACATTTTCGGAATCTCAACCGCAATCAAGTACAACATTATTGGAATCATCACCTCAATCGCCTACAATATCTAGTACTTCAGTCCAAATGTCCAGTACCGAAAAGGAAGAGAGAACTACAGAGGAAAAATATACATTTTCGGAATCTCAACCGCAATCAAGTACAACATTATTGGGATCATCACCTCAATCGCCTACAATATCCAGTATTTCAGTCCAAATGTCCAGTACCGAAAAGGAAGAGAGAACTACAGAGGAAAAACCAACATTTTCGGAATCCCTTCCGGAAACAAGCACAACTTTTTCAAAGTCTTCTCCTCAATTAAGTACAATATCCAGTAGTTATTTTCCAACATCGAGTACAGAAAAATACGCAACAACTCCAGAGGAAAAGTCTACATTTTCGGAATCTCAACCGCAATCAAGTACAACATTATTGGAATCATCACCTCAATCGCCTACAATATCCAGTACTTCAGTCCAAATGTCCAGTACCGAAAAGGAAGAGAGAACTACAGAGGAAAAATATACATTTTCGGAATCTCAGCCGCAATCAAGTACAACATTATTGGAATCATCACCTCAATCGCCTACAATATCCAGTACTTCAGTCAAAATGTCCAGTACCGAAAAGAAAGAGAGAACTGCTGAGGAAAAATCTACATTTTCGGAATCCCTACCGCGAACAAGCACAACATTTTCAAAGTCTTTTCCTCAATTGAGTACAATATCCAGTAGTTATTTTCAAACATCGAGTACAGAAAAATACGCAACAACTCCAGAGGAAAAGTCTACATTTTCGGAATCTCAACCGCAATCAAGTACAACATTATTGGAATCATCACCTCAATCGCCTACAATATCCAGTACTTCAGTCCAAATGTCCAGTACCGAAAAGGAAGAGAGCACTACAGAGGAAAAATATACATTTTCGGAATCTCAACCGCAATCAAGTACAACATTATTGGAATCATCACCTCAATCGCCTACAATATCCAGTACTTCAGTCCAAATGTCCAGTACCGAAAAGGAAGAGAGAACTACAGAGGAAAAATATACATTTTCGGAATCTCAGCCGCAATCAAGTACAACATTATTGGAATCATCACCTCAATCGCCTACAATATCCAGTACTTCAGTCCAAATGTCCAGTACCGAAAAGGAAGAGAGAACTACAGAGGAAAAATATACATTTTCGGAATCTCAGCCGCAATCAAGTACAACATTATTGGAATCATCACCTCAATCGCCTACAATATCCAGTACTTCAGTCCAAATGACCAGTACCGAAAAGGAAGAGAGAACTACAGAGGAAAAATCTACATTTTCGGAATCTCAACCACAATCAAGTACGACATTATTGGAATCATCACCTCAATCGCCTACAATATCCAGTACTTCGCTTCAAATTTCCAGTCCCGAAAAGGAAGAGAGAACTACAGAGGAAAAACCAACATTTTCGGAATCCCTTCCGCAAACAAGCTCAACTTTTTCAAAGTCTTCTCCTCAACTGAGTACAATATCCAGTAGTTATTTTCAAACATCGAGTACAGAAAAATACGCAACACCTCCAGAGAAAAAGTCTACATCCTCGGAATCTCAACCGCAATCAAGTACAACATTATTGGAATCATCACCTCAATCGCCTACAATATCCAGTACTTCAGTTCAAATGTCCAGTACCAAAAAGGAAGAGAGAACTACAGAGGAAAAATCTACTTTTTCGGAATCCCTACCGCGAACAAGCACAACATTTTCAAAGTCTTTTCCTCAATTGAGTACAATATCCAGTAGTTATTTTCCAAAATCGAGTACAGAAAAATACGCAACAACTCCAGAGGAAAAGTCTACATTTTCGGAATCTCAACCGCAATCAAGTACAACATTATTGGAATCATCACCTCAATCGCCTACAATATCCAGTACTTCAGTCAAAATGTCCAGTACCAAAAAGGAAGAGAGAACTACAGAGGAGAAACCAACATTTTCGGAATCCCTACCGCAAACAAGCACAACTTTTTCAAAGTCTTTTCCTCAATTGAGTACAATATCCAGTAGTTATTTTCAAACATCGAGTACAGAAAAATACGCAACAACTCCAGAGGAAAAGTCTACATTTTCGGAATCTCAACCGCAATCAAGTACAACATTATTGGAATCATCACCTCAATCGCTTACAATATCCAGTACTTTAGTCCAAATGTCCAGTACCGAAAAGGAAGAGAGAACTACAGAGGAAAAATATACATTTTCGGAATCTCAACCGCAATCAAGTACAACATTATTGGAATCATCACCTCAATCGCCTACAATATCCAGTACTTCAGTCCAAATGTCCAGTACCGAAAAGGAAGAGAGAACTACAGAGGAAAAATATACATTTTCGGAATCTGAACCACAATCAAGTACAACATTATTGGAATCATCACCTCAATCGCCTACAATATACAGTACTTCACTTCAAAAGTCCAGTACCGAAAAGGAAGAGAGAACTACAGAGGAGAAACCAACATTTTCGGAATCCCTACCGCAAAGAAGCACAGCTTTTTCAAAGTCTTTTCCTCAATTGAGTACAATATCCAGTAGTTATTTTCAAACATCGAGTACAAAAAAATACGCAACAATTCCAGAGGAAAAGTCTACATTTTCGGAATCTCAACCGCAATCAAGTACAACATTATTGGAATCATCACCTCAATTGTCTACAATATCCAGTACTTCAGTTCAAATGTCCAGTACCAAAAAGGAAGAGAGAACTACAGAGGAAAAATCTACATTTTCGGAATCTCAACCACAATCAAGTACAACATTATTGGAATCATCACCTCAATCGCCTACAATATCCAGTACTTCAGTCAAAATGTCCAGTACCAAAAAGGAAGAGAGAACTGCTGAGGAAAAATCTACATTTTCGGAATCCCTACCGCGAACAAGCACAACATTTTCAAAGTCTTTTCCTCAATTGAGTACAATATCCAGAAGTTATTTTCCAAAATCGAGTACAGAAAAATACGCAACAACTCCTGAGGAAAAGTCTACATTTTCGGAATCTCAACCGCAATCAAGTACAACATTATTGGAATCATCACCTCAATCGCCTACAATATCCAGTACTTCAGTCCAAATGTCCAGTACCGAAAAGGAAGAGAGAACTACAGAGGAAAAATATACATTTTCGGAATCTCAACCGCAATCAAGTACAACATTATTGGAATCATCACCTCAATCGCCTACAATATCCAGTACTTCAGTCCAAATGTCCAGTACCGAAAAGAAAGAGAGAACTACAGAGGAAAAATATACATTTTCGGAATCTCAACCACAATCAAGTTCGACATTATTGGAATCATCACCTCAATCGCCTACAATATCCAGTACTTCGCTTCAAATTTCCAGTACCGAAAAGGAAGAGAGAACTACAGAGGAAAAACCAACGTTTTCGGAATCCCTTCCGCAAACAAGCACAACTTTTTCAAAGTCTTCTCCTCAATTGAGTACAATATCCAGTAGTTATTTTCAAACATCGAGTACAGAAAAATACGCAACACCTCCAGAGAAAAAGTCTACATCCTCGGAATCTCAACCGCAAACAAGCACAACTTTTTCAAAGTCTTCTCCTCAATTAAGTACAATATCCAGTAGTTATTTTCCAACATCGAGTACAGAAAAATACGCAACAACTCCAGAGGAAAAGTCTACATTTTCGGAATCTCAACCGCAATCAAGTACAACATTATTGGAATCATCACCTCAATCGCCTACAATATCCAGTACTTCAGTCAAAATGTCCAGTACCGAAAAGGAAGAGAGAACTACAGAGGAAAATTATACATTTTCGGAATCTCAACCGCAATCGAGTACAACATTATTGGAATCATCACCTCAATCGCCTACAATATCCAGTACTTCAGTCCAAATGTCCAGTACCGAAAAGGAAGAGAGAACTACAGAGGAAAAATATACATTTTCGGAATCTGAACCACAATCAAGTACAACATTATTGGAATCATCACCTCAATCGCCTACAATATACAGTACTTCACTTCAAAAGTCCAGTACCGAAAAGGAAGAGAGAACTACAGAGGAGAAACCAACATTTTCGGAATCCCTACCGCAAAGAAGCACAGCTTTTTCAAAGTCTTTTCCTCAATTGAGTACAATATCCAGTAGTTATTTTCAAACATCGAGTACAAAAAAATACGCAACAATTCCAGAGGAAAAGTCTACATTTTCGGAATCTCAACCGCAATCAAGTACAACATTATTGGAATCATCACCTCAATTGTCTACAATATCCAGTACTTCAGTTCAAATGTCCAGTACCAAAAAGGAAGAGAGAACTACAGAGGAAAAATCTACATTTTCGGAATCTCAACCACAATCAAGTACAACATTATTGGAATCATCACCTCAATCGCCTACAATATCCAGTACTTCAGTCAAAATGTCCAGTACCAAAAAGGAAGAGAGAACTGCTGAGGAAAAATCTACATTTTCGGAATCCCTACCGCGAACAAGCACAACATTTTCAAAGTCTTTTCCTCAATTGAGTACAATATCCAGAAGTTATTTTCCAAAATCGAGTACAGAAAAATACGCAACAACTCCTGAGGAAAAGTCTACATTTTCGGAATCTCAACCGCAATCAAGTACAACATTATTGGAATCATCACCTCAATCGCCTACAATATCCAGTACTTCAGTCCAAATGTCCAGTACCGAAAAGGAAGAGAGAACTACAGAGGAAAAATATACATTTTCGGAATCTCAACCGCAATCAAGTACAACATTATTGGAATCATCACCTCAATCGCCTACAATATCCAGTACTTCAGTCCAAATGTCCAGTACCGAAAAGAAAGAGAGAACTACAGAGGAAAAATATACATTTTCGGAATCTCAACCACAATCAAGTTCGACATTATTGGAATCATCACCTCAATCGCCTACAATATCCAGTACTTCGCTTCAAATTTCCAGTACCGAAAAGGAAGAGAGAACTACAGAGGAAAAACCAACGTTTTCGGAATCCCTTCCGCAAACAAGCACAACTTTTTCAAAGTCTTCTCCTCAATTGAGTACAATATCCAGTAGTTATTTTCAAACATCGAGTACAGAAAAATACGCAACACCTCCAGAGAAAAAGTCTACATCCTCGGAATCTCAACCGCAAACAAGCACAACTTTTTCAAAGTCTTCTCCTCAATTAAGTACAATATCCAGTAGTTATTTTCCAACATCGAGTACAGAAAAATACGCAACAACTCCAGAGGAAAAGTCTACATTTTCGGAATCTCAACCGCAATCAAGTACAACATTATTGGAATCATCACCTCAATCGCCTACAATATCCAGTACTTCAGTCAAAATGTCCAGTACCGAAAAGGAAGAGAGAACTACAGAGGAAAATTATACATTTTCGGAATCTCAACCGCAATCGAGTACAACATTATTGGAATCATCACCTCAATCGCCTACAATATCCAGTACTTCAGTCCAAATGTCCAGTACCGAAAAGGAAGAGAGAACTACAGAGGAAAAATCTACATTTTCGGAATCTCAACCACAATCAAGTACGACATTATTGGAATCATCACCTCAATCGCCTACAATATCCAGTACTTCGCTTCAAATTTCCAGTACCGAAAAGGAAGAGAGAACTACAGAGGAAAAACCAACATTTTCGGAATCCCTTCCGCAAACAAGCTCAACTTTTTCAAAGTCTTCTCCTCAATTGAGTACAATATCCAGTAGTTATTTTCAAACATCGAGTACAGAAAAATACGCAACACCTCCAGAGAAAAAGTCTACATCCTCGGAATCTCAACCGCAATCAAGTACAACATTATTGGAATCATCACCTCAATCGCCTACAATATCCAGTACTTCAGTTCAAATGTCCAGTACCAAAAAGGAAGAGAGAACTACAGAGGAAAAATCTACTTTTTCGGAATCCCTACCGCGAACAAGCACAACATTTTCAAAGTCTTTTCCTCAATTGAGTACAATATCCAGTAGTTATTTTCCAAAATCGAGTACAGAAAAATACGCAACAACTCCAGAGGAAAAGTCTACATTTTCGGAATCTCAACCGCAATCAAGTACAACATTATTGGAATCATCACCTCAATCGCCTACAATATCCAGTACTTCAGTCAAAATGTCCAGTACCAAAAAGGAAGACAGAACTACAGAGGAGAAACCAACATTTTCGGAATCCCTACCGCAAACAAGCACAACTTTTTCAAAGTCTTTTCCTCAATTGAGTACAATATCCAGTAGTTATTTTCAAACATCGAGTACAGAAAAATACGCAACAACTCCAGAGGAAAAGTCTACATTTTCGGAATCTCAACCGCAATCAAGTACAACATTATTGGAATCATCACCTCAATCGCTTACAATATCCAGTACTTTAGTCCAAATGTCCAGTACCGAAAAGGAAGAGAGAACTACAGAGGAAAAATATACATTTTCGGAATCTCAACCGCAATCAAGTACAACATTATTGGAATCATCACCTCAATCGCCTACAATATCCAGTACTTCAGTCCAAATGTCCAGTACCGAAAAGGAAGAGAGAACTACAGAGGAAAAATATACATTTTCGGAATCTCAACCACAATCAAGTACAACATTATTGGAATCATCACCTCAATCGCCTACAATATCCAGTACTTCAGTCAAAATGTCCAGTACCGAAAAGGAAGAGAGAACTGCTGAGGAAAAATCTACTTTTTCGGAATCCCTACCGCGAACAAGCACAACATTTTCAAAGTCTTTTCCTCAATTGAGTACAATATCCAGTAGTTATTTTCCAAAATCGAGTACAGAAAAATACGCAACAACTCCAGAGGAAAAGTCTACATTTTCGGAATCTCAACCGCAATCAAGTACAACATTATTGGAATCATCACCTCAATCGCCTACAATATCCAGTACTTCAGTCCAAATGTCCTGTACCGAAAAGGAAGAGAGAACTACAGAGGAAAAATATACATTTTCGGAATCTCAACCGCAATCAAGTACAACATTATTGGAATCATCACCTCAATCGCCTACAATATCCAGTACTTCAGTCCAAATGTCCAGTACCGAAAAGAATCTCAGAATCTCGGAATCTCAACTACAATCAAGTTCGACATTATTGGAATCATCACCTCAATCGCCTACAATATCCAGTACTTCGCTTCAAATTTCCAGTACCGAAAAGGAAGAGAGAACTACAGAGGAAAAACCAACGTTTTCGGAATCCCTTCCGCAAACAAGCACAACTTTTTCAAAGTCTTCTCCTCAATTGAGTACAATATCCAGTAGTTATTTTCAAACATCGAGTACAGAAAAATACGCGACAACTCCAGAGGAAAAGTCTACATTTTCGGAATCTCAACCGCAATCAAGTACAACATTATTGGAATCATCACCTCAATCGCCTACAATATCCAGTACTTCAGTTCAAACGTCCAGTACCAAAAAGGAAGAGAGAACTACAGAGGAAAAATCTACTTTTTCGGAATCCCTACCGCGAACAAGCACAACATTTTCAAAGTCTTTTCCTCAATTGAGTACAATATCCAGTAGTTATTTTCCAAAATCGAGTACAGAAAAATACGCAACAACTCCAGAGGAAAAGTCTACATTTTCGGAATCTCAACCGCAATCAAGTACAACATTATTGGAATCATCACCTCAATCGCCTACAATATCCAGTACTTCAGTCCAAATGTCCAGTACCGAAAAGGAAGAGAGAACTACAGAGGAAAAATATACATTTTCGGAATCTCAACCGCAATCAAGTACAACATTATTGGAATCATCACCTCAATCGCCTACAATATCCAGTACTTCAGTCCAAATGTCCAGTACCGAAAAGAAAGAGAGAACTACAGAGGAAAAATATACATTTTCGGAATCTCAACCACAATCAAGTACGACATTATTGGAATCATCACCTCAATCGCCTACAATATCCAGTACTTCGCTTCAAATTTCCAGTACCGAAAAGGAAGAGAGAACTACAGAGGAAAAACCAACGTTTTCGGAATCCCTTCCGCAAACAAGCACAACTTTTTCAAAGTCTTCTCCTCAACTGAGTACAATATCCAGTAGTTATTTTCAAACATCGAGTACAGAAAAATACGCGACAACTCCAGAGGAAAAGTCTACATTTTCGGAATCTCAACCGCAATCAAGTACAACATTATTTGAATCATCACCTCAATCGCCTACAATATCCAGTACTTCAGTTCAAATGTCCAGTACCGAAAAGGAAGAGAGAACTGCAGAGGAAAAATCTACATTTTCAGAATCCCTACCGCAATCAAGCACAACTGTTTCAAAGTCTTTTCCTCAATTGAGTACAATATCCAGTAGTTATTTTCCAACATCGAGTACAGAAAAATACGCAACACCTCCAGAGAAAAAGTCTACATCCTCGGAATCTCAACCGCAATCAAGTACAACATTATTGGAATCATCACCTCAATCGCCTACAATATCCAGTACTTCGCTTCAAATTTCCAGTACCGAAAAGGAAGAGAGAACTACAGAGGAAAAACCAACGTTTTCGGAATCCCTTCCGCAAACAAGCACAACTTTTTCAAAGTCTTCTCCTCAATTGAGTACAATATCCAGTAGTTATTTTCAAACATCGAGTACAGAAAAATACGCGACAACTCCAGAGGAAAAGTCTACATTTTCGGAATCTCAACCGCAATCAAGTACAACATTATTGGAATCATCACCTCAATCGCCTACAATATCCAGTACTTCAATCCAAATGTCCAGTACCGAAAAGAAAGAGAGAACTACAGAGGAAAAATATACATTTTCGGAATCTCAACCACAATCAAGTACGACATTATTGGAATCATCACCTCAATCGCCTACAATATCCAGTACTTCGCTTCAAATTTCCAGTACCGAAAAGGAAGAGAGAACTACAGAGGAAAAACCAACGTTTTCGGAATCCCTACCGCGAACAAGCACAACATTTTCAAAGTCTTTTCCTCAATTGAGTACAATATCCAGTAGTTATTTTCCAAAATCGAGTACAGAAAAATACGCAACAACTCCAGAGGAAAAGTCTACATTTTCGGAATCTCAACCGCAATCAAGTACAACATTATTGGAATCATCACCTCAATCGCCTACAATATCCAGTACTTCAGTCCAAATGTCCAGTACAGAAAAGGAAGAGAGAACTACAGAGGAAAAATATACATTTTCGGAATCTCAACCGCAATCAAGTACAACATTATTGGAATCATCACCTCAATCGCCTACAATATCCAGTACTTCAGTCCAAATGTCCAGTACCGAAAAGAAAGAGAGAACTACAGAGGAAAAATATACATTTTCGGAATCTCAACCACAATCAAGTTCGACATTATTGGAATCATCACCTCAATCGCCTACAATATCCAGTACTTCGCTTCAAATTTCCAGTACCGAAAAGGAAGAGAGAACTACAGAGGAAAAACCAACGTTTTCGGAATCCCTTCCGCAAACAAGCACAACTTTTTCAAAGTCTTCTCCTCAATTGAGTACAATATCCAGTAGTTATTTTCAAACATCGAGTACAGAAAAATACGCAACACCTCCAGAGAAAAAGTCTACATCCTCGGAATCTCAACCGCAAACAAGCACAACTTTTTCAAAGTCTTCTCCTCAATTAAGTACAATATCCAGTAGTTATTTTCCAACATCGAGTACAGAAAAATACGCAATAACTCCAGAGGAAAAGTCTACATTTTCGGAATCTCAACCGCAATCAAGTACAACATTATTGGAATCATCACCTCAATCGCCTACAATATCCAGTACTTCAGTCAAAATGTCCAGTACCGAAAAGGAAGAGAGAACTACAGAGGAAAATTATACATTTTCGGAATCTCAACCGCAATCAAGTACAACATTATTGGAATCATCACCTCAATCGCCTACAATATCCAGTACTTCAGTCCAAATGTCCAGTACCGAAAAGGAAGAGAGAACTACAGAGGAAAAATCTACATTTTCGGAATCTCAACCACAATCAAGTACGACATTATTGGAATCATCACCTCAATCGCCTACAATATCCAGTACTTCGCTTCAAATTTCCAGTACCGAAAAGGAAGAGAGAACTACAGAGGAAAAACCAACATTTTCGGAATCCCTTCCGCAAACAAGCTCAACTTTTTCAAAGTCTTCTCCTCAATTGAGTACAATATCCAGTAGTTATTTTCAAACATCGAGTACAGAAAAATACGCAACACCTCCAGAGAAAAAGTCTACATCCTCGGAATCTCAACCGCAATCAAGTACAACATTATTGGAATCATCACCTCAATCGCCTACAATATCCAGTACTTCAGTTCAAATGTCCAGTACCAAAAAGGAAGAGAGAACTACAGAGGAAAAATCTACTTTTTCGGAATCCCTACCGCGAACAAGCACAACATTTTCAAAGTCTTTTCCTCAATTGAGTACAATATCCAGTAGTTATTTTCCAAAATCGAGTACAGAAAAATACGCAACAACTCCAGAGGAAAAGTCTACATTTTCGGAATCTCAACCGCAATCAAGTACAACATTATTGGAATCATCACCTCAATCGCCTACAATATCCAGTACTTCAGTCAAAATGTCCAGTACCAAAAAGGAAGACAGAACTACAGAGGAGAAACCAACATTTTCGGAATCCCTACCGCAAACAAGCACAACTTTTTCAAAGTCTTTTCCTCAATTGAGTACAATATCCAGTAGTTATTTTCAAACATCGAGTACAGAAAAATACGCAACAACTCCAGAGGAAAAGTCTACATTTTCGGAATCTCAACCGCAATCAAGTACAACATTATTGGAATCATCACCTCAATCGCCAACAATATCCAGTACTTCAGTCCAAATGTCCAGTACCGAAAAGGAAGAGAGAACTACAGAGGAAAAATATACATTTTCGGAATCTCAACCACAATCAAGTACAACATTATTGGAATCATCACCTCAATCGCCTACAATATCCAGTACTTCAGTCAAAATGTCCAGTACCGAAAAGGAAGAGAGAACTGCTGAGGAAAAATCTACTTTTTCGGAATCCCTACCGCGAACAAGCACAACATTTTCAAAGTCTTTTCCTCAATTGAGTACAATATCCAGTAGTTATTTTCCAAAATCGAGTACAGAAAAATACGCAACAACTCCAGAGGAAAAGTCTACATTTTCGGAATCTCAACCGCAATCAAGTACAACATTATTGGAATCATCACCTCAATCGCCTACAATATCCAGTACTTCAGTCCAAATGTCCTGTACCGAAAAGGAAGAGAGAACTACAGAGGAAAAATATACATTTTCGGAATCTCAACCGCAATCAAGTACAACATTATTGGAATCATCACCTCAATCGCTTACAATATCCAGTACTTCAGTCCAAATGTCCAGTACCGAAAAGAATCTCAGAATCTCGGAATCTCAACTACAATCAAGTTCGACATTATTGGAATCATCACCTCAATCGCCTACAATATCCAGTATTTCGCTTCAAATTTCCAGTACCGAAAAGGAAGAGAGAACTACAGAGAAAAAACCAACGTTTTCGGAATCCCTTCCGCAAACAAGCACAACTTTTTCAAAGTCTTCTCCTCAATTGAGTACAATATCCAGTAGTTATTTTCAAACATCGAGTACAGAAAAATACGCGACAACTCCAGAGGAAAAGTCTACATTTTCGGAATCTCAACCGCAATCAAGTACAACATTATTGGAATCATCACCTCAATCGCCTACAATATCCAGTACTTCAGTTCAAACGTCCAGTACCAAAAAGGAAGAGAGAACTACAGAGGAAAAATCTACTTTTTCGGAATCCCTACCGCGAACAAGCACAACATTTTCAAAGTCTTTTCCTCAATTGAGTACAATATCCAGTAGTTATTTTCCAAAATCGAGTACAGAAAAATACGCAACAACTCCAGAGGAAAAGTCTACATTTTCGGAATCTCAACCGCAATCAAGTACAACATTATTGGAATCATCACCTCAATCGCCAACAATATCCAGTACTTCAGTCCAAATGTCCAGTACCGAAAAGGAAGAGAGAACTACAGAGGAAAAATATACATTTTCGGAATCTCAACCGCAATCAAGTACAACATTATTGGAATCATCACCTCAATCGCCTACAATATCCAGTACTTCAGTCCAAATGTCCAGTACCGAAAAGAAAGAGAGAACTACAGAGGAAAAATATACATTTTCGGAATCTCAACCACAATCAAGTACGACATTATTGGAATCATCACCTCAATCGCCTACAATATCCAGTACTTCGCTTCAAATTTCCAGTACCGAAAAGGAAGAGAGAACTACAGAGGAAAAACCAACGTTTTCGGAATCCCTTCCGCAAACAAGCACAACTTTTTCAAAGTCCTCTCCTCAATTGAGTACAATATCCAGTAGTTATTTTCAAACATCGAGTACAGAAAAATACGCGACAACTCCAGAGGAAAAGTCTACATTTTCGGAATCTCAACCGCAATCAAGTACAACATTATTGGAATCATCACCTCAATCGCCTACAATATCCAGTACTTCAGTCCAAATGTCCAGTACCGAAAAGGAAGAGAGAACTACAGAGCGAAAGTCTTCATTTTCGGAATATCAACCGCAATTAAGTACAACATTATTGGAGTCATCAACCCAATCGCCGACAATATCCAGTACTTCAGTCCAAATGTCCAGTACCGAAAAGGAAGAGAGAACTACAGAGGAAAAATCTTCCTTTTCGGAATCTCAACCACAATTAAGTACAACATTATTGGAATCATCACCTCAGTCGCCTACAATATCCAGTACTTCACTTCAAATTTCTAGTACCGAAATAAAAGCGAGAACTACAGAGGAAAAACCCACATTTTCGGAATCCCTACCGCGAACAAGCACAACTTTTTCAAAGACTTTTCCTCAATTGAGTACAATATCCAGTAGTTATTTTCAAACACCGAGTATAGAAAAATACGAAACGAGTCCAGAGGAAAAGTCTACATTTTCGGAATTTCAACCGCAATTAAGTACAACATTATTGGAATCATCACCTCAATCGCCTACAATATCCAGTACTTCAGTTCAAATGTCCAGTACGGAAAAGGAAGAGAGAACTGCAGAGGAAAAATCTACATTTTCGGAATCTCAAACACAATCAAGTACAAAATTATTGGAATCATCACCTCAATCGCCTACAATATCCAGTACTTCAGTCAAAATGTCCAGTACCGAAAAGGAAGAGAGAACTCCAGAGGAAAAGTCTACATTTTCGGAATCTCAACCGCAATCAAGTACAACATTATTGGAATCATCACCTCAATCGCCTACAATATCCAGTACTTCAGTCCAAATGTCCAGTACCGAAAAGGAAGAGAGAACTACAGAGCGAAAGTCTTCATTTTCGGAATATCAACCGCAATTAAGTACAACATTATTGGAGTCATCAACCCAATCGCCGACAATATCCAGTACTTCAGTCCAAATGTCCAGTACCGAAAAGGAAGAGAGAACTATAGAGGAAAAATCTTCCTTTTCGGAATCTCAACCACAATTAAGTACAACATTATTGGAATCATCACCTCAGTCGCCTACAATATCCAGTACTTCACTTCAAATTTCTAGTAACGAAATGAAAGCGAGAACTACAGAGGAAAAACCTAAATTTTCGGAATCCCTACCGCGAACAAGCACAACTTTTTCAAAGACTTTTCCTCAATTGAGTACAATATCCAGTAGTTATTTTCAAACACCGAGTATAGAAAAATACGAAACGAGTCCAGAGGAAAAGTCTACATTTTCGGAATCTCAACCGCAATCAAGTACAACATTATTGGAATCATCACCTCAATCGCCTACAATATCCAGTACTTCAGTCAAAATGTTCAGTACCGAAAAGGAAGAGAAAACTACAGAGGAAAAATTTACATTTTCGGAATCTCAAACACTATCAAGTACAAAATTATTGGAATCATCACCTCAATTGTCTACAATATCCAGTACTTCAGTTCAAATGTCCAGTACCAAAAAGGAAGAGAGAACTACAGAGGAAAAATCTACATTTTCGGAATCTCAACCACAATCAAGTACAACATTATTGGAATCATCACCTCAATCGCCTACAAAATCCAGTACTTCAGTCAAAATGTCCAGTACCGAAAAGGAAGAGAGAACTGCTGAGGAAAAATCTAAATTTTCGGAATCCCTACCGCGAACAAGCACAACATTTTCAAAGTCTTTTCCTCAATTAAGTACAATATCCAGTAGTTATTTTCCAAATTCGAGTACAGAAAAATACGCAACAACTCCAGAGGAAAAGTCTACATTTTCGGAATCTCAACCGCAATCAAGTACAACATTATTGGAATCATCACCTCAATCGCCTACAATATCCTGTACTTCAGTCCAAGTGTCCAGTACCGAAAAGGAAGAGAGAACTACAGAGGAAAAATATACATTTTCGGAATCTCAACCGCAATCAAGTACAACATTATTGGAATCATCACCTCAATCGCCTACAATATCCAGTACTTCAGTCCAATTGTCCAGTACCGAAAAGAAAGAGAGAACTACAGAGGAAAAATATACATTTTCGGAATCTCAACCACAATCAAGTACGACATTATTGGAACCATCACCTCAATCGCCTACAATATCCAGTACTTCGCTTCAAATTTCCAGTACCGAAAAGGAAGAGAGAACTACAGAGGAAAAACCAACGTTTTCGGAATCCCTTCCGCAAACAAGCACAACTTTTTTAAAGTCTTCTCCTCAATTGAGTACAATATCCAGTAGTTATTTTCAAACATCGAGTACAGAAAAATACGCGACAACTCCAGAGGAAAAGTCTACATTTTCGGAATCTCAACCGCAATCAAGTACAACATTATTGGAATCATCACCTCAATCGCCTACAATATCCAGTACTTCAGTCCAAATGTCCAGTACCGAAAAGGAAGAGAGAACTACAGAGCGAAAGTCTTCATTTTCGGAATATCAACCGCAATTAAGTACAACATTATTGGAGTCATCAACCCAATCGCCGACAATATCCAGTACTTCAGTCCAAATGTCCAGTACCGAAAAGGAAGAGAGAACTATAGAGGAAAAATCTTCCTTTTCGGAATCTCAACCACAATTAAGTACAACATTATTGGAATCATCACCTCAGTCGCCTACAATATCCAGTACTTCACTTCAAATTTCTAGTACCGAAATGAAAGCGAGAACTACAGAGGAAAAACCTAAATTTTCGGAATCCCTACCGCGAACAAGCACAACTTTTTCAAAGACTTTTCCTCAATTGAGTACAATATCCAGTAGTTATTTTCAAACACCGAGTATAGAAAAATACGAAACGAGTCCAGAGGAAAAGTCTACATTTTCGGAATCTCAACCGCAATTAAGTACAACATTATTGGAATCATCACCTCAATCGCCTACAATATCCAGTACTTCACTTCAAAAGTCCAGTACCGAAAAGGAAGAGAGAACTACAGAGGAGAAACCAACATTTTCGGAATCCCTAGCGCAAAGAAGCACAACTTTTTCAAAGTCTTTTCCTCAATTGAGTACAATATCCAGTAGTTATTTTCAAACATCGAGTACAGAAAAATACGCAACAACTCCAGAGGAAAAGTCTACATTTTCGGAATCTCAACCGCAATCAAGTACAACATTATTGGAATCATCACCTCAATCGCCTACAATATCCAGTACTTCAGTCAAAATGTCCAGTACCGAAAAGGAAGAGAGAACTCCAGAGGAAAAGTCTACATTTTCGGAATCTCAACCGCAATCAAGTACAACATTATTGGAATCATCACCTCAATCGCCTACAATATCCAGTACTTCAGTCCAAATGTCCAGTACCGAAAAGGAAGAGAGAACTACAGAGCGAAAGTCTTCATTTTCGGAATATCAACCGCAATTAAGTACAACATTATTGGAGTCATCAACCCAATCGCCGACAATATCCAGTACTTCAGTCCAAATGTCCAGTACCGAAAAGGAAGAGAGAACTATAGAGGAAAAATCTTCCTTTTCGGAATCTCAACCACAATTAAGTACAACATTATTGGAATCATCACCTCAGTCGCCTACAATATCCAGTACTTCACTTCAAATTTCTAGTAACGAAATGAAAGCGAGAACTACAGAGGAAAAACCTAAATTTTCGGAATCCCTACCGCGAACAAGCACAACTTTTTCAAAGACTTTTCCTCAATTGAGTACAATATCCAGTAGTTATTTTCAAACACCGAGTATAGAAAAATACGAAACGAGTCCAGAGGAAAAGTCTACATTTTCGGAATCTCAACCGCAATCAAGTACAACATTATTGGAATCATCACCTCAATCGCCTACAATATCCAGTACTTCAGTCAAAATGTTCAGTACCGAAAAGGAAGAGAAAACTACAGAGGAAAAATTTACATTTTCGGAATCTCAAACACTATCAAGTACAAAATTATTGGAATCATCACCTCAATTGTCTACAATATCCAGTACTTCAGTTCAAATGTCCAGTACCAAAAAGGAAGAGAGAACTACAGAGGAAAAATCTACATTTTCGGAATCTCAACCACAATCAAGTACAACATTATTGGAATCATCACCTCAATCGCCTACAAAATCCAGTACTTCAGTCAAAATGTCCAGTACCGAAAAGGAAGAGAGAACTGCTGAGGAAAAATCTAAATTTTCGGAATCCCTACCGCGAACAAGCACAACATTTTCAAAGTCTTTTCCTCAATTAAGTACAATATCCAGTAGTTATTTTCCAAATTCGAGTACAGAAAAATACGCAACAACTCCAGAGGAAAAGTCTACATTTTCGGAATCTCAACCGCAATCAAGTACAACATTATTGGAATCATCACCTCAATCGCCTACAATATCCTGTACTTCAGTCCAAGTGTCCAGTACCGAAAAGGAAGAGAGAACTACAGAGGAAAAATATACATTTTCGGAATCTCAACCGCAATCAAGTACAACATTATTGGAATCATCACCTCAATCGCCTACAATATCCAGTACTTCAGTCCAATTGTCCAGTACCGAAAAGAAAGAGAGAACTACAGAGGAAAAATATACATTTTCGGAATCTCAACCACAATCAAGTACGACATTATTGGAACCATCACCTCAATCGCCTACAATATCCAGTACTTCGCTTCAAATTTCCAGTACCGAAAAGGAAGAGAGAACTACAGAGGAAAAACCAACGTTTTCGGAATCCCTTCCGCAAACAAGCACAACTTTTTTAAAGTCTTCTCCTCAATTGAGTACAATATCCAGTAGTTATTTTCAAACATCGAGTACAGAAAAATACGCGACAACTCCAGAGGAAAAGTCTACATTTTCGGAATCTCAACCGCAATCAAGTACAACATTATTGGAATCATCACCTCAATCGCCTACAATATCCAGTACTTCAGTCCAAATGTCCAGTACCGAAAAGGAAGAGAGAACTACAGAGCGAAAGTCTTCATTTTCGGAATATCAACCGCAATTAAGTACAACATTATTGGAGTCATCAACCCAATCGCCGACAATATCCAGTACTTCAGTCCAAATGTCCAGTACCGAAAAGGAAGAGAGAACTATAGAGGAAAAATCTTCCTTTTCGGAATCTCAACCACAATTAAGTACAACATTATTGGAATCATCACCTCAGTCGCCTACAATATCCAGTACTTCACTTCAAATTTCTAGTACCGAAATGAAAGCGAGAACTACAGAGGAAAAACCTAAATTTTCGGAATCCCTACCGCGAACAAGCACAACTTTTTCAAAGACTTTTCCTCAATTGAGTACAATATCCAGTAGTTATTTTCAAACACCGAGTATAGAAAAATACGAAACGAGTCCAGAGGAAAAGTCTACATTTTCGGAATCTCAACCGCAATTAAGTACAACATTATTGGAATCATCACCTCAATCGCCTACAATATCCAGTACTTCACTTCAAAAGTCCAGTACCGAAAAGGAAGAGAGAACTACAGAGGAGAAACCAACATTTTCGGAATCCCTAGCGCAAAGAAGCACAACTTTTTCAAAGTCTTTTCCTCAATTGAGTACAATATCCAGTAGTTATTTTCAAACATCGAGTACAGAAAAATACGCAACAACTCCAGAGGAAAAGTCTACATTTTCGGAATCTCAACCGCAATCAAGTACAACATTATTGGAATCATCACCTCAATCGCCTACAATATACAGTACTTCACTTCAAAAGTCCAGTACCGAAAAGGAAGAGAGAACTACAGAGGAGAAACCAACATTTTCGGAATCCCTACCGCAAAGAAGCACAGCTTTTTCAAAGTCTTTTCCTCAATTGAGTACAATATCCAGTAGTTATTTTCAAACATCGAGTACAAAAAAATACGCAACAATTCCAGAGGAAAAGTCTACATTTTCGGAATCTCAACCGCAATCAAGTACAACATTATTGGAATCATCACCTCAATCGCCTACAATATCCAGTACTTCAATCAAAATGTTCAGTACCGAAAAGGAAGAGAGAACTGCTGAGGAAAAATCTACATTTTCGGAATCCCTACCGCGAACAAGCACAACATTTTCAAAGTCTTTTCCTCAATTGAGTACAATATCCAGAAGTTATTTTCCAAAATCGAGTACAGAAAAATACGCAACAACTCCTGAGGAAAAGTCTACATTTTCGTCAACATCACCTCAATCGCCTACAATATCCAGTGCTTCAGTCCAAATGTCCTGTACCGAAAAGGAAGAGAGGACTACAGAGGAAAAATATACATTTTCGGAATCTCAACCGCAATCAAGTACAACATTATTGGAATCATCACCTCAATCGCCTACAATATCCAGTACTTCAGTCCAAATGTCCAGTACCGAAAAGGAAGAGAGAACTACAGAGGAAAAATATACATTTTCGGAATCTCAACCGCAATTAAGTACAACATTATTGGAATCATCACCTCAATCGCCTACAATATACAGTACTTCACTTCAAAAGTCCAGTACCGAAAAGGAAGAGAGAACTACAGAGGAGAAACCAACATTTTCGGAATCCCTACCGCAAAGAAGCACAGCTTTTTCAAAGTCTTTTCCTCAATTGAGTACAATATCCAGTAGTTATTTTCAAACATCGAGTACAGAAAAATACGCAACAACTCCAGAGGAAAAGTCTACATTTTCGGAATCTCAACCGCAATCAAGTACAACATTATTGGAATCATCACCTCAATCGCCTACAATATCCAGTACTTCAGTCAAAATGTCCAGTACCGAAAAGGAAGAGAGAACTACAGAGGAAAAATTTACATTTTCGGAATCTCAACCACAATCAAGTACGACATTATTGGAACCATCACCTCAATCGCCTACAATATCCAGTACTTCGCTTCAAATTTCCAGTACCGAAAAGGAAGAGAGAACTACAGAGGAAAAACCAACGTTTTCGGAATCCCTTCCGCAAACAAGCACAACTTTTTTAAAGTCTTCTCCTCAATTGAGTACAATATCCAGTAGTTATTTTCAAACATCGAGTACAGAAAAATACGCGACAACTCCAGAGGAAAAGTCTACATTTTCGGAATCTCAACCGCAATCAAGTACAACATTATTGGAATCATCACCTCAATCGCCTACAATATACAGTACTTCACTTCAAAAGTCCAGTACCGAAAAGGAAGAGAGAACTACAGAGGAGAAACCAACATTTTCGGAATCCCTACCGCAAAGAAGCACAGCTTTTTCAAAGTCTTTTCCTCAATTGAGTACAATATCCAGTAGTTATTTTCAAACATCGAGTACAAAAAAATACGCAACAATTCCAGAGGAAAAGTCTACATTTTCGGAATCTCAACCGCAATCAAGTACAACATTATTGGAATCATCACCTCAATTGTCTACAATATCCAGTACTTCAGTTCAAATGTCCAGTACCAAAGAGGAAGAGAGAACTACAGAGGAAAAATCTACATTTTCGGAATCTCAACCACAATCAAGTACAACATTATTGGAATCATCACCTCAATCGCCTACAATATTCAGTACTTCAGTCAAAATGTCCAGTACCGAAAAGGAAGAGAGAACTGCTGAGGAAAAATCTACATTTTCGGAATCCCTACCGCGAACAAGCACAACATTTTCAAAGTCTTTTCCTCAATTGAGTACAATATCCAGAAGTTATTTTCCAAAATCGAGTACAGAAAAATACGCAACAACTCCTGAGGAAAAGTCTACATTTTCGGAATCTCAACCGCAATCAAGTACAACATTATTGGAATCATCACCTCAATCGCCTACAATATCCAGTACTTCAGTCCAAGTGTCCAGTACCGAAAAGGAAGAGAGGACTACAGAGGAAAAATATACATTTTCGGAATCTCAACCGCAATCAAGTACAACATTATTGGAATCATCACCTCAATCGCCTACAATATCCAGTACTTCAGTCCAAATGTCCAGTACCGAAAAGGAAGAGAGAACTACAGAGGAAAAATATACATTTTCGGAATCTCAACCACAATCAAGTACGACATTATTGGAATCATCACCTCAATCGCCTACAATATCCAGTACTTCGCTTCAAATTTCCAGTACCGAAAAGGAAGAGAGAACTACAGAGGAAAAACCAACGTTTTCGAAATCCCTTCCGCAAACAAGCACAACTTTTTCAAAGTCTTCTCCTCAATTGAGTACAATATCCAGTAGTTATTTTCAAACATCGAGTACAGAAAAATACGCGACAACTCCAGAGGAAAAGTCTACAATTTCGGAATCTCAACCGCAATCAAGTACAACATTATTGGAATCATCACCTCAATCGCCTACAATATCCAGTACTTCAGTCCAAATGTCCAGTACCGAAAAGGAAGAGAGAACTACAGAGCGAAAGTCTTCATTTTCGGAATATCAACCGCAATTAAGTACAACATTATTGGAGTCATCAACCCAATCGCCGACAATATCCAGTACTTCAGTCCAAATGTCCAGTACCGAAAAGGAAGAGAGAACTACAGAGGAAAAATCTTCCTTTTCGGAATCTCAACCACAATTAAGTACAACATTATTGGAATCATCACCTCAGTCGCCTACAATATCCAGTACTTCACTTCAAATTTCTAGTACCGAAATGAAAGCGAGAACTACAGAGGAAAAACCTAAATTTTCGGAATCCCTACCGCGAACAAGCACAACTTTTTCAAAGACTTTTCCTCAATGGAGTACAATATCCAGTAGTTATTTTCAAACACCGAGTATAGAAAAATACGAAACGAGTCCCGAGGAAAAGTCTACATTTTCGGAATCTCAACCGCAATTAATTACAACATTATTGGAATCATCACCTCAATCGCCTACAATATCCAGTACTTCAGTTCAAATGTCCAGCACCGAAAAGGAAGAGAGAACTGAAGAGGAAAAATCTACATTTTCGGAATCCCTACCGCGAACAAGCACAACTTTTTCAAAATCTCTTCCTCAATTGAGTACAATATCCAGTAGTTATTTTCCAACATCGAGTACAGAAAAATACGCGACAACTCCAGAGGAAAAGTCTACATTTTTGGAATCTCAACCGCAATCAAGTACAACATTATTGGAATCATCACCTCAATCGCCTACAATATCCAGTACTTCAGTCCAAATGTCCAGTACCGAAAAGGAAGAGAGAACTACAGAGGAAAAATATATATTTTCGGAATCTCAACCGCAATCAAGTACAACATTATTGGAATCATCACCTCAATCGCCTACAATATCCAGTACTTCACTTAAAATTTCCAGTACCGAAAGGGAAGAGAGAACTACAGAGGAAAAATCTACATTTTCGGAATCAGTACCGCAATCAGCCACAACTGTTTCAAAGTCTTTTCCTCAATTGAGTACAATATCCAGTAGTTATTTTCCAACATCGAGTATAGAAAAATACGCAACAACTCCAGAGGAAAAGTCTACATTTTCGGAATCTCAACCGCAATCAAGTACAACATTATTGGAATCATCACCTCAATCGCCTACAATATCCAGTACTTCAGTCCAAATGTCCAGTACCGAAAAGGAAGAGAAAACTACAGAGAAAAAATCTACATTTTCGGAATCTCAAACACAGTCAAGTACAACATTATTGGAATCATCACCTGAATCGCCTACAATATCCAGTACTTCAGTTCAAATGTCCAGTACCGAAAAGGAAGAGAGAACTGCTGAGGAAAAATCTACATTTTCGGAATCCCTACCGCGAACAAGCACAACTTTTTCAAAGTCTTTTCCTCAGTTGAGTACAATATTCAGTAGTTATTTTCAAACAACGAGTACAGAAAAATTCGCAACAACTCCAGAGGAAAAGTCTACATTTTCGGAATCTCAACCGCAATCAAGTACAACATTATTGGAATCATCACCTCAATCGCCTACAATATCCAGTACTTCAGTCCAAATGTCCAGTACCGAAAAGAAAGAGAAAACTACAGAGAAAAAATCTACATTTTCGGAATCTCAAACACAGTCAAGTACAACATTATTGGAATCATCACCTGAATCGCCTACAATATCCAGTACTTCAGTTCAAATGTCCAGTACCGAAAAGGAAGAGAGAACTGCAGAGGAAAAATCTACATTTTTGGAATCCCTACCACAATCAAGCACAACTGTTTCAAAGTCTTCTCCTCAATTGAGTGGAATATCCAGTAGTTATTTTCAAACATCGAGTACAGAAAAATACGCAACAACTCCAGAGAAAAAGTCTACATCCTCGGAATCTCAACCGCAATCAAGTAAAACATTATTGGAATCATCACCTCAATCGCCTACAATAACCAGTACTTCAGTTCAAATTTCCAGTACCGAAAAGGAAGAGAGAACTACAGAGGAAAAACCAACATTTTCGGTATCCCTACCGCAATCAAGTACAACTGTTTTCAAGTCTTTTCCTCAATTGAGTACAATATCCAGTAGATATTTTCCAACATCGAGTACAGAAAAATACGAAACAACTCCAGATGAAATGTCTACATTTTCGGAATCTCAACCGCAATCAAGTACAACAATATTTGAATCATCACCTCAACCGCCTACAATATTCAGTACTTCAGTTCAAATGTCCAGTACCGAAAAGGAAGAGAGAACTGCAGAGGAAAAATCTACATTTTCGGAATCCCTACTGCCATTAAGCACAACTGTTTCAAAGTCTTTTCCTTACTTGAGTACAATATCCAGTAGTTATTTTCCAACATCAAGTACAGAAAAATACGAAACAACTCCAGAGGAAAAGTCTACATTTTCGGAATCTCAGCCGCAATCAAGTACAACATTATCTGAATCATCACCTCAATCGCCTACAATATCCAGTACTTCAGTTCCAATGTCCAGTACCGAAAAGGAAGAGAGAACTACAGAGGAAAAATCTACATTTTCGGAATCTCAACCGCAATCAAGGACAATTGTTTTAAAGTCTTTTCCTCATTTGAGTACAATATCCAGTAGTTATTTTCAAACATCGAGTACAGAGAAATACGCAACAACTCCAGAGGAAAAGTCTACATTTTCGGAATCTCAGCCGCAATCCAGTACAACATTATCTGAATCATCACCTCAATCGCCTACAATATCCAGTACTTCAGTTCCAATGTCCAGTACCGAAAAGGAAAAGAGAACTACAGAGGAAAAATCTGCATTTTCGGAATCGCAACCGCAATCAAGTACAACATTATTGGAATCATTACCTCAATCGCCTACAATATCCAGTACTTCAGTCCAAATTTCCAGTACCGAAAAGGAAGAGAGAACTACAGAGGAAAAATCTACGTTTTCGGAATCTCAAACACAATCAAGTACAAAATTATTGGAATCATCTCCTCAATCGCCTACAATATCCAGTACTTCAGTTCAAATGTCCAGTACCGAAAAGGAAGAGAGAACTACAGAGGAAAAATCTACATTTTCGGAATCTCCACCGCAATCAAGTACAACATTATTGGAATCATCACCTGAATCGCCTACAATATCCAGTACTAAAGTCAAAATGTCCAGTACCAAAAAGGAAGAGAGAACTACAGAGGAAAAATCTACATTTTCGGAATCTCAAACACAATCAAGTACAAAATTATTGGAATCATCTCCTCAATCGCCTACAATATCCAGTACCTCAGTTCAAATGTCCAGTACCGAAAAGGAAGAGAGAACTACAGAGGAAAAATCTACATTTTCGGAATCTCCACGGCAATCAAGTACAACACTATTGGAATCATCAGCTGAATCGCCTAAAATATCCAGTTTTTCAGTTCAAGTGTCCAGTACTGAAAAGGAAAAGAGAATTACAGAAGAAAAATCTACGTTTTCGGAATCTCAAACACAATCAAGTACAAAATTATTGGAATCATCTCCTCAATCGCCTACAATATCCAGTACTTCAGTTCAAATGTCCAGTACCGAAAATGAAGAGAGAACTACAGAGGAAAAATCTACATTTTCGGAATCTCCACCGCAATCAAGTACAACATTATTGGAATCATCACCTGAATCGCCTACAATATCCAGTACTACAGTCAAAATGTCCAGTACCGAAAAGGAAGAGAGAACTACAGAGGAAAAATCTACATTTTTGGAATCTCAAACACAATCAAGTACAAAATTATTGGAATCATCTCCTCAATCGCCTGCAATATCCAGTACCTCAGTTCAAATGTCCAGTACCGAAAAGGAAGAGAGAACTACAGAGGAAAAGTCTACATTTTCGGAATCTCAACCGCAATCAAGTACAACGTTATTGGAATCATCACCTCAATCGCCTACAATATCCAGTACTTCAGTTCAAATGTTCAGTACCGAAAAGGAAGAGAGAACTACAGAGAAAAAATCTAAATTTTCGGAATCTCAAACACAATCAAGTATAACATTATTGGAATCAGCACCTCAATCGCCTACAATATCCAGTACTTCAATTCAAATGTCCAGTACCGAAAAGGAAAAGAGAACTAAAGAGGAAAAAACTACCTTTTCGGAATCTCAAACGCAATCAAGTACATCGTTATTGGAATCAGCACCTCAATCGCCTACAATATCCAGTACTTCACTTCAAATTTCCAGTACCGAAAAGGAAGAGAGAATTACTGAGAAAAAATCTACATTTTCGGAATCCGTACCGCAATCAAGCACAACTGTTTTAAAGTCTTTTCCTGAATTGAGTACTATATCCAGTAGTTATTTTCCAACATCGAGTACAGAAAAATACGCAACAACTCCAGAGGGAAAGTCTACATTTTCGGAATCTCAACCGCAATCAACTACAGCATTATTGGAATCATCACCTCAATCGCCTACAATATCCAGTACTTCAGTTCAAGTGTCCAGTACCGAAAAGGAAGAGAAAACTACAGAGGAAAAATATACATTTTCGGAATCTCAAACAAAATCAAGTACATTATTGGAATTATCACCTCGATCGCCTACAATAACCAGTACCTCAGTTCAAATGTCCAGTACCAAAAAAGAAGAGAGAACTACAGAGGAAAAATCTACATATTCGAAATCTCAACCGCAAACAAGTACAACGTTATTGGAATCATCAACTCAATCGCCTACAATATCTAGTATTTCACTTCAAATTTCCAGTACCGAAAAGGAAGAGAGAACTACAGAGGAAAAATCTACATATTCGAAATCTCAACCGCAATCAAGTACAACATTATTGGAATCATCACCTCAATCGCCTACAATATCCATTACTTCAGTTCAAATGTCCAGTACCGAAAAGGATGACAGAACTACAGAGGAAAAATCTACATTTTCGGAATTTCAAACGCAATCAAGTACACCATTATTGGAGTCTGCACTTCAATCGCCTACAAAATCCAGTACTTCAGTTCAAGTTTCCAGTACCGAAAAGGAAGAGAGAAAATCTACATTTTCGGAATACCTACCGCAATCAAGCACAACTGTTTCAAAGTCTTTTGATCAGTTGAGTACAATATCCAGTAGTTCTTTTCAAATATTGAGTACAGAAAAAAACGCAACAACTCCAGAGGGAAGGTCTACAATTTCGGAATCTCAACCGCAATTAAGTAAAATATTATTGGAATCATCACCTCAATCGCCTACAGTATCCATTACTTCAGTTCAAATGTCCACTACCGAAAAGGAAGGGAGAATTCCAGAGGAAAAATCTACGTTTTCGGAATCTCAAACACAATCAAGCACAACTGTTTCAAAGTCTTTTCCTCAATTTAGTACAATATCCAGTGGTTTTTCTCAAACATCGAGTACTGAAAAATACGCTACACCTCCAGAGGAAAAGATTACATTTTCGGAATCTCAACCGCAATCAAGTACAATATTTTTGAAATCATCACCTCAATCGCCCACAATATCCAGTACTGTAGTACAAATTTTCAATACCGAAAAGGAAGAAAGAACTTCAGAGGAAAAATCTACATTTTCGCAATCGCTACCGCAATTAAGCACAACTCTTTCAAAGACTTTTCCTCAATTGAGTACAATACCCAGTAGTTATTTTCAAACATCGACTACAAAAAAGTACGCAACAACTCCAGAGGAAAAGTCTACATTTTCGGATTCTCAGCCTCAATCAAGTACAACATTATTGGAATCACCACCTCAATCGCCTACAATATTCAGTACTTCAGTTCAAATGTCCAGTACCGAAAAGGAAGAGAGAACTACAGAGGAAAGATCTACATTTTCAGAATCTCAACTTCAATCAGGTAAAACATTATTGGAATCACCACCTCAATCGCCTACAATATTCAGTACTTCAGTTCAAATGTCCAGTACCGAAAAGGAAGGGAGAACTACAGAGGAAAAGTTTACATTTTCGGAATCTCTACAGCAGACAACTTCAAGCTTTTCAAAGTCTTCCTCTCAATTAAGCACAATATCATCCAGATCTTTTCGAATTTCAAGTACAGAAAAAAAAGAAGCAACTTCAGAGGAAACATGTGCTGAATGTTTACCACAATCAAGTACATTTCAACTGGAAACAACTACAGAAATATGTTCGGAATGTTTACCAAAATCAAGTACAAATTTAACAAAATCTTTTATTGAATCAAGTACAATATCTAGTAGTTCATTAAAAAAAAATTCAGAGGAAAAGTCGAGTACAGAAAAATATCAAATAACTCAGCAGGTAAAAACCAAATCGTCGACTTCTGTACCACAATCAAGTGATACAGTTTCGCCTAAAATATATACTAGATCTTATCGAATTTCAAGTACAGAAAAAGGCCAAGCAACTTCAGATGAAACTTGTTCCGAATGTTTACCGCAATCAAGTATATTTCAACTTGAAACCACTTCAGGGGAAATATGTTTGGAATGCTTACCACAATCAAGTACGAATTTTACAAAGTCTCTTCCTGAATCGAGTACAATATCTAGTAGTTCATTCAAAAGAACTTCAGAGGAAAAGTCGAGTACAGAAAAATATCAAAGACCTCAGCAGGTAAAAACTAAATTGTCCAGTTCTCTACCACAATCAAGTAATGCAGTTTTGGAATTTGCACCTCAATCGCCTAAAATATCCATTAGAACTTATCAAATATCGAGTACAGAAAAAAACGAAGAAATTTCAGATATCTCCTTTTTACTTTCAAGTACGGTTAAATATCAAAATACTCAAGAGGAAATAAGCAAGCTATCGGAATTTGTACCTCAATCGAGCAGTGAAATATCGAAAATGGCATCATATGAAAAGGGAAAGCCGACCAACCCTCTTACATTTACGAGTCAAAAAAAAGGTAAAATAACTGAAGGAGAAACCGGGAAACTATTTAATTCTTTACCACAGTCGAGTACAATAACACCAGAAGAAAGTGTGTTTTCAAGCTTACTTAGCATGCTTTCGATTTCCAGTGTAGCAATGAGTCAACGAACTCCAAAAGCCATAGGAAATGTATCGATATATCTACCTCAATCAACTACTCCATTAGTGTTGGAAAATTCACCTTCAGAAGATTTATTCACTTCGAGTGTTACCGACAAAAGTGCCAATTTATCTGAACTGGAAACAATGGACACAGGAATGTTGACCAAGCCGATTTTCTCAACCGACAAACGTTCAAAAACTACACCAAAAAGCGTTAAACATTCAAAAAAGAAAACTATAAATCCAAAAGAAACTAAAACAGCTGAGAAACACTCAAAACAGTCGAAAATTTTCACCCTTCCCATTAGTCCCAACACAAATGTTAATTTATCCGAACAATCGAAAACAGTGAAAATTGAAACAACCGTTTATTCAACCAAAAAAGTTTCAGGTAATGCATTACAAAGTGTCAGTTATTCAGAAAAAAGGTCCCAAGCACCAACAACATATAAAACGGCGAAATCTGATCATGATCTCGGTTCTTCATCTAATGTAATTGGCACCTCGTCGCAAAGTAAATACGTAGTTTCTAGTGCTTCCAGTCATAAAGAAGTCATTGTACAAAGTGAAAAAACGAAATCCGTGAGTGGAATAACTACAAGTTTATTTCAATCTAGCACTAGTAAGCCAACAATCTCGAGATTGTTAAGCACGGAACAGCCTTCAAGTGAACTTTCATCCAGTACTGGAACTACAGATGTACCGCTTTGCTTGTGTACATGCGTTATTGATCCTGATGAGGATATCTGTTCTTGTGTCTGTACAATTACGAAGCACGCAGATATTACGACGACCGCTAGAAAGGTAACTCTCTTATCATAATAAATAAATATAATATTAAAGTTTTAAACTAAGAATAGAATATTAGTTAAATGTGCTTTATACAATTTATATATTAGATAAAATGTGAATCTTTTTACTTTCAAAGCATATTTCATGGGATGGTCCCTCTACCAAGCCATCTACCACAACCATCGGATTATTTCCTGCACCATATAAAAATAAAACAGAACCCCTTACAAAAATGGAAATTAAGAGCACCAAGCTTGTTTTTACTAAATCAAGCACAACAAAGAATGTTTTGCTGCATTCTAATAGTGATAGATCAAAAAGAATTACTCAGCCGAAATCAAAAATTGATAACCACCTGAATTTTACAACTACTGGTTTGATTCGAACAAAGAGTTCAGAGGTAATATTTTTCGGCACCTTAGCCTAAGCTGTTTTATTTATATTTTTATTTTTAGGCAGTTGATGTGGCAATACTTGATGATTTTGAGAAAAGACTTAATAAACTAAAAGATAAGTATTGGATTGGAAAAAACAGTTCTTCAAATAATGCCGAATTTGAAGAAAATATCATGAAGCTAAATTTGACCTCAAATATGACAGTTGAACAGAGCAGTCATATTAAAGCCAAACTTTACTCAAATTTTACTTATTTCGACAAAACACGAATCGAGCTGGAAAGCTTAATGTTGTTCAAGCTAAACAAAGTTTGGAAAAATATGAACGAAACGAATGCGTCGCCTGCGTGTATAGAATATTATAAAGGTATGGCCAAGAATCTAATATCAGGCTTGGTCAAGTCAAATGCTGAAAAATGGAACATAATAAGGAAAAATCATCTGACATGCCATGTATCTCAGAATATTTCAATTCATGAACCATCATTTCAAGCCACCGATGAAACTACGGATCAAGAGATGGAAACGCAGACAGAAAAGCTGGAAGGATTGGCATTACATTATTGTAATAAAGACATATACGATTTAATAGTTGGTAAAAACTCATCTTTAAATTCAAGCTATCTGGTACGTGATCTTGCATTTGTGTTGCAAACTATTATTTTAAAATAATCTCAAACTTCTTTAAAGTCGAATTTTATGCCCATTTAACGGGGATCCATCAAAACGATTTTGTACAATTTTTGTAATACTCGAAAGGAACGAAACAGCTCCTATAATTTAAACGGTATACTAAATATTATTCTTAAAATACTTAATTACAGTCGAACTTCCATAACACGAACCACCAACTATCAACAAAATATTCGAGTCTCAATGACTTTTGCATTTGCTAAGTAATTTATGTTTTATTTATGTTTACTTTAGCTTAAGACAAATCGGAGAAGAAGCCACGAATTGGAAGATTTTCCAGAACTCGTACCAAGTACTAAAGAATTACTTTAGTTTTAATGGTATGTCAGCAAACAACAAGATTTTGGTTAGCAATGTTATGTAAATAAAAAACTATTGTTTACATTTAAGGCAATTCGGAATCGGACATCAAGTTATAGAGATATTTGAGTTATGGAAGTTCGACTTATGGAGACAAATCGGTATGAAAGATGTTATTAAAAATTCGAGTTTGGAAAGTTCGAGATATGAAAGTTCGACTGTAATTTTGATTGTTAAGCATTCTTTTTTAGAAACAATGTTTATTGTTTAATACCCAATTGGTAATTTGTATATTATCCTAGTTTAATGACAATCTTAAAAGTACGGTAACATATTATATGGGTCATAACCCATTATCGATTTTATTTCTGGCTCAAGAATCAAAATGGATTTCATGGCAAAGTCGGAGTAAATATATAGTCTTGGCTCATGCAGAGCTCTTTTATAATTGTATTTGTTTGTCTTTTCGCCCCTTGTTTATTCTGTCTTTAGATTCCCTTTTCATCTGGAGATCCCTGTACTATAATACTCAAGAACATTTTACAAATTCATCAACATAACAAAACCAATCATAGTCCCGAGTATGAGGACATAATTTCTAAGATCAACGTGGCAATCATACAGAACCGGGGCAGCAACAAGAAGGCGCTATTGTTAAGGGAGTACTTGGAGTATGAGAAATTACGTAAATACCTCGATCATATTTTGGGGGGCAAGATTGACGAAAGCGATATGCGACTTGCCGTTGTTAAAAGCAGAAAGTGTTGGAATTACTACACGAAACTTAAAAAGATGTTTCTCAAAGCAATGCAGTCCTCGAATGCTAGAAAAGAACACCTAATTGGAAATATATCGATGGTGTGCAGTGAACACGGCGTGTGAACAGATAACTGGAAAATGATAAACAAATAAAATGTCATTAGTATTAACAAAAAAAATGGGAATTGTTTATTTATTTTTATAAATGGGTAACTTACGGTTTTATAATATAAATCGCAATGCTGGTCCAATTTTAAATGAAGGTTTTTCCTGTGCCACCCTACAAAAAAAAAACACTTTACTAAAATAACCATAGATTTTCAATGCTTTTCAACTATCAACAGTGTTTATCGATTGCCAATTACTAAGTAGATTGCCATTAAATTGCACAAACTTCATCTGTTTCTTAATCTATTTCAGCTGTAATCGGTAATTTAGTTGCATAATCTAACAATAAATAACTTTTTCAAAGTGAATACATGAAGGCGGCACTATGGCGTACTGTCCGGATCGGTAGATGAAGCCATTTGTATGGGACTCGGATGCTTCCGGGTTGAGGAGTCCTTGCCATCAAATGGGTTAAAGCAAGTGGATGCGTTGCCAGGATTGGCTCGCTTTTGAGGAAGTTTACCCATTTGCATGAGAAGCTCGTCGATGCGCTCCGTTTTAATCTTGATAATACTCTCCATGTGAGCCAGTCGCTGTTGATAGGCATCAATAATAGCGTCCTTGGCTTGACTGTCACGTGTCATCTTCTCGTACAGCGAGTAAAGTATCATTTTTTGTGGAACCTGAACGATGCCATCGCCAACTTGCTTGTTAACCACAACAGTCTTCACCTCATCATTCTCCTCCCACGTCTGGTCCTGCCGCATTGCCGCATTTCGCTCCACGGCCACCCGTTGTCGCTTCTCCAATCGTATCACCTCATGCAATAGCACTTCAGCTGCACCATGAACACCATTCGCCATTTGCTCCATAAAATCCCTGCTCAACGTCATATTAAACTTGGATAACACCTTGAAGTTGAACGTCTCCCAGTTGGCCAATTTCAGCTGCACACTACTCTTTTTCGGATAGTTATAGAGATCGACCAGACGTGGATAGTCGCGTTTGAAGATTTCCGCCAAAGGTAAAACGTCTGAAAACTCGCGACGTATTCTATGTGTACTTATACCATTCTGTCTCATCCATTTGCTTACTTCCTCTAACTCTTCGGTGCTTAGATTCTTGACACACACGGTATGCATTCTTGGGAAATATGATATCTTTAATAACAAAATTTGAATGTTGTGTGACTAACACACATTGAAATATCCGACGTGTGTGGAGTTGCGTATAAATCGGCTAAATACATATATTCAACTACTGTAAGTAAAAACTCAAAGCTTGCTTTGATTTGGGATTCAAATTGAGAAAAACACGAAACTTTCTGTTCCTCTAATAGATGGTGTTTAAAGGTAGGCACAATTTTAAGCAAATAAGCACTCTGGATTTCAAAGTGAATTTTTGCAAGCTTAAAATACATTTTAAGTCCAGCTTGAAAAATTCCTTTTCTTTTTATGGTACACTTTACGATATAACCAAGGACACAAACCCGACTTTTTAACGTATTACAGTTTTAGATCAACTTTTTTTCGAATATGCACGGGATATTTAGTTATATTTTGCGTTATTTTTATGGCCAGAATCTTAATTTAAATTACAATTGCTTTGAAACAAAAATATAACAGAAAATTAAAAAAAAGCTTTCCAATGCTCCATATAACACTTTTCGGCACCACCATGAAGACAGTCCCGACTTTTCAGGATGTTAATAATAAATTATCTAAAAATTTAGATCACTATTTTTGCATGTTACAATGATATAACACTTCTTGACATCATCATGAACACAACCCCAACTTTTCAGGATATTAGTAAAACTTTATCTAAAAATTTAGATCACTATTCAGGCAAGTTTAAATCCGACCCATCACCCACATTCCGTTATGTATGCCTAAAAATAATGATCTAAAATTGTAGATAAAGACTCCAATTTGGCGTCTTGAAAGCACAGTAAAATAATTTTACAAAAATTGTGTAGAAATAAATTATATCTTTATTTCTACAAGTCAGTTACTTGTATTAATTAAATGTATGCTTTTTATGTAGTAACAATTTTTCTTAAAATTTAAAAAAGTAATAGTACAGAAAGAAATTTATCGAAATAAAGGAATGTTATTAAAATAAATGTTACTCAAATTTTATTACAAAAGCAGTTGAATCTTCACGAAATTCTTTAATAACTTGTAAGAAATGAATTATATTAATATCTAGGCTCAGATGTCACTCCAACCCATCCCCTCCGGAAATAATTTTCCCAGTTTTAGCCAAATCCCAGGAAAAGCTTTGGGACGGGAGGTACTTCCCCAGCTAGGGGAGATGTCCTAAGCAGTGGTGAGTATCCCAAAACACTCAGTGCCAACCAACCATAGAGTGACTCACTCAAAGGGATTGAGTGTGCAGACAAGCTTTCACTCGGACTTTCTCTGCTGTTCGTTTGGATGCTTGGAATGGAGTCTAAAGTTTTTGCCAACGACAGTTCATTACGGTTTTCAAGGATAAGCGATACCTACGTGCTCGCCGGATAGAGCGCATGAATAAAACGCACCCATCTGCGTGTTTCTTAACATCCTATGTGGAATAGGCCTGCTACATTATTTTTTTGTGTGTGTAAAAATGTGTTAATAAAAAATCGTCAAGAACTGTTTGATGCCTGGATAGAGTAATATTTTTTTAATACATTTTTTTTTTTCGCATTGCAAACTTAATGCAAAAGTGACAGTGTTTTTGTTCGAATGTGACATGTGCTAAACAAAGCAAGTGATTTTCTAATCGCTTTAATTCTCATCTGGTGGCTTGAATGGTAGTCAACACAACACATCGCTGCACATGGTAAGTCAAACTTATGATTCATAAGACAAAGGGACTTGCAAAATATTATCTTGTTTAAAAACTATTATCTAGCTGAAAGTAAAATTGTTCGAATAGAAACTAAAAAGAACAAATGTAATAGAATTTTACCACCTGAGTACCGCATTATTTTTGATTTCAACCATAATCATTGCGCCTTAGGCCTTAAAATATATCGCATTTCCTGTGTGTATAAGCAGGAAGCTTAAATTGGGATAGATGAGAAAAATCAAAAATAAAACAAGAAATAACGCTGGAGGCGAATGCGCCGAATACAAAATTCCACCTACTCACTGTCCTGCTACAAATTATATTCCTTATAGAAAGGGAGTCAAAAAGCCTTTTTTAAAAGAACGCATGATTGGCCAAATTTAATATCTGGGTAGATTTACCCAAAGCGAACATATTTTTTGATCCCTTAATGGTAGCTTTGATTAAAATAATGGTATCACCATTTATAGAGACATGGATATCTGATAAAGCGGATATTTAATGAACCATCGACAATACTCTTAACTAGATTACAGCTACATTTTGAGAAATTTATCATTTCCGAGACAATTTAAGCAAAACAAGGCAGCTTGCACAATGCAAATACAAAAGTGGCTTTCACGGCCAACAGCCTAAAAGCCGAAAATTATTTATACTTCAAGCTAAATACGGGTCATGCCGCACGGGACATTTTTTCATTACTTTATTTATGTAGTTCTCTATACCTTTAGGCAAGACCTAATAGTTTCTTGCATTTATCTGAATAGCCCACTCCCATGGGCCTAGTGGTGCAGATCGAAATATTGGTAGGAGGGTCGGAACCGTTTACTTAAATTCTAAGCAAAAATGCAATTGCAACTGGAAGTTGTAAATGTAGGTCAACAATTTTACTCGAACAGGAATCGCAAATTTGAATATAGATTAATAGTTAACAAATCTGCAAACGTTAAGAGGTGTTGTCGAATTATGGGCTTTAAAATGGAAGGTTTTTAAAATCCTTTGAAAACATAAGAATAGCAGTCATGGGAAATGGTAGAAAAAAGTTAGCTCCAACAACATTTTTAAAGGAAGCTTTGAAATTTAAACCGAAACAAAGGTGCCTGAATGAATAATTAATTTAAATTGAATAAATTAATTTATAATGCAGTTATTAAGGAATTTAATATTACAATTTTGCTTACTTTTAAAGTAGGATCAGATTTGTAAAACTAGGGGCTATAGAAAGGAAATTTTGGGCCTTCTCTCTTGAAGTCTGTATATTGACCGAGATATGAAAATATTTTTAAAAAGGATTTATAATCTATATACATAAAACGTTTGCTAAAAATTGAAGAATTAACGCAGAGTCATAAAAAGTAAAGCTACAACATTAAAGTTTTTCTAAATATTCTTACAGAGGTATAGGTTTGTGTTAATAACATTTTTTTTCCACAAGTAACCCCAACTTTATGCAACATGTGTAAAAGAAGTCAGAACATAGTATATACTATATGAAAAATAAGTCATTGGTTTTTTTTTGGAATGTTTAAGATTCAAGGTCTAAATAAGACTCTTCGATTCTTCCATGAATACTTGTTATTTTCGTTATTTTGCAGTTCTGTAAATGGTAAAGAGAAAAGGGAAGATCAGCTATCGATAAGATTCAGTGCCAGAAAGCAGCTGAGTTTTTTCGAAACTAAGATGAAGGTTACTGATTTCTCTCGAGAACATTCCGTAAGTCACGTCGCCCCGTGCAAAGGATGAGGCTTCCAAAAGGATATAGGACATTATCACCAGCATCGAACGCTGCCCAGACGTCGCCACTCTCCTACAATTCACTAACTAGTCTGAGCCTC
The DNA here is from genome assembly GCF_043229965.1 of Drosophila suzukii. NCBI lineage: Eukaryota > Metazoa > Arthropoda > Insecta > Diptera > Drosophilidae > Drosophila > Drosophila suzukii. The sequence goes on along the minus strand of NC_092084.1, from coordinate 12,782,296 downwards.
CTTCGGCTGCTCGCAGTTTTCTTGGTGATTGGATCGCAAGTTCATGTTCTATGTAAGTGCATCTCATAAGTTTTATTTTTAGAGATTTGTTACAGGACAATGTATTAAATATTCGTCCATTGTTTTGGATTACTCATATTTCGATTGTTTTTGATTCTTGTTATATTTTGTTCTTCAGGAGCTTAAGAAGCTAAAGCTCTCGATAAATTTCAAGGAACACAAATATTATTTTAAAGACCTTAAAGACTACTTTTAGTATTCAAACCTGAAATTTTTTTCTTTCCATATACCAAATTTAAACCGATGTCTCTACATCAAACAAAACAAACATTAATACATACAAATAACAATACAAATCACCAAAACTAATGGCATTCTTTGAACCGAAACACGATTTTTCCACGTGTTTTTTTTTATTAATTTAATTAACCTTTGCAATCCAGGCACGGCATCCATCGAACAAAAAACCACCTCGACCAGTACACAACCCAGAATCGGCGAGAATCGTACTTTACTTTTTGATGACTATAATAAAACTAAAACGACATTATCAACAGCTGATTACCCGTCAGCCACAAGAGCAACCCTTTACGGATATTCATCGCAGGACCAGGACCAGTACCAGTCCCAAATGCCAGTCGAGGAGTCGAACTCATCGCATAGCGCCATTCCCACAAAAATTAGCAGGGACAAAACATCCATAGGGACACCAGGCAGCATGGAGATTAGCGATAGCCATTCAATCAAAAATTTAGGGACAACTGATCAGCTCTCGACAGTGACAATGCCAACAACAGCATTTGCGTCCCTAAAAACCGATAAAAGTACGATAAAACAGTCAATCGATTCCACGCGCACGAGAAATCATTGGACAGCGAGTGGTATGTATGGATTAGGAAAAGAATAGACCAAAATATTATGTTTAGTATAATATCGAAAATATCAATATTATAAAGTGAATTATAGTAGTGACTATGCATAATATCGATAGAATTATATATCGTTCCTATTTGAGCTTAAACATTTTTTATAGGTATGTATTTATCAAAATTAAAAATCGTTATATTTTTACAATCGTATATATGTAGCTTGTAAACAGAATGAAAGGCACTTAAAAATTAAATAGAACTTTTGACATTTTCCGAAACCAATTTTTCAACCCCAACAGGATTCGCTCGTGTCACAGAACGACCACGCAGTAAGCACCACCATGAGCACCACTGGGGACCCTTTTTTGAGGAGCCCATCAACTCGCCCACTTCAGGGGACAACCTCGTGTCCGCCGTGCATTTGTTCACGGAAGCGGTGCTCAATTGCCGTGTCGGTATGCTCAAGGACAAAACTGTAAGTGAGCTTTGTATATGCTATTTGTATGTAACATTGTTTTTGATTGGCTTTGAAGAGCAGGGTTCCCATTGGAAATAAGGAAAAATCAATCAAAAAAAACATAAAATGTTTTTAAAAGTATAAGTTAAAGTGTAAAATGTTACAGAATTCAACCACACATTCATAGAGGTATCCTACATTAAAATCGGAGTCCAATAACTCAAGTTATGGAACATTGAAGTGCAGTTTTGGGTCCCCATTCCGAAAACCATTGGAAATGCGAAAAAATCGAACATGAAAATGGGCCAAAATCGTGACCCTCTTTGAAAACAAATACTTGAATGTAGATTATTAGAGAATTTTACCAGGAACTCATAGAGGTATCCCACTTCAAAATCGGAGTCCAATAACTCAAGTTATGGAATTTTGAAGCGCTGTTTTGGGTCCCCATTCTGAAAACCATTGGAAATACGAAAAAATCGAACATGAAAATGGGTTAAAATTTGGACCCTCTTTGAAAACAAATATTTGAATGTAGATTTTTAGAGAATTTTACCACGAACTTATAGAGGTATCCCACTTCAAAATCGGAGACCAGTAACTGAAGTTATGGAATTTTGAATGGCAGTTTTGGGTCCCCATTCTGAAAACCATTGGTTATACGGAAAAATCGAACCTGAAAATGGGTTAAAATTTGGACCCTCTTTGACAACAAATATTTGAATGTAGATTATTAGAGAATTTTACTACAAATTCATAGAGGTATCCCACTTCAAAATCGGAGTCCAGTAACTGAAGTTATGGAATTTTGAAGTGCTGTTTTGGGTCCCCATTCTGAAAACCATTGGAAATACGGAAAAATCGAACATGAAAATGGGTTAAAATTTGGACCCTCTTTGAAAACAAATACTTGAATGTAGATTATTAGAGAATTTTACCACGAACTCATAGAGGTATCCCACTTCAATATCGGAGTCCGGTAACTGAAGTTAAGGAATTTTGAAGTGCTGTTTTGGGTCCCCATTCTGAAAACCATTGGAAATACGGAAAAATCGAACATGAAAATGGGTTAAAAATTTGGACCCTCTTTGACAACAAATATTTGAATGTAGATCATTAGAGAATTTTACTACAAATTCATAGAGGTATCCCACTTCAAAATCGGAGATCAGTAACTGAAGTTATGGAATTTATAATTTCAGTTTTGGGTCCCCATTCCGAAAACCATTGGAAATACGGAAAAATCGAACATGAAAGTGGGATAAAATTTTGACCCCCTTCAAAAAGAAATATTTGAATGTAGATTTTTAGAAAATTAAACCACAAATTCATAGAGGTATCCCACATCAAAATCGCATTCCAATAACTTAAGTTATGGAATATTGAAGTGCAGTTTTAGGTCCCTATTCCGAAAACCATTGGAAATACAAAAAAATCGAACATGAAAATGTGCCAAAATTTTGACCCCCTTTGAAAACAAATACTTAAATGTAGATTATTAGAGAATTTTACCACGAACTCATAGAGGTATCCCACTTCAATATCGGAGTCCGGTAACTGAAGTTAAGGAATTTTGAAGTGCTGTTTTGGGTCCCCATTCTGAACACCATGGGAAATACGGAAAAATCGAACATGAAAATGGGTTGAAATTTGGATCCTCTTTGAAAACAAATATTTGAATGTAGATTTTTAGAGAATTTTACCACGAACTCATAGAGGTATCCCACTTCAATATCGGAGTCCGGTAACTGAAGTTAAGGAATTTTGAAGTGCTGTTTTGGGTCCCCATTCTGAACACCATGGGAAATACGGAAAAATCGAACATGAAAATGGGTTGAAATTTGGACCCTCTTTGAAAACAAATATTTGAATGTAGATTTTCAGAGAATTTTACCACGAACTTATAGAGATATCCCACTTCAAAATCGGAGTCCAGTAACTGAAGTTATGGAATTTTGAAGTGCTGTTTTGGGTCCCCATTCTGAACACCATGGGAAATACGGAAAAATCGAACATGAAAATGGGTTAAAATTTGGATCCTCTTTGAAAACAAATATTTGAATGTAGATTTTTAGAGAATTTTACCACGAACTCATAGAGGTATCCCACTTCAATATCGGAGTCCGGTAACTGAAGTTAAGGAATTTTGAAGTGCTGTTTTGGGTCCCCATTCTGAACACCATGGGAAATACGGAAAAATCGAACATGAAAATGGGTTGAAATTTGGACCCTCTTTGAAAACAAATACTTGAATGTAGATTATTAGAGAATTTTACTACGAATTCATAGAGGTATCCCACTTCAAAATCGGAGTCCAGTAACTGAAGTTATGGAATATTGAATTGCTGTTTTGGGTCCCCATTCTGAACACCATGGGAAATACGGAAAAATGAAACATGAAAATGGGTTAAAATTTGGACCCTCTTTGAAAACAAATATTTGAATGTAGATTATTAGAGAATTTTACTACGAATTCATAGAGGTATCCCACTTCAAAATCGGAGTCCGGTAACTGAAGTTATGGAATTTTGAAGTGCTGTTTTGGGTCCCCATTCTGAAAACCATGGGAAATACGGAAAAATCGAACATGAAAATGGGTTAAAATTTGGACCCTCTTTGAAAAGAAATATTTGAATGTATAATATTAGAGAATTCACCCACAAGTTCATAGAGGTATCCCACATCAAAAACGGAGACTAATAACTCAAGTTATGGAATTTAAAAAAGCGGTTTTGGGTTCCCATTCAGAAAGCCATTGGAAATTCGAAAAATAACACATAAAAGTTGGTTAAAAATGTATAATTGAGACACCTCAATGATCCGCGGAATTAAAAAAAGTAGCTCATTGTCAAAAAGGGTTAAAATCTTTCCAGCTCCTCTAAAAACAGTTTATAAAACGCGGACAAAGTCGCGGAGGGGGAAGCTGTTTTAATTATAATTAAAAACTTGCAAATGTTGTGAAATCAAAATAAAAGGGCCAAATATATACATATATATTAACGTATATCAATTAAAAGGCAAACAGTCGTAAATTAATTACATTTTACTTACCTTATTGTGTTTTCCAATTGCTTAGATATATGTGCATGTACATATGTACATATGTTTTAACCTTTGAAGATCAGACCAAGCTGTACGTAAATATATGTATGTAATGCAGACCCACGCACACGGCCGTGTAAGTGTGGGTGGAACGCTCACACATACTTTTGTATGCAGCTATTGCGCAGCACCTGCTGAAAAAAACAGAATTTAGGTGTTTAATCGTGAAAAATGTAACAAATTTCATTAACCCGGCCTGCAATCACTTGTTATTTATACTTTGCACTAATTTTTATCACTTTTTAAACACTTTAAAACACATTTATTTATCTATTTTGCGACGCAGTGCGCCGCGTCTTAAGGAAGAAAACGAAATGAGAGAGAGCGGGGGGAGCTTTTGACTTCGCAACCATTTTCCTTCTCCGCCATTTTCTTATTTCTGATCCTCTCTTTGGCTTAACCGATGTCTGCAGGAGAGAGCTTTGGGAATAAAAGTATATTTATATTTTTGATCCTCCCTTCTGATTTCTTAGATATTCAAATTAAATCTTATGAAATGGTAATCTTTCCATAAATACGTAAATATGATCTTTTATCATAAAAGAAAAACGCGAAAATGGGAAAGCATTTAAATAAAACACAAATGTTAATTAAATAATAACATATTATTTTAAGAATTTATAAAACAACATTTTTAAAAATGTTACATATTTAATTTTTTAAATATACCTAAAAATTTCACTAAATTTGTACCTTTTTCTTGTGATCAAAAATTTGTATAGATGTTAAATGCCCATAAAAATAGACCACAAAATTATAACTTCTGCCAGGAAAATTGTACTTACATATACCAAAATCCAGCAGTTACTTAAAAAAATATCATTTAAGCTTCTATTTCTATAATTTAATTTTCAAGTTAGTTTCAAAATGTCTTCTAATTTAAAAAACGTGTCTTTGTCTTGAAATCAACGCAGAACACGTCATCCAGAAGTCAAATACCTTTAAAACTACTGCCACCAAAGATCTTAAATATACCAAAATCCAGCAGTTCCTTTAAAACTCATCCTTCCACCTCCTATTTTCAGGTCATGTGGGTCAGGCGAACGGCGGAAAAGGTATCACTCCTGACTGTCGGTAACGTCACCTACAGTGGAGACCCGAGGATTCGGGTGAAGTTCCAGTACCCGAACAATTGGCGGTTACTTATCAACCCAACGCAGACTGAAGATGCCGGAGTTTACATGTGCCAGGTTTCCACTCATCCCCCCCGTGTATTCACCACCAACCTCACCATCTTGGGTAGGATTCGGATTAAGTTTATAAGACCTACAATCTTTGATAAGTTTTAAATTTTCAGAACCCCCTTTAAGGATAATCGATGAGCACGAGAGGGATGTGGGGGATCGTTACTATAAGTCAGGAAGCACCGTCGATCTACAATGCCAAATATCGCGTAGCTTTTTCCAAAAAGAACGTCAAACCATTCTAAAATCAACTGAATCTGCAAATGATGCTGTACAAAAACTATTTAACGAGACGAATAGTGAGCTTAATTTAATCGGAAACTCAAGTCAGATGCCACAAAAATTCTCTGGCCAGGATCTGGAAAAGTACTTTACCAAGTTTATAACCTGGGCAAAAGATGAAGAGCCTCTTCAAGGAATGACCAATAAACGCTTAAGGTACTTGTATTATTATATTATTATTATTATTATAAAAATTAAATTTTATATATTGTTGTTATAGTGTTTCCGACGTATGGCTAACTAGTCGTATCTCCATTGGGGATGCAAAACTCTCCGATAGTGGAAACTATTCCTGTTCTCTTGGCAGACTGTTCACTGTAATTGTCCAAGTTCAAGTGCTCACAGGTGATATATACATAATATGATATGATAATATAATATCTATAACATATATTTGTAGGGGAACTACCCGCGGCTGTCCAGCACAATATAGCATCGAGGCCCGAGATCTGTTCTCTTGCGATATTGGGACTTCTACTTGAACTCATTTTCCTCTTTACTTGCCTGAAAACTGAAAGTCGAAAATTCTAAGGCACTAATCTGTGGTCATCCACAAACAATTAACCAATAATATTAAGGATAACAGAGATTGGCTGGTTCTAAACAATGGTTTTAGTTTTAAAGTTGAGAATCAGAAGGTGATTTCATTATATATTTATGTTATAGTGCCTATGGTGTAATAAGACTTCAGATTTGTTTTGACAAATATTCTTAAATGTTTAAAATCAGTAATTGGATTTAATTAGGCCACAATATGAAACAATAATATTCCAGATTCTTAAGAGGAAAAAAAAACCAACGGTTTACATATTTTCGTCAAACTTGTTTTCTAGTTAATTTAGTAATGAAGTTAAAATCTCTATGTGTAAATGTTATGATATTTCTTTAAGAGTTAAGAAACTGGGGAGGATCGCAATCTTAGTCCAAAAATTGTTAAATTTACCTTTCTGCGACGATTTAAAGCTGGTGAAAATTAGTATATTTATGTATATGCTTTAAAATTTTCTTTTCAACAACTTTCGCGGGCAAATCAAATGTATCATACGTTACTTTAAGTTTATACCACTAATTCACAGGATAACAAGTTTTTTCAAGAAAACAACGATCTGATTAAAACCTTATGCGGTATACTACTTTTTCATCACCTAAATTGCTGTTTGTATTTCTGGCCCTGGGTGCTTCTGGAGTTTTTGTTTGGAGAAGTTGATATATTATATTGTTGGTACAGTATATTACTCATATCGAATCGTTTAAGGGATTACAACCGAAAATTCCCTCAAAAACGCTTTAAAAACACTAATAAACAGTTTCATAATTGCTTTATTTTATAAAACAAAATTGGTTTTGTTAAATTCAAGGGTCGTAGGTGATACACATGTAGGGCTTGTAAAAATTTTTGGATAGAAATTTTCACTTTGACCTTAATTATACTTAAAAAAAAAAAATAAAAATGATTGCATATATAGCTGGCATTATTTACAATAACTATTCAACAGGAAAAGGGGGCAAAGTTACGTTCTCGATTGTTTTCACAGCAAATTTGATCAGGCCTAGATAAGCATCCAATTTTTTTCAGATCGCTACGCCCGGTGCTAATTATTGTGAAGGCGAGAACTCAGTGGGCGCAAGGACACGGCAGTGCATGTCACGGATTAAGGGCACCGTATAGGCCACACACTCGTCCCATCCGGGGGATCGCCAAGCGGCTTCCCTGGTCTCCTTGCGGTCTTGCAGAGATTTGTAACCTATTAACAATAAAAACATAAATTTATTATTAAATACAAAGGTTATTCGAATACTTTTCAGCAATAAAAAAAGAGTATCTGTTGAACTTACACCAAATGTGATGAACATTGTACAGTCTTCCGATCTGAGAAAAGAATCCGGCAAATGCCTCGTTGTTATGCTTGCGGTAGTTGATGGCACGGGCCCAGTTGTTTCCCCACTCAATCATGGTGCCAGGGGTCAGTCGGTATGAGCTGAGATATTAGATAGATTATAGAGATATTAACCAAGAAGAATTTACATTTCCCTACCGCATTTCGTAAATGTTCTTGCCGGTACGACTGGCAATCTGCGGCCAGTAGCTGAATGCCAAGAGATATTGCAAGTGACGGGATCGCAAGAACTTCGAACGTTCCTGCATCAGGCTGAGATACTCGGGATCATTCCAAAGGTCCTCTTTGGCCTGGTCGATTTTCTCAAATCCTCCCGTGTACTTCCAGAGGTGAAGGCATTGATCCATGTCACCCACCTGCACGGTCCATGATGCCACCAATTCGCACGAAAGATTCGCCTTCTTTTCGTTTATCAGTGCCACAGTATTTTTGCTAAAGAGAGATAAGGTATTTTAAAATGAAATTTGGTTTGAGAGTACTTGAGAAATTATTACAGAATTAAAACCACATGCAAGTGGGCATAAAAGTATGCTTCAGAATACTTCGTATGCATATTTTAATGAGGTTATTCTTTGGTACTTCAGCTTTTTTAAATATTTTTATCCCCTCACTTACTAGTTGTTTAAATAATTGCCCATGGAATCGGGCCTGACATTGTGCGTATGTAGGGCATATATGATTTCCTTATCGCTGAGCATACGACTATGTGACTCCTTGGTTGGCTCTATTTTTCGGACGAGCAGCTTTGAGAACCATGATTCCGAATCGTTGCAGCTTGCAGTGGTGGATAGGGTGCTAAAAGTAAAAGTTAGAGTTATTTATTATTTAGGTATTATAAAAAATGATTTTTAGTCTTAATATAGGACTTTTTCAATTTTTATTTTACATATTTTATAAATTCATATTGTTAAAGGTTATTTTGCCTATGTAATTTAATCCATAAAGACTGATTTAACTGATTTTTTATAATAAACTCAGACCTAGACGACTTTTATTGATAGCGTTTTTAATAAGTGGCACCTTCAGATCAAAGATATAACATTTAATTTGTGGAAGGCTGCTTATCAAAGTACGCTTTACCTATGCCAGTAGAATTGGAATATAGGGAAATAAGATAAATAATAAGAACGCAATTTCCTTTCTGCTGATCAACAAAAATAATGTGTATCTTAAGAATTGCTCAACAATTCTATAGTAGTCATGATTCTTATATATCAGAATATTGAAATACTTTAAGAAAATTATATATTATTAAAAAATATATATGTGTTAAGGGTGACCAAAATTCGCACCGTAGTGCTTATTGGGTTTTTGCATACGATTTAGCTTGCTGACGTCGCAACGGCATTTTCATATATACGCATTTTGGAACCGGACATACATATTTACATATGTCACGTAGGTGTGTGAAAACCAGTGTTGTTGAAGGTACTCTCTATTTGTACCTAAAAGGGGTATAGGTTATCTTTTAAAAGTAAGTATTCCAGGATTTTGGTAAAGCTAAAAAAAATCTCATTCATTTTAAAAACCAAAAATGAATGGTATATTAACTTTTCATAATTAAAAATAAAAAGATTATTCAAATGAACATAATAAGAACTAGTTCTCTTAAGTTAAAAATATAAACACTATCAATAGAGGGATATATATATTGATTTTATGTTTCAGGTTGGTTGGGTGAAAGTACCTAAAGCGCAGGTACAGGTACCCCTGGATAGGTACTCCCCACTGATAGAGACACAGCTGTGGGAAATATATATTTCTTTTGTTGTACATGCATGTTGTTTGTCTTACCGGACAGCGTTGTTGTTGCCTTTGCCGACGGCCAATAGGTTACGTAGCTTCAACATTTTCGATTTATGTAGGATCTGGCGAATATGTGTGTATATATGGTGTGCTATGGGGTGAAAACTGGAACACACGGAAAATCAGTTACTGTTATCATCCCGATTTGCCATCTCGCAGTGCAATGTGTGTACTTTGTGTGTACTTTAGTCAAGGTGAAGTCAGAGTCATTTTAGCAAGTGCGCCGGTACATGGTCTTTGGGATTGATAATAGAATAGAGAACTCTGTCCCAATGTCCCCACCCCGTTTCGTTTCCAAATTCCCAGCCTAAATTGTCCAGTGAAGTAACTCCACAAAATACTCTCAGTCCACACTAGCACTCACTTTCAATTTCGTTGCCGGATTGTTAAAAACTAAAATAATATTTAAATGAAATGGTAACGTTAAAAGAAAACAAAATGCGGCCTATAAATAATATAGAGCTGGTTGAACCACTCACGATAGTATCGATATATCGAGTACACGCGTTTCACTATCGATACGGCTGGTAGGGACTAGTGATGGCCGTGGATAGTCCATCGATGATTTCATTTTCTTGATATATCGATAAGGTATTTAAAATTTCTTTCGGTAAAGAGTGCGCGGTCACACTGGCTTTTAAACGTTAAATTTAAATATTGATACTCCTTAAAAATGCTAAATTACCATATTTGTGGGGCTACATGGAGCATTCTTTCGTATCTTCGTGAGATATTTGTTTAAAGGGCTGAAAATAAATATTAAGTTTTTTTTTGTGACCAGTAAAGTTGTGTTTTTTTTTGCAAAACAAATTTTAAGAATCATTTAAGAATTAAAAAACATTAAGTTTGTAACTTCTTTCATTTAAATTCAACTGCAATGATTGGGACAAGGGCAGCTCTTAAAAATCTGAAAGCAATTGTTATAAACTATCATTAGAAAATCATCCAACATTATAAGAAAACAGTAGAGAGGAAAAGGGAATTCAAACATTAAGACAGTCAAAACAGTATTATAAATTTTTAAAATTCTAAAAAAATTAAGGCCTTAAAATATTTTGGAACCAAAGTATATAATGCCTCATTTTCGCTGTGTAAATCAAAATCCGTGCCTAGGAAGGGTAAAATGTATCCATTTATTTATTTACATAGGTAAGGTAAGAAGTACTCAACTATATTACCGCGGTACATACATACCTATAGGTACTGTTTTTGAGCTTTTATTTTGCCGTGAATACTAATCTTGTAAAAGGACATCTGTTCTCAGAATACTGAATACTTATGCAACAGTGCGAAGAAAACATCGAACTTTGTTTTGGTTTTTTGTTTGCTTGTTAACAATATCCAATTGTTTTTAAAAAGGTGAATCGGTGATCGAAGCAGATCACTAATTTTTTTTTTGTTTATAAACAATGCGTTTTAATTATACGATAATCTTTATTCTACTAAAGGTAATACGAAAAATACTCATATGGAAGTTATATTTGTTACTATACATAGTACATACATTTTATATTATTTACCACTATGCTTACATATGTCCACACACGTAAAGGGTTTTTTAAATTGATTGAATATTTCGGTACTAAGAATAGATATACATACACGTTTTTTGTGTGCTAGTGAGGTCACACATAGACATTATTTTCTTTTCTTCATTTTTTTTTTTATTGTTTTGCATGTATGTACATCATTATTGTAATCACTGATATGCATTAATTTAATTACTTTCTCTTTCCGATTTGCTGGTAAACGAAAGCCATATATATGAATATCAATCGGTACCAAAACGTATTTAAATTGAAGTTTAAAACATAATACGTACATATGTATGTATGCCCTCTCAGCCTTTACTTATGTATATATTTCACGTTGTTTTTGTTTTATATACATACACATATACATATGCATTGTTTAACAAAGGATAACTATAGAACTCAGATCACATAAAATGTCATATCCATTTTTTTGTTGGTGTTAAGTTAGGAATATATGTACTTATGTAAAATCTAGACACGCATGAGAAAATATCTTTTATCATATAAACGTTTTTTTTGGTTTTAAGCCCGATAACATGGAAAGAATATAACACTTATGATTCAAAGTACAGTTGCTTATATGTACGCTGTATTATGACATATATCTCATAGTTTATATATATATATATATAGATAGATTCCCGCTAACATCCAGAGCTGTCCCACTAACCATGTCCCGGAAATACTATATAAGAGTCTGGTTTTTAATGCACATTTAGATTTATGTTGGAAATTGCGTATCAATAAAAACAAGTTACCTAAAAAAATATATAAAAGTTACATTCGTAAATGAGTTGTTTTCATCTAACTACCTATCAAAATATCTGTACTTATGAACCTTATCGACGATAAGTGGGCTTAGATGTACTCGATTTTGCCGTTTTCATGTTACTTTGCATTGCGTGAGATATCCCTTCGTACATTTACATACATATAGAAACATATCTGAGGTATAAAAAGCTGTATTATATCTATTTTTGGTTGTCGTCCTTGTAGCTACATAAATACATACCAATTTCGCTCTTTACTTTAGTTAGTGAGTTGTTTCTACATCGAGCTTGATCTCTTGAATCAGTTTTAATTTGTTTTTTTTTTTGTTTTCAAGTGTGTATTAAAATGTTGCTTGGTGTGGTTTTTGTTTATTTATTTCATATTGTAAAATATGCCTTTGTATATTTGTGTATCTACCGTAATGGTTCATTTGCTTATTAGATCGGTCGGATACAATTTCATCTCGATCGAGTTAAAATTTAAATTTGGTGGACATCGATGATTAGGCGGTTACTTTATTTGAATTTTTCCCACTTATGTACATATACATATGAATAATTTGCCATTTCTACATCGGTTATTTCACACTCCTCTGTACTTCAATCTTCATCTGTGCCTTACATTGTTATCACAATCACAATAGAATAGTTTTATAAGCAAGCAATCCAGTATTCTCATATGATACTCTCCATCTCATCGCTCCATATCCATATCCCTTTCGATTTCAATCTCCCTCTATGATTCAGATTCAGATTCAGATTCATATTCAGGTAAAGATAGATTGGCAGATGCATACATTTTGGGGCCTATATTTGTGCCATATGCTTACTTATAGAATATGGCATGTGAGACAATTGCTAACATTATGGATATTTGTTTTGGTTTTTATCATTCTGAGCCATACCATTCTGAGACATACAAAAAATACATTGAGAATCCGTTGAGTTGAACCATTTAGGGGCATTCATATGTATACTTGTATACGAATATATATATACTCATCATATATATAAAAGTACAAAATTTCTTGTTTTTTTGTGTTTTCTGTTTAATATTGTTTTTTGTTTGTTTTTCTTGGTTTGTTTAATTTAAATACACTCTAATATATCTAAGAAAAAAACGTGCATAATCCTTAATGTGTGCAAGTGTCAAATGGTGTATGCCTGTTTGTCTGTAGGTACTTATGCGCTACTATGATCAGAATACAAAAGCTATAGACCCCATGCCATCTGAAATTCGTAATCCTTGCTTTCGGTGAAAGCGGGTGTTACGATGGATATAGCATTTCTTTTGCTGGGCTTGGCTTGATTTCGACTCTTGTTCGTGGTCACAGTAGCTATAATTAGAAGCTTCGTTAAGGTACTTAAATGTTTCATTAAATTTCTGTTTTCAGTGGTAGGTTTAGATACACACATCTGTCGGATGTGTAGGTACATATTCGAATACGTTCTTCAAAAAGCTGAAAATCATTCATTTTCTTTTCCTTTTTTGACTGGGCAATAAAAAATTTAACAAAAACGCTTGCATAAATTACAAATGTTGCTTAACAAGATAAATGTAGAAAGAATTCCGTCACTTACTTAAGTGTTTTGTATTTCGTGTTTGTCATATATATATTTTTTGTAATTTCCTAGAAGCACTATACATCCATTGAACAACACATATTAAGAAAGTGAAATTATAATGCAATGTCATATTTACATTAAATTGTTGTTTTCTCATTTGGGTCTTAAAACAGATAAACAAAAATGCTCTCTTGGTTTCTTGTTTTTCATTTCCTCTTTTAATTAAAGTAAGCATTCATATAGCACAAGGTATTTTCACATAAGCCCATATAAAAAGTATAAAATTTTTTTACTGTACTCGATTTATAAAAATTACAAATGTTCATATAAAAATAGATATATATGTACAAAAAAATATGAAGTCAGATGGTAATACATACAATTCAACACATAACGAAAATATAAATTTTCTTCAATTGTATTACTTGTTTAGGTTTTTCTTTACTTGCATAACATTTATCTAGGGGTAAAAAAACTAGCAGTGACCCGACGACCTTGGCACTATCAATAAAATCATACGAGTACCTATTTTATTATATCTGGTATTATTACCTCTTTTTCAATAAAGTCCAACGACTGATAACGAAGGTTTTTGGGGCAATTTGGTTAAGTTAAAAGTTAACTTAAGACTTGGAGGCTTATACCTTTATATGCATCAGACAGAATAGTAGGTATGGTACCAAATTATCGATAATCGAGTTTGGTTATACGGTTCCTTAGAAATTGTTTTGACAATGTCACATTTCTTAACGTTACTAAACTTTACTGAAATCGTAAAAAGTCCTTTTTCCTAGTCTTTGAGTTTTATAAATATTATATTTTGAATGGGAGTGCCGTAAGAATAAGACTATCCACTAAGATCTTTTGCAGGCCTCATTATATCAATTGTTATTAAGTATTTCATCTCCCTTAAAGTCGCTTTAAATTGTTTGTTTTCGAGAGCAGGTTCTTTACTTTATGTCTCGTTTGAGCAAAATGTTTGGTTTTTGTTTTTTTTTTACAATTTTCCAGTCTATGTGGGGTATTCCAGAAATCGATAACAACCAAAAAGCAACCCTAAAACAATTTGCGATGCTTTCAAATGTAAATATTCTCTTGACCCTTTTAAAGGTTTTCATAAATTTTAAAACCAGATTTAACGCAAATGTAAGATATTTACTTTTGAAAGACTCTCATTTTGTGTGTTGATTTAGTCCTGACTGTTGGATTCTAAAATTTAGCGACATTACTCGATACTCTCCTGCCACGCTCTAATTTTAGGTTAAAAATAACTTACCCACCAGAAGATAGTACCTGCACTAAAGCCCACTTACAATTTATTTACAAAAGCTGTCGAAACACTGTTTTTGATAGTATGAAAATTTAAAGATTTCTTGTGTATATTTCGTTCGGTATTGAAACTGAATACATTTAGTTAACTCTCCTTGCAAGTTAGCTCTAGGATATATACAAAAATTAATATAACATTTTATAAAAATACAAAGAATTGGAAGAAGGACTTTCTACTCTGCAAAAAACTTTCCTCACAGGTCAGGATGCTCAGGGTATGCAAGTTGCATCTCTATATGTTTCAACAATGTACGTGTTCATTTTTATCCTCTTTAGCAACTTGATCTACAAAAATGATCTTATCTTTAGTTTACAACTAATTAAAAACTTAATGTAAAAGTTGATCCTAAGATGGATAATTAAATATATTTATAATTATATATATTAACAAGTAAAAACAATTAGTTGGGACATTCTAGTAGTCCTCTTTATATATACTCATATATATACTATATATATATATATGTATATTTGTGGTATTATTTCTGGTTGCTTATCGGTTTGTTTTGGTTGATTTTTATCATTTGTTTGGGAGTGTAGCATACATATATGTATGTGCCTAGGGCTACACCGCTCGTACACTCAATATTTTGGTAGTTATTTATACTAATGCTTGCTTCTGATACCAGAAAGAAACTTCACTTTGCTGTCTATGCTGAATTTAATAACAAAATAAATATTATTTATGGCTGATCAGTATCTGTATATACAACGCGTACATATCTACAATTGTAGGCCCCGTACGGCCCCATCCATTTATACATATATATGCATTTGTATATACATCTGCACACAGCTTCTTATACACTGGGTGTGTGTGTGCTATTATCTTGCTGTATTTTGTGTTTACATGGATGTCTTGTTTTGGTGTCGTCTACATCGTATCGAGTCGTTCTTATAGAGACAGATATGCATCCCATGTGGCTGTTCTCCTTAGCAAGGACACTTGTTACAATACTATCCGAAATGGCAAAACATGTTGTTCTTGTTCGTTAATATGGGTAGTTTTTCCCTTCTCCTCTCATGATTATGATGATGGCTTTATTATATATCTGCTTTTCCATAATTAACACTTCACTCCACCCGGTCCACTACTTTTCCTGTCCTACGTATCTTGCAATTTGGGATTCTTTAAGGAATATCCAGTTGGCCAAAACCCGAAAAGTTCTATCTCTTTCTCTCTCTATATATATCCATAGATATATGCATATATCTAGCTATCTGTATCTACCTGAAGATGATGCCACCTTATCGAGATTTTAGAACTATGGTGGATCCTCTTCTTTTTGGTGACTAGTTGCGGGGGAACTCTTCTAGTTGGCAACCAATAGTTGCTGATACGATGATCCGGTGCCGTAGAAAGAGCTAATGCCATCAATCAGTTTGTTGTTGTTGTTATTGTTTCCCGAGGATGAGGACGGTTGTTCCTGGGCAGCTTGCTGTTGTTGTTGTGGTTGCTGTGCTTGCTGGTTGTTGGTGCTGGAAGGAGTCGAATTGGTTGTTGATGTGCCCGTTGTCGATGTGTTTGCCTGTGTTGTCGCCTGTGTCACCGCCGCCCCGCCCACAGTGGGCGTTCCCAGGGGGCTATTCTCGGTCGATGAATCTCCAGCAATGGCAACGGCAACGGCCACGGCAGCAGCAGCAGCCGCCGCCGATGAGGATGATGCTGAATCCTCCATGGGCACACCGCAATCCACATTCAGGCCAAAGCAATTCTCGCCACCATTTGAACGATCCATTCCATTGGTTCGTGGATGCTGACCATTATTGCCATAGTAGCACGGCTCCAGGTAAGTACTGTACTTGTTGGCCACTCCATTTCCGGCATTGGCTGATCCGTTGCTTCCCACTCCGGCTGTGGTGACTCCAACACCACCACCACCACCAGCACCCACATAGAGACCCAACGAGTCGGTGGCACTGAAGTGCGACTCGAAGAGGCTACGGGGATTACCGAATTGCGGATATAGGCCAATCGACATGTTGGGATAGTAAAATGGATCTGTGGACGTTCCGGTAGCGTTAGGGCCTCCAACCTGGTTCTGATTTCCGCCCAGCGACATAGGATTTGGAGATAGAGAACGGGCCGGAGATACGGCATCCAGACCGCCAAATGCCGCTACCGACGAGCCTCCGCCAGAACTAACTACCCCGATTCCATGGTGCATCTGCTGCTGCATCGCGCGCTGCTTGATGTAGTTGGAGAACTCAGTGGGCGACATACGGTAGGCGCTGCTGTTGGTAAAGCACAGAAGGGAAATAACAAAATGTTAGATATATCTTATATTAAGTATTTTAAAGTTATTAGGACTCACTGCCCAAAATTTCAAATCGATAGGATCAAAAATATATGAGATATGGGCTTTGCAAGTTAATTGAAACTATGCTAGAACTCGAAATGTTTTGAACTTAGCTGACTTTGGAATTATGTTCATTTATTTAAGACACAAATATTTATTAATAGCAGATTTCCAGAATATTCTTTTTTGTTACTTTTGTTTTAAAAAGACTACTCTGATTTGTATTATAAATTGTCAAACATAACACTCCTTTCACACTTTTCGTTACTAAAATTTCTATATAATATTGGGAAGTTAGTTATACCTCATATTTATTAATGGAATAATGTATTTGGTTTTGTTAAGAAACATTTTTTTAAGAACTGAATTTTTTTTTTATTTATCAAAAACTTTTTTTTCACTAACATGAACTTGAAGGCTTTGAAAAAGTTTCAATGTTAGTTTTCTTAAATCAAAAAAAATATTCTCCAATAATTAGTTAGTTCCAAGACAATAGCGTAGGTGTTATAAATTAGTTACTGATATTAAAAATGTTTTAAGCATTAAAATAAAATTTCTAATATAATTCGCATATCTATCATTAAATTGAGAACTACTTTTAATTGAAATTTTTTTTGGGGGTGTAGGATGGGACTGGTTCGTTTGAGGTATTCACCTGTTTGTGCGCTTGGAGCTGGTCTTCAGCTTGGTGCTGCCGAACTTGGTCTGTGCAAAGGTGGCCGTGGTGAAGGTCAAAGGGGCCTGGGCGCCCCGTTGCAAGAATGCCGCTGCAGCGGCATTGGCGGTGGCTCCGGGATTTCCGGGAACGGCAACAGGAGCGGTACCCGGACCGGGTCCCAGATTCGATCCCGATCCGGAACCGGAACCCGTTCCGGAGCCCGCTCCGGAGCCGGAGCTGCAGCTGCCGGAGATCGTTGGATTGGGGCTACCCTTGTAGGTGGGCGAACTGGAGGCAGCCGAGTGCGGCGAGGATCCTGCCTGGGGCAGCGCCAATGGAAGTGCCTTGGGACTCAAGCTCAGGTTGTTCATGGTCGTATTCACCGCATCGATGGGACGAAAGCACTGCGCCTCCGGGTTGAACATCTTGGTGACCTCTCGGTCGGCCGAGTGGCTGTCCTCGTGGTTCTCATTGTTTTCCGTGTAAAGTATCTGGGGGATTGCAAAAGTCGGAGTTACTAGGGGTTTTTTTTTAAGTCCCGTAAGATTATATTACTATTTCATAAGGCTAAATATTCTTAATTTTCGTAATACGTTTGGTTGTAAAGAGTTATTTTTCGATATAATACATATTTTGGTATTTTACGTTAATTTTCATCATCTCTGATAACCAAAAGGTATTGTTTTTAGCATTACAAAAGATGGTGTTTATATTTTAGTCAAATGAGACTGTCGGATATACCCCTTTCTATCGAATTCATAGTGTTTTTTAGGTCATTTTAAAAGTAAGTAACACAAGAATTGTCTAAACATCATTATTAAAGAGCGGGGGGATATTATATTAAAATATTATAGTCTATAACTGTTACATATAAGAATGGGATGCTAGTTTTCTGATTTTGTGTAGATACATACAGATTTCTATTGTGATTCTACACTTAGGTATAGATTTAAGAGATTAGATTTTTTATATATAAAATATGTAACTGTGCTTTTACCTTAACTGCTCCCTTTTCTCCAACACGGAATGAAACCTCTCCGGGATCGATCCAGACGGACAGTTCATTTGGCAAGTTTTCAAGGATATCGCCTATCGGAACTCCGCTTTCCCTGGCCGCGCGTTCCAGGACCGAATCGATGGGATCGCCAGTCTTCAAGCAGCGATAGGCAGAGCCCTGAAAGGAAAATTGATGTATTTTATAAATATACTAATCATTTGGATAGGTAATAGTAAGAGGGCAACATACCTTGAAGGGCTTTTCTGGGTACCAGTGACCCTGGAACTTGTCGCGTAACGCCTTCTCTAGCTCCTCGCCAAATATATTTACACGTCTGCGCGGCAACTTGTTATAGAGATAGGATATGACGAAGTTCAGAGCGACCTGGATTTCAATATGCATCTTGACCCCTCGGTCGAGCCCTTGGGTCTCCTCTTTCCACGTTCTTGACTTTCGGACTCTGGGCCCGGATCCCGTTATGATTGGTGGTCCGTCTCCGGATCGTGTACCGTTATAGAGGTGATGTACAGCTCAAGCTGCGATTCGTGGATGCGATGTTGTCGCGATGAGGGCCGCTTATATGATGTTCTTTATAGATCATTCGCACTTTAAAGGTAATTTTGAGTGATTCGCTGTTGCTGTTTCGGTTTCTATCGCTTAAGTTTTCTTCTATATTTAATTTTTTTTTATATTTTCTTGCTTTCGTCTTTTTATAAAGATATATTTTGCTTGTTTACTTGTATGCTTGTATGCTTGTTTGCTTGGTTTGTTATTTTTGGTGGGGGAGGTTTGTTTATTGTTTAGTTAATGTTTTTGTGTCTCACCGTTTGGCGAATATCTGTAATTGTTAGAGTTTCGCGACTAGAATGAGAATCGTGTTCATTTGAAATTCGAAAAGGTGTGTTCCCTTCTCCTGTTTTCAGTTGTCGTAATAAGCGTAGTTGCCTAGATCCTAAATATTTGTGTTGTATTTACAAGGCATATCCGGATATTAGATTATGTACATATGGTGTGTATATGTAGGGTGTCTTTTCTGTTGTCCTCGACTTCTTATTTGGCAACGGTTTTACCAAAATATTTTTGGTTTTTTTTCCTTTTGGTGGTGCATTTGTCGATTCTCCTTGATTTTGGCAATCCGAGCACGTTTTTCTAAAACGTTTCCATTTATAACGGGCTTTTAAAGGGCTTGCACTTTAATCAAATGTCTGACGCATCCTAAAAGAGATAAGAGATAAGATAAAATAAAGTTTAATTAATACAAATCTTGAACACAAAAATATTTGGAAAGATTTTAGAGGGTTTCTTTATGGCTCTCTCATTTTTTGAAACAAAAATATTAATAAGATGAGGTACCACCTAATTATTACCAGAAAACTTGATACACTATATGACATTCGATACTTGAAAAGTAGTCTATAGACTACTTGTAAACAGCAAACACCCGACACCCCCAAGTCACCTATATGGGTGTCTAGATAACACTAACAGAAAAACACAACAAAAAAAATACAAAACAAATAAGAAACCACAGATAAATCAATATCCATCACACAAATGGCGGCAAAACGGAACCGCGATGCGGATATCGTTAAGCACAAGATGGACCTACGGGTCCGATTTAAGAAACTGGTTCGGGCGGTCATTATGAACCAGACATGGCTTTCCGACGAAGAGGAACAGGGCATCTCCATGAATGTCAAGAAGAACGTAGCCCTGATGCGTCAAAAGCGAAAGCCCGGCATGCTGACCTTAGCGGTAAGTTTACCAGATATTATCATATATGTTTACAATCTTTAAAAACGGAATTTCAGGACAAGGCACTATTGCGTTCGAATCCCAATTTCAGGACTATTGAGGAACGCAAGAAGCTTTGCATGCTTATAGCTGGACTGAACTGTTTCTCTAGGATTCCGCCGGTAAGGAAAAAATTGGATATAGTATTATTGTTCTTCACCAAAAAACGCTCTATATCGAGCTTAGAAAATTCGAGCACGCCTGGTCCCGGTCCTTAAGTTTATATCCCTCGCTGAATCACGATTAATTATCAAAGACGGTGACATGCCACTTTCCCTCTATTTTATACTAAATGGCGAGGTCGAGATGAAAAGGACCGTATACAATAAGGTAAGTTTTAATATTAATAAGATAACTTACCGGCAAACACGTCTTGAGTTCTTAATTTTGTGGATTATTTGTTAACTTTTGTATTACATTTTATGGAGAGAAGCCATCCGAACTGAAAGATATTGTAAGAAAAATAATATAATCTATTAGTAAAAGGGTATTATTAAGATCCCTGATAGATTATATACAGATTATGAATTTATACATTTTTTTATTCTCTTTTTAAGACCACAAAACAAATGGAAGACGTTCCGGAAGCTATTTTTGGTCCAGGAGACTGTTTCGGAGACGTTGAAATGGTTGAGGATTGCCCGAGAATGAATACTTATACAGCCATGTGTAAGATTGAAAGTAATCGTTATAGTTTCAAATTATAATTGTTATCTTTTTTATAGCTAGTTGTGAGGTTTTAGGTTTAAATGACGTGGACTATGAACGCATATTAAAACCATTTATGTTAAAACAATGGAATGAAAAGAAGCTTGCCCTAAAAGCATTCGACTATTTTGATTTTCTGAGCCCAGAACAGGTGAGTCTACGTTCACAGATACCAGTAAATTATAATATAGTATTATCTGTAGATCATTCTCGCTTGCAAGTACTCTTACTTGGTTCAGTATGAGCCCCTGGAGACCATTTATCTGGGGGATAAGGGCTCTTTGGGTTATGTGCGATTTGTTCTTAGTGGAGAGTGCGTCATTTTGCAGTGTTTGAGTATGAAGGCAAGTAACTTTAAAGTTAAATTTAAAATTAATATATAGATATCTCTACCACATCTTTTATCTTTTAAGGTAACTAACAATGATGGAAAGGTCAATTACGAGCTCACCGAAATTGACAAGGATAAGGAGGGACTTCATATGTTCCAATCCTGGAAGGATCTCATCAGTCATAACTCATTTATAGACATTCAGGACATTTTGGCCTCTTCCACCTCCTCTGACGAGGTCGAAGGTGCCACGAAGAAGAAACAAGCGGTATAGATATTCCAATCCATTGTCATTAGATCTAGCTACTTATGGATTCCCGATAGATGCGCAAAATGGGTCTGGCTGAAATTGAGAAGTTTTGCGGTATCCGAAGTTCGACCACTCCCAAAAGGAAACTGAAGCCCAGGAGGACAATGAATGTACAGGCACAGGCCAGGAAAACAGCATTGATACAGTCACTTAGGAGGGGTACTCCTTGGCTGCCAAATGTGACACTCGATTCCGATCAGGATGATGACGACGACGACGATAACATGGGCGACAATGAAGATTATTTGGATTACGACGATCTCGATGAGAATTATTCAGATGACAGCACTTATGATTCGGATGTGTCCATGGATAGAACCATTGCCGAGGTGCAAGTGCAGTTAAGAAGGAATACCGTCGGAAGTTCGGAAACAGAAAAGAAGGGATCCAAGACCAGTTCGTCATCAGAAATATTCACGGCTAGTTCGGGGAACAACGATAAAAATAATATTGATGACGACACAACATCCCTGATTCCGGTGAGTATTATAATTATATAGTTGGGTTATGGGAATGTCTTAGGAGTTGCACAATCAAAAATGTATATCGTACTATATTATATGATAATATTTTTGCTACTTTCCATATCATTTAGATCTTATGTGCAATTAATATGACAATCAAAGACAAAAGAAATACAATATCAAAATTCTGGATTATAGTATCCATAATAATACATTATTTTGATCAAATGAATCTGTTATGATACATGACATCTTTAAACTATTTACTTTAAAAGCAAACAATAATCCTTTAATCCTTTATTTTTTGTCGTCTAACATCTATATTTTAAATCCTTTAAAGGATCCCGTTGAGACCCACTTTATAGACGTTGGCTCCCTGACCTACGGTAGTGTCTTTGGTCTGGGTGAAAAAATGGAGCACCGTGTTATAATGGCCCGCACGGTGGTCCAGTGCCTGCTCCTTCCTCGCTTCTGGCTCCTTGAAGAGGAACAGAATCCGGGGAACATCTGGCACCGTCGACGATTCTACTTCGAGTGTAATGTGCCCTCGCGTCAGGATCTGTTTACCAACTTTCTCAAGACCCGCCAGTGGAACAAATTCCGACATAACTACATTCAAAGTCTGCTAAATCGAGAGGCCAAGGGCAACATCACCAAGGAGGAGGATATACCAATTATGTGTCGCATTGTCGAGACCAGCGATGATGCCCCATAATGAACACACAAGTTTCCATCCAAATTCTCAGTGCTTCAACAATAAAACATGCTTCCAATATGACTTAATAATGATGTGCGGGCGGAAAGCACATAGTATACCTAGTATAAAGTATACCTTATAGTAGGGGAACTCGCCTTTAGCGTTCATATTATTATATATTATTAAGCAAACATTAATAATTAAGTGTGGGAAATATTACGATATAAACGTACGTTTTGGAAAGATTAAGTTGTTATAAATACAATAGGTTCGTACCCCCCAAGATATAATTGAGTTATAAGCGAGCAGCGTATTATCACCGCAGTATATTTCTAAGCTCATTGTAGGTATTCGTTTATGAATGCATTTTCTGCAACTCTTTTTCCAGCAAAATGATGTTTCTACATAAGTATATGTGCATGCGCTCTTCCCTTCCTACGTCATTCTAGGAATTTAGGTTAACCGTTTATCCGAGAAGGGAGCTCAGCTCCGAAACGGGACTTTCGGTACTAATGCATTCGGGAGCGAAACTGGAGCACAGCTGAGCCACCCACATAACGGTAACGGGGGCTACCGAGAGAGTAAGAGAGCAAGTGTGTGCACATTTGCGGGCACGAAGCGTAATAGATGGCCTTCGGGTGTAGAATCGTGGCTAGCTGAGCCATTTAAAAAGAAATGAGAGAGGAAAATATAGGCAATAACAGATACACTGGGGAGAACTAGGGCAAATTAAGCGTAAAACGGTGAATCGGAGGTAGAGATTTGAAATCAAGTGTATAAAGGTGTCTAAAAGTATGCAGTAAAAATATAAGAACAGTCCTTTCATGGTATTTTCGTACTTAAAATATTTTGTTGCATACTTTTAGACACCTTTACAATATTTTATCTCTTAATTTGAATGTTATAGTTTTAAAATATTTTGCTATCCCTTTTTTTACCGTGCAACAGAAGCCAGAAGAGAAAGCCACTCCTCTCTCTCTCTCACTTTCCCCAACTAGTGAGTGTGTCCCACTGCGCAGTAACATACATACATACGTCACCGAGACCTCAACGCGCCCACACACACATTTTTTTTTAGCACTACTGCAGCTGTGTGAATGCAGCGGGGTCATGCGTGCCTGTATGCGTATCTATGCATGTACATAACCTGCTTTTTGCATTTTATAAACCAATTGAAGGCCACATGCTATGAAAGGCATAACCGTTACGAAGGCTTGACATTTGCCTTCATCAGGCTATAGGTGCTAACAGGGGTTTACGGCTTTATTGGACTTGGGTTGGTCGGCTCAAGCTAAACGTTTTCGAAAACGTATCTTACCCATTTGATTCTTCACAGCTTTACAAGGCAATAGGTTGGTGTTGAAAGGTCAAACGGTCTACAAAATTTTAAGGTCGAATTTAAAAATACTCTTAGATCTTGAAAACTTTTAAAAAAAAGTGTTTTAAGGTATGCTACTGAAAATGTTTATTCGGAAAGTCCTATGGATAGGTCTTGAACGAAAATGGTTTATTTTGTATAGTATACTTTTGAGCTTATTTATAAGAAGTTTCAAATCTCTGGTAATTTCTAGGGCGTCTGTAAGAGCTAGAGATTAGAAACTGCAGGATTATTAAGTTTAAGATTTTTAAAGTAATTCCTTAAGTTTTAAGATGGAACCCCTATTTTAAATAATTTTTAAAGAAATGAAATGTGGGTTTTATATCCATTTTAATTTTTAATGATCAATAATGATGATCAATTGTTTTTATGACAGAAAAATGATATCGTATCGGGTCTTAAGAAATATATAATCCTTATATTAGCACAACTTTGGTTTAAACAATTACTTCGGTAATAATAACAAAAAATCACCTAGTTTTTTAGATAATAATAGTGAGATTATAGAAAAATGTTAGAAAAAACTTTAAGATTTTCAACCTTATCACTAAAGCCAACTTCTCCAGCTGCCGAAAGCGTGACTCAGTTGACATTTTACCTGGTGTCTCTAGAAATACAACCTCCTGCTGGGAGTCCTCACACATCCCTGCATATATTTTTGAATATTTATATATACCCAGGTGTATTTATATTCAGCTTGCTGTTGCTCGTGGTGACTGGAACGGGGCGGAGAAAGTGAACTCTCTCAGCTGATGGCCTTTCTCTCACCCTCGCCGAAAACGGTATCACAACGGTATCTCTATCTCTCGCATTTCTCCTCTCGCTGAGCGAAACTGCACTCTTCAATGGGCCGCTCTTCGCAACATAAAATCAATAAAATCTGGGCCACCAGTTTTAAAGGTTGATTAAAATGACATGAAGGCGTCTCGTTTGAAATCTTAAGCCGTGAGTCCCCAAACTCCACCTACTCGCTATGTACTATGATGTACATGATATGATGTATATGATTTTTGTGGCAACCACAAAATCAAATTATTGAAGGCTTCTTCGATACAACTACAGATGCAAATACTAGGAGCTTTTAAAGACGTATTTTTGACGTCTACGTCTTATGTACTGGCATAAAAGTGAAAATATAGGGCTTTTCAAGTTCACTTGGCTAGCGAACACACGCGCAATGCGGAGTACATAGATTAATGTAAATGCTTGCATAACCCTGCATTCAAATTGCTTTCAAGTCCAGACGCTTAAACAATCATATATCATTAAATCCGAGCTTTGGATAGCCACCTTAACGTTATAATACAATTTTTAAATAATTTGTTGGGTTTGGGGGTTCGAAATCCCTTGATGGTATGTATTTATATTTGGTATTTATATTTCTGTAAATATAAAAATCTAGTATTTTTCATAGCATACTTTTATGCCCCCTTGTAAGTAACTTCAAAATTAAACCAATTTTTTCAATGAAAAATACTGATCCTATTTAATTTTTAATTTAAATCAGATATTCTTGGTCTAAGTAGGATTTATATGCCAAGTGTATTTCGTTTTTAACTTTTAAACGGTGCAATTTGTTCGGAACCAATGCTTTTGTCTTCCAATTAGCCAAATTGAAATCAATTAAATTAAGCTTTCAATTTGCGTGCCTGGATAATAAGTAATAAAGGGTATTTAGAGTACGACTATTTGCCAACAGCAAATTTGCTCGCTTGTTTGAAGATAATTAGATGGGGTTACACAAATGTTCATACAGCTGTGTATTTTTAAAATGTTGTATCTTAATTGGTATAAAGCGTATTTTTTTCATCTTTTATCTAATCTATACAGGTGGTTTCTCTAGCAGGGCATAGATAAAACAAATTTAAAAAATTTAAAAAGTTGAAAGAGTTCTTAAAGTTTTTAATTGAATGCAAGTTTAAAAAGTAATCCAAAAGATTTAAGGATGTAAGCTAATGCACATATTTATGATATATATTTTTTTACATTTTTTAAAGGTCACTGCTATTTTTTTGCTCATGGCTGTGCTTACATACATCCATACAAACGCCCACCTTCTCGCCAATTGTCAACTTATTTTGCCCGTTTGTTTTTATTTTGTTTTTCGCTTTGTATTTATATTGCATTCATCTTTGGGATACCAAAAGTGTAATATATTTCCGGTTAAACAGCAGATAGATGGCAGAATCTATATCTTCCAATCATTATCACAGCATTATTGGTTGCGGAAGTGCCCAATTTAGACGTCTAATAATCGAAGTAATACACGGGTTACATAAAACCCCAATATATCTAGTTATTTCCAATTTGGATACAAATTTCGCTGCGCTAAATTCTATCGCACTAGACATATATATTTTTATCGACAACAAAAAGAAAAAAAAACAAACCAAAAGCTCTGCTGCGATTTTCAATACATTGCATAACGCTTTTGGGGTTTTCGCCTGCAGTATTTGGTGGTAGAATCACACTCACAGCTTATATAGAGCATTTGTAACTTGTGGATTGCACACAATGTGTAGTACTTCAATTTACAAGATCATCACAAAATATATTTAGTTATTCCTTTAGTGGGCATTTCATTTCCCGCAGTTTATTTCTTTTTTTGTTTTATCGAGCAGTTTTGTGGAGCACACAGGCGTTGCTCTAATTTTTCCCCCGATTGGCTTGGCGCAGGGGTATTTTCAAAAGAGAGACGAGACGACGAGACCCAGAGGAAAAAAACAAGAAAAAAAAATGAGAGACCCTGGTTCTCAAGACAACACAAAACAGCTGACCGAGAAACTTTGGATGTTTTGGTATTCGTGTGTGTGTGTGAACTATTGGCATTTTCTAGTTTCCTCTTCTTTTTTTCTTGTATTATTATTTATTTTTACCCATATGTATGTAAGCACTGCACTTGCCAAAATGTATATTTCACTTGAGTTTCGTTAGTGATAAAACACCATCATATGAGGGCACAAAAACAAAATCAGCTGTTCGTTTTTAGACACAACACAGCCAGAGATGTTGGTACATTTTACCTCGCAACCGCAAACAAAAAAAAAGTGAAAAAAAAATTGGTATTTAGGCACATGATTCCCGTCGTTCGTTTATCTAAGCACACACGAAAATTGAAATGACAAATACACTGTCATGCCGGAATGGCCATACAATACACACTTGAGTGTGTACAGCGCACAATATACATTTTCATTTTTTTTTTCGAATTTTTTTCTGTATGTACAAACGTACACTCGTAGATACAAATGAGCTTCTGACGAACGAACCCCGCGACAAAATGCCAAATGATGGTCTTCTGACTCGCTTGTATTTTGGGTTTTGGTTGGGGGTTTTCTGGGTTTTGGTCTGGGTTTGTTAGAGAAACTGCAGTTTCTGGCAAAAATGCAAAAACAGCTGCCACTATTTGGTTTTGCAACTTGCAACTATCGCTATCAAAAGATGCTAGATCAAAAAAAAAGAGAAAAAAATTACGCAAATGAGAGTACACACATGCACTATTATAACATTCGGTTTTTGTTGTGCAACAACTGTGTGAGTTTGTGTGGTTAGAACCCACGTTCTCCTTAAGAAGGCCAACTAATGTTAACTTTTGGAGAATTTTATATCCTCTTTATAAGAAGTTGTGGATACAAATATATGTTTATTTTTAAAGAATTTTTGATACCCTTTTTTTAAGAAGTTGTGGATAAAAATGTTTTCCATTTTATATAAATATTGAATTTTGAGAACTTAAAATGCTCTTTATAAGAAGTTGTGGGAAATAATTTTTTCCCATGTCCCAATAATTTTAAATTCGGTTTACAAGCTTTTGTTTATTTTTATAGAATTTTTATACCATTTTTTTAAGAAGTTGTGGATAAAAATGTTTTCTATTTTATATTAATTTTAGATTTGGAGAATTTAAAATCTTCTTTATAAGAAGTTACGGAAAAGAATTTTTTCCCATGTCCCATTAATTTTAAACTTGGAGTCTGTCGTTTACCATAAGTTAAAATTTGATACTACTACTTAAAAAAATATGTTGATCTATTAAAATCTTAAAACTTCCTATAGAATCTCAAGGTGGATGAAAGGTTTCAGTTAGGCAGGGCTGACTGTATGTGGGCAGCCATCAGCTGTCAGCCATAGCTTATAAGCACTAATTATGACAACAAATTGTGGGGAGCGAGCAAAACGAGATCTTTCGAGATAAAAGATATTATTTAAGTTGGGGTTCGTATCTGGAATTGGCCTTAACTTGCCGCCAAAACGTTATATACCCTTTGTTTATTCAGGTCGAAATACATTGAGTGCCAATAAATAGGCTTTTAATAATTAATAGAACTTGAATTTTCTTTTCAAGAAATTGTTTTCTTATGTAGCTTGAATAATATGATAGGAGAGGGGAGCTTGAGCTCCGAACTTCGAACTCCGAACTCCCGTTCCCCGGAGTAGTCGGGCTCTACCTCATCCAATTTTAGTGACGAACAGCTGTCCCTTTCGGGGGCGCTCGAAAGCCCAGTGCTCTAGTGAGCGCCGTAACGACAACAAAACAAAACGATATGAAAACAGCCGAGCGAAAGTGAGAGAACAGATGCTCCATCTCCTTTTTGATTTTTTTTTTCTCCTATATTTTTTTTTCTGCTCTATCGAAATCTTTGTTATTGTATTTTCTGTGTGTGTGTATGTGTGGAGGGGAATAGTTCTCTGCTTTTCTCAATTTTTGCACAGCACACACAAACATGCAATTTTATTGCATTCTTTTTTTTTTTGAAAATATATTTAAAAAAAAAACATTTTTTTTTGGAAAATACCGGTGCTATTTGATGATGCTAACTGCGGGTTTTCCGATTTTCTGGCTTTTGGTTTGTTATCTCCTGATCGTCGTTGTATTGAACGAAGAGTTTGGCGAGTTATGTATAAAATAGCCCAGTTGTTCCAACTGGTGCGCTATTGTTTTTCTTTTTTTTGTGTGTGGGTATATGTGCTCGGATGTCTATTTATTCATTTCTCGTTTTAATATATATTGGTTGGGATTTGGTAGTTTCTCATTGTTGTTTTCGTTTTGGGATTGCTTCTGGTATTATTTGTTTTTCTTTTATATTTTGGTTGTTTTTTTTTTTTGGTGAAATGTCTCTGCCCGTTACTTAATTGTAGCACACGCCACCTAGCAAGGGCCGAGTGAAACGTCCGTAGTTCTTGAAATCGGTTTAGTAACTGAGACTGAATTGACGCGCGAACGGGCCTCAGTGAACCAACAACAAAGCAAGTGCACACGCACACTTCGGCACTAGCAGCACCACCACCACCACACCATCACCTCATTCGGCACCACGCACGAGCTGCACCCGAAGTTAAATGTTCTAAACACGATTTCGCTCTCTTTCTCTCTCTCTGCGTTGCACTCTTCCTTTTTTTTGAGTGTGGGTGCTTTTCTCTCGACACATTTATACCCTTGAAGAGGGGTTATATCATTTTAAGTCTAGGTTTGCACCTATGATAAAAGTTCTTTATCAGTACTGTCTTTATATTTCCAGCCCCTATCAATATTTACATGTTTTGGGAACTTTTGTTGAGTAACCTAAGCAGGGGTGGACCTTAATTGAATAATTTTTACGGGTAAGTTTTTACGGTGGTAAGTTTTTAATATGATAACCCCTTTTATCAATTTCTTGGTTTAATTTTTGAAATATTAAATTAATTTAATAATTTTGTATGAATCTGCCCCTATATCTTAGTATATCAAATGGAAAATATCACTCATACGCACTGTTGCACTTCATCAAAAGTTTATTTTAATCCAGATCGCATAGATTTCCAATTAAAAATGTATTGCTTTGCTTTCCTCTTTTTTTAATAATTATTCCAATCGAATCAATCAGTTAACCAGGTTAGAAATTGCTACTAAATTATAACTGACATACGTGTCGTATGAGTAATTTTGAATAAAACTTATAATACACCTATGTAAACCTTATAAAAAAGTACTTCGTTTTTGAATAGATAGAAAGATTGGCTTTAATTTTATTTATTACATTTTTAAAACTTAAGGATAAGCATAAAAATATATATTTTTTTATAACTGTCTTATCTTTATTTATATTTTACCTTCAAGGCCATCAAAACTTCGGCTTGATGAGGCTAGCTCGGCCCCTTGTTTTTGTATCATTCGCATGCTCTGAATAATGTTGCGCGTGACGTGCTCGTAGTAAAATCGAGCCTAGAAGGGCTTGCGCGATGAGTGCATGTCCTTCCATGGCACACTTTTAGTACAGACTCCCCCGTACCGCCCACCAAAAAAAGCAGCCATCGAAAAGTCTCTGCTTCGGTCCGCCCCCTTTTATCCGAAAACTGGGGCAAGAAATGAAAGTGCATGAGCACGTAACATATGCGTACACACAGAAATAATATGTACATTAGAGTGGACCTTGTTCAAATGTTAAAAGGTTACATATGTATTTTAAAAAAAAATGCATATTCAATAGACACACATTTTTCATAGGACAATTACTAAAACATTAATACAAATCAAAGGGAAGGCTGTATTATTTAAATGTAATATAATTCCAAATCCCAAAATTAAATAGCACATGGAATTCAAGGATATTTTATTTATTTCATCGCAAAACATTTGGGGTACACATTTATACATTTATTTATACATATATAATGCTTAGATTTTGAACGAACATGAATACAAAAATATTGATTTCTGTTCCTTTAAATTTCCTTTTTTTATTAAATTTTTTTTTTTATAGAATTGGCTTCCCAGGAATACCTAATATGGTACAATAATTTATTTTTCTAGACTACAAAAAAATATTAGTATAGGTATCACAAATATATATATGTATGTATATATAAATACATAATTTTAGCGAAATCTAATGTTTCAAAAGGATCATTGATATACACGTACTCGTTGAAAGGAATTGATTGATTTTTCTTTATTGACGGACATTGCCAAGGTGAATCCGCACCTGGATCGGTCTGTCTCTTAGGTTGAGCTGGAACTTAGTAGCAAAAACACACCTTTAAGTGGGAGGAACCGATATTATACAAAGACATTGCTCACATTTAACTCGAATTGCACCAACCATTTCAAAATATTGCTTGAGAACTGTTCGCATAGCAGTGCCACTTTAGTTAAATGTGTGCGAAATGTATGATGTTTCCATTAAAAATGCGATACACTAGCTTTTAACACTGACTATTGAAACTGTATGTGTGTTCGCACATATTGCGAAATCGGGATTACAAGGATAATGCTAGCATTGACGCAGCCAAAAACGGTATAAGTAGATAAAAAATAAATAAATATTAAGCACTTGCATAAGCTCTGGTTCTACAGTGTGTTTCAAAGCCCTTGAATCCTGAATCCTACTGTCTTGAAAAAACACCCTGTAGAAACGTTGTCGAAATATGTATATGGTAAACATGTATAGAGTTAGGAACCAGCGCAAAAATTCGGTGTTTGCGCTTTACTAGCACACGTTGTCCTTAAGTATATCTTGGGATTAAAATATATATGTATGTGACCTCTGTGGCATAAGTTCCAATCCCTTTTTTCGGGGATTACGGTTAAGATTAAGAGGCCATCGTCTTGATAATGGATCCATTCAGCGTTGGGTCTCTCCGGAACGCATCTGTTCGCGACCATCGCCTCGCTCGATGTACCAGTTGTTATTGTTGCGCTTCTGGGCATGCTTGTGGCGAGCGTTCTCCCGCTGTTGCATCATCCGCTCGTGCCACTCGCCACTGCCGCTGTCGTTTTGCGGATCGCGCTCCTTGCTGTTTTCATTGGAGTGTTCGTTGGACTTCTTATTGTAGCGTCCTCGATTGTTGGTCGACTGATCGTAGTACTTCTTTTTGCCATGCTCATTGGAGTGGCTATGATCCTGCTCCTGTCGTCGATGCTTGCGCTCGTGCGAGGAGTGCTGCTCCTGCTTGTACTGTTTGGGCCTAAAACGATCTTTCGAACCATCCGCCAGCTTCGACGACTGGCCATGGGAAGTCACGGTTTCTTGCCCATCCATTTTCGGTTGGTAATTGCCTGCTCTTGGCCCAGCTTTTGCATCCACATTTTCGTTTTCGTCGCCGGCAAACGAGCCCAGCTTCTCGGTGATCTTTTCAAACTTGTGAAAGGCTCCCGACTGCTGTAGCACATCGTTGACGACACTGCCGATCTCATCGGTTAGCTCGTCCAAATGCTGCTTGTTTTCCACACACATGCCGGCGATCTCAACGAACCGACCATCGGGGCATTGGAAGGGCTGTTTCAGGTCGGCCTTGGTGATGTCCACGGGACTGACGGAGTCCCCATTGCCTGGCCAGGCCTTGAAGGTCTTGCCCTTGGCACGGCCTGCTCCCTGACGCTGCAACCCATCCTGTCCAGAGCCCAGCAGATACTGCAGTTTCTTCGACATGATATCGATCTCGGCGCGCAGCAGATTGTTTTGCAGCTCCAGCTCACCCACTCGGCGTTCCAGTTCGACCAGGGGCTTGTCCTCGCCGAGGACCTGCCACTCCGGATTGCGAAGCTTGCCCACAAAGGCCAGAATGGCCAAAGTGGCGGACACATAGAAGAAGGCCGTAAGGCCATTCTGCACCAGTGGTGGCAGTTCAAGCTCGAACTTGGAGCGCACTATGTTCGTTGACTCCTGCACCTGCACCTCATCCCTTTCGGGATACTCCTTCAGCTGCTGGCCAGTGCTAATCGGTATGGGTGCAATCAGTTCCACGGAACTAGTGGGCAAATCCCCGAAACCCAAGTCACCGAGTAGTGGTTCGCGCAGAAAGAGATTGGGTGAGATGCGATCGGTGCTCTCGCAATCGCTGATTATCGAAATACCATCGGAAATGTCGTCCGCCTGGGGATCCTCGGCCGCAACCCTGTTGCATCTAATGGAGGTAAGGATACTTGGTTTATTATCTATATAGATCTGTGAGTTAGAGTGGAGGATGTACCTCTCGATTTTCTGCTTGTCCGCTCGACTGCTCGGCCTTAAATCCGCCAACTCCTCGGTCTTCTCTAGGTCGTCCTCCTTCTCCTTCGCCACCGGCAAAATGGTCCACGAGTTGAGCACCGACGACGAGGAGCTGCTCCCGAGAGACTCCTCGCTTAAGGTGGGCCTGGTCTTGGCTGGCCCAATGTCTTCGCTCCTGCTGCCCTCCGTCTCCATCTCTGAATTGTTGTCTGGGAATTGAAAAATCACACATCATTTTGTTATCTGTCATGAACTCTTGAGGCGTTTGGTTTTCCATTGTTATTTGGTCAAAATCTTTGCAATTTACGCGCTATTACAATTACCCATTATATACCTACAAAATTGCGTATTAAAATGTATTATTTCCTTATTTAATAGTACTAATATCCTTTGTTTCAAAATGACTCAGTTTTTTGGATTTCGTTTAAGTTTGCAAAATACTTTTAATCCTTGGCACAATATTAAATTACTGGAAAATAATCATACATGTCAGTAGAAGACTTCAAAACAAGTGCCAAAATATTATTAAAAAATTAAGAACATTTTCATAGATCAGATAACATTTTATTTTGCTTTTTATTTAAAAAAAATAATTTGTTTATAGGATTCTGTCAGAAATTTTGGGCTCTTTTACCCCAATGTGCACTGTTTACC
This sequence comes from Drosophila suzukii, assembly GCF_043229965.1. Taxonomy (NCBI): domain Eukaryota; kingdom Metazoa; phylum Arthropoda; class Insecta; order Diptera; family Drosophilidae; genus Drosophila; species Drosophila suzukii. The sequence continues at coordinate 12,748,238 of NC_092084.1, read as the reverse complement.
CGGGGCTCGGCTATCAATATACTCAAGTATCAGGTCAAGTTTATAATATACTTTTAAGAGATATAAGAACAACGGGCTCCTCGTCTGAAAGACTTTTTATAGGATGAGGTACTTCAATAAAATGGTTCTGATTCTTTTTATAGGAACCGTTCAAAAATATACAGGTACCACAAAGGAAGTCCTTGAGAAGTATGTATACTTTTTGGGGATACCTAAGAACCCTTCCAATTCTCCCGTTATTTTGACACTGACCTAGTAAAGAAAATTTCGTAGCTCTATGGGACTGAGCGAGAAGGCAATAGACTTTTCACATGCTAGCTTTTCCCTAAGAGCGAGCGAGAAAGCAGTACCTACGTCATGAAAGGAAATTTTGGGTAAAATGGCAAGGCTAAATTTTCTCTTTATGGGTTTACTAGGCCTACTAGTACTTCGACCTTGAAATGCCTATATATGTGAGTACCTATTTACGTCTATATCTTTTTGCCACAAAGTTAAAAACAATGGATATATGTAAGTACGCATTAATGTGCGTTTTTGTGTGTTAGTTCCATTCGATTCGTTATTTTGAATTTGGAATCAGGGTAAACATTAAATGCACTACACACCTCGATTTCAAACAATTTGCAAGAAGTTGGCGTAAATGGATGATGGTTAAAAATAAAATTGCAGCGGATATCTTCAGTGGTAAATAAATAAAATTCTTTGTGAGTTCTAGAGGTGGGAGTACATCGATGGCACTGGCACTATCGGACCATCCGATTTTTCTAGATTTGTATATCCGATTGAAATCGGAAATGCAAGATACCGTTGCGGACTCGAACCATGGTTCAGAAGTCCACTAAGCAGTGTCTTAAACCAGTACTAACGGTATTTGGTCGAAGATATTTCTACATGAGTTGTGTTCTTGGCTTAAAAACCTCTATAAAGTCTTCAAATTAAATCATATATTTGGTAGAGATAGCTAATATAGAAGCATTTTAAAAATTTCTAAGTCTCGGTAACTCAGATAAAAAGTTAAGCTCAAATATAAATAGAATAAATGGGTCTCAAACATTTTTCTTGGATTGAATTGAATCGAGTGTATTTACTCAATGTAATAGGAATTGTTCGGAAAATAATCTTTTAAAAGTATGAGAGTTTTAAGTTTTAGTATAATGGTTTTAACTTTTCCCTCTGTGATTATATACATATAGGATCAAATTGCTGAGGTCTGCTCACCTTATAGTTGTTTCTCCATTATCCTCCTCACCTCACCGGCCTCCGAACTGAGCTCCCAGTCGGAGGCATTTCCCATCCTAGCCTCTAGATGTCGGCTCAAAGTACTGTTCCTGGACGTCGGCCCTGCAATTGGTCCCTTTATAAGGCGGGGTGCTGGCACCGGATGGGAGATCCGCTGCCGATGCTGTGGCGTCCAGTAGATCTGGCTGGTCTGCTGGGCCGATTGGTCCAGGATCAGTGGCGTGGCCCTGCCATCCTGCATCATGGCATATGGGCCATGGGTCTGGTTAGGTGCTGGACGTACGTAGGGCAGGTAATCCACTAGCTGGGCAACCTGGACACCCTCGCCCGTATCCACCAGGACCAATTGGTTCAGGGGCACTGGCCTGGCCAGCGTTCCGAGTTGCTGGCTCGACAAATACTGTTCGGAGACATTGGAGAGCAGGCTGTTCCGCTTGCTAACATGGGCGTAGATGGGTGAGGCTCCATCGACGGCCATTCCACCACTGGATACATAGCGTCCCTGGGCGATGGGTAAACTCTGGACGCGCTGAGGCACCTGAGGTCGGGCACTAAAATGTAAAGAAAAATAAGATTATAACCTCATTAAGGAAGATATAACCCCTTTACATACCACTGGTCATCCACGGAGGCATACGAAACGGGTGAGACATCTGCATTGGGTGGTGTGAGATGTCGCTTATAGACGGGTTGCATTGGCGTCTTGGCTTCTGGGGCTCTGGTAACGCTCTTGCGACAGAACTCCTTCACCTTCTCCAGAATCTCCTCCCTGGTAAGGAGTCCACCGATGCGTCGGGACTGTCCATGATCATGACCCCTATGTCGCATTACCACCGGTGTCTGTTGACCAGGATTTCCAGTACTTGGCACCATGTTGTCCAGAACGCTCTGACTTCGAGGAGGTTGCTGTAGCATCTGCATGGGCATGGGCATTTGCACTTGCCTCTGGGGAGTGCCATTGAAGACCGTTAGGGGGCGATTGCGACCACTGATTCCCGAGAAGGTATTACGCTGCACCGAATTGCGAATGAAGTTCTGCTGTTGATCTGGTTGCAACACCACCTGGGAGTAGATATCCTCATTCGGTCGTTGTGCTGTCATATTTTGCTGCGGCTGAGGGACAACCTGCAGTTGCTGCTGCTGATGTAGCTTGTGGTAGAGCTGGCGATCGGTCACCTCCTTGATCGCCCGCAATTGGTCCCACTGGTTCTGGCCACGCACAGGGGTCGAGGAGGCCACAGGACTCGCCAAGATGGGCTGGTCGTGGCTGAATTGACTGCGATCCACCGAGGTGGACCGGTTAATCCGACCCACCTGCTGGGCCTCGGGCCATTGTCGTCTGGGATTTACGCCCGGTCTTTCGAGTGTTGATCTTCGCAAAGTGGTGTCACCGTTTCGGCTCTGGAAATTGGGATCACTGTTGCTGTTTTGAAAAGTGGCGTCACTGTTTCGGTTCTGATAAGACGTGTCACCATTTCTGCTTTGATAAGTGGAGTCACTGTTTCGGTTTTGGAAACCAGAGTCACCATTTATCCTCTGCAAAGTAGAGTCACCGTTTCTGTTTTGGAAATTGGGGTCACCATTTCGGTTTTGGAAATTGGAGTCACCGTTCATCCTCTGCAAAGTGGAGTCAGCGTTTCTGTTTTGCAAATTGGAGTCACCGTTTCTGTTTTGGAAATCAGAGCGACCGTTTACCCTCTGCAAAGTGTTGTCACCGCTTCTCCTCTGCAAGGCAGAGTCACCATTTCTCCTCTGCAAGGTAGAGTCACCGTTTCTCCTCTGCAAAGTGGCGTCACCGGTTCTAGTGACTTTTTCAGTTGTAGGATCAACATTTGGAGATGGAATCTGGCCATTTTGGCGACGAAAATTAGGACTCTGGCGCTCCAGTAATATACGACGTATTTCGGCAGGCACATCAGCTTTGCGGCGATAATCCTCCTTGTCCTGGTCGTGGAACAATACCCGAGGCATGGGACTTTCCGACTTTGGAGTGGTTTTTCGGCGAGCTGGAAAGAGACTGTTTGAGAGCCTTTGCAGCACCGATAGCTTCTTAGTGTTGCTCTTGCGCAGAGCGGCCAGGGATTCGGCCACCTGTTGACGTCGCTCCTCGGCCGATTGCATCGGAGTGGAGGTCCTGGCAATTGTGGGTGTGGGCGAGAAGAGTTCCCTCCGGGGCATCAAAGCCAATCCCTTGCGATCCAGATAGGCCTGAAACTCATCGGAGCTGATAGTGTTGGTAAAAGTGCCCGGCGTGGGCGTGGGTGAGGGCAAGTCCTCAGCTCCACTCATAGCCGGCTTTATTTGTGGACTTTGTGGAACTGAGGAACTGCCCGCCAGCTCGTCGCTCGATTCGCTCTTGGTCAACGGTCCATCGATATCGTCCAGGTCATCATCCGAGGTAATCTGTAGCTTCTTCACCCGCTCATCGAATTTTCGGGCATTTTTTGTCACCTCAGCGGGATTGAATAAGGCACTGCTCTCGGGATCGGAATTGGTACCAGTGCGGATTTTCAAGTTTGCTAATTCTGGATAGTTGGGCTTTGAGCACTTCTTAAAAGTGGGCTGTGGTTTTCGCGGCTCTGGATTTTTCTGGCTCTGATTTTGGTTCTGATTTTGATGACGGGCCTGTTTACCCGCTCTCAAATCCTTGGGCGTCTGCTTTCGCTTGGGCAACTTACCATTACCAGTACCAGATGTCTCCCTTAGTTCCTCCAACTTGAGACGTGCCAGCACCGTGGGATCATATACAAAGTAGGCATCCGGATTCTTGATGTACGTCTTCACATACTTGGACTGCTTGAGGACCTCCTCGGTGGTCACATAGTCATCGGTGGTCTGCGACTGAGATCTACTGATCTTACTTTTGCGAGTATTGGACTCGTTCTTCTGCTGCTCCCGCTCCTTGTCACGTTCCCTTTCCTTTTCCCGTTCCCGTTCCCTCAGTTGCTGGGTCACTGTTTTCCGAACACTGAGGGTCGATCTCTTCGTAGGCACCGGTGGTGGTGTCTTCTTCTCCGAAGATTTGGCTATGTTACCATTGCGAAAGGGATTCTTCTGATCGACAATCGGTTCGCCGGTGATGAACTTTTGAATCTTCTCGTCGTTGGGATTGAAGCTAACCGATTTCTTGGTCTTGGCACTGCTGGTAACGTCAATCTCTGTAGAATTCTCCGCTTTTGTCGGGGTCTTCACAGGGCTATCCTTCTCTTTGTCCTCCTCCTCTTTTTCCTTTTCCTTATCGCTCTCCTTTTCAAAGTTCTCGAAGGGTTCTATGATCTTCAGAGGTGCTGTAATATAGTTATCTTCCTCTATTTTTTGGGATTCTTGGTCGACTGCACCATCGGTTTCTTGGCTTTTGGGTTCGTTTAGAGGACGGATTCCTTCTTCGCTTTTAATGATCTCAGACATTTTTTGGAGCACTGGCTGGGGAAGAGTGGTGAGGGGGAAAACGAGAGGGCTTGGAGTGGAAGAGAGTTGGGAGCTGCTGTCGTCTGTGTGCCCACCATCGATAATGCTGTTTCGGGGTCCAAGCAAGAAAATCTGCAAGTAATATTTAAAATATTAATTATTATTAAATAAAAGTTCACATAAAAAAGTTTAAATTGTTAAAATAATACCTCGATCTGCAAGGATTTTTAAAATATGTTCCTACTGCATTATATTTATGTAAAAAAAGTTCAAATATTGTCTCCTTGTAACAACTATTAAAATAACATCTATTAAACTATATTTTTTAAGGTAAAGTTTATATGTCAAAAATTTTTAATTCAGGGATTCCCCATTTTATATCAAAGTTATAATGATACAAATATACTTTAAAATATTTTTCCTGATAAGGATAATATTTCGCAAGATAAGAACATGAAACTCAAATAAATATTTGCCCACAAATTGGCATTGTTTCGATACATTTCTACGTATTCGGCGACCCATAAAAAATACATATGTTTATTCTACACATTTAAAGACCAAAAAGCCTTCTCTTTAAGGTTAAAATCACGGTTTTTTTGTTCTCCCAAGCGAATATTCGGCCACCAAACGTTGGAATTCCGTTTTGCAAATACCGAATTGGGGAAAAACACCACTCCATCTGCTGGGAACCCGGGATATCGTTGGGATTGGGTAATCCCAAGGGCCCGTGGAACACGACCCAGTCAGATTTTCGGTTTGGTGGGCTGCTCTCAGGCGGAGGCGACTTGTAATGAACGGCGCAAAACGTAAACAAATCGCGAGGGAATGTGTAAAAACAACAAAACATGCACGCAGGCCACCTGATGACTGACATTGACGATAAATGAACAATCGACCTCAATAAAGGCAGGCGCACATATGAATGTAAGTACGATCCGAGTACGTATGTACATACATACCTAGCCACATATGTACATATGCTAGGCAGATATCTACGTCTCGGGAATTTCACTTGAGTTGATCATTTAATTAAGGCCCCCCACCGACCCGCGCCCCAAAAAAGGTCAAAAAGCCACAATGGCACTTGACTAGGCTTTTTGTATCCGGCACTCTTGAAACACACAAATACATCGGTGCCACGCAAAGCTCTTCCAACCCAATTCTCCCTGAGATTTTTTTTTTACGATGGGTAGCAATGTGTGTTATCGTTATGGGTGAGTACCAATATTTATGAAAATCTAGCAATAGTATAGTGTATTTGTTTTTCCAAAATCAAAGCAAATTTTGAATCGGAAATATAAGATGCGAGGAGGGTATTAGAAATTTTTATCAGTTTCCCAAGAAAACGTTTTCCAAAAAGCTTTTTCTAGTAAATTACTTATAAAAGATTTTTTTGTTTAATAGAAAAGGTTCTGCTTTTGATTAAATTATTTTTTAAGTCTATCATATTAAGTTATTAATAAATAAATATAATTTATAACGGATTTTTAAAATTTAAAAACAAAATTCGCACAATTAAACATAAGAAAAATTTCTGCAATATCTCGAAGAAAACATTTTCTAAAAACCTTTTCTGATATTTTTTCAATAATAGAAAATTTTATTAAGGATAGTTTTCAAACTTTTGACAGATGAATTTAAAATCTTTTTATTATTTTTGCGTTTTGAATTATATGTTAAGTCTATCAATCGAAGAAGACATTTTTTAATAAATCATTATAATGGATCTATAAGATCAAAATTGCTAAAAATAAACTAAAACAATCTTTCAAAGCAAGTAAATTATTAAGAATTATTTAATAAATTGTATTATATTATTTATTTTTTTTAAATTTCCTATTGAAATTAGTTTTTTGCGTCGTTTTTGATTTACCAACAACTTTCCTCCCTTTGAAAAATCAATATGTTTTTTTCTGCTCGCAACCTACTTAGACTTTTCCTAGTATCAAATTCGCAAAACTGCGGTCTGTTGGCCCGAATAAGCATATTGTCTACTAACCCACTGGCAATTGCCACCTCGTGTCAAATGAATTGTGGAGTCGGGTTCGGTTATCGGTAGAGAAACTGGTAAATTCAGTTGCAATAATTATTGCTCAGTAGATTACGTGACATCGGATGAGAGTCGACCGCTGAACTGCGGGGGCATTTGATTTTCCAATTGATTTGAAGGCGAATACAGCAGCCGACTGTCGATTGTAGACTGTCGACTGAATTTGAATACCACTCAGATCTCAGATCTCGGATCTCGACCACATGTGTCGGCATTTAACAGGGCCTGAAAAAAAAAGGGTTGCCTCATCGGTAACTTGAGCAACACACTCTAAAAGTAAAAAAAAAAGTAACTGAAGCCAAATGAGAAGCTAAGAAAGAAGCCAGCCGAAATGGTGGCAAAACGCAATTAAAAAGAAAACGACTGAACGGGTAAATTTTGTGTATACAGGGGGTCTCTGAGATATTCCCCAGAATTTAGATAGGGTAAATATGAGAAATTGGGTACTTTTTGCAGACACCTTATTGCCCTTAAGTTGGCAATAAAATTTGCAAAAAGGTTTATGTTTAGAGGATATGTTAAAGTCAAAGTACCCATACATTTCTCCTGAATTTCTTTTTTTTTTTGCTTTCTGCTGAGCAAGGGCCTCGTCATCGTCTTGCCAAACTCGCATGTTGGCAAGATACATATATGTATCTCAATGTATATATATGTACGGTTATAAGCCGACCAGGCTGATTTGTAGCTGTGAGTAATTCCCAAGGCTGAGGCATACTAAATGCATATTCGATCGGTGTTTTTGTCCAAGTAAGCCTGTTAGTACGTTTCCCGGGCAGCTGCTCTGGATCGTTCGTTTTTTTTTTTGCCTTTTTTCGCTTTCAGCTTGCAAAAGATTAAGCCCTGCGATAAGATAGTCACCATTATCTAAGCAAACACACACACATGAGTTCGATTCCAGTATTCAGTAATAATAATTTGAATTATAATCACAGTGGAAAAATGGTGATGGAGAGACCTTCCCAGTCAAAGTTATCTGTAGCACAAAATTGTACAATATTTCATGCTGTTCGTGTAGCGAATTCTATGGGAATTTACCTTGAATTCTAATGTTACAAAATATATGTTATCTTTTTGTATGCTAAAATACTTTTTATGATAATACTTGAAAACTAGATATTGGGCAATGGAGCCAATTAGGGGAACTACGTCAAAAACCAATATATCAAGTCATCTGTAGTGGGTTTTGAACTCGCGAAATTTGGATGCACCGTGGGCAAAAGCAGCGCCGGCGCTAATAAGATTATATCTTACGAAAAAAAAAGACACCCACTCAATACAAATATCTTGAGAGGGAAATAACCCCTTAAAGAAATTATACTACACTGAGAAAATTTAGGGTCATAAGGTCAATTTTTTTATGAAATGGTGGTATAAAAATATTGGTAATCCTAAATCTTTAAAGAAAATCTTTTATATATCTTTATTAATATAACAAAATAATTTTAATTTTAGAAAAGCATTTAATATGAATATTTATTAGAAGTGCTGAAAATTGTATCCAGTGTATACGGGTCATAGCATCATCGATCGATTTATAGCATGAATTTTTGGCTTACCACCACGCAATGGGAATGGGAATTGCATCCCTAATTCCGCATAGAATTTCAAATGGATTTTTCTCCCAAATGAAAATGAATCAATGTCTGATTGGGAAGAGGCGTAATGAAGATTTCCTTTTGCTTTTCCTCTTGATTTTTTTTTCTGGTTGGACCTAGGTTTTCTTGCTTTTGCTTTTTGCTTTCGTCATTGTTATGGTTATTTGCTGTTGCTATTGCTATTGCTATTGCCGTTGCGCACAGTTGGGTTAATATTTCGAAAATAAGCGGTAATTGTGTGTCTCTGCCACCATTTTGTGGTTTGAGTTGAGTTTGTGCTTGCTTTGGTTATTTCTGCGTTTTTTTTTTTTATGAACATACTCTTTTTTTTATGTTTTTAATGCTTAATGCGCCGCGGTTTTCCGTTGGTTTGGCAGCAAGAGCGGAAAAAGTGTGAGTTGGTATCGGAGTTCATTCACCGCTGAGCCAACTGGCAGATGCCAATAAGAACGTACATCCCAGTTGGTCTTGAAGAAAACCCCCAACGTTAACGTTCTTTTTTTTATTATTCTTTTTTTTTCACAAACTCTTGCTTTAGCCCGCACTCACTCACGAAATACAACAACAAAATAATAATAAAAAAAAAAAAAACGAAAGATACAAAATCATACAGATACAGATACACACACTCGCACTAACGTTCGCTTACTCACACAACCACTGTAAACAGAATCGGTGGTTGAGATCCCCCAAAAACCCCTCCTACAATCCAACCTACAACGAATCCACCACTGTTTTCCTCTGCTTTTCTGTTTCTGTTTTGAGTATTATTATTAATTTCGCCGTACATTGTGTTACAAAACCCAGAAAACAATCCAATATTTTGCCGTACTGTTGCTGGTAAAATAAATACAACACCGTTGCAAAAGGCAGTAAGATACGGATACGATCCGTACTGGCACTCTCTGGATGTGTGATTGTGATTGTGTTTGACTTTAGTTTACGACAATTACCTAAACAAACGTGAACAATAGCGGCGGTACGACGACGACGCGCACTTAACAACAAAAAAAGTACTCCGGCGTTCGGCAAACGGGAGAAACCAAACAAAAAACACGTCCGCTCACCACAAGAGTTCAAAGCGTTTTGAATAGAGTACCGCTCCGAAAGTCGAACAGTAAGCGGCAAAAACGTGCTCCCGTCGCAGAGCGCATGCGCAGAGAGCCCCTATGTGGCTACATTTGCAGCGCTGCCGGACTGGCGGATTTCCAGCCAGGCTTGAGCCAGAACTTCCGATGACCCGACCTACACTGGGAAAAACATTCCAGTGCTTTCAAGTATATAATGGTTTATTTGCATATTAAAATGTTTAATGTAGTTACTGAGGAAGCAACTATTGTTTAATAGTCATAAAAAAGATTACTATTACTATTACTATTTTATTATTCTACTTCTATTTACTTTTTCTACTTCGTTTATCTTTTTTTTATTATTATTGGTATTTGAAATAATTTTTATAAAAGTAAAGAAAAGAAACAGAAGAAGAAAAAGTTGTACTAGGCAATTTTACACACGAAAGAAGTCTAAAACTAAGAAAATGTTTAAAAAAGAAAAGTCTTAACTTTACATTGTAGGTATGCCTGATAAATATAAAATTTTATTCCAAGCCAACCCGCCACTTATTAAAGATGTGTTACCACTCATGTGAAAATAATTTTTATTCTGTGTGCTTGTATTAAGTGTACACTAGCTAAAATAACTTTAAGATTAACCTAACAAAATTTTAAAAATCCAATGAAATGCAATCATTGTAAAAGAAAGAAAAGATTTTTTTCTTGTGTGGTTTGTTATGGTTCTTCTTCTTCGCATAAGGACATTTTAGGGCGTTGCCACTTGGGTGGAATAATATTTTATAGCGTTGCCAACTGGTTGAGCTAAGAATGATAATTAATAATTAAGTAATAAATACACTAAAAGATAACGTAAATTAGATATAAACAAAATAAAATATTTTTTGTTTCTTAATTTAAATATAATTTAAATAAAATGTAGGCAGAAGGTATTTCCAAGTCATCCTCTTTCGAACACATTTTAAACAACTCGACGATTTTATGTAGAGAAGTGCAGCGCCATCCAGCGGAAGAGTCCCAACGATGCAATAACGCTGCAGTAGTATTTTATTTGAACTTCATTAACGCCATCTGTTGTGGGTTACACAAATCATCGACAAAAAAGTATGCTAGAAAATAAATATTTTGCATATGCTTAAACTATTTTTAGGCTACCTTACGTTTTTTATTTTTAATGGAAATCATTTTTTTTAAGTCGAAAATACTAAAGCACTTTTTAAAAATATTCCTGGACAGATAACTTTCGTTATGAACAAAGGGTTTGGTTAGTTATATTGTAGTAAATAATTGATATGCGAATAAAAAGCTTTTGTCTATACAAAGTGTGTAAACTAAGTTCAGCCAATAGATAAAAGGAAAAAGCTAAATATTAAAACGAAAAGTATCAATTTGTACAACTTTTACTGTGTGTGTCGGCAGAGCGCCGGCAGCGGAAAACATCCTAACCCATAGGATAGGAGTGTGCTGACCACTGGATTAAAAGCAAAATACGAGGGTTTTCCTTACCAATTCTTTGGCAGTCCAATGAATATCATTAATTACCACCTTTTCTTACAAAGCAATGCATCCGAAAGATTTGCATACGGGTTGGATTAGTGTGAGAACTGTTTCAAGGGGCGATTTTGTGGGCATTCCCCGAGGAGATCCCTAGACAATCCCAAGCCAAGGGCATGGCCTCCTCTCGCTTAACTGGCAATCTCGCGCATAATGATGGTTTCAGGTTCCAGGACTTTGTCGGCCAATCAATCGATGGTCGCATAGAGTTTAACATTTACCCCGGCTCGCTTAATTCGGGGGTTCGGTTACGGTACTCGAATTGGGGATTTCGCTGGGTAATGGATAATGTATAATGGACAGACTGGAGCAGTGGCGGCGGCCCACTGTTTTAGGTGCCAGCGTATATACCATCGGCCTCATATGCATATGTACGCTTTTTTTTCATTTCACAAGATGGGCATTTTTTTCGTTTTTCGTCTTTGGCTTTGGCTTTGGTATTAGCAGAAGCGTCTTTGACTTTGGCTTTACCCACATAATTGGTCTTGGGGTTGGCCTGGCCGTGGATGATGGTCCACGGATATGCTTACATATCGTATCGGAACGGAACGGATCGCATCGCATCGCATCGCCTCGTATCGTATGCCGACCAATTTAGGTGGGCCCCCAATTTAAGTGATAATGATTATGCGTTGCGTCGACTTCCCATATTCCCAGTTAGAGGAGAGTTCAGTTCCCAGCGCCGAGACGAAACGCAATCTCCAGGTTCAGGTTCAGGTCCCGAATCCCAAAACTGCAACCGATGGCCAGAGCCAAAGCCAAAGCTAAAGCCAAAGCCAGAGCCAAAACCGTACCAAAACCAAAACCGAGCCCATGCTATGGAGTTACTGTGATTTGTGGTTAGTTGCAGCTTCTGTGCTACGTTTAAGCCATTGGAGCTGTCAGGTCTACGTTTGACTTTAAGGCTCATTACGTCAAAAAGAGGCAGTGAAAAAGTATCGTTAAAACCTTTGGCAATCTGTGGGAAAATTCTGCTCACCATAATTTGCATTGGGCTCAATTAAATTTGCTGCTGCCTCGTCCCCCCAATTCACAATATGGACATTAACAGGAAATTGATGTTATTGTCCCGAGCCGATGCATGCACTTTGCCTTTGACCACTCATATGTGGACACAAAGAAGCTACCTGAACTGAACTAAAAAGAACCGAAATGTCCAAGTGTCTGGTGCCCTCCTCACTCGTTAGTATCCTTCTAATTTCACCTGGGACCAACATATTTTGACACTCATCCGTTCACCGCAACCTATTATTTTAATGACCCCAGATCACTTGTTGTTTTGGTGTTTTCTTTTAAGCCAAAAAAACATCATAGCTTATCAAAATCAAGGCCTACAGCTAAAAGACCGACTGTTTTGAACAGCTTTCTAGATATGCTAACGATCCCTATCACTTTAAGGGAAATTTATTTTTTGACCAATTCTTCCATTTTTTGTATTTTTGCGAAAAATAGAAAAAAATAAAAAATTTCCAGGCTTGAATGTCAATCGATTGGAAATTAAACAACAAGCTCAACGAGGTATGACATTCCTCTTTTTGGCTTTTACTTTTATTTTGGCAGCCAAAAAACTGAATTATTATTGCAAAAAAAGGATTAACATTTTTGCGAAAAATGCGAGATTCAGTTTTTTGTCAAAAATGCGAAATTTTTTTTCGGTTTTTCAACCGTAGTTTAGCCAAATTAAGGCGTACAGCTAAAAGACCGTCTGTTTTGAACAGCTTGCTAGATATGCTAACGATCCCTATCACTTTAAGGGAAATTTATTTTTTTACCAATTCTTCCATTTTTTGTTAGGGGGTACATCATCTATTTTTGCAAAAAATGGAAAAAATAAAAAATTTCCAGGTTTGAATGTCAAACGATTGGAAATTATACAACAAGCTCAACGAGGTATGACATTCCTCATTCTGGCTTTTACTTTTATTTTGGCAGCCAAAAAACTGCATTTTTATGGCGAAAAAAGGGTTAAAATTTTTGTGAAAAATGCGAGATTCAGATTTTCGTCAAAAATGCTACATTTTTTTTCGGTTTTTCACTCGTAGTTTAGCCAAATCAAGGCGTACAGCTAAAAGACTGACTGTTTTGAGCAGCTTGCTAGATTTGCTAACGATCCCTATCACTTTAAGGGAAATTTATTTTTTTACCAATTCTTCCATTTTTTGTAAGGGGGTTCATCATCTATTTTTGCAAAAAATGGAAAAAATAAAAAATTTCCAGGTTTGAATGTCAATCGATTGGAAATTAAGCAACGAGCTCAACGAGATATGACATTCCTCATTCTGACATTTATTTTTATTTTGGCAGCCAAAAAACTGAGTTTTTATGGGAAAAAATAGGATTAAAATTGTTGTGAAAAATGGAGATTCAGATTTTTGTCAAAAATGTGAAATTTTTTTTCGGTTTTTCAGTCGTAGTTTAGCCAAATCAAGGCGTACAGCTAAAAGACTGACTGTTTTGAGCAGCTTGCTAGATTTGCTAACGATCCCTATCACTTTAAGGGAAATTTATTTTTTGACCAATTCTTCCATTTTTTGTAAGGGGGTACATCATCTATTTTTGCGAAAAATGGAAAAAATAAAAAAATTCCAGGTTTGAATGTCAATTGATTGGAAATTAAACAACGAGCTCAACGGGATATGACATTCCTCATTCTGACTTTTATTTGTTTTTTGGCAGCCAAAAAACTGAGTTTTTATGGCAAAAAATAGGGTTAAAATTTTTAAGAAAAATGGAGATTCAGATTTTTGTCAAAAATGCGAAATTTTTTTTCGGTTTTTCAACCGTGTTTAGCCAAATTAAGGCGTACAAGTAAAAGACCGACTGTTTTGAGCAGCTTGCTAGATATGCTAACGATCCCTATCACTTTAAGGGACATTTTTTTTTGACCAATTCTTCGATTTTTTGTAAGGGGGTACGTCATTTGCTTTTGCGCTAGTATAGTAAGTTCATCATTAAGTTGACGGCTGACCACAGTGATACTGAATTTCTATTGGCAATCTACATCGATGTGAGAATCTCTCAATGGAGTGATCCTGCGATTTTCCGAACATGCAGTTAGGGGCTACAGATATAAGAAGCAGCTCTAAACGCAGAGTTTAATATCTGCATTATTACATCCCAAGAGAACCGTGAAAAAACCATAAAAAATGAACTTGTAGCCAAACCCACGAGCCCCACCAACGCCATTTCAGCGACTCTCGTCGATCCACTATCCGCTATCCCAGAATCCAAGTATTCAAGTATCCAGTTTCCAGGCACCGTTCAGGTTGCATTTATACACATAGAGCAGCCTTCAGTCTTCGGTCTTCGAGCGGCAGATGGAGCTACATAAAGCAGTTTGGGCCCAGCATTAATGCTCCCTAAGTTAATGAATACTGTGTTTCATAGCCTGCCGCAGAAGGCTGAAGTAGTCTTTTACAGCTTCCGACTGGAATCCGTTTTGGGCACTGAAAATCAGCCTTAATATAGCGCACAGAAGACTGCACAGAGAGAAAACTTTGACTTTAGATACTTTTTTTGTAGGCCTAGGTTTATTTTTTCTTTAAAAATAAATCAAGCCCATAATTATTTAAGTTTTGTTTAATATTTTTTATGATATCATAGTAACATTCATATCTTTTATCTCAGATAGTTTCATAAAATTTTACAAATTGATCCCAAGGAGAAAAATATTGATTATATACTCATTCTTAAGCTTATATGATTTTTAGTTGTACAAAAGTTTGAAAATGTTTTTAAGCCAAACTAAATCATCGTAAAGTTCATATAGATCTGTATTAAAAAATTCCCTTTTTTGGGATTTTAAAAATCTTATAAATATTCATACTATGTAAACATATATGCTTTATAAGGAAATGCATTCTTAGAAATTATTACGTTCTATAGATAGTATATAAACATAAATACCTTATAAGGAAAGGGCTTCTTGGAAATAATATTTATTTCCAAATGCATATATACATATAAAGTTTTGTTGATTGGATCATATTTTAGGATCATACTGATAAAGTAGTTTCCCAATTCAATTCGTTAGGATGGCAATCTTCCGAAAGTAAAGAAAATTGTTCAACTTGCATTAAACTAGTGATCTTTTTTTTCTCTGGACTTGAGCTTGCCTGCAAATGGATTCCAAGGAAGGTCGTGCACCGCAAAAGTTCCGCCGACCGATCTCCTCCACAACCTCATCCGCACATAATCATCATCATCGACATCCACATGCAGCGAAAAAAAAAAAAGAAAAGCAAAAAAGAAGGCACCGAGCAAGTGTAGGCGTAATTGTTTTATGTTGATCGCTTCGCTACCCAAACTTTTTGTACACGATTGACTGGGTGACTGGATGTGAGGAGATGTGACGATGTGGATATGATATGATCTATGGTGAAACTGGATCTGTTTTCAGCCGTCATTTATGTAACTGCACTTGATTCACCAAGCTGATTCGCTCATCGCTTCCATTTTCGTTTTTTTTTTGGTGAATGCCAAGTAAATGCAAGAACATTTTCAATTTTATGCTAATTAGCTTGAATTTGTTTCGGCTCAAAGGCAAAAAACCCAATGCGGAATAATGGCCAAGGATAGAGCGCCTTCAGTGGCAGACTAAACGCCTTCTTACACAGAAAAAAAGAAATCGATATCAATATAGTATCATATTTTGTATATTCTTAAAATATTAGATAACTTAGCTTCTCAGCAAAAGATTCAAATGAAACAAAATGATATAATATTAATTTTATTTTTACATTCTAAATAGGCTTTCTTATAAAGTATTAGGTTCTCAAGAACTTGAAGTACTTGGTAAAATGCTATCTTATTAACTCGAAACTTATAATTGATAAAATATCATTACATAAATAAAAAGGTTATTGAAAATGTATCCATCATGAAACGTGTTGTGTATATTACTTGGTCAAACAAGAAATAAGGGGCCACTTAAGAAATCAACAATAATAACTCTGGATGAAGATAAGCCCCAGCAACCCCTTGCTCACATCTCTTTACCCTTTTGTCTTTTCGATGACTGGTGACTGGTGAAAAACTCTGGACCCCCCCAGGCCCATAAGTCGCCCATGCCCGCCATCCATCTATTCGCAACCTGACCCTCCGCTCTTATCGCTGTAATTCCAGCGGCGTACACCGAATTAAATGCTTATATGAACAAAAAGGTTCTGGCTCAATCTGCAGCAATGTCAAAGACTTCTGTAAGTTGTCAGAATGCAGAAGTTTCCAAAAAAAAAAGATCGAACTTTTAATGTTCTATCTATAGAAGGTGGTTAAAACGAGTAAAAATGGATTATAAAGTGTTTATAAGAAGTTGCACCTTATATGTTATTGACCAATTACACAAACTTATCTTGAAATTTTCTTACAATATTGTGTTTTCAAGTTGAGATGTCTATATTGTTTTTATAAGAATTTTTAAAATAATATTGGACTGATTACAAAATATTAAAACAAAGTCCGAAATTGCTTAATTACCACAAAACAAAGACCAAAAACAGAAACTAATTATATAATTAATTTTCCATAGTAAATTCAACACCCTATCCCAAAATGTGGTTCAGTACTATGTTTTCTTAAATATATTTGAAATATTACAATAAGCGAATCTTAAAATATTCCCGGGAAATACAAAATAAATACTTGTATAAGTTCTTTTGCCAGATAAATGTAGTTCTATCCATTTTCTATGATATTTTTAGGTTTCTTCTTTAATGACCGCATTTTAAACTAATAGTAGGTTTTAAATACCAAATTTTCAAACTTTTTTTAGGTTTAAACCCTGTTTAGAAAGTGTATTGACCATCAAATATGAATAGCAAAAATGTAATACATCAACCGTTTGGTTGGGCGGTCGCATGGAACAGGGGGTTTTTTGGAAAATGCCAGGACAATGAAAGGACCAAGAAAAGGGACTTGGGTCAGGTGTGTGAGCCTTAGCGGTTAAAATCGCATTGACGTGTGTGCCAAAAGAGCGTAAAACCTCAAACACGTTGTTAAACTTTTATGCGTTACAGTTGAACCGGAAACGGAAATCTAATAGACCAAAGCATGCATAAGTGATGAAGCGAGAAAAAGTGGCCCAAAAACCCGCACGAAAAGGAAAACCAAAACCCTTTTCAATGCTGCCCAAAAATCTTATCAGCGGCCAAAAGTTTTGCACGTCACGTTGTTAGGGATTTTCATTTTTATTTTATTTCTTTTTTTTTCTCATCATTTTTGCTTGCGCCTTTTTAAGCTTGACCTCTGAGGGAGAGGCGTCTTTTGGGCAAAACTTTGCCACAACCTTTGTTCACTACCCATTTCCAGCAAAAGGATGTGAAGATAGCCGGAGGTTGAAGGTTGGAGGTTGGAGTACTTTGGAATGGGGTGGATGTTGCGTGGCATGGCCTTGATATTGTGAACACATGTTACGGGGTAGATTACCTTGTCAATCGCTTCGTTGAACGATTACTTTTCAAATGTTTGGCAACTAAAAGCCAGGCTGAAAAAAACCAACAATAAAAAAGGTTAAGATTGCTAAGGCCATCCGGCTTTGGCAATAGATTCACGACTTCCTTCCTGTTCCAGCAAAAAAAAATATAAAATAAATTTCATATACCCAGCATATCACCACCTCGAGGATCGAATCGCATCGCAACGGATCGCTTGACCAGACCCAAAAACCCAAAAAAAAAAAAAACGAAGATCCAGCGATGACATTGTTTTATTTCTCATTTCACAGGCAATACAATAAAACCACCTTAGTGTGCCCGCACCGACGGTAAATGGTTTGGTTTCCCTCGGTTCGACTGGGTTTGCCTGCCAAATCTGCATCATTGCTTCCAGTTGCACCCCGCGGTGCAAACATTGGCGCCCGAGAATCCAATTCAGGCCTTTTTTCTCGGCCCTTCCTGCCAAGGTGTAAAATCGATCCCCTACCGTAGGATTGGATAACTTAGGTCCCATATTTATTTCAATATTAAGTGAGAGAAGCTTTTAGAATTGCTTCATTGTTAAAATAGTAATAAAATATGGCAACATCTCTAAGGATTTGAAATCTCTTGAAAATTATACTAAAAGTATTTTATATTTTTCATAACAGTTTCCTAGGCTTAAATTATACCATTGCATACTTTTTGACAGTGTTGACAAAAGTGATTTGAAACCTCTACAGATTCCCCACCATAGGATTGAATTATTAAGCAAGATTACATGTGCCAAATTTTTCGAATATTTACTATACATAATATATACACCTAGCTAAAAACTAGTTCTGTGGAATCTCTTATGTATGCTATCATGTTAAATCGTTGCATACTTTTAGACATTGCTTGCAGAAGTGTTTTCCAAGCTCTTGAGATTTCCCACGATTAAATTAATTGAAGCTCATTTAGTTAGGCGACCAGGCGGAACCAGCTTATGGCGACGGAGCCCGAAGGACCCGGGTCATTTGACTCGCTCTTATACCATTTAAATGAATGTGACGACAGGATGCCAATGATCGTGGTCGGCCGGTGCTGCTCGGTGCCATTTATTTTCGAGCAAGTCAATTATAAATTATGATTACACTGATCACAACGTTTATGGCATGTGGATGTGACATTACATTCACATCGCGTTCGCGATCGCGATCGAAATCTTTATTCCCCTCGACCATTTGAGCCTTCGAGCCGGATACCCAGTTAGTATTTCACTAGATATATATGGTATATGTGTGGATGGGATATACAGGGGTGTAAAGTCCGCTTTACATAGCCCATTAAGTATCGCCGAGTTAGCCGGTCACAACATTTTCGTCGTTAATAATTTAAAACTCGGACTGTTTGGGGCTGTTGTTGGGTTTTGTGGGCTGCATTTCATTCTGGCCGTCAAGTGGCCGTAACGATTTTAGACGATTGACAGCTAAGAAGCGGGTGTCCACACACCGTCTTTTTGCCCTTTGTATCAATGCCGACAGGTCCGCAGCTGTTGTTGTTACCGCCGTTGTATCTGTCTCTGCTGCTAGCCAGTTATGTTTGTCATATTTTATGGGCCGGTTACGTCTGGCAGTGAGCTCACTGCTGCGACCCACGTCCAATGTTCAGTTTCCAGTGTCCAGTTTGCAGTTTTCAGTTTGCAGTTTGCAGTACCCATTGTCCCGGTCGAAGCCCCCGAAGATTCTCTTCCTGTGGCCACTGGCCAGCCACAAAAACCGAAGTCCGCCCCCTGGTCGAGTGATATATATGACAACGGATTTTGTTTTAGTGGCATGGGTGACAATCCCTTTAGAAACCTTAATTTATTCACGCATGTTGGCGAAATGTGCCCCTTACACGCAATTCGAGAAGAGCGGCTAGTCAATGCAAGACATCTTTTCACAAACAAGGACAGCGATGAAGTTTAAGAGAAAGACAACAATAAGGCGATCGGTTCTCTGGGGGTCCCACAAAATTTTGAAAATATCTTACAACATTGTCGTAAATAAAAAATCTTTTCAATATTAAGATGAGTGCTACAATGTTTATATTACCATAACTTGTAAAGGCTCGTTATTAAATTAATTGAAACATTTTGTTTTTATAGATTATTTCACACATATTACTCCCTTATAACCGACATGGCGGATGAGTAATATTGTAAATTTTTTTTTTTCCAAAAATGCAGGTTTGGGTCACCTTTTTACAAGTTATCACTAAAAAGGAAAATTTAAATGTAAATTATTATGGAACTGCATCACAAACTTAGTAAGGTATGTTATTTTGAAATAGGAATCTAATTGGTCAAATTATGGGCCTTAGAAATATAGTTTGGGGTCACCAAGTCTTGAAAAACTTGGAAACAGATAAAATGAAAAATGTTGAACTGTAGTTAGTTTCCTTTTTTATTTTTAGTTAAATGCTACTTATGCATTACAGTACTAGTACCTTTATTAACGATATGTTCACTATTAAGTCAACTCCTTATCTAACCCCTGCCGACCTCTTTGCTGAGGGTGTGTGTAAGGCATTCGCTTGGCCTAATTGACTGCATTATTTATGAGATGAGTCCAAGACATGGGATCCTTGGACTGGATGTCCGTCCGAAACAGTACAGTGGACAACTCGAAAAGGGGTTGACATATGGTGTGCCACTCGTAGTGCTCAATCACTGGTGGGGGTGGTCAGTGCACGGAGATTGCAGATTGGGTGTCCAGACCGAAGTCCAAGATGTGGGTGCTGGGATTACACTATTTCGTCTTTTTTTTAGCATTAAATATTCACGAAGTCAATTTACCATAACAAAATGTTTCTGCAATCCTTTGGGTCTACACTTGAAAAGAATAAGTCATGTATCAAAGAACATTTCTATACCAAATAGATGTTGATATTAATTTAATTTGAATAAAATATAAAAAGCCATAAATGTATTTTGTAATTCTATTTTAGTTTGGGTCCTGAGAATTAAACGAAAGTTCTTTATTTTCTTCAAGTGTAGAAGACTGCCTTTGAGACTTGGCGATTGATTTGCGAAACATCAAACATAGTGAGGTCATTAATTTAATAAGAAGATTTGTATTCTTGTTAACAACAAAATCCTTTGTCAATGGCCCAGAATATCTATACAATGTAATACAACAGGGCCGCAAGGGTCCTGAGATTCAGATTCAGATTCGGATCAAAGACACTCGCACATTTGTGATATACAGCACTCTTCGCGCCGCGTGAATCTCATCCTGGAGGAGGGGGAAGGTAAAAAAATAAATTACTTTAAACGGTTCCGAATAGCAAATTGCTGATTGTCATTTCAAAAGCCACACATATCAGTGTCAATGACTGGGGGACCTGGACCTGGACGCCTGGAAACCTGGCACTCTGGGACTCTGCGACTCTGCTGGGATTGGGGATTGAGATTGGGATTGGGAGAGTTGGGACTCGGGAAGTCTGCAGATTATGGTCTTCTTGGGTCCCCGAAGATTGGGAAACCGGACGCTCTGTGTGTGTGACTGAGCGAACTTTAAATGACGAATGACCACAGCAAAACGCAGAGTGAATCGGGATCACAAGATGTGAGGCCAGAACGGCAATAATACGATCTTGGGACCAAGACGAAGATGAAGACGACGATTCGCGGGAATTGAGATTGGGATGAATTTTTATAATTGAGCTGAGCAGATTTTTTAATCCCTTTCTTTGCTCTTCTGCTAGTTTCGTTTCGGGAAAGGGGGTACACGGGGTAAAGTAGAGTTCGCTTTAGCTTCCTTTATCGGGTCAAGATATGGGAAATTGGATATCATTTTAAAGGATTATTAAGTTATGATATTGTTTCTTTAAATTGATATGATTTTATACATTGTTTTTCGATTATGCTTTGTAAAGAACTGAAGAGTTCATAACTAGCACTGGTTCCTAACTATCTAACTAGAACTGAAGAGTTCCTAACTAGCCTTGGTTCCTAACTATCCTAACTCTCCAAAACTTAGATATATTTTATGTTCTATTCCCTTTTCCTCATATCCCACTCGATCTTGGCTTGTGATGGACTAAAACTATTCCAGTGGGTACAGTAAACTACCGCCATTGTTCTGAATTATTGACATCTGGTCCCATGCCATCAATCTCGCAGAAGATTATAAGGACTTTTGGTGTTGTTGCTGCTGCTGCTGCTGCCGTTGCAGTTTGCTTCTTTTTTTTTCGTATTTTTTATTATTATTATTTTTTTTTTTTGCTTCTGAGCCAACCTTCTATCACACAGGTACACTGCATTCGTGGAGCTGTTGAGCTCCAACTTTAGCCCCGGCCAAAGGCAATTTCACCGTCTGACCATCGATCCCTTCTGTTCAAGCCGCATGCGGTGCACTATACTATGCCATACTATGCCATACCATACCATACGATCCTATACCATACTATACCAATATGAAGAAAGAAGTTCGGTTGACGATGCTGCCAACGTCAATCGCTGGACTTCAGTTCAGTTGGAGGTTCGGATCTTGGGATGTTGGATGTTGGGGCGGTGGAGAACTGCCATCGTATCGAGAGCGTGTAGCAAAATTCGTGCCGTGACCGCCCCTTTCAATTCTGTATTATCAGATTAGCTTTTTTTTGTGCATTTTTTTTTTGTTTTTTTTTGTTCATAAGCCATTTGTTGTTGCAGTAGTTTTAGTAGTAGTAGTAGTAGTAGTAGTAGTACGAGTAGTAGTTGGTGCTGCAGCCGTAATGCTATTGACCGCCAGCATTAAATTACGATTGGGAGTCGTGGCAGCCGGCCACAAGATGCCCATGATGCCGATGATGACACTGCTCGTTTACGAGAACCCCGGACTGGTATGGGTTGGGGTCTTTGAATGTGAATTAGAGCCGGGTTAACGTTCACTCCACGACAGGTGCACTTAAAAAAGCACTGAGGCCGGCCGGGCCGCGAAAAAGTAAAGAAAGAAAATCAAATCGGTATCTCGGGAAGCGAAACTTATGACCAAGGCTAAACTAACTCCCGCGATCAATCAAAAAAAAAACTATGGAGTTCGGTAGTTGGGCGAACGACCTTTGAAGAATTTTAATTTCAATTGGAACTTTGGTGAAAATCTGTTTTACTAACACAGAAGGTTTTTATAATATTACTATATCTTGTGGGATTTCATTTTTATAAGTAAGATAGCGTAGTTACTTGAATCTTTGTCAGTATACATAATACTTTTAAGTTAACTCGATTAGGAATACCTAACAATGTACTTATTCTTTTATATATCATGATCATATAATAATATGGTTTAATACTATCTCATGACCATATGATAGTACGGTTAAGGCCCATTTACTATATCATCACCATATTGGAGTATATGTACAGTATACTATATCATAATCACATGATAATATGGTTAAATACTGTATAAAATATAAGTCATATGAGTATAATGACTCGGTATTTCTTTTTTAATTGTAATAATATACTTAAACATTATAAAAGTATAAGTAAATCGCTTATCTCTAACTATATATATTTTAAAACCTATACTTTTTAAGAAATAGGAATATTATTTTCGTGAAACCTAGTTTAAAGTATCTTTAAAAAGACACTTTATAAAAGGCAAAAGCGATCTTTAGTAAATGATATGTTGCATAAAATGCATAATGGTAGGATATAAGTTTCTGAAAAAAAGATGCGTATGGAAAGGGTTTGGGCAGAGTTCGAAAAGGCCGAGGAGCATTTAAGGGAACACATTGCCGTGCCCCATGTCTGTGGGCTGTTGTTTTCTGCGTGTTTGCTTCGGGCTTAACGATAACATTGTGGCAATTTTATTTACCCACAATCTGTTGTTTTTCCTCGTGGAACTTGAGACCGGGGCGCCACCAGCCAGGAGCCAGGAGCCAGGCACTGGAAGTCGGAGATGGAGATGGAGATGGAGGTGGAATACAGTCAGTGGCACAGACACAGGGACCCAAACCAAGTCCGAGTCCGAGTTCGAGTTGGAGTCCTATAGGACGTGTACGAGTCGAGTCCTGCCAAACAGGAAGGAAGAGAGCGGATTTCAGCGGAAGGAAACACTAAAATGTTACTTTAAATAAATTGCACCACACCGGAGGCTCGGTTCGGTTGGGCTCTGCTATTTTCTAGACACCAAACGAAGGGGAGGTCACTGGATACAGGGCTGCATATATGGCTATAGGGCCATATGACTATTATATGGCTGTGCCGATGGCGATGGTGTTGCTACCATAGCTGGTAGATACATTATACTGGGGTTGGCCGGGTGTGACATGGCCAACCACACATGGATACATGGATACGGATGGCACCCATATGCACATACATATATATGGTATGTGTAGCTACATATCCTATATATGTACATATGGCCAGGCCATATAAGATACCAGGAGAGCACACACCTTACAAAAACCCGGCCTGCATGTGCAGTATCTACTGGCGCACTGCATTCATTTATTTGGACACTACGCCCTCGCAGTCGGGGCAGCAAAATTTACGAGCTTCCCTTAATCGATCTAAAATTAAACGGCTTGCTGGAAAATCAACCCTTTTGTGGCACAAAAGAAACAACCAACTTCCACCTTCATGCATTCTAGCTATCT
The DNA here is from genome assembly GCF_043229965.1 of Drosophila suzukii. Classification (NCBI taxonomy): domain Eukaryota; kingdom Metazoa; phylum Arthropoda; class Insecta; order Diptera; family Drosophilidae; genus Drosophila; species Drosophila suzukii. The sequence goes on along the minus strand of NC_092084.1, from coordinate 12,724,291 downwards.
GCAATCCTAATTGTTATCAACAATTTGCAATTTCTCTTCCGCAAAAACTATCCTTTTAAAGCGTTCAAGTTCATCGGATTTGTCTTTACCCATAAGATATGGCTACCTGTGTTATATGTACTTACTTTATCACTATATTATAACATTAATTTTATATCTTTCATCTAAAAAATGTATCTATATACCTACACTGATAAAAAAATGGAATAGTACATTTAAATATCCGCATATTGAATCAAAAATTTCATATTTCGTATTTAAATTTAATACAAAAAACATTGTATTAAATACGAAACATATTAAATTGCATAGTTTAATACTAAAATATTTAAATCAAAGAAGAGCATATTTAATTTAAATTTGTTTATATTTATTTTTAAAAATATTATATTTATCGTTAATATTTTCAGAATTAAAAAAATCCGTATTTAAATTAAAAATGTTTCATATTAATTTTGAGTATTCAAATTATTTTATTTTAAATTTTTTAATATTTAAAATAAAAATGTTTGTAATAATAATAAAGAAAGTGTCAATTTGAAAGGGTTTTTCAATGTTTATATCAAATAAAAACACCTCAAGAAGATATCTTTTATATTTACGTACAAATTAATTAATTAAAATGTATTTTATTTGTACTATTACATTTAAATATGTTTCATATTTAAATATTAGTTTCTGCCATGTCCGTTTTTAAGTACGATAATATTTAAAATAAATATTTTAAGCTGACTTTAACAAAAAGATTTATTTCATAAACTGTATACTCATGTATATACATTAAAGTAAATTGACATATGTACATATGTATGTACGTACATATGTAAATGGGCAGAACAAAAACGAAGGCGCTAAGATAATTCTTGGCGGTTTTTTTTTGTTCTATCCTACACACATTCTTTCGCGTTTGCTTTGATCAATGACTCTTCTTCTTGATCACTAAACGACGCGTGTTATTGAAGAGTTGCAGCCGAAGAAGTTGGACGTGTCGGGTCTTTATAAAAGTGAAGTTGGCATACAAATATAAAATTAAACTTGATCGCGCTATCAAAAAATCATGTGAAGTTTCTTTAAATAAATAAGTGTGTATGTTGGCAGCAACATTCAATGCCAAAAAGTACATTTTTCGCGGCATGTCTTTTCTTTAAACTGTATTCGGCCATACATACATATGTATGTACATATGTACAATTGTTTCCGCTTTTTCAACACGGCACGACGCTTGCCATTTCATAATTGCAGCCAAAGAAGTAGGACGTGTCGTATCTTTTTTAAAGTGAAAATAGTCTAAAAATGAATATGTGCATATGTGTGTATAAAAGTTAAATTAAAATTATCAAAAATATTTTACTCGTACTGCGTTTTCCTAGAATACAACAAATTAGCGCGCGCCGTTACACGCATACATATACATACATACATATGCACGTAGAATGTATTAATTATTAAGTGGATTAAAATTTTCGGTTCTCAGAAACGTATGAACATACAATCAAGTGCAGCTACACACACATACATAACACACCGTGCGTTTACCGTTGCTTGGTCGCCAACAAAGTTGAGCGTGCCCTAGCGAACACACACATGTATGTACATTTTCTGCAACACATCTACCCACACACAGCGTGCGTTTACCGTTCCTGGCAAAGTCATAGGTAAGTAAAAAACGTAGAAATAAATACATTTTTAAAAGTAAGAATACGGCAAAGTAGGTTTTAAATTAAATATGTAATACATTTTTTCTATATCATTCCTCGCAGTGGCAAACAAATACATTCTCGAACCAACATACATATGTATATGCCAAATATACAAATTCCAGAACGAAGCATATAAAACTGGATAAAATATTGGAGGTTCCTGTTGAGAATAAAACCGATACTCGGCGTAAGGATGTGAAAACTTTCGATGGAGCTGAGCTTTTGAAAGTATGGCCAAAATATGCTGACTCGCGGGCGCCGGAATTGGTAATTTATAATTTTAGTCAGACTACATTCGGATTTTGTCTTTTTATTTATTTTTTTTGTGCTCTTTTGTTGTTTTCTTTCAGGTCCAAATCTTTAACCGTTCATATTTTGATTGATCTCTTTAAAACGAAATCTATAATTTTCTTTTTTATCTTACTATTTATTTCGCAGATAACTTACAAAACTAATTAGTGTTTAGCTATTAAGATAGGTAATACTCTAAGATTGTTTAAAGTACTTTCTTTCGTTTATGAATTGACAACTGTGTATGTAGCGTGTAATGCTATAGAAGTTAAAACATGCAACCATTTGCAGGCATATGAATGTGGAATAATTAAAAATGTATTAGTTCTTAAAAAACATTGAAGAGTTTTCAAGCCATCCAATGCACATGTATGTATGATGTAAATGCTAAAAAATATGTTTTATACAGATCTCTGAAAAATAAATATAAGTGTAACTGTATTATTTGTACCTTCCAGCAAGCCGTAATGAAAAATAAATGTTTAAATAAAATCGAAAAAACAAAAATAAAAGTTGTGTACTAATTTTTTTTAGTGTACCAAAAATATTTGAATACTTATCATATTTAATATTATGATTGGCATATTTTGAATAAATATGTCTAGTATTGAATCTTAATACGACTTATATTGAATTTTAATATTTCGGTTATTCATTTAACTATTAAAATTTTAGAATTTAATATGGTTTCTATTTATATTAAACACGTGTACTATTTAATTCAAATTTTAAAAATTTAAAATCAAATAGTCATAATATTAAATAGAAATATGCATTGTATTTAATTTAAATATGGCTTATATTTAACTTAAATATTTAAAATATTAAAATCTATTCCGAAAATATTTAAATTTAATATGGAAAAAAAGGTTAATATGCGCATATTGAAATTTAATAAAAACCGCAATGGATGAAAATCAAAGCGAAAAATATTTGGGTTGAATATGAAATATTTGGATTTACTACGTTTTTTTTATCAGTGTACATATAAAGGAATCTTTATTAATGTTTGAAAACGTAAGGAAGAAAGTCACCCAATTGCTAAGATGTATTTGTACCTTGGTTTTAAAAAATTATATATCTAACTATTATTTGATTTAAGGGTATTACTTAAATAAATTTCATATATTTATTTAAATATTCCACATGGGATTTACTTTAAATCGAAATACATCCCAAAATTTTAAAATTATGCCTAGAACACAACAGTTTTTAAGGGACTTGAAGAGCACCTGTGAAAATGTTGTGTTTAAACATAATGTTACAAATTTTGGTCTTCCGAAAACCAAGTTTTAGATCACCCTGGTCACTGGTGAACTCAAAAAAGACATATTTTGGATTGTCATGGGGTGACAATATTATTAGATGATAAAAGCACATCGGTATGATAAAGATTTCTCTTAAGCGCATCTGTATCCCAATCCTTTATTTCGAGATTGAGGGGCTCCCATCAAACTTTTTCACCCCTCAAAGTTTTCATAGAATCCTGAAAAAATTCAAAACACCCTTTCCCCAGTTAAACACACAGAGATTTAAGAATTTTCAGATATTTTATTGCAAACATATATAGCTTAAATATGAGTTGAAGGTATTTGTCTGGTTACTGTTTCAGAACTAACTAACCGACTACATAATTACTTTAGGATTTGTTTGTAATAAAAAAAAAACAACAGAACGTATTTTTTTTATATCGATTTTGGATCATGAGGACTTTCAATGAGTGACCCTACCTAGGTTCGGCAAACGGCAATCTGTAATCAAATCTGGTTCGTTTCCTCATATAAAGCGTTTCGTCGTTGTTGACTCATTCTAATTGCATTCCCATTGCCATCGTCATATCATATACAACACACTTAATATTTCAGTTACAATAAAAAAAAAAAAAAACGTTACTCACGCTGCTTAGTGGCTATTTATTTAACTTACATAATCGAGTATCACTAACAATATGTATCGTTATTTATTTATTTAGTACTTGTTATTTCTTTGCCATTTATAAATTCTCTACAACACGACGCTTGTACACAAAACATCAGTTTTCCATAAGTACAATTAAAAAAAAAGGGACTCATTAATATATATATATATATATATAAATAAATATGTATATATATATATTGTGTGTATATTTATGTATAGAAAAAAAAATGCTAGTTGATCCATCTAAATATTTTTTATTTTTAGCATTAGCCTAAGTGAAAGTATTCCTTCGTATTATGAGCGGCAGACGATCCTCGATCTTGGCGATCTTCGATCCTCGATGTGAGCATGAGCAATGCATATGCATCTGGTATAGATATATTAGATAGATTTCGATATAGATATAGATACACATATATCCCCAATCCGTATCTCTGCATATCTGAGCATGGGGGCCCTCGGCTCTTAGTGATAGAATGCCAAAGCCTTGGCATAGTACGAGGTACATGGTCATGATATGCGATCGGGACTTTGCCGCTGGCCCGCCTCTTCGGCTCCGGCCACCTCGCCGGGATGTCCCCCATCCCCAGGTGCACAGTGATCCGGTGATCTGGACTGGGATCGGGACTGGGATCTCTTCGACAGCGATGGGGGCAGCAGCGGCGGCGGCGGCGTGATCGAGTGCTGTGAATTTGAGTCGGAGGAAGTGCGTCGACAGAAGGGACTCAGTCCGCCCAGGCCAACTGCTGGATTCCCACCCCCACCACCACCACCACCGGCTCCAGCGGCGGCGGCCAGCATGTGGGGCGTCAGCTGGGGGAATCGCGGCATCCTTGGCAGACCGGCAAACATGCCGCCTCCATGGCCGAGCAGTAGGCGGGGATTGGGTGCTGGTGGCGGTGGTTGGTGTTGTTGCGCAGATCCATCGCCGCTGACCAGCGGATAGGCGAAGCGATGCTGCAGTGCCTCGAAACAGAGCGGTACATTCAGTCCATGGGCATGGGCACCGGCACAGAGGCGTGCCAGGATCTCGGCCTGGATGCTCCCCACTGCCGCGGGATTCACACCGCCGGCTGAGCCAACAATGTGCGGAAAGCCACCCTTGTTGTTATTCAAATTCAGGCTCATCAGTTCGAGCAGCGGATCCGTGGGCATTACGACCGGAGCATGGAGCAGCCCATGATCATCATCGCTGGTCGAGAGCAACTTGCGATGCAAGTTGAGATTCGAACTGTGACGATCGCGACTCCTTTTCGAGGGAAAGGCCGCATTGCAGCCATCGATGTTGCACTTGTGGTGCAACTTGAGGTGGACGCTCTGGTGGTGCGTTTTGAGATGAAAGTGATTTTGGAATATCTCGCCGCAGGCGGTGCACTTGAGCGGGTTCTCCTTATCGATGGGCACCTCGGGCACCTCCGTTTCGGGCTCCACTTCCGGTTCTGGTTCCACTTCCGGTTCCGGTTCGGTTTCCGTTTCCGCATCCGGTTGCAAGCCATTGCCATTGCCGCTCTCCTCGCGCCGCAAACTATTCCTATTACTTTTATTATTATTATTATTGTGATTGGCAGTCTTGTCGCTGGACTCCTCCGCCAAGGACTCATCATCGCCATCCCCATCGCCATCACCGCCGCCGCCCATCAGCTCCTGCTTGATGCGCACATAGCGATTCTCGTCCGCCTCATAGTTGAGCTCCTCCAGGGGCTCCAGCTTGATGGCCGCAGCTGCCCGCGAAAGATCCAGTGTGGTGTCCACCGGTGGATCCTTTTCCCTGCCGGCTGGCTCTTCACCCCTTTCCCGCTTCAGTTCCGTTTCCGGTTCCGGCCCTTGATCCTGCTCCTGATCCTGCTCCGTCTTGATGCAGAGACCCACCGGCCTGAGATCACCGTAGGGCGTGAGGGGTGGCGATGGTATCGACTTGGTGGACTCGCCCACCTCGGTTTCTTTGGCGGATGCGGGTGCCGCCTGCGCTGGCAGACGCACCTTCTTAATGGACAAATCGGCGGCCACATCGTAATCGATTGAATTCTCACCGGAATTCTCATCCGATTGCACCGGACATCGAACTGGATTTTGACTCTTGCGTTTCCGTTTATTGGCCGCCATTTGGGCGAGGACATGGGCGTGGGCATGGGCATGGGCGTGGGCATGGGCGTGGCCATGGGCATGGGCGTGCGCATGGGCGTGGGCGTGCGAATGGGCGTGGGCATAGGTGTGGCACTCCTCAAGGCCGGACTGGACGACCTTGCCCGGACTGGATTGCTCTTTGGTTTGACTCAGGCTGGAAACCGCCGACGTGGAGCGCTCGTCGCTCTCGTCGTTCTCATTATCGTTATCGTGCTCGTGCTCGTTATCGTGATCGTTATCGTTGTCGTGGTCCAGCGGAATGCTGTCCAGCTCATCGCCAACCACCACGATGCCATCGGGGTCGTCCTCATCCTCGTCCTCATCGCCGTCAGCCTCGTCGTCGTCGTCGTCGCCGGCCATGTGGATGCCAACCTGAAATGGACAATGGAAAATATATATTTATAAATATTTATAAGGTTTTTATTTATGGTATTACTTCTATATTTTAATGGATGAGTAATGTTTAATAATCTTGATCCTAACTTTACGATATGATATAGGATGTGATATAGGAATGTTTTATTTCGAAAGGTTATTGTTAAAGTGAGTATACGGTTTAATTCGGAAATAAAATTTGTATTCTGATATTATGATATCCATACATCAAAACGAGAAATCATATTATATTAGCTAAATGTTATATAGCATTTTTGTACTTCGTAAATTTAAGTGTGAAGTTTATATTAGTAAAAAAAAGAATTATTTTTTGATATTAAGATCTTGATGATTTGAAATTATTATATCCACAGGGAAAAAAGTACTCATAAGGTAAGGTTAGGTAAAATAATTCCTTGCTGATTATATAATCTAGATATCTTATAGTACCCCCATCGAAATGTTTAAAAGGCTTACTAAGGTAAAAAACGTTTTCATATTAGAATGTAGTTATTTTGATAACAATAAAATATGGTAAACATTTTGATTGATAAACCCACCTCGAGGATCTCGTCGTCGTCCTCGTCCTCCGTGTGCTCGTTCTCCAGCGTCAGCTTGCGTCGCTGACCCTCGAATCGTCCGGCATCCAAGTAGGATCTCTGCAGGTAGTCCTGGCCATGCTTCATCTCCAGGGCTCCTCCGACTCCCGATCCCGCTCCCCCACCTCCTCCCGCTCCACCACCCATTGCATGGTGCCTCAGATCTGGCGGCGGCGTCAGCAGCGGGAAGCTGCCGAAGGGCGCCAATCCCGCCATGAGACCATTGGGCGCCTGCAGCAGGAGCGGATGCGGCTGCGCACTGCGTCCATCGTGCGGCGAGATCTTGCGTCGCAGGTGCGGCGAATGGAGCTTGGGATTCGGATTGGCGCTATGGCGATTCCTCGAACGCCTCGAGCTGAACATCATGCTGCATCCATCCACCGTGCACTTGTGCATCTCGCGGAGGTGCACAGCCGAAAAGTGAATCTTGAGGGCGCCCTTGTCACAGAAGGTCTTCAGGCAGACATTGCACTGCACCCGCTTCTTGCCCGTCACGGGATTGATGAACTGGGTGCCCAGATTGGCGGGCATGGAGCCCCATTGCCGCTTGCCACCAGATGAGCCTCCTCCGGATGATCCACCTCCTCCTCCTCCACCTCCTCCGGGGGAGTGAGCTTTCCTGCTGGCCCGCATATTGGAGGACAGGGCCAGCCGGGTCATCCTCTGCGAACTAACGCCCGAATTGGAGCAAGATCCCGAAGCGGAACCCTTGTCGCTGCCCCTCTGCTGCTTGCCCGCCGACTCCTCCACCGATCCCGAGCCAGATCCCGAACCGGAACCCGATCCCGAGCCCGAACTAGAGCCTCCTTGGTGCGGATACTGTTGCGCCGGCGGCGGTGAGCGGGAATCCGGCGGCGGCGGAGGCGGTGGCGGCGGCAGGTGATAGGCCATGGCCATTGCATTGAAGAACTGGTTACTCCGGTGCAGGTGGTGCTGGTGCTGCTGCTGTTGCTGCTGACTGTGGTGATGATGGTGGCCGAATTCCGTGGGACTCGGCGGCAGAGGCAATGGACCACCAAAGGCGCCCAGGGCCGCCGCCGAGCTGATCTTTCGAAAATCAAAGGGTTGCATATTCTGCAGATCACTCAGGGGATTCATGGGATTATCGGTGTTCGATCCAGAACCGGAACCACCTCCACCTCCACCTCCTCCTCCACCACTACTGCTATTACTATTCCTACTTGCCGCCGCCGCTGATATCTTCTGTTGCAATTGATTCTGAAAATGCAGCTGGGCATGGGCCAGCTGGGAAAAGTGGGCGCTCATCGATTGTGCCGGCGATTGAGATTGCGAGCGGGACGGCGAATGCTGGCCGCCGGCGTTGGCATTCAGGGTGAGTGGGTGGCGCAGCGGTAGCGCCAGCGGCAGGTGCGGATGTGGATGCGGATGGGCGTGCGGATGTGGATGGTGTGTCGTTAGGGGCAGCGGCGGCAGGGGCGGCGAACTGCGGCGGCTGGGGGTCATCACCATCGAAGCGGACTCGGGGCTCAGGTGCAGTTCCCCAGGTTGAAGTTGATGATGATGCTGCTGGTGGTGGTGGTGGGTTGGGTGGTGCTGCTGCCGCTCATGACCTTGCAGGGGGTGGCGATAGGAGGCGGCGACGGTGGTGGGCAGGTGGTACAATAAAGACGATGGACTAATCGAACCACCGGCGGCCAAACGGTGAACTTCAGAGGATGACCGACTGCTCGATTGCAGTTGAGGATGCGGATGCGGTTGCGGTTGCGGATGCGGATGAAAGTGCGGATGCTTCTCGTGGCCAATATTCATCAAGCGGCGGCTTAGGAACAACAGTTAATCTGTAGACTTCTGACGATACATTAGACTAGATGCGGCATTTAGGTTTCCAGGTGATGTGCAAAAGATTCGCTGCAAGAAAATGAAAATAAAAGATATACATTAATTTAGAGATACAACTGAATGATTATTATAAGTTGTTGTGGTATCTATACCAAGATATGAAGGTTAATGAACAATATGTTCAGAAATTTATGTATAAAACGACTATTATCATGTAGCTATCGTAATTACAGTATTATTAACAAAACATAATGGATTATTTGGAATATTATATTATAGAATATTATTTTTTGGTCTATCTATAAAATGGGATCTTATAGAGATAATTTTTGTTTTCTATTTTAATGATGTAAACTATTGTTCCTGGTACTTATTTTATAAAGTGAAAAGAACGTACCTCATCTTAAATTCTTGTTCATTTTCTTTTTTCTCCTACTTTAAAGGTTTCCCATGGCATCGTGCCAAACTGTTACACATTTACGCATATATTTGTACCCTTTCAGTACCTGGTATAATTTGAATTAATTTCGCTCGACTTTGTTGACCGGTGACCGGGTGTGTGTGGCATTTAAGCGATCTGGGGAGCATTGTGTCTCGGCCACATATCTTCGCCCATCTCAAACATTGTCGAGGAGTTTCCACCGAAACCGCCTAACGAAGTGGCCCTCGGACCTCCCAGACACACATCATCCACAACCATACCCAAACCCATACCCCTACCAAATACACTCGTGCATCCACGAGTACAGATGATTATTGAAAATAAAAATAAGAATAATGATGTGACAAATTCTGAGTGGTCACTTCACGTCTTCAGAGGAGAGTCGGCGAGCAGAAGAGAAGAGAGGTGAGGTGAAGAAGCGAAGAAGAGCAGAGGGACACTTGTAGACACACACATACACTCGTTTTGTGGAGAGCCCGGCGTGACATGACAATGTGATAGTGTGTGCAGAAGACGCTCTTCGCGCTGTCGTCTACGGCCACTTCAAGTCCCCATGTCACATTCTTCTGTGCCGCACAAGAGCCAGTCAAGATCTCGCATCTTGGCTCTTCGATACAATACGATACGATCCAATACGAGCGGTTCCGACCCGACTAGATCCGAATTCGACTCGACTTTAAATTCAATTTCAAATCCAAGTTCCGAATTCGAAATGAAAATTTAATTTTAATCGATAGGGCTCTGGATCGTGATATTCAACTCCACTTCCATCGAGATGAAGATGAAGATCGAGGCCGCGAGATCGCGATCATTACCCGTGACCTCTTGATGATCCCAAGTGATGAGTGTCATTCCGCTTTAATTTACCACCTAACTATTACAACCTCTGCTATAATATCTTATATCCTAGATTTATGGCAATATGGAAAGCATTTTTATAAATAGGGGTTAATTTTTTAGGTTACTTTTAAAGTTGTTCTCAATTCTTAAACAAAAAAAACTAGAAATAGTGCTAAGAATTAGAACAAATAAATTGAAACACCTACTAAAGACAAGACCAAGTTTATAAGACCAAAATTTATCATTATCATATTTCCTTTGGCCTTAAAAACTTGGTCTGATCCTTTCTTCAAAAGTATTCTAAAAAAGTTAAGATCAAGTTTATAAGACCAAAAAAAAACATGCTGAATGATTAATGTACGAAAGTAGCTTCCTTATGCCGATTGTGTGTGTATCAAAAATCGCAATTATGGAAACATTCGCTCCTATTATTTTTTTTCCTCTCCAGCCTTTGGACTGTGCCATTTGGCATTGGGTGAGTTTGCATGATATATGTCATCTTGGCAAGTAATTTAAATGGTATACAAATTGTTTTTTAATTGCCACCTGTTGGGGCCGCTGTTGTAATGACATTTATTAAGATTACGTTTCTGTTCTGAGCTCGGTTCGTTCTGTTCTGTTCTGTTCGGTTCAGATCTGAATAAGGAACTGTCGTCTAGAACCGGAGATGCACGACGCGACAGTCTCGTCAACGGCAGATTTTAATTGCTTTCGGCTGATATTTAATTTTTTTTCTTACTTATTTTGCCTCGTGTATTTGTGATTTGACACGTTCCGAATATCACAGATCGCAGCTCTCAGTTCTGACCAAACCAGTTTTCCCTCGGCATCATATGTGTGTGTATCTGAACCCATCTGCTCTTGAGCACTGATTGCATAAAAGTGACAGTTTGCAGCGAGTATTATTGGAGCTTTGTTGTCTGCCTATAATTAGGGTTCCATAGTCTATACCCGCTGGACCGCTTTAAAATCTTTTCCAATTGAGGAATGTTTATTTGGAACAATGTTGTGACTATTTGAATTTTGCCAAATAATAAATGAATTTTTCAAATAATTGAGTGGATTTCAAATCTGCATATCTGTACATAAGCTCATCAATCAGACAATCAGTTGATCAAAAATCAAACAAGTGTAATGTGACCATATTATCAAAAAAAGCTAACACTGGTATTTTTACGTACTTTTACATTCCTTATGAAGGCATGTATTTTTTTTTCAAACTAAATTTCAAGCTTGAAAATGATAAATAGTCAGAGCCTTTTAATTCACATTTTATGGAAACGCTTGCATTATGATTTATGTATACGCATACTCCAGGCTCAGGCGAATCCTTCACCAATATCTCAGTTCTCTAAAAAGCACTGGTCATTTATTTCATCCTTAGCCTCAATCGATGAGGCTCTTGGGCAATTTGTATCCGAAAGTTCCATCGGCAGACAGAATCAGACGAGAATCTGTCCGAGATGAGAACGAACTCCTTTTAATTTCGTATTTCACATGAAACTCATTTTCGTCTCATAACAAAATTGCCGCTAAGCTGTGAGTTGTGAGCTGTGAGCTGTGAGCTGTGTATCCCCAATTCCCATCCGAACAAAGGAGGAGAAAAATGGCATTCCAGACACCAATCATGATTATTATTATTGGCTTTATCGCATAGAATCGGCGGCAGCCGTCATAAGGCCCATTTTCTTAACGCATTTCCAAAAGTCATAAAGCAGCATAAATCGGCGGTCATAAATGCGTGTTAAAGTCGAACAACAGCATTTTTGTGAGATGTCAACCATTAAACGCGAGAAAGCCGAGCCGATCCAAGGCGATCCAAGTCCAAGCCGATCGTTCTCACAGATCTCACACACAATAACCCACAAGATCCCATAAAAGAACCCCGCCACCCCGTTCTCAAGTCTCGACTATTTTGTAAAAATTTATTTATGAAACACATTAAAAGTGTCAACACGGCTTGCCGCACATGAGATATGTTTGGCAAGTTGCCTCTCTGTCAAAGCCGATGTTAAAATGTTAAAGCCCAGGCAAACCAAACCAAGTCAGCCCCCTTGGTATTTTTTTTATTTTTTATTTTTCCAGGTCTCCAGTAGTCCCGAACCATGGCACCACTTCAGTTCTGATTATGAACGCCTCTGAATCGCCCCGACTGCTGCCGAACAGGGCTTAACAAAGTGATTCCAACAGAAAACCTACTACTTCTCTGTTCTCGTTTCTCCATCCCCCCCCCCCAATTTTTTTTCTTTTTCGTTAATATGCAAATCCCTTTGTGGGATCGGCGGTAAAACCACAGAGGAGAGAGCGCCAACATCGAGCGGTGTTCAATGGCAGGACACGAACACGAACACGAACATGGACTCGGAATCCAAATCGAAATCGTATCGGAATCGGAATTGGACCCAAATCAGGGAAAGGGTCTGCAAATGGGACTTGGACCGGGATTGGGCGACAAATGCAGCATCCGTGCAGAGAAAATATTTTTTTCAATGAAAAATGATTATCTAATCACTTAATAATAATAATAGAATCCCTATCAACTGTATTGATGTTTTTAAAATATTTCAGAAATACTAGATTTTACAAAAGCGTTTATATTACTTAAATATATCTTTTTGTTTTTTATCAACCAGGGAATATACCCCGAATACCCGTGTTTCCAAAATGTACGTCACAAAAACTTAATGCATTCCAAGTTAACTAAAAAAGTTAGCTATATTGTTATACAATTTAACAAAAAAAACACTTGTGATTTAAAAAAAACTATTAAAATAGGTAATAAGTACTAATTAAGCTTTTCTTTATTTTGTATGTATAGAAATGACTGTCATATTATATTATATCATTTTAAAAATATTTTCGGTTGCCTATTAAAAAATGCAATAACTGCTAGTACTTTGATCACAACTGTTAATATATAGTTTGTAATATATAGTTTATATACCATATATGTAAAGCAGGTAACTTTTCTATTCTACCTCATACCTTATAAAATACATCCCTTTATTATTTATAGTATAAACAAACTATTTTTAATAAAGTCAAAGAGCTTGTTTACAAGCAGGTGAGAAACTTAAGATACACTTGCAAAAAAATAGGTGTTTTTAAAAAGAAAAGCTGATCTTGGCATGAATAAAGGAAAGATGTATTATAGACCCAGTAAAATTGGTAGTACTACACACAGAAAAAAGTTTCTGGGATTCAGAAATTAATTATACCCGTTACTCGTAGAGTAAAAGGGTATACTAGATTCGTCGGAAAGTATGTAACAGGCAGAAGGAAGCGTTTCCGACCCCATAAAGTATATATATTCTTGATCAGGATCACTAGCCGAGTCGATCTAGCCATGTCCGTCTGTCCGTCTGTCCGTCTGTCCGTCTGTCCGTCTGTCCGTCTGTCCGTCTGTCCGTCTGTCCGTCTGTCCGTCTGTCCGTATGAACGCTGAGATCTCGGAAACTATGAGAGTTACAATACTGGGATTAGGCACGCAGATTCCTGAGATTCCTGCGCAGCGCAAGTTTGTTTCAGTAGAGTGCCACGCCCACTCTAACGCCCACAAACCGCCCAAAACTGTGGCTCCTACAGTTTTGATGCTAGAATAAAAATTTTAACTGTAATGTAATGTTCTCATCAATACCTATCGATTGACCTAAAAAAAAGTTTGCCACGCCCACTTTAACGCCCACAAACCGCGAAAACCTGTGACGCCCACAATTTTTATGCTAGATAAAAAATTTTAACTGGAATGTATTCGTCTCGTCATTACCTATCGATTGACTCAAAAAAAAGTTTGCCACGCCCACTTTAACGCCCACAAACCGCAAAAACCTGTGACGCCCACAATTTTCATGCTAGATACAAAATTGTAACTGAAATGTATTGGTCTCGTCGATACCTATCGATTGATCCAAAAAAAAATTTGCCACGCCCACTCTAACGCCCATAACGCTTAAATCTGTATACCGCCGGTAGGTGGCGCATTTTAATCTCGCTTTGCTGCTTGCATATCTCCATTTAGCTGAGTAACGGGTATCTGATAGTCGAGGTACTCGACTATAGCGTTCTTCCTTGTTTTTAATTAAACTTGATTTAATTTCTTTTGTTTTCTAATTTCTTTGTATGTAAGTCAATGTTCATCTCGAATGATTTGACTTTGGAAACCCCCTTTTCGCTCTGTGTAGGCTCTGGCGCTACTTGGGACCTCGGCCGACTGTCGCAGCCGATCAGACGTGATGTTTGGGTCGGGCCGCATAGCAGGGGTCCGCTCTGGATGCTCCTCGACCCGATTCAGCCTGCCAGAATGGTCGTAATCCGGGGCTTAGACTGTGTTTTAAGTGGATAGGTCGGTTAGCCCTCAAGCGCAAACACGAAGCCGCATCAACATCATCGGCTGGAAAGTGTGATGTTGGGGCTACTGGATCTATGGGTTTTTTTTTCGTCTGTATAGCATCTGATCTTGTGCATTTATGAAATGGGAGCGTTTGAGTGGAAGGAATCGGTGGTTTGGGATCATCAAAGAATTCTGTGTTATTTATCATGAAAGCGTTTCTATTGTTGACAAACATTGACTAGTTTATAGGAATAATAAAGTTTATATTAGATTGTTATGCGTAAAGCTTTATACATATTTTGTAATGTTTTAAGTGGATTAAATTTTAAAAAATATTGTACAATATTCATTTTTAAGTATCCCCCGCCTTTTTTCTATTTTAAGAAATATAAGGAATGCTCAGTCAAGCTGGCAAGTTCATTGTATATCAACTATTCTTGCTAAATATTTTTTCCAGCAATGGAGTATTCCTTAAGCCCTCTTATCGCTTAAAATGATCGTTCAAGGGACACTAGCGAAGTGCCCGTTTTTTTCTGTTTATTTACTTATCGGTTTTTGGGGCGTCACCAAGATGATGTCCAAACTGCGGACCAGCCAACTTGGCACAGGCCATTCAAGCCATCTTCCATAGGCTTGGCCATGGCATTTTTGGCCAAAAGAGAGCCTCCAACGAATGTGCACCGAACTGATCTCGAGTAAACCACAAAAGCCATTCTTGTTTGTTGCCGGGAGCAAAATCAACGATTGATTGAAGGAAAAGGAAAGGCAGGGAGACTGAAAAACTAAGGCCACAAATTGATGATAAAAACCGACTCGGCTAAAAAACCGAGGCGGCGGCTTTGTTCATCTGCTACAAGCATCGCATTTAATGAGATTTATATCAGTTTTTAATAGCTTTGTGACTCTATTGTGCTTGGCCATATCGAAAGAAAATCTGGAGTCATCTTGCCGGGGCGATAGATAGATAGATAGAGATATACAAATTAGTTTGCCGAGACGACATTGTCGAAATAATGGCCTAAAAGTGACCGGTATGAGGAAGTCGATGAAAGCTAACTATATATACATCATATCATATCTAAAATACTTACGTATTTCTGAGGCCGTGAATCGACTTCCTGAAGTGTTTTTTATAGATATATTTTTAAGTCTTGGCTTGGTATATGCAGAGTATATAGTTCCACGGCAGATCTATGAAAAATAGAAGGAGAAGAGGAAGGCGAAGAAAAGCGAGTTAGTTAGCTATAGTCTGTCTGGCCGATCACGATCTAACAACAAGTTTTGATGATTTGTGCCAACACCCGTCCGTCAAAATGTCAAATTCTTGGGCACACATCAACAATTCGACACATTTCACACATCGATGCCAAAAACCAAGTCTCTCAGCCCCCCAAAAAGATCCATTCAGTATTGCCGCAATGCCGAAGTCAACGTTATTTGTATTTTTCAAATTGTGTTAATTTAAATCAAATGACAAAATATAATAAACGACCATAAAATTTAATCCGAGTCTTTTCTAAAAAGGTACGAAAAATGTGCCAAGTGCCGAGGCACACAAAAAAAATCGTCACATTGGGGAGTCGAATAATGTAGCCACTTTTATAATTTGTTTTGAATTTTAATTAAAAAGATGAATATTTTTAATATAAAAGTTCAAAGAATCAATTTAGCCATGAATGGAATGATACAAATTTCAAACCAAAAAATGGATCATCAAAAAAATACTAGATAAAAGCCTAAAAAATACCACAAAAACATTTTATTTTTAAAATACCAATGATTTTAAACTTTGTATATAAATACATTTCCACAGATCTCCGTGGAAGCTAATGCTTATAAGAACTATAACTAATCTTTTTTAAATACCGTACAAAATAGATCAAACCAAACCAGAAAAGGTACAAAATGTGTCATCACTGATGTAGAGTGTTTGACACAAAAGCTAAAAATGAAAACCAATTAAACAAGCTAATCATTTTATTGTCATTAGCACCGGGGCAGCAACAACACTTACAAAATGAAAAGAAGAAGTCAAATTTAAACGGCTTATTAGCAGTACCATTTAGGTGTTATCGTCAGTTATGGCCATTGTGTGTTTGTAAAGAGAAACCGATGCCTATGGGTGTGTAAAGTATGTAAATACCCTAAAAATTGTAAAAAAAAATGGTTTCTTAAAAAAAAGTTTCACTACACTATCAAGAGATTACCTATTTTATTTAAATGATATATCAAATCATTCCTATTTCATTGACAATTTTACAGAGTATTTTGTGAAACCACATACCATCCAGAGATTTTGTTTTATTTACCTATCGTGTGGGTTCAAGTCTTGGACAGTTAACAGTTTTAATCGTGCAAACATTGGGGCAACTCATTAGCGGAATTATCAGCTTCGTACACGTATTATACTTGTGACAGCGGCGCATGTCAACCAGGCAAATCAACAGGCATCAAATGTATAACGTGGAGGTCTGATAACAGCGCAGTATTACATCATCCAAGTTTAAAAATAAGTACATACTGAATTGCATATATCAATCAGTAACATTTTACATTCCCAGTTCCCGTCTTTTAGTTTTTAAAGCCAATTTACAATCCCTTATTTGAGGTTTATAAAGAACACGCGGGAATCCGCTGAAGTATTGATTGATTAATGAACTGGTATTTCAACTGAATATTTCATGTGTCCGGTGTGCATTTTTTTCCCCCTTCTTGGTGGCTTCATCCTTGACCAGAGCGCAAAAGTCCCGGTCTTGATCCTTCCGCCCAGCACGACTATTGCTGCCCCGTTGACATTGTAATTGAATCAATAATAAAATCAAAATGTACGACGATGACAATGACACTTGGATTTCGACTCCAACTTCAACTCGGATTTTTCGATTCCAATTCCGAATCGGTCTGCGTCTCCGTCTGGACACAAAATCCCCTGCCCCGTCCGTATGTCTGTCCCTGAATCCCCATGTCCGTGTTCGTTTCGCTGTCCGTGTCATCGTGTCATCATTTCAGCATTTCAGCACAAGGAACGGCAACGTCACCATCGCCGGCTCTTGAGAGCCGGACCCCCATTTCGAATTCCACTGGGCATGGGGTGTAGGCATCGAACTTGGTTTACGATTCGGCCGGGTCAGATCTACTCCACATATGTGTGTGCACAGAGAAAAATATAGCCCATATTTTTTTAATTAATTTATTTTTAGATTTCGTATTTTTACTCATCAACTTAATCCATTTTTAAATTGATAAAGTTCTTTTATACGATCGAAATTTTTGTTTGATTTTGTTTTTAGTACTCCTTAAACTAACTCCAAAATCTGGTATTTCACAAAACGCTTTAAGTTAAATACCAAAAAAAATACCGAATTTAAATCGTGCAAAAAGCTTAAAGACTAATACTTCCTGCATTTTAAAACGTTACTTAAGGATTGTTTTCACAATCGAAGACCTCGTCAAAATTTGATTTATTTTTACTCAAACTTATAAAAAATACCAGATATACTTAAATCTTATGAGAATATAGATATTGTGAAGAAATTCAACACCCGTTTGTCGGTCACACAAATGTTGTCAACCGAATACTGAAAACAAAATCGAGCCCTATCAATAAAATGGTCTATCAAATCGGAACTAGAAAATGGCTAGTAATTTTGTGATATGGCTGTTGTTTCCACCGTGAACGTCAATGCCCAATCAATGACTTCGACTGGCTGTCCGACTAGCAGACTTTCCTCGCCGAGTGCATGCTTGTGTCTTTCCTTTTAGAATTTGTTATAATGTGTACGAGAGTATATACATATTTCATTTTTGAACTGTCTCCCTGACAGCCCACGAACGTTTTGAGTGACGTACAAAACGATGTCGTGTTGTCGTGCCGCGGATTCGACTTGGCGTTCGACCAGGTTGACTTTTTGTCGTTTCTCCTCCGCTTTTGGCGTATATGTTTATATGGTGTATAGTATAGTATATATGGTATATGTCTCAGTCTCATTCTCAGTCGCAGTCGCAGTCCCAGTCGGACGGACATGGCAATGGTGACTTTGACTTGAATGCGCCAAGCGAGCGATTTCTCGAGTGGGACGTCAAATCAGCTGAACTTTTCATTAAGGCCTTTTGAAATTCGGCATTAACCCTTTGGTGAACCGTCCCTGT
Source organism: Drosophila suzukii (assembly GCF_043229965.1). NCBI lineage: Eukaryota > Metazoa > Arthropoda > Insecta > Diptera > Drosophilidae > Drosophila > Drosophila suzukii. Next base: position 12,705,721 of record NC_092084.1, on the reverse strand, counting down.
CACCCTGTCTTTATAGCTGGTGTCGTTGTTGGTGTGCAAGTGATCGGGGAACCCATTAGCAGTTGATCCATCGCAAACCGAGTAAAACTGAAGACGACGTTCGGCAAAAAAAAGGAAACGTCTTGACTTTGTCAGCGACTTGACAAACCCCCCTTAAATAGTAATCATCCTTGCTCTATGTCAACTGCGATTTGCCTATAATAATAAGTATTGAAAAATGGGTGGACTTCCTGCCTATAGCTCTTTTGACATGTCATCAAAATACTGAATCTACACAAAATTGGACTTACTTTTTTAAAAGATTTTTATGGCTATATCGTATTTTAATACAGTTGATTTTAAGCGTCTTGATTCATTTAGAAAATTTAGGAAAAATACCACACAAGTTTCGGTATTTTTTGTTAGCACGCTTTTAACGAATTTTCAAATATAACACATTTTTAAAAAGTGAGAACAGTTGAGCAATGTTTTGTATACATCAATATTGCTTAAGTGTGACTTAAACCGCTTCTCAAAGCTTGTCAAAGGTGAAAATACTTTCCAGTTACAAAAAAGTATAGTATTTTTTTTAGCTTTTTTATGTCTTCTAACTCTTTTGTCAACACTGGCCCCGAGGCTTACAGAGAAAACGACGAGGACCAGGGTCTGGAAGTGGGACTGCAATTGGGGACCTGGCATTGGCCTGTGCGCATTTGGATTTTTTCTGTATTTTTTTTTTTTTTTGAAAGGCAGCCGTCATGGCGGTGTCAGTAGTTTTGCCGGCCGGGCGAGCGACCAGGCCTCATACTGGCAGACAGTCAGTCAGCCAGTCAGTCAAGTCAGCGATTCACAAAGGAAACACTTGAGAAGTGAACATGTTAACGGGAGAAATAGTTCGTCGCCTCCTCCAATCCAAAACCGAGGCCGCAAAGGAGCCGGTGGAGTATGGTATGGTATGGTATGTGCCATATAATACATATACATATATGAGATGGTGGTGCTTTTATAATGCTGCAGGTGAGGAAGAAGGTGCATTGTGTCGCCCGAACCCGAACTTCAAAACCCAAACCCAAACCGAAACCCAAAAACACTTGCGAGAGTCACTCGAGAGCTGTCAATCCGATGGCAGAAAAAAAAAAACGCCAGCGAATAAGGTAAATACAAATGGGCGGCAGACGGCAAAATACAAGCCGAAAAAGTCAAGGGTAGCGTCAAGTCGAGTGGAGTCCTCGGTTCGCAGTTCGCAGTTCTCAGTCCCCCAATCTTCGAATCCCATTCGCAGTTCCCCAGTCTGCAGTTCTCAGTTCGCAGTTTCGATCCGAAGCTGGATCTGGACACACTCGTAGCTGGATCGCAGCGTTATTAGCTCTCGTACCAGTTTTCATCCAGGGGCGTTCCGCTCGGAGGGCATTAAATGATTATCTGGCTCTGTCATGCCACTGAGATCGGTCTCGAAAATTATGCGAATTTCATACTTTAGGGGGCATGTTCTCCTTGTTTCTGTCTGGTCTGTCTCTTGTGTTTATGTTACTTCTCGTCTTCGCGTTAGCATTCATCTTCTCCTGCGTTCTGTGTCCTGTGTCCTTTTCGTTTTTAGTTCTTCGACTTCTCCATCTGATATCGATATTATTACTGGTCGAAATGTAACCGAATCGAACTGAAACCGAACCGATTTGATTAAGAGAACCCAATATTCGACAGCAGGTGTAAACGAAGAACCGTCATCGATTTCGTTCGTTTCGATATCCGATGGGGGGGGGGGAGAGTTCACTGTAGACCCTGTAGACACTCGGTCATTCAAAATGGCCAAGAAAAATGGTCTCAACATTTACGATTGATGAGCTTAAATCTTCTCAGCTTATCAATCGTAAATTTTAATATCGCTTTCCTTAGTCATTTTCGTATCTCAAGATTTATGGCATCTAACTGATACCTACACTTGAAGAGTTTTTTTTTTTTTTTTTTTTTTTTTTAAGAAGGACGTTTTTAGGAGACATCTAGTAAATCTCAGAGCTTTCATTAAAAACAGTAGTTATAAATTTAAGGGAAAAATCGAATTAAATTAGAAAAAGTTTTTTTATTTTTAGGAAACTTTAACTTTCAATCATTTATGAAATATATATGCCAGAATAGGGCGATTTTCGCCAGTGCATTCGATAACGCTGGCCGACGGGTTCGCGTTTAATGTACGACTCTTAGATTCGGGGAACTGTTTATAGATTTGCATACAAAGATGGCTGGTTGGCTGGATGGCCAAGGCGGAAATATCCGGGCGAGGAGTGATTGGCTCCTTGGCAAACGAATGGCAGCTGAAAGGTTTCCTAGGGAGCAGCTGCTGGTCGAGGATGCATATGATCTTTGGGCCGGGGCGAGCACTTTTATCGGGCGAAAGATCGTGGCAACCAGACACTAGCGGCAGTATCAAAACGAAAAGCCCTGCAGTGTCCGGCGATAGGATGCGAAAATAAGATGGCAACAAATTGCCATATGGCCATGGCAATGGGTGTCTGTAATCGTCATATTGGGTAATATTCGATCGTAAAAGTATCACCGACCATGTTTTCCAGAATGAGAATGAGCGAGGCCTCCACCGCCAAAAGGTTTGGTGGCTGAAAGCCAAGACGCCACCGCCGCCAAGAAGAACGGCAATATAATAAGAACAGGAACAGAGGGCTGTGAACCGAAAACAGCAGGAAGGTATCTCCGACCATGACCATTCCATTCCATACCATACCAATCTCCTCTCAAAACTCCAAGCTCCGAACTCCACAGAGGAGACCTCATAGGGTGCCAACTGAAATGGCCAGACGACTGAAACGCAAAATCAGTCGCAATCCCAGGGCTCACCTGCCTGCCAGATCGATGCTGTGCATTTCCATTTGCATTTCCACTTCCCCCGACTCTTGGGCTCTAATCCATTCAGATCCAGCCGCATCAACCTTGTCGTCTATCTCGACACCTAGCCCAGGTAAAATATTCGTCGTTTGGGCCATTAAACTTTGATGTCGAGCTTCCTCGTTAAGAAATACCCATTATATATAAACGTTAATCAATACGGTGATAAGCTGGTTAAAAAGTGTCAGAATCAATTTGAAATTCACGGACATTTGTGAAGGTATCAATTTTACCATTAAGTAATGGAAAATAGATATTTAAAATTGCAGTTTTCGATTTCACTTTGATTTTATAATATTGTAAACATTTTAAAGTTCTACGGGACATACCAAGTTAAGTTAATAGGGATTTTCATAAAAACTAGCATTTACTATCAAATATGGATTATCAGCGCAGAAAAAAGGACTAAAAAATCCCAACTAAAGCTAATGATCCTTTAAGAACCATGTTTTCCCATTTTTGAGAGCACCGCTTTCTTGAAATCCTGCTTTTTAGAACAAAGTATCTGTATAATACTTATGGATCCAAAGGTTCTACCCATTTGAGCCCACAGCTTCTTAACTCAGATGCTCTGAAGCACGTGTGAAAGATATTAATAAGATTATATATATGTACGTACATATTGTGTCTTGTTTTTATTTCTTTTATGTGGCAATAAATTTATTGTCCTTTGTATTCCCATGGTTCATTGCCAGCTAGCAAAGATGAGAGCGAGATGCCGATGCCGATGTCCCTGTTCCAAGACCAAGTCCAAAACCAAGTGTCCATCTGCATTCCCAATTCCCATGGCCTTTACCTTTCCCGCTCCTGCTGACAGGTTGGCTTATTGAGCTTGAGACAAGATAAGTGCTTTTGTCTCCCCCCCTTTTGATGCCTGCTGATCTACGGCTCTGCACGCGGACGCGAATGTGAGCGCGGACATCCACATTCACATTCGCGTTCTCATCATACATCCACATCACACATTCGCATCCACATCACACATTCGCATCCACATCCACAATCGCATCCAAGGAAATGGCGGGTTCAGTTCTCACTGGCACATTTTATGATGGCCCGAGATTGCCATACTTTCTAGATTTGCCTCCGTTGAGTGATTGAATTGGATGGGTTAGGCCAACCGACCGACTCTATATGGAGTGCATACATACATACGATATACCACTATGGCAGGTGTCTCGTCTAACTGTTTGATTTCGTTTGCCATTGTTTTTCTTGCTCGTTTTGTTTTTATAATCCCCATTTTTTTTTTTGGCATTATCAAGCCGCAGTCATGGACCCATCGCATCACATTGCTTCGCCATTGTGCAACGGCGGTAACTGGTTTTTTTCGTCCATCCAGCCATCCAACCATCCAACCATCCAGCCATCCAACCATCCGTCCATCTGTACAGCCGCCCAGGCCATCCATCCAGCCATCCATCCATCCATCGGTTCAGTCCAGCCTTCCCCTTCGCTTTATCTTTTAGCGAGAATTGCCAATCATTCGCAGCCGCAATAAAATTACATGAGTAAAATGTGTCCGCGAGCATTCGTGGTACTTGATCGTTTTTTCAAGAGTGCGGTAATCGGTTTCAATTTCATCTTTATAGTGTTATGAAACCCAGGGTTCGCGCACAGCTTTTCAGTCGCCACCTTCTCAACGGTCGACTCAACTCAACTCACCTCACCTCACCTAAAACTCGACAAAAGGAAGAGTGGTTGTGGTTCAGGTTCAGTTTTGTTCGGTTCGGTTTGGTTCGGGTTAGGTGCTCGGTGCTGGGTGCCCGGTGGGTGGACACTGGCATTGGGTGGATTGGTACCCGTCCTTTAATCGGTACCATCTCAGCACACTGTACGGAATTCGGTATCAAGTTGTGTATCGCATGGAATGCGGTGGGCCAAAATTATTGAAAGATTAAAAAAAAACTTTACAAGGATTTTTTGACCATGTTGACCAGATTTATTATTGAGGGACTACGCAGGAAGAAAATTATTGATCTTTGAGGTAGTTTTATCTGTACCTCATTTTTGCCATTTTTCGCAAAAACAAAAAATGCGAAAATTGGTCAAAAAATAAATTTTCCTTAGAGTGATAGGGCTCGTTAGCAAATCAAGCTAGCTCCTCAAAACAGTCGGTCTTTTAGCTGTACGCCTTGATTTGGCTAAACTACGATTGAAAAACCGAAAAAAAAATCACATTTTTGACAAAAATCGGAATCTTAATTTTTCATAAACATTTTAACCCATTTCTTGCCAAAAAAACTCAGTTTTTGGGCTGCCAAAATAAAAATAAAAGTCAGAATGGTGAATGTCATATCTCGTTGAGCTCGTTGTTTAATTTCCAATCGATTGACATTCAAACCTGAAAATATTTTATTTTTTCCATTTTTCGCAAAAATAGATGATAAACCCCCTTACAAAAAATGCGAAAATAGGTCAAAAAATAAATTTTCCTTAAAGTGATAGTGATCGATAGCATATCTAGCAAGCTGCTCAAAACAGTCGGTCTTTTAGCTGTACGCCTTGATTTGGCTAAACTACGAATGAAAAACCGGAAAAAAATGTCGCATTTTTGACACAAATCTAAAATTCTATTTGTCACAAAAATTTTAGCAAAATTTTTTGCTATAAAATTTCAGTTTTTTGGCTGCTAAAATAAAAATAAAAGTCAGAATGGGGAATGTCATATCTCGTTGAGCTCGTTGTTTAATTTCCAATCGATTGACATTCAAACCTGGTAATTTTTTATTTTTTCCATTTTTCGCAAAAGTAGATGATATACCCCCTTACAAAAAATGGAAGAATTGGTAAAAAAATTAATTTCCCTTAAAGTGATAGGGATCGTTAGCATATCTAGCAAGCTGCTCAAAGCAGTAACTCTTTTAGCTGTACGCCCTGATTTGGCTAAACTACGATTGAAAAACCGATAAAAAATTACGCATTTTTGACAAAAATCTGAATCTCGCATTTTTCACAAAAATGTTAACCCTATTTTTTGCCATAAAAATTCAGTTTTTTGGCTGCCAAAATAAAAACAAAAGTCAGAATAAGGAATGTCATATCTCGATGAGCTCGTTGTTTAATTTCCAATCGATTGACATTCAAACCTGGAAATTTTTTATTTTTTCCATTTTTCGCAAAAATAGATGATGTACCCCCTTACAAAAAATGGAAGAATTGGTAAAAAAATAAATTTCCCTTAAAGTGATAGGGATCGTTAGCAAATCAAGCCAGCTGCTCAAAACAGTCGGTCTTTTAGCTGTACGCCTTGATTTGGCTAAACTACGACTGAAAAACCGAAAAAAAATTTCGCATTTTTGACAAAAATCTAAATCTGCATTTTCACAAAAATTTTAACCCTATTTTTTGCGATTAAAATTCAGTTTTTTGGCTGCCAAAATTAAAATAATAGTCAAAATGAGGAATGTCATATCTCGTTGAGCTCGTTGTTTAATTTCCAATCGATTGACATTCAAACCTGAAAATTTTTTATTTTTTCCATTTTTCGCAAAAATAGATGATGTACCCCCTTACAAAAAATCGGAAAATTGGTCAAAAAATAAATTTTTCTTAAAGTGATAAGGATCGTTAGCATATCTAGCAAGCTGCTCAAAACAGTTGGCCTTTTAGCTGTACGACTTGATTTGACTAAACTACGATTGAAAAACCGAAAAAAAAATCACATTTTTGACAAAAATCGGAATCTTAATTTTTCATAAACATTTTAACCCATTTCTTGCCAAAAAAACTCAGTTTTTGGGCTGCCAAAATAAAAATAAAAGTCAGAGTGATGAATGTCATATCTCGTTGAGCTCGTTGTTTAATTTCCAATCGATTGACATTCAAACCTGAAAATATTTTATTTTTTCCATTTTTTGCAAAAATAGATGATGTACCCCCTTACAAAAAGTGGAAGAATTGGTCAAAAAATAAATTTCCCTTAAAGTGATAGGGATCGTTAGCATATCTAGCCAGCTGATCAAAACAGTCGGTCTTTTAGCTGTACGCCTTGATTTGGCTAAACTACGGTTGAAAAACCGAAAAAAAATGTCCCATTTTTGAAAAAAATTTAAATCTCGCATTTTTCACAAAAACTGTAATCCTTTTTTTGCCATAAAAATTCAGTTTTTTGGCTGCCAAAATAAAAGTAAAAGCCAGAATGAGGAATGTCATATCTCGATGAGCTCGTTGTTTAATTTCCAATCGATTGACATTCAAACCTGAAAATTTTTTATTTTTTCCATTTTTCGCAAAAATAGATGATGTACCCCCTTACAAAAAATGGAAGAATTGGTCAAAAAATAAATTTCCCTTAAAGTGATAGGGATCGTTAGCAAATCAAGCCAGCTGCTCAAAACAGTCGGTCTTTTAGCTGTACGCCCTGATTTGGCTAAACTACGATTGAAAAACCGATAAAAAATTACGCATTTTTGACAAAAATCTGAATCTCCATTTGTCACAAAAATTTTAAACATATTTTTTGCCATAAAATTTCAGTTTCTTGGCTGCCAAAATAAAAATAAAAGTCAGAATGAGGAATGTCATATCTCGTTGAGCTCGTTGTTTGATTTCCAATCGATTGACATTCAAACCTGGAAATTTTTTATTTTTTCCATTTTTCGCAAAAATAGATGATGTACCCCCTTACAAAAAATGGAAGAATTGGTAAAAAAATAAATTTCCCTTAAAGTGATAGGGATCGTTAGCATATCTAGCAAGCTGCTCAAAACAGTTGGCCTTTTAGCTGTACGACTTGAAATGGCTAAGCTACGATTAAAAAGCCGTAAAACATCCTTTTGAAAAATGCGAAAATTGGCAAAAGATACATTTTCCGAAAAGTGATGGGGACTGTTATCGCTATCTTTAGCTTAAATTACAACTATTAAGAACTTAGAAAGTACTAATAAGGTTCACAGAACTTTTTTTAAGTGTACTCCACCCGCTTCTCCACATTCATTTGACCATTCTGGCCGTCCATGCCGCTGGGCTCTGCTCTATTGCTCCTCCATTTATTTAAGATGGCTGGAGCTGAAGCTGGAACTGGAGTTGGGAGTCTGGAGTCTGGCGTAGAGAGAGCTGGGATCCCGGCCTGCGACTTGGACTTGGACTTGGAGTTGAGCCTGTAAAAAGCAATTCACTGTAATTGCTTTGTGACTTATGGCCCGGCCCAACTTGCGCGTTCATCGCTTTACCGATTGCTAGTCGGCAGGTAGCTGCCGACTCCACTCAAAGGCCCCACCTCCTCCGCCTCGAAGATTTCCACCTCCATTTCCACTTCCACATCCTCCACAGTCACCTTCTCCGCATCAACATCCACATCCACGTCCACGTCCACATCCACATCCACCTCCGCCAAACTCCTTTTCTTCTCCACCGTGTGTGTTGTCCCTATTTTTGCGGTCTTGGTCTTGGAGTTGGAGAATCTGCGTAGCCTGGCAAAGTGGTAGTGGCGACTTGACCTTGTCATGCCATTAAATAAAATCAAACAGAAACTGAACTTGGCCCGATGTTCCCGCCAGTTTGCCAGCTTCGCCAGTGTGTCCGCCCTCTCCTTCCGGCGACCCTTTTGGTTACCAGGTAACGCCCTCTTCTCTTCTCGGGGAATCGCTAATCCCACAGTTCCATCTACTCCATCGTCGTCGTCGTCGACGTCGTCTTCGTCGTTTTGGTCTTGGTTTTGGTCTTGGCACATAACGAGTTGCTATATTTTGATGGATTTGCCTGTTCGAGGTGTAAATATTAAACAACGGCCAGTGCGAAAACGTACAGTATCCACCGACCGATGTCAAGAATGCACCGCATGCACCTCCACCTTCTTTTCTTCTCTTCACCTCTCTTCTGGGGGCCTCTCTTCGCTAACTGGTTACTGCGCCGCACTCTCTGCAGTTGTTAAACTTGATGACTGATGCTCATTGAATCTAATGCAAACGAAATCCGCCTCGAATCGCACTTCTCTGTGCAGGGAAGCCTATATTGTGCAGTTCAGGTTGAAGAATCACGTGATATTATCTTTACAAAAAGATTATATTTTATTTATTTATAAGTTACTTAGAACTAATTGGTAACTTTTTGTTAACCATGGGCTTAAGCTTAAACTTGAAGCCTTCAGATCGCCTGGCTTATTATTTCATTTGTAATTCATTTCTAGTCTTTGAATAAATTGGCTAACTCTAAAGTATCTAACAGATAGAAATATTTGATATTTCCGATTTCACCAAAAAATATTAACTATATAGTTGTTAAAGAACATCTTAAAATGTGTTGATTAAATTAGTCACCCATTCGATTTATAAATTTGATTGGCTGATTAACATTTTTCTGCAGACTAATGTTATAAATTTGTATACTGATTGCAGAGGGTCTTTTGGTCATTTTAGTCATGCAATAAAGTATACATGGTCAATCCTATAAAGATATACCTTCTTGATCGGCATAAAAAGCCGATGTGTCCGTTTTTTTGTCCGTATGATGGCGTCGTTGGTTAAGTTTGTTTAAAAGTCTGGCCACGCCCCATTTGGATGGTCCGATCGTTCCTATGACAGCCATATATTATATATGTATAATTAAGAAATCGGCCTTTTTTCTGTCGCTGTCTCTTCACCTGAAGCGACACTGCACAGTGGGCAAAGAAAGCGATTTAGCAGAAGAAAATTCAAATTTTGTATAAGTTAAGATTAGATTGAATGGTCAATCAACTTTTAATTAGAATGTTTTAAAGGTTTTCCCAAAATAAATGTGGTTACCGTTTTAAAACCGTTAACAAAACTTTTTTAAACACAATATCGAATGACAATTAAGAAATTTAACTGCAAAAAGTGGAATAATAGAGTTGAGAATGGCCTTTTAATGGAAAGTACAGAACAGGTGCTTTGTCTTACCGTTATTATGGCTCATTTAACGATCGTATAAAATAGTAGTGGAATTTGTATCCTGATTTCGGAGCGGTATCGGGTTGAGAACCCTGGCTAATCAACATATCAGCGAGTATTGCGTATATCTCTTGTCCCACGCGGTGTGGCAATTGCCAGAAGATAATGGCGCAAAGTGCCCGCCACGGGATGAAGAATATCGGTTGGAATATTGGCAATACAAAAAAAAAAAAAAGAAAAAAGGGAAAGGGACTGCAAGAATAGGAATATCGGGATGCGAAAGGAAAAAAAAATATATAAAAAACCAACCGACTGCGGATCACGGGCCAAAGTTGGGATCAGCTAATACGCTTTGCTTGGACTCGGCTTGTCATTAGCTCACAGCTGCCAGCGTGAGTTCAATTACAGGCTGGGTCCAGACCTCGAAAGCTGAGTCGGACTGGACTGGTTGTGCAGGTCGGCAGGAAATCGCATGCCATTACAAATTGTCCACATCAATAAATGGAGGCGAACGAGTGGGCACAGTGGGGCAAAACAGGTCTGAAGTAGGGGCCAAAAATTAATGTAAATCAAATACACCATTATTTATAAAACGTTTTATACGTTCGCTTTAGAATCTATATCTAAGGAACTTTTGAATCTCAGTGCTTATTTAAAAAAAAAAAATATTTTTAAGAAAGTAATAATGTATTTTTAGGTAGTTCAATCTAGGTCCTTAGTAATTTCTGGGTCACCCTCAATATGCTTTGATTTCCAGGCAGTAAGTAACGGAATGTTTCTTCAGTTGAACAAAATAATTCATATAATTAAAAAAAAAATGTAATACCTATTTTGCCCCACTGTTCACTGTACTTGTATTATAAGCCGATGTCACCAGGTTCTCAATAAGCCAGAGTTGCCACCAAAGACCGGACAGAGTTTGCTTCACCTTATGACTATCAAATAAAAAAAGATATAATGCCCCGACTATAAATATATCAGCTTTAGTTACGGTCTTAAACATTAAAACCATGCTAGTAATCTAGGTTAAACAACTAAAAACCAAATATTCTCTTTCACTCAAATTCTCCTCCTCGCGGGAGCTAAGAAAAATGAGTTAATCTATGTAAATACCAAGCTTAAAAAATGCAAATCCCCAAACATAAAATATATTTTAGCTTGTCATAACAAATAATTAAGATCAATTAGGGCAATATTTCGATGAGCTGACATTTTGTTTTGTTTCGTGGGGATTATCTTGTCTTAATTTGGGGAAAGCCTATACTTAAATCCCTTTTTTGTTGCCTCTTTCTCTTTCTCCATTTTTTTCCAAGTGCAGACCTTGCCCCGAGGGAGTACTTTGGGTTGAGGAAAGGTGGCTGAGTGGGGAAATAGCCGGAGCAATCGAAAATCTTTGAATGCCGCCCGCCAGCCCATGGCATTCTTCAGTATGGCTCGTTAACAGCGAGTCTCCACTTTGTTCCCAAGTCACAAACTTATCTTTGATTTGTCATATGCACAGAGAAAAAACTATATGGTAATACTATATACTTCTAGAGTAAATGAAAATAAGAAAGCATGTCAATGGAAGGCATTTTCGATCCTTTATGACTAATATAATCTTAAAAAGTATAAGCATTTGTACGCCTATCTTTATAAACATGAAAATCTTAGGTACCCAGATTCTCCTAAAATTGAACAAAAAATATTTTAAAGTATCCATCAGATCTCCAAAAAATGTTAAATCATTAAATTTTTGAGGACGGCTGCTCCTCAGAGTATGCTTCATTTTCCAACCCAAACAAACAACGAATGGCGGCTACATTTCCATAAACATGGTGTTTAAAGAAAACTAAAAGATGCTAGAAAGGTGACTATACCCTCACATAACTCATTCGATTTAAATAATAATATCAGGGCCAACAATATAATGTCTGTGTGAAAACTAAAGCTTACTTTTACGGTTCATGGAAACTGTTTGGCATGCGTGATAATTTGAATATAAAAGCATATTAAAAACGCGGTGCAACCAAGTTGGGACCATAATTTCTCAAGCTTCTCAAATGCATGATTAATTCATTGCGCGGCAGCCAGAGTTTCCCAGAGAATTGTCAACTGGGGAGTTGTGGAGTTGAGAGTTGTGGAAATGGAGTTTTCAGTTGCACATGGGAGAAGACAGTTAAAGCGGCGGCGGGACAATGATTTTTTTTCGAGAGCAATTAAACGCCGAGCACAGCCCGCCGAGGTTTACTATGTGAAAAGAAGCCATTAAGGTCGCGCATGTCACAAATTAGCCGAAATTAAAAACATTTAATCTTTCGTGCCCAGGCAAAGTGAAGACGACAGAAGATCGAGACGCAGCCGACATCAGTCGAGAAAAACCCACAAAAAGCTACAAAGCACAACAACTCAGCAGAATAGACACAAAGCAGCAGCCAGCCGACAAACAAAAGCACACCCACCGCCACACGGATAGGGCCTCATTTGTAGGATTCATGAAGAGGAAACCAGAGCACAAGAAAAAACTTTTTGTATCTCCCATATTATGGTTGATAGCAATAGGTCTTAAGCTATAAGTTTAGGTTTAAATAATAATATTTTATATTGAAAACATAAAAGTTTATACATTTTTTTTTGCTTAACATATTTTTTTTGTTGCATTTTTTAACACTCCCACAAACCTTAAGATTTTCAATGTCAACTCATACCTTCATATGCATTTATAATTATTAAATGAAAAAATCATTTCTTCTGTTACGTTATATGAAACTTTTTGTGTCTAGAACGGCAATTTTGTAGGATACTTCTGGGTCTTGGACCACAAAATTTAAAATAAAGTTAAAGAACTTTGATGTGGTAAGTTTCTTTTCATATTTAAATTAACGTTTGATTTTTACACAGAGTTTTATAATATTTTGCTATCAAATTATTTAAATACAAGTAGGACGACTTTTTTTTTATAATTACTACTTAAAAGACCCATTCAAATAACCGCATCTGTGCTTTTTGGCCACTCACGCCACTCAGTTGCTACAAATAGATTGACTTTTACGAGGGACTGAGATAGAGGAAAGAAGCCCTGGCGAGATAAGTTAAGGCCATCGTGTAGATTCCCAAGTATTCTGTTGGATCACTGCTCAGATGGCGATATCAATGCCTGACAGACAAGCCACCTGATGGTAATTGAATTGCGAACCGCTCCCCTGCCGCTCGCCAAAAAGAAAAAATAAAACACAAAATAAATGAAAACAAAGGTGCCAGAACACGATGCAATGGATCTTAATCAGAGAAAAGCAAAGCCTTGATTTGGATGTCAATTCCATGTACGAAAACTAATCACCAAAGTCTCATTTCCGACATGAATGCGATGGCGAGAGAGGTATAATTGTTGGTTAATAAAGACACCCGGTACAAGGATAGATTAGTTGCAATGTATGTTTGAAGTAGGGGGCATATTTCCGACCCTATAAAGAACCGTTGCAAGTCGTAATGACCAGGACGAAGGGTCCTTTGTACAGTTAGTAGGGTTTATTGTACTCGTGCAGGAGTAAGAAATAAGTACAAGAAACTATTTCTGGCCCTGTAGAGTGTATAAATTCTTGATCCAGATATGATATCGTAAAACGTAGGTTCTTTAAAAACTCATATTTAAAAGAGCTTTACATTTAAATGCTAATAATGTGAAGCAGTGGCAGTCACGAATTTATAAACGCACACGTTTAGTTATATAAATATTTCCTTCGTTTCAAGAAAAATCAAATTGCTCCATTGTCTGCGGGTTCCGATCACAGTGGCAGGCCAATCTCGAGGCCGTGAAAGATCTGTGAGATCTGAAAGATCTGAGATCTCTGACCAGCCAGCCAGTCGGCAAGGTCGACCATGCTTAATTATTAATACACATTAGGCTATGTAATGGCTTAATCGAAAAGCGGGAAAGGAAAATACGACAAAAATCGATTAGACCGCAAATTATGATCAAGTATTTTTTTTGGTATTTTGCGATTGTTTCTTTTTTTCATTTCAAAATTTAAATATTGCATATTGTTGCCAGAGGGCGTATACTTTAGAACAGAGTTATATACTAATATTATATTTATTTAATATATAAAGGCCACAAAATAGATCTCAAAATTTATAAAGGTATGTTTTTAGTTAGGATAGGTTAGGAATAAATGGATATATACATATATCAAATGTTGCATCTGGTGGATAAATCAATATCTGACTGATTTTCGCATCATTCTTGCATCCTGGTAATAACATAAATATTTTGCCACTTCCTCGCGTATGTTTGTATATATGATATGGTATGTTCTTTAGGGCGCCGCAATGCCATCCAACAATGCCCTTTAATCGGGCTTATTTCCGAGTTCGTTATGGTAATGAAAATTGGACAATAAGTGGCCGTACGGACGAATACAAAACTGAAAGAGAGGATATCTTGCAGCAAAACAACAAGCAAGAAGCCGAAAACAACTTGGACAGTGGAAAATTCAATTTGGTACCCAGCAGCAGCAGAAGCAAAATAAGAAAAATAAAAAAAAAAACTATATAGAGGTACCAAAAATAAAGCAAGAAAACACTGCAAAAGCGAGTGCAATAAATTGTTACATTCGCGGCACGACGCGCACCTGACACATAAGCTCCAAGTTGTCGTCTTCATCTGCGCCTTTTGCCGCAGATCCCAAAGAGAACTCGACCTGGAGGAGTTCAAGATATATATATATATGCACATATATACCATACGCCCGACCCCAAAGAGATCCCAGATCGGAGACCCAAGAGACCCGAGAACGGAGAACGGAGAACGGAGCACCGAGACCCAAAGCGATTACGATCTGGCCAAAACTGTTGCCAAGTCGATCGAGCACTTCGAGCGGAAGATTGAACATCTGGTGGCTTGCTGTGAGGTAGCGGAGGTGGCGGCCTATTGGATCACAGTGGGCTGTTTTTCAGATCCCAAAAGGTGTTATATCCGATATTTTGATGCCATTTGTTTTCAAAAACTACGACCTGTTCCAAAACTGTGAAAACCGTTCTTTTAAAATAAATATAAAATATACTATGCTAACCAAAAAACCAAAAGCTGCCCTATTTGGTATTATACTTATGATAGATCTAAGAACAAATGTTTTGTGAAGAAAATGTATGCTTTGTGGAGGTGGTTTAATAATTTGATTATTGTCTATAAAACCTGTTTAATAAATAAGTTGTCGTAACTCGCATTAAACGCATATTTTAAATTAGGGAGCAGTAGTATTTACTAAGTATTTTTGTTAGTATTTTAAAAAAGTATTTTTTGTGGTATTTAAGTATTTTGTTGATAGTATTTTTAAAAAGTCTATTAAATCATAATCATAACTAAGGTATATCAAACTTTTTTATATAATATCATTTTAAAATGTTTTTTCCCCAATTTATAAAATGTAACTTATTGATCAGGTATGCATTATATCGATTCGTAACCACTGTTCGGCGGTGGCTGCTCTGCAATTATACGCCATGGCTGGCGGGGGTGGTGGCACAAGATGGAATGGGATGGGATGAGATGAGATGGTCAACGGATTCAGCGGATTATACGAGCCGGCGCTGGGCAGCAACAATTACGATGACGAGGTCGGACTTGGAAGTGGATGTGTGGCTGTGGCTGTGGCCGTGGATATGGATATATGGCTATATGGATATGTGGATATGTGGATGTGAGAACAATGTCCCATGTCCTCCATTATTGCATCTGCACATTCGTGTGTTTTGCTGTTGCCGCTGCCGCTGCCTTTGCAATCTTATTTTATGCCACCGCGGGCATACATACATCGTGTTTTTGAAGGAGGGGAGCGCAAATCGGGCTAAATTATTACTGTCCTGGAGAGTGAAGGAGTGACTGTGATCGCCTCGCCGGATCTACGTATGTCGGCTCCACTTTCCATTTTGTGCCAATGCTAGTTGGATTTTCCACCTCATTTTTAACTTGACTTCACTTGGGTTAAATGTGCTAATTAGAAACTAAAGATCCAGAGGTACATACATATGTTAACCATCTGATTGACTGACTGAAATCAGTGACATGGGAAAGAAACCATTTAGTTCCATAAAAAATTTGCTGGAAATATGATGATATACCAAATTACTTAATGATATACCAAATTGGAACACTTTACAAGCTGTCACCAAGTACAGTATATCGAGAACTACACTTTGATAGTTTTGGTCAGTATTTTTTTAGACTACAAATAACTCTATCTAATTATTCAGTGCTATAATGAATTTGGCCTTTAAGGTATCAACTTAACCGAGAATGAATCTTATACTTAGCTTATTGACACTCAGTTGCACTGTAGGCAAGTGTCAGAGGGTCTTTAGCACTGTTTACCTTGCGGTTGGTTTGGATCGGACTTTGGATGGGGCTTTCGGATCGGCCTTTCGGAGCTGGAGGCATCGAAGCATTGGCCTCCGTCTCAGCTCTCCACTCTCCACTCCTAATTCTCCACTCTTGACTCTCAACTGGCGCCCATTGTGGACGCCTGAGCGACAATCTTTGCCGTCAGCCAAGCATGATGATCCCAGGTGTTGGCTGCAGTTCCAGCCTGTCATTTGGTCTTTGTCTCTTAACCACCTTCCCCAGTAAGACACTCGGAAAAAATATGGATTCAAATACACTGGTCAGATAAATTTTCTGACTATACAAAGAATCTAGCGCTACTTTGGCGAAATGGGTTCTTTGGATATTATGTTCCTCCGAAAGCTAAGACTTAAACGTTAATTAAGTTATCTTAGTCTTCAGTTCTCTTGAAGGTATTTTATTATCTCCTTGATAACAACCCTATTTAAATATAAGTCTTAAGATCTTTAGTATTTATGTTATTTAAAAACACAAAAAATACCAAAAATACCGTTGTGATAAAAGAAAACCTAGGTAATCCATTTATAATATCTGAACTGTTGGTGGTGTAACGATTATATTTAAATATTATATTACCAGAAATGAAACAAGAACTTCAACATTCGGCGGATTACCCCTTAAAAATATGTAAAATTTAAAACAATGGCCTAACATTTTTACTCAATTGCGGTTGCAGTGAAAACATGCGAAATATGTGGTAGGGGGTCTAGAGGTCTGGGTGTAGGGGCCGTTGTAAATAAAGCTGGAAAAGTCAACTGCCGTTCTATTGCTAATTATAAGCATGGTGTAAATTTACAATGCTTGTGTTTACAGCTCACGAACAACCGATTATATGACTATATAGTTATGGCCTCCGCTGTGACGCGCCCACATACATCTACATATACATAGTTATATATCTATATATCCATAACGTATACCTATATATATTTGACAAAGGTTGAGATAAACAAGAAGACAAAAGGCAAATGTCGGAACTGTTGTCAGGTATATTCCATTCCCATTTACACTGGCATTCGAATTCACTTGCTACCGTTCTGAATCTCTTGTGTCTTCATTTGTCATTTTCGAATGGAAGAATCCCAGATATAATATATCCACATTTCACTTATTGTTCATCACTTCTGCGAATAGGAAATCAATGTTTAGGCAAAAACCTCCACCAAATACAAACATACACGTGCTCGGAACACACAGACATAATACTATATTTTATATGCGCGGAACCGACCTTGAGATTGAATAAAAAAGAGAATTAATAAAACCAAAATGACCTGTTTAATTCATGAGAAAATCCAGATGGAAGATATGGCTGGGAAAAAAGTGGGGAGTGCTCGTTGGAGGGAAAATCAAGGCTGAATGAAAGAGCTTTGAAAAGCACTAGAAAAGATGGGCGCATGAGGAAATTCTCGTTCATCGCCATTTAAAGAATTTGCATTTTTATTATTTTTAGAGTAGGAAAGAGAAGGGATCATTTTTTAAATTAATCCTTTGACACAATCACTAACCTTAGTTATCTTTCGTTTATAACTACAGTACAAAAACCACTAAGCAAATTTGTTTTTCCAAGAAGGAACTTTTATAGGACCAAAAATACTGTTGAGGATAGTTGTAATTGTAGAAAAATGTATCTTATAGCGACTATAACATCCATAAAAACAAATCAAGGATCTATCATAAATCAGTTTTTCATAATAACTGTTCTAAAATGTCTTTTCCTATCAAATCATGATGACACAATGACAAATGAATTATGTAAATATAGCACAATGCAAAAGCGCATGCATTGCCATAAGAAAAATGTTTACATTATGCCATACACTGATCCTGACAATCAGGTTTACCGGCAACAAGAAGTTAACAATATGCAGTCTCACTTACAAATAGGCTAATTAAATCGCACTTGATCAAAATAAAGATACTGAAAAGTTGACAGGAAACACGGAACCGGTACATATATATGTACATATGTTTGTAAATATCTGTGTGTGATCATAATAAAGATGAAAGTGCAAGTCGTTTGGGAGCTTAATCAGCATAGCCTTAGGCCAAGAACCACGTTGAAAGAATGCAATCTATTTTAATATCGTATTCTGTACGAAAATATGAGGATATTATACATATCGTTTTTGGTTATTAACTAAGGTATCAACATATATGTGGCATACATGTTTTATTTAGCACTAATGTGTTATTTTTAAACTTGTTATTATAACGGCAAGACTATACTAAAGAAAACCACATAGTAACTGATCCTATTTGTCGCCTACATTTTTTTTGCTTCGAGAAAATAATTTGTAAGACTTTAAAAGACATCAGATCTTTATAAATATAAATATAATTGTTCTTGAGTACTACAAAATTTATATTTATCAGAATTTATTTATAAATTAACTACTAAGAACTTCCTATGAACTGACTTTCTTTTTATTCTTATAAAGTGAACTTATTGCCGTACATTAAACATATTACGTATACGATATGTAGGCCCTCATCATAATGTTCCATCTGGTTTTTTATATAGAATCCCATTTATCTAGGTAAGAAATCGAAAAAAGAGAGCTACATATATTTATTCACAAACTATAGTTGTCACCCATAAATGGTATCCCATAGTATATCAAGTTGAACCTCAACTTATTGTATTAACTATTACTCAAAAGTTCCTAACGACAGTAAGCTTGAACTGGAAATTTAAACATTTTTCCAATATTGTTATGAAAATACATAACTTAAAAAATAATACAATTCAGTAGATCAGTACCAAAATTCAAAGGAATATCTTTTGTATCCTTGAGTTTAATTTGATGATATTTCATGAGAAAAAGGTACTTAAGTTTTCTAAATAACTGACTAATTTTTGAGGGATTTCCCCGACTTTCCTTAGCTAAGCTCACCTGTATATTTTATATTGGTGTGCGTTGTTGTTGCTGGTGTCGGTGCGTTGTCGTTGTTGTTGTTGCTGCAGTTGTTGCAGTTGCTTTAGTGCATTGTTGTAGTTGTAGATGCTGTTTTAGTTGCTCACACACACACACAGGCACACACTAGTACACACGCACACACATGCAGGCCCACGTGCGTGTGCACGAGATTTATTTGTTGTTCTCGAAATAATCTCGCTCTTCTGTTGTTGTTATTTTTTTATATTAATATTTTTTTTAGTTTATATTAATTTTTTTTATTTTTTTTATTGTATTACTATAATACGTCTTCGTTTTCTTCTTGCTTGTTCATATTGATGTGCTAAAAATAAGTGGACATTAGACATAAGAAATGAAATCCCGGCACTGAGTTTTGGTATTGGCTGTGGTTTTTGTTTAAAACGAAGGTTTTGGGTTTCTGGTTTAGGGATATGGTTCTTGGTGTGATCCTAACTTTTTTCCTCTACAGATTGTCCGTCTCTCTTTTTCGTTTTCTTTTCGCCGTGCGAAGCAGTGCCGCCGCCGCTTTTGAGAACGGTTATAAAATCGCGCGACACCAAGCGAAAATTGGCGCTGCTTTTTGGGGACGTCGTCGCGTCGCTGCTTTTTGCGACTTGCTGCGACTTGCGACCCGATGTGTCGCCATTTTTCGCTAGCCAAAAACTTTTCATGCACTTTGCACTCTCTCGCCCTCTCGCTCTCTCGCTCGCTCGCACCCGCACGCGCCCATGCACATGCAGTCCAATCTCTCTCACGCTATCTCGCTTGCACTCACTGCAGACTCGCTGCGACACAAACAAACCAGCAGGCACACACACACACATACATAAAGAGGGATAGAGGGACACCCACACACACACACAGAGACACCCGCGCGCACGACGACGACGACGACACACAATCAAAAACCCATTCGGCTACTCGCCCACGCCCCACCGCACTCTCTCGTTCTAATAAAAGAGACATCCCCCCCCACCCCTTTCCATTCGTTTGCCTTTCGACCAATGACACTCGACGACAATATTAGCGTGCACACACATACACTCACGCTACGCACTCGCACACACGCAGGCAAAAAACGAGTCACAAAAAACGAAATGTCGACGTCGACGCCGACAGCGCTGCGGGCAGAGATGCTGGGGACACAAAAAAAAAAAAGAAGAAATATGTGTATCAAAGAGAAGAGAAAAAGGAGCTGGAGCTGGAGCTGTGTGTGTGTGTGTGTGTGTATGTAATCCAATCCAAGAAGTGGGCGTGGGTGGGTGGGCTAAAAAACGAACGCAAAACGCACGGGGCAAAAAGCAAGGAAGCCAATCCAAAAGACGCAGCGACAAGCGACAAAACGGCAAGCGACAAACGACAAACGACAGACGAGACGACGACGTCGGGCGACACTTTGCAGCGGGTGCGAGTGAGATGGCCTCACTCGGCGATTGGAATGGCATGCCCAAGGAAGCGGAAGGAGGGGGGAGGAGGAGGTGAAGAGGAAGAGGAAGCAGAGAACCGAAGGGAAAAAGAAGTAAATAAATAGGAGGCACACGAAGCAGGACATTCGCCGTTATCCTGGAACACCCCCTACCCCTCCCCTTCCCACACCACTATTTTTTTTTCTCACACCCACACAAATGTCCTGCGAGGGGCGGAGCACCAATACCAATACCAAGTCACTTGAATCCTTTTTTGTTCTCTTATTTTTTGGTTTCCTTGTTTTTTTTTCTTTTCTTTTTTTTTTTGCACAGTAAAAACAGTAATGGTAACAATAAAAAAAAATACAAAACTGAAAATGTATGAAACTAACGGTTTTAGCGACGGCAAAACAACGATTTTTTTCTCTTCTTCTTTGCTTGTCGTTTCGTTGGCTTGAATATTATTTTGTTGGTTATAGATATTTTTTGTTTCAAACAAACAACCGATATGTTTTTATATATATTTTGTTCGAAAACCGTTTCGATCCGATTCGTTGCGATTCCCGATTCGATTACCGATTGCGGTGTGTGCGGTGCGATGCGATTCAAGTGATGCGGCAGCGGCAAGTCGACTTCACTGTTTGAAATCACGGAGCCGCCGCTTTTGCTGCTTTTGCCGCTTGGCGCTCCGCTCACCGAGAAAACAACAACAACAAGCCAAACGAAACGAAACGAAACGAAAAAAAAGCAACTGGAAAACCAGAAAGAAAAAAAAAACAATAACAACAACACAACTCGGGGAGCCAAACAAAGCACGCACACACACGCAGCGCCTCTATTTACATGTGAATTCTCTGGACACTCGCACACACAGTTAAAGCACCCCATTGCACACGCACACACACACACACACACACAAACACAGCCCGACTGTCCATTCGTTTGTATTGCCAGCTCTGTCGCACTCACGCGGAGAGACCCGCAAAGCAAGCAGTTCGAAAGCAGTGCTAGACTTAAGAGCGCACGGGGTCTCAAAGAGAGCATATTTCAGTGCTCTTCCACTCGCTAAGAGAGAGTCCTTCTGGTCGATATCGTTATTTTAGTTTTTTCCTCCCTATCATTCGGGTATAATTATCTATCAATAGAAATTATTGATGGGCACTTAGTGTTTTTCCATGCGAAATGGTAATTTATTCAAAATATATTTTCGCTATAGTCCAGTATAGTTGGAACAACATAGCAATAAACTAAATGTTGTGAGTACTTAGGATGATCTCAATTAGGTTAAAGGTTAAAAAAAAAACAAAATGAATTTAAATGGTAATATTAATATTTCAGGTACAAATGTTAAAGGTTTATTTTTTTACAATATTTTAGGTAGCTTTGGGACAACGTTATTTTCGTACATACACATAATACACATATTTGGCAAATGGATAGGAAATTTCATTCTTGCATTTTAGTTACGCATTAATCGAAACTTTTTCAACGAATTTTCAAAAATGTTGGGTCTATTTTTGGAAGTTTCTTAATAAAAATCTTAAAAAAAAACATTTATCTTTATAAATAAGTAACAATAACAACAGCTGACCTTCCCAATAATAAAATTTTTCAATAAACAAAACCCTTAAAGGGATATAAAATTAAAAATGTACTAAAAATATTGAACCAGATTTTTGTAAATGCAGTTTTGGTTCACCTCAGTATATCAAATTGAGAAAAAAAATTGGACAAACATCAACGTTAAATAAAAAACGAACTAAAAAAATGTACACACAATTTTTTTTTAAGTTTCAATAAGATTAGAAAAGGGGAGTGCCTTATAAAGGCAGTTTAGGGTCACCTTTCTCTCACTAAAGGAAATCGTTGATAATGAATAATAAAATTCTAACAGATTGTTAGAGAAACAAGGCAAGTTTTGGACTCTTGAATAGCATTTTTGGGTCACCAAAAACTGAGATACATTATGAAAATGGCTTGAAAGTTTTTGGTGATCAATTTTATTGCAGATAAGTGATAGGTTTTTGATTTATGTCACTTGAAATATTTTTTGGATTGCATGCAATAATTATCAACTTAAGATCTCTTTTAAGCATTCAAAAACTATTAAAAAGTTTTTTATGTTAAAAACCAGGAATTTCATCTTGAAGTTTTTTATATGAATTTACTGAAGTAGCATGGTTTAATTTATTGAATACTTGAATCTGTGAGCTTTTGTACGTTGTTAAATGACCACAATGAATTCTCAATTTCGATTATTTAATAAGTGGAATCGTTATTAATCGGTATTTATTGCTTGCAATTGAAATGCCTGATTTTTAAAGGGCCCTGTGAATATTTAAGGCGAAATTACCCAACAATGTGGGTTTATGTACGACTATGAATAGCAGAAAAGCGTTTTTATGTCCGCCTCAAAGGTTTCACAACTGCAATCCCGAAAACCCAGAACTCTGGAGAGTTTTTCGCCCAGGGAATTGGATGCAGGAACCAAATGTCAATTGCATACAAATGGGATAAATTTATAGCCCCATATATATATGTATAGGTGTATCTATGTGGATATATAGATACATACGTATTCTTGGATTTGTAGACACATTTTGTTTATTGGATGCGAAAGTAAATACGCTGGTGTGCATGGCCATGTAGAAGTTGCACATGGATAAGCAATACATATGTATTTATCTGTGTGGGTTGAGGGGGGGGCAGAAGGGGGGGTCAAGTCCTTAACCGAAAAGGACCTGCCCCACGTCCATAGCGCTCTCCCTTTCCCCCGCACAGGCACCCAATCCGAAGTCCGAAGAGAGCGGCGATCTCGAAGGGGAGGGGGGTTTTTTGGCTTCCACAGGACTCCGTGTGACACATGAAAATGTGTCGCCAGGACCTTCCCTCTCTCTCGCTCCCTCTCTCTCTCTTGCTCCCTCTTTCTCTCTCTCTGCCCTCTCCCTCTCTCTCCCTGGCCAGGTGCACCTACTCCCCGCTTTATTGGTCGAAAGCGGAATGGATGGCTGCGCATGGCAAAGAGAGAAAGTCTATCGCTCTCTCTGTCGCACAGGGGTATCTTTCGCCTTTCGCCGTCGGCTAAGCAGTGCACCACCCATCATCACCCAACACCTAACGAAAAAATACCCCCCCCCCCATTTGGTAGGGTACTCACTGCCCAGAGGGTAGGGTATTCAAATGGGTCCACCATAATCACCATCTATGCTAATCTCAGGTCACCAAGGTCAAAACTAAGGTAAATATTTTTAATATTAAAAAATCCTGCACTACTTTTTTAAACCCAACTACCAAAATTAATGTTACCCTATCATATGATACCAATTAAATTGTGCCAACATATCTTGTTGGATTTATAGAGACACCTACACAGAAAAAAACTTTTGGTGAATTTTATCTATATAATAGTTCGTTTGGACCAACCCATGGAAGTATATCAAAATACATACTATTTTTAATAGTATTTAACTATTTCTTATATCAAAAAACCTACTACTTAATATAGTATTTAACTATTTTGTACATGTTATATACTATTTTGGTACTTTTTTTTCAGTTTACAGATAGAACCCATTTCTTGCAACGAAGATCATACTTTCGTATAGAACAATGTAAGTTTTAACAATTTGATACCAGCTTCTAAAGGCTGAAAAATTAACCTTAAAATAAACAAATACCTTGAAATATTAATGTACAAGGTTCTTAAAGTAAAAAAATGACTTTTCTGATATAATAGCCTTTGAAAGATATAAACATTTATAAAGTTTGTAATAAAACCTTAGTTTTCAAACCGATAAGTTAGTTGATATATCATTTAAGAGATCATTCTTTTCAATAAATATACATCCTATATTATGCTAACTTGGATTCCTTGTTTTAAATCAAACTAAAACATATTTTTAAAGTATAAGTTACCCATGATTTTTCTGAGTGCAGGCTAAATCGCCAACTGTCGATGGGTGAGATAATCCTGGGTCCTCGGTATTGACAAGTGTGTCCAGCAAAGTCAGAAATGCTCCTCCACTTTGACCAGATCCAGTGATTTCGACTGCGCGAAGGGCCGAGTTCCAAGCAAAAGCTGCGAAATTACATGTCTTGGTATCTAAACGCACATTAACCATCGCTCTTCCAGCTCCGCAGACACTTTTTGTGGGACCAGATCCACGGCGACTGGGCATTTTCCTGCCGCCTTGCCCCTTCGCGATGTGCCTACTTTTCTTATTTAATTTCGATCGATCACTTAGGGAGGACGAATAATAAAAAATAGCATGAACATGCCGCGGGCCAAAAAGCGTAGTTCTTTTCCTGCAGATAACACAGATGCACATACATATATAGCCTCATTCAAGGCAGCTCCAAAAAGTTCTTAGGCACTTGGAAAAATAATTTAGATTACTAGAAAAAATAATGATATCATATGTAAAGAAAATGTATTTAGCAGCTTTCTTCAAAAGGGAAAAGTTACGATTTTTGGGGTGATGTCGGTTCTACCCCACCCTATTTAAAAAATTGGAATACCATGAAGAATTTTAGTATATCTAGTTAAAGAATTTTTTTCTTTTTAGCAGAGAATGTTTCTAGCATCTCTTGAAATTCCCATTTGCATTGTGAAAAAACTAACCGGAGATTACATTGGATTTGTGACGGTCATGCGTGGCATTTGAACTTGTGCAATCCAAAGCTGCCCCATATGTGGCACTCAGAACTCAACACTCAATACTCGATTCGGATTCCACTGATGCCGTTCATTGGCCAGGCCTGTAGAAATCAATTAAGCCAAGTTCTCACGATCGGCAATGACTTAGTTGGGGCCCCAAGCTGGGGTTTAGCAGATGTGCACTTCGGTGTGTTAATGGAGATTTCACCTGGTGACTGGATGAGGTGGGACGTGGTGCATTTAAGGATTGCTCTGTACCTATAATTTCTAATGATTACGAACTATTGGATTCACAAAAATTTCTTATTTTAAATAAAAACGAGCCAAACTTCTAGAAACTAAGATATCATAGGAAAGGAATGTATACCATTTTAGTATTATCTTAAAATTATATATCGAAAAAAAAATATTTTCTTGAGAGTTGTGAATATTTTCGAAATTTACTTTATCTTGATAATATTCCTGGGTTGTAATAATCATTCCCTTAGAAACTAAGGTATCATAGGATATGATTTTAATATATTTTATTGTCATCTTAAAATTACAAATGGAAAAATGAAATATAATACATTATATAAGGCTTTTAATACAATACAAAGTAATGAGATATTACGGCACACGATTGTAAAAGTTAGATCTTTTTTTATAAAAGGTTTTTTTTTAATATTTCTAAAAACGAAGATATATGAAACAATTTAAACACATTTTACTGTTACCTCAAAATGATATGTGAAAAAATAATATACCATATATGACCCCATATGATATCATACTCTTATAACAACAAACAGTTATAAGATAAGATGACATACCCATGCAAAAGCTGCATCCTGCCTTATAAAAGGGTTCTCACAGGGTTGATATATGTTACAAGAGTGTTGCCCAACTGCTCATGAGCTTCGAGATCCCATTATACCAACTGCGGTGGGTGGTTAAGCTGGTGGAGTTATCGAGGGGCACTTGGCCAGGTGCAAGCTACTTAGGGACCAATCGATCGGCCAACTCCGAATGCCTTTATCGGCCAGCTCATCGCGAGGGAGAGGGTTTCGTTCGGTTCAGTTCAGTTCAGTTCGGTTCGGTTGGGATCGGATAGGATCACTACTTGGGGGAGGATCAGGTTGGTACTGGGACTTGGACTTGCGACTGGAACTGGAACTGGAGGTTCCATGCAGCTGATGACCCGCGGCGATTCGAATTTCCGTCTGGACCAGCTTCGATTGCATCTGCGCCTGGGACCTCTGTGTGTAGTAAGCCAAATCCCAATAAACTGGGCCCAAATGCTGGAACCAAAGGTATGGGATGTGTGAGGATGGGAGAGAGGAGAGTGTGGAAAGTGTGTGGTAATGGGCATTTCGAGTCAAGTGGCCGATGAGGATTGACTTAGGGCCAGGGCGACAAATGACAAAAATCCCGCACCTAGCTGTCATCTTTGGGACCGGGATCAGAATTAGTTTTGGAATCAAGGGTGTTGGCAGCAGCAGCAGCAGCAGGTTCTCAAAACTAAAAAAAAAAAACCGATCTTCTGCACACATGTCTGCCCTTCACACAATGGGGGATTAGAGCGTAAAACGTTTACCAAAGGGCATTCTCTGAAATTCGGCAATCTCATTGTTTTGCCAGCCTCGGTGGCGCATCCTTTTATTTTAGATGTGTGTTTCGTACCCTTAAGCTCCTTACCCTACACATATTTTAACCATTTTACCCATCTTTTCTCAGGTCAGCGAGTCAAGTGCGCAATTCACCGAGGTGACAACGCTAAAAATCGGAACATAAATACAAATAAATCAAAAAACTGTTGACTCTGCCAGGCCTACGAGTCTGCCTGGCCAGTCCCATTTGAACTCGGCTCACTCCAACCTTATAACTCCCTAACTGACTCGCTTTTCTCTTTTTATCTATTGTAATTGCATTTGAGTTGAGTTCGTATCTCTCGGCTCAATTGCGTTAAGTATGTCGGCAATTGGCAAATTTACGAGAATGTTGATTGGGAATTCTGCAGTTAACACTGAACGCACTTCCGTTTTGTACTACACTGTGGAGTTATTATATCAAAGAACTTAAAAGTTCTTAAAGAAATAAATATATTACACAATATAATAATAATATATAATACAATTATATAGTATATCAAATGATATGTAAAAATGTATTCATTATTTTAATAATAAATTGAGTACTTTTGTCATTTTGTCTTTTTGGTGAGTGTACATTTTTTCACAGTGAGTTTGAAACTTAATTATGGATAGATAACATGAAATTGCTCCATAGTAATTTTAAAAAAATGTAGAAGGTCACGTGGAACGAATACGGGATACCCATTAACTCCCGACATGTTTAAAAATATGTTGCCTACTCCAAGGCGCGAGTAAAAACTTCCTTCAAAAATCAAGAAATACCTTTAAAAAAGAATGATGCTATGGCAGTATGATACTCATGAGTAGATATATCATATACATAGAGCTTACATACCATAAATTCCGATGGATTTAGACAGTTGGCATGTTCAATAGACATAATCTAGCTCTAGTACTTCCAAAGACATCCACTCATTCGATGTTTCCGATCAAGAATGCAATATACCCTTATGTTTAACAAATAACGAGTGTAATTAACAGAAGATAAATTAATTGACGGCACGACCACTCTAATTGTGCTTAATGTGGAACCGATATAGTCAAGGCGATGGGCGCAATTTTGATAAGCGATTAAACGATTACCCATTAGTCGCGACTTTACGCTTTGTCCTTGGATCTCCACCGAATCGCCCGAAAGCCAACCTTCATTAGCGGTTCGGGTGTGTCACATCACATGACGCTATTGCGACGAGTTTTAACCCTCGATCGCGATCCGTGCCATATGGGCCCGTCCATGTGCATGCACTTTCCACAACCCCCATCTACTTTCCTCAATTTCTCGGTCCTTGAGGGTCAGTTGGGCTGGCCTACCAGACTTGCCCTTGCCCAACCACAACTGCTGACCGCACACAGCCAAACAGAGGTGGCCACTTTAATTACGAAAAAGAAAGTAGCCGAAAAATAGCCAGATCATTGGGAATTTATAGGAAATAAGGTATTATAAGTCTAGTTTCCAGAAGAGGTATCACAAACAAGACCTTATGCTTGGGAACAATAAAAGAATTTTGTCAGATATCTTAAAAAAAGATAAACATTAAGATATTTTGACTATGGAACTATATTTTCATGGGTTAAAGCATGAACTCTCTAACAATAAGATCGTATATAAAACCCATATATGGATCAAAACTTATATTGTACTTCAATTATAGTAAAATGTTTGCTATAAAATAGCTAACAAAATAGTGGTAAGACCTTTTTTAAAAATTTCTTAGCATCATAATAAAGTTTTTAAGGGACTTAACAATTATTTTGAAATATAAGAGTAAAATAATGACTATAACATCTGGAACATGTGATTGCTCAAGATAAAAATAAAAATATAATAAATATACAAATATTTCACAACAATTATAATAAAAATAATACATTTATATAAATTTTTTTGTCAAAGAACATTTAGCTGTATTATAATGATATTATCAATATGTTATGTTTCTGATATAGGGATCTGAAAAAAGCCAAGTTGGCATCTCCGAAAGGGATCCGCAAGCCGGACTCCTAAAGCGAAGCTCAATGAATACAATATTTGTCATGGTCATTATGAGTTATAAACGATATTTTGATCCCTAATCACTTTTCCACCGCAGGCACACACAGAAAACACAAAAAAAGAAAGAGAAAGACGAGGAGAAAGGGCAAGAGGAAGAGAAAGAGAAGAGAGGAGACACACACGCAACACGGAGACACTCTCAAGCTGTCAACGCATTCGTTTCACGTGTTACCAAATGTCTGTGTTGGGAACCCGGTTCGGTATTCCGTATTCCGGGGCTCTACAATACTAATACCAATATTCTGGGGTCCTTTATCCGAACCCTCGAAAACCCATCCTTCCAGCCTTCCTGCCGCGACAGTAGGACAGATTGTCTTTTTGTCTTTCATGTTTTTTTTTTCTTGTTTTTCATCGTTGTTGTCGTCGCCGGCGGTGGAATTAAAGGAACAATTGTTGTAGCAAGGGCAATTATAGATTATCACCTTGATGCCATCCCGCTCACTCCCGCACATTGGGAATGGGTGAATCGGGGGGATTCCGAATCGGACCTTACCAACTTGGCCGACGAAAAAGAACCATAAAGATGACACCACATTGTTTTATCTTTATCGCATAATTGCGGTCAATTCTCTTTCGATCTCCGCGCCGTGTGCCTCTTGACTTGGATTTCGGCATTGGCTTTGATCATTCGCCGTGGCCACATAAGAACATTCACCCAAAGCCACGGCTCTCGATCGGATCGGCCAAGATCGCTTGGGATCGGCGGTCGGGGGAGGGCTCTACAGCCATGGCTATATGGTATACTATGGTATATATATAGTTTGGTATAGTGGTACCCCCACATTAGAACGACCATCAGGGGCGGGGAGCCAGGCCGCAGAACACACATTTATCTTCATGTCAAAAATTAACGCTGTTGAAAATCGCCCGGACTTGAACAATACGCCTTTCTATTTCGTTTCGCTCAGAGTCCCAGAGTCACCGAGTTCGGAGTTTGGAGTTTAGAGTTCGTAGTCTTATTTCGCGTCCCCCCGTGTGTTCTCAGGCCCATAGACCATTTCCCATTTCCATTTCTACTTCCATTTCCATTTCCATTCCCTGCCCCAAGGTCTATTTTCATGAAGGGCGGAACGAGACTGGGCGGACCCATCCCGCAGTTCCAAATGGTCCACTCGCGTCACCTTTTTTAGGTACCTCATTTGACCTCCAGACTTATTGGTATTAAAGTATGTTTAAAAGAACAAAAAGAGGGGGTTACCTAATATAAGCGAAATTAATTAGGAAATTAGAAAAAACATTAAAATGAAATTGTATTCCATTTTTAAAGATCCAAAAATGGTTTAAGTGATGTTAAACTTCCTTTGAAACCTGTGAAATCATACGATCTGAAATAAACTTGGAACGGTTCACATTACAAGCTTTTGGATTTTATAGGATTTTGAACTTATCGAAAAGGCAATGCTTATTTATAATACACTATAAATCCCATTATGATCCCGTTTTCATATATATCTTGAATATCCCAGGCCTAACTGTCTTAGTTATTTTTCTTCTTTAAACACCCATATTCCAAATGATAGCTAAATTCCCAAGGTAAAAAGTAAATCGATTTTGTGTTAGTCATCCATTCGGCATGACAGTTTTCATGGTGGAGCAACTTAAGTTAATTAACGAATCAGCAGATCTGTGATGGGCCTGCATAACCGACCGTGCTGGGAGTCAAATTCACACTCGCCATCTCCACAAACTTTCCCATTGGCCTGTTAAAAGCTGAAGTTCCAGCCAGAACTCGATTCGGAATCTAAGAACTGGGACTCTAGGACTGTGGAATCGGGAGTTGGGAGTTGGCAGTTGGATGGACCCGGCCTAGAGACACACCATCGCAAATTGTTTACAATTCGAAAATTGTTTGTTGACTCTTATCGGCGAGTGCATCTTAACGAACACGCAACACCTGAGCAACCTGGCCGTGTTTTTTTTTTGTATTTGATTTTTTCTTCTTTCATTTGGCTCCATTCATCGTGCCCAAATGTCATGCGATGGCCGAGGACCCTGACCGCTAATTACAGCCTCTTGTGCGGGGAATCGTCTCACGTGATGCTGATGGGGATGGCAATGGGGCAGGGGGATCGGGATCGAATGCTATAGATCACCGATCCCGCAATAGGTGGCCCATCGACTCACCTACACCCAAAGAAAAGTCTGCAAGTGCATCGCTTTTTTAATAAAAAAACTAGTTCACTTGACTGAACAAATATCATAAATCATAGAAAAGATTCTCTGAGATGGAATGCATTTTTTATAACACTAGAAAATATTCCATAAATTAGAAAAGTCCTCAAGAAAAGACTGTCAGTTTTTCTATTGAAGCATTTTTTCGGTGTATGGTCACACTGCTGCGGAGTAGTTGATATCGGTCACACTGTGGCTGATCCAAAGTAGTTGGCAGTGGATTTTAGCTCCAAGCCTGAGGCGACCTTATTAGAAGTCATTAAAAAAGGCCACCCACCAAAGAAAAAGCCTGCTTTCATTTGCAGTTTGACAAACTTTTCAGCTAATTGGTGCGTGTGCAATGAACATTAAAAGTGACCGTACACCAAATGGAGTTAGGAAAGCATTTGTTTTTATTTTTCTTTAAAGAATTTTGTTATCACTTTTGTTCGGAATAGTTGTCTAGAATTATGGGTTAAATCAATCGGGTTTTCTGTAATGCATTATAATAAACCCAAGAAAATATTTCAAAAGTGCTAAAGAAGTGCAACATGCAACATGTGAGAGGGATGTGACCTTAGGTATTCCATATACGGTAGATACCATGCCTTTAAATAACCCTAATGCGAGCTGCCAAGTGGATAAGTAGTTAGCCAAGAACCTCGGAGACAAAGAAACCCCTGGCTTCCAGACTAAATACCTCAAAGACTGTAGTCTTAAGTCTGTGCCTGTGGTGGCAATGTTCCGCTGTCATGCGAAAGCATTTCGTCTAGGTCGCTGTGCGTTGACATTCGTCGTGCCCAGTGGAACATCAACCATCAACCATCAGGTGAACACCGCGGCCCTGTCGCATAATATGATAATATGATAATATGCAATCGCCCCAGGTAGAGACAACAAAGGGATCTGTATCTGTCCGCGACAGATACAACGGCAAAGTCGAAGGCGAAGGTGGTGGCGTTTGCGTGTCGAGCGACATCATTTGCATAACAATGCTGCAGATAGAGACGATTCAAATTTTTGGTCTCCCAGAGCAATTTTCACGACGATACTGCGATACTGTCGACTGTGACCGCGACTCCCTGCGGCACCTGTTCGTACATATTAGTAGCCAGTATTAGCACTCACACCTGTAGCCCCTGCAGACCCATCGTACACAGAGAAAATTCCATTGGAACTCAGTCAGAATTTATCCATTTAAACTAATTTATTTAGGAAACTAGGAATACGAAGTAATATTAAGTACATATTCCGATTTCCGCTATGGGTGCAATTCTTTTAAGTATGAAGCATATTCGTATTTAAATTTAAATATGGTCATACTTAAAAATATATTCAAATATGTTCATACTTAAATTTACAATTTTTTGTCATCCTCAATGTGATTCCATTTCCAACATATTATCTTTACTAATACCTTTGATAGAGTATAAAAATCAATGCCAATGAGTAAAATACAATGCTCAATAATAAGATTTCAGTAGGTTGGGGTACCTTTTCTAGGATCCTTCCTTATCATGAATTTTTTGTTTTATAGCAAAAAAAAAGAGAAGCAAAATTAATAACAGCTGTTTTTGGTTCCCGATTCTTATAGAACCAGTCCCTCTTGATCTCGATATGTGGGCCGTGGGCCCTCGACGCGAATCGCCTCGACTCGGCTGCGTTGCGTCGCCAATGCGGAACGGACCGAGGGCCGAGTCGAACCCAAAGTCGGGAATCGCAATTGGAGGGCCGATCAGCGGGCCAGATTGGCCCAAACCACACGACACACCAGCCTAGCCAACCAGTTGTTAAATAATTTATGCGCCACCTTCACCATCGCCGACAACGTCACCTCCTCCACGGTGCACTGCGAGAAATGACTGATTGACTCAAGAAAAACTGTAAGTCAAAGACATGAAACTAAAAAAAAATTAAGCAGACAGTATTAAAATACCACAGAAAATTAAATATTCTAAGCGTTAAAATAAAAAATAAGTTTTAGGAACTGCTTTATCTGAAAAATCATTCGGATGTGATTATACGCAATAAAAGCTTTCTGTAACCATAATATTACAGTCCTTCGGTTATTACAATATTATGCAACACTATTTTGAAGTGCTCTAAAGGTAATTAAAATACAAAAATACCAAAAAACGTCTAGTATTTACTACAATTAATTTTCCCAGTGCTTTGGCGACTCTGAATGCTTTAAGACGCAACTGCGCCGCTCTATAGGGAGAATTATTTGCGTTCGCCTCCTTGCGTTTACTAATTAAGCGAGAGAAATATTCAAAACCTTTTCCATTGTTTCAGCGATTTTCAAGTTCAATTTACATAACATTCCTAACCGCCGTCGCCCCATAGCATTCAACTTTTTCATTTTAAATTAAGATCGGTTGCCCCACAGACTGCAACTTTAACTATATATATAGTTTTTTTTTTTTTCATTTTTCCATTTTCCACTTTTCCAGATGCGAGTAATAACGTCGCAGCCATGAATTGATAATCGGATGGCAATGCAAGAGGGCTCAAGGGCATTGCGAAAAGGCGGGAAAGGTCACTGCTACTTGGTGGACCCATAATCAGAGGAGGGAAATGTGTCATATCAGCCCCCTAGGGTAACGATCTCACCCATGGGAACTGAGATGAGTGATTTTACACTGTCACAACATGGGAATTAGATACTCTTACATTTTTTATTACTTAACAAGGTATGATATATAGATCATATACTATTAAAACTTGAGATGTACGCACTGTTAATTTTGATCAATTACAAAAAATGTGAACATTTATATACCTTACTAAAGAAAATAACCTATAAGTCTATAGTACTTTTATAATAACACAAAACAAACTTAAAAATCCTAACTATTACCCAACATTGAAATGTTTTCATCGCCTTTGGATGATATGTGGCTTTGTGTTAGGACCCTGTTATATTTCACTTTTTTTCGAACATAGCGTGTATCCTGTTTAGCAAACAATTGGCAGATAGACAGGCTGCGGTTCAATCAAGGAAGCAACTGTCTCGATTCCCAAAAAAACATGAAAGTGAAGTGAGGAGCGAGCACTGAAGACCCTGTTCTGAATAAGACCGATGAACCGGAGCGACCAGACAATGCATCGCCAGACGGCCTACTCATAAATGATAATAATTTCTGTAAATAAATATTGTGCAATCATCGCATCGCTTCGCTCCATGGCCATCATCATCAGGAGCAACCCCTGACCCCTAACCCCTAGTTGCCGTTATTATTATGCTGTCATAATTCCAAATAGAAATCCCAATCCTCGCCCGCGATCCCTTAATCAAGCAGAAGGAGCAGCCCCTAATGACGAGCACAATGTCGAAGACGCGAACAAGCGCCATCTGTTTTCTGGTTCCTTGGGTAGTTCTCGAAACCAGGATGGCATCGAATGTATGGATGGATGGTTGGATGGCCCACTCGGAGACCCGAGACAGAATGGAGTTCGAGTTCGAGTACTCGGCGGATTATTTGTATTGTACCTAAGCGATTCCTCATTGTTGCCATGCCCAGTGGCCTCTTTCATTGTTTAGGCACTTACGCAATCCTGACTAAGGACATGATATGATATGTACATATGTGCTTCATCGATATCCGAGTAAATAATAAATAGAAGGAAGTAAATAGTTTTCTTAAGGGGAAGATGCATAGGTAAGGAAATATATTTAAAATTTAAATTATAGACCCTCGATGGTTTACTGCAATGGTTTAAAATATTAGAAATACAAGTTGTTCTTAAATGCTGAAGTACGGAATAGAGTTATAAACTTAAAATACCATTACAATGGTTGATTTCATTATAAGCTAACAGATTTATAACTAAGAACTTAAACTTTTCACTTTCAAGTTGCTGGTAACCTTAATTTCATATTAAATTAACAAAGCTGATGAAACCCAGGCGACATTGTTGCAATTTTATAGTTCTTAGAATCATTTTTCGATATGAATGACCCCTTAAACGACTGGAAAAATAATCAAATTTGGTTAATCTCCCTTTATAGCTCGATAAATGCTCCTACTCCATTTGGATTATATTTTATTTCTCTGTCATTCCTTACTTAATGTGATATAAATATGAAACATTGTGTTCAACAAGAAATACGAATACCAGAAAAAGTCAATATAGCATAATCTGGTTTCATAAAAATGATTATATTCTTTTTAAGATCACTTAGCAATAAGATCTGTACACCACATGACTTCATAACAAATCTAACAGTCCAATTGGTATGGTATAATGTAAACCTGTAATCTGGACAAACACATTCATTAGCCAACCACCTCGATATACATCCTTAACGATGTTCAGCGAGCTGGAAGGCCAATTACTCATGATCCAAGAAGTCGGAGATCTAAGAAGTGGAAAAGAACAGTACACTGACCAGAGATCGGTGCTTATATCTAGTATAGTAGGCTCTATATATCTGCGAGCAAGTGTGGCATGACAAAGACATCGCCGGCCATTGCTACCGACATGCCAATGATAGTGCAATGCATACAAGATCATATGTATATCTATATATCTCTATATATATATAGATGGTGTTTCTTGGGTCCCCACTCCATCGCGTCCATCCCAACGTATCTAATTAAGTCGAAATTTATGCGCGTGTTCAGTGAGGACGATGAAACAAACGGCAACTGCAGAGTTAAAGACGTTAGTTTTTCTTTCTCTTCTGCTGTATTTTATTTTTATTTTTCCTCTTTTTTTAGTTTTTTCCTCGCTTAGCTGCTGCTGTTGAAGCTTTAATTGCGACTGGGCAGAGTAATAACTGCGACTGCGAAATCGCAGTGGCCACTGCTGAGTGACAGGGGCGCCGTTGTGAGGGGGTGCTCAACCGGGAGGGGGTGTGGAGAACGGTGGTAGGGGGTTAGGCCTTCTGCAGCCGACAACTACGTATGAAAATGGATGGGGATGTGGCACAGGCCACGGCTCAAACTATGAAAATTGTCTAAAATGTCATGTTGAGGTTTCATGAGGCTTGAGTTTGCAGACAGGTCCTTAAAGGGGATAGCCAGTTATTTAATCCGGAGAGAAATTTATTACATTAACCCTATTTTTTGCCAAAAAAACTCAGTTTTTTGGCTGCCAAAATAAAAATAAAAGTCAGAATGAGGAATGTCATATCTCGTTGAGCTCGTTGCTTAATTTCCAATAGATTGACATTCAAACCTGGAAATTTTTTATTTTTTCCATTTTGCGCAAAAATAGATGATGTACCCCCTTACAAAAATGCGAAAATTGGTCAAAAAATAAATTTCCCTTAAAGTGAAAGGTATCGTTAGCAAATCAAGCAAGCTGCTCAAAACAGTCGGTCTTTTAACTGTACGCCTTGATTTGACTAAACTACGATTGAAAAACCGAAAAAAAATTTCGCATTTTTGACAAAAATCGGAATCTCCATTTGTCACAAAAATTTTAACCATATTTTTTGCCATAAAATTTCAGTTTTTTGGCTGCCAAAATAAAAATAATAGTCAGAAATATGAATGTCATATCTCGTTGAGCTCGTTGCTTAATTTCCAATAGATTGACATTCAAACCTGGAAATTTTTTATTTTTTCCATTTTGCGCAAAAATAGATGATGTACACAAAATGCGAAAATTGGTCAAAAAATAAATTTCCCTTAAAGTGATAGGGATCGTTATCAAATCAAGCAAGCTGCTTAAAACAGTCGGTCTTTTAGCTGTACGCCTTGATTTGGCTAAACTACGATCGAAAAACCGAAAAAAAATTTCGCATTTTTGACAAAAATCTGAATCTCCATTTGTCACAAAAATTTTAACCTTATTTTTTTGCCATAAAAACTCAGTTTTTTGGCTGCCAAAATAAAAATAAAAGTCAAAATGAGGAATGTCATATCTCGTTGAGCTCGTTGCTTAATTTCCAATCGATTGACATTCAAACCTGGAAATTTTTTATTTTTTCCATTTTGCGCAAAAATAGATGATGTACCCCCTTACACAAAATGCGAAAATTGGTAAAAAAATAAATTTCCCTTAAAGTGATAGGGATCGTTAGCAAATCAAGCTAGCTGCTCAAAACAGTCGGTCTTTTAGCTGTACGCCTTGATTTGGCTAAACTACGATCGAAAAACCGAAAAAAATTTTGCATTTTTGACAAAAATCTGAATATCCATTTTTCACAAAAATTGTAACCCTATTTTTTGCCATAAAAACTCAGTTTTTTGGCTGCCAAAATAAAAATAAAAGTCAGAATGAGGAATGTCATATCTCGTTGAGCTCGTTGCTTAATTTCCAATCGATTGACATTCAAACCTGGAAATTTTTTATTTTTTCCATTTTTCGCAAAAATAGATGATGTACCCCCTTACAAAAAATGCGAAAATTGGTCAAAAAATAAATTTCCCTTAAAGTGATAGGGATCGTTAGCAAATCAAGCAAGCTGCTCAAAACAGTCGGTCTTTTAGCTGTACGCCTTGATTTGGCTAAACTACGATCGAAAAACCGAAAAAAATTTTGCATTTTTGACAAAAATCTGAATATCCATTTTTCACAAAAATTGTAACCCTATTTTTTGCCATAAAAACTCAGTTTTTTGGCTGCCAAAATAAAAATAAAAGTCAGAATGAGGAATGTCATATCTCGTTGAGCTCGTTGCTTAATTTCCAATCGATTGACATTCAAACCTGGAAATTTTTTATTTTTCCATTTTTCGCAAAAATAGATGATGTACCCCCTTACAAAAATGCGAAAATTGGTCAAAAAATAAATTTCCCTTAAAGTGATAGGGATCGTTAGCAAATCAAGCAAGCTGCTCAAAACAGTCGGTCTTTTAGCTGTACGCCTTGATTTGGCTAAACTACGATCGAAAAACCGAAAAAAAATTTCGCATTTTTGACAAAAATCTGAATCTCCATTTGTCACAAAAATTTTAACCCTATTTTTTTGCCATAAAAACTCAGTTTTTTGGCTGCCAAAATAAAAATAAAAGTCAAAATGAGGAATGTCATATCTCGTTGAGCTCGTTGCTTAATTTCCAATCGATTGACATTCAAACCTGAAAACTTTTTATTTTTCCATTTTTCGCAAAATTAGATGATGTACCCCCTTACAAGAAATGGAGGAATTGGTAAAAAAATAAATTTCCCTTAAAGTGATAGGGATCGTTAGCATATCTAGCAAGCTGCTCAAAACAGTCGGTCTTTTAACTGTACGCCTTGATTTGACTAAACTACGATTGAAAAACCGAAAAAAAATTTCGCATTTTTGACAAAAATCTGAATCTCCATTT
Source organism: Drosophila suzukii (assembly GCF_043229965.1). Lineage (NCBI taxonomy): Eukaryota > Metazoa > Arthropoda > Insecta > Diptera > Drosophilidae > Drosophila > Drosophila suzukii. The sequence continues at coordinate 12,667,528 of NC_092084.1, read as the reverse complement.
GTCACAAAAATTTTAACCTTATTTTTTTGCCATAAAAACTCAGTTTTTTGGCTGCCAAAATAAAAATAAAAGTCAAAATGAGGAATGTCATATCTCGTTGAGCTCGTTGCTTAATTTCCAATCGATTGACATTCAAACCTGAAAACTTTTTATTTTTCCATTTTTCGCAAAAATAGATGATGTACCCCCTTACAAAAATGCGAAAATTGGTCAAAAAAAAAATTTCCCTTAAAGTGATAGGGATCGTTAGCAAATCAAGCAAGCTGCTCAAAACAGTCGGTCTTTTAGCTGTACGCCTTGATTTGGCTAAACTACGATCGAAAAACCGAAAAAAAATTTTGCATTTTTGACAAAAATCTGAATATCCATTTTTCACAAAAATTGTAACCCTATTTTTTGCCATAAAAACTCAGTTTTTTGGCTGCCAAAATAAAAATAAAAGTCAGAATGAGGAATGTCATATCTCGTTGAGCTCGTTGCTTAATTTCCAATCGATTGACATTCAAACCTGGAAATTTTTTATTTTTCCATTTTTCGCAAAAATAGATGATGTACCCCCTTACAAAAATGCGAAAATTGGTCAAAAAATAAATTTCCCTTAAAGTGATAGGGATCGTTAGCAAATCAAGCAAGCTGCTCAAAACAGTCGGTCTTTTAGCTGTACGCCTTGATTTGGCTAAACTACGATCGAAAAACCGAAAAAAAATTTTGCATTTTTGACAAAAATCTGAATATCCATTTTTCACAAAAATTGTAACCCTATTTTTTGCCATAAAAACTCAGTTTTTTGGCTGCCAAAATAAAAATAAAAGTCAAAATGAGGAATGTCATATCTCGTTGAGCTCGTTGCTTAATTTCCAATCGATTGACATTCAAACCTGGAAATTTTTTATTTTTCCATTTTTCGCAAAAATAGATGATGTACCCCCTTACAAAAATGCGAAAATTGGTCAAAAAATAAATTTCCCTTAAAGTGATAGGAATCGTTAGCAATTCAAGCAAGCTGCTCAAAACAGTCGGTCTTTTAGCTGTACGCCTTGATTTGGCTTAAATACGACTGAAAAACCGAAAAAAATTTCGCATTTTTGACAAAAATCTGAATCTCCATTTGTCACAAAAATTTTAACCCTATTTTTTTGCCATAAAAACTCAGTTTTTTGGCTGCCAAAATAAAAATAGAAGTCAGAATGAGGAATGTCATATCTCGTTGAGCTCGTTGCTTAATTTCCAATAGATTGACATTCAAACCTGGAAATTTTTTATTTTTTCCATTTTGCGCAAAAATAGATGATGTACCCCCTTACAAAAATGCGAAAATTGGTCAAAAAATAAATTTCCCTTAAAGTGAAAGGTATCGTTAGCAAATCAAGCAAGCTGCTCAAAACAGTCGGTCTTTTAGCTGTACGCCTTGATTTGGCTTAAATACGACTGAAAAACCGAAAAAAATTTCGCATTTTTGACAAAAATCTGAATCTCCATTTGTCACAAAAATTTTAACCCTATTTTTTTGCCATAAAAACTCAGTTTTTTGGCTGCCAAAATAAAAATAGAAGTCAGAATGAGGAATGTCATATCTCGTTGAGCTCGTTGCTTAATTTCCAATAGATTGACATTCAAACCTGGAAATTTTTTATTTTTTCCATTTTGCGCAAAAATAGATGATGTACCCTCTTACAAAAATGCGAAAATTGGTCAAAAAATAAATTTCCCTTAAAGTGAAAGGTATCGTTAGCAAATCAAGCAAGCTGCTCAAAACAGTCGGTCTTTTAGCTGTACGCCTTGATTTGGCTTAAATACGACTGAAAAACCGAAAAAAATTTCGCATTTTTGACAAAAATCTGAATCTCCATTTGTCACAAAAATTTTAACCTTATTTTTTTGCCATAAAAACTCAGTTTTTTGGCTGCCAAAATAAAAATAAAAGTCAGAATGAGGAATGTCATATCTCGTTGAGCTCGTTGCTTAATTTCCAATCGATTGACATTCAAACCTGGATATTTTTTTTTTTTCCATTTTTCGCAAAAATAGATGATGTACCCCCTTACAAAAATGCGAAAATTGGTCAAAAAATAAATTTCCCTTAAAGTGAAAGGTATCGTTAGCAAATCAAGCAAGCTGCTCAAAACAGTCGGTCTTTTAGCTGTACGCCTTGATTTGGCTTAAATACGACTGAAAAACCGAAAAAAATTTCGCATTTTTGACAAAAATCTGAATCTCCATTTGTCACAAAAATTTTAACCCTATTTTTTTGCCATAAAAACTCAGTTTTTTGGCTGCCAAAATAAAAATAGAAGTCAGAATGAGGAATGTCATATCTCGTTGAGCTCGTTGCTTAATTTCCAATAGATTGACATTCAAACCTGGAAATTTTTTATTTTTTCCATTTTGCGCAAAAATAGATGATGTACCCCCTTACAAAAATGCGAAAATTGGTCAAAAAATAAATTTCCCTTAAAGTGAAAGGTATCGTTAGCAAATCAAGCAAGCTGCTCAAAACAGTCGGTCTTTTAGCTGTACGCCTTGATTTGGCTTAAATACGACTGAAAAACCGAAAAAAATTTCGCATTTTTGACAAAAATCTGAATCTCCATTTGTCACAAAAATTTTAACCCTATTTTTTTGCCATAAAAACTCAGTTTTTTGGCTGCCAAAATAAAAATAGAAGTCAGAATGAGGAATGTCATATCTCGTTGAGCTCGTTGTTTAATTTCCAATCGATTGACATTCAAACCTGGAAATTTTTTATTTTTCCATTTTTCGCAAAAATAGATGATGTACCCCCTTACAAACAATGCGAAAATTGTTCAAAAAATAAATTTCCCTTAAAGTGATAGGGATCGTTAGCAAATCAAGCTAGCTGCTCAAAACAGTCGGTCTTTTAGCTGTGCGCCTTGATTTAGCTGAACTACAATCAAAATACCACAAGAAAAAATAATATTTTTGACCAAATGCTGAATCCTTCTTTTCCGCAAACAAAAAATCAGTGTTTTGGCTGCAGAAATGCTTTTTAGGGTCAGAATAAGGATTGTCGTACCTCGTTGAAGACGTTGCTTAATTTTTAATCCATTGGCATCTAAACCAGGAAATTTTTGTTCGTATAAAATTGACTATAAAATAGATTTCATTAGGACCTTTAATCTAGTTAAAGTAAAGAAGACACCCAAATATCCTGGCATTTATTGCAAATCCATAAGAACATAAGCAGCCTCGGTCAATCACTTCAAATTGGCTCCTCCCTTCATTCGTTTTCCGAGTGTATCTGTGGCAAGACCAAGCGGCCAAGGCACACAATCTCTCGGCATTATAAATCCAGTTAATATATTATATTTAAACCGTTCGTTATGATCTTAGCGCGTTCGCTTTTGCAACGCCCTGATTGCTTCGCTATTAATGCAACGGCCAGCGAGCAGGTGGAGCCATTGAGTTCACAATATGGGGCTTTGGCTTTGGTTTTCATTTTAGTAGTGGTCTTAGTTTTCAGCTATATGGCCATATCTCAGGTTTCAGCCCAAGAACCGCTCGCACCTCGTATATCGGCACCGAATCGGAGTCGCACTTAGTCACGCTCAAGTGCATCGCAGCTAACAGCTCGCTGCCTTTCTGATTATAGGACGAATGTGTTTGCTTTTTGTTTTCTGCTGTTTATTTTTTGTTTTTCCACGATTCATATGCATCTACCCTTGTAATCGCAAGAAACTTTAATTTGAAATTAGGGAAATTGTTTTTAAATTAATACCTAAGTAAATGCTGCTTAAAATATTGTAATATACATTGTAATTTTAAAACAAAGACATATTTAAAATAGCTAAGAACTTTTAAAAACCAAAGAAAATATTTATAGGGTTCCTAGTATTTTTCAACATACTAGGTATTCTAGTATATACCAAATCAAAATGTTCATGATAGGTTAGGTTTTAAGCTTACGAGCTTTATAAAAGTACAAATAAAATATCCTTAAAACATAAGAACCCTACATTAGTGACCTCACCAGAACTTGATAATTGTTATACACTTCCTTAGGTTGGGAAGTTTTTTTTGCGGTCACATGATACTTGCAAGTTCGTAACGAAAAAAAAGCTATAATAAAAAGATCAACAAATAGCTGGGCCCCAATTCCGAACTTGTTGTTTTACTTCTGTTGGTTTTATGGGTCCCCCCTTTTTTGTCAGTTGTAATCCTTGTGGCCGGCGCAATCATGGCAATCATCTCACATGTTGGGCAAAGTCCGCGCGGCACTTGACTGGGACTCGAAATGAAATCGGAATCGGTACCGGAATTGCCCTAGGAAGGGCAAGCACCCAGCACCAGCACCAAGCACCCCATCATTCCAACATCCCAGCCCAGAACAACCCAACTTCAGTCGAGGAAGCCGCAGGCAGTGCCATCGGAATTGACAATGGTAATTGAAACGCGGACGGTGAGTGCTCTCGGGAAACTCGCTTATCGTAATAAACCACTTAGGGCCAAAGTATTTCAATGTGCTGTTAGTTTGGACCCCAAGTTTTGGGCTTGAAAATCCATAGATCCAGAGTTTCGAAAGTGTGCTCTCTCTTTTTGCTTTTTAATCGCATCGGGATGAAACAAATGCGAGTATTATTATATTGGAACGGAAGTAGCCGATTCGAAATTAGAGCCCCACGCCCCACAGATGTTGTTTGCTGGACTTTTGGTTTTGGGGATGGGAATGAGGATGGGGATTTTCGTGGCGGATTTCTTGAGGATGGAATGGGGCTAATGAGTCGCTTGGAGTGTCGCACGTGCGTCTACTTTGGCTCTTGATTGCCGGAATACTTAAAGACCTCGACGACCCACTGAAGCTCTCCCCATTTTTCTCTATTAGGCGAAACATTAAGTAAATGACCATTCAAGAGCTGAATTTTTAGGTGGGCTGCACTGATAAGGATGATTCCGTTGGTATTTTGTAGTATTACATGGCAGATTCCAATTGCATTTCAACGGAATGTCGAACACTTAACCCCTCTGCATTGTCAATTTTTCTGGGAGCAATTCCGAATAAATAATGATCAATGCTACACGTGTTCGACTCCATACATCTTGTCAGCATCTCAAAAGGAAGAAGCCCCATCTCAAAGTTACTACATATAAGGCCATTCCAAAATCTCTGACAGTGCGTGTAAATGAATTTATGGGGGTAGGGGTTAATTTATGAGTGTTACAAACCTCAAAGGCATGATGAATCTGTGCGGAACTAGGAAATTGGCTTGTAAAACCAATTCATATTTATAAAGTAACGCTCACTTTATAACACCATTATAAAAATATATAACAATAACGGTTTCGTTTTTCTTTCTCAATGACCACTGAGTTCATTTTAATCTTAACACTTGACATCTCTAAACTCAAATTAAATAATTGCAGTGCAATATCTGCGAGGCTTGTAGATTTAAAGTAGCTTCGTCTTATAGCTTCCCCCTTCTCTCGAAGATTTGGTGTGCAGATTTTTATTGGTTTTCTGGTTAAATGAGCTACAATCCGCATTTCCCACTTTATCCTACACAGCAACTTAAATTGACTACATTTTAATGATAAAATTATGCACTGAAATTAATATTAACATATATCATTCTTGGTTATAGAGTAATATTTAATAATACATAAATATCTGTTGGATTTGATAGAACAAAGTATATTTCTGCGTGTAGGTCTGCGGTGTCCCTACTTTTATAGTTGGTACTCCCCTGCCCAAGCTCATTCAATGACATTCGCAGACATTAGCAAATCAATGGCAGAATGCACTCGCTCCCATAAACATGGAGGGTAAATTGATTTTAGGAATTTTCGCGCGTGCATTTGTTTTTCCCTTCATGCGTTAAGTGAACAACTGCGCTTAATGATCAGCCGGCGAGGAGCAACAGGAATACCATATACCATATACCATATACCATATACCATGCTATGCCATACCATTTCGACTTCTGGTTGCCTGCAATTATGACTATTTGCATAGCACATTGCATTCATGGCTCAACTCGGACCAAGTCAACGCAACTTGGCGTCGAAATCATTGTCTTTGGATTTGTAACGTTCTGTTTATTTTGCACCGTACCGTGGTTGTACTTGAATGGAAAATTTCGAAAGTCTATAATTATATATGTATGTAGTATGCAAATGCGGGTAGAATGCCAAAAACTAACCTAGTTTTTAGCTTAGCGCTTTAAAAAATCTATTATTATTTTTAGATCCTTAAAAAACTATTTTATAACTAAAAAATATGTGTTGGGCAAAATAAAAACAAATATTTATAAAGATATTCTTGACTAGTATATTTAAAAATCATTATATCAGAAATCCTTGAAGCTTTCTTGAGCAAAAAGTATTAACCATAAACATTTCTTAGTTTAAGACTACCTTTATACTTAAGTTAGGAACTGATGACCTAGACACTATTAGTTTTTCTCAGTGCATTCTGCACTACGCTTAGTAGCTATGCAGCTGGTTCAAGCAGCCCAGCAAGGGCCTTATGGGCTGGGTTTATAAATACACATATTCACACTTTCACGTTCGAATTGAGCTAATTGAAACGTATCTTCATTAACTGCATCGGCAAAGACCTCCGGCCATCTGGCGGTATTGCCACCAGCAGCAGGCGCAGGTTATGGCCTGCATTCAACAAAAAAAAAATATATATAAAAAAAATCCAGTCAGTGCCATGGTCGTGGGTCGTGGTAATGCCCCCTTCGCGATTTTTTCTCCCGGCCAAGACAAACACTCGTAAGTTTACTCGCACTTGTACTTCTTATTTGTGGCAGGTTGCCAACGAGGAACGGGGCACAATGACGAGGAACTCGGAAACTAAATGGCACTACCCAAAGTCAAATTAAAAGGTAAACCAATTCAAAATATTGACAAAACTTAAATTATTTTAGGTAGATCATTTTACTAATATAAGTTTTTATGCCTTCTTAGGATTTCCAACTGAATATATGTTAATATAAAATATTTATATAGCGTGATAATATCTCAACATTAAACAGATGGGAAAATTAGTTGACCTGAACTGATGACAGTTATTTGCGGCGAGCAACCACAACAGGGAATGCTAATACGGAACTCAAGACCTTATTGTCCTGTATACCACATTCATTGTTAGTTCCTTGTATTTTTAATTAATTAATTTGGACATTGTAAATGTTAAAAAAAAAATGTTGGTATTTCCACAGATTTGGAAGAGCTTTCTGCATCCTTTTCGGCAGGGTCTCAACGGCCATTGCCCACAGGTACGAGTTTGTATTGTAGCGTTTTGTTAAATCATTTTCATGAATACCCTATGTACTATATACACTTTGGGGGGCGTGGGAGGCTGGAGAACTGAACTGAATACCCAGCCGTCGAGGTCAAATATCCGAGTGTCCGAAGCCAGAGTTCACGTTTGTTTCATGTTTGTTTTTAACGCAATGGCGACGACGGTTTTGATGTTAGGCCGCTTGTAGTCAAATTGGTTTGCCTTTGTTTGGTCCACATAATGGTCTGGGCAAGGGCAAAACAGACAAAAAAAAAAAAACACAAAAATACGAAATAAAAAAAAAAAACTCAAGCGGAGCAAAATGAAAAAGGGGAAAAAATTCACAAATTACTCTCATTTCGTTAAAAGGGCACAAAGGCTTCAGCAGCGGCGGCGGCGGCGGCAGCAATAATAAAACGACATAATCATCGTCGCCGTCATCTTATCCGTGGTTAAAAAATTAATAATTTAAATTTATGGAAAAAGGAAAGAGAATGAAGCGACGAAGTCATCGCCAAAACAACTTCAAAGCTGTAGTCTATTATAAGGCAACATGACTCAAAACGGACACGACGAGGTCTGTCGGTTTCGTCGCAGATTGGATGTGTCCGTGGCACAGTGGGAGATTTGGCCAGTCTTGCTCGGTAAAAGTCTATTTTAATTGTTGTTTTCAAGGTGCGTATTTGGTAAGAAAAATCTGAAAGAAACATATATGTTTGAACGTAATATCTCAAGTGAAAACTAAAAGCCTTGGGGTCACCTTACGCATGGTATGGCTCTAGGAAATCGAAGTCCGGTTGATCAAGTTATATGCTCTGGAAGTTAAGTTTGGGGTCACCTTTTGAAATATCTATGGTGAATTGAAAAATTGTAAATCAAATTTGGGAAGAATTAGGCCACAAACTAATAAAAGTATGACTCATCCAATTCGGAATCGGATTGATCAAGGTACATGCTATGGAAGTGCAGTTTTGGGTCACCATCAGCATAAGTAACTTAAAAAGGAATATTGTATTACCAATGGTAAGAGAATTCAATGACAAACTTATACAGGTATGGCATTTCGAAATCGAGATCCAAACGACCAAGTTATACACTCTACAATAAAAGCTTAGGGTCACCATTATACCACCACCGCTATCCGACCACAACCACTGTGCAGTGGTACCTAATAAATAAGAGGAACACTGATTGCAAACCTCGGATGTAGCATTCCCAGGCTCCCACATTGGAACCTTCCTATTTGCGATTAGATACGACTCTTCAAGTGGGCTTTCGAGTCGTGGTCCCATGGGCTTATCAACGGGTTCGGGAAACTTAATGACAAAGTCACACGCTTTGATTTCGCATTAAAACATTCGAGAGGAACAAAAAACTGGTGAAGGTGAAGGGAAAGGGAGAAAAGGCAAAGGGAAAGGGGAATACAAATTAAAGAAAATGATTAATTGGTTTCGACGAATCAACGTAGGGCTACCAGCAATACCAATTTGCTCTGGTTTCATTTTGGCCATCCTTATCGGAACTCGGGTTCACATGAGCCTGTCTCCCGAATGGCCAGTTATGAAGGCTTAAGACAGCATACATAATGGGAAATTGGGGGAACCTCTAGACTAATTTTCAGAAGAACATCACAATAAATTAACAAATAAAAGTCGGCCTTCCAAATGGATTTGTCCATACGTGTGTATCCTTATGTACAATCAAATAAAGGTAAATTTTTGTTGGCCAGAGGAACCTGGAACCTGGAACCTTGTCTCCATGTCTCCATCGGTCCTCGTCCCAGTTTCAGTTTCATTTTCTGTCCCTATGTTTTTTTTTTGTTTTTTGTTTTTTTTTGGGAACCCACTTGATTATTCCTGCAATAATACGAATGTGGCCGAGAGCAGAGGAAACAATCTGGCCAACATTTACTGTCGCCGACGTCTCGAGTTGGTCTCCTCCTCCTGCCAAAGCGCTGCTTTTTCAGCCTGTCGTATGCGGTATTATTCCCCGGTTTTAGGGACTCCATTAAAATAAGTGCCTAATTTCATTTATCCTCGCTGGTTCGCTGGTTGGTTGCCTGGTTGATTGACTGTCTGGCTGGCTGGCTGGCTTGCTGTCAAGTTATAAGTTACAAAAATCGCCAAAATGGATGCCTTAACGTCAAATCCGGGCGCAAAAACAAAAAAAAAAAGAAAAAGAAAACAGAAAAAAATGTGGATCGACAAAAAGAACGGGGCAACATCCGTTCCATTCCGTTCCTTTCGGTCCTTTCTTGGTCACGAAAAGATATCAAAGGGGACCAAAACTTAAGCCTGGTGCCCAGAGCCTTCGGGGCTCATAGAATGAATCTTAATGAATTTCGATTCGAAATATGCAGGAGTCGGCCGGTGGGTGTTACCTTCTGGCAGTAAAGTCAAAAAGTGGCATCTTTTAGAACCCCAGACACATATCGTATATGATGTGGACACAGTTTTTAAAGCTGTCTCTCTCTCTTCGCCATTTACTCGTTCGCTCGTCCAATCTGTGGGCCTTTGTTGTCCTTCTTATTGTTATGGCTTGGTTTTTTTATTTTTTTTTTTATTCTTAATTTTTTTTAAGGCTCTCCAGTCTCGTAAGCGCCGCCGCCGATCGTTCCTCACATTCACACGGATCAAACAAAGACACCAACGGACTGAGAGGACCCGAATACACGAATATATGAGCCAGGCACGCAAATTGCGACTGGGAATGGGTATGAGAATGTCTGCTAACCATGGCCGGGTCACGCCGTCTTTTTTGGCAACAAACTTTAACAAAATCGTCCACTGCACGCACTCGGGTTACCAAAAAAAAAAAAAAAAACACAAAAAAACAAACAAAAAACACCGAAAAAACAATCAAATTAGAGGCAGCAACTCCGCGAACATTGTATCGGTTGGCCAGTCTATCGGTGGAAGGAAATTAAAAGGGGTTGGGAACTCGAGACTGCATCGATGGCATTTAAAGTCAAATTCATTTTTTTACGCCTTAAAAAAGGCCAAGCAGGGGAGAAAACATAATGAAAATGGTTTAAACTGTCTTGGGAGAAAAGGAATGGGAATTCTACGGTTAGAAAAATTAAAAAACTCGGAGGGATGGTTTAAGAACTTTTTTTTATAGAGATTATAGCAAGCAGAAAAGGTGACAAATATTTTTAAAAATTTCAGAACTGTCCTGAGTAAAATTATTTAAACAAGGAGGACTATTCAACAAATTGTAAAATTAATAAAACAAATGTTTATTATATGAAAATTTGCTTAAGATCAATAACAGACATTAGAAATACCTAAAAATCATGTAAGATTTATACAACTCGTTCTTAATATTTAAGTTTTTATTAAAATACACATTTACAATGTCAATATTTTTCCAAAAAGTTCCTAGAATGTGATGTAATTTCTTCCCCCAACTTTCAAGAATACTTCGTGATATAGAAGAGGACCAGACTGTTAAAAATCTAGAGGCACGCGCGATGTTGCAAGCCTTTTTCTTTTGTATATATCTTCAAATTAATGTGACTTGCCATATGAAGGTACAAAAATCTTTTCTCGGTCGTATGTACGAGTACAATTTGAAGTGTTAATGGCTCGTGAGTCAACGTATTCCTTGAATCAATAAACATACAAAAAACAAAAAAAAAGCAAAACAACAGAAAAGATTAGAAGAAGAAAAAGAAATCATTTGCGTTTTATATAAACGAGCTACCGAAGCGATTTGTAACGATACATTCCAAGCAGAATGTCTACATTTGGTCGCAAGTACCGACGACTACCAAAAATATCTTTAAGTGTCTTGTATTTGTTTACTTCCAGCTAAATGTTTACCCAAGATCGAAATAAAAAATGTGTAGTAGGCATTAAAGTTTTGGACCGCTATTTTTCACGTGGCATATCCCCATCGCCACACTATGTATCTCCACTAACTCGAAGACAAGTGGAATGGGCATTGGAATGGGATTGGAAATGGGCGTAGAGTTGGAGGGAAGTGAGACGATTAGATAAATTTGAGGAGATTCTGGCAAACGGGCACTGAGTACCAGAACTCAAAAGAAAGAACCTGGCCAGATTGGCATTTACTGCTGCCACTCGCACTCACCCGATCAATCCCTGCCTATAAACAAAGTCCAACACTCGGCTAAAAATACAAATGATGCTGCCGAAATGTACACATCTTAGCATTGGCCACTTTCAACTTTGCTCATTTTTTACATTTGCACATCTCAAGAATAGTTTTTGGAATGTGCAGTTCTTCAAAAAGTCATCACGACATTGAGAAAGTGCCAACTTGAATAGGAACTCCATATGTCTAAAGGATTTTCAATCAGTTTTACCTGAGTAAATTTTCACTCATTGGTTCTGAAAGCTCATTTAAAATGTTGAAGAGATTTCTGGTGGCACCCAAATACCATTTTCGGTAGGTTATTGTTTATTTATTTCGCAACAGTCAAAACCAAAAGAGAGATGATTTTCTTTGTCGGGTGATAAACCGATCAATTTGTTAATACAAGGTATCCATAGAGCCCTAAGCTATTGGTTCTGATATTCATAATGTTTTTAGCATGAATTTTGTATGTTATGTATGTTTTTACCTCGTTACTCATTGAGTGAAAGGTATATTGTATTCGAGAAAAGTATAATCAATCTGTAAAGTATATAAATTATTATCCATTGAAATCCAATTCCTTTACATTACAAGTTTCGTATAATTTTCAAGGGGTTTTTACCAAAATGTAATATATTACGCCTGAAAGTACGCTTTTGTAACAGTGGGTATCTTGAAGTTGAAATAGTATAATCGATCTATAAAGTATATACATTTGTATCCATTAAGATCCCATTGATATACACTACAAATTTCGTATAATTTTTAAGGCGGTTTTACCAAAATGTAATTCATTACGCCTGAGAGTTGGCAACACTTTTCGTAACAGTGGGTATCTCAAAGTCGGGAATCTATTATTTTTTATATTTCTATCGAAATCGGAACAGTATTTTTTTAAATATTCGTAGGGTGTGGGGGTGGGCTAAAGAAAAATATAAACATATTGGAATAGATAGAACTGCGTATTCTTTTGCCAGGCAGAACGAATGCGAGTACGTTCGAGTGTAATAAAATTTCATCGGCAATGGCTTGAGGTGAATCCACGCCGAAGAAGGGATATGGCGGATCGTTATGTACATATTTCCAGATCTTTTTCGTTTTTTTTTTTGTTTTTGGGGGCGGGGGTGGTGTTGAGACTATTAGGTAGAGACCGCTATTTGCGGCATTTGGTTTTGGCCAGGGCGTTTTGTTTGCTTATTCATAATTGTTATTAGAGCACATTTTTCATCGTAATTTCTTTCACGCGAAATAGTAAAAAATAAAGACATCTAAAAAGTTGCCCCGTTGTGCGCCTTTGTTGATATTGTTTTTGTAGCTGTTTTTCTCCTGGTGCCGCTGATGATGTTTTGCCCGACTTGAGTGTGCGGCATTTGACTCCAAAGGCCTATTAGTGCGCCTTGTTCGCCTTTGTGCCTCAACGCTCCTATGATTTTATATTTTATACATGTACTATACGGTCTTTATAGCCAATCCATGCCCATGCCCATGCCCATGCCCCACCGACCTCGAGCATTTATAATTTTTGCTTTTAATTCATTAATGACTTTTGTAAGTGTATCCCTCGCAATTAGTCACCCTGCCCAGTCGCACATATGCCAACAATCTCTGCGGTCCACCCGTTCACAAATATACCTACCCATATATTCATACTTATATAGATTTTACATATATCCCCACCTAGTCGAATCGAACAGTCCATTCCGATACATATATATCCATGCAGCTGCCCCGTGTGCAATTGCCTCGGAACAACAAAAGACAGAAGAAGCACAATACCTAATTGTTAAGTATCAACAAAGTATAAATCTAAGATGCAAAGCAAAGCAAACCAAACCGAAAACCAAACGAAGACGATTTAATTATATGAAATCCACGCATATCCAAAATTGCCTGCCTCGGAATAAAAACAAAATAGACAAAACACATTCAATCCAAAATGTATACAAAAAGTAAGATATTACCATTAATATAGGGCAGCGCGCCGACAGAGACCAAGTGCGAATGATGTGCAACAGATGGCCCCGCCGAATTCGGAATTCTCTCGGCCCGTGTTGGCGACGTTCATGATTTCATGCACTGAAAAGAAATATCAGAGATCTATTTAGGTAACCTTTTTCTACACTAGAACCTCCCCAAGCGAAAATAATGTTCACTATAGCTCTAAAACGTAATTAAATCCTTTAATACATAATTTAGATCTCTAAAACATTGCGAAACCTCTTAAATAATTTCTTTAACATTCCGAAATCTTTACAATTTTATGAACTCTGTAATATATAATTAAAATCTCAAAGAAATTATGAAATCTCTAGAACATAATAGAATGTCTGAAATATCCTGAAACCTCTGAAACCTTTTGTTATGCCCAAATCAGTATTTTAATACCACTGCTGTCAAAATCTCTAAATTTGCCTGTGTCAATAGAAATACCAATTTTTAATCTGTTACTTAAGCCTAGAAGTTAAGGTTTAGGGGGGTAAATAAAATATAACAAGTTCATTAATTAAATCTCATCACATACTTAAATAAGACTTTTTGGTCAACGTTTTAGTATTTCTGATAGTATTTTTATTTAGTATTTTTTTTGGATCTTCAGTCTAATGATTATGTTATGTTATGATTCAGTCTAAATGATTAAACTTGGTTTATCTATAACTACCAGCTCTTGTTTTCAGTGCAGAACAGCAGAAGATGGCGTTGATCAGTGGTTTGGGAAAAGTCCGGGAGCTTTCACCGTTCGCATGCATCACTTCACCACTCCACCGCCCCAGAAAATATCCCCATTTCCCCATAGCCACATCCAGATCGCATAGTATCTGTATCTGAATGCGAATGTTTGGATCTGGATGCTGATTCTCAAACAGAAGAACGTCGGCGATGTAGAACCGAAACTACAGAGGCATCAGCAGATCAGAAGATCAGCAGGGGAGTGGAAGTCGAATCGGTCGGTGAGCACTTAGACACTTGAGTTGTCCAAAGATCTATATGTGTGTATAGGATCTATAAGAAAGGGGTGGCGCGGGGAGTTGGGCGCACGTGAGTGTGTACGAAATGGATCAGGACTGTTTCATCTTGAAATGTTCGAAGCCACAGCAGGTTGTCTTCAGGCCAGAATCGGATGCAGATATAAACATTCCCACTCCCATTCCAAAGTATATACATTTTCCAATTGCCCTTCTATTCGCTCACCACCTATGATTTTCGGGTACGCTGAGAGAAAAGTGTTGGTTGTAAGATCTTCATTAAGGAAACGTATCCTTACGTCCGTGATATATATTAATCTATACCTATTTTAAGTAAAGTTGCTAAGGAGGCATTATAAAATAGTAGCCAAGCCCTATAAAAATATAATTTGCTTGTCCTGCCCTTTGCTGTAATATGTACAATTTCCCCGTGACTCTCACAAATGCGGGCCTAATCAGCTGTGAAAATGCCGGAGACGGTAATATCTTGCGGATCCCTTGAGTGCCAGACGACTGGCTTCTTTTGCCCAGACGGGGTCATAAAAAGGTGGGAAGGTTGATAAATTGAATTGATTGATCGCGCTAGAAAGCGGTATGAATAACAGCAGTAACAAGCGGTAATCACAAAATAGTTTCCACTGATTTTGAGTTATGGGAAATTTTGAATATTCCGAAACGAAATTACGTCTCAAATATCATTAACCGTGCGATGGTCATTCCAATATGCTCCCAAGCCAGTATGCTAACACTTAATCAAGTGGCCGAAAGATGCACAGTGGGCAAAAACAGTCAAAACGTTACTTTTGATACAGTAAATAAATAAAATAAACTTCTTTATTTATTAAATTAAATATTCCCTTTAATATCCATCTATACATATATTTAAATTTTAGCACGTTTGATAAATAAGTTTTAGTTGCCTATTTAAATGGGCATATTTTAAACTTCTAGAAGGTTAACATAATGTGTTAAATATATCTTGTTTTGATATATTTTTTATAGAATGAATTTTCATTTTAATATTTACAACCCAAATAAACTTCAGTGGCCCCACAGTGCGATGTAGGAAGATACGTCTGGAAAAAAGGCGGGTTCTCCCAGAGCTGAATTTTGGTTGGCCATTAAATGTAATGACATCAAGAAAGGAAGCTAACTGCTTAAAGCTTAATAAAAAACGAATTAGTCAATACAAATCTACGAAAATACTTTGAGTACCAACATTTTAAGCCCTTAACTATTGATGTATATTTTAAAAATAGCAACTATTTCTAAAACTAAATAAACACAAATGCCACATATAAAAAATATTATAAACATTTTTTAAGATTCATAAAAATATAATATTATTTATAAAATAAGCTACATGTTTATTTATCAACGACAGTTCGAATCGAAATCCTTTAACTGGGCCCAAATTCTACCTGACAAATCTGTTGATATATCAAGCGGACACAATCGACATTTGACAAAAAGCCTTTGCAGCCGCAGCTGAGCCTTAATCACCTTGTAATAGCCGGTAAGTGCATGACTTCCCAAATCTTTATCTCGATTTCCTACACTCCCATACCAAACTATCCCATCCCCATACCAAACCATACCATACGGCGACCTGCGTTTTTATTTTTTTCAACCAATTCACTGTGACTCTGCTGGGTTTTTAATTATTTTGTCACTAGCTTATCGGCGGGGCCATCGACAAATCTTGACAAAGACATGACATGGAACAATTTGTTCCGAGCGCCGTGCGATTGTGACAAATTATTGACAACAGTATCAGCGGCTGGAGAACGAAGGCGCCACCGAGAGACCAAATCAGTTATCCAGCCATCCCATCCCATCCCATCCAATCGAATCCAATCCAACCGAGCATCCAGTCAAATAGCCACCGACCAAGCCCGATTCTTGAGGTATAAGCCATCAATCTCAATCTGATAATGACGCCGCTGAAGCGCCAGAGTGCCCGATTGTCGGGCTAAAAAGAAAACATACAGACACACACTCTGGTCTGAAATCAAAGTCACTCACTCACACACACTCACTGGGATCTGGGTTTCGAGATCTAAGTGTTCTATAAGGAGTGATTCCCAAGTCGTCTCGTCTGGAATATCGTCTCCTAGGATGGAACCAGTGATGCCAATTTGTTGACCAACATAGGTTAGTTCTAAAGTTGCGGTTATGTGTTCTATAGGATGCAGTTCCTACTTTTAAGATGGAACTAAAGATTATATATTACTGACTAATATTAGTAGTTTGAAGGATTTCGATTATAACTATGTTCATAATATGATAATACTTTAGGTAATGACAAAATTGAAACATGTCATATGGGTATTACCCAAAAAATGGTCAGTATCGTCGGGAAAATATCCATATTTTCAGAACTGTTTGCGACAGCTACTGCGGCAGAACACACACTATACAGGGGCGGGCGATTCTTTACATAATTATTACGTTTTCCTTTATGCGGGGAAAAAGTGCTCGTTCATACATAGAATAAATGGACGGAGTCGCAGTCGGCGACGGAGACGAAGTTCTGGGATTCCAGACACAATGCCAGTGGCCAACAGAGGTCCATGCTCTACGCTATACGGCCAGTCCCAAAGTCCCATAGAGTGTGCGCCAAAAGTAGAAAGTAAATGCCGATGACTATGGACTAATCTTAAAAATGACGGGAAAATGTCAGTCACTATCACAGATCAAGCGTAGAAAAAATCATTAATTTAAATTGTGACCATCTACTCGACATCGACATCGCCATCGACATAGCACAGCCATCGAGCACGGCCCAGAACATCGGCAATGGCAACAACTTGGCCAACAAACCAACCGACCAACCAACCAACCAACCGACCAACCAATCGACCAACCACAACTACAAAGGCCAAGAGACGGGGCCACTGAAGACCGTCGATTGCCATATTGTCGAAATCAAATTGACCGACGAGGCTGGTTTTTGGGGGCTGTGACTGAGTCTCAGTGACTGAAACTGGGACTGGCACTGGGATTTTGTCCGATACGGTGGGTCTTTTTTCGCCTCTTTTTATTTTGGAGAAAGGCGAAAGTGTGTGCGAGTGTGAATGTGATTGGCACGGAGTGGTCAGCGTGTCCCATGCTGTGTCTTAGTTATAAACAAATCCACCAAATCGATGAAAAATCATTTACGCAAGTATTTTTTAGTCATATACTATCTGCTATGGCTAGAAGGCTATTGTGAAAGTTTCAACCTATTAGCTTCACAAAAATCAAATGGTGAGGCTTTTTGTCAGAGTTATACGGACAAGGTTATACGGACAGAATTATACATATGGGCAGATAAATTTAAAGATATGAAGACTTATATATTGATAAATATTCCGAAAGATATACAGTCAGTTACAAGGACAAACTTAAGGACAGATATACGGACAGTTATAAGGACAAATTTAAGGGAAGGTGAACGGACAGCCATAAGGACCAAATTAATTACAGATATACAGCCATGTATAAGCTCAAATTTATAGATAGATAAAATAAGATAAATAGGGACATATTTAAGGACAGATATACGGACAGTTATAAGGACAAATATCAGAACATTTATACGGACATTCAGACATGGCTACATATATCGCCTCGCCTGGTTATGTTGGCTCTTCATTTCCAAAGGGAGACTAAGTCATAATTGCCTTGAAAATTGTTGATCCTGTTGGATTGTGTCCAAGACTTACGTCGGTCTTATAAAGCGAGTTCCCCTGCAGGGTGATCAACTGGGCTGGGGACACCCCCCGTTTTCTAGTATCATTAAGGCGAGCGTTAAAATCAGTCAGGTATACGACAACGCCGAAAACTTTGCATAGTTCGTTGGGGGAGGGGTGATGGAGTTCAGATGAGATGGTATGGAGGGGTACTACGGGCACAACTTGTACAACACACAGGGCACACACAAGTTCGAGAAAAGATTGCGTGGTATGGGTATGAGTTATTGTTCGTGGTGCTTCGGTAATCTGGAGGACTGTGGCGATAAAACATCAAAACAAAATTCCGAAAGAAACGATTAATCTTTTGGTCATTTTCATTTGATTGACGGATGGGAAGTAAATACGAGAATGAGATGGAAATATAAATGAAATATGCGAGATTTCAAGTGAGCCATAGTAAGACATATTGGAATGGTTTTGGATTGGATTGGATGGGGTCGGCGTAGCCCGGCAAGACGAATTATACTTGGAGGAGCCCAGTAACTAGCACAGATGATCAAAGGAGGTTACGCGTCTGCCTCGTCGAGAAACAAATGCATTTTGGGCGATGCTCAATAGTAGTTACCTGATCATTGGGACAACCGCAGCCGCAGTTTCTAGGTTGATTATCGTGTGTATCGGGTATATGCGAGTATACATGTGTGGATTCCACGTAATCCAACCCAAAGCGAACGAAACTAAAACAAATTCAAGTCAAAGAGAAAAGGAAAAGGGAACGCCTACCGCGGAAGCAGACGTTTGACTGCCCGAAACCGGCAATTATCAAAATATGTGCATTAATAATGCGTAGGGGAATGAATCAGCTGCCGCCGAGGTGATCTTAGGTGATCCGAAGAGTGAGGTAAGATGAGGCGAGGTGACGACCCCGGGAGAGACACCGAACTATCACTCCGGATCGGGGTGGACGACGTCACCGCTATCGCCGACGGATACGCCCAATGCAGATAGCCATCCGAAAGGGGACACTAAAAAAAATTGATGTTAAGTGATGGCTATAGCTCTGTTTTGATTTATCGGGATTAATAAAGTGGGATTAATAAAGTGGGATTAATAAAGTAGAATATAGGAAATAAAAATTCTTTTTTAAAGAATGCTTCCGGAATGCTTCTGGAACGCTTCTAGAATGCTTCTTTTATAGCTATTAAATAACCGATTCTAAAAAATATATTTTTTAATTTTCTTTGTAAATTAACTTGAAAGTTAGAGCACAGCTCGGCCCCAATTTTTCTCAGTGAAAAGAGGCCCTTAGGGCCAACCATGCCTGTGTCTCTTCCTTCTTCTCCGCCTTCAAGTTCCACGGTCACGGCCATGGCCACGAAAACGGCTGCGGAAGGCATTTCAATCTAAAGACTCTGCCCGCTGTGAATGCGCTAATTAAAAATGTCCTTCGACAGGGACTCACCGCAAGTATTCGTGGGCGTGGTCAAAGGTTGCAAAAAAAAAGTAAAAAATAATAAACGAGAACACTAAAAAATCATTTCGTTTTTGCCAAAGCCTGCGAGGGTTCCATACTGGAAACCAAATAAAAAGGGGATGCATTTCAATTTCAAAAGTTCCTTTGCAGTGTTTGCAATAGCACTCTGACATAAAAAAACAACACAAGTTTTCAATCCACTTTGCATCCGATCGAATGGAAATTGGTTTGGTTATATAGGCTTTTTTTTCTGTAGGGAAGTTGGCTTACAAATCCATTAAGAATTTTTACGTTAGGTATTAATCTAAAACTTACAAGTTTACTTGATTGCCAAACATTTTTAATTTGCTGAATAGAAAACGGCTTCAAAACTTATAAAATGTACTTACAACATATTTTTTTAAGTCCCAAACTTTGGTTGATTTTAAATCCTTTACGCAAAGCAGAAGAGGTTTGTTGACCACAATTTTTTTTGACTTTCAGTACGAGTAATCTAGGTCCTCAGTAATATTTTCTTTGCATACCATTGTACTCTGCTAGTTCCAATCAAATAGTTTTTGCTCCTCGAAAAACCCCATTTTCGTTCGTCATTTTCGGTCTCTGAACTCAATTTCGGACAAGATACAATACTATTAGTCATCGAGTACATAATCGAGTGCCTTCGAATCGAATGCTAAGGTCCCCTGTCAATTAAAGTTTTTACTCATTTGGAGGCAGACCAAAACCCCCACTGGGGCGTCTGTTTCGCTGTGGTTAGATCATTTACTCGTCCAGTCTTCGGTCATCGACGGATGACAGCCCCCAAAATCAAACTAAAAATCCAAATCGAAATCAAAGGAAAACGAATTTAATATGAAAGCAGCGAGTCATGCGGGCCGAAGCTTCGGTGCTCTCCGTTTGATAATGTGGTAATGATGTAAATGATTAATTTCTTGAATAATTCGAAAAATCACGAAAACGTAATGAGAACAAATTATGTGGCGTCGTCTGAGGAGACTTGTAGATGTTCTTCTGAGTGGGTCTTGTCGCTTTTTGAGAGCCTTTCCAATTTTTTGTAGGCTTTTTTTTTTGGTTAAAATTGCCCAGTTCTGGTCGGTCTGTTGGGCTGATTAAGAATATAAATTTCTAGAATTACTTAAGACATCGTATTTACAGACCGTGACCGGGGATGCACCTGCCAATAATTTATACCAACCACAATGGGTGACAAAAGTTGCAGTGGCAAGTGCAAAGTCGCCTGAGATAGAGTTTAAGGTCATTATCCATCTGAAGACCCAGCGAAGAGAGAAGCCCCCGAGACTTTTGTGAGGGGTTGACAACATGGGCCTTAGAGCTCCTGATTATGTATTCATGCATACGTTAATATGCCTCGTTGAAAATACCAAATACTCGTAGCGCACCCCCCCACCACAAGCCGGTATAAGTAGTGGGCTTATGTTTATGCGCCGATCCCGAGCGTGTGGTTCGAATTAAAGTCGTTGGACGCTCCCGTTGCCGTTTAGCTGGAAATGTTGCGGCGTAAAACGAATGCGCGAACTACTGCGGCATGAAATTAAATCCAACTTGGTACCGAACTATAGGAGACGGCGACCAAGACGACGCTATCTTGCATATCCAAGTGGTATGCTATGCTATGGTATGGTATTGTATGGTATGGTATGGTATGGTATAGTGCAGTGCAGATCCAGCAGATATTCAACAGATGCACATGCATGTGTTGTGTCCGAGAAGCCGAAACCGAACGAAACCAAACCAAACCGTACCGAAACCGAAACAAAGAAAACTTTTCTCTCCAGTGCCGCACAGTTGTCCAACCGTGCCATCATGGTGATGGGTGATGGCGAATGTGGATGTGGATGGCCATGTGGATGTCCATGTGTCCATTGAGTCCATGTGCATAGAGAGGGCACTTGTTCACTGCCCCAGAAACGAACGGAACGCAATCGCGAACGCAAGCCAAAACGCTGGCAAAACCAACGCTAAAACGCTATAACGCTGAAACGATCCAACGATCCAACGATGATCGCCACATTTTCTTCATTTTTCGCTCGTCTTTCTGTATTTTTTTTTTTTTTTTTTTGTATCTTCTCGTGACCGCCCTCCACAACCACTCTCTGCCGTCTTTTCCTTATTAATGAGCATCGTGAAAAGTGCGACCAAATGTGACGTTTAAATATTCATGAATCACCAACTATATCGCACAGCCAGTTCCAGTTTCTTCACTCGGTGCCTCGGGTTTTTGGTCTCCGGCGCGGGTCCAGTTTATCTACCCAACGACTTCCGTCGTCCGGACTTTAGTTTACATATTAGACCAAATTGCTGAAAGCGTTTTTGTCTCCCCGGTTTTCTCAATTAACTGCTCGACTATATTGTCTCAGATAAGCTAATGAGGCACAGGGGATTTCCCGGGGGGGTTTTAGGTAGGGTTCAGAAACTTTGGTATAACAAAAAAAAAATATTCCGAAACTTGGAGAATACTTTTTGATGAAGCCATTATCATACACAAAGAAAATCACCGAGCAGTGACATCTTATCTTATAATTTATGAATGATTATAAGATAATATTATAATGATTATATTATAACTAAGGGAAGTTTGGAAGCTTTGGTATCACAAAAAATATTTCAAAACCTTGAGAATATATTTGATAGAGCCATTATAACACAAATCCCAAACCAAAGAACAGTGACAAATTATCTTATAACATATGTATGCTTATAAGAAAATATGAAAACTATTATATTATCATATTCAGGGAAGTTCGGACACTTAGGTATAACAACAATATACGAGAAACTTGGAGAACATGTTTGATCACACGCATCTTATCTTATGATATAAGAATGTTTATAAGAAAATATTATACCGATTGTATTATAATAAAACATCTGCCCTACATCCATTAGCAAATAAAATCCCCTCATTTATCAGCAATCTGGAACGATTAAAAGTTTCCAAGAGAAGAGTCAAATGTTCTAGATATTCTGCAATTGACAGATTCATTCTCGGAGCCAGGGGCTTGACATTTTGATCGCTATCGTATATGCAAAACAAACAGGCCTTTGATTGCATTGCACATTATGCATCCCGTCCGTACATATATACACATGTGTGTATAAAGTCGGTATCATAATGCCCCGTGGATGTGGATGGGGATGTTGATGGAGCTGGGGATGGGGATTTGAATGTGTTGCAGAGGCAGGGCTAATGACTGCGGATTCCGAAAGCGCCCAAATTAAACCATCATAATTTGAGTAATGATTGAAAACCCTAGGGTATTTTACGCATATACTTACGTACACACACTCACTCACTTACTTACCTTGTAGCGAATTTTTTTTAACCGAGTCCTCCGGTTGCTTGGTTTAATTTGCATATGTAAATGTGCTTTCTGCGTTGTCCCCACTTGCAGTGCCTTTGAAGTCGCAGTTCCTGGTCCCGGTCCTTTGCTCGACTTTTTCCCTAAATGAATTTCGCAATTTGCATCGCCCAAGTGTTAAATAAGTCGTTTATTGCGCATTAAAAGACAGCCAATTTCCACTAAATTATATTTGCGCATATATATAAAAGTTATCCAGGAGCCGGTTGGCTAACGAGATGATGATGGATCATGTGCCGCGAAAGTAAACAATATTTAGCATCGGTTAAGGAGGACAAATGACAGACCCTAGGCACTACATTTATCTATCTGTCTGTAAGAAGTCTAGGCTTTTGGGAATAAGATAGAATAGGTTGCACCTCAATTATTCTACATTTTAAGATTTTTAAGATAACATATGACCTAAGTAACAGAGTGGTATTAGTTATTAGAGTTTAATATATCTTTAATATTGCCTAACCTTTAGCTTGACCTATAATAGTTACTTGTATTGCAATGTACATGCTTAATAGGCTAGAATGGGTAGCACCTTAGTATTAAGTATATGTTTTCTTGACCTTAAGGTTGTTAAGATATAATCTTAACCATGTAACAGTGTGTTATAAGTTGTTAAACTTTAATATATCTAATGATAGCTAAAGGTTTTATTCCTAAACTTTATATGTAATCTATAGTATATTTAATGATAGTTGGTATAGTAACATTTAAGTTATTAAGATAAAATCTCAACCAAAGAACAATTGTATGATAGTCATAGGTTACATTGTTATCATTCTAGATATAGGGGGTTGCAATGTTCCATGTTTCAAGATAGTTTAATAACTAAGGGATCCTAAAATCATATCGTTACGTTCCTATGTGATAGCTTAGTTATAAAGTCGCTTGATTTTAATAAAAATCGTACTTGATTTCAAAGATCATGCCAATATCGGTTGGCCAACACCCTTTCCTTTCCTGAGGTTGGCAACTCCGATTGCGTTAACCCATTCGATTGTATTCGCCGGCATGTCGCCATCGCCATCACCATCGCCATCGCCATCGCGATATTGCATCAAAGTCGCTGTAATATACTGATACTGACGTCTGTTGGCGATTTTCTGGCGATCCACTTGAGTTGCAGTGGGGCAAACTCCCCTGAGTTTCAGTTTTTTTCTTTGCCGGACACTCTGCGGTTGCTCAAGCGTTGGCTTCTGACTTTCAGACTCTGTGACTATCCAACTATCCGACTAACTGACTATCCGAATCCCAAGGCAGCCAGTCAAATATGAGGGGGGTGTGCAACGCACAATTAATGCTTTTGGGAAATGGATCCAACAGCATGGACACCCACATGAGCTGACAAAATTCGGAATACTCGAAATACACACATATAGTTTTCGGGGGGATCCATTCGAATAGTTGCGAATTTTTCTGCGCGTTGCGGAATTAATCATGGCAGTGATTCAGCTCGGTTCTGTCAAACGCAAATGTCACATTGATGAATGATTATCGTAATTAAGCGGATAACGAGGCCGGGGACTTAACAAGGTCTCAGGATATTGACTTCCCTGGAATGGTGACATGTGAACCCCCTCCCCTTCGGCATCTTCAATCAAAGGTCACAGACTCTGGTGGCAACTCTTAAAGCTTCCAAGTCATAGTACTACTACCCCAACTCTCTCTTTCTAGACATCTCTTGTCTGAATTAATCTGGGGTTTTTGCTGCATACAAATGAGAGCAGAACGGGCCGGACATTGATGTGTCTAAAGTCGGAGTACCATTTGCCCCGGTGGAATTTTGTGTGTTTTGTGTGCCATTTTTGGGTTACCAGCAAAGCCATCTGCAAATTAAATTGTAAATTTTCAATGCTCCTGGGACAAATTTCAATCTTTTATGTGTGTGCTACACGTCTGCGGCGAAAAAGCAGCCAGCGCGGAGGTTTCGAAATATGGCAGGCACACGATACGACAGCCCCAGTCTTCCGACTTTCGACTTTCAGTGGGTGGGATGCATCCATCGCAGCCATCCTATCCATCGTATATGCATTGTCTCCGCAGATCTGGCCGGGGACTCACTAACGGCATCTGGCGGAGTCGCATTCCCGTCCGGATCCGAAACTATACACAAATTAGTACACGGAGAAAAGCAAAACGGGTATTCTCTGGTAGAAAATGTATCATATTGACATTTTCAGTAGATTTATAAACCCTCTTTTGAAACTATAACCTTTTAAATGAATGCATACCATTTATATTAGGTTAAAATGGATATTTACATATATCATATCTTATTAAAAGAAATGTATATTGAAAGGTCGGAAAATAAAGTTTTAATATAGAAATCTTTAAAAAAATCTAAATATTTCGAAGATTAGTGCTAGGATTGAGTTGGTACTATAGTATTTCTTTTAAAGAGGGATTAAAATGATTTAAGTATTATAGTTTTAAAGTTTTCAGACTAGTAAACGCTAGTTTTCCACATAAAAATGGTATGGAGTCTATAAGAACGATGAATTCTACATTTTTATTTTGATATCATATCAATGCTATCATTTTAATAGATCCTTATTACACAAATTTGGTACTATTATCGACTTAATATTTTCTGCACATTAAATAGATAAATTATTTTTACTTTTTATAGAAAATATCTTAATCTCCTTAATTTCGCTCAGTGTAGACATCTGTGCACGACGCCTTGGGTGCATTAGTGGCGGCAACGGAGACGAAGACGAGCCAGGCGGATATGCTCAGAATCAGAAGCTGATGGTGGCCCTATCCCTACACCTCCTATAGCTCCTCTACCTATCCCCTAACCCTTTCCCCGCGGAAATATGCTCTGCATTTTGGGGATCTAATGGGATGGGGCCGGGGTATATGTGGGGATATATATGGAGGTCTTTCGACAAATGCCATGCAACCAACGGGCGCCAATGGCAAACAGCAACAGCATCTCAGCATCAGAACATCTCGTTCAGACACACAGATGGAGGGGCATAGAAGAGTTGTAAATGTTTATGGTAGTGTCTTGACATTTGACAGTTTGTTTATTTTATTTCGTCACATTTTTGTGATGATTTGTAGGCGGTTTAGCGCCAATTACTCCACCAAACTTTTACAATGCAGACTGCGGACGGGAGTCTTTAAAAATAACATATTGGCGCCAATTACCAAATGGCCGAGCATGAATGTTCTCAAGTGTCAGCGGGTAATATTTCTACCTTTACCACGAATATTAGTGGTAAATTATTAGTTGAGTTTCTTATTAAATCTATAATAATTATAGAAGTTTTGTTGAAAAAAAAGGATCTTATAAAATATTCTATCAACCGAATAACAAGACAGGTAATGTTACTTTATCCTCAAAGATTGTTTAAATATTTCCAAAATATATTAAGACACTTAAAAAAATGATATACATATTTTATGTAATTTTTAAACAGGCCTGGTTGACTAAATAGCTGGTATATATAAGCATATCTTCTTTACCTATTACTAACCCAATTTGTAAAGTCTTTAAAGAGGGTAAATATATGATAAACTAGACCTTTAATATCCCCTTGCAAAGGTAATTCAAGTTTATTAGCAGTGTAGAGAAATTGTTGACATTCAGTGAGAAACAAAAGCGTCGCTCAATTGTTGTCTTGGCCGGCCTGTCAAGCCGTCTTAATGGAAATTCCATTGGAGAAGTTGCCATTTTGCTTAATCCACCTTAATGTGGATATATATCGTGTTTGGGGTGCACTTGATCGTGTCAATTTAACTGTCAAACGCGTAGTCGTTTAACTTCTGTGACAGAAACGCGATTACTAACGTTCCATTGTCATCTGGAATCTGGAGTGGGGCCTGGCCATTCCGTCCATTCGATTCGATTCAATTCGAGACAAAAATCGTTTCAGTTGACATGGCCAAAATACCTCCACGGCGTGTTCAAGGCTAATTCTGTCACCTGTCAGCACTGTCTAGAGTCGTTTTCGGGTAAAATGGTATATATGGTATATGGTATAGGGGCTTATGGTATATGTTATATGGTAGATGTGTGTGGCGATTCTTTAAATTGTCACCGTTGGAAGACTTTGACGGACCCGGCCCGAACGCAATTGTCTCGACTTTTGAGTGGCAGTGTGGAATGCGAGTCCGAAGTGCTCGAATCTCAGAGTTCAACAGAGAAAAGTGTGCTTTTGTTGGGTAATTTTGGTTTTCCTATATGGCCAACTACAAAAAAAAACTGTTGATGAGTGGGAAATCCATGAAAGTAACTTAAACGGAATTAAAACAAGAGTGCTGATATTATGGATTTGGAAGATGTGAATTTTAGTATAAAGATTGGGTTTATTATAGGTTACCTTTTTATAAGAAAAAAAATTGCTTATCAGGTTATATTATATCATATGTATCATTATCAGTTCCTTTATAAAATGAATTATTTCAAACTCATAATAGATATCATATTATGACTTCTTAATATTTAAGGAATAAAAGTAAAATATAAAAGTACTAAGAGTGTGTTACCACATCATATATGCATAGCTACTTGCGGTCCACCCTATTCCTTAAGTCCTGAATGTGTGCAACCCTCATACTTTCTTTCTTCCTTTCTTTCTCTGTTTAAAGCCAAATGAAATTTATGATAACGATTCGACCGGCATTTATTTCAATTTAAGAACCATAAAATATCTAGGTGCCCACCACTAGCTTCGAATCCGGCATACACTTTAACGATCAATCGCGTTTATTTGGCAGCTGCTCACGGAATTTAAAATGGGCCGTTGGTGTATTTTTTGTGAGTAATATGCGGCCGGGCAGCCTTGGCAATCTGTGGTCAGTCCGACAATCCAATAAGATAAAAAGCCACTTGGAGGAGGACCTGGTTTTGGTCCTTCGGGCCAAGGGCCAATGGCCAACTATGCAGAAACCGAGCTTAACGTTCCGTCCGAGATTACGACACCCGTGGGAGCAGCCAATAATTTCAAATCAGACACACACACACACACCCTCCACCCGCACACGGACTCATAAACACGTAAGGCCACGCACATCCCCACTCCCCATCTATATATATGTTTTTACTTCCTTTCTAGATCTCATGAATCAAATGGCACACATCGGGCATCCTTGAATTGGGGACCCCTTGTTCGCATCCGGAAGGATTCAGAATTCTATATTTTATTTAGTCACGTAACGGCACTGGGCAGCTTTTCCAAGAGGAGTCCTCTATAATGCATTCCGGCATGTGGGAGATTTTTCAATTGAAATTGAAACCGGTTTATCAAAAGTTTTCATTCAGCTTATTTATACGTTATACCATTCCGTGTTCACCACGTATCGCATCCATTTCAATGTATCGATTATCGTGGGGCTGGGGCTACCCATCCTCCCACCAAAGTCGTTAAAAACATAGGGTTTTTTTAATGTCTGTAAATGTATTCTGGGTTCCTAGATATTATCAGTGACTTCACACTCGAAAATCAATTCAAATTGGGTGTTTTTCTAAAAACTATTTCGAAATCCAAGGAGGTTTTTCTTATTACAAACTAAGCTGTTTAAATAATAAACCGTTTTTCTGATTAAAGAATGTAAATGTAGTACTAAAATCCAAAACATTAAGATTTATTTTAAATACCTGGCATGAATTTTGGTATGAGCATTTAGCTCATTTTAAATAAAGTTAAATCTATAAGATTGATATTTTGAAAAATATATTTATTTTATGAAATACCCTAAAACTGTTTGTCTTATATTTAATTTTATATTAATATTACTTTAAGAGAACTTAGATTTTAATCTTTGTGAATGGACGAAGTGAGGTATTAGAAGTTTTAAGCTTATACGTCTTTAATTCTTTATAAATTAAAAGAAGCTTATAACTTTTTAGTCATGAATTCTTTAAACATTTCACATATAATATTTTTATGGCTCACCTAAACATTTGATTATAATTCAAATGAGCTGCCAAAGATGAAACATTTTAAAAGGCAAGCCAGTCCTTATCCCTCGAAAAAGTCCTGTTTTTTCAAGTGAGGCTCCATCAAGATGATTCAAATGGAGCTGCAAAGCGCTTCTTGAACTTCTTTCGTCCAATGAGGTCTTTAAAATTGCGACTTGCCAAAAGCAAGTGAACTCAAGTTTGGGTTCGCATCCGTTCATTGTTGCCATATATGGTCAAAATCCACAGCCTTATCCACATCCACATCCGCATCGAGTGGGCGGTGGCCCCAGTATCCCAGTATCCCAGTATCCAAGTATCTGGAGGTAACGAGTCATATATTGTCTTGGCCCTCTTGGCCTTCTGTGGCCTTTTGCGGCTGCCTCCGTTTTGTCGTTACACCTTTTCCCCGAAGCGAAATAAAATAAAATATTTCAAATGACCACGTCTTGGCTATTTTCCGTTACATTATGGTAAAATATTACCCTGACGTACGGTCGATAGTACCGTCTCGGTTTTGACTTGGGTTTTTGGGTTTGGTTTGGGGTTTTTTTGGGCTTTCGGTTTGAGTTCCAGTTCCAGTTTTTGGGATGGGGTTATCTTGAGGTCTCGTGTCCGAATGGCGACCAGTGGCATAGTATTCCTGAGCGGTAGAGCGGAGCGGTAGAGTTGCCAAGGGAAAGCGTGAAGCGTATAAAGTCATAAGGGTTTATGCATGAATTGATTGCATCAGCGTGTGTGTGTGTGGGGTGGGTGGATTGCCACTGCTTTTTGCTCGCAGTGTAATAACGAAATAAGAATTATATGCTTTTGTGTGTGTCGGCAATTCGCTTTAATAATCTATGAAGTGGATGGGCACTTGCCACTTTCGCCTCGAGTGCCAAGCAGAACTACATTGTTCATTGTGCCTCCTGTCTTTCCATTTGCTCAAAGTTCTGTAGTTGCATTGACATCTGAGATATTTGACATAATTAAATTTTGATACCAGTCCATAACTAAGGGCATTCCGAACAGACAAGTTGGACAGATTTACTTGGGCCAGGAATGTTGTGTTCTTAGGAAAAACTTGGGGGTCCTTTTTGTAAGACAAATCCTGTCTCACGTACCACCGCACTACTTACTACGGCCACAACGACATTTGGCATTCCACTTGTCATTAACCTTGTTATTAAAACACTTTTGTTTATGACCATAACATCTGATGTCCGATGTCCGAAGGGCGTTTCCCGCTGACGGGGTTGGTCGGGGGACAAGTCGAACAAATAACTTACGTGCCTCTCATTTGTCTCTTTGTCATTGTCCGAGGATGTGTGGCGAAGTCCGAGGATGTTTGACCAGCACGCAAGCCGACACTGCGAGAAAAGCTGTCCAAAAGTGTAGGTTTTTGGAGAAAAACAACTTCCCAAAATAATATAAATTCAGAACGGAAAAAATGTCAAGTTCAAACGTTCTTTGTCTTCTTAATTAATCGAGAAAGAATGTTCTTGAATTCAAGACGAAAGTACTCTCAATATTCCTTTTTAAGATGAAGCAATTTGAAAATAGAGATGAAAGTAATCTTGATTTTCTTTTTCGAGATAATCTTGACTCACTTTTGATATTGAGAGAACGTTATTTTAATCTGAGAGAGGAGGAGATTTCCATGTTCTTGAATTCAAGGCGAAAGTACTCTCAAGATTCTTTTTCGAGATGGAGCAATTTAAAAATAGAGATGAAAGTAATTTTGATTTTGTTTTTCGACATAATCTTGACTTACTTTTAAGATCGAGAATACGTTATTTTAATCTGAGTGAAGGTGATTTTCATTCTTTCTTCTTTAAGATGATCTAAAAGAAGCTAACTAACTGCGAAAACCAATACAATTTTTAGTCTTAAAGGCATTTTTATTATGGATTAAAAACTAAAAGAAGAAGAAAGAAATAATTGCTACACAAATCTGGAAAGTTAGAGTTTCCTTAAAAATATGTTTTCGTTAATATACAGAGAGAATTTTTCTGAGTGCACAGGAGGTAGGGGTAATGTTTACAAGCTCTAGTGCGGGACAAGACAACACCTTGCCCCACTCCAGGAACTGGGTCCTGAGTTACTGGGTTCCTGGGTTCCCCGAGTTGCTGGGTCCTTGGGACAGGACGTGTGGCCGGCTTCCGTCACTCGGCGACCATTTGTTTTCCGGTGATCATCGCAATGTAAGCGAAATGAGTTCAATTTGTTAGTGCTGCAGACACACACGTACTAAACACACTAATTTGCGGCATCGCTTCTGGACATATCAGCAATTTGTTTCCAGCAGCTGTCCCAAAACTCTTCATGACTGTAACTTTAGTCCTGTTTATGTTTCAGTTCCTGTTCCGGCCCCGTTCTGTCCTGTTCAAACTTGATCCGCTGACCGTTGACCATATTTCTTTCACTCGGCACCCGCCAAGCAAATCGACAAAACCAATAAAACAAAACAATTTTGCGGCGAAAATGCGAGAGGTTTTTCTGGTCTGAGTTAGGTGTTTTTGTTTTTCCTGAGGGTCTGGAGGTTATTGCCGGTGCTTGGGGTTATTAAATGAGTACACACAACGTACTTTTTAACCATCAGAAAGGCCGGTTTATGTGGAATGTGAGCCCGCTGGACTTCCAATTTGTGGCTGTCTACTCATTATGGCCAAATGATGATTTACCCAGCCGGTCCATCCATCCGTCCATTTATCCATTTGTCCATTTGTCCAGCATCCAATGAAAGGGTCGTGCTCCAAATAAAAGGAATATTGTCTCCTTTGTCGCCCAGCCTACGAACAATGCTCCGAATGGTGAAGTCTTTGGCTACGACTTGAAATCTGACCCGCTCACGACCAAGTCCCAAAACCCGATTCCAAATCCAAGCCCAGGAGCTTGGGACAGAAAATGAGATGAAGTCGGCCTTAAAGCGTTTCATGAACACCCCAGCCACGCGAATCGACAACTGAGATCTCGATAGGAGGCGATCGTGCAACCAAACTGGGGGATACCCTCTAAGATCATAGTTTTCGAGATCTCATTACAGTGGAAACTTGAAGAAGATGAAAAGTACATAGAATAATGCACGAAACTCACATGATATAATATAATATATTATAATATAATATATATTAAAATATAAAAAAAAGAAAGTTATATGATAATATACGAAACTTATATTATAGGGTTCCAAGTACTTGTTATAAAGGTAGGAATGGATTTTAATGCGAAGGTTTTAAGGAACCTCCTTATATCATTACTAAAACATTGTTATATTATACATTATTGCAAGAAAAGGTAGTCTATGTTTCCACTCCTTACAAAATACTCATCAAAGTGATATCCGCAAATGTTGCAGTACCAATCTCATCTGCGAAATGCAACAGTTGTGCTGCAGAAGTCACCTGAAAGGTGGTCCCATTTGTTAGCGTCTTGCGCTGGGATAATGGACACTCATATAATGGAACCGAGCAGGTCCCGCCACCAAGTGTAATATGATGCCTTTTGGCTGACTTTCGATCAGGACAATGACAAATCAGATATGTAAGTGGGTCTTCACGAATCGGATCAGTGACAATTCCCTGGGAACGGAGTGTTCACTTTGGAATAGGGGGTAACTTACTAAACTTGGACTGTCTGATGCCATTCTCTCGCTACCAAAGTAAAAAATAATATAGAATATGGTAAATAAAATGAAGAAAAAAAATTTTTTTTTTTAGCAAATAAAAAGTTTGCTTATCCCTTAATCCAGCAGGTTGAACATATATTGACTTATAGTCAAAAGTGCAACCATGAACATTCTGAAAAATTATATAAGCTAAATAGAAATAAGAATAATATAAATATAATTAAATATAAAAAAATTATAATAATTATATAAACAACTAAAAATCATATTAGAAAGTATCAAGATATTGACTAAACATTAGTTTAATTATTTAAAAAAAAATTAAACATTGCAAATTTATTTATAAACATTAGTATATTTACCAAAATTAGCAATATTCATTATCAATAGATCAAAATAAAAACTGATTTAATGAAAAATTGAGCACCCAAAAGTGTACCCATTACAATTTCAACTTTCTAAATCATTAAAATTCTCACTGTGTATAAATTATAATTTGTGTGTCGGCCTTTAATAATTCCGACACACGAAATTGCGTAGAAACTCATTAGCGGAGCTGAAAAAAGGGCTCAAAATCATCAGACGACGGTGGCTCAGCTCCATCTCCATCTCCAGAGCTTCGAAATTGAATTCGTGTACGTTGGGCTTTAGTTGTTTATGCAGAAAGGCTGCGATATTATTTATGAACCCGATGGGAAAAGGGGCGAATGTGTCGCAATGCCCGCCCACCGAGGTTGGGGTGAAGGGTGCCAGTAGTAAACTGGGAACTTCGGTAACTGGGAAACAGGGAAACCCCCAGCTTTTCCGGCTTTTCCTTGGCCCTCAAGTGGGAATTCGGCGAATACCCCAAGCTCGGCTGCAATAAACGAAAGTGTTTTCCGATATAAGGAGCGCTTTTAGCCTATAATGTGGTAATCGCTCGCGTAAAAGGCGACAAATCATTTAAGCCCGGCCCAACCCTTCAAACTGGGCAGTGAAAGTGAAAGTGAAAGTGGATGTAGATGTGGATGAGGATGCGGATGCTGATGGTGATGCTGGTCCGAGGATATAAGCAGCTCACCGTCACAAGGGTGACAACATCAACATGAAAAAGGGGTAAGGACTCCACCCTCGGGATCTGAATGTGGAGGTGGATACGGATGTGGAAAATATATAGGTATATGTATGAGTCAACCCTTTGAGCCTGCCCCGTAGCTGCTAATTTCGATGCCACTCCCGAGTGAAGAGAGACTGGATGTTGCGAGTCCTTTGAAATTGGGCATCATCTCTGTTGGCATCGCACTCGTTTAATACACTGAGAAAATATATATTTCCAAAGATTTTTATTGATTTAAATTCTATAGAAGACCATAAAATATCTTATTTCCAAGGTCATAACATTTTCAAATAAGTGTGCAAAACAAAACATTTCTTAAAAAAAAGGAATTATTTATCCTTTATATTTTAAAATACCTATTTTTTTGTTTGGATTGTACATTTTAAAATTCTTTTTTTATTTCGGAATTTAAAAATGTTTTGAAGGATCTCTATAAAGTTGTATCTATCGAATTTCCATAAAGCGAAATAATATATTTAGTGCTTTATTTTGCATATCAGCATAAGAAATATAAAAAACACTCTGTTTTAAATAATGTTATATAAATATTATAATATATATCAAATCTTTAGTACACCTTTTCTTCCAGTGCTGCCCGACCGGAGCACCCCAATTGTGATTTCTGCTAAGGGCCAATTCGATTGGGCCATGAATCTTTTCCGCCCGGTGGCCGTGCCAAAACATAAAAGCGGAATTTGTTTTTTATGACATCTTTATTCGGGCTAAATAAATACAAAGAATGCCGGGGGGACATTTGTCGAACCCGATTGACCCTCAACCCATTCACCCACTCAAGTACCCGCTCCCCCAAAAAAGTCCCCCACCACATTGATTAGCAAGCCGTTCATGATAAATATACCATTATGCAGTTATCGTAATTGTGGGCTACAAATATCCAATCCATTACCGCTTTGGGCTCGCTAGCCACCTTAATGATTCCAGTGAATATAATATATGTGCCTTACATATCGGGTCATCGAGCCCCACAAGTAAATTATTCGCAGCTTGGCTCCCTTAAGAACTCAACTCAAACCAATTCTTACTGCCTTAAAGTAGAAAACACTCGTACGGGTTGGCATTTCCATATGTTTACCGGTGCTAAGTGGAATATAAAAGTATAGTTAATGCCCTAGTCAGAACCAATAATCACACATAAAATAACACTATTGGTAATCAATTTTTCAATCGTAGTTTAGTCAAATCAAGGCGTACAGCTAAAAGACCGACTGTTTTGAGCAGCTAGCTTGATTTGCTAACGATCCCTATCACTTTAAGGGAAATTTATTTTTTGACCAATTCTTCCATTTTTTGTAAGGGGGTATCTATTTTTGCGAAAAATGGAAAAAATAAAAAATTTCCAGGTTTGAATGTCAATCGATTGGAAATTAAACAACGAGCTCAACGAGATATGACATTCCTCATTCTGACTTTTATTTTTATTTTGGCAGCCAAGAAACTGAGTTTTTATGGCAAAAAATATGGTTAAAATTTTTGTGTCAAATGGATTTTCAGATTTTTGTCAAAAATGCGAAATTATTTTTCGGTTTTTCAATCGTAGTTTAGTCAAATCAAGGCGTACAGCTAAAAGACCGACTGTTTTGAGCAGCTTGCTAGATTTGCTAACGATCCCTATCACTTTAAGGGAAATTTATTTTTTGACCAATTCTTCCATTTTTTGTAAGGGGGTACATCATCTATTTTTGCTAAAATGGAAACAATAAAAAATTTTCAGGTTTGAATGTCAATCGATTGGAAATTAAACAACGAGCTCAACGAGATATGACAGTCCTCATTCTGACTTTTATTTTTATTTTGGCAGCCAAAAAACTGCAATTTTATGGCAAAAAATATGGTTAAAATTGTTGTGTCAAATGGATTTTCAGATTTTTGTCAAAAATGCGATACTTTTTTTCGGTTTTTCAATCGTAGTTTAGTCAAATCAAGGCGTACAGCTAAAAGACCGACTGTTTTGAGCAGCTTGCTAGATTTGCTAACGATCCCTATCACTTTCAATCGATTGGAAATTAAACAACGAGCTCAACGAGATATGACATTCCTCATTCTGACTTTTATTTTTATTTTGGCAGCCAAGAAACTGAGTTTTTATGGCAAAAAATATGGTTAAAATTTTTGTGTCAAATGGATTTTCAGATTTTTGTCAAAAATGCGAAATTATTTTTCGGTTTTTCAATCGTAGTTTAGTCAAATCAAGGCGTACAGCTAAAAGACCGACTGTTTTGAGCAGCTTGCTAGATTTGCTAACGATCCCTATCACTTTAAGGGAAATTTATTTTTTGACCAATTCTTCCATTTTTTGTAAGGGGGTACATCATCTATTTTTGCGAAAAATGGAAAAAATAAAAAATTTCCAGGTTTGAATGTCAATCGATTGGAAATTAAACAACGAGCTCAACGAGATATGACATTCCTCATTCTGACTTTTATTTTTATTTTGGCAGCCAAAAAACTGCAATTTTATGGCAAAAAAAATGGTTAAAATTTTTGTGTCAAATGGATTTTCAGATTTTTGTCAAAAATGCGAAACTTTTTTCCGGATTTTCAATCGTAGTTTAGTCAAATCAAGGCGTACAGCTAAAAGACCGACTGTTTTGGGCAGCTTGCTAGATTTGCTAACGATCCCTATCACTTTAAGGGAAATTTATTTTTTGACCAATTCTTCCATTTTTTGTAAGGGGGTACATCATCTATTTTTTGCGAAAAATGGAAAAAATAAAAAATTTTCAGGTTTGAATGTCAATCGATTGGAAATTAAACAACGAGCTCAACGAGATATGACATTCCTCATTCTGACTTTTATTTTTATTTTGGCAGACAAAAAACTGAAATTTTATGGCAAAAAAAATGGTTAAAATTTTTGTGACAAATGGATTTTCAGATTTTTGTCAAAAATGCGAAATTTTTTTCGGTATTTCAGTCGTAGTTAAGCCAAATCAAGGCGTACAGCTAAAAGACCGACTGTTTTGAGCAGCTAGCTTGATTTGCTAACGATCCCTATCACTTTAAGGGAAATTTATTTTTTTACCAATTTTCGCATTTTTTGTAAGGGGGTACATCATCTATTTTTGCGAAAAATGGAAAAAATAAAAAATTTTCAGGTTTGAATGTCAATCGATTGGAAATTAAACAACGAGCTCAACGAGATATGACATTCCTCATTCTGACTTTTATTTTTATTTTGGCAGACAAAAAACTGAAATTTTATGGCAAAAAAAATGGTTAAAATTTTTGTGACAAATGGATTTTCAGATTTTTGTAAAAAATGCGAAACTTTTTTTCGGTTTTTCAATCGTAGTTTAGTCAAATCAAGGCGTACAGCTAAGAGACCGACTGTTTTGAGCAGCTTGCTAGATTTGCTAACGATCCCTATCACTTTAAGGGAAATTTATTTTTTGACCAATTCTTCCATTTTTTGTAAGGGGGTACATCATCTATTTTTGCGAAAAATGGAAAAAATAAAAAATTTCCAGGTTTGAATGTCAATCGATTGGAAATTAAACAACGAGCTCAACGAGATATGACATTCCTCATTCTGACTTTTATTTTTATTTTGGCAGCCAAGAAACTAGAATTTTATGGCAAAAAATATGGTTAAAATTTTTGTGTCAAATGGATTTTCAGATTTTTGTCAAAAATGCGAAACTTTTTTTCGGTTTTTCAATCGTAGTTTAGTCAAATCAAGGCGTACAGCTAAAAGACCGACTGTTTTGAGCAGCTTGCTAGATTTGCTAACGATCCCTATCACTTTAAGGGAAATTTATTTTTTGACCAATTCTTCCATTTTTTGTAAGGGGGTACATCATCTATTTTTGCGAAAAATGGAAAAAATAAAAAATTTCCAGGTTTATTTTTGCGAAAAATGGAAAAAATAAAAAATTTTCAGGTTTGAATGTCAATTGATTGGAAACTAAACAACGAGCTCAACAAGATATGACATTCCTCATTCTGACTTTTATTTTTATTTTGGCAGCCAAAAAACTGCAATTTTATGGCAAAAAAAATGGTTAAAATTTTTGTGTCAAATGGATTTTCAGATTTTTGTCAAAAATGCGAAACTTTTTTTCGGTTTTTCAATCGTAGTTTAGTCAAATCAAGGCGTACAGCTAAAAGACCGACTGTTTTGAGCAGCTTGCTAGATTTGCTAACGATCCCTATCACTTTAAGGGAAATTTATTTTTTGACCAATTCTTCCATTTTTTGTAAGGGGGTACATCATCTATTTTTGCGAAAAATGGAAAAAATAAAAAATTTCCAGGTTTGAATGTCAATCGATTGGAAATTAAACAACGAGCTCAACGAGATATGACATTCCTCATTCTGACTTTTATTTTTATTTTGGCAGCCAAAAAACTGCAATTTTATGGCAAAAAAAATGGTTAAAATTTTTGTGTCAAATGGATTTTCAGATTTTTGTCAAAAATGCGAAACTTTTTTCCGGATTTTCAATCGTAGTTTTGTCAAATCAAGGCGTACAGCTAAAAGACCGACTGTTTTGAGCAGCTTGCTAGATTTGCTAACGATCCCTATCACTTTAAGGGAAATTTATTTTTTGACCAATTCTTCCATTTTTTGTAAGGGGGTACATCATCTATTTTTTGCGAAAAATGGAAAAAATAAAAAATTTTCAGGTTTGAATGTCAATCGATTGGAAATTAAACAACGAGCTCAACGAGATATGACATTCCTCATTCTGACTTTTATTTTTATTTTGGCAGACAAAAAACTGAAATTTTATGGCAAAAAAAATGGTTAAAATTTTTGTGACAAATGGATTTTCAGATTTTTGTCAAAAATGCGAAACTTTTTTTCGGTTTTTCAATAGTAGTTTAGTCAAATCAAGGCGTACAGCTAAAAGACCGACTGTTTTGAGCAGCTTGCTAGATTTGCTAACGATCCCTATCACTTTAAGGGAAATTTATTTTTTGACCAATTCTTCCATTTTTTGTAAGGGGGTACATCATCTATTTTTGCGAAAAATGGAAACAATAAAAAATTTTCAGGTTTGAATGTCAATCGATTGGAAATTAAACAACGAGCTCAACGAGATATGACAGTCCTCATTCTGACTTTTATTTTTATTTTGGCAGCCAAAAAACTGCAATTTTATGGCAAAAAATATGGTTAAAATTGTTGTGTCAAATGGATTTTCAGATTTTTGTCAAAAATGCGATACTTTTTTTCGGTTTTTCAATCGTAGTTTAGTCAAATCAAGGCGTACAGCTAAAAGAGCGACTGTTTTGAGCAGCTTGCTAGATTTGCTAACGATCCCTATCACTTTCAATCGATTGGAAATTAAACAACGAGCTCAACGAGATATGACATTCCTCATTCTGACTTTTATTTTTATTTTGGCAGACAAAAAACTGCAATTTTATGGCAAAAAAAATGGTTAAAATTTTTGTGACAAATGGATTTTCAGATTTTTGTCAAAAATGCGAAACTTTTTTTCGGTTTTTCAATCGTAGTTTAGTCAAATCAAGGCGTACAGCTAAAAGACCGACTGTTTTGAGCAGCTTGCTAGATTTGCTAACGATCCCTATCACTTTAAGGGAAATTTATTTTTTGACCAATTCTTCCATTTTTTGTAAGGGGGTACATCATCTATTTTTGCGAAAAATGGAAAAAATAAAAAATTTCCAGGTTTATTTTTGCGAAAAATGGAAAAAATAAAAAATTTTCAGGTTTGAATGTCAATTGATTGGAAATTAAACAACGAGCTCAACAAGATATGACATTCCTCATTCTGACTTTTATTTTTATTTTGGCAGCCAAAAAACTGCAATTTTATGGCAAAAAAAATGGTTAAAATTTTTGTGTCAAATGGATTTTCAGATTTTTGTCAAAAATGCGAAACTTTTTTTCGGTTTTTCAATCGTAGTTTAGTCAAATCAAGGCGTACAGCTAAAAGACCGACTGTTTTGAGCAGCTTGCTAGATTTGCTAACGATCCCTATCACTTTAAGGGAAATTTATTTTTTGACCAATTCTTCCATTTTTTGTAAGGGGGTACATCATCTATTTTTGCGAAAAATGGAAAAAATAAAAAATTTTCAGGTTTGAATGTCAATCGATTGGAAATTAAACAACGAGCTCAACGAGATATGACATTCCTCATTCTGACTTTTATTTTTATTTTGGCAGACAAAAAACTGAAATTTTATGGCAAAAAAAATGGTTAAAATTTTTGTGACAAATGGATTTTCAGATTTTTGTCAAAAATGCGAAACTTTTTTTCGGTTTTTCAATAGTAGTTTAGTCAAATCAAGGCGTACAGCTAAAAGACCGACTGTTTTGAGCAGCTTGCTAGATTTGCTAACGATCCCTATCACTTTAAGGGAAATTTATTTTTTGACCAATTCTTCCATTTTTTGTAAGGGGGTACATCATCTATTTTTGCGAAAAATGGAAACAATAAAAAATTTTCAGGTTTGAATGTCAATCGATTGGAAATTAAACAACGAGCTCAACGAGATATGACAGTCCTCATTCTGACTTTTATTTTTATTTTGGCAGCCAAAAAACTGCAATTTTATGGCAAAAAATATGGTTAAAATTGTTGTGTCAAATGGATTTTCAGATTTTTGTCAAAAATGCGATACTTTTTTTCGGTTTTTCAATCGTAGTTTAGTCAAATCAAGGCGTACAGCTAAAAGAGCGACTGTTTTGAGCAGCTTGCTAGATTTGCTAACGATCCCTATCACTTTCAATCGATTGGAAATTAAACAACGAGCTCAACGAGATATGACATTCCTCATTCTGACTTTTATTTTTATTTTGGCAGACAAAAAACTGCAATTTTATGGCAAAAAAAATGGTTAAAATTTTTGTGACAAATGGATTTTCAGATTTTTGTCAAAAATGCGAAACTTTTTTTCGGTTTTTCAATCGTAGTTTAGTCAAATCAAGGCGTACAGCTAAAAGACCGACTGTTTTGAGCAGCTTGCTAGATTTGCTAACGATCCCTATCACTTTAAGGGAAATTTATTTTTTGACCAATTCTTCCATTTTTTGTAAGGGGGTACATCATCTATTTTTGCGAAAAATGGAAAAAATAAAAAATTTCCAGGTTTATTTTTGCGAAAAATGGAAAAAATAAAAAATTTTCAGGTTTGAATGTCAATTGATTGGAAATTAAACAACGAGCTCAACAAGATATGACATTCCTCATTCTGACTTTTATTTTTATTTTGGCAGCCAAAAAACTGCAATTTTATGGCAAAAAAAATGGTTAAAATTTTTGTGTCAAATGGATTTTCAGATTTTTGTCAAAAATGCGAAACTTTTTTTCGGTTTTTCAATCGTAGTTTAGTCAAATCAAGGCGTACAGCTAAAAGACCGACTGTTTTGAGCAGCTTGCTAGATTTGCTAACGATCCCTATCACTTTAAGGGAAATTTATTTTTTGACCAATTCTTCCATTTTTTGTAAGGGGGTACATCATCTATTTTTGCGAAAAATGGAAAAAATAAAAAATTTTCAGGTTTGAATGTCAATCGATTGGAAATTAAACAACGAGCTCAACGAGATATGACATTCCTCATTCTGACTTTTATTTTTATTTTGGCAGACAAAAAACTGAAATTTTATGGCAAAAAAAATGGTTAAAATTTTTGTGACAAATGGATTTTCAGATTTTTGTAAAAAATGCGAAACTTTTTTTCGGTTTTTCAATCGTAGTTTAGTCAAATCAAGGCGTACAGCTAAGAGACCGACTGTTTTGAGCAGCTTGCTAGATTTGCTAACGATCCCTATCACTTTAAGGGAAATTTATTTTTTGACCAATTCTTCCATTTTTTGTAAGGGGGTACATCATCTATTTTTGCGAAAAATGGAAAAAATAAAAAATTTCCAGGTTTGAATGTCAATCGATTGGAAATTAAACAACGAGCTCAACGAGATATGACATTCCTCATTCTGACTTTTATTTTTATTTTGGCAGCCAAGAAACTAGAATTTTATGGCAAAAAATATGGTTAAAATTTTTGTGTCAAATGGATTTTCAGATTTTTGTCAAAAATGCGAAACTTTTTTTCGGTTTTTCAATCGTAGTTTAGTCAAATCAAGGCGTACAGCTAAAAGACCGACTGTTTTGAGCAGCTTGCTAGATTTGCTAACGATCCCTATCACTTTAAGGGAAATTTATTTTTTGACCAATTCTTCCATTTTTTGTAAGGGGGTACATCATCTATTTTTGCGAAAAATGGAAAAAATAAAAAATTTCCAGGTTTGAATGTCAATCGATTGGAAATTAAACAACGAGCTCAACGAGATATGACATTCCTCATTCTGACTTTTATTTTTATTTTGGCAGCCAAAAAACTGCAATTTTATGGCAAAAAAAATGGTTAAAATTTTTGTGTCAAATGGATTTTCAGATTTTTGTCAAAAATGCGAAACTTTTTTCCGGATTTTCAATCGTAGTTTAGTCAAATCAAGGCGTACAGCTAAAAGACCGACTGTTTTGAGCAGCTTGCTAGATTTGCTAACGATCCCTATCACTTTAAGGGAAATTTATTTTTTGACCAATTCTTCCATTTTTTGTAAGGGGGTACATCATCTATTTTTGCGAAAAATGGAAAAAATAAAAAATTTTCAGGTTTGAATGTCAATCGATTGGAAATTAAACAACGAGCTCAACGAGATATGACATTCCTCATTCTGACTTTTATTTTTATTTTGGCAGACAAAAAACTGAAATTTTATGGCAAAAAAAATGGTTAAAATTTTTGTGACAAATGGATTTTCAGATTTTTGTCAAAAATGCGAAACTTTTTTTCGGTTTTTCAATAGTAGTTTAGTCAAATCAAGGCGTACAGCTAAAAGACCGACTGTTTTGAGCAGCTTGCTAGATTTGCTAACGATCCCTATCACTTTAAGGGAAATTTATTTTTTGACCAATTCTTCCATTTTTTGTAAGGGGGTACATCATCTATTTTTGCGAAAAATGGAAACAATAAAAAATTTTCAGGTTTGAATGTCAATCGATTGGAAATTAAACAACGAGCTCAACGAGATATGACAGTCCTCATTCTGACTTTTATTTTTATTTTGGCAGCCAAAAAACTGCAATTTTATGGCAAAAAATATGGTTAAAATTGTTGTGTCAAATGGATTTTCAGATTTTTGTCAAAAATGCGATACTTTTTTTCGGTTTTTCAATCGTAGTTTAGTCAAATCAAGGCGTACAGCTAAAAGAGCGACTGTTTTGAGCAGCTTGCTAGATTTGCTAACGATCCCTATCACTTTCAATCGATTGGAAATTAAACAACGAGCTCAACGAGATATGACATTCCTCATTCTGACTTTTATTTTTATTTTGGCAGACAAAAAACTGCAATTTTATGGCAAAAAAAATGGTTAAAATTTTTGTGACAAATGGATTTTCAGATTTTTGTCAAAAATGCGAAACTTTTTTTCGGTTTTTCAATCGTAGTTTAGTCAAATCAAGGCGTACAGCTAAAAGACCGACTGTTTTGAGCAGCTTGCTAGATTTGCTAACGATCCCTATCACTTTAAGGGAAATTTATTTTTTGACCAATTCTTCCATTTTTTGTAAGGGGGTACATCATCTATTTTTGCGAAAAATGGAAAAAATAAAAAATTTCCAGGTTTATTTTTGCGAAAAATGGAAAAAATAAAAAATTTTCAGGTTTGAATGTCAATTGATTGGAAATTAAACAACGAGCTCAACAAGATATGACATTCCTCATTCTGACTTTTATTTTTATTTTGGCAGCCAAAAAACTGCAATTTTATGGCAAAAAAAATGGTTAAAATTTTTGTGTCAAATGGATTTTCAGATTTTTGTCAAAAATGCGAAACTTTTTTTCGGTTTTTCAATCGTAGTTTAGTCAAATCAAGGCGTACAGCTAAAAGACCGACTGTTTTGAGCAGCTTGCTAGATTTGCTAACGATCCCTATCACTTTAAGGGAAATTTATTTTTTGACCAATTCTTCCATTTTTTGTAAGGGGGTACATCATCTATTTTTGCGAAAAATGGAAAAAATAAAAAATTTTCAGGTTTGAATGTCAATCGATTGGAAATTAAACAACGAGCTCAACGAGATATGACATTCCTCATTCTGACTTTTATTTTTATTTTGGCAGACAAAAAACTGAAATTTTATGGCAAAAAAAATGGTTAAAATTTTTGTGACAAATGGATTTTCAGATTTTTGTAAAAAATGCGAAACTTTTTTTCGGTTTTTCAATCGTAGTTTAGTCAAATCAAGGCGTACAGCTAAGAGACCGACTGTTTTGAGCAGCTTGCTAGATTTGCTAACGATCCCTATCACTTTAAGGGAAATTTATTTTTTGACCAATTCTTCCATTTTTTGTAAGGGGGTACATCATCTATTTTTGCGAAAAATGGAAAAAATAAAAAATTTCCAGGTTTGAATGTCAATCGATTGGAAATTAAACAACGAGCTCAACGAGATATGACATTCCTCATTCTGACTTTTATTTTTATTTTGGCAGCCAAGAAACTAGA
The DNA here is from genome assembly GCF_043229965.1 of Drosophila suzukii. Lineage (NCBI taxonomy): Eukaryota > Metazoa > Arthropoda > Insecta > Diptera > Drosophilidae > Drosophila > Drosophila suzukii. The sequence goes on along the minus strand of NC_092084.1, from coordinate 12,623,570 downwards.
ATTTTATGGCAAAAAATATGGTTAAAATTTTTGTGTCAAATGGATTTTCAGATTTTTGTCAAAAATGCGAAACTTTTTTTCGGTTTTTCAATCGTAGTTTAGTCAAATCAAGGCGTACAGCTAAAAGACCGACTGTTTTGAGCAGCTTGCTAGATTTGCTAACGATCCCTATCACTTTAAGGGAAATTTATTTTTTGACCAATTCTTCCATTTTTTGTAAGGGGGTACATCATCTATTTTTGCGAAAAATGGAAAAAATAAAAAATTTCCAGGTTTGAATGTCAATCGATTGGAAATTAAACAACGAGCTCAACGAGATATGACATTCCTCATTCTGACTTTTATTTTTATTTTGGCAGCCAAAAAACTGCAATTTTATGGCAAAAAAAATGGTTAAAATTTTTGTGTCAAATGGATTTTCAGATTTTTGTCAAAAATGCGAAACTTTTTTCCGGATTTTCAATCGTAGTTTAGTCAAATCAAGGCGTACAGCTAAAAGACCGACTGTTTTGAGCAGCTTGCTAGATTTGCTAACGATCCCTATCACTTTAAGGGAAATTTATTTTTTGACCAATTCTTCCATTTTTTGTAAGGGGGTACATCATCTATTTTTGCGAAAAATGGAAAAAATAAAAAAATTCCAGGTTTGAGTGTCAATCGATTGGAAATAAAACAACGAGCTCTTTTAATTAGCTATATGTTTTGATTTAGGTTTGTATCGATAATTCTACTGCTTACTTAACGCACTTCGCTTAATATAAATGTGTACTTACCTTGATTTTGTCATCTTTTGAAATTTTTAAGTAGAAGGCTTTTTCATTCATATTATCCTTTTTCGCAGTTATCGCCGCTTCAGGTATAAAATAAAGAAGCTTTGCCAGACCATTGGAACCTTTAATAAACACTTTATAAAAAGTTCCAATAGCCTCGCAGTGCTTCGCTAATCACACTTTCTAAGAAGAATTGAAGATTTTTAATATTGATCGCGTTAAAGGCTTTACATTTTCAAGATGAGCTAGACATTCAAAACACACAAATTTTTACCGAATTTCGTTTTATGAATTGAGACTTCTAGGCTTCCGAATATAAATCCAAAGGCTTGACGTTTAATAATCTACCCACTGTGTTTTTACAAAATATTGATGATAACTAGAAATTCAAATATTAGCGATCCTTGAAATCCGACTAGGTTTAGATATATATAAAAGAAAAAAGCGTTCCTGATTAAATCCGACGTCGATGGAATCTGCATGTGAAAATGAGCGGGTTTATGAGTTTTCAATTAATCAACTCTTGAACTTCATTCGGTTAAGCTGGTAGAAGTAGCGATGACATATCTGACAGGAAGAAAGATTGTCCAAGGTACAAACGCTGCGATGGCGTTTCATTTCGACAATTTCATTAATGGTAATTTGCATGTTCAACAAAGGTTGTGAAATAAATAGCGACAAGAAATCAGGAACAGGCGTAAGAGCCATGTAAATGGTATCTGCCGCCCTCTGGTAATTGTTCCTGGTATCGCCCCCTCCGGGAATCAGATGGGTTGGTCCTGGGACACGCCCGTAAATGTCGTCGAGGAGGTTTTTTAGCCGGGGTTTGCCAACTGCGCGACTGTGAGTTTCCCGTTTTGCCGGGCTCTAAGGTCCCAGGTCCCAAGTCCCATGTGAGCAGTGAAGTTTTTTAATCAAGCCTCCTGTCAAGTGTTTGCAAAACAAATATCGCGCTTATCCATCAATCAAAACACGCAATATGGCAGCGTGACTTTCCTTTCCACAACTAAGGCAACAACTCCGGGCAGCAAAGGCAAGTGGTTCTCTGGTACTCTGGTTCTGGCACTTGCCCTCCACCTCCAGATCCGACGACCAAGTGCTAAACCAAATGGAACGGAGCGGAACAATAAAGCGACACTGTCAAACATTTGCATACACGACACCAGCAACAGCAACAGCAACACCAGCAACACCAGGCACACCAGCAACATCAGCAACAGGAACATCGGGATGTAACGAGGGGAATATCGCACAGATATACACACAGATAAAAAGATATAGAGAATTATTTGATAACCATAGGTTTAATTGATATTTTTAATAATGTTAACTTGATACTGAAAAATGCAACGAGGGAAAAATCGCACATTTATAAACACTCAGATTTAAATAAAATAACAAGTTCAATTTTTTATACAATACTCCAAAATCAAAAATGATAGAAAAGGGCAAAATATTTTTAAAAGATTTTTTTCACATTGTCATAGTGATATTTTTAAAATATATTTTTTACCTTGTCACAGTGATGCCCCCCAAATTAATACAGAGCTTCATAAAAACGACTCTCATTTACCATAATTTTTTCTATCGGTGTAGTATAGTACGAGTACTTTACCTCCCTTTGGAATCGAGAGACTCTCACGCAGATTTTGCCCTGCAATGATGCCACGGAGTAACAAAAAAAGCAAAAAAGCGGCACACACTCTCGCTGACAAAGGTAATAATACCGGGAATACTGGAGGGAGGGGTACGGAGCCAGAGGACCTGGTATTGGGGTATTGGGATTGGCAACTGATTGAATAATTTAATTTAGTTCTCATAAATTTATGATGCCCGGCTGATTGAGTTTTCCAGGTGCCACAGTTGGGTGGGGCTGGCGGTAGCAATTATGATTTTATCACATTGCGAGATCTTATATTTATTATCTAAATTGTATCTTTTTCGTATTGTTAGGGAAAAGAAGTTGAGGGAAATTCATTCTACAGGTATGCTGTATTATTAATAAACACCTCATATTTGTAATCAACGTTGTACGTTTGTTTTTTGCCAGGGAAATGAGAAAAGAAAAAATAATTTAAGGACATTTTAAAAAGGATTTTGTATTTGGATAAAAAAATATACGGAAAATTAGATAGATTATAATTAGAACTACAAAAAAATGGTATAACCCTAAATATTTAAATTTAGAAATAGCATAAATACTTTATAGTTCTCTTATTTTGTTCTAAGTTAAAAACAAAGAAATTAAATGGATACTAAATTGGGATAGAAAATAGGTATTATAATATATAATATTGTGATACGTTTATAAAAAATCTTGATAAATTTCCAAGTGGCTTATAGAATTGGATACAATTTTGAGTTGCTTCAAAAGAAATTCCTACACTGAGTTATCACGACAACATGATGTAGTACACCGGGTCTCACTTGTTATTAAAATCTGAAAAGGCGCCTCATCTACATCCACATCCCCATCACCATCCCCATTTCCATTCCCTTTGCCCCGTTCAACAAAGTGAAAATTTATTAAACTTCTAAATAGTGTTGACAAAGATGTACGAGAGTATGACAGGCATGACAAATAGTTTACCACTCCCCGTGCCGAAAAAGCACACCCGTAGCACCCGTAACACCCGGAATACCCCGGTATCCCCCAGAATTCCGTGCTCATACTCACACTGTCGCTTTGACAGCAGCAATTTAAAGTGATGCCCCGATGCCAGAGTTCCCATTTTTCGCCGGGATGGGGTGGGGTTCTCTCGGTTTTTGTTTTCTGGGGTGTGCCGCCGAATGGCACGGCTGGTGTGACAAAGTGGCGTGAGATTTTGGGCCAAGTGGGCGGGACGAAAGACCCGGGGAGGCGCCACCGACCACCCACCGACTACCCAGCGTCCTCTGCGGCAGCCTCAATTTGAGCCTCATTAAATGAAAATGAGTTAATGCAATTTAAGACTCTCGACATCTGTACGTATCCGTATCCGTATCCGTATCTCAATCGCATCTGTAACTGTAACTGCCTTGTATATATATTTACATATATATTTTTGAGCTTTCCGGGGTGGCTGTGTGGTTGTGTGGACCCAGGGCCCATGTTGTTGTGGTCACTTTTCCACATTGTTTTCCATCTGCCAATATGTATCCCCGTATCTATAGCCGCATCCGTATCGGTATCTGTATCTGTATTTGTATCTGTATCCTTTTACCAACACATTTTTACAGTGGCATTTAAATTTTTGTTCATTTTTTTTCTGGCTGCTTGGGGAACTGCTGTTTAATGGGCTTCCAGCAGAAGTCCCCCCATCCTAAAGAACCACCCACTGGCACCAACACCATCCGCATCCCCCTGAAAATATTACTTTCCGGCAGCATCCGTTCATCTTCCTGACTTTGGGTTAGAGTTAGGGTTAGGGGTGGATGGACCCAGTCAATCTCGCATCATTCTTCACAACGTTTAAGAATCAATTTCCAACACAATACTACCGACAAGTATCAACAGCACAAGGGAAACCCCCGTGCCCCTTTCCAAAAAAGAAACAAAAAAAAAAGAAACACTTGGTTCATTTTCTGCCGCAAAGGGGTTTCCGGTTAGCAAATGCAAATGCCATTGTATCAATTTGCAAAGCGTCGTTCTTGACAGAGAGTCCTCAAATGTGTCTTAAATCGGGTCAGAATCTGGCGGATTGAGGGGGAAACTTAGTCTTTCCTTTTGGTCTCTTGAGCACCGAAACTTTTGGGATAGATTTATCTTAAAAGTAGAGAAGTTTTGATAAGAAATACAAATAAGACTTCTGAAATATCTCCATTTATATGTATATTAAATAAAGGTATGGTACTGGTATGGATATTAAATGGTTTTTAGTTAATATGTTTACTATTCCATATAAATAATATATTTTTAATCCCCCCTAAACCATTGCCATTGAATTTTTAAAAAATATAGGCTTATATTATGTATACATTTCCTTTATATCAGTAGAACTTCAAGAATAAATCAAGTTAATGAAAGGAAAAATTAATTTTTCAGACGTTTCATTGAAATCTTTAAAAGAAAATAGGATCGCATATGATTTTGCACTGAAACCAGAGATTTCGGAAATATTTGGCGAGGGGAGACCCGCACTTTGCCACACAATTGGATGCACCGATTGCGTTACACAATTGCATTCTGAATGCAAACCGTCAGAATTTTAGCTTTGGGGTCCCGAGACGTATCCAAAAATACATCCCGTTCGTGACTAAAAACTGAATTATACCGGGGCCCGTCGATTCTACGTCCATGTGTCCAAAGAGTCACGGTCTGGAGTAGCCGATTCGCTGGAATAATGTCCAGTAATGTCTGGGCTCAATAATAATCGGATCGACCCGCATGGCCGGACCACCAAGGAGTATTGGAATCCAATTCCCCTAGACGGATCGAATCTTTTGGGGTTGGGTTTTTGGGGGGGTATTTTTGTATTTAGTCCAGGGGTCATAAAGTCTAAGGAAACCGCACGCAGTTCGGATTGACCAGTTTATGTATTTATTCAGCCGCTCGACGGGAACTTCGCAATTGGTGGTCCCGGCCCCCAAAGCATCCCAGAAATCCCAGATATGTGGTGTATTTTTAAAGTTCGAGTACATCATAGTCTCAAAACTCACACACACACATGTCGCGTCGCGGGCCAACGAGTCACACATTTCATATCCAATGTGAATATATATATGTAAACTACAACGACGACTGCTGGTGACTAATGGAAAAATTCATATTAAATTGATAATATTGACAGAGAAAAGCCAAGCGAAAGCATTAACAAACGCGCACAGTGCTCCGTGAAATCATAAATCTATGAGTTATTAACGCAAACAAATTGAAAGTCTCGTTGGGTGTCAATTTTGGTGGGTGATTCACGACGACATGGCGACACTTTGGTAAAAGCCGTCTGTCACCACCCGAAATCGCTGAAAAGCATTTGACAACTAATTTCTCGAGGTGTCGACACCTTGCAGAAACGTTTTTCTAACCTCCCCCAATCACCCCAAAAAAAAGAAAAGCCCCCGAACTATCCCTAAAAACCACCCATTCTCATTCTACATCTGACATCGTCTCGCACTCGCACTAACTAAACGCACCGCAATCTAATTGTTGTAGGCAGCATCCACGGTTCTTTAATTGAACACATCAACACCAGCTAAAAATACGATAGATGTATATGCTCCGAGTAATCGATGATGGCTGGAGTGGAGTGGGTGGTGTTCTGTAGTTTGGTGGCATCGATTGGGCTGGGGATTGGGGGATGGGGGATGGGATGGGGAACTTGCAACATCTTCGCCGGAGGCTCCATCTCTTGGGCCCCGCACTTCGACACTGAACAAAACAAGTGCTCAAAAAAGTTCAATTTAAATGTCCAGGGTTCAAAATCTCTTTTAAAAAAAAAATTCCAAAAATCATGATCCTTTTATTTTGGAGTCGATTTTTATTGCTTGAACTCTGATCCATACTATGAATACAATAGTTCTCAATTTTAACTTACCGAGTTCAACTCCATACTTAAACAATTTTTGTTTGATCTTCATTTAAAAAAAATTCCACAATATTGTTTCTGATATTTATCGATCGATTTTGTTTGCTTGAATTCTGAGCCATACTGTAGAACTATTACTTCTCAATCTTATCTTAAAGAGAAAGAATTGCATATTAAAAAAAAATTTTTTTTATTTTCTTGATTGCCTCTAATATTAATTATGTTAATATTAATAATTGTATATAAAATTCTTTTGTTAAAAAAGAAAAAATAAATAAAATAGAAGGTCTGTTTTTTTTATCTTTTGAAATAAGTATACAAAATTAATTTGGAAAAAAAATAGAAAAATATATATGAGCCCTTAAAGGATTAGATTTTTTTCTAATAAAAATAATATACCATACTTTTTTTTTCAGTGTATATTGAGAACGCTGGTGCAGGAAAATGTGGTGTGCAAGGAAATGTATGACAACGGAGGCATGAGGAGGATTTGGATTTGGATGTGGATGTGGATGTGGATTTGTAGTTGGATGTGGAGTTGGATTTGGATTTGGAGATGGGGTTGGAGATGGAGATGGGGCTGGAGGATCCCTGATCCGGCCGTGCGTTGTGGTGAACGCAGTGCAATAAACTGTTATTTGATGGGAGTTTGGAGTCGTTGCAGTCCAGATGGTCGAAACTTTGTGCGATTTACTTTTAGTCCACTGGCTCGCCCGTTTATCTTGCGATCCCGCACTGGAAAAATTAGAAAAGTGCTGGCATTTATTTATATGGCACTTGACAAGTCTACAATATACTTTATTTTCGAGTTAAAAATTCCCTATTTTAGCTATACTTTACAATCAAATGTCGATTTTCTACGAGTCATTGTCCTTTCGTTTCTTTATGACTGCACGGGCACATGATCTGTGTTTAGTTGCCCATCGTTTGTTGTCACTTTTTTCATTTTTAAATGACAGCAAACGTAAACTTTTGTCGCTGGCGATGTAAACAAGCAGCCCAATATAAGAAAACAAATATCCGTATCTAAAAGTCACATTGTTGACTTTGTTGTTATTCTCGATGTCGTCGATGTGCTAAAACTGGAGTTGTGCTGCACTGAAAGAAATGTTTTATGGGTTCTTATGAAATTTAATAATAATAAATTAGGGATTTCTTTGTTAAGAGGTGCTAGAACTATAGTTATATTAATGATATAATAATAATAACTTAATTATAATATTATTTTTAAAGAGGGTTGTTCCTTGGGTATACATTTCTATTAATATCAATCATATTAGTTACTTCTCGAAACCTTATAGTTATGAAAGTATAATCTTGGGTAGGCTGGAATCAGAATCAGAATCGAAATCGCAATCCTATGCCCCGCTTCGGTAATCGATGCATAATAAATGGCATCACTGTCCCATCTGAGAGATCATTATCACCATAAAACTACCACTAAACGTCACTTTTTTTAAGATCAAAGTGTTGTTTGCGCGATTTAAGTATGCGCGCACGCATCTTCAATTAAAGGCATCGGGCCAGAATCTTTTTAGTTGGACCCGAAGTTGGAAATTAATCTGCGGCTGCGCTTTGCTGCATCGTAATTCCCCCAGAAAAGAAGTGGAGGGGGGGGTCTCTGAAGAAACGGACCACCGAACCCGCAGAGATTCTTCTGCTTTGGCTCTTCAGATCGGATCAGCTTGGCTAAGCTCCCACTGACGACAAATTAATTTGGCAGAGAAACTGCTGAAACCGAAAACGAACCGAAACCGAAACCGAAACCGAAACTGAATCTGAATCTCAATTTGGAAAACAAAAAAGTATCTGAGGACCGCAACTGCACTGGTTGTTGTATCCTTACCGTATGTGTTATCTAAATATTGTCATTGTCACAAATTTTTAAAAAGTTACGCTAATGGATTACACGATTTTCGCATTATCGCTTTGTTACCGCGCCGATCGCAATCGCATGCGATCTGAGTCTTGGTTCCACAGAGTCTTCAGCTTGAGGATTCAGCACTGTAGAAGGCACTCTATAGAGAGTGTGCCCACCGTATAGCAGCAGAGCATCATCATCACCATCACCATCATCGGTAGCTGCATCTCAGCATGGCATTGTATGTAAAACTACTGCCGCAGGACAAGGACCGCCAGCACTTTGCGATATTTTTTCTGCGCGGATGCGCGGATACGTGCCGAAAGCGAGATTAAGGGGGCCAACTTCAGTAACTTGAGTTAACTTGGCCAACTTGGCTTTGGGATTACAAGCAGGAAACGCTGCCGACTCGTTTCGGCTTTTAAAAAGTGCCCATGAGCATTATGCCAGACACTTTGTCTTTGACAGCCGGGGCAGCCAGCTCTTGGCTTCGAATATCCCCCCGATCCCCCGATCTCAACCCAGGGATCCCAGTTCCCAGTTCCCAGTCCCCAGTTGGAGGTGCGAATCCAGTCCTCTGTTATCAGCGGCAAAAACGAGGCTAAAAAGAAAACACAGCACGTTCCATTGTCGCTCCGCGTCGAGTCGAGTCGATCTAATCTGCAAATTGCGGCCTCTTTATCGGCTCAGTTGGGATTGGGATTGGGAATGGGACTTGGACTGGGACTGGGATAGTTGGGTTCGGTTTTCGGATACGATACACAATCGTAAACTAGCGATGCCGATGCCCCCAATAGAACAGACACCATGTGTCATACAGTCTGCATAGTGGTCTCTGGAACTCAGTAACAAGTCTTAGCCTTCCTATTTAGAAAGCATGGTTCTAATTAAAACTTATTAAAATATCCTACTGATTTAGCATCATCTTCAAAACCATATATTAAGTTTAATATTATAATATTAACATTATATATTATAATACTGATATTTCGATTAGCCTTGATGAAATGTATTATAATACTTAATTTTAGGCTGGCACACATATTAAGAATTTAATTTAATAAGACTGTAAAATGTATGTTTTAAAATAAATTCATAGTTTTTAATGTGATAATTATTTTAAATAAATTATTTTATTTTTATTTTATTTTACTTGATTTTAGGAAGAATATTTTTAATCGAACTAATTGAAATAATGGCCATATGACACTAACTTAAATTTTAAATAAGATACTGGATTTATTTTAATGAGTCAGGGAAGTTTTTCCCAATTTTGTTTTTAAATTTATAAAATGTTGTTGAACTGCAGATCCAGGAGATTTTTCTCTAGGTTTCTATGACTCTTTTACATAAATCTATCCGAAATTTATGCAAGTGTCATAAGGCCATAATCACATTATACTAACTTCGTTGCTTATAATGTTAACTAAATTGTTCTAGTTGTATAACCTTAGAAGGTAGACATTATTATTAGAAATTCTTGATTATAAATTCTGAAAATTAATTTCAATTTAACCCTAAAAGCAGCATACCATTAAAAAGTATTATTTTTCCAGGTTCCATGCATCTTTCTTTCGTCAGAGTATAGTTTTCATTACAAAAGTAAAATAGATGGCTAATTTTTATGCGAATTCGAGTGGCAAATGCTGCTCAGGATGCCGCCATATGGACCGATCTGTCCAATATTGCCGTTTTATGCTAATGAAGTGCTCTAAGTATCCACGAAGGGGTTACGAAAACCTGGGGGTTAGCGGAGCTACGAGTACTCCTTTGACTTGCCGATGCCTATCCTGCTGCTAATCGGTTAAAAGCCAATTGAAAGCCACTGACATGAATCAATTGCTGGGTGGGGGAAACTGTTTAGGATGATTAAATTTGTGATAGAATTGATTTCGGTGAGGCTGGTTTTCTTTGTCGTCTGGTTATCTGCATGCAACCCAGGCCAAGTGCCACGCCCCCTTTCCGGTTGTAGCATTCAAAGATGAATAAACCCAGGGCCTACTCCACTTGAATGTTACAAAAAGTAAAAAAAAAAAAGGGAAGATAGAAAGCCAGGAAATAAAAAAGGGAAAACATTCGCATAAAAAGCAAATACAACACGGGGTAAAAACACCAGTAATCACGTGTGTACATAGAGCGAAGGACAAGGATTGGGAAATGGGATGGGATATGGATGGGTTTTGCAGGCCCCAGGATTTCAGGGGGGGTTACGGTTAATGGGTAATGGGTAATAGGGTGGTTAACGCCACATATACAAATAGGCATAAGGTCGTCGTTGTACATTTGTTTCTTTTTTGTGGTCAAATACTTTTGCATGTGTAAATGTTAATTCATTGATTTTTATAATGTGAATCCATCCATGGATCAGCATAATGCCTTCTGCTATGTGCCCTATCCCAATCCCAATTCCATTCTGAATCCCATTCCCATAATTTTTGAGTGGCCGGTGGCTGTGCAAACAGTCGAAACAAGCCGCCCAACAGGCAAACAAACAAATAAACCCACTGGTTTGGGTTTGCTTTTTTTTCAGGGGGGGAGGGGGTTTAAGGACAAGGAGCATTTGGCTTTGATGTTCCTTACTTACTTACGTTTCATCACCAAAGTCGTTGTCAATAAAAGCAAGTTAATGGGTAAACACACGGATTCGGATTCGCAGGATTCACAGGATTCGAAGGATTCGGGGTCGCCAACGGTTGGACCTTAAATGGAAATGGGGATAAGCTGCAGGAGTCGACCTCCGCTGGAGTTCAGAGCCGCAAAAACTAAAAAACCAAACTTCTGCCAAGAGAAACATTGTTGATGCGGTCGACAGTCAAATATTTGTGGCTTAAGCATTTTCCTTTGTACCGTCAGCTAATTTTCCTAAGCGGATGCCCGCGTTTTCCCATCCCCCCCCCTCTTTTAGACCACGATTATTTCACAACTCGCAACTCCTCTTAAAATTTCCCCCCTATATTTGCAGATCAAATGAATTTTATCAGCTTAGTGGCAATCCAGACAGTCGCTAGACGGTAGATTATGTTGTCCAAGGATAATTCTAAAAAAATATGATTGATATTAGTTTATCCTTTCTCGAAGTTGTGACCGATTAAACAGTTGTTTCTTAAGAAGGTATCTTTGAAATGTATCGATCTTGATAATTCTTAAGATTTGGGACCACCCAACATTGTTCTTGAATTGAGAACATTCGTTCTTAAAAGCCGAGTAAGTACATTTTGGTATCAATATTAGAACAATTTAACAACTTTTTGATAAGTATACACTAAGGACTGAACTAATAGTTTATTTGTACATACAATGTACTTAAATACCGCCAATTCAACTTGATTCTAGCAAAATAAAAACATTTTCAACTTAAAAATGTCGTTCTATTTTTAAGAACATTTTCAACTCAGATGAGATAATCAGAATTTTCTCTGTGTATATATATATTTTAAAACTTATTTTACAACTAATACATGATGCTTGTAATATTATCTTGGGATTTCCGATGTTTTAGGACTATGCCAAGTATATATCATGTTAAATCAAGCTGGACTCAAGGCACCCTCCACCGCATTTCGTTACTCTTGAGGTCGCGTATGCGGTAGTTCGTTAGCCACTCCCACACACCGTTTTCACCACCCACTTTCGGTCCATTTCATTGCGGCTTCCGGCAGTTCAGTTCCAGGTAAGCCGAATACGAGGCGACCTTACCAACCTTACCAACCTCAGCAACCAACTTTGCCAACCCACCGACCACACTCACACTCACCTGGCCGGCAAGCTTAATGAAGCTTGTGTAATTGATTTCATGTTTGTTAAAAACGGCAGAAAAAGAAGCAACGCGCTTGCACTCGGTTTGCTTCGAAATTCATGGCATTCAATTTGAATTGAATCGCTCAAAAACAACATACATCCCAGTATACACACACACAGGGGCCGGGCAAAACAAAAAATAAGCAAAACTTATTTTTTACTGGACTCTGGTCAAGCGAGAAGGCCCGCAGCGGTCAAAGTGCATGAAGTACCGGCCAACAGATGCAAAAATGAAAAACACAACTTAGGCCCCATTCGTCTGGCGAGTGGTGGTGGAGAGGTACAGGTCCCACACCCTATGCCAACCAGACGCCGCCCCCTCCACTCGGATCCAACTCGTTGATGGCCTCTCATTGAAAGCGTTATGAGCAGAAAAAAGCATTTGATACGGCCGATGGACCAACGAGATGATTTTCGAATCCTAATCAATGTATAATGTGTAGCCCCACTCACAGCAATTGATTCAAATTGTAAGAGCAAAAAAAAAACACTACTTTGTTAAATATTTTTAAGTATTAAAAGAGGAATACAAATGTTTCACACAGGAGATGAGATGAGATGAGATGAGATATATCACTATACAACACTTTATATGAGAGCTTTTTAGTGACTAAGGCCTTATCACACTAACTGCTCTGTTAACTAACTGAAAACATTTTTTAAAGGCATGGTCACCTTTAGATTAATTTATGAATTCATAAATTTAATGATGTTAGGAGATGAGATATATCACTATACAACACTTTATATGAGAACTTACTAGCGATTAAGGCCTTATGACACTCACTAGTTTTAATTAACTAACTGACTGAATATTTTTTTAAGGGCATGGTCACCTTTCGATTTCTTTATGAATTCATAAATTTAATCATGGCTGGGTTACCATAACTTTTTAACATAACTCCATTCAGTTGGTCACACTCTCATCAACTCTGATCTTAAAAGTACCGTAGGGAACACTTAATTTACTAAATACTTTAAAGTATTCAAGTAATAAGACAAATCTTTCAAATATGAGATGAGAACGTACGTAGTAAGGACTTAAAGTGCGGTGCTTACCATTACTAAACTTATTAAACTAACTTATTAGCAAATAAAAACTAAAACTCGAATCCGTTTAGGTTTAGAACAGGTTAAAGAACTTATTGGGATGCATTATATGGTATATAGGCACCAAGAGTCGGACCATGTGCCGTAAATGTTTTCCGATACTTTAAATACAAGTTTGTTTAATGAAATGCCATGAGAGAACCCCCATTCCAATTTGGCCTGCCAGCATGTGGCCTCTGAAGCACTGGAGAACTGAAACGGATGCCCGGACAGAAGTGACATTGATGTTGGGTGGAATTAGGATCTATTACAGCATTAGCCCCAGTCCCCAAAACTGAAAAAAATGTGCCGCAGCTGACTGCAGCCCTTTTTCGATCGATCCCGGATGGATATTTGGATTCGGTTTGGTTCGGTTTCGGTATCGGTTTTGGGTATCGGTTTCTGGCAAAGCCAATTAGCACTTACCCACTAGTTTTTCGGGCAGGAATCAAAGGCCCCGGTTTCTACTGTATTGAGCATTTGAGTTTCTGTTGTTGATACAACAAACACAGAGATCCTTTAGCGACACATCCACAAACCAAAGCGATGCCCAGAGATCACAGATCTATAGATCTACAGATCACATTATCATTATCAGTCGAGCCCGATCCTAACACATTGCTTCTGCTTCTTCTTCGTGTTGGCCGCCGAATGTGTTAATTGCACTTGGCAGTGTTTTTCCTGAAAAGTGATCCTTTTGGCCCTCGGCCATTTGTCCCTCAACCAGATACATACTATATGTATCCAGATAAAACGGCCTTTGCCGACACCCTAAACCTTGGACCTTGAGGTCTCCTCGTGTCTTGGCAAACACAAACAGTAATCCAGAGGAAAGGAGGAAAAAATCAGAAGACTCCGACACACAATATTGGGTCGTAGGTCGTGGGTCGTGGGTCGTCGGGTCGTTTTGTCGCACTATTGTAAACTGAAATTCGGTAGCATGTTTTCACAACATGTCGCCCAATTTACCCTTTCACGGTTTTTCTATTTATCTTTTAGTATTTTGTATTTTCTTGTTGTTGTTCTTTTCCCGGGTTCGGTTGTGCGTGTGGAAATCGAAATGAAAATGGAATTAGTGATAGAAATTGAGATTGAGATGGAAATGGAAATGCACGACTGATAAATGCATTATGTTTACCATCTCATTTGTTTAGATCCCATGACAAGTATTCCTTAATGAAACGGTGTCACACAAAAGCAGACTGATTTCATTATAATATGGGCGGTAATTCATGCAATACCATCTCTGAATTCTCATTTAGAAGCTTTAAAATAAGTATAATAATACTATAATATAATATTTTAGTTATGATAAGTAAATATTTTGGTTAAAAATCCTCAGATATAAAATATTTTAGAGTTATGTAGTAAGGATCCCCATATCAATTTTGGTTTGGCAGTCTGTCTGAACCACGGGGGACATTCTATTTCGACCCCGGCTGTTTGTTGAGCCCCTCACACTTTTATCCATCGCCGTTTGAGATGTGCGTTGTTTGAAGTGAAGTTTGGCTACCGACGGCTTTATCTTCGGTAGCTGTTCTGAGTATCGGTTCCGGAAAGATCAGAGGCTCAGCAGTTGCACAAGTCCTAACTAGTATTTGTGCATTGTGTTTTTATGGGCCTGCTAATTAGGATCCGAGCTGACAGCGCCCGAATTCGATATTGGGAAGAGGAGGGAACTCGGTACGACTCGAGATCCCTTCAATCCAATTTGATGGTTTCTCTACCCAGTTCCCAGTTCCCAGTGCCCCGCTTCCAGTTCCCAACTGCCGATTCTTGTTATCTTGTGGCTGGTAGATCATCTCACCTTTCCTCACAAAACACACATCGTATTTAACCATCCGATGATGCGTATGACAGGCGAACCGCCCTTCCCCATCGAGGGGGATGAATAATACACATGGAGAATGGATAATGGATAGTGGATAATGGAGAAAGGATAATGCATAATGGGGAAGAAAAATGCCTAATGTCTTGATAAAAGTCCTTGATGTCAATTATGACAAGGTGGAAATATAGGACGTAACTCGAGTTACCAAACGGGTTTGCGCATAGAACGGAAGATGCAATTGTGTGGCCTCTTTAAGACCTCTTACATAAGCTCCGTTCTCTTCTGAGTTTTGGTATATTTAAATTTTAAATGTTTAACACTTACAGTGATTTTTTTAGCTAGCTTATTATTATTTAGAGTATATTATATATGAGCATTTACTTCTAACATCGAAGAAGACTTGCACGGAAACTTAAAATCTTAAGGCGTTTTAAAGGTAAAGCCTTTGGTGTTAATATAGATATAATATAGAAATAA
This sequence comes from Drosophila suzukii, assembly GCF_043229965.1. Classification (NCBI taxonomy): domain Eukaryota; kingdom Metazoa; phylum Arthropoda; class Insecta; order Diptera; family Drosophilidae; genus Drosophila; species Drosophila suzukii. The sequence continues at coordinate 12,608,240 of NC_092084.1, read as the reverse complement.
ATATACAATGTTATATATAAGTAAATATAGGATCAACATATATATTAAACCAGAGAAACAAGGGATGGGAGATGCACTGGGAACATGTTTTGCAACTCATTTGGCAGTTATTAAATGGTAAATTTCTTATGTTGTATCTATACTTTATATGAAGTAGTACCATTTTTTATAACATAATATATCTTTTATATCACTTCGACCTATGAAACAGAACATTATTTAAAATGTAGCATATAATATCATATCAAATATTATATCATATTATTAGAAATGTAATCATATCGTATATATGTATTTCTGTTGAGAGTTATTATTCTCTGATAGTATAATATTATATCATAACTTATGATATTGGTATATTATCGCTTATACATTTTCTACATATCAGATAGATACAGGAAATAATAGTCATATCTCATATATGATTCTCCTGTTTGGGTGTTTTATTCTCAGTGCACTTTCGCCGGGGTGGACCAGTGGACGCCTGGACCACTGGGCACTGTTTTGGTGGGGTCTGTTATTGTTTTTGATGTTGCTCCTGCTCCTTGAGGATGCACACAATGCGAACGGCTGCCGTTGATGATGCCGCTGTTGCAGGGGAGATGAGGAGGATTGTGTGTGGTAGCTGCAATTTGCGCAATGTAATTTAATTAATGACAAAAAAAAAGAAGGGGGCAAGAGGAAAAAGAACGGAGAAATATGCAAATCGCTTTCCACACAATATGCATGTGTATCGTACGCACAAAAGGAGGTGGCTCGTGGAGGAGCTGGGGATCTGGGGGTTCTGGGGATCCATTGGCCAGCACCAACACCTCGACAGCCTCAGCTGGCCAGAGTTTCAGAGCTCCAGAGCTCCAGAGCTCCAGAGTTCCTGGGGATGGGGCTCCATGGGCTGCTCGTGGCGGTGGCGCTGTTGTTGATTATGTTGTTGACAACGGGCGTTACGCATTTTACGTGACTGACTGTGTGTATGTAAGTGCTGGTGTGTTGCCTGGATATTACGTAAATATTTATATAATGCAGCAGGTAGAATATATATATACCCATATACCCACTCGTATACAGCACATTCATCCGTGCAAATGCACACAGGCCCGCGGGTATTATGCGCCCGTTGCCGGCGTGTTTAAATTGTTGTTCGCAAAATATTTGCATTTCGAGCTGGCAACGCAAATAGCCATTTAAGTAATTACTGCACTTAATTTTTAATATTGATTTTTCAAATTTATTAAAACTTAATCAATTGTTTAACCAGATAATGTTCGTGTGTGTGTTTAAACAATACCCAAACTCCGTTTCCCCACGACCATTAAAATTTCGAACTTGATGTTGCTGCTCCACGACAGGTGTCAAAATCGCCATTGGGCTACAAACTCCAACTTGTGTTTACCAATTGGGCGGTATTCTGCCATTAAGGCCCCCAATAATATGCCGAATTAAGGCAAGATTATGAGCGGGAAATATCAATGAAAAACATAATATTATACCATCTGCAAGATACTTTTAAATCGATATTATCATAGATTTTTTAATTTAAAAGAGATTCTTGCAACATGTTGAAATTGATTTCGAATACGAGTATTCATCAAAAGCATTGTAAATACTTAAACATCAAAAAAATTAATTTTAAAAAAGTATTATATGATGCCAAGCCAGTTAATCTTTCATTATATTTAACAGATATAGAGCTAAAACATTGCAAAATTCCCAATTTATATTTATTTTCAAGACATTTATATATTATAACCTTTTACATCTTTCCTTCTTTTTGGAACTAGGGTTCCTGTCGATAAAGTTGAGTAAGTGAGGAACTTTCAGGGCGGTATCACTGAACCCAGTACTCAATTCCCGAGGGTCTAGACTCTTTAGTTAACCAGGGGTATGCTGTGCCCATGTGACAACATGGAATAGTTGTTCGCAGTCGATTGGGATACTGCCCCCGGGCATCTGAAATTCGTGTTCTCATGCGAATGTGTACATGTGGACAACCCATCATGTTTCCCTGAAATGTAAATTAAAATGTCGAATTTATTGCCCAAGTACCGAAGTACTGAGGCCGTTCCTAGTGGTTCTTGTTCATGTTCTTGTTCCTGTTCGAACAGAACTCACTTGGCAAGATTGTGTGTAAGTAAGAACTAACGAGATTCAATCAGTGGCCACTTAAGCAGCGGTTTCTTGTCATTAAAATTAAGTATATTTACTTACTCGGAATCAAAGTTAAACCTGACTGCTGTCGTCTGCTGCTGATCGCGTGATTGTTGTTATTTCCCTGGGCCAGTGTTATGTACAATTACCGAAATCGAAACAAATTTTATGGTTCTGCTAGGCAGTAATTCCCCCAACAAAACGATCTATTTACCGATTGCTTGGTGCATTTAAAAACCCAACAGAAGCAAATCGAATTGAGGCGACATGAATGAAGAGTCCCCAAATAAGTAGTACTGGAAAATAAAATATAATGACCATTTTAATGGTAAACCAAGGGGGCTTTTTATCAGATCAGGTTCGTTAAAACCAAAAGTAGACGAAATGAAGGTGACACTCTTTTCCCAAATTAATTCCTAGAAAACTCAAGGCTGGCCGATAAGTTTGTAATGTTTTCTTTCTGCCCTCTGGCAAATAACGAATTTGGTTGTGGGGATAAAGAAGGGCTCTTTATAAGCTTACAAAATTCCTTAAACATGCCATCCACTAATTGAATCCGTAAAAAAGTACAAGTTGCAGTTGAATCCAGCTATACATCTTAAAGGTGCTTCAAAAGAATGACTGTATTTGCTTTAATCGCCTTTAAGAACACATCCTTCTGTGGATTATGAACTGTCAAATCGCGAATTACAACCGTATTAGGGGGATACTTATGTTTCCAATCCGTTAACCGCCCCCAAAGGCTTGTGCTAACCAACCCAGCCCAACCCTCTTTACATTTTGATGGGCAAAAGTCGCTTGTGTCACTCGGTTGTCATATGGATACGAATGTCTCACGTGACGAGCATTGGACAGTGCGATTTTGGACCACGCTGGCAGCATTGTTTCGATTCGCATTCGCGCTGCCAGTGTGGCCAACGTCGAGCATGAGCCAGTTGATCCTATTTCAAACGTCAAGTTACTCAACTCGACGGCTCGACTCCAACTACTTGACTGTCACATCTCAATAACCCTCGAGTGGTTTTCAATTGTCTCCAGAAATAAAACGCATTTGCATCCCCTACACACACGCGAGTCTATCCCAATCCCATTTTAAATGTTAATTTTTAACGCATTGTGAATTTTTCTAATATTTCATAAAGCTAGAAATGAATAAGAAACGCGAAACGAATATTAAATGCTCTTTCTTATGTGTTGGCTATTTGTTAGTACGAAAACTTATATGATTTTTAAAAGTTTGAAAGATTATAAACACTGATAACCCTAAAGGGTTGCCATATTTCTGAATATTTTATTTGTCTGGCAAGATTTGGTTAGCACACATTCCGTAAAAAAGTGAAAGAGTATTCCAAAGGTTGACTGGCTTGATGGGCGAACCTTTTTGTTTCCGTTCTGCCTCTCCATAACTCGGGGTACTTGAAAAAAGTTACACACCCAACCCCCCTTCTGGCAACACCAACTCCAAAGGCTGCCTCGTGACATCATCCAATTGAAAAACTTAAAAGTAAATAGATCCCAAGAGATGAGGCCGCACCATTCCATTCCTTTCCAATTGCCATTGCGTTCCGTTGTCTTTGCCCGACTGTTCTGTTTGTCTCAAGTGACATCGTTGCCAAGGATCATCTCATAATGTGGCAAGCGTTTAGCTCCAGCCACCCCTGCATCATCACTCCATCAGAATGGGATTTGGAATGGCATTTGGAATGGGTATGGGTATGGGTATGGGGATTGGCTAAGCTGAAAACTCAGGGATCTAAATTTCGGTGTTCTGGGTTCACAGTTCTCAGCTCTGCGTTCTGAACGCCGAGCACGGAACTCTCGACTCATATCATATCCTTCGCTTTTCAAACCACTTGACATTTTCACAGTCTCGCATCCATGTCAATTTTGCGGTTTCGGTTTCATACACCCATGTGGATGCGAGTGTGTGCACAGCTCCATTCCCCACATGAATGCGGAATTTGTAGCTTGGATTTTGTGGGCACACGGAAAGAAACGATTACTTGAACTTTATGAATAAGATTTACATAATAATAAGTGTTATAACTAAAAATACTAGGATTAGCTCTTAGATTCTGTGTGTTTATAAGCTGATTTAAAACGTTTTTCAATAGGTTACATTAAGAAACATATTTTTAGAGGTGTTGTTCTTTCTTTTCTTAAGAAAGTCTTTAATCCTTCATTATAATCCAGAATTTGTATATCCAACTTTAGGTGACAACGTTGGTTTGAGCTATTCAGTGATTCCTTACCTGTCTATAAAGTTTATCTATATATATAAAACTCTTGCTCAAATTTGAAGAATCAATGTATATCCTAAGATAATGAACCCTAAGCTTTCATGTTTTTACCACTTATTCTTACTGATATGTAGATTTGAGCTAAGAACTCATTAAACCTTGAGTAACCCCAAATGATTTGGATATATTTTTGTTGGCATGAACCTATAGAGATTAAATTTTAACCTAAGTAGACCATTTTAATAACCCGTTGTTGATGCTGATCAAGAGTATATATATGTACTTTATGGATAATATTTTTTGCCCATCTAGAATGTACCATTTCTACCATGCCTAATTAGTCTCTTTAAAGTAAGCCGTGTCCGAGGTGATTGAAAGAAAAAGAGAATTTCAGAGGAGAGCAGAGAAGAGCGCGGTGTTAATATCGTTGCGTGTTTTATAGAATCGTAAATATGTGCGAGAGGCGCACGAGATTGCGAGGTTCGTACTCCCGTCTACTTAGGGTCTTTCTATTTGGCCACTTATACTACAAGTCTGTGTATCTGTAGCTGTATCTCTATCTGTATCTGAATATATATCTGTGAATGTGTGCGTGTGCCTGAGTGTGTAATCCGTCCATAAGTGGCCTCAAATGCCTATCCATAATGATGATGATGATGTGGTTGCCGCTGCGACCAATAGTTGGTCATTCATCACGACGATCCGCGGGGGGAGTACGATATGTACGATATGTGCGAGTATTCGGCTATAGGAGGAGTATTATACGGTATGCCGTAGTGTAGTATCGTATAGTTGCGGAGCCGAAAACAATTTATGCCGCATGTCACGCCTTCCCCAGAGTCCGTCGGTATCTCGATATCTTTTTGTATCTTTGTATCTCCGTATCTCGGTGCCAATGCGCGCAAGCGGGAGGGAGAGACACTTTCGAGGGCGTTTCCCAATATAGATCTCATCAGACCAATATTATACACATTTGAATCTGGATCCGATGAGACAAACAAATACATATGCCTTTTTCGCAGGGGAGAAAGGCTTGCGTGTTGCCACCCCTAAGTTTTTTCAATTCTCAGTACTCATTATGGTCTACGCACATGAGCAATGATTTTATTCCACTATAAAAAACCAGAAAAGTAGTAAAATTCCACATGACAGATCCTAAACAATTGTCTAAAAAATTGCCTATAAAATAGGTGGTCTACATTTTGCATATAGTATTTCTTATATAAAATACAAAGGAACTCTGCAGTTGAATGCCCGCTTATTCTTTCGGCATCTTAAAGATATATTCTATAAAAAAATCAGAAGGACATTAAAAATAATATGTTTCTAGAATTTTTTCTAAGGTTTTTATTTCTTTAACAGATAAAAATGTACCTATTTAACCCAAATATTTAGAGCAAACCGATGACTCATATTATTTCCACATAAAGTACTTACTTTATTTCCTTTGTACCTGATCCATTGGAACATGAAAAATACGTATCCGCCCCGAGAACCAATAAAAAAGCATCTTTGATTACATGTTTCTTCAATTTTGCCGTTGTTTATTTGTTAATAAAAACTTAAAATCTTGTTGTAATACAGTACACAATCATCGGGAGGAATTTTCGTTTGCGAGAGCAATAACATTTCGTTCTATCAACCTTTTTTGATGGATTTATGTTTTTGGGGGGGGGAGGTTCTTTTTAACACACGGGATATGTTTCAATAGAATTCGCTTGCTGTGTTAGTACATCCAAGTTATACAATACATAGTTTTTATTGGCTACGAAAAAAATTGTCTTAAAACTATTTAATATATGCATTCATAATATATATTTCGTTATAAATATCAAATACTTCGTTGTACACCGATCGATCGAGGGGGCAGGGAAACCGAATCCGTTCCTTTAAACCAGTGGTCGGCACACACATACCATCACAAGTTTGCCTTGCATTAGTGTGAGTGTAACAAACACGAAGTTTGCGCGCGGCGTGCTGAAGCGAGACGTTTCTCTGCTTTGCACTGAGATCCTCTGCCGCAGCAACAAAAAAGCGCCCCGAAGTTGAGAAAAAAATGACCCGAAGACCCATGCCGAAGTCACACGAACATGTACGTTATACGTGAGCGAGCAGAGGATGGGCAGAACACTTCCCTATGCTCACTAGATAGGCCGCTGCCGACCACTGCTTTAAACCCCGCTTCTGCACTGCCCAGCCCGCTTTTCTCAGATGACAGACTATGTGGATCTTGCAATCCTATACGCACACATTCGCACACTCATTCATACACTCAAACACTCATCAGACACTCACTGAGGAACGGATTGAATACTATACACTTAGATGTCGCACTACGGTATACATTATACATTATACATAGGTTCAAAAAAAAATTCCATATAACACATGTACGAGCAGAAAAAGCTTAGTTTCGGAGCAATTCCAGTTTTTTTTTCTTTCAGTTTGGAGGGGCGGGCGTAGGTGGCAGGTGGGCGTGGCAGGGTCGTGCCTGAGGAGGAGTGCCAGCCATTTAATGGTCCAGCTTTGGCACGGCCCCACCACCACCTACTCCTCACAACCAGCACCCCAACATCCAACGTATTCCTCTTAAGATACACAAAAAAAAAAGAGAAAAACAAATTTGACTAAGGAAATCATCTAGAAATCGCTGCAGAGATGGAATCTCTAGAATCTGCCATCCAGAGATTAGACGGATATCGGCGCATTCGTGGCCGCCGGCGACTGTTGCTGCGGCTGCTGTTGGTGGTGCTGATGGTGACCCAGATGATGGTTGAGGGCCTGCTCCTGATGGTGGTTCAAGTGGTGGTGGCTGAGGGTCAGGTGGTGGTGGAGCTGCTCCTGCTGGTGGTGGTGTTGCTGTAGCTGTTGCTGCTGGTGGTGGTGATGTTGGCTGTACTGCTGGTGCTGCGTCTTCAGCAGCATGGAGCGGTACACCTCGGACAGGAGGCTCCACATGGGCGGCGAGTCCTTGGCCAGATCGACGGGTGAACCGGCCGGCAGGAAGGCGGTGGGTGGTGGCGCCTGGCTGGAGGCAGCCGCGGCGGCTGCGGCGGCAAACATCTGGGTCTGCAGGAGACGCAAGTGATGCCGCTCATCGAGGTCCAAAACGGGCAGCGGCAGCATTGGCCGCCGGCTGGACAAGTAGGCATTGTCGCTCTCCAGATCCAGTTCCATCTTGATGCTCGTCTGGGGCAGATTAATGCTGGGAGAGGAGGAGGACCTGGCAGCGGCGGCGGCGGTGGAGGAGGTGGCGGCGTTTGTGGTGGATCCAGCTGAACTGGAGGCGTTGCTGTCATGGCGCTTCCGCTTGCCCAACAGCTGATCCATGGAGAAGGCATCACTGGGCGAGCGCTTCTCGCGCTCCAGCTCCTGTTCCTGCTCCCTTTCCTCCTCCAAATCCTGTTCCTCCTCCCGTTCCCTTTCCCTCTCCTGCTCCTTTTCCACTGATTCCTGATCCTGCTCGGACTTGCGTCGCTTGTGCAGGCTAAAGTCCAAAGGCTGATCAGCACGCTCTTCATCAGCGGCAGTGGTGCTACTACTGCTGGCCAGACTCAGGCTGCAGTGCATCTCCTCATCCTGATCCTCGATTTGCTCATGCTCGTTGTCCTCCTCGTGATCCTCGCTGGAGGCCGCCGGACTGGAGCTATTTGCCTGCATGTCCACATACACAAAGTCGCCCTCATCCTCCGGATCAGCCTCCTGCTCATTGTCCACCGAACCCGAATCCGTATCCTGACAGCCCGAGGAGGAGGAGGAAGAGAGCAGGCCCAGGCCATGCAGTCCCGCTGCCTGTCCGCCAAACATCACATACGGATGATGGCCATGATGAGGCGGTGGTGGCGGCAGGAGTCCAGGAAAAGCCACCGGAAGTCGTCCGGCGACGGCGGCCGCCGCGGCAGCTGTGCTCGGCGAGAAGACCGGAAACTGCTGGGCCGTCCGGCCATCGTGCGGCGAGATCTTGCGCCGGATGTGCGGCGAATGGAGCTTGGGATTCGGATTGGCGCTATGGCGATTCCTCGAGCGCCTCGAGCTGAACACCATGTTGCAGCCCTCCACCGTGCACTTGTGCATCTCACGCAGATGCACCGCCGAGAAGTGGATCTTGAGGGCGCCCTTGTCGCAGAAGGTCTTGAAGCAGATGGAGCACTGCACCCGCTTCTTGCCGGTCGCCGGATTGATGAACTGGCCGGCCAGGTTGATGGGCGGTGAGCCCCAGCGACGTGGCTTCAGGGAGGATCCCGATCCCGAGCCCGATCCTCCTGATCCGGAGCCACTGGATCCGCCGGGTGAGCTGGCTGGCGAGGAGGCGGCATGCGGCTGCTGGCTGGGATGCGATTGCCCCACATGGGAGTGCACATGCTGGTGGGGATGTGGGGCATGGCCCAGCAGATAAGCCGGTGACATAAACGGATTCATTATGTGCTCCATGTCGTCGTCGTCTGTGGTGGATCTGAGTTGCTATGGTGCGATGTTGTGATGGTGGTTCTGAAAAACAGAAGCAGAAACAGAAACGAATCGTTAGAAGTGTCAATCAGGGTGTGTCAATCAGGAAGTCACTGAATCGGTCAGTCCTAATCGAAAACTATTGCTAAACAAGTGCCAGGGTGGCTGGACCGACTGGCCACTGACCACTGGGCAAATCCGATTGCGCAACTATTCGGAATCAACCTTATCGCAGGGAGTCAGCAGGGCAAACTTGGGAACTTGGGCTGTGGACATTGACTCCTGGTCATGGGGCATCCCGCATCCACATCCCCTTTTCGATGCGCAATTAGAGTGCGAAAAGTCAAGGCGGTCAAATAGAAATCAAGGGAGAAAGTTTATTCGGGGGGTCAATTAATCAGTGGCATTACAACGATTACTGTGTCATTGCTTAAAGAACAGTTCCCTTATCGGTTTGTCAAAAAGAAAACCTTTAAAGATGGAAAGTATACACTAAAAGGGTCTTTAAAGAGAGACTCCTTACTTTATTTTTAGCCAAGGAGAATGAGAAATGATATCTTTCGATACAAATAACTAAAGAGATTGTGCATATGACAGCAAACACCATGCTGGCTGATTGAAAAGAGCTCTAAACCAATATCTCAAGTGTATTACCCAATTCCCGAATTGAAGTGAAAGCCCCCAAGGAGCTTAGCCAACTTTGTGCAAATCCAGCCAGATTTATGGCCAATACACATACAATACACATGCGATATATGGAAATCAGTCAGCCGTATATCGGTGACACAAAAGTCGGCAGATCTTTCAAGTCAGCTATAAAACAGTAGAGCACCTCTAAAAGGACCTTATTACTTAACTAACAAAACTATTTTCTAAAGCAGATATACAATAAGTTATTCAGGAAGTTAAAATATGATTATATGATGCCATATGATTATATTTACAATCAAGAGAAATGTAGTTTAGATTTATAAATCTATTTTTCCATATCACTATTGTAATTTGACATGAAATAATATGACCAATCATCATATAGTAAATTTTCCTTTAATCCCCTTAAGTTCGCCTTAGGCAAGACCGACTGTACAGTGCACACACATCAGTACTCCCGTGTAAGTGCACATTGCCTCATTTACTTGAGCGAAATCTTTTACAGCTTTTTCGGTTCTACTGGCCATTAAAATCGCCTCTGACAACGTCGACGGCGACGACAACATGCGGCGATCAGTGTCGGACTTCGACTTTGGATCCGATCAGTCGGAGTTAAAGCCAGCTTTGGAGCTGAACCCAGAGCAAAAGCAAAAGAGCTAGATTTTTATTGTGGGCTCCGTTCGCTACCGTAATTGTGAGCAGTCGACTTGACTCGTATAAAAACTAAAAATAAAAAAAAAATTGTAAAAAAAAAAACCAAACCCAGGGGCGTCACAAGCTGGGGACAATTGCGGTGAGATGCGGATGACGACGATGGTGATGATCGTGTGTGCGATGTCGTGGCTGGCTATCTGGATTCGATCTCAAAAGTCCAACACACATTCGAATTCGCATTCGCTTTTGCTTTTGCCCAATGCCGAGCTAAACTAAAAACCGAAAACTGAAAACCACATACGACGACCATGGCTCACAGATACAGAATACAGATGCAGAAAGCCAGGAGATGGTCGCTTTTTATGGGGCTCATTAGTAACGATGACAACAATAGCATTAAAATGAGTGTATGTACACGGCGAAAAAAAAGAAAAACAAAAAAAACTAAGAAAAAAAACATTGTCAAGTACTGGGAATCCATCAAATTCTGACTAGGTGTCGAAAATGGACTTCACCTAAACAAGTTCTCAGAAATGTATTTCCAATGAGATCTTAAAACAAATAAGTCGATGTATATATTGTATATTCTGGATCACTATTTTATTGTTATCAAAAATTTTATAACGAGAGGGAACCTCTTTACTCGAAGTCGCTTCATAAGCTTTTCGTGGGTAGTATGAAAATGCGTATCTCAAAAACAAGTATCTCTCATTTCTCGCAGTGCTTTCGGTCGACAGATCGAGGTGAGTATGCATGTACATGGGTAATTATTTTTGTCAAACGCTTAAAATGTCTTAAGCCACCGAGGGTGAAAGAGGGGATGGGGGGAGGGGCTTAAAGGGGGGGGAAAACCAATCACAACTTTTGATGGCTCTCGGACGAAACGTTTTTTTGATTATCGGCAGTGGCAGTGGCAGCAAAATGTTGAAAGTCCCCAAGAAAAGACAAGCAGACGCAAGACAAGACAAGAGAAGACAAGACCGAAGAATTCAGAGAGTAGTTGGGGATTTGGGGAGTTGGGAGCTGTGAGCTGTGAGCTCTGAGTTAAGAGCTCTGAGACGAGATGGTTGATGGAAGATGCCGAGATGTGAGCAATCCAGCGGCTATAATTGCTGTTGTAGTTGCTGTTAATAGTAGTACATTATAATAAGCAGCAGTTCGTGGGCAGGGGAATAGAGGGGTACCTATGGGGTCCGATGGTCCGAAGATGACAACCCCGATGGCCGGACTTTAACAAAAAAGAAAAAAAAACAGAGCTCGAAAGCCGCAGACAAAAATCTTAATTACAACTTTGACATTTGGCGTTCCCCGAAGACCCAACATGTTTTTTTTTGAGCACCCTAACGCAGAAAATAGAAAAAATCAGTTTGACACTAGTTCAATTTTGAACAAAGACGGCAAACTAATCAAAAGTGGTATAAAACACTGGGGTATTTTGAGTTCCGATTAGGAAGTAAGTTGTTATAACCATACCATTTTTAATGTAGCTCTTATAGGAACTATGTATCAATAAGTATCCTTTTCTATTTTAAGATACTGCCTAGTTTTTTATAGATAATATCCCTTGGATCTTGAAAAATCTTTGTAAATTCAAGGTGCAAAGTGCCGACGGCAAATCAATATCTTCTTAGCCATACATACCTTTTGTTTTTGCTAACTTAGCAGCAAGTGGCCTATGTTTATTGCAGTGTATTTTGGTATGTTGCTGTTGTTGTGTTAATTGCTTTTCACTTTGTCACAGGTTTGCCATTTAAAAAAAGGTTTTCGGTTGTCGTTTCCAAAGAGTTATTAAATTCAGATGGTTGAATTCACTGTTTGACTGGTGATACTATTTGTTTTTCTTGTTGTTTTCATGCCGACGTGCATTTATTTTTGTTGCATTTCGCTCGATATTAAAAAAGTTGGTCGTTCACTGGGCGCACATGCACATACATACACAGGCGTATGGCATATGCACATGCTATTTTGCGGTACAATCGAAATCGAGCCAAAAACACAAACACACACAAACGCATGCATGCACGCACACACACAGGCACGCGCGGCAGGCAGAGAGAAGTGGACGCGCGGATATGCGGATGCGAATACGAATGCGGATGCGGAGTTGCGAAGATGCGAAGATGCGGATGTGCGGAGAGCAGGGACTGGAGAGATCCACTTCTTCGAATGATGCGGGTGACACTGATTGTCGATTTGTCGTTTCACCGACGAAATTGTGCGGCGACTGCGACGCCGGCAGCGACGCGGGCTGCGAGCGGCGAGCGACAAATGCGGCGACACACGGACACACACACGCACACGGGGCGGTGGTGGGTGACAACTTCGCTCTCGCTCTCGCACTCGCATTCGCCCTCGCTGTCGCTCTCTCTCTCTTTCCCGGCCCCCGGGCACCTGGAAAGAGTGTGAGAGAGCGCGCGCTATTGGAATTGGCCTTCGCTTCGTCACAATGTCGTCGATGGGTCATTAGGCGCTCTCTGCGCGAGCGAGAGCGAGAGGTGCGACCGCCTGGCAGGCCATCGCATTCGCTCGGTCGGCAAAGCAGTGCTCGGTCAAGAGCAGCCACCGCCGCTCTTACTCTCTCAATTCGGCTCTCTAGCGAAGAGCGTGCGAGCAGTGCGGCTATTGCCGGCCCGCTCGCACACTGTCGTCTGAGTGGACGAGAAACCGTTTCGTTGGGTTGACACATGCGACATGTGTGTGTGTCTCTGTGTGTGTGTGTGGTCAGTGCGGCTCACACAGGCACACGCACTGCCGCCAGCCAAAGAGAACGCAGCTCTCGCTCTCCACTGCTTGTCGGTATGGGTGAGCGGTGCGTTGGTGTGAGTGCCACTACGGGGCCTGCACTGGTGTGACAGAGATGGCAATGGCACAGTACAGTGTACGTAATTTGTCGCTGCTGCGACGTCACTTTTTGTCTTGGCCTCTCTACTTCTCTCCTCTCTCTTCTCGGTTGCTAAAGGTTCTTTTTAAATTTTTGTCATTTGATGTCTTGTCCACTCGGTGTGTCTGCGTGTGTGTGTGTGTCTGTGTATGGCTGTGTGTGTGGTGTGGTGTACATGCCCTGTGTCCGTCCTTGTCACTCGCACACGAATGGCCGCAGCGAGCGGCTCTCTTTGTTTTGCGATTGCGCCGTATCTGTGCATCGGTGTGCGTGTGGGTGTTAGTGTCGCTGAGTATCTGTGTGGGTGTGTGTATGGGTGACACTTTGGCAATGGGGGCGATTCGCTTCGATTTTTTTTCCCTGTCGCCACAGCAGCACCAATGGAATTCGAGCACTGGTGACAAAGAAGCGTCGCTGCCGCTTCCTCTCTCCTCCCCCTCCCCCTCGCCACTCGCCCACTTGGCCTATGTAAATCCTATATAAGTATCTGTGTGTGTATATAAATAGCTGTGTGAGTGTGTGTATCTATGTACATCTTGTCGTTTCATTGTCCTTTTCATTGCCGAATTAAAATTATTCTCACCCACACACACATTATGTATTTGCCAGACGTTGGAATGTCCCACATAAAGATACAAACACACACACTGAGCCGTACTCACACCCACACAGATACTCAACCACATTTTCGCATCAATATACCTACACACAAATGTCCAAAAGAAGTTCTTAAAGCGAAACAAAAGCTTTGTACAATTTATATTCGACCAAATAGCAGGAGAAAAGAGCAGTAAGGACCACCAGATAATGTTGCATACCTAAAAGGCGTTAGCATCCTTCTTAAATTTCATGAAAATGGTCAGTTTTGGGAGTAACTTAGTAACAGGGAAGAAAAAAATGGTCAGTTTAGCACAACTCACATATTGTTGGGACTATTCAGGGCTTTAAAGGAAAAACTATTTGTTTTTATTATTGCTAAGTATTTAAGAGTATAGCTTATAAAGTAGTCCTTTAAACATATAAAATCCTAACTACATGATTTTTAAAGAAAAATTTGTTCTTTTATTTATTTAAAACTATTAAATAGTATTATTCAAAAGTAATGCTTTAATCTTAGAAACCCCTATGTAGATATTTCGTATTAAAAACGTTTTTTTTGGTTTCATTTGACTTTAATAGAGTTTCTTTAAGCAATACATAGGCTATATTTGTATTGGATTATTTTTGGTCTATTTGCAATGATTCTTGACTTTAAATTTGCTTTTAAATACATTTCAATTACAAATCAAGTTAAAATTTTAGGAATTCATCACGAAAACTGCGCTATGCCCATTTACCTATTCCAAGTTTTTCGACCATATGGAATATGGTTGATTATCGTTTCTAATTCAAATTTCTTTATAACTCAAACTAAAAAAAACTTGTTTTCATTTAAATTGATGATATATACCAGTGGTCGGCAGCGGCCTATCTAGTGAGCATAGGGAAGTGTTCTGCCCATCCTCTGCTCGCTCACGTATAACGTACATGTTCGTGTGACTTCGGCATGGGTCTTCGGGTCATTTTTTCTCAACTTCGGCGCGCTTTTTTGTTGCTGCGGCAGAGGATCTCAGTGCAAAGCAGAGAAACGTCTCGCTTTAGCAAGCCGCGCGCAAACTTCGTGTTTGTTACACTCACACTAATGCAAGGCAAACTTGTGATGGTATGTGTGTGCCGACCACTGATATATACACATACTTAAAGATTTATTAGGTTGTGGAATTCATAATAAGTATCGTTCTTTTTTTGGAAACTTTCTTGAAATACAAATATATGCTTTATTTGGTAGAGACCTTAAAAATAAAGTAAAATCAAATTGATCAAAGCTGAAATTTGGATAGAGATTTCTTAAAGGGTAATTCCGCCAAAGGTCGTTAAGAAAATTTAAACTTTATTCGGTAAAATGGCAAATGACAGTAGTGCCCCAAAACGATAAAACCATAATTATTTTCATAAGTAAATTCAAATAAATATTGTTTACCTAAGTTCGAAAATAAAAACTTAAATACCATTGTAAGAAACGTACATTTTTGAATCCTTGATTGAGAACTGTACCCCTGTAACACCTGTAAATTGTGTAAGACTTGAGGCTTCTTCAAAAAAGTGTCATTAAGTGAATTGATTTCAGAATCATATCTGATTGTATCAAAGCGTGGAGTGTCTTTACAATCAATTCCCCAGTGCCGAGTGTCACTTTTCAAATCGGCGCCGCCAAGTGGCTTTTGTGAATTGATTGATGTGCATTTGGAGGTGAAAAGTCAATCCTCAGTTCTCAGTCCTTAATCGGTTTTTTATATTTTTTTCTCTGCGACGAATGCGAATGGAAATGTCTTCTATGGGGTCATCGCGATGTCGAATGCCGAATGTCGAATGTCGCCCCCTGTTGTTGGCCAGTGCTAGTCAACACTTTCGTTTTTCCTTTCTCTTCTATTGTATAGCGAAATGCTTTCATTAATCAAAAATCGAAAGAAAAATACCAAAGCGCTCGTTTCTTTCGCTGCGATTCGATTCATCTCGCCCCCTGCCAGATTTGATAAATAATTGCTATCTTATTATGTCGATTGTCGTTGCTGTCGCCGCCGCTCGGTTGGAATCAAATCGAAGTTTTTGAGAGTCTTAGGGCATCGGGTCCAGAGACAGGGTCCATAGAATCGGAATCTTTATCAACACGACACGGCACCCTTTGTGCACGAACCGAAATCGAAACGTAATCGAGGTCCGAGGGCCGAGACGAAATCGATCAATCATTTTTCACACTTTGTCGTCCAGGTTCTCAGTCCCCATCCTCAATTCTCAATTCCCATTTCCATTCCCATTCCCATTCCCATTCCCATCCGAATGCGAACCATCAAGTGGAGGCCCTGTGGATTACAAAGATCCAGCGACTATATGCGATATATGATTGTATATCATCTCTCTTTCGCTCTGTACTTGACTTCAGGTCAATAAATCGTTTTTGTTTCGGCCCTCTTTCCACTGATTTCTTTAAATACGATTTACGCTGACACAAATGATATTAAAAATCCATTAATAACTTGTGACCCTGCATCGATTTCGATTTGTATTTTCAGTCCAAAAACCGAATGCGTATCCGTACGTTACTCTCCAAGCCCAAAATATCAACCTGAATCTGAGCCCATAAATGGCCAAAAAGGCAAAGGCCATGGGAAGTTCTCCCATCTTCAGTTCAAACAAAAGGCGTCACAACATCTCACATTTAATTACATTTTCTTCTTTTCCAGATCAGTTTGGTTCCACGCCCCCAAGCTCCTCTTGAGCCAAAGGACAGCTCATTAGTTTCAGCCGATTTATCCCACCAAACTCAAGCAACTGTTCGTGGGTTACAGTAGATCTGGGATCTTCAGCTTCAAATGGTCGTTTGGTGCAAGAAGGATTTTCGAAACGAATCAACCTAGCACAGTTTAATATAATTATGCTTGGTATCCGAAAGATCCCGGGACATTATAAATAGTGCTTGTAATAATATAGCCACTGAGGCAAGAGTTGTGGGTTCGTTTTTAATGGCTATGGGTTTTAATTAATGTCTTAGGGGAGCTCTCATTTTGTATTAGCATCTGGAAAATCTTTGTATAAACTTTTAGGAACTTCTTAAATTCAAAATGATTGAAGGATTTAAAAATCTATCACCAAGAGTGGTTTTTATAAGGTGTTACTAGTTTTAGAAAAAAAATAATAGGAAATAAACTTTGGTTAAAATTAAGTATATATTATGTCATATGTGGTCATGAAATATTATTTTAGTGGACTTATCAGATACCCGATTATACCTACCTTAAGGTAGTATATGTTATTAAAACAAGATTATAACTTGGTTATTACTTAATGATAGAAAGTGATTTAAGTTTAATAACTTTTGAATTTATTATGCTTAATTCAGATAAATCACTTAACACATAAGCATCATAACAGTTTATTGAGCTATAACAGATAGACAGCCCTAAAAACACAATGTCTTGATAAATCACTGAGAAAAATGATCCATTCTGCAGTGATATATATTTCCTAACCTTATGAATTGGTCCTTACAGGGACATCCGCTTATGTATAATCAGAGTATCTAATTCATCAATGTTTATAAGAATTATTATTCTAGTTTACTTATGAGATACCCGTCTATAAAAAGTGTCCTACCTTAATGTGATATATGTTATCAAAACAAGATAATACCTTGGTTTTTATTTTAATAATACAAAGTGGTCTAAATTGAATATCTTTCGAATATATTGTACTGAATTCAGATAAATCACATAATATTTAATAATACATATATTATAATTAAAACCTAAACATCATAATAGTTTATTGAGTTATAAAGGATATATAGCTTTAAAAACGCAATCGTTTGATAAATCACTGCCAAAATGGTCAGTTCTTTTGTGATATATATCTCCTGACCTTATGAATTACCTTATCCTTACTGACTACATTCAGACAGTCCGATTCATTAATGTTTATACCTATATACACATATCCCAGTGAGGTGAGGTGGTGCAATTATCGCACGGCTCTTCGACAATTCCTCAATGAATGCGTGAAATCCGCGCGGGATGGTCGGCACATGAGACATAATAATGGTAAATCGGTGGCGGTGGCTCTCCTCGGGCCCTTGGATATTGCACAATTGCAAATTCAGGTAGACTGGGTAACTGGGATTTGAGGACTGGTAACTGGGCACATGGTAAGTGGGAACTGTGATACGGGGAACTCATAAAGGACACGGGTCGGTCGGGTTAGTAGTTTCCATTGTGAATACTCCCTTGCCGATGTGGCGGTTGCCATGAATATGGTACATTATGTGCCCAATAATTAAGTGAAAGGGTTACAATGCCTTCATGAGAACTCCGCTAACCGGGTGATAAAACTGAGTTTTGCCGGGCTGAAAGGGTTTCGTATCGTTTCGTTTTCGCTTCCAACATGTCGGCAATTCACAAATTCCATAATGGCCGATCATAAAAAATCCTGCCGAACATTTCAGGTATGTGTATTTTTTGTTTGTCCAGGATGCAGGACAATCAGGAAGGACCCTGGTTCAATGGCAGTGCCGCCAGCGATGGGAAGGTCGATTGCCAAGCTCGGAAATAAATAAATAAATAAAGTATTCGTCTCTGGTCACCCACGAGTCCATAATGAGCTGACATAATTAATGCGGACATAATAAAAATACCATACCATGTCCTTAAACGAGGTTGAAAGAGGTTGTCTCTTGAGATCTCTTAGGGTTTAATCACAATGCTTTATTGCAAGCTTTCCCTGGATCTTTCTTTTTTAATCAAAATAAATGTATTTGAGTGTTGTTTTGTTAAATTTAACAATGCAGTTATGCAACTTTAAAACATAGTACTTTAGGTACTATCTAAATTCGTTGAATATGTATATGTTTCGATTGGCTTAGTATTAAACAGTTAAACTAATATTACCATAGTTACGTTCATATGATGTGTGATGTATTTTTATTGCAACAATAATTTACCAAATGTTATCAAATATGTTGTTTATAATTCCCAACTGGTTCTAGCGTCATGTGCCGGATTTGTACATAAATAAATTGGAGTTATTTAAAATCAGTCAATTTTCTTAAATTTTAAGTCAACTTATTAAATATTTGTTGAAACAATTGACTAATATATTTAATGTATTATCTTTTGTATTTATTTTTTAAAGAACTAAGCTCAGAAGCTGTGACTAACCATTTGTTGTCTTTGCTATAAACACAACGATTATTCGGTTTATTTTAAGAACTTGAAATTTACTGTATACACCGAAATCCTATTTTGAGAAACATATTAAATAAATCTTAAATAACTACCAATATCTTTAATATGTACATAATCCATCTATCTGACCAAACGGATTGAACAAACAATGCCCAGCAATTACGCCATAATTACACAAGATACTCCAGTACAATGAAAACGGCAAAAAGGAGGTTCCTCGGGTAAACATTCTACGATTTTTGGCATTCCTTTGTGCAGTTCGAGATACAGGATCGAATCTCATCTGTTCTTTGACTCGGTGGAATATTATGATTTCCCATATTTCTGCAGATGTTTGACGGAGATTATCCGTTGATAAAAATGGCTGCTCGATCGTGTTTCCGCTGTTACACAATGCATCCTTGTTCATACAATGGGCAATGGGATTAGGAATCGATCCTGGCCCACCCACATTTGAGGGAATCTTCAAGGCCTGCTGGTTTATCTAAACTGGAAGGTGACCCCGAGTCATCGATATCTCTCGTCGGAACCCGCTTTATTATGGAATTACTGGTGTACTCTTCGTAATTGATTAATATTATTCGGAGGCGAAAGAGACTATATTAAGTTTCAAAGCTAAATACCTATAAAACCCGGTCCTTATTGTACCCGTCACTCGTAGAAAAAATTGTTAAAAATTATTTAATTTAATTAATATTTTGGGTGCCGTAAAGCAACTAAAGGTCCGAATGAGGGATGTCATACCTCTTTAATCTCGTTGCTTAATTTCCAATCGATTGACATTCAAACCTGGAAAAGTTTAATTTTTGTCAATTTTTGCAAAAATAGATGACGTACCCCCTAACAAAATATGCGAAAATTGGTCAAAAAATTAATTTTCCTTAAAGTGATAGGGATAGTTAGCATATCTAGCAAGCTGCTCAAAACAGTCGGTCTTTTAGCTGTACGCCTTGAATTGGCTAAACTACGATTGAAAAACCGAAAAAAATTTCGCATTTTTGACAAAAATGTGAATTTCCATTATTCACAACAATTTTAACCCTATTTTTTGCCATAAAAACTCAGTTTTTTGGCTGCCAAAATAAAAATAAAAGTCAGAACGAGGAATGTCATATCTCGTTGAGCTCGTTGTTTAATTTCCAATCGATTGACATTCGAACCTGGAATTTTTTTATTTTTTCCATTTTTCGCAAAAATAGATGATGTACTCCCTTGCAAAAAATGCGAAAATTTGTCAAAAAATAAATTTCCTATAAAGTTATAGGGATCGTTAGCAAATCAAGCAAGCTGCTCAAAACAGTCGGTCTTTTAGCCGTACGCCTTGATTTGGCTAAACTACGTTTGAAAAAATGGTTAAAAATTTCGCATTTTTGGCAAAAATCTAAATCTCGCATTTTTCACTAAAATTTTAAACCTTTTTTTGCCATAAAAATTTAGTTTTTTGGCTGCCAAAATAAAAATAAAAGTCAGAATGAGGAATGTCATACCTTGTTGAACTCGTTGCTTAATTTGCAATCGATTGGAAATTTTTAATTTTTTCCATTTTTCGCAAAAATAGATGATGTACCCCCTTACAAAAAATACGAAAATTGGTCAAAAAATAAATTTCCCTTAAAGTGATAGAGATCGTTAGGATATCTAGCAAGCTGCTCAAAACAGTCGGTCTCTTAGCTCTACGCCTTGATTTGACTAAACTGCGATGGAAAAACCGAAAAAAATATAGTTTTATGAGTTAAAATTCAATTCCGGTTATTCGCAAAAGTAATGTCACCATGTTAACATGACATTGGGAAATCGGGTTTTACTTTCACAAACTAGGCAAAGTTGCCATTTTGAATAAATACTTTCGTCAGTGAAATTGAGCCTTTCGAAAAATCTCAACAGCTTGAATCCTTTCGGGGTATATTTTATACTTTATATCAGGACCCCGTTCGGGGGCATGAGTTTTACACAATTTAAACGCACACAAATGCCGACAAGCCACACCCATACTCAGTAAATATCCATGAGAGACCTCACATCGAGCAATAATTATGCATTTTTGGGGTAGGTTTTCGGCAGATTTTCTAAACCATCTATGCGAGTGTGTGTGTGTTTGAGGATATGTTTAGTAATTGCTCGTAGGTCGGTACAAACTATTAAAGGACATTAGAGGTTTCACCCTCGCGGGCACATCAATGTATTATGTATGTACGACACACACAGTGATTCGAGAACAAGTTTCCAGGCCCTAATGATGGAACCCAGATGAGATACCATTTCCATTTCCATTACCATCATACCATATACCATAATACCATATACCATCGATGGGAACAGCCACCCCAGCTTGGAGTTTGGAGTACGGGATATATGGGTTATGGGCTATGGACTATGGACTATGGACTATGGTCTATGAGATCTGGGATCTGCTGGGGACGCTCGGTCCACTCTACTATCTGGGGATTATTTGTGTGGTTTACAGTTTTTAATTATGCACCGCGACATGCAGATGCAGTGGTATTATATAATGGGCTGAGAGGAGCGAGCAGACCGCAAGTTGGGCGAAAATTAAAGGGAGTGAACTGAAGTGGTGGCACACAAATGGAATGCATCATCCAAATCACTCCCTGTTTTCTGCCCAGTCACAGGACTCTCCATTGTGTTCCATGTCCTGGGAGTGGGCGAGTGGAAAAAAGAACGAATGTAAAACACAAGGGGCAGCAATGGGTTGCGCAAAGGCAGCTCACTTCAAAAACGAGTGGTTCCAGTAGTGGATTCTCGAATTTGCACGAAACAAAATATATCATAATGTAATACATCTGGCTGCTTTCACATTCACTACAATTTTTAAAGCTAAAAGAAATTAATTTCTTACTGACAGTGTGATATTAAATTTCCACGAAAGGAATCATGAAAATAGTTGGATAATTTGGATTTTATCCTAACCAACAATGGAAATTCATACTTTGTTGATCTCGTAACAAAATGTACAATCCATTGGCATTTAAACTTGGAAATGTTTTATTTTGACCAATTGCTGATAAAAAGTGGTCTAAGCTCTTAAGAAAAACAAAAACATGATCAACATATGTATTTTTTAAAAATTGTATATATAGTTTTATGGATCGTTAGCTTACTTTTTTAGCTGCTTATATCAATCAGACTTTTAATTGTGGATTTTTTGGGGTTAAGCTATGACAATTCTCTTGAATTTATCCCAAAAGTATAGTAAGTTACAAATTAGTTTATCTTTTATCTTAAGGACCATTTTAATCAAGTTCCAACAAACAAAAAATCCAATAATATTCTTTACAAAATAATATATTATGTATTTTATCTAAAAAACCCTATACCTATAAAAAACTATAACAAATCTTTTCCCCCGCAAACTTTTCCTATAGACTTATTATTATTATACTTTCCGATTCTTAAACTTAGTCAAACAATTTTCCAGGGACCATGATTTTTTCTTCAAATGTTTAGCTATCAAGAAAAGTATAATAAGGGCGTTATATTCTAAAGAAACCAACAAATTAGATCTTAAAATGATGCCCTTAACCATTTCTTAACACAATGACTTACTTTGCCAGCCAAGTATATGCATACTAACCGCAGTATTTAAGTTTCTTGGCACCCAATTCCTCGAGATGAACCCACCGACTTGTTGACAGCCCATCTTGTTTTCAGTTCGCAGTTACCATTTAGCCAATCTTCAATCTACCATCTTCAATCTACCATCTTCCATCTTCAACCTTGAAGCAGATGCATAATAGAAGGGGCTTATTAGCTTTTACTACTCGAAGATGGTCGAAATGGCCCGGGGTTAGAGGAGGCGTAATGAAATTAGATTGCGTTCAGAGATGTGGATTGTTGTTGGAATGGGTTGGGATGGGATGGTATGGGGGTCTCTTAGATGGTTATAAGTCGGAAGTGGAACTCCTAGCACACGACAATTTCACCTAGATGGGGACAAGGCTAATTTAAATGGGCGAACAGACGGTTTGGCTTTCCCGGGTTTTCCGCTCACTTCCGTTTCGCTCAGCTTTTCCTCGGTCGACAGGAAAAATTATAACAATTTTGTAACCGAACTCGGGGAAATTTCCTTTTGGGAATTCATAAGCAAAATAATCAGATGGGGGGGGGGGGGGGACCTTTGGATTCTGAGACAGAGAGGACACAAAAAGGGTTGCCTCCGTTCTATTATGTTATTCCACCGCCTGTATCTAATTTGGCCATATTATGAATTTAACCCTTTCGTGTTTGCTGGATATTTAAACAACTGTTTGCACAAAAGTTTAGCCTAGAAGGTCGTCGCTGGCGGCAGTTGTAACGGTAACGCAGCAGCTTCCTCATAATTTCGCCCCCCCAACCCCCCAGAAATTGATTCTCCGTAATGCGTAGAGACAACCCCAACCTCATCCGCATCCGCAGCCCCATTCCCCATCCTGAAACCCATCCTAACCATCATCCTGGCGCTTAGACCACCACCCTGTTTTACTGTCTGGTGATTCAACTTTTGCTTCTGTCTGCCAGAAAGTGAACTTTGCTCTGGCTCTACTTCTGCTGCACTGAAAGATAAAACATCTCACGGGTACATTTGCCAGATAGATAGATATGTATCAATCTTATATTGTATTATGTATTTGCCAGATAGATAGATAAATATCAATCTTAAATTTAAAAAATTCATATTTTTATATACATATCACAAAGTGCTCTGGCTCTACTTTTTTTTCACTGAAAGATAAAACATCTCACGGATGTATTTGCCAAATAGATAGATATATATCTATCTTATATTTAAAAAATGCATATTTTTATATACCCATCACAAATTTGAAAGATTTTTAAGGCCATTTATGAACTCTTAAGCCATTTAAACTGTCTATTAAATAAACAACACAGTTTTTCTTTAGGAATATAGAAATATTTTAGAATTATACAAGTTTTAAAGCAACTTTTTTCTTAATTGGAAAAAACTGGATTTATATTTAAAGGATAATTTTTGTAAGTTACAAATTTGAAGGATTTATGAACAAGATAAAACTATTTTTTATTTAATTAATTTTAAAAAAATCTTAAAATTATAACAAAACATACAAGGCATAGAGAAGTTTTATAATTTTTGTTTACAACAATTTAATAGTCTGACTATAGCTTAAGTTTTTATTTTGGTTCTAAGCGAATCTAGACTTATTTATATTACCCTGTTCTCTCTTTTTATGCTCTATAAATTAAAATTCCTTTTGGCTTATCGAGAGTTGGTTAATTTAAAATGTTTGTGGTTGAGGTCGTGTGTGGTCGAATATCGCTGAAAATGATATAGATATTTATTTTGTTTCGCTGTATTAATGGGCTGCGACTGCGACCCATTACCGTGGGGTATTCGAGCGGTGTTTTCATTTACTTGCCCTGTGTTTTTGTGCCGAACTCCTTGCAGATCCTTTGTTCTTGGCTCGGCTGCTCCTTGGCAGGATATTCTCTGGATTCGGGATACTGGGGATTCTTCATTCTGGCTTGTGGATGTGTCGCTGTTGCTCCTTTGGCAGTTCGCGACTTGCGACTGCTAATGATGCCTTTTCCAGCAATTTAATTGTTAAACAATGAAAACGCTTTTGATTACAAGAAAAACAACGGGCTCTCGGGCTTTACCATTTGGATTTTGGGGTTGCGGGGGTTCCTGGGTTCCGGACTCCTTTGTTTTCCTTCGGTTTTGCCCATTCCATAAATGGGCGAAAGGATATTGTCTTTGCCTCCCGCGGCAATTTTACAGGCTGCAGGATGCGGTACGTTCTGGCAAAGCAGTGGCTGGATGGACCCACGGACGGAAGGATGTTTATTAATTTTTACCTGAGGTTATCTATTTGTCGCGCTATGTTTTTCCTTTAGCCTTTTTTGGGGTTGAAATTGGGTTTGCTGGGTAGCTGCACAACCGGGAAACTGAAAAACGCCTAAAAGGGGCGAGCCAAAAAAAAAAAATAATAATAAAATTATAAAATGGGAGCGTTGCTGCCCCGCAATTTTCATGCTCATTAAATAATTTCTACTCATGAAAGTTCTTCCTTACCGAAAACCCCCTCCCCCTCTACCGCCCACCTCCACCCCTGACTTTTCAGGACCAGAATCAGAAGTATCATAGAAGCATCTCTGAATGGAGTCGGCCCGGCAGAAAGGTGGGCGTTAAAAAGTTTTTATTGAAAGTTGTAATTTAAATTTATTAGGTTTCACATTTTAATTAATGCGCACTTCTTCGTCGCTGCCCCGTTGCCGCGTTATGGCCAGGAAAAAGTAAAAAAAATTATGCAAAATATGGTTGGGGCAGATCTGAAATGAGCTTGTTTTGAACGACAAATTGGTCTACTCTAAAGAAAATTATTAAAGCTATAAGCTGCTCGAATACGATTTGCAAAAATTATAATATATAGATGGTCATTATAAAAGTATTTCTTTTCATTTGATTAATAAACTTATATCTTTAACGTTTCAGAAAAAAACATTTAACTATGTACCAAGTTTCTTAGGAAAGGGTAAAAAGTCAAATCAAATCTTAATTTTAATCCAGAAAGCTTTCTTTCCAAAACATGATCCTATTACTATATTATGCGGACGTTCTTTTTTTTGCTTATAAGAAGTGTATTATATATATTTCTTGAATTATCAAACATATATGACATTCTAAAAAATCCGTTTAAAAATTCTTGGCCTTATTTAAACCCTAATTAATAGTTTTTAAATATTTATGAGTGCTTAAAATAACCACTTTCTTAATTTTTTTAAAGATAAAAAATTGCTGTGTCAAAAATAGTTTGAAATATATGATTATGTTGAAAATAACCACATTCTTCATTCGTTTCTTGATCAAAAATTGGTGTATCAATTGTAAAAGCAAAAAAAAATTAATTCTTTAATTGTACAATAACGCCAATGAACTTGCTAATCTAATAAAATCAGATAAACTCGTGAACAGTCCAACAAGTATTTATTAATACAAATTAAGATGTTATCGACTTAAATTGAATTGTTTTGGGTGCGGGGAAGGGTATGGGTGTATGCCCCCCAAAAAAAATGAGCCGCTTAATTTACTCGCAAGGAAAAAAGGGCAGCAGCAAAAAGCAGACGCCCATGTAACCGAGAAAGGAGGGCACTTGTGGGGGGGGATACGGATCCAATTCCAATTCCCAATGCCAAACAAAGCAGGGCACAAAACACAGAGCGGAGCGAATTATAATGCGAACACAAAAGTTCACAAATTAGCAAATTTAAGATTCTTCGAGGGGGGAAAAAGCCAAACAAACAAGACCAAATAAAGCGCAAACGGACTGGATTCTCCAGGATTGCAAGGACCAAGGAGTTCGCTCACAAATACAAATGTTTTCTCGTGTGGAACAGACATAAAAAAAAAGAAAATAAATAAAAAAACACAAAAAAAAAAACCAACCAAAACACCAGTGAGAATTGAGCCGCCGACGACGTCTTTGTCCTTGTCATTTTGGCTGTCATTGTGGGGGATATTCTGGGGTTCTGGGGGATTCCAAGTGGCTCAAAAGGCAAGCGGAAAAATAAAAAGGCCATTGAAAGCACAAAAATCTGGGGGGAAGTGATGGTGGCAAGCAAAAAAAAAAATGGGGCAGGCAGCAATAATAAACAATTGTGCGATGGAAATCCGCGATTGTAATCCGCAATTTTTACGGCTTTTGGATGGGCCCCAGATGCCGAAGGGGGCCAAGCTCCTCAAAGTCCATGTTCCGTATACCCCGTGGTCTGGATTCCCGTCATTTCCGTCACCAGGCGGCTGGCTATCGCCCAACACCATCTTTATTCATTTTGGAAAACAATCGCATCGCAATCTGTTAACAACGAGCGGTGGCAACAAAAGTAACAGCAAATAATACCACAGAATATAAAAGAACTCAACAGAACAGAACAGAACAGAGCAGTTGACTGACTAAATGACTGCCAAAGGACGAGGATTTGGGAGGCACGGAGGCACAGGCCATCCCGTTGTCCTGCTGCGAAAAGGACAAAGCACCTGTGCCACAAAAGCAACAAAGGGCCCGATGATCTGGCCAAGGAAATCTCCATTTCCGACCTCGATGAACCAAAAAGCCTCCGCCCATGAGGAATATGTGTGTTTGGCTGTATATCCTGGTGTGTGTGCAATTAACCCCTTTCGAAGGATTCCAGCGACATCCCGAAAACCAATCGGAATTCGGGCTGCGAGAGCAGGGTTAGAAATTTCTGACGGCCCCTATTTGTTCCCTATATCAGCTATTTTTACTAGATGTTCCATACAGAAAATAAAATTAATCGATGGTCTATGATAATGATATTATAAATATCTAGTTACTATCATCTTAAGTACTAAGTACCAATGCCAGAGTCAATCTAGTTTCTTATCTTTGAAGATATTTCCATGAAACTTATAAGTCGGGCTGGGCAGGATCAGACAACTGTATCATAAGGCTGTCATATCTGAATATAAGCTTACAACATGCAGCAAACATCATAAAACAGATTGAATAGTTACTATTAAATAAAATAAACTATTTACAATTGTCCTCGTCATCTGTAAGTTTGAATAAATATGAATTTCCTCAGTGGGCACTTATAATTCCCAACTAGTTCTAAACAAAAATCATGACCTAGGTGCTGTGGCAGCTGATGAATCAGTTAACCCGAAGTTGTTTCGACTGTGGGTTAATAAATAATTAAATAAACTGTTTAAAATTAGCTGAGATATCAAATTAGTTAGCTCACATTAGATTGAACTCAGTTGAATTCAATTGTTTATTCATTGTCTATACCGATTACAATTTTATAGCGCAATTGAAATTAGTTTCTTCTCTGTAATACATATGTTTCGTTTGGCAGTCACCCAAAACTCACCCACCACAATTGGTGGTATAATTACCTTTTTAATAAAACGTTAAACATTGTAAAACATAAAATCAATACAGATATTCCCACCGATAGGCCTAAAATGATACACTAAAATAAAGATAACATTTTCACCTGCCCAGCCGCATTTCGTTCCTCTGGCAAATACGCATTTGTTAAGCTTATATATACATTTGAGCCGACATCTGTGTATATCCGAGCTGTTAACAGTCCGCAAAAAATGGGCTTTTGACACGAGAACATCCATTATAAGCGGTACTTAATTGTGTTGTTCCCCCAGTCAGCCAGTTTTGCGGCACTAGAAAAAAGTGTGTGGACCACTGGGGGCCACATGTGTACGTATATGTGCGTACATCCGAAGCGTGTCCTGTCACACTCTCGCACAATGTCCTTTGGCCCCCGGAACCCCCTCCCCCTCCCCCGCCCCAGGCTAATGGCAATAACAATTCATTGAAAACCTGCAAAGGTCGCGGGGAAAAGGCTGCTGTAAGTGCGGAAGTCAGTGTTTAATTTTGCAGTTAGGTATAGAATTGCTTATAGATAGGGAAAATAAAACGATTTAAAAACTCTTTTATAATAAGAGTATTGAATATATTAATATATATATATATTAAATAGGTATTCTCTAGTATATAAACAACCTATTTACATTTAATAGATGGTTCCTTTGCCCATTTAAAAATCCAAAACTATAATTATAATAATATATATTCGCGGTAAGAGTACATTGTTCGATGCTATATTATATTTTTGTTCTTTTTTTAACAGATCCAAATATTAATAGAGCCACAAATAAATCACCTTTGAATTATCAGTTTTCAGTTTTCCTTTAAAACAAATAAATACCTTAATAAACGTGAAAGATATTATAAATATCTATATATAAATTTTATATCGATCTAGTTACAAGATTTTTTATCAGAAGACCCCGGATCAAAAATGGATAGCAAACTGTTAAGGCATTTATTAATTGATAAATCACCTCAGAATTTCAGTTTTCTTTTAAATAATAAATAAATACCTTTAAAAATTGAATATATAGTTAAAAAATCTTTCATTCCCACCCAATTTACGTATGTTATATCAGAATAACCCAAGGCTGATCCTAAGAGCTTTCTGGTTCCATTCAGGCGCTCTCTCCAGATTCCAATTCATTCAGCACCAGAATAAAAATGGTTTACAGACTGTACTAAAGGACTTTTTTAATTGATGGAGGATTCGTTTCCTGGCCATTTTCGGGCTGTTCACGACAGATGACGTCGAGTTGAGTGGCCATGCGAATTTAACCCCCGCAAGGAGCGTGTATCCCATATCCCATATCCCAGGGATCATGAGATGGGAATCAGTTTGGAAAATGTTTCACATAAGTGCCTTTTGTACATAAGGACTCTTTGTGATCGGCATGCTTGTTGAACAGAGGAAAGAAACAAATCTCCCTGCTCATCATCATCATCATCACAATCATAATCATAATCATCCCGCTCTTGCAGCATCCTTAAAATTTATTTTTTAGCTCAAGCTAATGTTTATTTAAGCGGTGTGGGGTGCGTTTTTTTTTATTTTTGGCGGCATCGAGTTTGGCAATGGCCGATTTCTATATTATTTCTATATAATGCCGACGATGGCAGTGACAGCGCGGCAGGATGACAGCTAGGGCGATGAGGATCCTCGAGAGATTATAAAACTGTTCGTTTTCACCCTTGCTCTGATTTCGAGTGGCCCGTGTCCTCGATTTCGTTCTCGTTCTCATTCTCGCAGCTCTTTAAACACAAAATGTCTCCCATTAAGGATGTTTCCTCATTTTGTATAGCCCTTTCCCCCGATTTTATGCCTTCTCAACCACCCGATGTTCTGTTGATTCAATTCACATAAGTCCCTGCATTCGTACATATATTTAATTGCATTCCCTTCTTGAAAAAAGGGCTCGTCCTCGTTGGCAAGCAGAACGACATAACGCGATTAAATCGGTATATACCATATAGAGATGGAACCGAACTTAACTGAACTGAACTGCACATAACACCCCCATTCTTTCCTATATAAGATGTTTGATTTGATTTATACATTTATGGACACGCAACTAAATCGAATCGTCGGAGGGTCTGCAAGAAGTACCTATTACTATATCATACATAAGAAGTCTTTTAAAACTTGATCATAATATATTACCTTTTTATAAATACTACTAGTTCTATATCCATTTTATATATTTACTAATCTGTTTTCTGGAAATGTTTTATTTTTTCTTTCTTTTTTAGAAAATTAGATATTAAACATACCATCAGTTCTCATATATATAGGTAACCATTTATTATAGACTTCGACTCCAAATTGTATAGATTTATTTTATCCAAAAGCACTCTATAACTTTAATAAATTAAAAATCCTTTCATAAGCTGTTTTTTTGTATAATTCCAATATTTAAGGTATCAAAAGTGCTTACCTTTAAGGTTATGTACGATTTTATTTTTGAATTCATTGAGGCTACTCTCGAGTCGCCACTCGTTCCCAGTTTTTCTGTAGGTCTCTGCCAAAGGGGATGGGTGGGCAAAGAAAAGGCAGCCCTGAGTCAACTACGGATTAATTAAATACCCATATACGAAAATGTTTGGCCGTGTGGTCCGGGGATTGGTACTCCATGAATGGCATGGTGGAACCTGGTCCTGAAAAGTGCCCTGGACATAGAGTATAGAACATAAGCTGACCGGTCCAGTGCGAATGCCATTGTTTTTTAAAGCTCAATGCACATCAGTCCATCGTCCTGCACAATGGCCGACACACCCAAACAACCGAACACGCAGACCGAGTCCCAAAGTCCTGGGAGTCCTGGGAGTCCTGAAGTCCTGGGAGTCCTGCTCTTTCTAAGGAGATATGGACACACATACAGCCCCCAACTCGCCGGCAAATGCACATGAATTCCAATTATGTGTATGATTTGCAGTGTTTGCTAATATTTGCATTCCCCTGTTTACCTTTGGATGCAATTTTGTCAGCTTCTTTTAGGGTCTTTTCGAGTGGTTGGGGTCTGTTTCCAGGGAAATTGCTTTTAAAGTATGAATAAAATCGAATCACAGATTTGAAATTATGTTTTTTGATGCAACAGGGATTTATTATGTAGAAGAAATAATGAATTACTGGAAAATTGAATGTATTTTTACCTTTTATTAACTTATTTATTACATATATAAAATGATATAATAATAATATGTTCAAATATACTAAAGAAATACAGAATTATTGAAATTTTTTATTTTTTAATCTTAAAATAAAATATATTATTAACTTGTATATACAAAATGCTGGCAATACTAGTTCACTGAACCCAGAATCCATATATTTTTGATTCCATTTAAGCATTATAAAAAAGACGAGACAAAATGCGACCCATCTTAATGCACGGCTTACATTCTTTAACAGCCGAAAAGGAAGTCTTGCTTTTTTCTGAAGATATTTTGGATCCCCCGACTTCGAGAATAATTTGATATGCGACCACAAAAACTGGGGCGCATGACGATGGTCAATGTTAATTGCGGATCATCAGCTCGACGATGGTTTTTCGGGGCGATCCTAACTATAATAACCTCTTGGGTCGGTCCGAAGACAAAGACTAGTTGTAGAAGAACATGGAACATCCCGTCTGGCCACGGCGTGACCTGCAATTAACCGCCTCGGATGCTCTACAACTCTTCAAAATGACACGAGTCCCATTGTCGTCGCTCCATTTTAATGGAGCTTTCGGTTCGGTTCGGTACTGCAGGCCTTAATTGATCTGGTTCCTACTTATTGATAATGACAGTTCAGATGGGCCTAAATCTGTTGCCCTCTCGGTCCAGATTTTAATTCAATTAACTGAGAGCACTTCGTATGTGAAAATTCTAGAAATCTGCGCTGGGTTTTCATCTATTGCTGACTAATAATTTAACAAATTATATTGATTTTTAGAGAGTATTTAGGAATTCCTGCACTGATAAAAAAAAACACAGTAAGCCCAATAAATTCTTATTAAACTTAAGTGTTTTTCTCTAGAATATATGATGTTGTTGATGACCTACAATTTTTATAGTTCCTGAAGATGATTAATATCGTAGCAAATATCTTTCCCCTTCATTTAAATTTTTTTTTGTGTTAAATATTATGTTTTGGTGTTTCATTAAAATATTTAATACGACATTTGTGAATTCCATATTCTCATATTTATTTTAGTTATTCTCCTTTCTATTAGAGTGTAAAAATGAAATTGGTACATCTATTTTAGAATCTAAGTAATCAAAAACCAATTTACACTCTCATAATTATTATTAAAGCGGTATCTGTTTTGGGATCTCTTTAGTATTATATCTAGTATTTAGTTTCTTATATGGCTGTTTAAAATACCAAATAATATATTTTAGTGAACTTATTCTTAATCTATTCCGTTTTTATAGCAGTAATTTGGCAACGATTTCCCTAGATTTTCCCATACACTTCGCGGCGGACTTGGGATCGTGATTAATTCGAGAACGGCGATAAGGTGGGCAGAGACTGAGGCTGGGGCTGGGGTTTCTCCGGTTGCCGGGCAATGCTTTTTACCTAATGCCTGATGGCCTGATGGCCAGGTGGCACCCATCTCCATCTCCAGCCTGCCGCTACCCATTGATGTGAACCTTAATTATAACGCCATCGAGCTGCGTCATCATTTACAAAACGCCACCAACCACAGGCCCGAATCAGGGCAGCCATTATTATTATTATTATTATTCTGATTATTGCCATGGACGGGGCTGTTTAAGTACATAAGTAAGCCGGGGAAATTTCCATACCAAACGCCATATAGACTTGCTCTTATGTGCGACCCGAGGGTTTGATTTCGTCAGTACCGGGTACCGGTATAGATATAAATATAAATATTTCGTCCCCATTCCCATTCCCAAACCAAGAAATTGGGTTCAAATCAAATTTCAACCATCCGAAAAAGGGTTGAGATACGTTTCAAGGGGAAACTAGACAGGGGTCGCATGATAAGTACAGTAATAACTTCGTAATATATTATTAATTAATGGGACATTATTTAAGTTCACACTAAAAATATTAAATATTCAAAAACCACAGAGATTTTAATTTCAAA
Source organism: Drosophila suzukii (assembly GCF_043229965.1). Taxonomy (NCBI): domain Eukaryota; kingdom Metazoa; phylum Arthropoda; class Insecta; order Diptera; family Drosophilidae; genus Drosophila; species Drosophila suzukii. The sequence goes on along the minus strand of NC_092084.1, from coordinate 12,575,465 downwards.
AATCTAAATTTCCATCACAAAGATAGAAAATTCTGAAAATAGCTAAGGTTTTTGATGTTTTCATATATCATATCATATCTCTTTTATCTACAGGTTAAGTAATATTTTTATAAATCTTAAGTTCCACATTTTTTAATAGAAAGTTCTTAAAAGACTCAAGGTTTTTTATGATATATATAAATTCATATCCTTTTGATCTTCAGGTCCAGTATTATTTTTATAAATCTTAGTTTCCACATTATTTTAATAGAATGTTCTCAAATGACTCATGTAATATATAATTTTTTATCTCTTTGATCTTCAGTTCAAATCTTATTTTTATAAACCTTTACTTCTATCACTAAAACAAACATATTTTTATAGAAAGTTAATATCTCATATCTGTGGATCTCAAGGTATATATCTATAGGTGTATTTTTTAGCTTCATGGTACTCTTTGAAACTTAAAATTTTTTGGATTTGCAATTGTAAAAGTCTTCACAAACAGAGAACGGTTTCACATTCAAGTCATATTCACATTTGGAGTTACCACCCATTGTACCTGGCTTGTAATCTCAGTGTTTTCCTAAATTAAGACAATTATAATTTCCATAAGTTCGGCAGGCGAAGAGAGCAAAACAATGCCCAGATCGGAATCCACGTCGGATTAACCTGAAGAAGTTGAGATGAGGGAATATGCTAAATTCTCTAGGTTAACACAACAGATCCGATACGAAAACCGACAACCAAAGATATAGGATGAAAGACCAAAGGGCAAAAACCGAAAGTACAATGGCACAGTGTTGCGAATGAATAATTAAAATAATAGGTCAAGCAGGTTGAACAAAGGCGGACAATGGCGATATCCCGGCTGATCCTGTTCGAGGATCCTAGAGATCGTAGCGCCATGCGCTAGGGCTAAGCGCACCGAAACGAAAACGGTACAACAGGTTGGTTATCCTGGGTTATCCTTAGGGATACGAATGGGTAGTATACCTATATATTCCCCGTAGGGGTTTAGCTGCCAAAGACAAAGGACGGCGTACAAACGCAGCAGGCAAAACAATGCGGCAAAGCGTTAAATATTTTCGAGCAGCCAAATGGTAGGCAAAAGGCTGAAAAAGCAGAGGGCAAGAAAAAAAAAAAAGAGCAAAGGACACGGTAGCAGCGGCAGGACAAAAGGACACAAAGGGGCAAATACAACTAATTATCCTATTCACTTCATGTGTGTGTGTAATTACTCAGGACTTGGACATCGGAGTTCGTAGGGCACCCTGATCTACACTTGTCAACCTGCAGCTACAAGATCCCTCTAATCCTGCCCAGAGTCCTTTCACTCTGTTCCTGCCGCCGCCCGCTCCTGTCCTGCTGTCCTGCTGCCACAGGACGAACCGAAAAGCCAATTACCAATTACCATTTACCAGTTACCGATTTTATCTGGCAACCTGCAAAACGGTTTCTGCACAGTCCTCCACACAGGAGACAGTCCACCGATGACACTTGTCCTTCGAGAAACTGATGATCCAAGCGGCAAGTGGCATATGGTGTTCATCAATCAATCAAAAAATATGTGTGTACTCCTCATCAAGCACCCAAGTTTCCCAGGTACTAACCTGTAGTGTCCAAAAAAAAAAGAAGAGGAAAAATCAAAGACCTATTCTGCTATTCCGAAGACAAAGTGCCGTGATCATTTGGTATGATTTCTGGTACCCATTCGTACTCCCGATCCCAAGATGAATCGACGGTTTGTTCGCACCCCGTCGATAAGCAGTTAATTATATTTACTCCCATCCTGCTCCTACATATAACCATCCAGATCCATGGGCGTTGCAACTCGGCGGCTTTGCTTTGTTTCCTGCTGCACATTATTTCCAAGTACGCGTGTCTAGTTGCACTTTTCCCAAGTTTCGGCGCCAAGGAGCATTAATCAATGACAGTCAATACATCAATCCCACCAACCATCCATCCATCCATCCAACCATCCAACCATTGGCGGCATTCATTGCAACATTACCGTAAAATTTTAGTTTTATACTTGTGTATAGGGTACATGCCCCCTTTTTTTTTTTGTGTTTTGGGCGATCGTAGATCGGGCCCATCTATATACGATGGTGTTTGAAGGGAAACCGTATAAATCATAATTACATTTCCAAATTATTCATCGTCAATCAACATAATGAAATAGGTTTTTTTTTTCTTCGGGTCCCAAACTTAAGTAATCTATTCCACGTGAGCCAGCACTTTCGATCGATCCCGTCTTATCCGATCCAGTTGCGAACCGAAAAAAGTGGGAAGTGTCGCAGCATGAGATTAATTACAAAAATCAGATGTACATACGGCACTGGGCCTTTGAGCATTTTTGGCCACTAATCAACGAGGATATGACCAAGCTGTTTTCACGACTTTTCGTGCTCCTCTGTTATTAAATCTTGCACATAGGTAGGTTTGTATAATTTTAGAAAGATCATTTTCATTTCATGGAAGCCAAAAAAGATTTCCATCCACCTATCGTATCTACGTCTTATATATTATTTTTTTTAGAAAGCTAGCACTTTAAAAAATGCTAAAATGATTAACTAATTGTAAACAAAAACAGAGATATATACCTTACAGATTTAAAGTTATTGATAGTCTAATCATAGAACCTTGGCAATCGCATTATTGAAGAATATAAATATTTTTGTGGATAGTACATACTAAATATGTGTGTTTACCTAGATATCAACATTTTTCATTCCTCAATAAAGAACCAAATTTATCTTTTCAAGTTTATCAATAACAAATACTAATCTATACTGTTTTGAAAGCACTATTTTCCCTATTGAATGCTTTATACAATACCTTCCCAAAAAATCTCCACACTTAACGTCAGATCAGCCATTTTTTTTAAATACTGCTTGAGTACAATATTAATTTCAGAAACATAATATATAAAAAAGCAAAGATTTCTTAATTATTCGTTCGAAAATAAAATATGCTTTAAAGATGAGTTGATATTCCATACTTTTTTAAAGCATTATTGATGGTTTTTGTACTGGTTTTCGAAAAAAAGGACAGCAATACCCCATTTTCCCTCCACGACGGCATGCATACATCGTAAAATAATTAGATTCGAACCCTTTGGAACCCTGAACCACTAAGTCAGAAGGGTAACGGTGGCGTTCGGAGCGAATAATACGCAATTAAACTGAGGGGTGTGGCCAGTGTCCTCATCCCCCTGCATTCGCGAGTCAACGAAAAATTTCATTAACGAAATCACTGCCGACGCACTCGCATCCGCATTCAAATTTGAATCGACATCCACATTCACATTCACATCCACATCCACTGCCGTATGCATACAATGATTTTTAAGAGCCATTTACATTTGAGTAATTCCATTGGGGTGTGTTATAGTACACAGATTTCGTTGCAGCCCCTTCCCAACTGTCGTCGAAAATGTTTACATAGACCCGTCGAGTTCAAAGAACCTATATGGGCCATTCTTTTCAAAATCAATCTCTCGTTAGAAAGTACATTAATCAAAAACATGTTGTCCACAGCATTGGGTAATAACTATGTTTTTAATAAAATCACCCTGAGTATTTCTGTTGATATAACAAATTGTGTTGTGTCCAAAATTGTATAGAAATAGTCAAAAAATAATTATGAAGTAAGTTACCCATCTTTAATGTTCCTTTAACTCTAAAAAAAATCTTAGCAGTTCTGATCCAAACGCTTTAAACACTCTTATTATCGTAAGATAGTAAATAAGTTGACAGCCTTATAATCAGAAAAAATTCTATGAAATGGAAAGTATATGCATTAAAACTATAACAAATATTTCTAAATTTTAAATGTAATAGTATCTTTAAGATGCATTAATGCATACAGTTATTATGAGAATGTTTCCAAAATCTGTTAGACGTATACATACGTGTATACACTTTAAAATCAGGTTCCGATTGTTCTAGTTATGGGCCCCAGAAATTTTAGGTCACTTTTAGGTGAAACACTGGAAACCTAAAAATTACCTAATACTATGTTATGGGCTCTAGAAGTGTTGTGGCTTAAAATTTCTAAAAGTCAACAAAAGCTAATAATAATCCAATGCCGAATTATACTACTTTGTGTTTTTGTGTATATGTGCTAGTTAAAAGATAAAACAGAAATCTTAAAAATAGCTTAAAATTAAGAAGATATTTAAAATAATAGTGGTGCCAGAGACAGGTCTTAGTCTTAAATTGATATTACCTACCTATATTATATTATTTATCAAAAAACCTTCAGCGATGCAGGAGTTCTGTAACACCCCTGTATACTATCATTAAGCGTGAGAGACAATAAAACTAATCTAAATATATTTTTACCTTGATTGCATCTCCAACATATTTAAATGTACGTCCTTAAGTTTCTATATCCAAAAGTCATATTTAAATGACTTTAAAAATTCTAAAGCACATTATGCAAATTATTGATACAGCCTAAAAGTAGGCAATTTACAAAAATCACTGCATATCATTAGGGGCGCCACCTTTTGTCAGACAAGGGTACCACATCTGTGCATATTTTTTAATGGCGCCATCTATGTTCTAGCTGTCAAACTTATAGAGAACAGAAAATATTATTCTTTGACATTAGCATTTCCCGAATGACTTGTGTACCTCATTAAAGCTGATAATGAAATGGGTTTGCCACAAACAAAAAAAAAACGAAAATAAAGAAACATCACACACACACAGGATCTGTCTAAAACAATCAAACGTACTAGGTTACTTCCGCTTAATTAATTTTAAACCCTAAACTCAGCTGTGCCAACAGAGTTTTCCGCTGCCCCAGCTTCGGAATCCAGCTTTTGAATGCCCCTGGGCAGTGCACACATTTCCAAAACGCAAAGGGGGGAGTATAGCCCATCCGGCCGAGGATTTGGACTGGAAATTGCTTAGCTTAAAATGTGCGTATGCTTACTTTTTGTCACTGAACAGGAGACCCCCCCCCCCCAACCATTCTCCAAAATGCGCAAATTAAAATCTAATTAAACAATCTGGTGCACTCAAATCAGTCGCAAAATCAGGAGATAAGCAATCGGGCATTCCTCGGAAGCAGAAAAGCAGAAAACCAGTGCCAAAGACCAGTTTCATCGCTGGTCGCAGGGGTCAGGGGTCAAAAGTGGAGTGGGCTGGAGTGCGTGTGCACGGACATTCCTTTATGCAAATTAATTTCAATTGATTGCGCCCGGAACAGTTTTTATTTCGATATTCCACTGTCGCAAATATGTACACATTATACTTAGATAGACCACACAGTCATCGCTTTGATGTCGCTCATGTGAACAATGCCTGGCATAACATTTTTCTTTCGCAATGGGTTACTCCACTCCCACTCCCCGAAATTTGGTGCCTCGAATAATTTATGCCAAATTCCAAGTGTGCAAAACATTTCTGCTCTTTAAATTCGGACCCTAGTAACTCTTTTATAAGACTTTTAAAGATTTTATAAGATTCTATAAGATTCTATAAGATTTTATAAGATTCTATAAGATTCTATAAGATTCTATAAGATTCTATAAGATCTTATAAGATTTTTCAAAATTTTTGACTTTTAAGAGGTGGTTTTCTCAATGTCAAGTTAAGGTTTTAGTTTGCTATCTGTCAGAGAAAGTTAAGATGAAGTTAAATTAACTTAGTTAGGAATTTTTAGTCTGATAAAGCCTAACATGGATATAAAGATTCTACACTTTCCAAATCAGCAATTTAAATCTATGACAAAAGTTAACCTGACATTGAGATATGGGCCTTAAGTGGAGTCGCAAAAATCAGTAGGACTTTGAAATTACATAAAAAGGTGTTTAAAAGTATGCAACGGAAAGAACAGTCATGTCATAAAGGACGAGACCATCAATCTTTTGAATCCACAATATCTTATTGCATACTTTTAGACACCTTTATAAGCTTAAGCAAAAAGGCGTGGGAAAAATTCCAAGAAAATTCTCTGCCTCTCCTCTACTACCTCCAACTGTTACATTATTATATTCCTATAGTTTCGACCTTATTTTAGCCACATATCTAACCCCGAATGTCTACAGGTTACAACCAAGGTCTTGCCGGCCAAAGGCCAAAACCAGGGGGCTCTTTATTGGCCTTGTTGCTTCCCCGCTCGTTAATCGCCCTCAATTGCCTCTAAAAGCAACTTACACACGCTTTTCACGCACAAAAGACGCCGAAAGCGTTCCCTCATTGGCAAAAAGCAAAGGCCCACCAACAATATTTGTCTTTGACCCTATTATTTACTAAATTACCTTTTCCTTTCGGCGAGGGCTTATGAACCCGAAGATACCGCATCGTCACACCCCCCCCCCTCCCCCCACTGCCCCAAAAATACCAGAATACCCGACATATGTATGTCGGTTTCGTTGGGGTGGCAGATGTGGAGGTGGATGTGGATGTGGATGTGGAAATACGCTCTAAGCAGCCAACTTATCGCCAAGGCACTCGATAAGGTATACAGGCTATACACTCTAGGCCAGCCAGCATCTGCAGGTGAAATTATTTATTTTGCTCGGGTTAATCCACTACAAAAACAACTGAACTGAACTGAACTCAGCTCAAACTCAACTTGCTGAGCTCTCCACTAAACGAGGAAGGAAAAAAGAGGAAAAGGGGGAAAAGCGTTGGAAAAGCGTCGGAAAAGTGAGGAAAGTGAGCAGCCCCGAGGAGCTAAACGTATGTGTACAAAGTGATTATAATTTCTTTAAGTGATTTCAACCTTACCTTGAGGTATTTTGGCTTAATTGAAAACATTCCGTTAAATGGCTTCGGCGACCGTGTTTGCGGTTGAATGCTCCACACTTTTCAGATCCAGTGTTTGCCGTGATTAGCTTTATAAAGCGCTTGTTCTACAAATAAAACGAGTCGTACCATAAATGTGGGGAATGTAATATGGGTGTAGGTTACTGTAATGCCAGTGTTTAAGGACATAAACCCTTAAGACCTCTAATGGTTGTGTGGCGCAATTATAGCCGCAATTGTTTAGTTCCCACCTCTTTGGATAGTGGATAGTAGATATTATGAGGGGATAGTAGATCTTATAAGTGGATAGTAGATATTAGATCATAAGTTCTGTAATTCACAGTTCAGAAAGGTTCATTTTTATAAACTTAAAAGCTTATGCTGAACATAAAGACTGTAATCCTAACCAAGTCTTCTGTATAATGTGTTTTTTAAGAAAATTACTTCATAAACCTAAGACAGTTAAATTAATATTTCTGTACACCCAGAAAAAAGTTTAGTTAGTTTAGTTTTTCAACACCTTCGATTTATTTAAATTTTAATCCTAACTTAAGTCATCTTTTTACTTTTTAGCCTTACAAAACTTAACTGTATGGGTTTTTCAAAGATGGATATCTATATTATGTTAAGTATTTCTAATAATATTTTTTTTTGATTATGAATTGGCAACAAAAGTGATATGATAAAAACATTCCAAACACATGATTTTCAGTTTTTGCCCATATATTTCTCTGCGTGCACAAGTAAAAGGCTATAAACGAATGGACATTCCATAGAAGTGACCCTAAGCGCACATTTTCCGCTAGACCATAATTCCTTGACAACGGTTTGCATTATTCACATAAAACTTTATAGCTGTGGCCCCCATTTCGAAGGAAGGAGTGCTGTTTTTTTAACCCGTTCCCCGGCCGTCTTGTCTCGTCCCGTTTTCATTTAGTACCGTGGTCTTTCAGTCTCTTGGAGTCCCGAACCGTCCCGGCATTTGCATTTTAAACATTAATAGGTGCATAATTTAAAAAACAGCCAAAGCAAATGAGGCCGCTGTGGGCTAACAACGGGTTAATTAATAATTTCCAGCCTTAAACGTGGCCCGTGTACTTATTTGGAGATCCATTCGACAAATAGCCACTCTTTAAAGGGGTTTACACCGTCTTTAAGTCGCGGCTCAGCCCTTTTTTTTATTTACCCGCCATTGGCCTCATCCTTTTTTTTATGCTTTAATTATTATTACGAGAATGTCCAATAAGGCGCGTCAGGACTTTGGATTTCTGCCTTTCCCCTGGGTATATGTATCCAAAAAAAAAACCGAATGCAAGGGCAAACTTTCGAGTCGCCAGCGCATTTACTATCCTTACTCCTAATGAAGCTTCCTGGCTGCCTGGCCATCCAAAATTCAAAACTCACATTCGAAGGACTCGAAAGGAGTCGAGTTGGCCTGGTGCAAATATTGTCTGGTTTTGGATGGTCTGGTCTGGTTGGACAAGTTTGCTCTTCTGCCGTCAGGAGATTGTCGTTTTTAATCTCCAGCGCGGTTTGGGGGTTGAGTTCGTTCTTTTGGCTAAGGGTGTATGTGTGTCTGGGGTGCCAAAATGATTGCAAAATTGAATTTTCAATTTTATTTTTCGAATAAAAAATTCAAAAGCCAAAGAAGCTGCCGTCGAGTGAAAATTCAGTTGCAAAGGCAACGGCAAAGGCACTGGCCTGTATCCGAAAAATATTTATTGCAAGTAAACTTTTATTACAATTTGTGTTTATTTGCTCAACCTCTTTTCAATTAGAAACCGAAGGGGAGTCTTGGGGGAGCTGGGGGCATCGTAAAACAAATCAAACGAGTGTATAAGTAAGTAAGGAGAGGTTGGCATCTGAAGTATAAAAGCATTGGGCCCAAGATCGAAGTGACTTTTTAGCTTCGGCTGGGTTTTCTAATGGCTTTCGGTCAGCAGACTGAGCCCTAGGGGTATTTACATTAAATTTACTCCCGAATATATTTATTGAATTATTATTAAGACAGATGCCAGTACCAGAGATATATAATATTGTATTGTAAAGTACAAATACACAAGAAACAAATTTGTGGTTGGTGTTTATCACTTTAAGGTATACAACCCTATAGTATTTGGTTTTACGTATCCTTAGGGATTGTTTTTGATTGATTCTAGTGAGTTGTTTATAAAATATATTTTTATTTTTATTTATATATATATATTTTACTTATTTATTGAAAGGCTATCTATCACATAGCTTTATTTATCATTCTACTAAATGTCGTTAGCTTAAAAAACAAAAAAAGTTTAAATTAAATACAAGCTAAATTAATAAATTAAGCACACAGAAGGTACAGAAGGTATTCTATGCAGTAAAACAAACATATATAATACAAAAATACATTTTGTAAGTAGCTTCGGCCTTAACAGACATGAGATGGCGAAATTGCATCAAATCAACCGAGTCTGGTCCTTCCTGGTTTAATTAATGAGAGTGACTTGTAGTACTGCCCATAGCACACTGTTTCACATCCCCAAAATTAAAGTTTGAAACACAAGCTTAGGTTAAAAATATAGAATATTCCTATGGAAAATCACTTAGGATAAAAAAAAAGTTTTAGACTTGTAAAAATCCACCAAAGAGTCACCAGTAACAAATTCTTAAATTAAAAATGTAAAATTTTTAAATATATTTATCCCACAAAGGAAACCAAAGTAATAACTAGGTATGTTTAAATATAAACTAAAGATATTGTAATATTTTATTTTGAATTTTAAAGATCATGATAGAGATTTTTAAATGTTTTACCAAAATCAGCCAAATAAAATACCTCTGAATACCATTTATCAAGACATTCAATTAGCTTTTTCGTACATCTGACCAGTGTGCATTGTGCAGAATCAGAGTTTTGACAAATCATTATGTGAGAACAGGGATCAATATTGCATATTCGGACAGAGCCCGCTCACTGCCCTTCCACACAGATTGTTTGCCAACACTTAGCGACTGGATTTCAGGACTAACGACCAAGGACCAAGGACCAACGACCATCCAGCCAAATGACAGAGTGTCCGCGACACGATGATGTGGCAATAGCAACAGCCAAAGCAAAGCAAACAGGACTATATATTGTGTATCCTGTATATCCTGCAGGACCGAGGCTGAAACAATGCAAATCACGCAAACCACTGCCATGTCGAACCAATAATTGAAAAGTCCTAACGCCAAATGGCCACGACAGTCATCAATCTTTTAGGTGTGTTCCATCCCATCCCGCTGCTCCCGTTTTCATATTTCCACCTCCATTCCATTGCGTGTGTGTTCCATCCCAACATCCCCGAATGGGACTGGATTTAACACGGCATTCGCTGCACTTTGTACTCCCAGTGCTACCCGAACTTCCTCCTTAGGCACTCCCAGAACTTCCAAGGCGTATTGTTAGACAATCCAGCAATGGGAAATCCATTGGCCTTGGGTACACACATATTATGTCTTAATACACAATGAAGTTTTCTTGCTTTCAATAATCAGAATGACAGATTGGCATTTTCAGTAATTTCCAAAATAACTTAATAACTTAATACTTCGAATGAATCGTAATAATATAATGCAAGATTTAAATACTGTTGTTCATTTTTGATAGGGGTTAAAAAACTTTTAAATTTAAATTTTTAAATCTTTTTGGTTTATCTATTTTAAAAGAAAAGCTGTTTTTGTATACTTTTGTAGTAATAATGTTTAAATTAAACAAAGTTAAGTATAGTTAGGAGGATATAGGCCAAGGACCCGCATTACACTACAACGCTTTCAATGTTTTGTACTATACCAATCCATTATTAAATAAACTTCAACTCTAACTTAAGTTAAAGGAAAACCATCCCTATTTGCCAAAGTTGTTTATTTCCGAAACTGGTGTCCTTTGAGTCCTCGGGCTGATAATGCCCACTTACGCGAGAAGAATACGTGTATTTTGTGCTGATTAAAAGGGTTGTCTTTTAGTTTCCCTCTCCAGAGTGGTATCTACACTATTGATTTTGCACCATCTGAACTTCTGCACTGGACCTCCACACATATATATATTTTTTGGGAAAGAAATCCCGTTGATTTACCGCGGCTTCTAATGAAAACAGGAAAGTTAAATCGTAGGTAAGGAAATGCGGTCATCCCAAAAGTAATATTTTGCTTATTTTTTTTTTTAATGTACGATTTTGTGGCTTTTAGCGGCTGTCAGGTGGAGGCAGGCCCAACTTTTTATAGTCTGCCGTGGAGAAGGGGGAACTTCTCAAATGGTGGTTGTGAATGGGCAAAACTTGTTCTTTGATGCACATTTTTTTCAGTTTCTACAAAGGAACTGCAGCTGTGCGGAGGTGGAGTTGGGAATTGGAGTGGGTGTTCTAGATGGTGCGACGGACATTAAGTAGTAGAATGTTGTCTTTATAACACTGTGAACACAAACACAAAAGCGCCAGCGAAAAGGTCACAGCATGCCCCCCGGCAAAGGCCAAGAACAAAAACAAAAACAAAAACGACAGCAAGTCAAACCGACACACCCCGAGAAACAATTTTTCAATAAATTAGGTTTCTCAGCAGATTCCGCGCCGTTTGCCCCCACACCTTCTAGTATTATGGTACTACGGTTCTATAGTACCATCATACCTCTCTGTCCATCCATTTCCATCCCATTCCCATCCCATTCCACTAACCAAAAAGCCAAGTAAAGCAATTCACCCCATATTTGTTTTGGCTTTTTGTACGCAAACGAGGAGGAAAGTTCCTTCTGCCGTCCCCATCCTGTCATCTTGTCATTACCCCCCAAAAAAAAAAAAGAATGGAAAAAAAGAAACCCAAAACCTACGGGTATCGCTTGCCCGGGGTCGAAATATGCTTTGCTACAGAAGTCGCTGATTTATGCCCTTTTTAATGTGGCCAAAGTAAATGTCATTTAATTACACCCGATTTAATGGAATTTTACGCATTATCGGTAAATTTCAAGAAAACTTCCTGTCCGCAGTTACCGCCTTCCGTCCGTTTAGCGTAGTGAAAGTATGCCCCATACCATACCAGACCGTATAACCCCCTAAAACTCAACTCCGTCGACTTTAAAGTGAAGCTCCAGGGCAGGGCAGTAATTCGGATGAAAAGTTCAAGTTCGGAGTTCGGAAGGTTAGGCAAACAAAGAATCAAGTAGATGGAAACGCGACACACTTCAAAGGAATGCCCAGAATTTTTGAAAAGAAAATATTTGTGCCCATTGCAGTGTATTCAGATTTTATCTCCATCAACTTGTTTTGATTACCATTCAACGAAGGCAATTGGATTTCCATCGCACAAAGTTCAGGGTGCCCGCAAAAATTTAATTTTCCATCGAAATCTTATCAAAATTAATCTCAAACAAAATCATGACTATGAAATGTTAATTTTTCACCCTTGCAAAGCTATTTGGACTCTAAAGGGCAAGGATTTAAAAAAAAAAGGTAAAATGTAATGTTTAGTTTAATTTACAATAATTTTATATTTAATTTTTTATGTTTGCTTTAAGATCTTTATTGAGATCTAAATAAAATTAATATTTAGGCCGCTTTAAATGGGGTTTGAGGTTTCAATTTGACCACAAAGAACTGAAAACTATGCAGTATGCTAATATTTGCAGACAGGAAGAGCTTTCAGTCCGATTACTGTGACAAATGATTGAAACCCTAATTTTAATACGATAAAGTTTTGGGGAGGGAAAATAGAATCCACCGGCCTTTACAATCGCAATGCCATCAAACAAGGAAACATTCCCACAAAGCATATCCGCAAACCCACATACCATTTCCATTCCTCACTTTTGTTTTTCTTTTGAATTTTTCATAAAGGAACAGAAGCGAGTTTTGTGGACATTAAAATGCCACAAAACGTTTTATAGTAATTTTTCATCTTTTCGACGGTCCTACAGTCCACCATCCCCCCCCCCCCCCCCCACCAAACCCAAATACCTCAGATTCAGTTTTTCCGTTTTCCAGTTCCGGGGGAAGGGGATGGGAAGGCATGATGGTGGAAGGAGTTACAGAGAGAAGGGGATGAGGGTTCCGCGACGCTATAAAGCTGCCGACGTTTATGTTGATCTCGTGCAGCGCAAGCGAATACATTTTTATCTTTGTATGACAAGTTAATAATGTGTCAGTCCAGGCGCCGTCGTCCTTTAAGGATGGACACGGAGTTATGGAGTTACGGCCTTACGGGGTTGCTATGTAGATTGCTCCGCTTTTCGCCTTCGCACCCGTATCTTCACCCACGGCATCAAATAAATGCTGGCACGCCTGTTGTTTTTTCCTTTTTTGTTTCTGGCTTCGTTTTTTTTTGCCTTATTGAAATTTTCCTGCGTCCGGGAAGGCCTTAGGTTAAGTATTTCCGTCGAGTTTTAACGGATTTATTGTGATTTTTAGGTCACGTGTCTGTTGAGGAATTTGTTTAGCCTCCTTCGCTGATAATTGATTTTCATTTGATTCATTTCCTCGCTGGTCTTAGCAAAAACTGGGGATGTAAATTGAATAAGCTAGGAGCAACGAAAAAATGTAGTTTCATATATTAAACTGCTCAGTGTTCAATATTGATTAGGGGCAACCTTTATCGAGAGAGTAACAAATTACAAAGCTACCCACATTCGACAGTTTCGAGGCGAAAAATTATTTTACATTCATATCTCGAAAATTACGACACCCCAGGGAAATTGGTGTTGGTCAGTTAGCGACATCACCCAATCCCAATTCCCATCTGAATCCCAAACCCAATAGCCCGGCTTCGAAGGTCTGTGGAATGCCGTTTTAAGTCAAGTATAAATCTTGCATCGGAATCACTGGCCAGAATGCTTAATATGCGGGTCACATGCGCGAAAATGGGATAAATAGATTATGAGATATTGCCAAAGAACTCGACAGAAAAGAAATAAAGGGTACCACTTTCTTGTTCCTAAATTACCGTCTTCAAAAATATAGGTACTTTTGGTTGAAACTCCCATGAGTAATATTTTATGGCCAATTTTCGTACTTTTACATAAGTAAAGCTCTCAGGAATTGGTTGACAATCATTTGAATTCGTAGTTTAGCCAAACTAATAGTCCGCTAAAAGACCGACCAACTTAAAGGAAAATTTATTTTTTAACCAATTTTCGCATTTTTTATAAGGGGTTACATCGTTTTTGCCATTTTTGCCAATTTGACATTCCTCATTCTGACTTTTATTTTTGTTTTTGTAGCCAAAAATCTGAACTTTTATGGTGAAAAAATAGGAAACAGATTTCTCTAAAAAATACGATATTCAGAATTTAGTCGAAAATGCGACTTTTCTTTCCAGTTTCTTTAATCGTAAATTAGTCAAACCAAGGCGAACAGCTAAAAGACCGACTGTTTTGAGCAGCTTGCTAGATATGCTAACGATCCCTATCACTTTAAGGGAAATTAATTTTTTGACCAATTCTTCCATTTTTTTAAGGGGGTACATCATCTATTTTTGCGAAAAATGGAAAAAATAAAAAATTTCCAGGTTTGAATGTCAATCGATTGGAAATTAAGCAACGAGTTCATCGAGATATGACATTCCTCATTCTGACTTATATTTTTATTTTTGCAGCAAAAAAACTGAATTTTTATGGCAAAAAATATGGTTAAAATTTTTATGACAAATGGAAATTCCGATTTTTGTCAAAAATGCGAAATTTTTTTTCTGTTTTTCAATCGTAGTTTAGCCAAATCAAGGCGTACAGCTAAAAGACCGACTGTTTTGAGCAGCTGGCTTGATTTGCTAACGATCCCTATCACTTTAAGGGAAATTTATTTTTTGACCAATTCTTCCATTTTTTGTAAGGGGGTACATCATCTATTTTTGCGAAAAACGGAAAAAATAAAACATTTCCAGGTTTGAATGTCAATCGATTGGAAATTAAACAACGAGCTCAACGAGATATGACATTCCTCATTCTGACTTTTATTTGTATTTAGGCAGCCAAAAAAATGAATTTTTATGGCAAAAAATATGGTTAAAATTTTTATGACAAATGGAAATTCCGATTTTTGTCAAAAATGCGAAATTTTTTTTCGGTTTTTCAATCGTAGTTTAGCCAAATCAAGGCGTACAGCTAAAAGACCGACAGTTTTGAGCAGCTGGCTTGATTTGCTAACGATCCCTATCACTTTAGGGGAAATTTATTTTTTGACCAATTCTTCCATTTTTTTTGCGAAAAATTGAAAAAATAAAAAATTTCCAGGTTTGAATGCTAATCGATTGCAAATTAAGCAACGAGTTCAACAAGGTATGACATTCCTCATTCTGACTTTTGGTCAAAAATACAATCGTAGTTCAGCCAAATCAAGGCGTACAGCTCAAAGACCGACTGTTTTGAGCAGCTTGTTAAATATTCTTACGATCCCCGTCTCTTTCCGCGAAATTTTTTCTTTTACCAATTATCGCACTTTTCATAAAGTGTTTTTTCCTGTTGAGATTGGTTGAAGCAAGTCAGTAAGTATGTACAAATTTTGTGCCAAAATGTGAAAGCATCCTAAAACTATAAAAGAACAATTGTCTCTTAAGCCGAACTCCCCGGCGATTCCTAATCAAGGGAGCATCTTTGATGTTATCTGCCAACCGCCTTGGCCCTAATTCAATTGGCAAGCCGATTCGGCTATTCCGGGGAGGACAAGTCATTTGTAAATTGGGTTGGGCTATAAAATTTCATTTTTACCGCTTCATTGCCGTAATAGAGCTCATTTATTGAATGTTGAGCACAGTGCCGCACCGCCCTGCCCAGCCTAAATTAATGTAAATTTGCATTGGCCAAGGCAGAAGAGCGCTGTAACGAGGGGATATATATTTATGTAGATATATATACATATTTTTCCAGGGAACTCGGATGCCCTGGGATCCACTGTGACCCTTCTAAACGTTCTATAATTCGCTTATTATGCGCTTGATGCTGCTCACTTTTATGTTTTGCCACATTTTCTGGCACCCAAAGACCTTTTCCTCCAAGCAGAACATAAAATACGCACCCTCTACCGATTCCGGGCACCGGCACCCACTTCCGTAACCCTAACCCTAACCATAAGCCAATACCTATGCCAATCGCAATCGCACTCCGAGGGTGGAAGTGAAGCCCCTGTGGTCATGACCCCGTACCCTCGGCGGTTCATATTTAGTCATAATTTATGTCGCTCTGGGTGTGGAGCCCTGTTCTTCTGGATATTCTGGATTCTGAATTCTGAGTTCTGGGTGCTGGCTTCTGGATCTGTTCCTGGGGCCAGAGGCATTGGCATTAGGACCAGCAGCACCAAAACCGAAACACCTTCTCGGCCGTCGTTGATGTGCTTGCAAATTTATTAAAATTCCTCCGCCAGATACATTTTATTACGGGCATATCTGTCAAAAGACGATGCAAGTGAGCATCCAACAGAGATGCGATAGGTCGACTTAAGTACACTCGAAAAATAAAGGAAGAATAAAAAAAAAATTAATAAAAAAAAAAGGAAAATAGGAATAGGGTTACAAAATTTATATACCATTGTAGATTTTTGAATACAAATATAAGCCCCTGTTTAAACATTTTAAGTACAAAATATTTGACCCTATTATAAATATGATTTGTTTTTTGTTAGAGTTTTTGCATTGGGATTTTTTTTAAATTTAAAATATCCGTTTTTTGGTTTTATACTGTTATTCTAGAAATAGTTTGGGAATACAAAATTGTTAAGCCTTATAGTCTACAAAAATATTACAATACCTAGGGTTTACAAATTTATAATATAAGTTATACAGCTCTATTTTATAGTTTTTATGATTTTTTCTAAAAAAAATCTTCTATAACAATTATTTCCTCATGATTTTAGTATATTTTTTGAAACAGTGTTCTCGAATCTAACATTTTTTGTGGACTCTGTACACTTGTAGAAAATGTATGTTGGTTTCTAGTATCTACTAATTATTTTATAGAAACATTTAATTTTTGTAATATTATTTTTAAGCATTTATTTTATAAGTTTAAGAAAATTAAATGTCAATAATCGCTTAACTTTTTAAACCTATACTTATTTAACCCAATAATTCCCATCAATTTCTGTCCTACCCACATTTGATTGTCTTTATACTCAATCGTAAGGCTCGATTTAACCTGAAATTCTTGAAAATATTTGAATTTTTAAATGTGTCGGAAAACCACATATTGTTTCTCTAAGTGTAGTTATGTGAGTGTCTGTTTCTGGTTACTGGTTGCCGGCATCAAAGGCAACAAAAGCAACAATAGCAACATCGCGTCCCTGTGTGGCCCGCATATTACGGATTTCCTCTGGGATTCCGGGGCATCGGGCCTGTTCCTTTGATATTGTAATGCGCATAATAGGATTTTTATGACACCTTCTTCAGTGGGGCAGCCGTTGCCAATGGCACTGGCTGCGATTAAACGCCATTCGCCATTCGGCATCCCGCCATCCGTTTCCGCTCGCATTTCCCCTCCATTTCCGGTAAAAGAACAACAACAAAAAAACAGAACAAGGACGATTCCGCTTGTCACCAAAGTTGTGAATTTTATCGGCCGGATGTGTGGGCGGCATGTGGTTTCTAGATTTGCATCAGATCATGAATTTCACGCGATGGTAATGGCCACATTAGCATTGACTACACGCGTTTATTGCCCCCTCGACTTGCCAAAGTGCATGTGCTAAATTTTTAATATGCAAATGTCGTTCGGGGGGAATGTCCCCCACTTTCACCTCTGGCATTTGGCATTTGGCATTTGGCATTTCATTTACACTTGTGCTGCATATTTTATTTCGTTATTGTTGTACGTACACGGCATTATTGCACACAAATGGCCAGTTACGCATTAAGCTGGATATTTGGATATTTGGATATTACTGGCACAGGATCTCGAGGGGGATGTGAAATCCGGTTGTGAAATGGGACTGGGATTCGACCTTCAGACGACCATAAGACGTCTGTCTGGAGTGTCTGCCCTCTCGGGGAACTGTCGTAATGGGCCTCAGGAATTAATTTTCTGACGTTTTTTAAAGGTGTCGCTTTATGACACTGAATACAATATTAAGCAGGTGTATTACTTTTGTCAAATTGAAAAAGAAAGTGTGCATAAAAGCCTTATATTTTACTTATTTTTTAAAAGATGAAGTAAAGAAAGCATATCTTTACAATAATTATAATCGTTTTGGAGGAACTTGGATTTATAAATAACATTAATATTTCAAAAATATTTTTTTACAAAGCTTAGGCTTATATAATAAATATCAATATTAGTATCAGTATTTAAGTATAAATCTGAATGTTCTAAAAATATTAGGTTGATTTTTTTGATACACATGCATTTATATTAACGTTAATATTTGTTATATAACCAACTATAAAAAGGAATAAATGCTAATGATGCTTGTATAGTTTTCTATGGTTTAATAATAATATTGATATAGAGATGTTGTTTACCATAATCCTACCAGATATACACAGGCTTAATTACTTATTATTTTTTATTTATTCACGTATTTTTTTATCACCTATCGAGCACTTTGAAAGGATGAAAGGAAGCGCCAATTAATTACAGATAGGTATTTGATATAGTAGCTGACTGAAGGACTCATGACAGACAGGACACTTAATATTTGCACATTCCAAAGCGATTCCCGGGGGTCAGAATGGCCCCAACCTTAACCCAAAGCTGAACTCTGACTCTGACTTGGGCCAAAAATAAATCAGTGGCAGATTTCTTAATGATATTTTTGATGGCCGAGCCGTCCGACCGTGAGGTCTGTAAATAAGTAAATATTTTTGGCAGTACAACACGTAGCAGCGGGAATTACACCCAAAATGCGGTTAACAATTCCAAAAGAGGGTGAAAAATCCAGTCCTCTGTAAATAATTTTATTTTACATCATCGGCAAGGCGAAAAACCCCCACCCAAATAAATTCCTTGGGAGCATACAAATTGTCGAGTGATAAATGGTCTTAACTGGATTCTATTTATTTTTCGCTGTGCTATGCCAAACTCACTCTTCATTACACATTTTTCCGTTTCAACAAGAACAACAGGCATCACTTTATTTTAGCATAAAAGTGTACATAATTTGACATTGACAATATAAGGGGGGTGGTGTATTTGCTTCCAAAAGGTTCCCCGCACTCCAAAAAAAGGTCCTGGCAAGTCCTGAAGGTCCTTTAAAAAAGGGGAGGCAGAAGCGCAAATTGATTAATTGGTTTGTGAGCGTCTAATTAAATAAAGCGGTTCAACGCCCGGTACCGAAATAGATCGCCATCGCCATCGCCATCGTTTCTGGACTTACGACCCACGTCACAGAACACCGCTTTTGAGCAACACACTTTTTGCTTCTTTTGTTTTTATTAATGTGACGGCTATTTGTTTCTAGTAAGCAATTACAAAGCAATTTTATAGCAATTACCTTCTTCTAACAGCTTGTGGGACAAGGCTACAAGGCAACAAGGCGGTTTTTAAAGCCGCTTTTTTCTTGGCAATGCGGTTGGGCCGCTCCCAAATCCCTCCCACTCACCTTCTTTTGGAAGTGGCAAATTATTGCCCACCCCCTTGGAAATATGCAACTCACCCCGCACATTTCCATTTCCGTTTCCGCCTCCGCTCCTTCGATTTTGTAATGTAATTTTGGCCTCATTTTTGGGACAGATGTGACCATGGGCATGTGCTGTGAAATATATCCTCTGTTTCGGCGCTCTTTTTACACAGATTTACGCGGTTTTTTTTTGGAATTGGTCAGCTGAAAGGCATTAGCCGCACCACCTGTAATTAGATTGTGGGGCTTTGGGTAATTTAAAATCACCTGTGTATATATTGCAATTATGTGACAGTATTTACATTAAGAGACAGTAAATTTCAAAGCTGATAATAAAAACAACACGGCTCTTAGGTATTTATCCTAAAATGTGTAGTTCCTGAGTTGAATAAAACAAACAATGTAACTTGATTAGGGCTTATTTAAAATGGGGGTAATACTTATTTAATATAATATAATATTAATATTTCTTAGCTGATTATTTTAGTTTCTGAGTAAATGGATAAATATTTTAAGAAATTAAGTATACGTATAAATACAATTAAGGCTTATAACATGTCAGCCTTTTTTTTAATATATTTTAAATATTTTTGTAGAGATTATTTTAAATTGGTGTTTTCAATATTTTAAATGAATAAAAAACCAAACTAAAAAAGTCCCTAGTTTTGTAAAAAAAATTGTATAAATACTAAAGGAAAAAATATTCATAAGGAAACTACTGGAGTGCATTTTATCAATAATATTTACATAATAATATTTGGCACTGCCATAAATCGCGACCTTTCATTTAGTTTGGTGAGAAACAGATAATTGCTCGTTGGTTTTTATGGCACTACAATTAAACGTGGCTGTGACCCGTATGTTAGAGGGCAAATATCGCCGCTGAAATGCGGCAAAAAGGTCAACGGAATGGCAAATGGCAAACGGCAAACAGCAAATGGCAATCCAAGCCACTTGTCCTGGCCAATTCCGCCACTTTCCACTTGTCAGTGGGGCTCATTTGTATGGACAGCGGCGGATTCCCTTAGGCAATGAAGGCGAAATCAGGCATTATTCATTAGTCGCCGCCAATCGATGGCTGCCGGAATAATTTTGTGGACAAACAAACGGGGCAAATACATATGTAGAGCCCCCCCGCATCCCATATCCCCCCATCAATCCCAGCCAGAGTCGAAGGAGTGAGCTGATTTTAGGGGGAAAAACATTTAAAGAGCTCTACGCCGGCTACATTTTGATCGAACTCATTCGATGCGGATGCGGATGCGGATGGGTTGGCCCCTGTCCATTGTCCATTGCCCGCTTAATTGACACACAGAGTTTTATCTGTGGGAAAACTAATTTCCTAGGCGTACTGTCTTGGGTGTGCTGTGTGTGTGGTGGGGTGGGTTTCCTTCTCGGAAAACTGGCTCTTTACAGGCAGAAAAATAAATGTTGTTGCGAAATCGCAAATGGCATATATTGCTTTTTATTCATTACTCAAGAATAGATCAGTTAGCAGGATTTGTTCTTGATAATCAGAGGCGCTCTCTTTTCTCTCTTCTGATCTCTCTTCCTTTGCTCTCTCTCTCTCTTCTGCTCTCCCTCTTCTCGAAATTAAGATCTTAATATTACATTACATTAAAAAGATCTATACATTTTTAAAAGGATCAGTATAAAACAAATACGAGAGGGTATAAAAATATAAATTTAAAAACCGAAATTCGGGAATAGTTTATATAGTGTTATATACAAATTTTAAAGGCGCTCTCTCTTTTTTATTATAATAATATTACTTATTATAATAATATGACCTACATTTTTGAAAGGATCTTTAAAAAACGAATACAAGTGAGTATAGTTAATAATATATATAATTCGGGAATAGCTAATATAGTTTAAAGTATAATTTTTAAAGGCGCTCTCTTTCTCTCTCTTTCCCTCTTGTCTTATCACTACTATCTTAGTACTACTATAAAACAATACCCCACATTTTAGGAAGGATCAGTATAAAACGAATACGAATGGATATAAAAATCTAATATCAAAAACCGAAATTCGAAAATAGATTTAAGTATAGTTTTTAGAGACGCTCCCTTGTTCTTCCTCTTCTTTTTACTAATTAACTATAAATTGCTTCCCCACTTGTTTGGGGCTGTCAGTATAAAACAAATACGAGTGAATATAAAAATCTAAGTCAAAACTGGAACTGTTTATATATGTAGCTTTAAGTATAATTTTTAGAGGCACTGTCTTGCTCTCTTGCTCTCTCTCATCTTAGTAATAATATAAAAAACTGCCCCTTATTTTTGGGAGGGTGAGTATAAAACCCATACCAATGGATATAAAAATCCAAAATCAAAAACCGAAATTCGGAATTAGTTTGTATAGTATTCTATAGGTCGCAGAAAGCGCTTTTACTTGCGATTCTGAATTCAAGCCCAACTATTTCTCCCAGTGCCTGAGTGCTGTGCCTGTGCCTGCTGATAAGCATTTCATGTCACATCCTTAAGGGCTTCCACTCACCCACGCCACTCGGCAGACATCTGAGTTCACATGGAGCCCAGGCTGAGGCACTGGCTCACCATTCCGATGCCAATGCCAATGCCACACCCTCCCTTTTGTCTTTACTGTCACCGTCAGTGGCGCTTAAGATTGCTTTCAACGCTTAATTGCTTTTTTTTGTGCTCGAGTTGCGAGTGTGTCCGTGAGTCCTGTGAGTCCTTTTGATGTGCCCATGTGGAAGGCGGGCTTTTGTCATGGACCTGGACGTGTTCTATATATCCATATATAGTGCGTGGCCATCGTAGCATTTTCGCAGGAAGCGTTATTTCAATTTCCGCCTTTCCGCTCGTCCTTTTTTCGGCAAACATCCCAGACACGCCATTATTGTTTGACGTGTCAGTGTTAATGAGTCATTGTCCATTAAGTTTGCTCATTTCAAACGGGCAATTAAATTCGACTTTATTGCACTTCACCGGGATCGAACTGAAATACAGAACACAAAAACCCCAAAACCGAATCGAATCTGACTAACGACTCGCCATTCTGGCGAAACGAATGGCTATGGCTATGGATATGGATTGGGATTAGGATTTGGATTTGGCTTAGACTAGAAATGAAATGGCCACACAATAAATCAGTTTGTTTATCTAAATTAATTCAGTATGCAGGACTTGTCATGAAATGTCACATGTCACGCCATTCCCAAGGCGAACTTAAGATTTCACTGTACTATATATAGAGTTTTTGGCACACTCGCACATAAATCAGATCGCAAAAGAGCAAAATATGAGGCATCAGGGCCAGGGGCAACATAAATAATTAACAAACTTGACTCAAATGATAAATTTTTGTTTCGCCCAAAACACAGACGGAATATTTATGACAAACCAGAGATACAAAAGATATACCATACTATACTCGTACTCGTATTGTTTATTCTGGAATGCCCAAGGCACTTGACACTCGAGTGGCCAGGGGCATCTTGTCTCCTCATCCTTGCCTCTAATCAAGGGCCAAAGGATGCGATCTGCCCCTTGTCGGTGATTTACGAGCTCCCCAATCATACGGGACACATAGCCAAACAACATGATATATAAGTAAGTACAACATGCCATCTAAATCCAGTCTTACGAGTATGTGGGCATCATAACTCGTCATTGCATTTGATTTTATTTCGGCGTTATTTATTTGAATTATTTATTTATCCTATTATTGGGAAGTCGGACAAGTTTCGTTTGGGGGGTGGTAATCTCTGATATCGTATCGTATCGATAGGGTGGAGTTCCCAAGTTCCATAGTTTTTGTGGGGGGCCGACACGCCCCGCAAATTTGACATTACTGACCGTTCCCTTGCATGAATATTCGTAATATTGCCCCAGCATATGTCCTGCGTGTCCTGCGTATCCTGGGCAGTGCCAATCAATAATGCGGACTGGATAAAGATTTATAGGTTTTGCATTTGCCCACCGCACGCACCACTCCTTCCAAAAAATATTTTACCCCACCCACAACCCACAGCACACAACACACAGCACACGAGGACTCAAAGGACGAAGGATATCTGGAATATCTGCCATATTTGCACCACCTACCCAACCAGATGGGACACACTTGGGACAGACCCAGCCAACTGGTAATTACAAATAAGAATAAGTGAGCAGTTATTCATCCCGGAGATACATTTATACGTGGCCCAAGCAAACTGCTTATCCCACCGCTGAATTTATCAAATGAACAGTATTATTAATGAGCTGGCCGGAATGCAGGAGGTCAATCATAGGTGTTATAATGACTTACGCCACATGAAGATACATATTTAATTTAACTTTAAGTTCACCTTTGATCACAACTTAACTTTATAAGTTCCTTATGTTGTTTTTGGCATGGATCGAATAGGGAACATCAATCTATTTAAGTATCAAAACTTCGATAAAAATGCAGTCCTAAATATTTGAATACATTTTTTAGCTACTTCAATTAATATTATAGGCAAGAGTTGCTATCTTTATAGGGAATACTCGTAAGTTCTTTATAATACAAGTAAAACATACAAGATTTTAAAAGAAACAAATATTAGGGATCCCATTTAAATCAATTCTATTTTCCTTTTAAAATAAAGAACACAATATAACGAACCTTTTAGTATATATTTTATATCTTTTTATACTATAAAAATCGTCGAACATTTAAAAGATTTGTATTCGTTCTATATTTCTTAAATATCTCTTGAAAGAAATACTTCTTCAGACATTCTTTTTTCTAAGCACATTTTAAAATTGCAATATTGGGTATAACCAAGTGCACAAAAATAAGAACAAACTGACTCTTTACTAGGAATCTATCTATATTTTTAAAATACCTTCTGAAAGCTTATAAACTGGAAACAAAAATGATTTTTCATTCAAAAGTAGGATAACAATGCATCACATATGGCTTTAATCTAAAAGCGATTCTAAGTTTGGTAAGTTGGGTTAAAGCAAATCCACAAAAACAATAAGAACCTTGCTCTTAATCAGGAAAATCCTAAAGGTCCTTTAAAGATAATTAGCTTCCTTTGGTTATGTCCCATATCCCCTCTCCATTCGACGGCACTCCATCACCAAACATCCAAGTTTAGCTCTCCAGCGTTGACACTCTAATAGGGAACCGGAATTTTTATAGGTTTCTTTATGTCGTTCGTACCTTGGTTGCCTAATTACGTGCAAGTCTACTCGGGGTAGACAAATAAATTTTCGGTGATTTGTTGACATGACGGGGATACGGAGAAAGGCATTACTTTCCCCCCACACACACAATAAGTAAACTAGAGCGAATTTAACTATTTGGCGATTACGCCGAGAACACTCCGCAAGGAGAATGAATTGCTGCCTCCGTACTTTATGTCCCATCAAAGTACGCCTACTCCATAAGGTGAGGATGGTAGCTCCGGATGGTCAGGATATGGTCAAAAGCATCCTGAAGGCGGATGCTACAATGGCAACCAAGTGGAAACGCCGGCGAGACCGGGCCATAAAGAAAAACTTCATTTGTTCGCAGGGAAATAAATCTTTTAATGCACATCGGAGAGTCGTTATTCGGGCATTGTTTTCTCATTTGCCACAACACCTCCGAAAACACCCACTCGCCCCCAAAATCATGAGGCATATGTCGTGTCGTCTGCCCATCGAGCTCCTCCCGCCCTCCGGTTTCCCCCCTCCCCCCAAAAAAGGTACACAGAACCATTTGGAACCATCCCAATCCGAAAACCCGACTTGCCTGCCAGAGCAAATGAACCTTGAATGGCTATTTCAATGATTCTAATTATGGAGCCGCCCGGCGCAAAAGTTTGTTAAGTATCGCGTGCATCATTGTTATTGTTTTTCTTGCCAAACCCGAGATCCACAAAGCAGCCGAATTGCCTTGTTCTTTGGTTGTACAGCAGCGGGCACAAAAATAGCACTAGAAATGCTCTGATTTTTAAAACAATATAATGAGTTATTAGAATTATATATCAAATAATAGAGTTTTGGGTTCCATTACCTTAGTACTTGTTACTTTCAAAAAACTTCAAATTTAAAATAAAAATTGTATATACCTGCAATTAAAAAAAAAAATTTTTAATTGAAATTAAATTATAAAAATTGTACATAAAAGTTAAATTGGTAATTGTGCAATATATTTAAAATTTACAATTATAAAAATATGAAAGTTTTAAGTAAAATAGTTACAAGTAAAACGTTAAGTGAAGGTAAACAAAACATACCTTAAACTAAGCAAACAAAATAGTTTTAAAAATTTTGCCCTCAATATTTTGTAATTTGTTGGAAAACTATTAGCAAATAAAGTAGAAAGCATATAAATAAATAAAAAATATTGTATGTGTAGGTAATTTGATTTTAAATTCGCCGAGTAATTAAAATTGTAAAGTAATTGTATGTTCAATACCTACCTGGTTATTTTTATCAGTTTCTTTGCTATAAATAATTTTTGAATCAAAATAAAAAACCATACCTAACATTTCTATTTAAACAAGGTTGTTGAATATAAGTCAGTCATTTTCCTTTTACAGTAACATAGTTTCTGATGATATTTTAATGATTTGTATATATTTCGCTTACCCGTACTGTAGGAATCCATTCTCGCCTGTAACATTTCATTCGATGGGTGGTGCGCGCTCATTAGGTGGACACCCCTTCCAATTCGCATCGCAAGTCCTTCGCATCGTCATGCAAAATGTCCCACAAGGACGGCAATTGTCCTGCTTCCGTGAGTGTGTGTGGGTGTGTGGGTGCGTGGGTGTTTTGGGTGTGCATGTGTGCGTGGCTGTGACCTGTGAAAATGTCCGTGTCAAGTTGTGAGTAATAACACGGAAATGCCGAAGAAAAAGGACAGCGAAAGCACAGCTCGTAAAATGGACAAACGCAGGGAGGACATCCTTATAGCGATTATCACACAGTTGACATGGAAATACTCTAACTAGGAACTGTATGTTGGATCATTTAAGTATATCTGAAAAATGTTTTTAATGGATTACTAGATTTCAAAAAGATTATACATATTTTTTTATATGATACTAAAATAATATTAAAATCAATTCAAACAATTTTGAGCAATATGGGGTGTTACAGAAATAAAAGTTTTAACAATTTTTACTTTTGGCAATTTTTTGATAAAGTTTGAACAAGTTTTTTACTCATATATATATATCTGATCATCGAATCAGGTATATCTTGCTTACTTTTTCATAATTTCTGAATGAAAAACACTTTATAATCAATCATCTAACATTTTATTATGGAAATATTTTGAAAACTATAGATTTTTTAAGTAAAAACAGATAAGTTTATCAAAAACATATTGCTATATAAATAAAAATTCAAATAAGTAGTGGAAAAAGCCAATTATCTTCCGTTGAGCATATTGAATGTTAGAATATATGATTTATCTTAAGCCTTAAAAATATGGAAACACTTTTGTTTCTTGTTAGACTATTTCTTGAATAATATTTAGGCTGACAAAATAAAACAAAAGCGTTTAATTTTCGTTGACAAATCGCTGAGATGTTTGCGATTATACAAAGCATTCATTTGGGCACTGCATGCTTTACAGCACTGGCAATTACATCTTCCGATGCTCCCCGCCAAATTTAGCCCCAAAAAAGGACATTAATTAGCTGTACGTGTTCATGCATTACTGGAGTATTTGTTGTCGCTGGTATTGGGGCACCATAATAGCTCTTCTGTTTCTCTTGTGTCAAAACGACAACGAAAACGAGAACAAAACCCAAACACACATAAAGCTCCAGGATGAATGGCCTTTTTGACCTTTCATGGGAGTACGTAAAGATGTACGTATGTACCAACCGTATTCGATGGATGTCTGCATGTTTGTACATAATTACGAATGCTTCTTGCTTCTTGCAGAGACAGCAAAAAAGTTAAATTACAGAAATCGCAAACTTTAATATCCCCCAGTCCGAAACAAAAGTCAAAGTAATGGCGTTGCGTAATTAACGAGACTCTGGGGATCTCGAACCGATGAACGTTATTCTGCCCGGTCTTCAATAAATCCATATACGTAGATGAAACTTGGTCAAACATAATGGAACTTGTGAAAGGTTTTTATTGCCTGTTGGATTTTTTAATAGAAAACTTATACCTCTAGACTTGTTTTCGTTCAAATGGGTGACATGTTGTATAAATATATAATAAATATATTATGGAATTTTTGATCTTATATTTATACTATAAAAGAAAAAAAAATATTTATAAAACCTAGAAGTCAAGGTAAGTTCCGAATCATTCTTCTTCTTTATTATTTTAAATTTAATATTATGTTTGCATAAAAGTAATGAAATATTCCAAACGCTGAACTTGGTGCTTAGCAGATACAAATGCTTTTGAGTAATGAGTATAAAAAAAATATCTTAGTAGCTAGTAAGCATTTGCCCATCTACAAGGTCATCTTATAGGTGGTGGCATTATTTGCTAAAGGTCGCAGATTGGTTTTCAATTTTTTCAGCTTATTTAGCTTATAGGGAGCTGAGTTCCGATCCTCCGACGTACTGTCATATGGGGTTCGTACAATTTCAGGGAGGTGGGCATAGTAGACGATCCGCTCGTTACGGGCCGGAAAGGTCAGATCGGCTTGCTTCGAAGGACCGTACTTGCTGCTGCTGTAGGAATCGATCGGTGCCATGGGTTCGTCCATATAACCACGTCGCACTTTAGGATAGTCCCTCAAAGATGGGGCGTCTGTGTAGCGGTCTGGGTACATGACGTACGGATCCGGATACTGCGGTATCCGCGGACTGTAGCTATCGTATGGATCGAAACGCTGGCGATGCATGTACATGTCCTCAAAATATTGTGGATAGTTCCGATGGTATTGCTCATCAAACCTGAAAAAGAAATCATTTTTGATTAGTAAAAAATGTTTAAATATATATGTTTTATATTATATTATGTTATATTATTTTTTAAGTCAAAATTGGAAGTCAAAAAATATAGTAGTAGTACTCACTTTATGATAAAACTCAACACTCTTATAGATAAACTATTGAACCATAAGTAACATAGTATGTTCTATTCATACATTTTATTTATCCCTATATATATATCTATAGATTTATCAAAATATTTATTTACAACTGAGTTTTAAAACCGGTTAGAGCAACAAATGGTCATATAGGAAAATTTACCCAACATTAAAAACAAAAATAGTGTTTTAGCTTCTAACTTTCGTTAGCAACATTAAAAGTTTTAAGTATTAAATGATCCAGAGATAATATTAATTAAAAATCTAATTAACAGCCACTGTTTTTATATTAAAAAAATTAACCTTAGCAATTAAACAAAACAAACCCTGAATATTAAAAATCTATCTTGTTTTCCAAATAGATTGGCCAAATAAAAAAGATGATAGCAATAGTTGACTATATTTTAAAAACCCACTCACCTGTCGTATCGTCGGATGTAGGGATCGTAGGACCTGGAGGGGTACATGGGCGCATTGGCCAGTAGTTTTCCCGAATAATCACCGTACCAGGGCAGGGATTTGGGGGGAATACCATTGACAGGCCTGTTCAGCGAGGCCAAATTCCCTTCACCATGAATCTTTAGGGCGGAGGTGGCACTGGGATCGTTATCAGCCGCATACGAATCACCACCGCCCATTCGTCGGGGACCCAGGATGTACTCGTAGTCCTTGTATCCCACGGGAGGCCTCTGGTAACTCATCTGCTTGGGTTGCGTTGGGTCCAGCATTCCCGCCGAAGTATCCATTACGCTGCTATCCTTGGCCTCCAAATCTTGACCACGACCAAGGTCCTCGAAACTGGGATTTGCAGATATACAGGTGGCCAGCATCAAACAGGTTGTCATCCACAGCGGAATGACTTTATTCGTCGACATGGTGCAGAAGTACAGCCGATGCGTTCGGGCCACCAGATGGAAGTGCTCCACTAATCGCTGCAAAACTCTATTGAAAGGTTGGGCATTAAACGCTACAATGATTCGGCGACATGGTAAGTTGAACTTCAAAGCCGTTTGTTCTGGCTGCTTTGTTGGTCATTCTATTGGAGCACTGAACCGCAATAGTGCGTTCCCCGATTTCACCGCCTGCACAAAAAACACCCATAATGTAATCCCCCCTCCAGAACTTTTTTCCAATACCAACCTGTGTGCCAAATACATGCAAGACACAGGTTTAGTTACAACTCGACAAACAGATAAATCTGCTTTTAACAATCTATTTACATTTATTTTGCCAACTAAAGTGAATTACCAGGCGGTATACACATCCGTACGACTGCCATGAACTTATACATATATTACTATACTACTATTTTTCCATTCAAAAAAGTCTACCAATCTGGAAATCTGGACCCAATTTTTTCACCAAAAAAGTTCAGTTTTTTGGCTGCAAAAATAAAAGTATAAGTCAGAATGAGGAATGGCATACCTCGTTGATCTCGTTGCTTAATTTCCAATCAATTGGCATTCAAACCTGGAAATTTTTAATTTTTGCCAATTTTCGCAAAAAAAGAGATTACAAAAAATGCGAAAACTGATCAAAAAATAAATTTTCTTTAAAATGATAGGGATCGTTAGCATATCTAACAAGCTGTTCAAAACAGTCGGTCTTTTAGCTGTACGCCTTGATTTGGCTAAGCTACGAAGGAAAAACCGAAAAAAATTTTGAGTTTTTGACAAAAATCTGAATTTCCATTTTTCACAAAAATGTTAACCCATTTTTTGCCACAAAAATGCAGTTTTTTGGCTACCAAAATAAAAATAAAAGTCAGAATGAGGAATGGCATACCTCGTTGAACTCGTTGCTTAATTTCCAATCGATTGGCATTCAAACATAGAAATTTTTAATTTTTGCCAATTTTCGCCAAAAAAAACGATGTAACCCCTTACAAAAAATGCGAAAATTGGTCAAAAAATAAATTTTTATTTAAATGATGGAGATCGTTAGCATATCTAGCAAGCTGCTCAAAACAGTCGGTCTTTTAGCTGTACGCCATGTTTTGACTTAACTACGATTGAAAAACTGGAAAGAAAAGTCGCATTTTTGACTAAAATCTGAATATCGTATTTTTGAGAGAAATCTAGACCCTATTTTTTCACCAAAAAAGTTAAGTTTTTTGGCTGCAAAAATAAAAATATAAGTCAGGATGAGGAATGGCATACCTCGTTGAACTCGTTGCTTAATTTCCAATCGATTGGCATTCAAACCCGGAAATGTTTAATTTTTGCCAATTTTCGCATATCTAGCAAGCTGTTCAAAACAGTCGGCCTTTTGACTGCACGCCTTGTTTTGACTAAACTACGATTGAAAAACTGGAAAGAAATGTCGATTAAATATAAAGGACATCTTAAAGTGTTTTGGTAAGCCCAGAAAAATCATCACACAAAATCGCCATTGGTTTTCTTTTATATATTTTCAAATTTATAAGGCTTAGGTCTATGTAAATAATAGTTTTATAAATTAGTTTCCATAACAAATTAATAGTATGAATCATTAAATAACTAAGGCCCGTTTTCATATCCTCATGATAAGGTGAAAATAGCTTTGAATTCCGAAGATTTCAAGCTGATTCTATCATAACATGCTGATGAAAAGGAAAAAGGCCCCAGGGTTTGTTAATGCTGGATAAACAGAGTGTTTGGAAGAGCTCGTCATCGAGCTGCTGTTCCTCAAACGATTGTTTAGAATTCCTTAGTTTGGCAGCTTAGAGCGACAAATGAGGCCACTCCCCACGACACTGCAATTGAATCAGGTTTCGGGAAGCTGGTGGTTTTTTCTTTTGTTGACGATCTTTGTACCGTTCCAGAACTGATCTGAACGCCGGGGAGAATTTACAGCTTAGAAAATGATTATGTTCTGCAATTGCGAGAGCGTGGACCCAAAGTGGGTGCTTTCCGGCAGGTTCTTGATTTGCAGCAACCATCGCTGGCACTCGGCGCACTTCCGCTGACGATCCTCGCGGGTCACATCAACGCCCAGACCATTGGCAGCCCAGGAATCGAGGTTCTCCTGTATTGTTGGCAAGAAGTTCGACAGAATAATACGCAGTGTATCACAGGCTCTTGTAAAGTGGCTGAAAAATAAAAGAATCGGTTAAGGTTGACTGAACCGAAAACTGATTACATCGCTACTCACAACTTGTGTTGGCTCTGCAAAAGTTCGTAAAGCTCTGGCAGCACAAACATGCAGAAGTCCAGGTTCCACGAGGACCTAAAAATAGATTAAATTATATACTGTTTCCTTTTTCATTCAAGATGGTTATCTCACGGTTTCTCTAGTATGGCTCCAAGTAGATCTATGAAAATAGATTTTCCACAGCTCTTGGCTTGCCTTAATGCGCCCAGGACATCGTGCGACCTAGGTGATATAAGTTATATATAGGAAAATTCAATGTTCCAATCCACACTCACCTCGTGGCGTGCCTCAGCAAATCCAAACTGGACTGGCGATTGCTTAGCTCTTGCAGCACAGCCTCATGCGATCTCGAGAGCATATCAAAGTCGTGATCATCCATCATGATGCGATTGTTCAATGGCTGCTGCAGGTATATTTTAGGATAAATTTATAAAAGGGGTACAATATTTAAGATTTTAAATGCCTACGTGAATTTGTTTTTCCTGAGTTTTGGCCTGCTGATTTGAACGCATGTCCAGAGTTGTGCGAGATCGCATCGGTGGCTTTGTTATGATCTCCACATTGATATTTTTCTGCTGACTGTTCTCCTTGCTGAACTGTCCCTGTGCGGAGCCCATTGGGCGCTTGTTCTTATTGACGACATTCGAGGATGAGGACTTCTTTAGGACCATGTTGTCGTCCAGCTTGTGCAGCTCCATGGAGCTAACCGACGACACCTGGCTGAGCTTGCTGCCACCAAAGATGCCCGTGGACGTCTGCTTGGAGCTGCCCATATTGCTCGTTGTCCTCTTGTGCAGGCTTGTGGTTGTGGTCTTTTTGATCGACTTGGACGAGGCATTGATGGTGGAGGTGGCGGGTGGTACTGGCTTATAGTTATTGGTAATGTAGTTTAGGTTCTGGTTGACCGGAAAGTCCTCGGCCATGTCGTAGTTGTCATAGTTGTTCAGTATGGGCGGGTTACTATCGTTCAGATTGAACTCCAGCTGCTGCACATCCGGTTCCTCGTCTTTTCCCAGCGAGTAAATGTTATAGATGTCCGGCTTGTGCAGCGAACTGGGCTCGTTCATTGACATTAGGCGGGTATCGATGGCATAGCTACTGGCGTAGCTGGCCATATTATCGGGCACCCTGGAGAACTTTCCCTGTCTCAGTGAGGGATCGATTGCACCGCCGTAGACGACATGATGCGAGGCCAGATCCGCCGTCGAACCGCCAGCCGTCGTGGCCAAATGAACCGGTGGCAATGAGGACATCGGCGACGTTTCCGCCGACTCCAGCACAGCCTCGTTGACCACCTCCAGACTATAGTTTGGTGACGACAGGCCACTCTTGCTGCCCTCATGCTCTTCCTGCACCTGGGCCGGCTTGGAGCCACCCAGCGACAGCCTGAACTTCTGGTTGCCACGTGTGAAGCTCTTTCGGGTCGTTGAGTTGTGCTTAAAGTTGGGCAGAGAGTTTGCCGGCTGGTAGAAGGGTATCACGCGGTCCAAACTAATGGTGTTGATGGACACTGTGTCGATCTCATGGCAGCCACAGATCTTCAAAGAGAAATGATATGATTCAGAACAGAAGCAAAATAAAACTGGGAGATATTTTAACTTACCAACTTATTGTTAACCACTTTCATGTCCGCCAGCGAGGACCAGGTGCTTTTTATGTGATCTAACTCACGATCAGGCTCCCAACCAATGACCGAAATACCCGAAGAGCTGCCCACAAAGAGGCATTCGCCGTTGTCACTAAAATATAAAGAATGGAAGAACACAAATTAATAAGGATTATTCTTTAAACTAGTTATTATAGGGATTTACCTGAAGGTTATACACCTAATGGCCTGGCCATAGAAGTGAGTGGTCTGCGAGACGAGCTGCTGGTGCTCCAGGTCGTAGATGGAAACGGTGCCATCGATACGTCCGGCGGCCAGCAGAAACTCGAAGGGATGGAATTGAACGCAAGTGATGGCCGTAACCGGCGGATCCGCTATGAACTCCATTATCTGCTTGCTCTTTCGTATATCCCAGATGAGAATGGATCCCTCCAAGCCAGCAGAGGCGATCCAAAGGCCATCCGGTGAGAACTTTACGGAGTTCACATGAGACATGTGACCCCGACACACCTTAATGCAGTTGTTTTCGTTCTGCACATCCCAAAGTCTGAAATAAAAATATGGAAATAGGCATGCGATAAAAGATATACATAATATGTATTGCACAGGTATATTATTCACAGAACTTCAAATAATTAAAAAAAACATTATTTCTCACATAAATAAGTTGTCTAAAAATAAAAGCATACACAATACATCATGGTAACTTCCGGAAGTTAGCCTATGAATTTTAAAATTAACAGATTCTCCATTAAATGGAACCGAAATCAGAGGGGATTGAGTCCCTGCTACGAATTTACCAGAGTTCCGAGTCTAGGTTTGTGTCTGCGATGCGAATAGCGTTAGGGTATTTTAGCAGTACTTATAGATCTGCTTCGAAACTTATGTAGGCAGTATATTTTAGTAAATTTCCGTGAGCCGAACTGATTGAACGATTGTAACAAACTTATCTGGGTGGCGAATGGTAATGCACTTTGTACCTGCGATATTCTTTTAATCTGTGCATTCAGGCGTATTCCAACGTTTAATCGTCGAGAATTGTAAGTGGAGTATAGTAAATGACATATGGGATGTTTGTTTTTAACACATGTGTGCATTATGGGTCTCCCCTCTCGCCGCGAGTAATGTATCTTGTTGTCTCTTTGTTGTTGGTACCATCCGAACTTCTTGGTTTTGAACCATGAACTGTTGGACTTGGACCATATCACCATGGGGAACATTCTTCAACCCAAGAACCCAGTTCCACGCTCACACACTTAAGGGCGATAGCCTTATCAAGGTGGTCGCTTAAGATTAAGGCGATTCTTCTGCCTTTTTAGATTAGTCTCAGTCCCAGTCTCAGTAACCCGACCATTTATATTCAATTCATTCGTATTTTTCAGCCGAAAGCGTTGCAGAGGAGACCGGATTTTGTGCAACAAAACCAGATTTCTGATTTCTCCATAAGCAGAACAGCCAGACCATGTCCTCATCCGATGGAAAACTTCGTTACGATGGCCGTGTGGCGGTGGTGACGGGAGCAGGTGCCGGCTTGGGTCGGGAATACGCCCTCCTCTTCGCCGAACGTGGCGCCAAGGTGGTGGTCAACGACCTGGGTGGCTCCCATGCCGGCGAGGGTGCCTCGCAGCGGGCCGCCGACGTTGTGGTGGATGAGATCCGCAAGGCCGGCGGCGAGGCGGTGGCCGACTACAATTCGGTGATCGATGGGGCAAAGGTCATCGAGACGGCCATCAAGGCCTTCGGACGCGTGGACATCCTGGTGAACAATGCCGGCATCCTGCGCGATCGCAGTCTGGTGAAGACCAGCGAACAGGACTGGAATCTGGTCAACGATGTCCATCTGAAGGGCAGCTTCAAGTGCACCCAGGCCGCCTTTCCGTACATGAAGAAACAGAACTATGGCCGCATCATCATGACCTCATCGAACTCGGGCATCTATGGCAATTTCGGTCAGGCCAACTACTCGGCGGCCAAGATGGGTCTGGTGGGATTGGCCAACACGGTGGCCATCGAGGGTGCCCGCAACAATGTTCTGTGCAACGTCATTGTGCCCACGGCCGCCAGTCGTATGACTGAGGGCATCCTGCCCGACATTCTCTTCAACGAACTGAAGCCCAAGTTGATAGCCCCCGTGGTGGCCTATTTGTGCCACGAGTCCTGCGAGGACAATGGTGAGTACAATCCCGTGCAGAAAAGTCCATTTATCTTAGGATAGGTAGTATTTTATCAGAGGTTCTTAAATACACAGTATATCCCTTATAACCTTATCAACATTTGATTGATATATTTGAAACCCACAATATTATGCAATTGTTGCCCATCTATTAGATATAATAGTTCAATCCAAATGGTTCTTAAAGCTAATCTGCATACATATAAAAGTATGCGATTAGGGAAGGTTTCATAACGATAACGTTTATACTTAGCTAATAAATATACTGAAAGGTACATGTATGTACATATAGGTGATGCTTATCAGAAATGCATATTATACCCATTTATGGATTCAGAAATCAGAGATTATTAAAGAGAGATCTCAATTAATCGCCTTCTCTTCTTCGATCCACAGGCAGTTACATCGAGAGTGCCGCTGGCTGGGCCTCCAAGGTTCACACTGTTCGCGGCAAGGGTTCCGTGCTACGTCCCTCCCTGGATGACCCCGTGACCATTGAGTACGTCAAGGATGTGTGGTCCAAGGTGACCGACATGTCGCAGGCCAAGCACTTGAACGCCATCGCCGAGGCCTCCGGCACCCTGCTGGAAGTGCTCGAGAAGCTGAAGGAAGGCGGTGCTGACGCCGTGGAGGACACTTTCGAGTTTAACAGCAAGGAGCTCATCACCTACGCCCTGGGTATTGGGGCAACCATCAAAAACGCTAAGGACATGCGTTTCCTGTACGAAAACGATTCCGACTTCGCCCCCATTCCATCATTCTTCGTGCTGCCTGGCCTTCTGCTGACCATGTCCACCGACAAGCTGATCAGCAAGGCCCTACCCCACGCCCAGGTCGATTTCTCCAACATTCTGCACGGCGAGCAGTACCTGGAGATCTGCGACGACCTGCCCACCAGCGGCACTTTGGTGACCAGCGGCAAGGTCTTCGATGTGATGGACAAGGGATCCGGCGCCGTGGTGGTCACCAATGCCGACTCCTTTGACGAGAGCGGCCGTCTTTTGGTGCGCAACCAGAGCAGCACATTCGTGGTTGGAGCCGGCAAATTTGGCGGCAAGAAGGAACCCATTGCCGGAGTCATTCCACTGCAGCCGACTCCCAATCGCCAGCCTGATGCATCAATTCAGTATGCCACGAGCGAGGACCAGGCTGCACTTTACCGCCTGTCCGGCGACACGAATCCCCTGCACATCGATCCCCAAATGGCCCTGCTGGCCGGCTTCAAGACACCCATCCTTCATGGACTCTGCACACTGGGCTACTCGGTGCGCGCCGTGCTGGCCCAATATGCGGACAACGACCCGGCTCTGTTTAAAGCCGTTAAAGTCCGCTTCTCCGGACCCGTGATTCCGGGCCAGAGTTTGCGCATTGACATGTGGAAGCAGGGCACACGCATCAACTTCCGCACAGTGGTCGTGGAGACCGGTAAGGAGGTCATCTCCGGAGCCTATGTCGACCTGAAGAGCGCACAGGCCAAGCTCTAAGCTGCCCAGTGATCCCTGTGACTCCGCCTTCATCGCGATGAATCGTATTTTTCCTTAGATGTGGTATCGTATCGCGTCCGATTACTATGTACATATAACAAAGATGCGTATAGTATATACATACATGCACCTGCTTAAACACCCTTGGTGGTAGAAGTATTTTTTTAACACTTTTATATTCCCAATAAAAATTAAAAAAAATAAATATTGGACTTGTAATAGATAAAATAAAGTTGTCTTACACAATCAATTAAATACATCTTTAGAGAAAGATCAGGAAGCTCTGTCTTCGATCTAAATCCACGTCACTTAAAGATACGAGACTATCTTTGTCAGCCTGTCTGTTTCTTTGGCAACTAGTGTCTCATTTGGTCTACTTTATTTTGTAAATATTAAGAGTCAGATTTGTCAGGGGCGAAAGACTATATCGTAAAGATTGTATTCCGGACCTGTTATCATAAATCTTTTGCTTATGACATGATCTTAAGACCTCAAATTTAGGCCCATCCTATCCAAAAGCTGAATGAGGGAGACAGGGAGTATACCCATCTCTTTTCAATCTACGGAAAGACCATTTAAACGCTGTGCTTGATAAGCAAACAAGCGATTGCTCTTGACTCATGGGTGGATTTTTATTATACATATATATAGATCGAGTCTTAGCTCACCTGACGGTCGTGTCGTTGCTTCCGGAGACCACATATTCTCCAGACGGATTAAAGTCCAGAGTGCGAACACTTTTCATGTGGCCATTTAGCGTAGAGTAAATTTTTTGAGAGTTCAGATCCCATCTCCGGATTATTCCGATGTCGTCGGCGGAGTAGACAAAGTTATCCTTGTACGCAAAACGGACACAATCAATCGAGCGATTGTGACCCGTCAGGGACTGTAATAAAAAGGTTTATAGTAATTAAGGATTGGTTAAATATCCCAGTTCTAAACGTACCATAAAACACTCATTTTGACCAATTGCCCAAAGGTTCACATTCCTATCTTCGCCTCCGGTGACCAGCACTCGTCCAGTTTCGCCCAGATCAAGGCTAGTAACTCTGCTATCGTGTGCCTTTATATCGTCTGAAAAGGATAATGAGAAAATAAATTCAATTTTATTATCTTATTGGGTATATTTTTATGATATCATGTCCCTGTGGAAGTATTCCCTTAGTACTACAAATGTTCTTAAAATAATTAGCAAACTATTATCTGATCTACTAGAAGTCGTCTATCTAGTAGTCTTATCATATAGTCCTAAAGTCCCATGGTTAAACTAATTTCATTTGATACAGTATCTGATCAGTATCAGATCTACTAAAATTCTTATCTTAAACTAATTTTATTTAATAGAAAAAACATGAATGAGGGAATTTAATATTCACTGGGAATGCTTATAATTGTGACTCAACCCAAGATATTTAAATTTATAAACTTACATTTAGAAAATACTATTTAAAAATGCATCTATAAACATTAAATAAAACAATCGTTTTCGAGCACATTTATATTTTTAATCAGAACTATCATTCATTCATGACATAGTTATTACAGGATATATATTTAATAACCTTCCAATCTGAACTCTTTCATATCGGAACACTTGTATCGCATATTGTATTTCTGCGAATCCCTGAATTATAAATAACATGAAACGAAGGTAAACAGAAAAGGGCTTCCATATATTTAAGTTTGAGTTCTGAGTAGACTGGTCATTGATATTGCGAGGTAAAAAGTGGATATTGTATTACTTTAAAGGTAAAATTTCGCCCGCAGCTGCATTATGTACAAACAAATGTAAACCATATAAACTGAGGTTCATTTTCCTATTGACT
Organism: Drosophila suzukii; assembly: GCF_043229965.1. NCBI lineage: Eukaryota > Metazoa > Arthropoda > Insecta > Diptera > Drosophilidae > Drosophila > Drosophila suzukii. The sequence goes on along the minus strand of NC_092084.1, from coordinate 12,536,959 downwards.
ATTACCATTGTTTATAAGAACGCGTGGTAATATTTCCTAAAAAGTGCAGATGATACATGCAACTTCATGAACTACCACTATTACTACTACACACATACAGCAACAACAACAAAAGCGGAGGCTTATTGTACGTGCGTGTGTGGGAATATACAACGGTACTTTCGAACATTCGGTTTACTTACAGATCTTCGATATCAGTTTTCTGGGCAGCGCCATAATCAATCAAATTGTTGTTATATAAATACACTGGCAGCTGCTAAATACCCCCCGAATGCCAGGTTTTTAAATAATTATTGTCTTTTTGTAGCAGGTGTGAGCCAAAGTCTGTGATCAGCTGTCTGGTGTCTTTTATGCACAAAAGCCACTTAACTACGAAACGAACACGAAACGCACTTAAACGAATTAACATTGGACGCAAAACCCTTATAAGCCGATATCACCGCGATCGCATTGTACTAGAACAAATAGTCTAACTGTAAAATCCGACAATTCTGATGGACAAAAACAAATGCACATTGTAATTACAGCGATGGCGAGGGCTGCAACAGCTATCGATAGACACCGATACCAGGGTTCTATTCCATTCGATAGTGGAGTGCGGTTATCTCTATAGAAGAAAAATAATTAATTTTATATTGGTTATAAAAACTAAACAAGTTATCAATGCTCATTTAATTACCATTTAAATTATTTTATTTATTTAAAACATATTTGTTTATTTTAAAACGATAGTTTTGCGTGACTGTCGGCCGATATCACGGTATTTGCGGAACCGCAAGCGGTATTTTTTTGGTATTATTCGACGCGCTCGTGCTGCGGTCACACCCGGCATTTCCTCAAAAAAGCATCATCATTGCCTGCGAAGACGACAGGGGAAAAGCTAAAGAGTTGATATTCCGCAAATACCTCTGCTGTTAAACAAATCGCCAAGATGTCCTCGCGCTACGATCGAGCTGTAACCATATTCTCGCCGGACGGCCATCTCCTGCAGGTCGAATACGCCCAGGAGGCCGTTCGCAAGGGATCCACAGCGGTAAGTCCAGTCGCAGTCCCCCGTAATTTTCGCAAACAATCGCCGGACAAACTGAGACAGGCCTGAACATGTCCACCCTTTCAGGTCGGAGTACGCGGTGCTAACTGCGTGGTCCTCGGCGTGGAGAAGAAGTCGGTGGCCAAGCTGCAGGAGGATCGTACCGTGCGCAAGATTTGCATGCTCGACCACCACGTTGTGATGGCCTTTGCCGGTCTCACGGCCGATGCCCGCATCCTGATAAATCGCGCCCAGGTCGAGTGCCAGAGTCATCGCCTGAATGTCGAGGACCCGGTGACCCTCGAGTACATAACCAGGTGAGCATGGCAATAGGTAGCTCTACCCCCACAGCCTTACTATATGGTATGGGCTCTCTTCTTGCAGATACATTGCCCAGCTGAAGCAGAAGTACACGCAGAGCAATGGCCGCCGTCCCTTCGGAATATCCTGCCTTATCGGCGGCTTCGATGCCGATGGCTCTGCACATCTTTTCCAGACCGAACCGTCCGGCATTTTCTACGAGTACAAGGCGAATGCCACCGGGCGTTCGGCGAAGGTGGTGCGCGAGTTCTTCGAGAAGGCCTATCGCGAGGAGGAGGTGGCCACCGAGCGTGGTGCCGTCAAGCTGGCCATTCGCGCCCTCCTCGAGGTCGCCCAGTCGGGCCAGAACAACCTGGAGGTGGCCATCATGGAGAATGGTGTGCCGCTGAAAATGCTGGACAGCAAAGTCATCGCCGAGTACGTTAAGATCATCGAGAAGGAGAAGGAGGAGGAGCTGGAGAAGAAGAAACAGAAGAAGTAACACACAGCTGGCTCACTTGTTCGGTGGAAGGCCTTCGCATTGAAACGTTTTCCAAATCTATCCTGCGACAGAATGGTTTCGCCCCCACATTATGTCTGCTCGTTATGGCAGATGGATTTTACTTGGAAAACGCTTCAACTCCCAGCTTCGGTTGACCGAATGCACACTTTTTTTAATTATCCATTTTCTATACTTCGGATCTTTGTATAATGGTATGAAACTGTTTGATTTGTATAAAATACATGCGTCATCATACATTAAACGGAAATTCTGTTGGATATTTAAGCTTTGTTCTTGTAATTGGGGTGGTAACTAGGGTGGATACTTGAAATTATAACGCTTAAAGAAAGAGCGCTTTCAGTTTATCGAATTCATGTTTTTGGGAAAATAAAAGTGGTTGTTTAAAGTACAATATTTTACAGCAAATAGGGTGACGCTGCATTTTAAGGACAGCCCTTCTAGACCACAAACTAGTTTTAAGTAAAGCAAATATAATATTGATTACAAATACATCAATGTTTCTGAAAACTAAAATAGTTTTTAAACTATTTTAATGCGAATTATAAATTTTATGGATAATATACCAAATTCTAGAGTTTTTCTGAAGTGAAAATAGACAATAAGCTGAGAATATGTAAGCAGTCCTGAAAATGTAGATTTAAGATTTGCATTTTAAATTCAAATAACATCTAAGTTGGCGGGCTTTTGGTAATAATACGACAAATTTAAGAAACCCAATGTTAATATATATTAACCTTAGATATGATTAATAAAGTAAAACTAGCTTTTTAAACATTTAACCTGGGAAGGTTCTTATTTCTACTTCATTATAACATTTTGGCATGATTTTCCGCTGGAAAAGCGGGAATTACAGAAAATCTGGCAACACTATATTTACAATATTTTCCCATACAATTTTCCGGGAAATCCCGTAATGGGACAACTTTGGGGTGGGGACTGTAGTATTTTGTTTTTCTTGTTAAAAATCGGAAAGCTAAGGGAAATATCTTAAACACCGGTCTGACAGTCTGGCAACGCTGCTTTTGCCGGATAGTGTCCCGAAATCAAATAGGTCCCCAGATATCTGTACACATAGTACATATTCCTTAAAACTCATTAATTTTATGGGAAAAATATATAGAAATTCGTGGTTTCCCAACATTTCTGTTAGAAAATCGCTGAATTTTGATAATCGACAAGCGTTAGTGATGTGTCGAAAACATCGATAGTCGCCGCAGAACATCGATGGTGCCCAACATGTTCGAAGACATCGCTATCGATGCATCGATGGGCCCATCGATTTTGCATTACTCCACCTCTAGTTCGGCAACTATATCCCCAAGTCGGAACCGAATCGCTTACATCGCCCGCCGTTCGTTCCCAGTCAAATTTGTGTGTTGTGTGCGCCAATTTCAGCGGGGGCCAAAATCAATAATCTGGTTGTGTGATTTTCGCGGCTTTTTTTTTGTGTTTTCTTTTAAAAAACAATCAATACCCGAAGGTAACGTGTGTAGACCACTAACAATCCATCTCAGTGTGCGTTTGCATTCGTTGACGCTTGACATATTGGTACACATTTTATTATTATTTTACCTTGTTTGTCGTTTCCAAAAAAATAAATTGCATGTTCGCATCGAATCGAATTCAAACTGAATCGGAATCTGTATCAGAATCAGAATCAAAATCAAACCGAATCGAAATCGAAATCGGTATGGGAAATACGGGGAGCTCCTCGCACCGGGTTCTGAAAAAGGATTGTGGGCGGGGTGGGGTCTTGATAAAAGGGGGGCGGGGGTTCTTAACCCAGAACGCGCTAGGGGCCTACTTACACGAAGGGAATTTTTGATTTTCCTGACCTAAAAGGGGTTTTATGAAATAACTGGGTTAAATACAGACCCGGCATTTTAAAGGATGTGCCAGTTTCAAAACTCGAGGGGGTTTTTCCAACAGCATATAGAGGTATATAGGTCCTACCAAAAAACTGAGGTCGTGCAGAGGGGCCTTAACCACCAAATATGCACACACATATGCAGTCATTTCGCCTGCACGCACATATTTCCCCTGTGTGTGTAAACTTTAAACAGATTTTTTGGCCTGGCTAAAAAACAGCGAAAACAGGCACAAAAAAACAAACAGCATGAAAGTGCGAAAAGGAAAAGATGTTAATATTAAAACACAACCGAAACGACTGTCGCGTGCAAGCGACCCGCCCACCTGTCTCTTTACGCCCCGGTTTTTCACCTGAGTTCCGATCGCACACACGCATGTACTTGCATATGTACAAACCGTAGGTACATATATGTATGTACGTACGTTTGCATTGCTCAACACATGATTTCCGTGGAGTACATATGTATATTCAAGTATTCACAAGATTAGCATTTAACGCCCTATTTATTTGTGCAAAAGTGTGGGTGCATTCCCTTGCTCCAGGAGCGGATTCAAGAGGGTTTATTAGGGTTTCCACCAAGGGTTCCTCTTTATTAATTACAAAAATAAAAAATAATATATCATATAATTTAATTTGTAAAGTTCTAAACCCCTAATTCCTGAGCCCCCTTCACTCCGCCCCTGCCCTCAAAGACGTTGGCTTAACACTCGACGATCTTATTGACTTATTTCGACCCCTTTGCCTTATCCCATACAATACACCATCGTGTATTTCGAGTACAAACGTTTACGTGTACTTTTTTAACACTTACAGTAGAGGATAGATTTGTAGAACATGTTTTCGTTTTAAAACATTTTTTTAATTAGAGAAAAAACTTAAAACAATGTACATTTGTATTGCCTATTCTTTAATATTTCATATTCATTTGGTATGCACAATTATCATAATTGATTTGGTTACATAAAATTGTCTAGACATGCATTCTTTTTCGAAATGAAATGAGCTATATAAACCTAAAAATAGATTTATATTATAACAAATTTCCAAATCAAAGGGAATCATTACCATTTTAAAAAGTACTAGATTTTATTTAAAACAATTTGATTTTTAAATTGTTTTTTTATTTTATCATTTTAGTGTTGTACAATTTGTAGTTAAATATACATACATATACCTAGATTGCATATACAACAAACAAACCACCTGATATCACGTAAAATGCACTTAAAGATAACCTTAAGATAAACATTTTCGGTTTAAAGTCAACAGTCATTTCTTTGATATAGTCAAAAAAGGAGACAAGATGATGGATCTAGACAGTAGATAAAGTCAACGATAAGGTCTGAAAAAATGGTAATCAAAAGCCGGTCATCAAACATACATATAGTATATACATCATAAGTACAATTGCATGGACTTGTAGTTATTATTTCATTATATATATGAATGATCATTTCAGCTATTTGATATGGGGGGAGTATGGGTGTCATACTTTCAGTATCACAAATCATGTGAGAGTTGTATAAAAATGTTTATTATCTATAATCACGGTCAAAAACTTCCTATATTAAACAAAAAACCTGTTCACCCGTTCAAGGCCTATAATTTATTATATACTAAACATCTATTAACAATTAGTTGCTTTCAAAATGACCGGAAACAAGCAATTTGTCATGCTTTGTAGCTTGAAAATATGATCGTTAGCTCATTAAGTTTTTAGAAAAGTTCGTTCGTCGACTAAACTATTTCAAATGTTCTATTTATTGCCACTTATAATTTCTATTAACATTGTTAAATAATTACCCACTACGATTCATTTAATAACTACATTAAAGTTTCATGGTCCTATCATGTTAGATGATAAATTATAGATTATATACATATATATTATTGAGCTGTCATAAGTCATGGGGTTTACAAGTAAGCGATGTAAAGATAATTTGACTTGAAGATTACAAGAGTTCCGCTTATTGTGGCTGGAAACCTGTCTGGTCTATTGGTTTCGGTGCAACAGCACATGCTAGATCTGCTGACTGGGTGCGGTCTTCTCCATCCAAAACTCTGGTTTCGGTGCGCATGAGTGAGAGGACATGGGCGTAGTATACTTACTGGATGTGGCCACTGGTGGGCATTCCTTTGGCTGTGGGCTGGGTTCGGGTTTTCGGTTGGTTTTTGCATTCGGATTAGTTTTTAACGCTACCTCTACTACTTGCTACCTACTACCTACTCATTATACTTGCTGTTGTTATTGTCGTTCTATGTGTATGACCCGACCTGACACTTTCGTATTTCACATATATAATACAATAGAATGGGCACAGAAACCAAGAGCAACAGTTACACAGGACAGATTTCAACAAGTGGCGGCAACCCCAAAGTGATGAAAGATTCTTTATCCTTAGTTCGTCAGACGGTCAATCAGCAATCGCAATCGAACCAGGTCCAGAACCAATTGAATTCAAATTCAAATTCCCAATCGTATCCAAACGAGAGCGAAAACGAAAACGAGCACGAACTAAATTCACGTGATATTCGAGCAAAACAGGAGGACAAATCGAGAAAAGAGGCGATTGTTCCCTTTGTCCCCGTATTTGTTGAAGAGGCCGACGTGATTCAAGGGGCCAAGGAACTGTTGAAGGTTATTCGACCGACCTGGGACCTCAGCCACGTCGAGTTTAAGGTAAAGTAAAGCGCATTAACCCAAAAATCACCCCCCTTACAATATCAAAATCCTCAAAAAATACAAAACAAAAGAAAAAATATTCGAAAAAATAAAAATAAAAACGCAAAATCAAAACCATCAATGTCATATATTCTCTACTCCATCAGATCAGGGTAGTTCGCAGATCGAAGATCGTTATCCGGCCCAAAATGATGATGATGACGATGATGTATGTTTCCTTATCATTTATTACGATCACTAACTGGTGTGCGGAACGGGGGATAGATACTCCATACTATAGTAGTTTGCTAACACAGTTTGAACAGGGTTATTGCACAACCAACCTTCCAATAGTAATTATATAATATACAATATATACATATAGCGTTCTCGCTGCCGCCTTGATAATTGTAAATAGACTTTGTTATATCAATGGAGAGACCCATGGGATTGTTATTCGAAATTAACATTATTCACAATGGTGTGTGGTGTTGGTGTGTTAGGACTGCTAGAGTTACGAATTCTGAGTACCGATACTGAGACCGAGACCGAGTCGCAGTAGAAACCAGTTTGCCAATCTAGCCCTCGACTCCGGTGGCAATAATTGCTCCCCTGCAAATGGAGCACTTAAGGGGGTAGAAGGGGTGGCAGCCAAGAAATAGGCCTTCGTGTCAATTAGTCGGGGGTTCTAATGAAATCACACCTTCCTCATGTACAAGGCATTGCATACAGGTGCATTGACTCGAGTGTTTTCAGTTAATCATCAGTCCATATTTTATGGATGATCTAAAAAACTGATACCCCTATACGTCCGGTTTTTTTCCTTTTAAGGGGCTTGATTTTTGTTGTCCCGATTTGATAATGGTACATAATATATGGCCTGTAGATTTTTTGTAATCTTTTTTTCACTGGAAGTGGGGCGTTCTTGCCTTATCGGAACCCACTCGTACGCCTTGACCTCACTATCTGTATACTTCACTGTATGCATGACGTTTAATTGGTGTACACAGCTTGTACGTATGTTACTTATCATAATCAGCTTATAGCAGCTCCATTCTGAATTGTTGAACGTTGAATCTTGGCTAATCGTTGGTAGATTGAGGAATGTGGCTCATCCTTCAAGTAGCTATTGGTAATAATAAGTTAAAACGCAGTTAATATAGTCAAGGCTGTTTTTTAAATGTTAGATATTATAGATGGTAAAACCTGTTAATTTTTATAGCAAAAGGATACCTATATATTAAGCTTTTTTATTGAAGAACAAAGCCTTGGGATAGAGTTGTTTTTTGGCGCCAGTCAGTCGTCCTCCATATCATAAAATTAGAATAAAAGCAGTAGTAAAATTCCCCGACTAAGATACAATTTCTTGTTGAGATGAGGGTAAGCTAAGCTGATTCAGCATGGACCATGCCGTCATAGGCACAAGTTCTCAACAATAAATAGCAAATATTTGGTGTTTTTAAAGTCGTCTGACAATTTATATATATCCCATAACGTATATTGTTTTTTGTAGCAACTGCAAGTAGTAAACTCTCTTGAACTAATAAGTTCCGGCGATTGAAACGCAAAAACAGGGTTTACACATGTGCTCGACTTTTATTAGTGCCAGCCGTGCTATATAATCTGAAGTTGATTGATAGTACTCAAGGGTTGATAGCTCAGAACTATTGATTATTATTTATTACAGCCCCTTAAGATATTACCCATAGAGGTTAGCTTAACCTAATTATTTTCTTAGATTAAAAAGATTATAAGTTAACGTTTGTTTTCCTTTTAATCGTACAATGTACAAGAAACCTACGCATTATACCTACATTTTTCCACTTCCATCAGCTTACTTTGAATATTCTGAATTTCAATTGTTTAATATTCCTTTATCTTATCTGTGTCTGTGTTTTTTCATTATAAAACGCACCGTATACGTATGTTTCAATACGAAGGGGGTCTTGTCGAGACGCTTAGCACGCAAATAGCTGGTGTCAAAAAGTTTATCACCCATGTGCTTCCATTCATTTATATATATAAATATATATATACATATATGTATATATTAACGTACATAAGAAGCATGTGGAGTTGATAAGAAAGGTGCCGTAAGCCCTTTACTGTAGCTATTGAGCCTGCGGCTTAATGAATGAATTCCAGAAATAGTTCCATTGAATGCTACTAATAAACCTTTCCACAGCAATTGGTAATAGGTGATGCAACCATTTCACGCACATAATCAAAGCACACAAATCACGTAGCCTCAACTGACTAGTAATTATTAGTCCTAACCCATCCACTTAATCGATGTACTTTTTACATGGTACTAACGAGGTTATCCCTTTGCTTATTCTAGAGTTTTACCGATGGAATCACAAACAAACTGGTCGGATGTTTCCACAAAGAGATCTCCAAATTGAGAGATGAGAACGGCGGATCGTATATACCCATCAAGACCCAGGGTCTGTCGCCAGTTCAGTCGGAGGATCCAGTCATTATCGAGAAGGACGATGATCAGTTCACAGACGAGCTGGCAACTGACGACGGTACACCTGTACAGTACTCCGATAACGTAGTGCTCGTAAGGATATATGGTAACAAAACGGACCTACTGATAGATCGCAAGGCGGAGACGCAAAACTTTCTTCTACTGCATACGTACGGCCTAGCGCCATCGCTGTATGCGACGTTCAAGAACGGCCTCGTCTACGAATACGTACCTGGAACCACCCTGAATACGGACAGTGTGCTCTGTCCAGAGATTTGGCCCTTGGTCGCCCGTCGCATGGCCGAGATGCATCGCAAGGTGAGGAAGCACGGGGAAAGTTCGGCGGCCAAACCAATGCCGATGATATGGAAGAAGACGCAGAGCTTTCTCGATTTAGTACCTGAACGTTTTAGTGATGCTGAAAAACACAAAAGGTATGATGATTCTTTGATTCTTTACTCTTTGTTTTAATGCAAATCGATATCCCCCTTCGTTTGCAGAGTGAAAGAAACGTTTCTACCTATCGGCCGCCTGCGCGAGGAGTTCAACAAGCTATATGAATACCTTGAGGCTCTGGACAGTCCGATTGTCTTCTCCCACAACGACCTTCTGCTGGGCAATGTCATCTACACACAGAGCCTGAAAACCGTCAACTTTATCGACTACGAGTATGCCGACTACAATTTCCAGGCCTTTGACATTGGCAATCACTTTGCGGAGATGTGCGGCGTGGATGAGGTCGACTACTCCCGCTACCCGAAGCGCGAATTCCAGCTGAAGTGGCTGAGGGTCTACCTAGAGGAGTACCTCCAGCGCAGCCACATTCAGAACGAGGAAGTGGAGCTGCTGTACGTCCAGGTCAATCAGTTTGCGCTGGCATCGCATATCTTCTGGACGGTGTGGTCCCTGTTGCAAGCTGAGCATTCCACTATCGATTTCGACTACGTTGGGTATGTATATGCCAATAACTAAGGACTAGATATAAAAAGGATCCAGGTCTTAACATTTAGAACCCTATTAATTAAATCTTCATGTGTCTCAGGAATTGGTAGATAGTTTTACTGAACTGAACCTCATCGGGATTTGAATATAGGATATATATTTTTTGAAGAAATCTAAATATACGTAAGCATCACAAATAACTTCATACGGACAGAATGATATGGCAACTGTTAATAGGGTCGAAAGTACAATTTAAGGTTATAAGAAACAATATAATATTCATATTCATGAGTTTGAATAGGAACATGTATATTACCAAGCACTTACATAAAGTTTTAAATCGACCTTACGATTCCTTATTCTATTTTTTAGTACTAGCCTTAAACCAATAAGTACTAATGCTAGATTTTCGATTCTATTTCGCCCCATTTAGCTACGCATTTCTTCGTTACAATGAATACTTGGCTCGAAAGGACGAGTTTTTGTCATTGACTGCAGCAAAGAACAATAAGTGATTTCTCTCTCCCGGCCACTCACCGCATTGGGAGTTACTTAATTATGTGCCCAGTGATATATGTATAAACTAAGGCTGGAACGGGTCTCAATGTTATACATATGTATATATATAACGTGTGTTCAGAAATCAGAAACAGAAACTAAAACCGAAAAAACAAACTTAAATTAGTGTCGTGTTCGTGCCAGCCTTAGTGTATGTACAGTGCTCACTCGATGCAGTGAACTATTGAAAACCAAAGGGTGCGCACTGAATCGAATTTGTTCACTATAACGAATCACAAAACAAAAATAAATAAACATATTTTTAAACAACACGTTTTCAAAAACACGCCGTTCTTCTTTTTTTTTTAAGTTAAACAAAAATTTTTAAAATTTCTTGAATAAATTGTTCACTCTTACTAAAAGTTCACATAATCGAGTGTTCACTCTAAAGAGAGGGCACTGTATATATATATATAAAGAATTTGTATATGTTCTTTAATTTGTATAAATCGATATTTTGTAGTCATAAATAAAGCGAAGGTATGTACTTTAAAGTATAACCACTATCAATCATTTTATTGGAGGATTTACTGATAGCGGGAGCTTATCGCTAAAAATAGGGGAAATATTATTCTAATGAGAAGGATTTCCGCTTGGTGAACTCGTAAATTATACAAATGTTTTGAACTTGAGGCAAATGGCAATGGCCATCAAATGGATTAAGAGATATGTATGTTGTATTCTACTCTTGATAATACTTCCGATTTATTAAAATCCAGCTTTAAAAATTATGAAGTTATAGGGAAAAGACACGTAAGTATAAGTTATATGTTCTAAGCACTCCATCTATTTTTTGTGCGGTTAATTATTTAAAAATATTCCAAAACGGATACGAACAAATGTATTTTTTGACAGAAATAATTTTAAAAACGGCTTTTGTCCTTGGTCTTTTTCAAAAGCGTATATACGGATTACTGTATTTAAATAAGTCAAACTCCCTAACAGGAACTCCCCAAAACCATAAAAATATCATTATTTGGTTTGATAAACTACAAGTATTTTGTTTATGAAGGCAGATTTTTACATGGAGTTTAATGGGTTTACAAGAATTTCAATTGAATTTATTTACTTTATACAAAAGTCTTCATATATAACTATGGCAAACTGTACAGATGAGATTATACTGTAGTTCGGTTCCCGTCTCCGCCAAGTTTTTGAACGATCTGAATAAAAAAGAAGAGGTTTAAATGTTAGAAATAACTTTTTTTAAATTCAAAAATTACAGAAGATGGTAAACCCAGTGAAAACGAGTTCTTTTTAAAGCGATATATCGATAGCAGCTAAATTCGAGAACCGATTTCGCCAACACAACCATATGTGAATCGATAGCATAGTGCGATAAGTCCCAGGCTCATCCCTAGCAATATAACCATACCTAAAATAAAAAGGCTGGAAGAATATCTCTTTCCTGACTTCTAATTTTACGTAAACCATGGCGAGCTATATTGCAAGGAAGGGACCCGCCGTTCTCTGTGAGTATTTGCTCCAAAAGAATGGGCTGACATGCTCTAAATACTCTAAAACCCGTTGACGCAGTGCCTCGGATAGTGTGATTACGTAAATATAATACGCCAATTTTTTTCCCCACAGCTAATCTCGGCAGATGGGCCTACAACCTGTCCGGATTCAACCAATACGGTAGGATAAATAAATAGATAAAAGATTTCTAGCCGCTCACTGTGGAACTACTGCATTTTACAGGATTGCATCGGGATGATTGTCTGTATGAGAACGAGGACGTTAAGGAGGCCGTGCGCCGACTGCCCCGAAAGCTCTACGATGAGCGCAACTACCGCATCATGAGGGCCCTCCACCTGTCCATGACCAAGACGATCCTGCCCAAGGAGCAGTGGACCAAGTACGAGGAGGACGTCAAGTATCTGGAGCCGTATCTCAAGGAGGTCGTTAAGGAGCGCGAGGAGCGTGAGGACTGGGAAAAGATCCACTAAACTCTCCGCTAAATCCCTCTTCTTTGGACTTGTAAATGTTGAAATACATAGCTTAGATAAATACCAAACTTGGCTATGAAATCGAGACTCTGCGTGGTCGTTTGGGAATGTGGACCCCATCAGTTTATTGAATGGGTTTTTTTTTCGCGTTCAAGCGAGATAATCTCGAAAAATTATTATGAGTTAGATGTATGACGATGGGTTACTTATGCACATGCTTCTTATATGAGGCTCCATGCTACGGCTCCCTTACCTTTTGCATAAATGGTAAATTTAACAGCGATCCCAAGACAGGCACGCGTCCCAGGAAATTAATGGCCACGGGGAAGAAGCCGCTGCAAAGATAGAAAATAAACCATTAGGAGATCTTATAGGTTAAATGTTAGATTTAAAACTAAAAGCAAATCATTCGGGGAAAACCTTTTCCTTGGGAGTACACACTTCCCGCCTCAAACTTTTATGTAGATTAGAATTAATCATTTAAGCTCATAAAAAATAGGTGCAGGTTGGCTTGATGTCTCATGGAGAAGGTAAGGGCTTGCCAAAATAAAAAGGTTGTCTTTTTTGTAAATTTGATGTAGAGTTATTGTCATGGCATTATTTTTAGTTTATTTTAAAGTAAAGCCGAGTGAGCAAGTTAACTTCTGTTGGCCTCAAAAGCACATTGTAGGCAAAAAGAGCGAGATGTCTGCTAATAGAGCGGAAATAAGTTTAGACAATTTTACATGGTTATATTAAGGTGATAACTGGATGAGTTTAAAGTTAGTGAGGGCAGTAAAAGCGTGGTCTAAATGTTAAAAAGTCATCTTATAGAAGACCGTTGGACAATACTCACAAGGTAGACTTTACGACTATTTAAAGGTCTAGTAAGTATCATAGAAAAACCCTTGTCATAAGGTGAAATAGCGAAAATTGGAATAAGTTCCGGCGGTACAAGACCGCGCAAATGTGGACTATGACCGGTTAATCCGGATCAACTGGCCATGGTCATCCTACAAAGACTACCAAGACCAAGGGAATACCATACGAACCTGAACAGTGCGAAAAATCCATAGGATTCAATGATCATCCCGATGATGGGGAATCCCAGCAGGACGATGACGATGCCCCCGAAGAAGGCGGTGGTGCCTTTGACTTTGTGGCGTTGGAAGAAAAAGCGCAGGGTGCGCTCCACACCGATCACACAGCCGAGGCCCGATATGAATAGAATCTGCGGGAATAGGACAGTTGCTATAATTACAGTCAGCTGGCAGGGATGGTATTATTAGTTATTATTACATTGCCTATGGCGAGCAAGCCTTTATCGAACAGCAGCAGCATGCCGAGGAACAGAAACGAGATGCCAAAACCAGCCAAGCCGATGCCAATTTCTGCGGGAAGATTTCGTTGAGCCAGTGCTTTGGTATTGCCCGCATCATTGGTTACTCACTCTGCAGATCTGTTATCTCGATCATGATGTGTGCGGTTCTGTCTTAAACTGTGGTCGAATCGAATAAAAAAAAATCCACGTAAACACCAATTCAATTTCAAAGCACGAACAGCTGATTTCCACTTTCATTCAAAGTTTTAGTGCTAGCGAATGTAAACAATGTTCGCAGGGTTGCAGGCCATACAGTGTTGTAAAGCGGGCAATGTACTAATATATTAAAAACGTATATTTATAGTTAATAATAGTTAAATATAAGTACTCTTCCCTAAAAACAAAATTACTTGCACATTAAAAACAAGAAATGGCAGATGGCCTACGTGATTGTTCCATTTCCATGCATTCCACCACCCACCTATCGATAACGATAGCCCTTGCGATATTCACATATACCAGACCCAGTCCACGCACATCCCTAACTTATTTTCACACGCCATTTTACAATAAAATTTGTGACGATCTGACGCTATATCATTCGGGACATTTTGTGCGCAGCGAGTAATTGAAACTCCTGCATTTCTATCGATCGAAAAGAGTCTGTTCGCAGCGTTTATTTGTCATGGAACGTAAGTAGAAGAGCTATAAATGCCTAAAATTGTAGTATCATCGTGCAGAACACTGAACACTGAAACACCGAAATATGTGCACTCTAGGTGGCGGTTATGGTGGTGGTGCCGGACAGGGATATAATAATTTCGCTGTCCCCCCACCAAACTACCAACAAATGCCAAATAAAACGGGTAACTACAACGAGCCACCTCCGAACTACGGCAAACAAGGCGGCGGTGGTAAGGCGTGCAAATAACTATCGACATACCGAACGCAACTCCAATATCGACACATTTATGTTTAAGGTTATGATTCCGGTCATCGTGGTTCCGGCGGCGGCGGCGGCGGAGGCGGTGGAGGTGGAGGCGGCGGCGGCTCATGGAACGACCGAGGAGGCAATTCCTACGGGTATGTTATTCACTTTTATCCATTAATTCGGTACAGTGTTATACTGAGGGATTCAGAGATCACGGTTAGCGTTCCACGGAGGTTAAGAGTTTATAAGAAGTGTACGAATCTAAAAAAAAAAACATTTATGAATCAATTCAGCATAATCGACGAAAAAGCCGAGCCAATTTCTCAAAAACATAAAGATAACCCGCTAAAACAAAGGAAATGCATTCGTTGCACCACCCTGCATCAAAGTGTGAAATGGCTTTTTGCAATTCCAGCGAAATTCTTCGTTCTGACTGGTGGAAAACTCTTAAAATAGAAATTAACATCTCTTCAGCTGTTTTTGAAAAAGAATAACAGAAGTCTCTAATTTGGTCGTCTTATTATTTACACGGCATGACTGTATTTTTCATGTATGTATGTTTTTTCTTTGAAATCTGACTTAAAACATTAGAAACTGGTATTATAAAATGGTTTTGACAATGCACATCTATGAAATGGTAAATAAGTCGCCTTGGGTATCAAAAAGGCGCCTCAACGAAGAAATAATTGAATGGTTTGACAGCCATTGAATATTGTGACGGTCGTCTTATGAAATCTATAATGAATTCAATGATTCTTGCATGGAGAATCGCGCCCATTACATTATTATCATTTTTCTTATACAATAAATAATAAAAAACAAATTATTATCCACCCCTGCGTAAACATTCTCAAAATGACACACTACAAGCATCAATATATACAAAAAAAAAAAATGTGGGTCAAGAAATTATGAAAATAAGAACGAGAACAAACATAAGACTGAGTGTATACAATGATATAACGATATAATTATTATAAAACGGTCATAAAAACGAAGAAATCTCCAAAACTTCAGCTAAACTTACAATTGGTCATATTAGAGCTCGAGTAAAAACAAGAAATATAATTTCAAATGATATAAAATAAATACAAAATATGCATTTTGGAGTGATTGGTATGATTCTGATTCTTTCTAATCATATTCAAGGTATTTACGTTATTATACTTAAATTCATACTGATTCTAAGATAGTAGATAATTAAGAGAAGGTAAACATGTTGAGTATAAGGTAGAGCTTTATACCTCTAATAAATTTAGTTCTAAGCTTTGTTTTTTAGTATTCCCCTTGAGATTTGTTTGTTTTTTATTTTTAATAGTATTAAGTTGAAACGTGATTTTATCCAATAGTCTTCTTAACTTTAAGATGAATTAATGTTTTTTTTAAAACCTTTTTTTTTTTAATAGATAAGCAGGTTTGATTATTAACGATGGTATTCGGGTATAAGGAACTTCCGGGACTTATCGATAAGGAACGAACATCTTCTGTCCCTTTCATTTCCGAGTCCCATTTATTTGGAAAAATCAGTTTATCAATAGTAAACTAGAAACGTTTAGAATAGAGATTTAAGACCAAATATGTATGCGTAGATTACAGTGTTCTCCCTGGCAGTTTGATCAGTGATTGCCGCCCTTGATTCTGGATATTGAGATGGAAAATGACAATGGATATCCGCTGTTTTACCGTCGTCACTGACCGAACTGTGCCGGGTGCTCTCTAGATGGTATTAGATACCATATGGTCGAACAAGCAATATGTATTACAAGGGATCCTAGGCGTATACCTCACCATACTGCATTAAAACCAAAATCAAAGCATTAAATAAGTTATTCAATATCCTCTTTTAGAAATGGAGGCGCCAGCAAGGACAGCTACAACAAAGGTAAAAATAATGCAAATAATTGCAATCATATCGAGTAATGTATACCAATATTTTTCTACATATTGAACTTGAACCTAAAATCGAAATGAAAAAAAAAAATCAAATGCAACCCAACCGATCAGATCCTGAAACAATATCTAATTTTAAATCAACAAATTGAGAGAGAGAGAGGTTTTGAAAAAATCATAGAAAGAGTAAACAAAAATGTTCCCCACCTGGCGGCATTCTTTGTGGGGTCTTTACCCATTATAATTCATAATCCCCGTCGAAAAAGTGTATTTAGTGTGCTTCAAACTCGTTGATCTTAGTTTGATCAACTATGGTTAACGACCGACTTGGTCTGCTAGGGGTTATTTAATATTAAATTCCTGTGAAATGTTGAGTGTACGTCCAGTTTAAAGCGTTATTACGAACTAAGGGTTCTCGTAAGGTGCATCGGTCGGGCTTACTCCTGACAATTCGGGGTCACCTGTTTGTGTTTGATGTACCACCACCAGTTAGTCTGGCTTTGAAAGCTCGAAACTCGAAACCTCCCATTCAAAGTGTCCCCCTTGTCTCTCCCCGAGTCGTCCACCCCCACCCCAAAGGTTTTCGAATACATCTCGAAATTCTGGTTTCCCAAAAACAAGTACTATCCTGGTTAAACATATATTACGGAACAGCCAAGGTATAGGATTCGATATAATACACATATGGGCGTGTACTTCGACCTTCTTCACCTTCGTTGCGTTTTTTGGTGGTTGAAATCGAGGGGAAAAATTCTAAAAGAAATAAAAAAAAAGAAAATAAAGAATATAAAAAATAAATAGCAGTTCCATTCTAAGCAATTACCTGCTTTGTCAGCCCGGTCTAATAGCCCATTCACCTTTGTAGGACCCGGCGGATACTCGGGCGGCGGTGGAGGAGGAGGAAGCGGTGGCTCCAGCAGCGGCGACATGATCACCCAGGAGGATACTATCTTTGTCTCCGGCATGGATCCATCTACCACAGAGCAGGATATTGAGACTCACTTTGGAGCCATTGGCATTATCAAGGTAAGTTGTGGTCCCGTAGATATACTTTAACCTTTTAACCCTTCTCCTTTCTCCATTGCACTTAACAGAAGGATAAGCGTACCATGAAGCCAAAGATTTGGCTGTACAAGAACAAGGAGACCGGCGCCTCCAAGGGAGAGGCCACTGTCACCTACGACGACACCAATGCGGCGCAATCGGCCATCGAATGGTTCGATGGGCGAGATTTCAATGGAAATGCGATCAAGGTTTCGCTGGCCCAGCGCCAGAACAACTGGAACAAGGGCGGCGGCGGAGGTCGCGGTGGATTCGGCGGACGTCGAGGTGGAGGAGGCGGCGGCGGCGGTGGCGGCGGCGGAGGAGGAGGAGGCGGCGGTGGCGGCCGCTTCGATCGCGGAGGCGGTGGTGGCGGCAACGGAGGCGGCGGCGGCGGACGCTTCGACCGCGGAGGTGGCGGAGGAGGCGGCGGCGGAGCTGGCGGTGGTGGCAATGTGCAACCACGTGACGGCGACTGGAAGTGCAACAGCTGCAATAACACCAACTTCGCCTGGCGCAATGAGTGCAATCGGTAAGTCGAACTAGGATTTTAACATTTGAGTTCTCATCTACTTAAATACTGTTGTATTACAAAAAACAGCTACTCTTTAATTCAAAATACCATAGTTTGTTGTATTATTTATGATTATACAATAAGTTAAACAAAACAAGCTTGCAACTCTGTATAAAGTCGAGACCAAGACTCAAAGAAAATCCTTTTTAATTCATTATACCATTACTTATGATGGGGAAACTATTTAAACATAGATTGAACTGTACCAAACGGTTTTATAACAATGCGGGTCGAGACCCACGAGACTCAAAAGAAATTCTTGGAAACCATTGATAAGGAATTTTATTGAGTCTCTGGGGAACTAACATATTAACAATCTCTAGTTGATTCCGGTTGTAATCTGAATTTTTGTTGTTTTTAGCTGCAAGACACCCAAAGGCGACGATGAGGGTTCCAGCGGCGGTGGTGGTGGAGGTGGCTACGGCGGTGGCGGCGGCGGCGGAGGCTACGATCGTGGAGATCGCGGATCCGGCGGCGGCGGCGGTGGATACCAGAACCGAGATCGCGGTGGCAACTCGCAAGGAGGCGGCGGCGGCGGTGGCTACTCGCGCTTCAATGACAACGGAGGAGGAGGCGGCGGCGGCGGAGGACGTGGTGGCGGCCGGGGAGGAGGCGGCGGCAACCGCCGCGACGGCGGTGGACCCATGAGGAACGACGGAGGCATGCGCTCCAGACCATACTAAGCGCGCTGTATAGCATGGCACCTATTTTTTCACATTTACGTATTAATTGTAGCGAGTACTCTTTTAAATGTACTTTTAAATTTACCAGTCAGAGCTAATTATAAATACCAGCACACATCTTCATTTTAACCGACTTCTAGACAACACGGACCCGGTTAGAGCTCGATTTGACTGAACTTATATTATGTAATCTAATTTAACGATTGTAATTGTAACATGGTACATACGAATAAAATATATATATATATAACTCATATATATATATATACATTAAATCGAAAAAGAGATCTAAATACTATTATTAATGGGTGTGGGACTCGGAGTCGAGAGATTTCATACATTCTCTTTATTTTGTTTCAGATATCAAATAAAATAAATTTCCAGGACGGACAGACATGTCTAGATCGACTCGACTAGTGATCCTAATCAAGAATATGTATACTTTATAGGATCGGAAAAGCCTATTACACATTTTCCGACGTATCTAATATACCCTTTTACTCTAAGAGTATCGGCTGTAATTAAAGGTAATATGCAGAAATGTTCTTTGAGTAATAATCTATGTTGCGTGTACATTTTATCATCGTACCTTTAATATACAGAGGTTGGAGTCTGATAGCTTTACTGGAAGCCATACGGCACTTGAAAACTTAAAAAGCGTTTATCTCGAAATGCTAGTTTTATTGAGATATGTCACTGTTCTAGTAAGTGAGCGACATGTTTATTATCAACAATAGTCGACAGAACCCCTTAAAAACATCATTAATTTTCTTGAAGAACATGTGAGGAATTCAACATGGCAAGTCAATCGTTGAATGCCAAAATGATTCATCCATCAACTGTTTTTTGGAATAATAAAGGTCAATAAAGTCCAGACTTTTTATTTTTAGATTTACGTTAAACACAATCGAAGTTTTGCCTTTCTGCTTGCGTTTTGACTGGATGAAAGGCTGATTATTACATTTTTTATATTGTTTTCTTTTATTTTAAATGTACATAATTATATTACAGTTCATCTTTTTCTAGCAGGGTGTAGCGATGCTTGGAGGGGCCAAGTTCCTTGAATTTTGACTCTGGAGGGGAAGTACCTTTGCCGGTTTGTGGGTCAGGTTCTATATCATTTGAGGGATCCGGCCCGTAATGAAACTCCCTAGAAGGTAATCAAAAAACTGTTAGAACTTTCTTTTATATAGAATTGCATCCAGTTTTAGTTACCTGTGCAGCTTGCCGCTGTAGAGATCCTGAAGGAACTGCTTTAGCTTTCCTGGGGAGTACATGTCGCTGAAGTGGGGGAACAGATACATGTGCTTGAACGAGTCGATGGCAATCAGCGGCAAGTCATCCTCGGATTTCCCTAGATGGTGCAGAGGATGCGCAAATCGTTTGCCATCAGCGGTCAAAAAGTTGACGTTCTCTGTGGGGTTTTAAAAATATATATTAAAAGGTTACATCTAAACCAGTAGATTTCAAACATCTTACGTTTCTCATCCAGCAATTGTCGCTCAATGATCGACTTGTAATCCTTGATCGAGTTATGATCGTCTGGGCGATGGAAGAGGATAAGGAACGGCAGTCCCTCCTCCGTAAGTTCCTCTGCATTCTCAAAGGTAATTTCTCGTACCAGTGGCACACACTTCTCCTGGATCCAAATTTTAAGTTCATCGAAATTTTGCAGTGTTCCAGTGTAGGTCTCATCGTTTTCATGAGACAGAGCCACATCGGGTCTAAATACTATGATGGGTGTGCCTGAAACAAATGTAATGTTAATATTAGTACAGGAAGGAAGCATTAAATAAGCTGATTTTTACCAGGAGGATGCATGGCCTGGGCGGCATCACCGAAGCCCACGTGGAACTGGCAGTCCTCCTTTAGATTCGTAGCCACCTTGCGGAAAACATCGTATTCGGGCTGGTCCCTACGATCAAAATAGCCCAAGATGAGGCGCTTCTTGGAGTCTAGATTCTCCAGATCCTTCAGGGACTTGAACTCCTGGATAGGATCCTCCAGCTGCTTCTTGACGAACTCGAGGAAGGCATCTGCCGAACGCTGGCCTCGGTACTCCCGTTTGCTGAGCTGCCCATTGCGGACTATTTTCAAAGTCGGATACTTGTTTATGTGGAAGCGGGATGCGATGGCCGTCTCCTTGTCGCAATCCACCTTTCCTAGCACCACCTTACCAGCCTCTGGGAACTCTTCTTTAATCTGCAAAAGAGAGATAAATGATTGTCGTGTGTTTAATAATTTTAAAGATGGGTAAATATATCACTACCGATCCATATGGTCTACTCACCTTATCTGCAGCTTCAGCGAATATAGGTGCTAAAATATTACTAAACCGACACCACTCCGCATAAAAATTAAGGAAAACCAATTCATTAGACGCTGGAAGAAACAAGGCGTGTTTAATGTTATCAGCACCAAATTGTGTATGAAATGGTATGTGTATTCCCAGAGTGGCAAACTAAAAGCAATTGTGTTCATAACAATAAATATAAAGTGAATATTTTAAATTTTCTAAAAATAATAATATTATTTTTATACATTTTGTAAATAAAATATGAATATTTTTATTATAAAAAAATTAATAAAAAGAAAAAGTTCTAAGATGTGGTTAATTATAGTGTAGTACCACTGTAAAATCTAGTACCTAGAAAACCGTAACAAGATCGGAAATCGAATTTGTGTAAAACGAAAGATAATAGCGGAAAGACTAGAAGTCATAAAAAACTAGAAATAAACCCAAAAGAAATCGAACATGGGATAATTAAAACTTTTTATTTGCTTAAGATATCCCTAATATGTAGAAACTGAAAGCCAAACTTGGGATCTAAAATGAACCGCTCTCTGATGGCTGATATTTTGGCGGAACGACGGAACTCAGACCAAAATGGATGATAAACCCTTATAATCTCTAAAGTTTATTCAGCAACACTTCCTCAGAAGATCCGTAAAATACGTCTAAAACGCAATTTACCACGTTGGCAGTGCCGAATTGGACGAGCCACTGACTTTGTTTAGTGACACGTCAATGGGGTAAGTGGCTTAATTGACTTGGGATGTGGGATTGTTGGGATGGGTTTGGTGCGTTCATAACGGATTGGTCTCTCACCTAGGGTCATATCGATATTATCACTGGTCATGGGCACTGCCCCGGCGGATTCTGCCGGCTGTATGTGCTGGAGGAGCTGTATAATCTGGAATTTCAATAAGGACAACAGTTCCGGTTAGTTGAGAAGAAATGCGATGGGAGAGGTGCCAAAGATGGAGGCAAAAAGCCGGCCTCTGTGACATTTTCAAGGAAAAAATAAACATGCCCCGCTGATTCAGCGGGGGATTCGCAATCATCCCAGCCGGAACCAGAAACAGAAAACAGAAACACAACCAGACAGAACAGAACACGTCGACTCACCGCAACTAGGGCCGCACAGGGCCCAAGCTTTCCGATTCCGATTCTCGCTCCAACCATCATCATTCTGGTCCAATTGTGATGGGCGGTGTATTGTGGGCAGAGTGGAGTGGGTGTGGATTTGCGTGCACCGGCGGAAAGTCCAAGCGATCGGTTTAATTTCAGTTACACATCAGCTGGAATGGAATGCAAACGTACGCACAATAAAAAAGTTTTAACAATTTCGTTGATTTTATCGGCTGGCCAGTGTTGGTTAGTATCGCAAAGCACACTGCTGCATTTTATCGTTTCGGTGTGCTGTGCCTTAATCGATAGTGGTTTAGTCACATCACATGACCGACCCCCCATCGCTAACGATACAAATATCGAATCGAGCCGAAGCGATAAACCATTTCCAATGGAAATGAAACAAAAAGTGTCTAAATGAATACATATGCACACATATGTATGTGCAACAACATTTGCAAATCTTTGTTTATAATAGCTGACGCTTATGGATTTTATGGTGGTAAATAGAGCGAGAAAAGCTAGAAGCCAAGCGCGTTTTCAATTCGGCAATTAGTTTTCGGGCTAAATACACCCCCGCAAAAGCTGCTAACCGATCGTTTTGTGGACATCAAAACCCCAAAAAAAAAAAATATAACCAAATGTGTGTGCATACATATGTAACGATTGTAATGTGTTATTGTTGCTCATCGGAATATCGGAATACATACATATGAATTCATATGAATTTATGCAAACATACACATGCGTAAATGTTTAATTACTTTGTTTATGACAACATGCACACAGCCATTAGAATCTGTTGAGTTTGAGTACGACGATAATGGGCCATTTTTTCGCTTATTGGTTATGGAATTGTGATAATCTAGTCTAGTGCTATATATATACATATATATCAATGTGTGTAATGTAATGTAGTGACATATGTACGTGCATACTATGTATTGCGCACCTTGTGGAACTGCAACTGTGTGTGCAGCTCTCACATAAATACATACATACATGCACATAGTGTTTATATGCAGTGCATTATCTATATTGCCACCACGACACTCAAACATTAACTTCGATTTGTTCTAAAAGTGTTCAAATTGTGCTGGAATAATCATGCCCGCTGGAATTATCAATTTATTTGGCTTTGTTTTGACCATCTAATACTTAATAATGCACATGTTTATTTATTTATGAGACCTACTACTATACCATACTAGTAAAAACTTTGCATCGCATCGAACCCAAAACCAATAACATCCATATTAACGCCATATACTCTATGCATACACACATACATACATAATTACGTATTCGGAGATGGTGGAAGGTGGATATATGATATATCCCACCTATGGGCGATAACCGGATTTCCAATGACACTCGATTCGATTCGATTCGATTCGCCTTGCCCAAATATATATAAATATATGTATATATATGTAAGCAAATAAGTAATTTCGAAAACTTTACATGCCAAGTATTCTTCTAGCCGATTCACACAATGTCCGATGGATCACCGCCTCCATCGATTTGCTTTATCCGTGCCGCCGAATCGTATCCAAAATCACAAATGGAGAAGGAAGACTCCCAGCTGTGTGTCCCATTTCAAGAGTGTAGGATACTATCTAACATATATGATATATCCCTCTATTAATCTATAATTTATACTATATATCCCCTTAGTGGCCGGCGAATCGATTAAGTACCTGGGCCGCACTGACGATGGCGTCCTTGCCCTGTCCAACTACCGGATATTTCTCTCCAAGAAGTCAACCGCCTACGAGACCTACGTACCCCTGGGCCTAATCGAATCCGTTCAGGTGCGGGATCTGTTCCAGCTGATCGTAAACTGCAAGGACGCCAGCACAGTGCGCTGCTCCTTTCCGTCGGCAGAGCAGTGTGCCGACTGGCAGCGCCGGATCCACCTGCTCATCGGAGTGCCCGAGGCCCTGGAGACACTCTTCGCCTTTCCCTTCTATTCCTGGACCTGCGATGTGATCGGAAGCGGAACAGGAAACGGAAATGGCAGCACCACGGCCAATGGAAATGGCCTGGTGACCAAGGATCGCTTTTCAGCGCTACACAATGGCTCGGCCAAGCCGATAGCCCCACATCACAGTGCCGCGGCGGCCAATCCTCTGGCTATTGATCCCGCCAGCGAGAGCATCGCCTCCGCCATGAGCAACCGCCTGCAGCGATCCGTGCGCTATGAGAGCGACTTCAAGAACGAGGTGGCCCGCCTGGGATTCGACCTGAAGAGCTCGTGGCGCATCTCCACGGCCAATGCCGACTTCAAGCTCTGCCCCTCGTATCCACCCAAGTTGCTTGTGCCCTGCTGCATCACCGACGAGATGCTGCATAACGTGGCCAACTTCCGGGGATCACGCAGGCTGCCGGCCGTCGTCTGGCGGCATCAGAAGTCGGGCGCCATTTTGGCCCGATGCAGCCAGCCGGAGGTGGGTTGGCTGGGCTGGCGAAACACAAGGGATGAGCAGCTCCTGAAGGCACTGGCCGATGCCTGTGCCTTTGACCGCGGCGAGCACGCCAGGAATTCCACCTTCGCTAACACAAAGGCGCAACCAACAAAGGGCTCCAAGGAGACCAACGGCCAGTCGGGCTTGTCCGGCAAGAGTTCACCATCTCTGGATGATTCCTCGCACGAGGAACTCACGCTCGATGAAATAAAGGTAAGTTTATGGCTGTTTTTCGCTGTAAGCGGCAATTAAGCCTTTGTTCAGCTGGTCTGTATTACGATTCAAGTCCTATAAAGCGGTTATTTATAATATGATGATACTTCTGTACAAGGTTTTAGGTCTATACCTACTTTTTATATACCATTGTATATAATGAAATGAAAAATACTAAAATTAAGTTACGTATAGGCTACAAAACACTACAGAAATGATAAGCCATGCATTTAATTCAATAGAGATGGATTTAGAACTAATTATATTTTATTAAAATTTCAGAAAATCCTTATTGTGGATGCTCGCAGCTACACATCCGCGGTTACAAATCGCGCCAGAGGCGGTGGCTGTGAGTGCATAGAGTACTATCCTTGTGCAGAAATTGAGTTTATGAACCTGGGCAACATCCACGCCATCCGAAAGAGTTTCCATGCTGTCCGCCAGCTTTGCGCCTCATCTCCCGATGATCCAAAGTGAGTTAACCATGCAATCCAACTAGTATCTGTATTTAAACTAATACAACCTTAACGAATAATCCACAGCTGGTTCGGACAACTGGAGAAGACCATGTGGATGCAGCACCTTTCGGGTCTGCTGGGTGCCACGATGACTGTTGTGCACACAATCGAGAAGAATGGACGGCCCGTACTTGTGCACTGCTCAGATGGTTGGGATCGCACTCCGCAGATCGTGGCTACGGCACAACTCTGTCTGGATCCGTACTATAGGACTGTTGAAGTACGTTGCTATGTATTGAATACTATAGTTTATTAGTAGAAGTTTTCTTAGAAGTGACTTGCCTAGTTTAAACCATCATTTATAGATCATGTTCTGATTCTGAATTGATTTTCTTTCAGGGATTCCGTGTTCTAGTAGAGCGTGAATGGCTGAACTTTGGTCACAAGTTTGCCGATCGCTCTGGCAATGGTCCCAACTCCGACGAAGTCAACGAGCGATGCCCAGTTTTTCTGCAGTGGCTTGATCTGGTGCATCAAATACACAGACAGTATCCGTGCAGTTTTGAGTTCAGTATAAGCTATTTGGTAAGTGCTACTCTATAGTACCGCCTTTCCTATCCACTAACTTATATTGTTTATAAAGATCAAACTGGCGCAACATTCGTTGTCCTGTCTGTTCGGCACGTTCCTATGTAATTCGCTCAGAGAACGCATCGAGAATTCAGTTTTCGACCGAACGTTTTCAGTGTGGCCATTTTTAGCGGAAACTATGTATAGAAATCCTCTCTATAAGCATGAGACTGAAAAGGTAAGGATCTACTGTTGTATTAAAAACTAAAGCTAATGATATATTTTGGTATTTTAGGTTCTTTGGCCGGCGCACAGTGTGCGGTTTTTATATTTTTGGTCTGACGTATACCTTGGTAGTTTAGGCAACAAAAACGGAACTGATCTGCCATTACTAAGTAATGAAAGACAGACGGGACACAACGGTGAGTGTTTGAATATTCTTTTAAAAAAGCCAGACTAACTTTAGTTTGTTTCTGCAATATCTAGGCCTAATGGCGAAGACAAGATCTTCTGAAGACTTAACAACGAACGAATTGGGACAGAGCACCATTTCGAGGAGATCGAGTGATCCGAACCTCACAGTTGAATCCATGTGGGTCCCATTTATATTAATTAATGTATTATTTAATTACTTTCCTCTTTGCTAATTAGTGTTACAGACTGCTTCAATGCGAACAGCAACTCCATGTTTGACATAAGATCGGAAACCGACAATAGTGTTAGCGAAAATGTCCAAGAGAGTGTTAAAGACCCCAAAGAACTTGAGCTGGATGTGACAGATGCCATTGAATCGGGTCCCTGTGGTCCCCGTTCAAATCATCCCATTCCAGAGTTCCACAACGACCAAAGTACAGCTTCTAACCGTGATATATTGGAAGTAGAATCACAATCGCAAAGGCGAAGTTCCTTGGTGTCCACACAGCAACAGATCCCTGGATCCGGACGACCTGTCCACGTTCTGGATCACTCTGAAAATGGTAAGATCTAATGGTAGACCTAAGAATCCAAGGCAAGAACTAACTTTGTAACTCTTGGTTTTCAGATCAAAATCCAGTTCCTTCAATATCCGAAGACACCAGTGATATTTGTCGCGCTTTGTGGCATGGAGCCATCGAAACCAGCACTGATACCCTGATTCCTGCAGAGCCCGTACAAAAACCAGCCAACAGCGAAGAGAACAGCAGTAGAGATCGGGATCGAACGCCACCCATCGACCTGGCCGGTGGTGATGGAAAGCTGGAGTCGTCGACCACTGCTGCTGCTGCTGCTGCTGGCCAGAGCAGTAAAATCAGTCAGAGCTACAATAATTTGCCCAAGGTTCACATGAAACCGAATGCCGTGATATGCCCGCAGCGAGGGGACGCCTTTCCGCATCACCTGGACCTACAAGTGCCAAGAGAGAGTGCCGGAAATGCAGACCGTTGCCAGCTGGCGAAGTTGTCCAAAGACGCCAATGCGAATGCCAATGGATCCGATGGTTGTTACCACGCTGATGAAGGTCTTTTTATATCGCCCGATCTTCAGCGTTTCGTGGCCCAGTCGCCATTCGATGCACCCTCTGCGGGCGGTCGAATCCGTCGCAACACCTGCGGTTCGAGCAACAGTCGCGACTTAAAGTACGCAGCAGAAAACGGCAGGTGAGTTGTAGTATATGAGATTTGATGGACTTTCACTCACCTGAAAAATCTGTACTTCCAGCGCACACCAATTCCCTTCGTCGGGCATCATTTCGCTGCCGCCCACACCATTTCAGGAGCGGGCGCAGTTTACCATAAGCTGTCCAGATGGCCTAGCCCATGGACTCAGCGAACAAAACATAAGACTCCACCAGATCGTACAGGAACACAAGGTTAGCAGTACATAGCAGCATCCTTGAAGCTTATTTATAATATAATACAATATTTCAGCTACGAGAGGAAATGCTTCTGCGGGAAATACACAGCATGCGATTGGCTTTATTGGAGAAAGGTTGTCCCAGCTGCAATAGCATCGTTTCGACAAATATGGAACATGTAAATAATGATTTTAATATTCGTTCTCCCGTCATATATTCTTGAGAAGCGTGGTTAGTGTTAGATATAGCAAGCGTGTGCTAATAACCAGGGTATTTTGGATTTACTTAACGACTTTTGAGCATAATAGCGCACTTGTGTTAAACGAGGCCAAACTTGTAATCTAATCATATGTAATATTGTGTGCCTTAACTTGCAGTCGTCTAATCATTTAACTTTTCTTTAGGAAAATGGATCGGATATCGTTGAAAATGCTTCAACATGTTCCTGGGAAGCCGTCGAAGAACGTAGCGGTCCCCCATCGTTTGCCCCTTCCTCGATCCAAGAGAAAAAAGCCTCCAGTGTCCTCTGGGTACCAGATCATGCAGTTTCGCGTTGCTCTAGTTGTCAAACTGAGTTCTGGCTTGGACGAAGAAAACATCATTGTCGGTGCGCATCCAACATTTGAAACCATACTCTTTACTCTTTAAAGACATTCAATATTCGTTTGATTTTTAACTTCAGTTGAATATTAACAAGTTGTAATATTTTAGAGCCCGTATAGTCAGTAAATTAGTAAACTATCGTATTGATTACTTTGCAATTCTATGTTTTTTATATACCTAATATAAAACTTTAGTTGAAATCGTGATGTTATTTATTTGAGCGACTAGTTCGTCCATGACTATACTAACAGTGTATACTATGCTAATCAAGAATATATATAAAACAAATAACCGATATTTTGATACTTCAAGTTAAATAAACTGCTGTTTTTATATTTGTAAATTAGAGTTATAACCATAACCATGGTTCTCAATGAGGTTTATAGGGTTATATTTTTTCAACAACAAGATAATTAACAATATTTTAATAACATCATTTTTTTTATTTAATATACTTGCAGATCATGTGGAGAAATTTTTTGTGCTGACTGCTCGGAATTTTGGGCTCCTTTGCCAAACGAAAAGCTTTTTAATCCAGTTAGGCTATGCGGATCTTGCTACACGACCGTCACAACAAATGTCCAAGAGTACGGTGCCGTACCTCCAGAATCCCAGGTGAAGGACGAGGAGACGTCTTCAGCAAATTCCTAAGAGCTTTTCCCAATTAAACTAAGACTCCTCTGTTGTATCAATATGTACATATTATTACTCAAAAATATTTATTGCATATGTGTTAGCACCATAATAGCGAAAAATTCATCTGTGCGTTTATATAGAACACGAAATTATACAATTTTGTTAGAAATATATATGTGGATATATGGAAACAATTGTAAATTACAATACAATCTTTAAACAAAGCCAGTCTTCAAAAATGGGGTCAGTATAAAATCAAAGTTAAAAACACGGTCAGCTTGTGGATCAAAGAATGCAAAAATAAAAATGAAACTTAAGAAACTATTTAGTTTACAATTTAATGTAATATATAACATTTTATTTAATTTCAAATTTTATGTTTAAATCATTTCAAATTGCAGCTATTTGGGTATTCCGTAGTGTGAAAAGCTCAGATTGTGGTCATCAAAAAAAGAGGAATTTCTATCATATTTATCGCTGTCGATAGCAAAGTCGCATCAGAACTTCGTGGCATGCTATATAGAAATATTAGTTTGTATTCTTAATTTTCAGGCAATATTAAAGTTTACCTACAAAAAATATATATATTTCCATAAATAATAGGATTAGGGAATTTTAACCCATCCACCATTTTTTTTCGATTCTATTAGTTTGTATATTTTTAATATAAATTTAAAATTAAAAAACCAAAAACGACTATTCTTTTTGGGTCAATGTGAACACTCAATTCTAGTTAAATCTTTTCTATCGTTATCGCTTAGCGATCTCTGTGTGAACATTATATAAAAAAGTGAAAGGGCTACAGGTGGAAACCTCAGGTACGTTACTGATATCGATAACTTTCACGCACACAGTCACCTTTCAGTAGCGCCAAACACGGCGTTGTTTCGAAGTTTTTTTTTTTATTTGCCTTTCCATTTCAATTTTCCGTTTTTAAAGAATTGTGTTCAGGCAAAGATGTGCGAAGTACGCAATTTGATTGATCTGACCGAGTGGGATGAGCCCAACAAGGAGACACTGCACGAGGAGCCGGAGGACATGGTGGCTTCCGCGAATTTCGAGGGACCCTACGATCCCTTTGATGTGATGGAAAAGGAGGCCTGCATGAAGGTAAGGTTATGTAGATTGCAGGCCAAATGCACCTACCTGGTTATAGCCTGGTTATACCAACCACTGAGCAACCTCCATTTCTTTGTGTTCCAGGGCATGACCTTGAAGTCGCAGATCAAGGAAAAGATGTCCAGTGCCGAGCGACAGTATCCGGATCTGGAGAGCGAGAGTCCTCCAGTTTGCATGCAGACACAGGATGCATCCGCCGCGTCCGCATCCTCATCCGGAGAGGGAACACATAAGCGCCGCTCCAACAGCTCCTTTCAAAAACAGCTGCTCAAACTTAATGCCTCACGATCCGTGGCCAACACTCCGCCCCAGAATCGTTCCAAATCGGAGTTCGAGAAGACCATACTGAATGAAAACCTACAGATGCTGGCCGCCGAATCGCCGCTGAAGCTCATCGAAGACGACGACGTCCTGTCCTCCAGCATGAATTTTGAGGAAGACCTTAAAATGCTACGCATACCGGTTCTGGATGCGCTGAATAATGCACAAGAAGCCAAGACAAATGTTGAGGAAAACAATAACAACCGACAACTTATCAAAATTGAAGCAAAAACGCCGGAAAAGTTGCAGGAGGAAGCACTCGAGGATCGAGCAAATTGCAAGGATTTGGGGCAAATGCTGCAGCTGCTGAAGATGCTGGCTCACGAGCACGTCGAGAGGACCAAGTGGCATCTGTTTGACACGGCAATTGAATCGATTGCAGCCGTCATCTTCGGTCCCAGTGGCTCTGGTGTGGAGGCAAGGACATCTGAGCTACCAATACCGCCATCCTCCTACTCGTACAACCGCCAGGGAACATTTGATCTAGAACTTCAGGTAAATATCTTGAAAATCCTTATAACATATTGTGTTATAAATGATTATATATTTCCAGGGCACAAAGACAAAGCGTTCGTTTGACGCTTCGCAGGTTCAGGAGGAGGATGAGGGGGAGGCGGAGGAGGTCCTGGTGCCAGGCAGCAAGACCCAACACTTTCCCGATGCCATGGTCAGCTCCTCGGCCACCTACGATGGTGAATCACGCATGGATCCATTTGAAAAGGACTTGCATCCATCCCCACCGACGATACCCGCCATGCCAGTGGCCGCCCGACAGGAACCCTTCATGACGGAGTTGATGGATGAAACACTTGCTCTGCAGATCAACGAGTTACTAGAACGGCACAAACTCGCAAAGTCTGCGAGTGGGGATCACGAACAGCAGCAAGGCGTTGATTCCAGGACAGTCATATTACTGGTAAATCCCAACAGCTACGGCAGTCAGCTTTCCTATACCTCCAGCTGTATTGGCAAGACAAATCCAATGCCCCTCAGTGATGCCAATGCAGCAGGCTCAATGCGCCGCCGATCGTCGTCACTGTCCATTCAGGACAAGTCCAAGCTGCCCCGCGAAGTGCTCAAGTCCGATCGCCAGGTCGAGAACCTACCGCCGCCCAGGGAAGCCAAAAGCACTGCCACAGTTGGTCCAATGAGTGGTGGTGGAGCAGCAGCGGCTGGCTTCCGACAGAGAAGCAACTCGTTCTCTACGCCCAGCAATCCGTCCACAAAGGCCTACGAAAGTAGGCGCACCCTCATGAGCAGCCGCTTGAGGACGCCATCGATAAACGAATCGGTGTCCAAACCCAATGGAAGCGTGAGGGCCACGAAGCCCATCAAGCCCGTTGTGCCCATGATGAAAGTGACAGCGAGCAACGAGTCCACTTACCTAAATCCCGTCCATCCACGTGTCCCAGACACGCCCATTTCCTCGAGGAGCAAGGCCGGCCAAAAGATATCCTGCACGAGCACACCGCTGCCGCAGATGCGCACCCAGCAGCGTAGATCCCTGAAGCCAGTGACTGGCTTGGGATCTGGATCAGGATCCCTGTCCAATACCTCCTACTCAACGCCTTCGTTCAGAGGACCGAGCTTCTCCAAGAAGACCAGTTCCGGTTAGAGTGCACCTGCCTGGCCCGTGGCGTTGGCGCAATGTCGCCTGAAAGTGAGATCGAATGTGATGTCCGAGGTCAAGTTTTTAACCTTGAAGATAAACCTACATTGTGAATACGGCTTGGCTATCTATTCCTATATTTTGTTGTTTCCTACTTCTTTTTTGCCTGACGTCACAAGATAATGCACACTGATATGCAGTCTGGACTTAATATTAAACATAAGACATATAGTTATTCCTCAGAAACGGATCGAAAAAAGAAAGTTTATAAGTTGAGTTACTGGGAATTCCCATCCACTAGGAATACGTTTTTTTCAAGACCCTAACTATGTATTAATTAATGTCCCGAAGTCTTAAATGTTATGAAATCTCACAGGAGATTATAAATTTAACCACATTTGCATACTATTTTGTTTAACGTAACACATTACAAGGAAACGAAAATATTGAAAATGCCCAGCCAGTAAGCATAAGTTATACTTTCTAAACTAGGTATTAAGAATCGATTTAACTAATTTTCTAAATTCTTTAATGTTATGAATACTCACACAAGTAGAGTTTAATAAACAACGAGATTGTAAGTTTAACCACCAAATGCATGTATTTAACGTAAACGAAAATAATGCTGTTTGACCACAAGGGTACTCCAATCATAAATCTTTGTAATAACCATTAACTCGATTCAGTTTAGACAATTTCCGTATATTTAAAGTACATGTGTGGCATTAGCATATCACAAAAAAAAAATAAGAACAGAAGGATAGTGATGAGTTACTGCTTGTTGAGCTTGCTCTTGAGGATGCTCAACTGGGTGAGGCAGTTGTCGCGGTAGTTGCGGCGTGCGGCCAACTGGTCCAGCGGTACCATCTTCTCCAGCTGCTTGGCCACCTCGACGGCCACGGGTCCCTCCATTTTCTTTGTGGGGCCCATTGTCTCGCTGACGGCATAGATGGTATTCGAGTAGCGCTCAAAGTAGTTGGCCATGCCCTCGGCATTCAGATGGGCCGTCTCCAGGGGACCCAGGAAGGCGTACCTCGGACCCAGTCCATTGCTCATCACGCTATCGATGTCCTGGACATTCAGGATGCCCGCCTCGACCAGGCGCCAGGTCTCGTTGAGAATGGCATACTGGATGCGGTTCAGCGCAAAGCCCTCGATCTCCCGCGACAACGTGACCGGTTTCTGTCCAATCTCCTCCATGATGGCACGCGTCTTCTTCACCCATTCCGGTTTCGTCCATGGCGCAGGCACGATCTCGACCAGGGGCACGTAGTACGGTGGGTTGACGGGATGCGAGACCAAAACCTGTTCACGAAATAAAGCTTAGTCGGCCTTCAAACGTTCTCGCATGAGAAATACACAAAAATTCGGATCAAGGACGGTTGAATCTCATGATCAAATTGCATTGCATTGCATTTAATGTATCTCTAATTAGGTTTAGTCATTAAATTCAGCTCATTGTTTTAAGTTTTGTGAAAAAGCATTGTTTTAAGTTATTCAAGAACTGTGTTACCTGTATAACAAGCTAAAGGTAAACTCTTCTGATACCGCCTCTATGTATAAACCATCACATAGCGTTTATCAGGTTGGTAGATATACCCAATGAAACCCAAGAAATCTACTCACATTGGCCTTGTTTTTCAGATCCGCGCTGAAGAGGGAGGGCAGAAAAGTGCTGGTGGAGCTGGACAGGATGGTGTTGGGTCCGACGACGGCATCCAGCTGCTTATAGAGGGCCTTTTTCAGGTCCAGGCGCTCGGGGATGCACTCCTGGATGAGGATGGCGTCCTTGACCAGCTCCTTGATGTCGTTGGTGCCAGAGATGCAGGAGAATTGCTGGGCGGCATTCAGTTTGCCACGCAGCAGACCCTTGGACTCCAGATCACGCAGCTCCTTCTGGGTGGCGGTGAGGGCGGTGGACACCTGCTCGGGCAGGATGTCGTACAGCATCACCTGGTAGCCCACCGAGGCGAACAGCATGGACCAGGAGCGACCAATCAGACCGCTGCAACAGGGAGCATATGACTAGGATATCCTTCGGAATCGATTTTCCCCTGTAATGTCTGTCTTACCTGCCCACAATGCCCACTTTCTCGTTCTTCAACTGCGACATCTCTGTTTATTTTTGTGTACTTTGCTGGAGCTTGGGGGAGTTTTAGAGGAGCTCTACTGCTGTCGACCGACACTTGGCACAGCGTACATGCGTTTGAACAATTAGACGGCAGCGCAACCGGTTTAATATTGGGCGATAACGACGGACGGCAGAGGTGAACCCAAAAACGAGACCGGGGACCGAGAACCCAAGTGCTTGTGGGGTGTTGTGGACTGTTGATGGGTGTTCGTGGAGATTTCCGAGGAGATAGTGGGCCTGCACACACGCCCGTGCGATAATAATGCCACCCCGTTAGCCAATTGGACGATGCTGCCACGCCCACAATGATATTATAGGGTATACACATCCCAAAAGGTAGTTCCTTACACCTTACTTTTAACCTATGATTGACTTGGTTAATATTTAAAGTATTTTAAAGATTTGGTTTATTTTTACAGATAGATTTGATATATGATTAAAATATCAAAATTATTTTTTATAAAGCTGGAAAATACAATGAAAAAATCATCGGAAAGCTGTGGGAATTGAACCTATACTTACTTACCTTACTCTGCGAAAAAGTCTTAACTTTCTGATATATGGTTAAAATATATGATGATATGATATATGATCAAAAAATATCAAAACTATATTTTATAAAGCCGAAAAATATAAGAAAAAAAATCATCGACTAGCTATGGGATTTGAACTCACTTAAATTACAGTACTATTTTATATATTAGTTGATTATTTCCATTTTCAGTATTACAATTTATTTTTATCAAGCTCAAAAATATTTTTTTAAATCTTTAGTTAGCTGTCGGAATTGAACCCGGACCTAAGTTACTAAAAACAAACCCCCAACCAACCAAATTAAAATTTTAAATTCTTATTTAAAGTACAAAACCAAAGAATTTATTTTCTTACCTTTACGTTTGTCTGATGGGTACCAAAAGCGAGTTACCTTTCCAACAGGTGTGCTTCCCCTTTTTGACGAGATAATCCATCGCGGAAAGTTCTTGACAAGCGACCAATTTCCCACTGGGTGACACTCGACGAAACTGTGCCAAGATGCCCTTAATTTGACTTTTATTAATAATGCCATTTTATAATGTTAGCTACTATACGGGTATCTTTGTGATTGTCGTGCACTTATGTATTTGCTACTGGCATAGAAATAGCCCCGTGAATTGTTTACTAAGCTTTTTGAGCTCTCGCAGTATTTTGTATACGCAATTAAATAATATAATAGGAATATATTAAACTGATTCCGGCTTTGAAAGCTCATAGCAATGTATATAAAAAATTTCAAAAGTAATAAAATACTCTTTCCTTTCATATTCGAAAAAAAAGTTGCATGCAATACCTAAAGTTATAAAAAAATTTCTTTATATTTACTTTGCTTAAAATTTCTTAGTTTATTTTTGACTAGGAGATGTCTGCAAATATTTTATTATATTTACGGTGATAATCTTGAGAGTGCGAAATACAAGCCTTAAAAAAGAATGGTAATGTTTAACTCTCGGTTTCTTTATACCTTTTGTTTTTTCCCGCAGTAAATTTAACACGTGGTCACTAGATAAATATGGAAAAAAAGATCTGCAGCAAGTAAACAATCTTCTTTATCGCTATCATAAGCATATGATACAAAAATAGGTATACAATCATCTGAGAAAAATATTATAACACCAAAGTAGGGGTATACAAATTTACTATCATTATCAAAAGATCAAAGTTACGATCTTTACTTTACTTTCTCATTTTTATTTAGCAACAAATGGCTGTTGTAATAAGTGTGTTGAAAGGGAAAACTGTTTTTCTCTTAAAGCAAATAGATTTTTTTAATAATATTTTAAATTCTCTTATCTGGTAATAAAAATGTAGAAAATCAATTCAGTAATTTTTTTAAATTTATTTGTATTTTCAGAGAAAATTGAAATATATTTTTGAAAAAGAAAATATATCCATGCGAATTAATTTTATTTAGGTCACCCATCGGCTTAACTGAAGTGTTTACAATACTTCTATCTAATCAGTACTTTCATATAATTTTCACTCACATATCTTTTTACAAACAACGCTTTAGCATCTTGATAAGATTGCAATTTTTGTAACTCGAGTAGAGCATCGCTAAAATGTAAATTTAGCCATATCCCATCTCTTTCTCTTTGATTTTGGAACCTATCTCATGCACCTCCATTTAAAAGGCTGGCTTTTAAGTGTTATTATGTATATTCAAAAATATATCTTTAATTTTGTTCTATGATTTGGATTTTATTTGTTTTAAAGTTAGCTAGAATGCTGCTTACAGTGCCATCTTGCGACCCTCTATAGATATCTCGACAGCCCTGCGGCTCTCCTTCAGTCGCTTCGAGTCCAGAAAACGTTTCATATGCTTTTCGTAGCGGTTTGGCTTGCGCTTGGTTGACTGTAATAGAAAATTTCGTTTTTCAATTTCATCTTTTATATATAACGAAAGTACAGGGCATACTAACC
Source organism: Drosophila suzukii (assembly GCF_043229965.1). NCBI lineage: Eukaryota > Metazoa > Arthropoda > Insecta > Diptera > Drosophilidae > Drosophila > Drosophila suzukii. The sequence goes on along the minus strand of NC_092084.1, from coordinate 12,500,402 downwards.
GTGGAGATTTCGCCCTCAACGGTGGATTTGGGGCGGATGACGTAGTCCTTGTTGGAGGGCATGGGCACACGGGCGCGGGCCACCCAGCCGGGATCTCCGGGACGCAGCAGCTTGTCATCGTTGGCGAAAGTGTGATTCAGGGATGGGCCTCTGCTGCTGGAGGCTGGCTCTGGACCGGGACTCTTGTGGCGTTGCCGCGACATCTGCGCCAAATCACGTTCCTGCCGCTCCTCCTTGCTCATCGCCGAGAAGTTGCAGCTGAGGTTGAATATGGGGCGGGCCCACTCGGAGATCAGGCGACCGGCTCGATCGCGATTCGTCTTGGTCTCCTGGGGGTGTTTGTACAAGTACATCACAGCTTTACCGATGCCCGACTGCTTCAGCAGTCCCTTTTCAATGGTAGGAAACTAGGGGTATAAGCAAGAAATTATTAATCTTGATTACAAGAGCAAAATGTTCATTAAAACAAACACCCACATCTGACAAGAGCTTGAGAATACTCTCGCGTATCTGAAGACAGGGCAGACTTTTGTTTGGCAGGGGCGCCAGCCAATCTGTAAGTACATTGAGTATGTTGTGCTCCAAGAAGGCGAGCTGCAAATGCTTCTTGATCAGCTGCGACATCACTTGCTTCAGCATGGAAATCTTCTTCGTGGCCGGCTGACCCATCATGTTCAGCTGACGGTCGTCATCCGAGGCGTTCTTCATGCTGATGATTAGCTGATCAATCAGATCATCGTTGTCGTTGATCAAATCGATATCACGCTTGCGACGTCGCACACGCTTCTCCTCCTTCTTGCGCAGTAGCATTGCATCAAAGTCGGAAATAAAGTTACTGTTTCTGCAAATAGATGGTAAAAGTGAGTTTAAATCATTAACGTACAAGGAGACTTCCTACTCAGGTTCATTTGAAATTGGTGTGTTCTCATCGTCTGAGCTTTCTGTGATTTTTTCTTGTGACTTTTCTTTGCCCAGGCCATTATCCTGGTCTTCCTCCTCTTCGTTGTCTGTGTCTGTTATTTTTGCGCGTTTTTTGACTATCTTCGGTCCCTCGTCTGCAAGGAGAAAGGAGAATGTTTAGTTGAAGGTCCTCAACAGCTTTTGGGGAATACCAACCCTCGGAATCACTGATGGCTAATCTTTTACGTCTGGCATCATTCTGGGATGCGGCACTGCCGGACCGAGATCGAGATCCCTTTCGAGATGCATTCGAGCGACTGCGGGAACGGGAGCGAGAACCGCTCCTGGAGCGCCGCGATCCGCTCCTAGAGCGACGGGATCCACTTCTTGAACGCCGGGATCCACTTCTAGAACGCCTGGATCCGCTCCTAGAGCGTCTAGATCCGCTCCTAGAGCGTCTGGATCCACTCCTAGAGCGCCTGGATCCACTCCTAGAACGCCTAGAACCACTTCTAGAACGCCTAGAACCACTTCTAGAACGCCTGGATCCACTTCTAGAGCGCCTGGAGCCGCTCCTAGAGCGCCTGGATCCGCTGCGGGATCGTCTTGATCCACTCCTGGACCGCCTGGAGCCAGATCCACTGCGTGAACGCCTCGATCCACTGCGGGAACGTCGAGATCCGCTGCGCGAGCGAGCAGATCCACTGCGAGAACGCCTGGAGCCACTGCGGGAGCGTCTAGATCCGCTCCTAGAGCGCCGGGAGCCACTTCGAGAACGCCCTGATCCGGATCCACTGCGCGAACGTCTAGATCCCGAGCCACTGCGCGATCTGCGGGAGCCGCTCCTGGATCGACTGGAGCGTCTAGAGCCGGAGCGGCTGCGCGAGCGCTGGGATCCACTGCGGGATCGTTTGGAGCCACTGCGAGACCGTTTGGAGCCACTGCGGGAACGCCTGGAGCCGCTGCGGGATCTGCGAGAGCCACTGCGGGAACGCCTGGAGCCAGTGGGCGAGCCAGGAGCTGCGCCAGAATGGCGGGATCCACTGCGTGAGCGAGCAGATCCGCTGCGGGAGCGCCGGGAGCCATTTAAGGATTGCTTGGAGTGCCGCGAACTGGCTGCCGAATGGGCCGATCCGCTGCGGGAGCGCCGTGATCCGCTACGCGAGCGGGATGCACTCCTGGACTTCCTGGATCCACTGCGACTGCGACTACGCGAACGGGCCGCGGCAGCGGTTTCGGCTGCGGGGGCCTCGGAATCGGGCTCGCCAGCATTATCACCATTCTCCTTGGCTGGCGACGGTGAGGGAGACTTGCTCTTGGCCTTTTCCGGCAATACTGAATCCAAATTGGCCGCGTCCGGATTGGAATCTTGACTTTCCTTCACCGCTGCCTCAGCCTGCACCACCGGATCCTCTGATGGCACCTTCTCGAGAGCTCCCAGTGAGCCCTCGGCGTCGTCGCTCGCGGTTTTATCTGCAAGTTAATGGGATATTACGACGTTGGGGCCAAGAATTCGACAATTCGTAATCAATTTGGTAACCAACCTTTTTCAGAAGTTTCCATGCCGAGCGACTTATTACAATAACGAAAATAGGAAAAGCACCTCTAACAACTGAGTTACTTCGATCCGATCCGTTGTGCAAATGGTTTGTGGATGGGACTTAGAGGAAATACATTAAATATAGCACTAGCTAAAAAGTAATTACTTTACTGCAAAACTAAAATTATACGACGCGATTCGATTCCTCGCATTTGTCAGGCTAGAGCTGGAATTAACATGGGCCGATGTATCGATACAAAACTCGTGAAACAAAACGTAAGGGCCAGCAAAACGTAAGGGAGATGCAAGATCTGAAAACGGAACGAGTGGAAGGAAGTGGAACACTATCGTTTGTGTGTACACATACACACTTGCCTGCACGCTGTTTGGGGCCGTTACACACCCCAGCCTCAGTAATCGATAACCAACGGTTCTTAATAAGAATTAATGCGTCAGCCGAAAATGTTGGCCTGCATTCTTCACTCGTTTCCTAAATAAATTCCGAAAAGTTCGCCCTATCGCTATTCGATACCAGGGTATTATCTCCTTCTTATATTTTTATTGTGGCAGCCAAAAAACTGAATTCTTAGGGCGAAAAATAGGGTTACGATTTTTGTCAAAAATACGATATTCAGATTTTAGTCATTTAGTCATTTTAGTTTTCTTTCCGGTTTTTCAATCGTAGTTCAGCCAAATCAAGGCGTACAGCTAAAAGACCGACTGTTTTGAGCAGCTTGCTAGATATGCTAACGATCCCTATCATTTTAAGGGAAATTTATTTTTTGACCAATTCTTCCATTTTTTGTAAGGGGAAAAAAAATGGAAAAAATAAAAATTTCCAGGTTTGAATGCCAATCGATTGGAAATTAAACAACGAGCTCAACGAGGTATGACATTCCTCATTCTGGCTTTTACTTTTATTTTGGCAGCCAAAAAACTGAATTTTTATGGTAAAAAAATAGATTAAAATTTTTGCGAAAAATTCGATATTCAGATTTTTGTCAAAAATGCAAAATTTTTTTTCGGTTTTTCAACCGTAGTTTAGCCAAATCAAGGCGTACAGCTAAAAGACCGACTGTTTTGAGCAGCTTGCTAGATATGCTAACGATCCCTATCACTTTAAGGGAAATTTATTTTTTGACCAATTCTTCCATTTTTTGTAAGGGGGTACATCATCTATTTTTGCAATAAATTGAAAAAATAAAAAATTTCCAGGTTTTAATGCCAATCGATTGGAAATTAAGCAACGAGCTCAACGAGATATGACATTCCTCATTCTGGCTTTTACTTTTATTTTGGCAGCCAAAAAACTGAATTTTTATGGCAAAAAAAGGGTTAAAATTTTTGTGATAAATGCAAATTTTAGGTTTTTGTCAAAAATGCGAAATTTTTTTTCGGTTTTTCAACCGTAGTTTAGCCAAATTAAGGCGTACAGCAAAAATACCGACTGTTTTGAGCAGCTTGCTAGATATGCTAACGATCCCTATCACTTTAAGGGAAATTTATTTTTTGACCAATTCTTCCATTTTTTGTAAGGGGTATTTTTGCGAAAAATGGAAAAAAAAATTTCCCGGTTTGAATGTCAATTGATTGGAAATTAAACAACGAGCTCAACGAGGTATGACATTCCTCATTCTGGCTTTTACTTTTATTTTGGCAGCCAAAAAACGGAACTTTTTTGGTGAAAAAATAGGGTTCAGATGTTTGTCAAAAACACAATATACAGATTTTAGTCAAAATATTGTTAGCATATCCATGTTACTTAAAAAAAATTTATTTTTATTTCAATTTTTGCTTTACAACTGTTGTAAGAGACTTCTGGCAAATTGTTAATTAATATTTTAACATATGGCCAAGCGTCCGATATATCGGTATCACACATTCAAAAGAGCATAGTGGAAGCGCAGTATTTTCCGGCCGGACATAGTTTTTGTTATCGAAGTAGAACCCACCCACTTAAAATGTCCCATCTCCAAATTACTAATAAGAAAATCAAAACAATAACATAATTCCAGATGGTAAACATGAAGGAAGAGCAAAGCTCTATGTGTACGTATGGAAATTCAGATGCCAAATCCGACGATGAAATGAATAAGAAGGTATTATATCTTCTTACGAATCTTTTTATCCTGTACTAGCTATGTTTGCCGAGGATATCCTGAAGGAATACGGCTCCTTTATATCGGATCACGATGGGAAACTGAAGCTGTTGCGGGATAAAGTGCCTAATTCGGATGTTTTGGAGCCTACAACTTGTATAAACATGTCGCCCGTGATAGAGGTGAACTTTGTAGGCAACATCTCCATGATTCCGGAAAAGAACTTTGAGGAATCCGAGCTTATAGCGAACAAACCCCTGACAACGTTGGCGAATCTGTGCAACCAGTGCCGGAGTTTATCCCGAAAGGCCAAACGATTCCAGCTGGCCTTTCTGTTTAGCGATTTTCGACTGGATGATTCACCTGCCGAGGGTTCAAACTTGGAGGGATCCCTGGTCCGCATGAGCAGCTCCATGGATTTCTTTTGTCAGGTTTACTTTTTGCTCAAACGCATGATTGTGATACTCCAAAACCTGTGGAGGCAACTGGCCGCATCCGTCTGCGTGCCAGCGGATATTACTGAAGTCCATATATTCGTAGGTTCCTTTTGGTTTATAACTAAATCTAGTAAACTAAGCCATTTCTAACCGATACAATAGGCTGTATTTGATGCCATGACTGAAGTACTGGAGCACATAGTGATTTTCAATGAACTGGCGAGCCAATCGAAGATCTCCACCATGTGGGCGTTCTACAAGAAGTGGCTGGTTAACCTGTCCAATAATCAATCCACGAACTTGGAGCTCCATAACCTCAGCACATCACTGGTTGACATGGAAAGTCTAATGACAAAGGATTTCTTTAGGGTATGCAAGTAAAAGACTTCAAGGTGATAATGGAACTCCCTTTTGATGCATATTGTTGAACAGATTCTTCTAGATAACCTAATGGAACTGAAGAGGGAATTCAATCTGAACGTTGTCAATCACATCACCCAACATTCCAATGCCTATATTCGCAAACTGCTTCTTCACATCGATGCGAATCAGAGCAACGAGTACAGAAACTACGAGGAACCCAAGCACATTATACGCCTGACTGCCTTCGTGGCGTTGGTCCATGAGTTTGGCATCCAGATGGAGGGAAAGCTGGTCAAGAGCATTGTGGACTCGGTGGCCAGGCACAAGCAGGTGCCCCTCAACCGAAGTGTCTTCTGGTCGCCCAACGCCTTCCTCTCGCAACATGCCAAAACGTTGATGAAATCACCAGCCCGATTCCAAGATGGACATGGCCCTGTTCCAAAGATCCATAGCACAGTTCTGGAGAAACTCAGGCTAGGCGACCAGAAGAGCTGCCGCCAGTTGGGCACCCAAATATCGGTGTGGTCCATCCGAATGCAGCGGGTGTTCGATGTGGGAGTCTTTGGTCATCTCAAGACCTTCTCGCAGCTCATCCTCAGTGGCCATGACTATGCCGAGCAAGTAACCCACCTGGCAGTGTCGCTGATTAACCGCCATGTGGCTCTGATGACGCCCTTGACCAAAACGGACTGGTTCCTTGTCTCTCGACTGCTACAGTACCTGAATGTTCTGCAGAAGACCTTCGAGTCGAATCAAATTAATTTCGTGCGCTTCATCAGCTCACTGATTCAATGGCAGAAACAAAAGGTTCTTCACCTGCTGCACACCACCAAAAAGAAGATCGTTGATCTGAAGTTGCTGCAGCGCAAGATGAACTTTTTGTCCACCATGAAGCTGGCCGAGAAGTCGATAATGGGTTTTCCGAGCAGACAGCGCTTGACTTTTATGAATCTAGCCTTGGGCGAGTTTCTGGACAATCGCCTGCTGCCCGCCGACAATCAGAAACTAATCAGATCGATTCTAGTTCGAGCCAATAATATCAGCAACTTTATGCGCGACATTAGAGGGCAACTGGACTCGTCGGACGCATCGCGTCTTGTGTATAACTACTGGTTCCTGAGCACTTCGGTGCTTAAGGAGTACACCGAACTCCAGCGCAATCCGTACGCCCTACAGGTAGGTTTTCACCCGATACTCAGTGGTCTTCCTCCTTATTATACTTTGCCTCTTCTAACTCCAGAATATTGTGTCAGCCAGCCATCATCTGGACAAGATTATGGCCACATTTAGGGGTTCGAGCTCAAGGTGTCCCAAGCAATCGGCCAATGACTTGATTATTGAGTTTCTGAGCAACCACCTGGAGTTCTTTTTGCGGGTCGAGGCCCTTTCGCACCTGTTCCAGAACCAGGACCAACCATTCCAGCAAAGTGCCTTAGACTATCGCCTCTGCATCAAGGCAGTGTCCTTTGAAAGCGGCGGTGATTATAGTATTATAAGAGGTAAGAGAACTCTCTTCAATTTCTATTGGGTACTATAAACCATGGTTCTTTCAGATAACCTGGAGAATTACTTTACTGCAACGTTTTACAATCTAACGACAATCGCCCCGCATGACTGGAAGTCGTACGAAAAGATGCGTCACCTGGCCAACAAGGTCTTGCAGCTGCGGCCCATCGATGATCATCTGCCCAACCAGATTATTGACCAGGTAAATCTATCTATTTACCATCTCCTATCCGCACCATAGACCTATCTAAACTCACTTCATATTTTAGGGCATAGATGTGCTGCAGATCATGCGCAACATCCACACGTTCGCCTCCTCGTATGCCTACAATATGAACCTGCAGCTGTTCGTGGAGACGCACAGCAGGAGCAAACACCTGGACATAATCGGCACCCGACACGTGGCCAACTCGGTGCAAACGCACGGCACTGGTATCATCAATACCACGGTTAACTTTATATACCAGTTTCTGCGCCAGAAGTTCTACACCTTCTCCACCTTCCTGCACGACGAGCAGATCAAATCACGTCTGCTCAAGGAGCTGCGGTTCCACTCGGAGCACAAGCACAGCAAGCCCTACCAATCGTATCCCTATGAGCGGGCCGATAGCTTTCTCAAGAAGATCCGAAAGCTGGGCTGTTCCAGCAATGGCGAGACCTACATGGACCTGTTCAGAAAGGTTATCACCCAAGTCGGTGGGTAAAATCCAATAATTTACTGTGTTTTGGTTAAGTTTAATGGAAAACTAGGTCGACTATTGTATCTATTCAATCTTAGTATGAACCTTTGATTTATTTCCAAGTTTCGGGTTTTTTTTTTAGAAATCTTTGTCCTACCTTATAAAATTATGGTTGATCTTTCCGTTTCAAATATGCTTACTTTTGTAGTATTAATGGAAAATTGTATGAAGAAAAGAAATCGTTTCATAGTTGTTCTTGAATATAACCGAGTTATGCATGGGAGTATTTTTTAGATTTTAGCAGATGCATTTATCATATAGTTTTTTAGTAATCAAATATAATCAAATATGATACATGTTTCCAAAGATAGACATTTTTGAGTATCCTTTATAAAAGTCATATGTTGTGTTAAGAAATACTTGTACTTTGTTTCATTGAAATTCAACGTACATCCTTTAAATTAAATATATTTAATATATGTTTCTAAAGACAAAGTATATTTTTTTTAGGTTTATGTAAAATATTAAAAATACATCAATTAATGTTTTTTATCGAAATTCAACGCATATTCGTTTATTTTTAGGCAACGCTGTGGGCTATGTGCGCCTCCTGCAGGCAGGAAGCAAGAATGCCAACTTCAGGAGCCGTTCGTATAAGACCAGATTTGACAGCAGCTTCAGTTCCGGAGGATCTAAGTTGCACGAGGCCACCGAGGGATCCATCAGGGAGTACGAAAAGAGCCTGGGTCACATGAAGGAATGCTACTCGGATAGCACAAATTACTTTAAGGTATGTAAAGGGACTTGTTTTCCAATTATATGCGGATTACTAACAATAGCTATCTCTTGTTTCAGCTCCTCTTGCAAGGATTCCAGCCTTTCCTGTGCAACCCGCATAACCACCACCTCAGGACCTTCTACCTCATCACACCGGCGCTCATCATGAACTACATTGACTACCGAGTCAAGCAGAAGCTGAAGATCCACAAAAAGGACCTGGCCAAGATCTCGCTGTTCGAGGACGGCTTCGCCATTGGCCTGGTCTACATCCTGAACATGCTGAACCAGCAGACCGAGTTCCATGAGCTGGGCTGGAGTCAAACGACCACGCAGCACCTGAACGCGGAACGCTCCAAGGTGCGCGACATCCTGGCGCGCCAGCAGACGGCGGCGGAGGAGCAGCTGGACGAAAAGCTGCTGCAGACGCTGGCGATAACCGAACGACATGTGAATGCCTATGAACATGAATACAATCTACTGTATGCCACCCTGAGTAGCTCCGAGATATTCTTCCAATAAAACCACTGTTTACCCAAGCCAAAACACTCTAGAATCAGTAGTTGGGTGTCGTTTATTTACTTTTATTAAGACGAAAATACAATTCCGATTGCGGAAAACATCTTAGAACGTTGGAATATATGTGGATAATTAGCTTTAGAGCTGTAGGCCAATTTTAAACGTTAAACATTTTGCTAATGTCTCGTTCGTCTCTTTTTTTTCTATTTTACTATGGAAATGCGAAAGGTTACAGGTTTGAAGTATTTATTTAGCCTGATTTAAGAACTTCACTATCCAATTAATTAAACACTGTAACTGACAAAAAGGAGGCTCTATTTTTTATGTACTGAATTTTGGCCCCCATATACAATTTTTAATTGGCCAAAAAAACCCAATGGGAATATTTAAACATGTCTATTGAAAATATTGTTGTATTGTATTTCGTAATATTACAGTAATATGTAAAAAAAAAATGTTTTGGAGAAAATGCAAATGGTTTTCGTCTTAACAGATTTTTCTTCTTGTAATCTTGCGTTTTATTGTTTAGCGCAATCTTAAAGAGAACCAGAGTTAGCAACCATGATCTTCTTGGAGGTCTTGCCGGACTGGGAACCATAAGATTCGATCTTTTTCACCACATCCAGACCCTCGACCACCTCGCCAAAGACGACGTGCTTGTTGTCCAACCAGGCGGTCTTCACGGTGCAAATGAAGAACTGGGATCCGTTCGTGTTGGCGCCAGCGTTGGCCATCGACAGGATGCCGGAGCCGGTGTGCTTCAGCTGGAAGTTCTCGTCGGGGAACTTGTTGCCGTAGATCGACTTGCCGCCAGTGCCGTTGTGGTTGGTGAAATCGCCGCCCTGGCACATGAAGTTGGGGATGACGCGGTGGAAAATGGAGCCCTTGTAGCCGAATCCCTTCTCGCCGGTGCACAAGGCGCGGAAGTTCTCGGCGGTCTTGGGCACAACATCGGAGCGCAGCTGGAAGATACAATACGGGGGGAACCTCTATTAGTAAACAGGGAAATCATATACGATGTATACATATTTGTGATGACAACATTCGGGTATCATATTTCATAACAATTTTTGTTTGCTTAAATCCCTAAAAGACCCCAGTTTCTTCAAGGTTACTTTTTGAAGAAGGGTTTCCTAAAAAAAAAACTTATTATTATTTATGCATGATGATTTTTTTCCCCCCCTTAAAAACTGAATCATCACGAAGTTGGACGACCTTGAGACTATTTACATTTTTTTTGAGGACCTCAGCATTTTTGGCGCAATCTCAGCTGTTAATAATGGCGCGTCTTGGATTTTTTTGCCGCCATCTTTGAACCCCTGATAAAAACCACATTTTTGGAAGGTAGTTCCAAAGAATGTAAAAAATATAACCCTTTTAGTACAGCTGCTATACTCTTTTTCCCCTTTGTATATTATCTATAGCTAAAAAATATATGCTCAAACATTTCCAGCACATTCGAATGCACTGGAATTCGTTTAAAAGGCAGATAAACAGTTTTTCTAATAAACAAGACCTACAAACATGTAAAGTCAATTGTTTAATTTAGTTAAGTTTAGCATTTTCTTTTTTTTTTCTGAAGCCTTTGGGCGGAAATGTCTACAGTGAAAGAAAAAAAAAAAACAGGTACAAACCTGGAAATTTGAGCATACAATGTAGAGTTTCTGCCCACCGTATGATGTACATATGTTTGTGCGTATGTATATCCTATTGGAAAGTCCTAGACATGTGGGCAATGACTTTGCCCGGTCACCAAAAATACAGCCAGATGCAATGTCAACTTTTTTGTGCGGTTTTATGAATCAAATGGACATTACATCATCAACGGAATTAATAGTGAGTTCATTTTTGCAAACGGGTTTACAGAACTCGCGCATTCACACCCGAATATCTCTGTGTGTACACTGTACATACGCGTACAAACATACGTGAGTGACCGCTTGGAGGTTATGTTCCTGTATTGATCTGCGTGTGTGTATGGGGGGCTGCTTTACACGCATACACGAGTGGAATAATTTATATATATACCACCTTCGACATATATATACATACTTATAAATACCGGTAAAAATTGCACACCATTGCCGCAAAAGTTTGCCGACACGCCAATTAAATTAAGGAAAATTCCGTTCTATAAAGATAATACTTCTAATCGCTTGCGGTCTGCCCCTGCGGGGGGGGGTTAGAATTCCATGATATAGAGATAATTATGGGGAATTTCATTGTAAACGTTTGTTCTTCTGGCCAATTAGAATTTTAAAATGTACAGGGACCGCATTGTCATGCAATTACTTAGGCATGATTGGACAAATACGGGAAATAATTACACACTAGCTGCGAGTAAAGGAGCTATTTTTCCCACAGTATACACATACATATATATTTTAGGTACTTAAGTAGATCAAAAAAAAAAAAAAAAAGTATGTACTTGTCACTTGCGGCATTTCGTGGTAAATATGTACATAGGCATTTCCATAAATTAAAGCAGTTATTGCGCGAAACAAGAGGCTTTTGAAAAAAAATCACGTGTTTTCACTTTGTTCACAAATATTGTTTAAATAAAAAAAAAAGGAAATTATTTAAACTATTTAAACTCACCTCCATTGTGATCCTACCGAGGGGCTCGCCATCGGCGGTCATATCGAAAAATACCCTAGGCAAAGTACTCATCTTCGACGCTTTCGAATATTCACGAACAATCTGAATTCCAAATTGCAACTGACCCCTATTCGCACTGCACGCTGACGAAGCTAGGGTTATAGATTTCTTAGTTAAAATGGCGGACTCTGCAATGTGAAATGCCGCTGCCGACTTATACCGAAACTGTCGAATCAGAGTTGCACCGAAAGAGACCATCGTGTATGGAGGCCGACCGCATGTACGATACTACGATACCGCATACACGATGTCTGCCGGCGTTCCATTCCGCCCGTTTCGTTTCCCGGTGTAGCTGTTACATCACTTTAGGGCACCTATGAACGCACTTTTTTGGCTCGGTCTATTCCATTTCATTCCGCTCTTACCAGATCAGCTGATAATGTATCACTCATTGATGATCAGAATTCGTGATCACTTATCAAGAAAGGGAAGAGTTTTGAATTGTCGATAAAAATATCGATATATCATTGAGAAAAAATTACACAAATAGAGAGCACACTATCGGAATTATAATAACTATCTTTAGGATATTAATAATTGTCAAAGTATATTACTGTAAGCAAGCCTTGTAAAACAGATTAATGATAGATTATACCTTTTTTAACGAGATCGAGCGACAGTGCTTATACACTCTGCTTCACTTATCCTAGTATATCGATTGTTTTGCCGGTCACAACATCTGTTATTCTTATTTAAAATTGTGTTTGACATAAGTAGCTTTTGAAATTTACTTTTTTCAAATAAAAACTAAACTCTGCCAAGACTTAGAAATACGTTCATTTTTATTTGCAAAAAAATCCGTTTTATTTTAAATGGGGAACGATTGGAATTAAAAATTGCATGTTTCTACGTCCGAAAAAGTGGGCAACTGGTTACAGCTCTATGAAATTTTAACAGAAACCCTCAATTGCTGAAATTTTGCGATATATTTTAAAAAATTCAACAGTTTAGGGAACACCCGGAATTTTATTTATTTTGGCTAAATATCAGCTGTATATCGAAACTATTGCCACCATATACATCATATATAACAACCACTGATAAATTAGAAAACTGCCAACCTGTCCAAAAATTGTGGAAAACAAAATATTTAAATTTTAAGGGTTTTCGCGCGCTCTCCAAAACATATATTTTAGTCCGCTCATTCTTGGTAAAGCACAATTCTCAATGCCAATTTTTCAGAACTTCATTCCCTCTGGGACCCAAAGTTCTCAAGAATATTACCAAATATATTTATTTTTAAAGATATCACTTTATTTTTACAGTAATGATACGTATATTCATTTACAAAACATTTTCATTTTCCTTTTTCATATACATATATTGTAGTGTATTTCTTTTCCCAAACCCCCGTACCTTATCCACTATAAAATAGCGAGATTACCATAAACTGACCTCAATGAAATACAAGATTTGATACAAACTTAACTCGAATCATAGAAAGCCCCCTTGATAGATGATTAAATTTAAAAATAAAGCATTTGGGATGAACGCATGACATAGTAGCATTGTAGATTGGCCATTAATTACATATATTATATTGAAGGCAAAACCAAAAATCATTCTTACATACATGGGTACTTTGGCATGCGCAAACCCGAAAGCGATTGAACTCTGGATACATTGGATTGGCAAAGCAAGGCGAAAGCTAAAAACAGTGATTATCATCGTGCTTTTTGATTAAGCTGAAGCATTAAAAAAGTATAACAGATTCGATTTGATTCGAGTATAAACTTGCGGTCTTAAAACTAGGGAGATTTTCGAAAACAAAATCGCAAAATAAGCAAATAGAAAGCGAGATGAGGGAGAACATTATGGGTCATTTGCGGAAATGCCCGACTGGCTGCTGCGGCGGCAGCGGCGGCGACCAGGGGCGATCTCTGATGGTCCCGGCACAATGTTTGGTTCCTGATAAAGTTGAACATGGACTCGACGAGATTTGCCGGCGTGATATCCGAACACGTTTCCAATTTGCTGACCACGCAGGCCTGCAGGTTCTGCATCTCGTCGCATTGCTTTTCACCGACCGTCAGCTTGGGTATCGTCTTGATGCGATTGTCCTGCGGATCCTGCAGATTGAGATATTCGGCGAAGGTGTTGTTCACGCACTGCTGGATGTTCTCCTTCTGGGATTCAATGCACTCGGGACCCTTTTCGGCAATGAATAGGGCTATCTGATCGCCATCCTTGTGACAGACGAAATTTAGGAGGCTCTGGATGATCTGTTTGATCACATCCTGACCCTCACGCTCCTCGGTCGACAAACAGGGCACCAGCTGGGTGGTGAATGTGTCCACACATTGCACCGCATTGGAGCGCCTGCTGCAATACTTGTTGAAGACCACATCCAGTTCGCCCTTGGGACTGGCCTCCTGGATCTCCTCTTGCATGGCGGTATAGTTGACAATGCCGTTCAGGCATTCGGTGAGGACCACGAATCCCGATTCGATCTCACCGTAGGCCTGGCCACCAGCCGTCTCGCCGGCCACCTCGATGCATTTGTTGCGAAACAGCTCCTTGGCATCGTTTAAGCTAAAGTTCGACTTGGTTATCTGGTCGGGTAGTTGCGTCTGTATTTGATCCAGATCCAGTTGGGCATGTATGCCCTGTATGGTTAGGATAGCTATGCCTATCACACCGATTGTCTGGCTCCAAAATGTCCTGTTCATTTTGTGTATTGCTTTTTTTGTTGCCGTTTTTTTTTACCCTTTCTTTCCTGTTCCCTTTTTTCGTTTTCCCTTTTGTTCTCCTTGTAAGGTCAACCGCCGACGAATGAGAGCTTTGCACTGGAAACTATTAATTAAATTAGGAAATTTCTAAATTTCTATCCCACCCGTCGGCAAGTGATGGTTAATCGGCGGTGACACCATCGATAGTCGATAGCCAGAAGCCTATCGGCTTGGTTGGTCCACATCCGCAATCGACTATCGACTGCGACTTAATGCGCTCTTATCAAAAACACATTTTAAAATTATTACAGTTATGTTTAAGTAAGTATGGCTTGCAGTACAAAATCATTAAAGACACTTCATTTTACCGTGCCTTGTTTCGCAGTCAAATTTCAGTTAACCCTGCATACATGTTACAAAAGATATACAAGCAAAACTATATTATACATATGTATGTACCGCTTTAAATGTTTATGATTATTTCTTTATTTCAATAAGCAAAGCTTAAACTATCGATTTTCCATCCGATAACATTGACTTACAATTTTAGTTTGCCCGTTATAAATATACAAAATATATAAAGCCTAAACTATTAACCATACATATGTATACATTTATGAACTCAGTAAATGTTTATGATCAATATATTAATAATTTATTTTAATAAGCTAGGCTTAGACTATCGATTTGCCTACGATAACATTGATCGATTGGTGGTTCAAATGAACCAGTTCATGAAGAATTCATTTCGCCAGTCTTTGTTTATGTTTACATTCAAAAAGACCTGCGCAAACTCAGCATATATTAAACCGAGTCTAGGCCACTGAAATATGTGGAATATCATATGTGCAATATCATAGTCCGGAGAAAGCAAGGATGTGGATATGGCCTCTGAAGAAAGTACGCAAGTGGACGCCCTGATGATGGAGCCGATCTCCAAGTTGAGTATGCTGCTCACTGGGTTCTCAATTTTCTGGAGATTCGTATCCATCTTTATCAATTGGAGCCTGGCCTACGAGTATTGGATGGAGGAGGCCTACGGCTACTGCGGTTGGACAGTAGGCTCGATCTTGGTGCCCATGACGGTCACATCGGTTATATATATACACACGTAAGTACTCAGATATTTCCCAAAGGACTGAAGCTAATATAACGATTGATTTCAGCTTGAAAGCCGGTCATTCGGGGGAAAAACGCATCCTGGAAAGGGGAGTGTACTCAAACATTGTGATCTCGTACCTTTTTCGCGATGTCTACGCTCTAAACTATGCTCTTAAGTATACGGAGGCAAAAAGGCGGGATGATCAGCAGGAGGAGATCAGGTGAGTCAGCCGATCTCGTCGGCCTTTTTATTCCATATTAAGCCGAGGTCGTATTGGAATTTTCAATGGAAAATAGTTCTATTGTCTGGAGTTTTTTTTTCCTATGGTCTTTTATTTTTTAACGATTTTCTTAATTTGTATTTTTTAGATATTATCAAAAACTTACGACGGAAGAGTGCAATGTCAGCTTTGTGCGGCTTTTCGATTCATTTTTGGAATCCGCACCGCAGAAAATACTACAGCTCGTTATAGTTTTGCGATCGATCAAGGACTTTACATGTAAATGGGTGATATTTGTATTTATATTTTGATATTCATATATGTTTGATATCCCCCGACACCAAAACTTTATACTTGAAATTACAAATTTCCTGGATAATCTTGTTTCCTGTTACACTTTCGAAAGGTAACTTGTTAATTATTTAGCCAAGCATTAAAAATCCGGGGATAGTGAAATTCAGAAGAGGTATGTAGGCAAATCCGAATAATTACTTAATTATTTTTCAGACTATCGCCTGATTGCGTTCGTCGTCTACTTTGGCAACATAGCGTGGTGTATCCAGGCGTACAACCACTCCAATCGCCTGGTGCAGTTGGACAAACATGATATTGCGGCCAAGGGAAGATCCCTGCAATTTCTCTTCCTCCTCTGTCTAACTGGTTAGTAGTCACCCAGGGTAAACCAAATATATAGTAGTCTGCTTGTATTATTTTGTAGTTTCGAGAACGCTTTGCATAGCATATGTGGCCAGTCTCTTTCCCATCGAAACACTGATCATCTGTGCGGCGCACGCCTGCTTTTGTGGCACGATTGTATTTTTTGTGGACTCCCCCATGATCGCCGAATCCCGCTTTATGAACTACCTGTACTGCCTTTGCTTTGGCGTAGTGTACTTGTTTATTTTCACACCCGTTAAGGATGCACCAACCAAGTATAAATACGTATTCTACCTATCATTCTGCCTTTTGCAAAACACACTCGCCTGCGCCCTGTACATACCCCTATATCTTTCCATTGCCATTATTGCCTTGTACGTGATCGGAATTATGCTCATAGTATTCTACTACACCAACTGCCATCCCAATACCATACCAACTTATTTTTAAAGTAGTGTAATCTCTTGATAATAAACGTTTTTCAATAATTTTGGAAATTACTGATTTTATTTGGGGTTTAACTGATGAAAAGATGGAGTTGCTTTAGTTATTTTTCATGACATTTTGTTATGTTACATACAATTTCATTTAAGTTTTTGATTTTTACTTTCTTTGGCTTTTCCTATCGATAGTATTCAAACTCCAGCAATTCGATATACCTTGAAAATATTAAAATTTTTGATTTTCTTAAATAAAAATAAGTTCCCTACAATTTCAGTATTATAACGCAGTTAAAAACATGTAATTTCCTTAAATGTAATTAAAATTTATTTGAAAAAGATTAATAAATATTTATTTATTTAATTTCCCAGGTTTCCTAATTTCAGTGACTTTCATGTGAACCAAAATAAATAATAATAACACATAATTGATGTATCGCTGAGCTGAATTTCAATTGCGCATGCGCAACGACCCAATTTGGAACTAGTACCATTCGGAATCGGTCTCTGAGAGGGAATTCCGTTTGGGGGCCCAATTAAAACGGTTCCCCCAGATGAACCGAACCGAACCGGTTCGGACTCGAAGCTAGACTTAGCCCAGCTAGTTGGCATTGTATATTTCATGCAGCTCGTTAACTTTCACTTCGGTTACAAGGGGCGGAGACAAAGGCAAATCGCAATACGATTTCAAGAAAAGATCAGGATCGGGATCAGGATCTCAAGAGCGGTACTCGGCAACGGAATCGAGATTGGGATCGGAATCGGGAGTGATGTGAATACGATACATACGCCAAGATAATGGCATCCAAATACGAGCGCATACTGAGCGATTGCAGGGCGAAGAACGTGCTGTGGGAAGACCCCGATTTCCCCGCTGTTCAATCGTCCGTCTTCTATTACCAAACGCCTCCGTTCACCTTCCAATGGAAACGTATCATGGATCTGGCCGACAATGGATCGGGAACTGTATCCGGATCGGGATCTCAACCTGTATCTCCACCGGTGTTTCTCAACGAGACGGCCGAATTCGATGTGGTGCCTGGTAAAATGGGTGATCGCTGGCTGGTCTCCTGCCTGGGGCTGCTCAGCTCCCTGAGGAATCTCTTCTACCGGGTGGTGCCCGCCGATCAGACCCTGACCAGTGCCCACGGAGTCTTTCGCTTCCGGTTGTGGTGGTGCGGCGAGTGGGTGGAGGTCCTGGTCGACGATCGACTGCCCACCATCAATGGTCGACTGGCCTTCATGCAGCCACAGGCTTCGAATTGCTTCTGGGCCGCCCTGTTGGAGAAGGCCATTGCCAAGTTGCACGGCTCCTACGAGGCCCTCAAGTACGGCACCCGTTCGGATGGACTCACGGATCTCCTTGGTGGCGTTGTCCGGCAAATGCCCATTCTGGCCGACACCATCCGGCCGCAGACTCTGAAGGAACTGCTGACCACCACCTGCATCGTCACCTGTCTGGCGGACAAGAGCGCCTCCGTGGCCAAGAAGAATCTCGCCGAGCGCATGCCCAACGGGATACTGGTGAACGTTAACTACAGGTGTGTAACTATGTAGAGCTAGGGGTTCCTTTCTTAACAGTTGGTAACCCAATAACATGTTGAGTTTCTTATAAATCTTTTCCAATCAAATTCCTTTTAAAGAGGTTTCTTAATATTTTCACATAATTTATCTGATTCTTTGTAATTTGTACATTAGTACATTGTTTCTAGAGTTTTTATAACTATGGGTTCCTTTCTTAACGACTGGTAACCCAATATCATGTTCAGTTTCGTATAAATCTCTTCCAATCAAATTCCTTTTAAAAAAGGATTTATTTTCTTTATAACTAATAACCCAATATCATGTTCAATCTCTTATAAATCTTTTCCAATTAAAGAGGTTTCTTGATATCCAAACATAATATATCTGATTCCTGGTAATTTTTGAGATTGGTTCATTAAATATTTCGTTTTTTTAGAAATTTTTTACCAATAATTAATTAATTAGGTATCGCTTAACCAAAACTAGCACTTAACAAATCGAATACAACATATGTATGATAAAAGTGTTCTGTAAAGTAAGGTCTTAAAATTAGCATTTATAAATGGAAAAGTTTTTCCACTACTGTAAGAAACAGAACTAGCTCTTAACCAAAATAAATTAATTAATGCACTTTAAAATAGGGTAAAGGGCGATTCCTAAAGTATTTTTCCTAAATTAGCATATATAAATGGAATCATTATCATACAAATGGGATTATCCCAAAGCTATAAAAAGAACTCCCGTAAAAAGTGGGAGACTGATCTTTAATGAACTGATAGATTCAAGAAAACGACAACATTTTCTGAAAAGAACTTGATTTTTATGTGAATGCATATAATTATGAATTCAAGTTTAAGTGTTTAAAAAACTATCCAAGTAATATCTATATACCTACCTAAAAACAGTGTTAAACTTGATATTATACCTGATACTTGCAGACTCTCCAGCCTGGACAAGGTGAAGACCCTGATGGGCGACTCGGTACAACTGGTGTGCCTAAAAGACACGTTCTCGAGCAAGCCGTTCGGCGAGAAGACGCACTTCCTCGGCGACTGGGCGCCATCATCCAAGACGTGGGAGCGGGTCTCGCAGGTGGAGCGGGCGCGCCTCATCCGCCAGCTGGGTCCCGGCGAGTTCTGGCTATCGTTCTGCGACTTTGTGGAGATCTTTACCATCATGGAGGTGGTGTACCTGGACACGGAGACGTCCAATGACGAGGAGATGCTCAAGAGTCGTCCGCTGCACTGGAAGATGAAGATGCACCAGGGTCAATGGAAGCGAGGCGTCACCGCCGGTGGTTGTCGCAACCATGAGTCCTTCCACATCAATCCACAGCTGCTGATTTCGGTGCAGGATCAACAGGATCTGGTGGTGGCTCTCAATCAACACACAGCCGTGGAACCCAAGGTCATTGGCTTTACCATGTACAACTGGGATGGCGACTACATGCTCAGCGAGTGCCTGCAGAAGGACTTCTTTAAGAACCACGTGAGCTTCCTAAACTCGGACTATGGAAACACGCGGCACGTTAGCTATCACACGCACCTGGAGGCGGGTCACTATGTGCTCATACCCACCACCTATGAGCCGGCGGAGGAGGCCCATTTCACGGTCCGCATCCTGGGCACCGGCTCCTTTCGGCTCTCCTGCCTGGAGACGCAGACCATGATACTGCTCGATCCATTCCCGGCGCTTAAGAGCTCGGATACCTCGGATCGAGGCTCTGGTGGGGGGCAGAAGGTGAAGAGCGTGTGCCAGTATGAGCCGGTCTACATGCAGCTGGCCGATGAGAACAAGACCATCAACTGCTTTGAGCTCCATGAACTCCTAGAGGCCTGTCTGCCCAATGACTATATCAAGGGTTGCGCCAACATCGACATTTGCCGGCAGGTGATCGCCTTGCAGGACAGGAGCGGCAGTGGCAGAATCACCTTCCAGCAGTTCAAGACCTTTATGGTTAATCTGAAGTCCTGGCAGGGCGTCTTCAAGATGTACACCAAGGAGAAGGCGGGCATCCTGCGGGCGGAGCGACTGCGCGATGCCCTCTGCGACATTGGCTTTCAGCTGAGCACCGACATCATGAACTGCCTGATCCAGCGATATATCCGTAAAGACGGGACCCTCCGGCTCAGCGACTTCGTGTCCGCCGTCATCCACCTGACCACCGCCTTCAATCAGTTCCACCTGAAGAACTACAGCCAGGTGAATGTGATCGAGGTCCACCTGCACGACTGGATAAAGAGCATACTGAGCTGCTGAACTTATGGAATCCCTCTTGATTAATCTTTTTTTTTGGAAATCTCTAGATTTCTTTTGTTTTAAATAAGGATGCTACAAGGATCGATCACCAGTTTCGCTTGATTTCTATTTATATGGTTTCCTTCTCTCCAATGCAATATATCTTTAATCTCTCTTTTTTTTTGTAATCCTAATCTTAAGATTTCCTAGTTTAACCCTAGCTAACCCTTCCTAAAACCATATCCAAAACTGGCCTTATAGTTTTAAATCAAATCATTTTTCATATGAGCGAGATCGGTAATGCGGTTGCAGGTTTATGTATGTACTACTGAGAATTTTATTTATTGTTCTTATGGCTACAATTAAACGAGCGCTGAAGGCGAGACGTGTTCTGAGTATTTTCAAAATCTATGCATGTTTATTAAATCCCTCCCCAGAACTGGGGAGGAAGGACTCCCACGGGTATAGTAGGTCTATATCCCATATGCAGATACAATAGTTGGCCTTTTCGATCAGCGAAATCGAATCGAATTGCGCGATTAGTTAGATTATCTGACGTATAGTTAAGGTATTTATATATATAAAAGGAGTGTGTAGGTCTGTGTACAAGCAATTGAGAGCGATGCGAGTATTATGTGTGCATTATAGTACACCAGCGGATATAATCCATAGTAGGCTTAAAAAGTAATTGCATGTGCATGTGGGTCTCTATAGTGAAATTGGTAACGATTACAGATGCAGTAACTCTGGTTCCCGCTTTAAATTCCGTTGTATCGTAGTTATATCATATCATATTCCGATAAGATATACGAATTCCTAATTGTTCCATGGACTTACTGCTCTTGTGACCCGCGAAAACAACCCACACTTGTGCATCACCTC
The DNA here is from genome assembly GCF_043229965.1 of Drosophila suzukii. Taxonomy (NCBI): domain Eukaryota; kingdom Metazoa; phylum Arthropoda; class Insecta; order Diptera; family Drosophilidae; genus Drosophila; species Drosophila suzukii. The sequence continues at coordinate 12,479,191 of NC_092084.1, read as the reverse complement.
TTAAAATAGTCTAGAATATCAGCGTGTGTAATCACTACCATCTGTAGTTTGTGTTGGACAACGTGACCGGGAAGATCCCGTCTGCTCCGATCCCCGTAATCCTTATCCAATTGAAATGTACAAAACGCAACTCAAGGGCTCCCCAATGGACGTAACATTTACATGGATGTACCATTTTGGGAGGAGGCATCGCTGATGCGGCGGGACAGCGTCGTCTTGCGGCTAATGGACTTGGAGTTGCCGATCTGGTTGGAGTTGTAGTTGGAGCTCGATCCGCCACTGGTTGGGGTGTCATTCGATGAGTCGGTGGTCCGCAGTGCAGACCGCTTCAGGGAGCCGGTGACCTCGTGGGGCTCCTGGTATCCCGAGTCCATGTCATCGTGGTAGGAGTCCATCAACGGCGTGGGATCCTCGTAGTCGTAGTCAACGAAGCCATTGTTGTCAAAGGACTGGAAATGGTACAAAGTGCTTGGGTTTAGTTTAGAGAACTAAAGTATTATTTCAAAGCTCTTCTAAACTAATTTTTGAAACCGTAGTGGTTCACCATGAAGACCATAATTTAAAGATATCATATCATTTATGAACTTAACTTTTATTTAAAATTTCTAAAAATTTTAAGAATTTAATTAGCATTTTGATGATATTATGATCTTTCAAACATTAAATATTATAAAATCTCAAATAGTTACCATAGTATCGTATCAATTTGCTTTTTGTATGGGTCTATTATAAGACCCAAGCCTTACGATAGCCAATGTATGTTATAAAAAATAAAAGAAAAAGTTATTTTGATCCCAAAAACTTGTAATATTGATTTTAATCGGTATCATATTGTTCATTTTTAGAACATCAAATATTATAAAATGACAAAAATATCATCGTATCGTCTAGAGTTGTTCTTGTATGGTTCTTATAACCCCCACCTCAAGATATACTACATATTTTGAACAAAGAAAGTCCTATCTCTTTTTTTTCTGGTAGATCTATAGATTTTATATCCTTACCTTGACAAACGACTGCGAGTGCTTCTCGTAACCGCGGAACACCTGACTATGGGACTTTCCGCGGTAGTCCACCGACTCGTAGTGCCCGTCCTGGGAATTCTCGATGATGAAGTGCCGTGTACCATGGGGCGTTAGGGTGGCCCACAAGAGACGGCTATCGTTGACCAGCTGACTCTGGAGGAGATCCCTGCTGTTGGCCGTGGCGCAGGGATACAGTATTCCGCCAGATGTGAAGGCATTCGATTTGGTGGCCTCGCCAAGGGCATTGATGGCCGTCTGCTTGATATTGGCGTCATGGTACGAGAAGAAGGAACTGATGGGACACAAAGGAAATACCAGGATTAAAGAGGAACAAGACCAAAATAGAGATGACCTTACTCTCTACATCTAATGACGATGAGGGCCAGGAAGCAGCCAAACACAAAGATCCCAATGCAGGACGAGACGAACAGCCAGACGTTCTCCAGACTCTTGGAATCGCTCCTCACCAGCTCCATTAGGGCATTGCCGCTCTCGTTGTGCTGCATCCCATGGCCACACATGAAGGCCGCGAAGCACGGCTGGGACTCATTGGAGGGCACCAGGATGTCCACCGTCGCCGGTTTGGAGATCAGGAAGGACGGCAGCGGTGGCGGCGGCATCGATAGGATAAAATCCGGTGGCGGACCGGCCAACTGGTCACAGCTGCCCACACAATTTCCAAGTATTATGTTCATGATAAAGCTGAAAGGATCCAAAGAATCAATGCCGAATGCCCATGTACCCACTCCTTAGCTCGGATATTCATGTGTATCTGTTCCTGTGTTGTGTTTAGATTCATAACACCGTTTTTGGGGGTAGGTTTTCTACTACTACTACTACTACTGCTACTACTGCTAACTACGAATTTCCTAATTGCAGCCCAAAACGTTCTTATTTTGTGGGCTATATTGCTAAATAAGACTGCTGTTATGCTAAAATATCTAATATTTTAAAGTTCCTAACTTTCCCCTCTCAAAAGTTTTTCAATACACAAGAACAAACACAACCATCCATAGAAAATTCCATTACATCCCAAAGAAAGTTGGTGTTTTGAGTACCTATACCCTACTTGGGTTTTACTAAATCATAACACTAGGGAATCTTTTGCAGTCCATTAACAGGCAATTATTTTGATGTAATTAATATTAAAAACAGTTTCGAACCTTTCAACACAATGCCTTGACTTGTGTCAAGGAAATCCCAGTCAGAACTGAGTGGTAGTAACTATCCCAAATACAGGGCTCTCCTCTCCATCCGAAGTGCGCGCGCAGGTCCCCCCGAAATGGGTAAAATCGGTAGCTTTAGCAATACCTTTAAGTCCGTAGACAGTTACCCCCGTGCCTTTGGACACACCCAGGTATGATTATGATGCACATGCATAGGTATATGTTTTCAAAACATTGCTTATAAAATTGTTTATATAAGCAAATCAAGTTGATTAACTTTTAAACTATTTAATGTCCTTTTCGCATGTTTTAAAAAAAATGATCTAAAGGACTTTTCAGAAATATTCCAGTTCAACCCAATAAAAATAAAGTGTTTACCTAATCCATATATATTATATACTTCTCGAGATAATTTCAATATATTTTTTTTAGCAATGAAGCTAAGTCAAAAATTTAATAGCGACCTATTTCAAAAGGACTTTTTGAATTATTTGAGGTTTTCAGGGCTTTTTTTTTGGGTTCGGATCTAGGATGTAGGAGGTAAAGCACTCAAAAACTTTAGCTTTGTTATTTTTAAACCTTCGTCCCCTTTTTCTAAATGTTTAGTATATTCGCAAACACTAAGAGACAAAACATGGTACTATTTCCTTTTTTGTAAGCAATACATATTTTTTGTTAAAGTTTAAGTAAAGGGAACTAAATCATTTGATTTATGTTATTTATTAAGACCTATTTATGATCACAGCCCACATATCATATCATATCAAAGTCGAAACATTACATAGGTAGGATTTATAGGTACATATCTTTTAGATACTCTCTATATAAAAGAAAACATATATTTAAATATTTATACAAGTTAATAGCCGTAGGTGGTAGCTTTTGTAACAATGTGCTAAAAAAAAACAAAACCGAATCAAAATTCAGCCTATATATTTAAGGTCATAAGATTATTTAGCTTTAGTTATTTTTTGTCAGTGTAAGTCATGACGACGCCGGCAACCAGGGCCAAAACGGTAAATCCCTGAGCGGCGATTCGAGTGCGCATCATGATCTGCGACATCTTGCGGTTGCCAGTGCGAAAGTTGTATAATCCGGCTGTGAGCGCTGCTGTGGTGGCCAAACATCCTGCAAATAAACAATTGCACAAATAATGTTTTGTTTACATAACCCAGACCGCTTGAATGAGCGGCGCAGCGCGGCAAAAGAAAACTCACCCAATGGCACCAGCGGGTTCTCCTTTATCTTGCGCTGCAGCTTCTCCTTCGTCGTTTCGACCTCGGCAATGGGTCCCAGATCCTGGCGCAATTGGATCCAATCCAGCTCCTCCTCCGGCAGAGAGACTTGAATTTTGTTCGACATATCGCGAATATTTCAATTAAATATTGACAAAACAGTAGCTGCAACAGTCGAATTATATTATTGAATTAGAGATGGACACCGTGACACAAACAGAAATGGGGGCGTTCACACTATGCAGCCGATAAATTTCTCACGACGTAAATCTTGTCACCCTACAAATCACGAGTAACAGTTCGAAAACTATAGTTTACAGCCGAATTAATTAAAAGCAGTTTTAGTTCAAGTAAAAAAATAAATTCCTTGGCATTATGATTAGACAACAGCCAACCTACACATGCAAAAGAAATTGCGTTTTGACACAACAAAACAAAATAATTTAGTTCTAGTGTAAACAGGACTTAACACAAACTGCCACCAACGGCTTGGAACCATTTTATTTTAAAAACAATTTAATTTTAAGAAATATAAAATGTACTAAAGTATTATTTGTTTTTAAAATGATATGCAACGTTTTGAATTTCTTTTTAATAATAGTAAGCATTTTTTTGGTTTTAAAATTATGATTTTGTTATTTAATATGTTTAACAAAATAATGCCAGACATTTTTTTTATATCCACAATATCAATAACAAAAATGTTATATAACTATGACTTTAGGCAATAAAAATAATAATATTATTATTTTATTATTTAAAAATTGACATTTACTGTTGGAAAAAAGTAAGGTGAATTTTCAATTTAAACTTCGCGGTCCTAACATTTCAGGGTAGTTATTTTTTCTTGAGATGGCAGAACTGTTAATGACATACTCGTATAGGCCAAATTGATTCAGAAAAATAAATAAAAAATTTTTATTTTACAAAAAAAAATTAACCAAACTTTTTGCCCACAGTAGAATAGTTAAATGGTTTTGAATAAAAATTCCATGATTTTATCTACAAATATGTTTAACAATATAAACATCCTTAGCAAAAAAGAAAAACAATTTTTAATTTTAACAATACAAATAATATAACAAAATATGTTTGATATTTGCAATAATTTTGTTTTGAATTAGGAAATAATCATGGAAAATGTTTTAAAAATGGCCAAAAACCACTTCCATTTTACGGAAACGGGAACATGGCTGGTATTTTTAGCGGCTGACTAAAAAAAATATTAAACTTGAGATGTAAAAAAATTCTCACGCCCAGAAACAAATGTAATGCTTAAGCCAATTAACAATTTGCGAAACAATAAAAAACCTTTTTTAATGACCAATATAATTGACAAAATTTGTTTTTTGGGTTTTTCTGACCTCACCAATACCCTCACACACACATGGCATGGCTGCATTTTTTTTTCTCAAACATGCCTCTCTTTCTCGAAACGAGAGCGAGCGAAAAAGAGAGGAAAGTACAGTCAGACGGTATAAAATGAAAATGTGTATGTAGCGGGTAGCTGCGATGTGTATGTGCCGTGTGTTTGCGTTCTATACGTATATGCCTGGTTATGTATCGATGTGTTTGCATTGATGCATATCGTTTTTGTAGAATTCGTATGGTACATACGTACAGGCCTATGTACATGCTGATGAATGTGGCATGCTGTTATAAATAAAATATGTTTAAAATACATTTCTGGCCCCAGCTGTAAGTTATGTACATATGTATCTATGTAGTTCGAAAAAACCATTTGCACGTACGTACGTAAGTATGTACATGTGCATACATACAGTTTTGTATTTTTCCCACACTCCATGGAGTGAGTATGTACGCAGGGCCCAGGCAGAGCGCACAGCGTTTATGTACATACCCGTGTGTACGTATGTATGTACGAAAGTAACAAGCCAAAAACATTTTATAAGGCCTTTTCCCTCCACCACGTGTATGTACATATGTATGTAACGGCAGCAAACGGCTGAAAACGGCTCTCCCTCGCTCTCTCGCCGCACACACACACGAGGCTCTCACCATTGCGCATACAGTTCAACGCATACACATTTATTCGCTCATTTAGATTTGGAAGCAGAAGCACAGTAAGCAGAGACGGCAATTCAATTCATTTTCATTCGTTGTTGGTACTCTCTGTGTGTGTTTTCAATAAAGCGAGCGGCGCGCGAACCGAGCCATAAGCCAAAACCATACCATACCATATACCATACCACACCATATATTCTGATATTCTGATATTCTGTATTTTCCGCATCGCATTCGCATTGATACGATACGATACCAATTACTCTGTATAGTGTATAGTGTATAGTAGTGTATATACCAACAAAAAAAAAAAAAGAACACACAAGCGATACAAGCGTATGTGCAGTGCTGTTTGTTTATTTTTTACAAGCTAAAAACAAACGACAAAACAAATCAGCCCAAGCCGCGAGCGTTTCGCGCTAAACAATACAAAGAAAATATAAATAATAAAAGGAAGAAACAAAACCAAAACCAAAAACGTGTGTGAACAGTGTGAATTTGGAGATTTTCGAATTTTTAAATTCGAATTTTTTTTGGCTTGTAGCGTACCTCGAAGCGTACATACATACATACATACACTCGTAGCCGTGCATACATACGTGCAATAATCAATACAATACGACGTACAACAAACTGCGTAGAACAGTATTAAAACTAAAGAAAAAAAAAGACAAAAACTGGCTTAAGACTTGCGTTCGTGTGCGTTTTACATACACACACACACACAATATACATCTTCGTGCAAGAAAGAAAGTTACTAATTAGGACTAAAAGTGAAGGAAATCGAAGGGAGGACTAACTATAAAGCCTATCCACCAGTAAAACAATCGGACTCGATCCGATATTCACAGTTATGGAACACTTTCATCAAATACAGGTAAGCAGGTATACGGCGTTTTATTTAAAACGCACAAACACACATACATATATGTATCACAAACACGCATACATACATATACAGTCGCGTTTATGTGTATGGGTTGCCGCGTTTTCGCTTAACTAAAACATTTTCCCGCCAAACCACTAAATATAGTTAATAAAACTATATAAACTGTAAAAACTAGGATATTTTGGCACCTGATTGTGGTTTGTGCCCACACAGAGACATACTAACATATGTACATGCTTGAATTTTGGTGCATGTTCATTGTGCATACATACGTACATAGCGTCTAGCTTTTGTTTTTAATTAATTAGTTAGCCCAGTATGTTTGTGTGTAAATGCATTAGGAGCACGCCTATGTGTACATATGTGCATACAAGTATGCATACAAACAAAAAACGACGCCGTACAATCAAAATTGTATTTTGCGTGCGCATCCAAGTCCGCCATTTTTCTTATTAGTTTGTATAAATATACAAATGTATTTATACCGTTTGTAAGAATTGTAAGTGCTTCTGTGTAAATGTTGTTGCATTTTTGTGTGTTGTTTTTTTTCATGTTTAAATATGTACATATGTATGTACATACATATGTAGAATGTACGTTGCCAAATGTTGGCGTAATGCGATGTACGCACGTTTGTTTGTATATATGCAAAAAATGTATACGACGTGCATACATACGTACATATCTATGTGAAAACCTGAATATGAACACCAAAATCACAGCTTGCGTAATCCGAAATTGGCTATATTTTCCACCCATGTGTGCATAAATCCATATTAATACGTATGTACGTGCAAATATTTGGCCATGCTTGTATCAGTCAGCATATGTATGTATTTGTTTTTACCAATGTATGTATGTACATGTGCCCCTACATAAAATTGTAACATACATATAATATAGGGTTTTTATTTGTATTGCCAGAAATATTTGAAATTGGCAAGGAAAACGGCTATTTTCAGCTTAAAAACTGTATGCTTTCGGTTCATTCATGAGGCCCTGGTTCTCTGCGCTTTAGGCCCTGGAATCGGAATCAAAACGAAGATAATCCGATCCGATTCACAAAAAGGGAACCGGTTCTTCTCTTTCCCACCAACATGTACATACTTCCATTGCATTTTCATGCCCGATTCATGTAAAAGCTTTTTATCACCGGCGACATCAGCTGGTTGGATACTTAATTGTAACTTGTAAACAAATCAAGTAACAACCTTGATAATGAAATACCCCCCGTCAATTGGGAAAACACCACTCCATTGCCTTTTCTTTTGAAAGCATTCAGGTGTAAATTTGTCAAAAATTTATCGGTATTTGTACAATGTACAATGTATAACGATTATCTACATGTTTACTTACATGAAAAATGAATGAAAAGGATAACGCCCTCATTCAAACTAACCTTAAAAGCTTATTATAAATGTTAAGCAGTAGGTAATCTATGATATTCTGGGGTTTAAAGGGTTTCGGTATTTGTATTTAGGTAATATTGATGGTATATTGATTATGTTTGTTTAATAAGTATATTCATTTTCCTATTTCCGATTTTCCCCATGAATGATTAGGTATCTTATTCGAACCTTCTGTCATCTAAATTTATAGGGATACAGACAAAAAAGATGGTTTATTATTGATTTTCCTTGTTGAGAAAAGAGTTCTTAAAGTCTTTATATAAAGTGAATACATTTTTATTGGTTTCTATAGCTTGGGAAAGAGGTTTATTGGTCTCCATAACAAAATAATAGGTAGTTTTGGACTGTCTCTGGTTTAAAAAGGCGATTATTAAGGGGTCAAACGTAAAGGTTTCTCCGTTTTTTGGTTGTTTCCAATGGTAAACTCAAAGTTTTACACATTTCAGTCGACTTAGAGTACTACATATTCCCAGAAACATCCACTTTGCCTATTGTGTTGATCCTGCCCTTGCCCCTGATATATTTACAAACACTATACTCGCTGATCCACACAACTCACAACCATCAATGCTCACTAATTGCTAGTCTTAAGGACCAACTTAGTGGCTAGTGCGATGCCAGACTGAAATGATTGTAGCTTAAGCACAAAAACCGACTGGCACCGCACTAACAATGCACTAATAATGAAACACCATCAACCAACTATTGATCAGCAAACAATTCAACACTATCAGCAGCAACTGGCTGCTCAGCAACAACAACAAGTACAACAGCAACAGTTGCAACAGCACCAGGTGGTGGTGCAGCAGAATCAACAGCAGGCGCACCAGAATAGCTCCAATACCACAGCCGGCGTGGGCACCCAACAGCTGTTCACATACAAAATGGCCAGCAGTTTTCCCAATCCGGCCACAACGATGGCCCAGGTGGTGGCCACCTCGAATGCAGCCGGCACCACAGGCTATGACTATCGTCTAAATATGGCACAGGCAGCCGCAGCAGCCGCCGTACCGGGCTCCCAATGGTGGTACTCGGCCGCCAATCAGGGCCAGGTCGATGCCAATACGGCGGCGCAACTGCAGCACCAGCAGCAGCAACAGCAGCAGCAGCAACAACAGCAGCAGCAACAGCACCAGCAGCAACAACAGATGCAACAGCAGCAGCAGCAACAGAATGTCATCAACTCGGTGGCGGTAAGTAGCGGGGATCTCAAGAATTTGCACTAGAAGGGTTCTAATAAACATACTTTTTCGATATTTCTAACTTACAGAGCCCCATGATCAGAGGCAAGGCAGATGCCAAGCCCAGAGGCCGAATGACCGCCTACGCCTACTTTGTACAAACTTGCCGAGAGGAGCACAAAAAGAAGCATCCCGATGAGACGGTTATATTTGCCGAGTTCTCACGAAAGTGTGCCGAAAGGTGGAAGGTAAGTACTTCTAAAGCCAGCCCAAATCTGAATAGCTTTGTTATAAAACGTACTCCCATTTTCCTAGACAATGGTTGACAAGGAGAAGAAGCGTTTCCACGAGATGGCCGAGAAGGACAAGCAGCGATATGAGGCCGAGATGCAAAACTATGTGCCGCCCAAGGGAGCGGTGGTGGGCCGTGGCAAGAAGAGGAAACAAATCAAGGATCCCAATGCTCCAAAACGTTCATTGTGAGTTCGTAGATCAAAAACAATTATCCTAACATTTAAACTTACTAACTGCCAAAATGAGAAAATTAATGGATTGCAATAATAAATGATAATCTTTTGTTTTAAACATAGGTCTGCGTTCTTCTGGTTCTGCAATGATGAGAGAAATAAGGTGAAGGCACTCAATCCCGAGTTTGGAGTGGGCGACATTGCCAAGGAGCTGGGAAGAAAGTGGTCCGATGTGGATCCCGAGGTCAAGCAGAAGTACGAGTCGATGGCAGAGCGAGACAAGGCTCGATATGAACGCGTAGGTTTTGGCATTTTACTTTTTAAGAGACCTTTGCTTATATAGATATTGTATTTATGATTACAGGAGATGACCGAGTACAAGACGAGCGGGAAAATAGCCATGTCCGCACCGTCGATGCAGGCGTCGATGCAGGCGCAGGCACAGAAAGCCGCGTTACTTGCCGCCGCTGCCCAGCAGCAACACCAGCAGCTGGAAGAGCAGCACGACGACGACGATGGGGATGGAGATGATGACGAGAACCAATAGGTTTAGCAGTAAATACTCTTCACTATTTATACACACGCTCGTTGTCACGATGGAGATGCAGAACGATGAACATGATAACGTTGGTCGATCTATTCTCAGGTTGGCCAATGTGTGTTGAATATATATTTATATATATAAGGGTGTTCCTTTTTAGAGGTTCCGTTTACCGGTAACATAAACAAATTGTCACCATTTAATTCAGATTAAAAAATAGACTAACAATAAGGGCGAAAAAGGTTCTAATTTTTAAGGATGTGCTTGGATTTCTTGTGAATCTCGAATGGAAAATGAGTGGTCTTGGTCTCTTTCGAAAGGATTTTTCACTCCCAATGTCCAGCTAAAAATCCAACTAGCACAGACATCTCTTGAACATTCAAAAGAGGGGTTTTTTTTGAAGAAGAAGTAGGCTATAAAAACATTGTTCCTAGTGTATTTCGAAACAGCACGAAATCTCAGGAGATTCTGTGAAACTTGTGCGATTTCTTCAAGCGATTTGCTGCAAACCAACCGAGGGCAAAATCTCTACAGATTTCTGTGATTGAAAAACCAAAGCACAAATTGTTTACTTTTTATTTTTTTTGGTATTTTTGTGAGAATTTGATTGTTATCGGGAAATGGAACCTCTAAAAAACACCTATTATATATATGTAAATGCATATATATAAATAATATATAATTTTTTTTTTTAACATAAGTAATCAAATTTCCATGAATTATGAAGATAAATCACAAAGAAACCTTTTATAAGTTCTATGTTAAGATGAATACGATTAAGTATGGTTAGATTAAAATGACACTCATCTGTCTGCGAACCTTATTTGTGCTTCAGTGCTAAGTTTCTCCTAAACGTAATAAGAAGAATTATTTTATAAATTGAAGAAATTCATCATGATGTCATTCGTTCTCAGCAACTATGAAGGTTACCACTACATTTATAAATATTGGTACATATTTCCCATTTATTAAAGTTAGATTCACCATAATGAAACTACAATTAATGCGTTCGAGTTTATATGTCCCCAACAAGAAAAGAAAACAAACTCAATCAAACGTGATAATGTGAAATACTTAACTCAGTGGCGGGTGATATCTCGATCTATCTATTTTTTGCCTCTCTAAACCATACGAATATATAAATATTTAAAAGCAAAAAAAAAAACAGGAAGAAACTCATTTCAGTTCATTTCATATTCTAATTACTTTCATTTAGCAGTTCAGTTTTGCGATTCTTGAGTTAGGATCCTTGGAGAGATTTGGGTTTGTGTTCATTTGTAAATATATACATCAATTATAATAGCCACGATCATAAGATTCAGCGTTTTGAGGCAGGGAGCAACCAAAACGATATCTCGGACATTGCAACAATTGTTGACTTGGCCATGTACATACTATTTGAAGTATTATTTAGATGAGACTACGTAGAAATTAACGAGAATCGAGAGCAAATAAAAAGAAAAATACAACCCTAATATTAGAGTAGATTTCAGCGGGACTGCAAAGTAATGTAAATTGCGTAGTAAGTTTGAGGGGGCGAAGTGAAAACTAGTTTTTACGTCGATCCTAAAGACCCAATGAATGTTCCAGGCACAGAAAGTGTTTATGCAGATGTAAAGGGAGGCGATCCTCCGGCTTTTGTCATTTACATCGGTTGGAAGCCCGTTTCTCTTTATATGGCATGTATAAGCTAAGTAGTGGTTAGATTATAACGTGATAAGAGAGGAGCTGAAACTATAGCGAAGGACGCGTCGATGGTCAGTTAACCAGGACGTATCTATCTACAATATAGTATAACCCTAACTTCGCTCTCCCCACGTTATGAGTGCGACATATTGTATATGTATGTATTTATATATATATATTTTTAGCATCATTTTGATAGAGAATAACTCGCCACCGAGATTATATTCATAGAGATGTGTTTAGGTTAAACCTTTAAATCCTAATTTTCCACAAATTGACGGTAATCATCATCGCCACACACATAATAAATTACTATGAAAAATTCCAGTTCCCTGTGCGCTTTGTTATAAGAACTAAACTATTATAAAATAAACTTTTAGAAATGAGACTCTTTTTTTTCCGATGGAATGATGTGTTCTTCAAATCCATTTGTCTTTATTATTATTATTATTTTTGAGTTCTGGCTCCTTGGTACATGCATACACAACATATTAGATGACGAACTTTTGTGTTAATAAAATAAAACTCCCTATAAAACAGCTTTAGCTTTTATATTTCATAGACACAACACTCGGTAGGAACCGCGCCCGAGTTCCTATACCTAAAATGTGTGAATTACTCTAGCAATACTATATAGTAGTCTCTAAGTATTTGTTTTTTTTCCTAAGAATTTACATGATACTGTAAAAATAGTTTGAAATAAATTTAATTTAGCTAGATGTACGCTTGTAAAGGCAAATCGGAGAACATTTGTTTTGCGTGTGTAGTGCCAAAGGGTTTTTAAGGGGAATTAACCAAGTATTTTAGAAATCAGTTAGGTTTTTTCGATCGACAGTGTTTCTTGTAAACACTTCTCTTCAGCTTAGTTATACAAAGATCAGAATTTGCCTCTAGTCAGAATATGGGGATTTTAAAAGAATGGTACCATTATTCTAAAACTACTAAACCCATATTTAAGTTTCATTAGGAAGTAGATAACTCTTGATTCTATCTTAGGTCGGGCGCTCTAAATACTTGGGAACCATTGTATTGCCTTTGATAATCCGATAACAATCAACATTTGCCTAATCTTTATTCAGATGTTTTCTTTTAATTTGTAAAGATACTTAAAATATAAAAGCAAAACAATCACTTTGTTTGGTTTCAAGATCTAGCAATCAATAAATATCTTGTTGAATTCAATTATATTTAATATTACAAGGTAAGTTAAGTGATTTTGACATATTTAGTCTGGTTTGTATGCCTTTTTTTTATATTTGTAATATTCACAAACCTATTACTTGAAATCCATTAGAACCCACATCGATTTAAATTCAAATCAGTAAAGAAAAAGTTTATCTTTCGAGTGTGACCGGCTTTTAAAAGTTTAATTCCATACATACTTGAATTTTCGAACTACGGTTTTGTATTTCACTTAAATTACACTAAATTTATACTATAATAAAACGAATGGCATACACAACTAGTTAAATGCTTTTACATTCTGGAGTTCATTTGATTTTGAGATCTTGAAGTCTTGAAGTCTTTTAATGACAGCATCCTAAGATTATACATTTATCTAAAAACAATGGGAACTCAAAAAATCCAACCAAAAGTTTACATTGGGAACAATTCGAAATCTATAGTTATAAATTTTCTAAACGCTCTATAAAATATAAATTTATGTAAAACAGCTGTCGAACAGCTGGCCCAAATTAAAAAAAACAGCGCAGTGGGAATACCATATCCGAGTTTTCTTCGCTTTTAGTATATTTCTGTGCAATTGCAGCTGGCAACACTGGCAGTTCCCCCAGCAGCTGGCTTATCTTATCTGCTTTTGTGGTATTTTTTGGGTACTTTTTATAAATATTGCATTGTTAAAGTGGGTTTTACGGTCCACTTCCCGTGATTTGTGCATCAACCCAGTGGCAGATAGTGGGCAGTTGACCTGCGTCTAGTTGTTCTACACGCTGGAGTCCACAGTTTGCATGCATTGCGTTTAGTTTGTGGCGATTGGTTGGTGAGGCGAGGCGAGGAACAACCTGTGGCAGCCAGCAGGAAAGGACAGGAAACGACAGGAGAGGACACGATTGAGCGGGATTCAACAGAAGCAGGATGAGCTGCTTCAGTGCGATGAGTGCCCCACTGCTGGGCGAGATGGAGCAGACCATCGGGATGCTGGAGCGGGGAACCATAGTGACCAAGTTGTATGGGAAGCAGCGTCGTCCGGATCGCCGCCACCTGATGCTCATCCGCGAGACCCGCCAGCTGATCTGGGCCACGGTGGCCACCCAGACGCCGAGGACGGACTACGAGGGAGCCATCCAGCTGCGCGAGATTCGTGAGATCCGGGTGGGCAAGCACTCCAAGGAGTTTCGGCTGTTCGCCGACGATTGCCAACGCTTTGAGTCCAGCAAATGCTTCGTCATCCTGCACGGCAGTCAGTTCAAGCTGAAGAGCTTCTCGGTGGTGGCTCTGTCGGAGATCGAGGCCGAGAATTGGGTGAGGGGATTGCATTACATGGTCAAGGACACACTGGGAGCACCGTATCCCCTGCAAATTGACCGCTGGCTGCGGCGGGAATACTACCAAATCGAGAATGTCAACTCGCATTCGGCCAAGGCCACCGAACAGTCGCCGGCGCAGGTGACCATCAAGGACTTTAAGCTCTTCCTGGCCAGCGTTAGCTGCAAGATGACCACCGGCAAGTTCATGGAGCACTTCAACGAGGATGTGCGGCGCAAACATGACCTCAAGTTCGACGACTTCTCGCGGCTCTATCAGAAGCTTCTGCTGCCCACTGGCTTCGCTAGCAATCTAACCGGAGCGGGATTGGGTGTGGCCAACTTTCCCTATTCGGAGGACCAGCAGGTGGTGCGTCCGGCGGAGCTGAAGCGTTTCCTAGAGACGGAACAGCGCGATGTGAGCTCCAGTGAGATCAGTAATGCCGCCATTGCCACTTTCATTCGGGACTTTGTACAGGATGTGGAGCGGGATTGCCAGGAGCCGTATCTGACCTTCGCGGAGTTCGTGGACTTTCTGTTCTCCAAGCAGAACGACCTGTGGAACAGCAAATACGATTCGGTGTTCATGGACATGAACCTGCCGCTGTCCTCGTACTGGATCGCCTCGTCGCACAACACCTACCTGACGGGCGATCAGTTCTCCAGCGAATCCTCCTGCGAGGCCTATGCCCGCGCCCTGCGCATGGGCTGTCGCTGCATCGAGCTGGACTGCTGGAATGGGCCGGACAACCTGCCCTACATCTTCCACGGTCACACCATGACCTCCAAGATCAAGTTCATGGACGTGATCAAGACGATCAAGGACCACGCCTTCACCACCTCAGAGTATCCGGTGATCCTGTCCATCGAGCAGAACTGCTCTCTGGAGCAGCAGCGCAACATGGCGCAGGCCTTGATCGAGGTGAGCTGACCTAATCGAGCCTATAAATAGCTATAATTTCATTATTGCATACCTACTGGGGTTCTGCATGAATGCAATTCGAATCATTCACTCGTAAAATGAGTGCATTTTTGGTACTCGGTATGGCTTGGCTTGATTGCTAAAGCTATTGCATGCACAATGTAGCTGCTGAATTGAACATCTGCTGAAATAGTTCGATAAAAACAAACAAGACGAAGCAATATGCTATATTACATAGACCTAAAGAATTCGCGGCATGTATATTTGGATCTGAAGAATTCGCGATTTATATTTTTTAAAGGAAGATAAGACTTTAGAATGACATTGATGATTTCCTATTTACGTGATAATTTCCTAATACATACACTTAAATATAAACTAAAGAACCATTGACTTACATTTTCCGTACCTCCTTTCAGGTCTTCGGGGACATGCTGCTTTCGCAACCCTGTGACCGAAACGAGCAGCACCTGCCGTCGCCATACCAGCTGCGCCGCAAGATAATCCTCAAGCACAAGAAATTGCCGCAGTTCGATGATATTACCAATGGCATTTCTGGCACCGGATCGCTTGGCCATAGATCCTCATTGAGTGGAACGGGTGGTGGAGTTCATGGGGAGACCGATGGCGAGAATGTGCGCAAGGTGTTCAAGGAGGGATTGCTGTACTTCAAGGATCCGGTTGATAAGTCCTGGAACCTCTACCAGTTTGTCCTCACCCATCAGGAGCTCATCTACTCCTCGGAGATCAATGAGTCACGCAATGGAAACTCCGAGGACGATGACTTTGGACTGTCCTCGTCATGTTCCCTGAACAGCAATATGCAGCAAAAGCAGAAGGATACATCGGCCAATGATGAGCTGCACTTTGGCGAGAATTGGTTTCATGGGAAACTGGAAGGTATAAAGTCTTAGCCATTGATATCTTTAACTTAACCTTCTAAAACTTCATATTTATGTATTTTTTATGTATTTTTCAGGTGGCAGAAAGGAAGCGGATGATCTACTAAAGCAGTATAAACATTTTGGCGATGGAACCTTTTTGGTACGCGAATCGGCCACCTTTGTGGGCGACTACAGTCTATCCTTTTGGCGGCGAAATCGTCCGAATCACTGTCGTATCAAACTGAAGCACGAAAATGGTTCAATCAAATACTATTTAGTGGAGAACTTCGTGTTCGATTCCCTGTACTCCCTGATTGTTTACTATCGCAAGAACATGCTGCGTAGCTCGGAGTTTTCGATTATACTGAAGGAGCCGGTGCCGCAGCCAAAGAAGCACGAGGATCAGGAGTGGTTCCATCCGAACACCACCAAGGAGCAGGCCGAACAGGGTCTATATAGACTGGATATCGGTTCGTTTCTCGTACGACCGTCGGTGCAGAGCATAAACGCCTTTGTGATTTCGTTCACCATCAATCGAAAGATCAAGCATTGTCGCATTATGCAGGAGGGTCGTCTGTACGGCATTGATACCATGAATTTCGAGTCTCTGGTCTCGCTGATCAACTACTATACGCGAAATCCGCTTTATCGCAATGTCAAGCTCAGCCATCCGGTTTCCCAGGAGCTGCTGCGTCAGGCGCTGGCGGAGAGTGCCCAGGGCGATCACAGTCACGATGACAACGGAGCCTCCAACTACATGGGATCCAACCTGGAGGAGTATGTCACCTGCAAGGCCCTCTACAGCTACAAGGCGAACAAACCGGACGAGCTCTCGTTCCCCAAGCACGCCATTATTACGAACGTGCAGCGGGATAACTCGATGTGGTGGATTGGGGACTACGGCGGCATGATAAAGAAACATTTGCCGGCGAACTACGTAAAGGTGAGATCGATGTACTTAAGATGAGACTGATTTATATTATAATTTTCTATTGCATTTCACCCATTCAGGTCATTGATTCCGCCACGGAGGACTACAACTCGTTGAACGAGGAGGGAACCGATGGACGCACCGACTCCATTGAGATATTTGGGGCTGTGGCCTCGTTGTTCGAATCCAATGAGCCGGGTATTATCTTTAAGCTGCAGATACAAACTCCCACGATGCAGAATCCGTTTGTGATTGGCTTCGACAACCAGGAGACGGCCTACGAGTGGATCAAGGCCATCCAGGAGGCGGCCCTCATTGCCAGTCAGCTGGCATCGGAGCGGCGGAAAAAGGAGCGCACTGCCCGCGTGGCCAAGGAGATGTCCGACCTAATCATCTACTTCCGCAGCGTGCCCTTCCGCGAACACTCGTGGATCTTCCAGGAGATGTCCAGCTTTCCGGAAACCAAGGCGGAGAAGCAATTCTTCCAGCAGAACACACAGTTATTCCTGTTGTACCATCGCAATCAGATAAGTCGTGTGTACCCAAAGGGTCAGCGCCTGGACTCGTCGAACTTTAACCCGATGCCCTTCTGGAATATTGGATCACAGATGATCGCACTAAATTACCAGACGGGCGACAAGGCCATGCAGCTGAATCAGGCCAAGTTCCGGAACAATGGGCAATGTGGCTATATCTTGAAGCCGGCGTTCATGAAGTCTGATAACTTCAATCCAAACAATCCGCTGTGCGATGGCTTTGGCGAGGTGAAGGTTAGCATTCGCCTGATAGCCGCACGTCACCTGTTTCGTGGCGGCAAATCGAACAATCCACAGATTGTTGTGGAAATTGTGGGAGCCAGCTACGATACGGGCATCAAGTATCGCACCAAAGTCAACGAGAACGGCTTCAATCCGGTGTGGAATGAATCGTGTGAATTCAACGTGCGCAATCCTCAATTCGCCATCCTCCGTTTTGAGGTCCAGGACGAGGACATGTTCGCGGAGACGCACTTCATCGCCCAGGCCTGCTATCCGCTGACCTGTGTGCGCCAGGGTTATCGCAGTGTCATTATGCGGAACAAGTTCAGCGAGGAGCTAGAACTGTCGTCACTGCTAATCAACATCAAGATCGTAAATGCCACTTCTCCATAGGCGGTTATTGATTTGCTAAAGCATTGAAAGTGCAAAGAATGATTCCAAATCTGCATGTACGTGTGGGTCTAGTGTTTAGAAAAGGAAACAATTGTTGCTTCGAAAGAAAGCTAAGCTTTTCGCAACAGCAATTTGTTAAACACTGTACATACATGCACTGTTCCATCAAACTATGACCTCATCCCTTGACTCATATACTAGTTTTAAAAGGGAGATTCCAAAAACTTAATGATTTGGATTTATACTAGTAGTATTCCTATAAAAATCACAAATCATAAAAGTGGGAACTTCTAGAACTAAAATCATATTAATTTTTACTTTTTCATTATGTTGGTGTGTTCTACTGAATCGTCTTATCAAGTGTCCTCTATATGTCTAATTTTGGTTTTAAAATTACTGTTGTTTACTACTATTTTTTATGCAAAACAAATTTTGTACTAATTTATTAATTCACTAACAGTTTATCATAACTATCAGAACTGAATATTATTGTTGAGATAACATGCGATTATTTCTATACTATATCGTATAAAAATGAACAAATCAGTAGTAAACTTCGAAACTGATTTTAATAATATTAATCATAGCATATACATGTCTTCCTGTCCTCATTTTCAAAAGTTTCACATGATTTTCACCTTAATAATATTGCAAACTTAAAAAAGGGTATTTCACCCTTCCCAAATGCGAAATATCCTCAAAATAACACATTTCCTGCCCTTTTTCCTAGCACAAATACTCAAAAAGCATTTCAAAAATGCATGGGAAGATCAAATCATCTTCAAAATGGGTCATCATATTACAAAAAGTTAAAAAGAAGCAATAAACCAGAAATAAGAATAATTATTTGAAGTCAAAAATCTATATTACAAGTGCCTTTAGACTCAACATAATCTAAAAATATAACTGAATTTATTTGTAATACTTATTTTATGTCAATTTTAAGAAATATGTAAACGTTGTTTATTAACTCAGACTTGTGAACGCATGTTTTAGGCTCGTGTTTGAACATTTTTATCCAGCATATTCAACAAATAATGAAAATATAACCCAGGGATCCTTGTGAAAATGAATTGACTTTTCTCAAAAGCAATCAAATCACATTCTTTGACGATTTTCGAATTTCCATGTGATTAAATGTTATAGTAAAAATGTCTTGACTCTCCTTATCTGCAATATCTACAAATTCTAAACTAACCTAATAAACGTCATTCTTTTAAATGCATTTTTTACACTAAATATATTAAAGATCGCTAAGATGCACTAGTCGATTTTAGGAGTGCAAAATTAATCATTTAGGACTTAAATGGGTATCGACAGATTTACAATCTGAAAATCGATACAACCCTATACATATCATTTGTCATGCATTTGCATTTAACTACATATACGAACAACATTCTGCAGCTCCCATTCTAAAAAAAACGTGCAAATAATAATACTTTATGCACAATAGATCTGAATTGGAAATTTTCACTTTTGAAAATAAGCCAATAGTTTTTAGTATATGTACCCAAAATGTATTTAAGCTGTACGTTCCGTTTTTAAGTGTATCTGTATATCTAATAGACTTTTTCAATTATTTTGTAAATGCCTTATATGCATACGTTATTTAATGCCAAATAAATATTTACCGGCGTTAGCTGTCTATATATTATAAAGTGTTTTAAATTTTTGGGACTATCAAAATAAATACGTAAGTTTTTTAATGAAATATTAAAGATGAGGAAACATCGGTCCATTTTTAAAATGTTTACCCAGCTCAAACTGATAATTTAGAGGGATTTCGCTACCCCTATGATTTTCGTACAGTTACCAACAGCCATTTATTATGGGTTTTTCCCCGAGACGACTATCTCTTTCTAATTGATGGTTACTTTCGTAGTCAAATCGTTACTTTTATTGTGTGATATTTATTGGACAATCGGTGAATGTGAGAAATATGAATTACTTGTATTTAGAATTCGCGTCTATGGTATTTGTCAGGATCGAAATATGATGTAACTACAACGCGATCGCTGAATTTCCTTCCAGTGAGGGCCTGCTGTGCCTTCTGACAGTCGAGAACAGAGTTGAATTCGACAAAGACCTTGCCGCAACCCGGAACTTCCACGCCCTCGATGGGGCGGGGTATTTCCACGCTCCGCACGACGCCATACTTCGTGCACTCCTCCTTGATGTCTTCCAGTATGTCCTCGTACTCCTCCTCGTCCCGCAGCTCATCCGGCGTGACCATGTTGAGCAAGCAGAGCACCTCGGTGGGCGGACCGGAGGTGACCACATTCGACAGTCCCGGCACTTGCAGCATCACGGACTGCGTGGTATTGGCGGCGTTCTGGGCATTCTTGGCGCCCACGCTGGCTCGCTGGACAATCAGTTTCTTGTCACCCAGCTGCATTCCATTCAAGCCGGCAATTGACTGTGGATTGGAGAAGAAAAAAAGAGGGGGAAATGATTATTATAATACAAATGTGACTGTTCAAGTAAGCACTATTGAAATATCAGTATTAGAAACATTCATTCTTATTTTTTTGTTATTAACCATAGTAGATAGCTAGTCTTGAACTATAATACCGATTCAGTTTAATTTCTTGACTATCTATAGTGATAAATATAAGGGATCTCATAAATTACACAAACGGAAAACATCTGTATTAATAAAGAAGCCTTAACTTTGAAGATTTTTAAATATTTATCCCTTCTGTCTTTTTTTTTTGTTATCAGCCAGCTAGCTCTGAACTATTTTAGGAACTATAATACCTCGAATAGCGATTATCTGTAATGTTAAATATATGGGATCTCATAATTTGGTATTAAAATACCAAATATACTGATAAAGAACCCTTTTATTTTGGAAGATTTACAGTATTTTCAAGAAGTTTCAGCCATTAAGATGATTTCTAAGGTTAGTTGTCTTCTATTACCTTATAACTACTTAACCCATTAAAGACTAAACCCTATAGATCATGTTCCTTACCTGATCGGTGATGCTTAGATCCACGTATTCACAGAAGGCGTACCCTTTGCTCAGACCAGTAGCAGCGTCCTTAACGAGGTTAAATGCTCGAAGCTTGCCAAACGACAGAAGCAGTTCCTTAACCTGGGATAAAACGTATGTGTTAATAACAATACAGAATCTTAAAAACCTTCCAAACCAACCTGGTCGTCATTTAGATAGTTTGGCAGACCTCCAATGAAGATTTTGTGTGGCGAATCGGGCACCACTGTCGAAATAACTCCACTGGAAACTATAGTAACTCGATTAGACTTTGGATCTGGATGATATCTAGGTTAGAAGTGAACATACCAACAGCGGGCTTTATGGCCGGCGTATCCGTAATGCCCGGCATGGGTTGGTAATCATGCGGACGCCTAATCTTTAAACTCTGCCCCTTCAAATTGATGCCATCGAATGCCATTGCCTGGGTGGTCTCATCGATGGACCGGAATTCGAGGAAAGCGAAGTTCTTGTCCAAATTGATTTGGCAGGCCAAGACGGGACTGCCGGCCGCCTGGGCGAGGCCAACTAAATGCATCTGTTGGTTGAAGAACTCCATCATCTCCTCCTCGGTGACGCCGAACGGAATGTTGCCGACATAGAGGCGACGCGCCTGACGGGTGATTGTCGAACCGACCACGGGCACCGCCGTTTGCGGCGTATCCGGCACAACGCTGGCCGGGATTTGTCCGGACGCCTGCATGGCTTTGTACTGCATGGGGGTGATGTGCTCGAATCCCGGTGGCGGTACATCCCAATAAAGTGAGGGCTTGCGCCTCGAATTGCGGTGATGGCGGCGATCCCTGGAGCGATCGCGATGGCGGTCACGGGATCGGGAACGATGGCGGCGTCTCTCGCGATCTCGTTCACGATCTGCAATGACAAGATGATGTGGTGTTTTAATGCAAATTCGCCATGAGTTCGAAACCCCAAAAAATGCTGCTTACACACTGATGCACGCACATATGTATGTACATCACCATGTAGACACATATGCATTTATTTTCCAAGCTAACTAAAAGATACAGCACACGGCAAATAACCAAAAATATATCGTTTGCCACTCAAACATTTTATTAAATGCACTTTATTTAATGAAAACAAGACAAAAACCAAGTCCATTTTGGTTAAGCATATGTACATGCATATATGTATGTATGCATGGGGTAGTAAAAAAAAAAAACAACCGGTCAACAACCGAAGATTTTTGTACCCAGAACTTCATAAAAAACACAATTTTCAGATAAATCAAAACCCAAAAAAGGTCAGCATGCGTTTCTGCCTTATCAAACATATGCACATACATATCTAATTGCACATTTTCCATATCTTTACTTAATATCATACAGTTTTACATATGTATGTATGTATCCACATACATCTATTTATGCACACTTGGGCATCGAATTCGCTCCATCCAATTACACGCACTTCGTGCAGAACTCACCATCATATCCCATTGTGGTATTCAATTAAAATATATATCCCTTTAAACGAAAACAATTTTTAACTATATAAAATGCCGATGAAAAATGTATCCCACTATTGCGTATATTAATACAAATGTGTCTATGAAACGATATAAAACAGAACACGTGAAAACGTAGAACAGTGGAATGGAACGAGTCCAGGATGCTGGGTGTTTATCGAACGGTTGCATTTTCAAATACTCGACCCATCGACATGGTTTTATTTTGTGAGGTGGCGAGAGTTAATAACTTTGATTTAATTTTGTATGTATATTTTATACAATCTCTTTATTTATATAAAAATACTTAAAATAAAAAAGTACATAAAATAACTTGGCATACAATAATATTAATATTCAATTTTTTCGATTACAATTAAAGAAACTGTGACGTCACATGCAATTGTGCACCACCTTCTCAAGCATGCTAGTATTGTTTTGTTTTGCTTGAGTAAAAAAAATACCGGTGTTGTTATTTAAACGATAATATTATGAGCATTAAGGTGTATTTACCATTTAACTATTATTACCTAAAGAAGCCCACGGATTTGTACGGCCAAGTACAAATAAACGAAGACAATGTCGTAGCTTATTACGTTCTGGAAGCCTTAGATTTGGAGTTTCGGGACAAAGCCATAAATCATGATTCCAGCAATATGCGTTTTTTGGGTTCTATCCTGAATGTGGACTTCAATGCAGATCAAAATCAGTATCTTAAATTCAATATGCGACTGTGCTTCACATACAATAGCAGCCAAGCGAATATAAGCCTAGTTTACACCGGTATTACCCCAGAATATCTCAAGCACATAAAGCTTATACTCTATGAAAAACCAATGATACGAAATCTGTTTATTGGCGGGGAATCTGTGAGTAACCGATCTATAGAATATGGTGATAACGATAGCAATGATTGCGACTTTATCGAGCTGTCCAGGTTGACACAGCCCACAGTTAAGATTCAAAATAACCCAAAGAACCATGCCAAAAAGACTGTCCTATATGTATTAACTCTCATTGCCGACTCTCCAATAACAATATTCAAATATATTGTTGAAAATGTATTTGTCAACAGCATTATGGTTCATACTAGTATCTACAAGCATTTCAAGGAGTGGCAGACAGCATATAATGAGCGGTAATTTATATCATAATAGAAGTTTGCACCTAATCGATACTACTTTCTTTATCTTCACAGATCTCGTCCGGCAAATATTGCACTAGACAGAATATTGGGAATAATATTGATGTTAATACTTTTTTCCCTAGCGACACAGCCGGGAGACTTTCTAATTCAAATATCCCACGTAAGTCTGTCATTTAAAGATCAATATAATTGAATTTACTAATTTTTATCATTTTCCCCAGTACGTTATTGACGAACTATACAGCCTTTTAAAAGTTTTGGAGGGCAGTCCTATTGGTCTCAAGCTGAATATACATTTGAATAATTTCTTTCTCGACTGCTTTAAGTATCATATCGAATTGTGGTCGACATTTTTGGGTAAGTGTTTTATCTTACTACCAAACGTATTTTTACTGATCGTCTTTTGTACTTGTACAGATTTCATAGAACCTTTAGTGCGCCAAGTTTTCTTGGCCATTGGAGCATTTGGATGCTTGGGTCTAACATTCCAGATAGCGTTACTAGTGGACTTAATATCCATAATTGGGTTACATTCGCATTGCTTCTATATTTATACCAAAGTGTAAGTTTGCTTTTAGAGATATTTTAACAATACAAATTTTGATATTAAAAATTGTAATAGGCTCTACAATGTGGAAAGAAAAGGTCTTTCGGTACTATGGCAAGTGGTTCGAGGGAACCGGTACAATATTTTAAAAGGTAGGTTTATACGTTAAAGAGATACAATACGAATGTAGCTAACGTTTTAACATTTACTTTCAGGTCGCACTGAGTCCCATAATTATATGAATCGCCAATTATATCTTGCAACAATATTTTTCTCCGCCATTCTGTTTTTATTTCCCACTACCCTCGTCTACTATATAGTTTTTGCTGCTGTAAGTTTGAGCCTTATTAAAATATGTAACTTGATTTTAACATTCTAATCTTTAAAGCTAAAGGCGCTTACTTTCGCTACTCTTAGCATCTTTGAGTTTGTGCGCAGACAAATTTTGAGTCTACCGATTGAAGGGTGTATGAAACGGTTGTTAAAAGGATGCAATGATATAGGTACCCCTTACAACAGTATGATTATACATAGTTCAAGTTTATAATGATGTTTCTTTCTGTTCAGATTGTCTTCAAATCAAGGATGTTTCGCCCCAAGAAAGGGCTTTTCTAATACATAAAAATCAGAAAATCAGCGTGACCGTGTATAAAATTACAGCTTTATGAATCAACCAAAGACATAATATTAAATTAAATTGACAAAGAAAATGTAAAGATGTAAATATATAACTAATTATTTATTTAAATGTTATTTATAGTTTTCATTTTAAAATAATAAAATTCTCAATGATGTTATACATATATCAAATCGGGTTTTTATACCTCTTGTTTTCAGATATAACGACGATTTGTGATAATCTAATATAGGTAGATATTGGATAACTCTTAAATCTTTTCTGAGTGAGCATGTGGTATTTAATTTAACAAGCAAAAAAATTAGACAATTTTATTTAATTATGATAACTTTATACTATCAAGTTTTTTTTATAAGAAAGTTATAAGAGTAAAGTATTTATTATGTTGAATTTTTTTATTTTCTACTATTTTAGTATTTTTCATTTGAAAATGCATGACGCACTCCACCCGCATCTCTGAGTCTGTTCCATTCCACACATTCCAAAATCGTCATGGTGGCGCCCTCTTGGCATGTACTCGCGTAATCGTTTCACTTACTTCGTTCCGCCGATTTCCGATTTGCTCATTACAAGTACAATTTCGAGGGCGGTCTGTTGTACGGGTTGTAAAAAAAAGAAGCAAATATTTCTTAGAGATAAATACACTTGAAAATGGAGAGTGCGGTGAAACTGGATAATAACACCACGCCGTTGCCCCAACGCCAGCAGCGGGGCAATCTGCAGCCCAATAAAAATATCGGCAAGCACAATGCGCCCAAGCAAAATGATTCTGCCGACGGAAGTCCGGCGGAGAAAAAGGCTCGATTTGGTGGACCGAATGCCCAAAACCAGAATCAAAACCAAAATCAGAACCAGAACCAAAACCAAAATGGTGTTGTAACGGGTGGCGGTGGTGGTGCCCCCAATCAAAATAAGAACTTTGGTGGCAACAAGGGTGGTTTCGCTGCCAACCGGAATCGCAACAATCAGAACCAAAACCAAAATCAAAATCAAAATCGTGGCGGAAATCAGAACCGGACTTTTCCAGCCGCCAATGTGAATGTAAGTTATTCTTGTCTTTTTGATATTCACATATTTAATTCGATTATCGGTCGGATAATTGCCTTACAAATGTTCTGTATACATACATACTTGTGTATACAAACACACACGTCAGTGAATAATGAAAACGGTACAGATCCTATACGCATTTACGTATGTATATACGAACAAATTACTGTTTGCAAATTTATTTACATACAAATGCTCAGTTCTTTAGCATTCTAACGTATGTACATACATATGTTTGTGCATACTGAATACATACAAAATGAACAGTTGTAGCCGAATATGCAGGTGCATACACATGCACATACATATGCCATGTCGTTTTTTTGAGAGAAAGGGAATTGTCGACATTTTGAATTTGATAATCCATCTATATGTACATATGTACATACATTGCACTTAGAATTTGTTGTTGTTGCATTATTTTCTCATGTCGATACCTCTTTCTGTTGTTTCGATAACGATAAAAGTGCATTATAAAGTATATTTCTTTCAAAAGGTCTTTGAACCAATTATAACATTTAGTGATTGTCCCAAGGACAGATTCTTAATGAAATTATAAAAAAAATAATTTTACCCTATTAAAACAATTTTCCATGCTTCAAAAAATACAACAAAGACTTGATCAAAAATAGGACAGGATGGGAAAAATAGATTAGGATAGAATTTGAGCTTGAAGTATGATTTGAAGATGATCTTCTAGGGTTCCGTACCATTCATACATCATATGTGCATCAAGGCAACTAATCAATATATCAACATCAAGTTGTGGGTGAAAAGGGGAGATAGCCATATATGTAAGTATACTTGTGGACTAATTTCACTTTTGTTTAAATAATTGATTACCACAGGTTACATAAATTATTTAAACTCTGTTTGAGTTCTGATTTTGACCCCCATAAGGTAGTTTGTCGTGTACTTTTTTGATGGCCTGGTCAAAACTTTTTATGTCTGAACTTGACTTTAACCGGGTTATTCATCATAAATTGATATAGACTCGAAAAGCTTCCATTCTCTATTTTTCAGTAATGCAAAAAGTGATCTTTGAAGACCTTTTATGTCTGAAAACAAGTTCTTAAACATACAATTTCTAGCGATTATTGAATAAACATAGATTTATTATAAAATCATATTCTATTTATGGTTTTATGAATTCGGAAATTCGATGTTTATAAAGGGATTTTACATGTATTTTACATCCGACGTTTTATTTATTATAATTGGGAAGGGGCTGTATTCGAATTTTCAAATTTGGGATACTGGGTTTTTCATTGGGTTTCAGATTATGTGCTTAGCATCTCTAAACAAGTTGTTATTTTTACTGCTGATGTGGCTTACGTGTTTATTATCTTTGTACTGATCCAACTATATGATACAAATATAGCAAAAGCCCAATAACGAAACACCAAAAGCGGCCGTTGCAAATGTGCCTGCCAAGACAAATGAACCGGCAACAGCAGCTGCGAACCAAAATCAACCGAATCAGAATGCAAACAAGGGCCAAAATCAGCGACAAGGGCCAAACCAAGGCCAAAATCAGGTTCAAGGTCAAGGTCATCAAGGTGGAGGAGGTCAAGGAAACCAAGGAGGAGGTCAAGGCAATCAAGGGGGTCAAGGAAATCACGGAGGACAAGGAAATCATGGAGGACAAGGAAATCAAGGAGGACAAGGGAATCATGGAGGAAATCAAGGAGGACAAGGAAATCAAGGAGGACAAGCAAATCATGGAGGCCAAGGAAATCAAGGAGGTCAGGGATATCATGGCGGACAAGGAAATGGTCAAGGCTTCAGAGGTCGCAACGCGGGTAACAACCAAGGTGGAGGTGGAGGTGGTGGCGGCGGCGGCGGAGGAGGAGGAGGACCCCAGAACCAGCAGCGAGACAACAGGAACCGGGGTCAACGCCCTGGTGGTCCTGGTGGCATGAACAGCTCCAACATGGGCGGCGGCGGAGGCGGTGGTCCTCGTGGCGGAGAGGACTTCTTCATTTCACAGCGATTGCGCAGCATTTCCGGACCCACCTTTGAACTGGAACCCATTGAAGTACCCACCGAGACCAAATTCTCTGGCCGCAATCGCCTGTATGTGGGCAATCTAACTAACGACATCACCGACGATGAGCTGCGCGAGATGTTCAAGCCGTACGGCGAGATCAGCGAGATCTTCTCGAACCTGGACAAGAACTTTACATTCCTTAAGGTCGACTTCCATCCCAATGCCGAGAAGGCCAAGCGCGCTCTGGATGGATCGCTGCGAAAGGGTCGCCAGTTGCGGGTGCGTTTTGCCCCCAATGCGACCATCTTGCGGGTGAGCAATCTCACACCGTTCGTGTCGAACGAGCTGCTGTACAAGTCCTTCGAGATCTTTGGGCCCATCGAGCGGGCCTGCATCACAGTCGACGATCGTGGCAAGCACATGGGTGAGGGCATCGTGGAGTTCGCCAAGAAGTCTTCCGCCAGCGCCTGCCTGCGATTGTGCAATGAGAAATGCTTCTTTCTGACCGCATCCCTGCGTCCGTGTCTGGTCGAACCGATGGAGGTGAACGACGACAACGATGGTCTGCCGGAGAAGGCGTTCAACAAGAAGATGCCCGATTTCAATCATGAGCGCGGCGTTGGTCCTCGCTTCGCCGATCTCAATTCGTTTGAGCACGAGTACGGTTCGCGTTGGAAGCAGCTGCATAATCTGTTCAAAACCAAGCAGGACGCCCTCAAACGCGAACTGAAAATGGAGGAGGACAAGCTGGAGGCTCAGATGGAGTACGCTCGCTATGAGCAGGAAACCGAACTTTTGCGCCAGGGTGAGTATGTCACGATTAAATCGGACTTTCGGTTAAGAAAAGCCATTTCAACATTCTCAGTTTTTTTTTTCGATCTAAACCTTATACTTCAATCAAAAAAGCAACGAAACGCAACGTTCAAACCAAACTTTGTACGAACTGTGTACTATTCGTAGGCTTTTTGATTGAATAAGCATTTAAAAAGAATTTAAGCGGCTGAAACTATGTTTAATTTATCTTAAACAACTTTCACTAGGAAATTTCCTTTTAAAAAGATATCTACATCTGATACTCTCAGCAAGAAATATAATAAATCTATAAATACTTAATCAATGAGAGTTTTCCAAAAGAAATAATTTCTTTCTTTCTTGATAAAGCATCTTTCCTTTGATAAACTAGAAGAATTTTGGGTCTTTCAAGAGGAAATCATGTCAATCATCAGATGAGAGCAAATTAAATTAACTAACGTTCTCAATGTATGCCAGTTCTGCTGTAGACCGACTGTAATTCTTTAATTTATACAGGAAATATTCAGCAATTTAGACTTTTATATGAAAATACAATACCATTTGGGATTGCACTCACTAAAAGATTATGGAGATTACGAATAAGGCGACAGAAAAAAAGATATTCGGCTTATATCCAAAACAATCGGACGAATTCAATCCATTTTCTGCAATACATACGTTGAATATCTCTTGTCTTAAAAAAGGTTTGAACATTTATGATGTTTTGTTTATTTTTAACCATGTTAAGACTGTAAACCATTCGATATTTGTATAATGAACATACATAATATCAGAAATGATAGGAAATCCATTTGTACTTCTCTAATAAATGCATTTGCTCCTTTTCCAGAGTTGAGGAAGCGTGAAGTGGACAACGAGCGCAAGAAGTTGGAATGGGAGTTGCGTGAGAAGCAGGTCGAGGAGATGCGCAAGCGCGAGGAGGAGACAATGCGACGGCATCAGGGCGATTTGCAGAGCCACATGAATCGCCAGGAGGAGGACATTTTGCGCCGGCAGCAGGAGAACACCTTGTTCCTGCAGGCACAGCAGCTAAATTCGTTGCTCGATCAGCAAGAAGGATTTGGCGGCGGTGGCGGAAACGGCGGCGGTGGCGGCAACAACTCTAATTTTGACAACTTCGGGGGCAACAGCAATTCACCATTTGAAGTTTTCAGAGGTAGGAGGGAAATCAAATGTCATTCCTAGTTCAATCCCCATTCTAATCACAATTTCAATCACCATACAATAGGCAATAACAACAACAATTCCACTATGATTGGAAATAATGCTGGTCCTAATGCTGCACAGGTATGTTCAAGTCCTAACTACAGCCTCACCAGATATTTAATAACCACCAGATTAGTGGTAGAGCCTTCTGTCTATCGCTCTCATAAAAGCGTAACCCAATACATATAATTCATACAAAAAAAATAGAGAAGTACATTTCTCTGACAATAACTCTGGTCTGTTTTCAAAAAACACTCGCAAGATAATCTCACCTGTATTGAAAGTTTTGGGTATGAAGAGATTCAAATAATATAACATGGGCTACAATTAGTTTCAATCTCTATAAAAGATTATTTCTTTTTTAGCGCCGAATTCTCGAGCGCTATAAGCATACACCTTCTGTAAAACAAGATTATGAAGCCGGGAATGCATTACCTATTAATTTCAACTGAATAGTGCAAATAACTAATACAACTTAGGGGGCTGCCGCTCTTCTCTTTCATATATACAGGGTGGCTGATGAATATTGCTACTTTAAGAAACTCAAATAACTTTTTTTAGTCTATGGAATTAATTCTTTTTTATTTATGTTAAAGAATAATCAGTTGGGAATATCCAGACCAAATGGATTGCTTTAGTTTTCTGTATTTAATGAAAAAAGGTCAGGCGACCTGGGGACCACAGGTGCTTTGGGGGGTATTTTTTTATATCTTTAAAACTTGGGTGCAACTTTTTGTAGCAATTCATCCACAATAGATTGGGCTATGTGTGAAATTGCATCATCTTGTAAATACCATACCGTATGGTGAATAATTCTGTGTAGCAAAACTCTTCCTTCAAGGAAGTGCAGTTCTTAAAATATCTGTGGGTCTGGGCAAAACTTTGTATGCAAGTCTGCAAATAAGTTCAAATTGTGCTTTGCAGTTTTATTTGTGAGTAACATTCGCGGGAAAGCTTATAAATGTAATGTATGTGACGACTGCTAATGTACGCTGTACGTGTGCCGGCAGAGGCTGAGCAAAGCTATTTCCGCTGCTGACCGCTGGTTTAAACAAATGAGTTCCTTGCTTTGGATTATTATGCATTAAGGATTATGGCGAAACGTTGCCCTATGTTATTTTGAAATCTAAAAAAAAATAAGCAGATTACTTCAATAGAAAAGAGTTATTAACACTTTCTGGTAGCGGCTTTCATCAGCCATTCTGTATATATCCAAATGTATATATTATTTTTATAAAAACTGGGATGCATTTAGGACTTTGTGGGGGATTAATTCTATTTTTGTATGTATGTATTTTAATTTTGCCTTGTGAATCATCACATTTGAAAGTAACAATACTAAATTGTTGGGCTTATCGTGATGGTATACAAAGTAAAATCTATTATTTATTTTTACATACTAAATAGATAGAGGGGAAATCGATTAATCCGTTTTGGGAATACATAAATGGATATTTATTGGGTGTATGGTGGGCCACCGATACAGATATTTAATTTTATCAGTGGGCTCATATTTTTGATAACATTTTTCCCCCCCTTTTTAAATTGGGTTCCACCTGGCTAATGCAACACTCAATTGAACAATTGTATTTCATTGCTTGAATAGGACTCCTTCGCTTTTGAATTTGGGGTTAACAATATGAACCAAGGCGGCAATCAACGCGGAAATAATGGCGGAGGAAATAATGTCCCATGGGGACGCCGACGTTTTTAGACACTGGAGCATACATATGAGGATGAAATAATAACGTACTCTCTCCATTATTGATTACGTTTCACAATTTTGACCTTGCTTGTTCGCGAGTGAACAAAATAAACTAGCAAAAATGGATCGCCTAATCGAATGCACCCCAATATGATTTGATTAACTACTTAGTCAAATACTATCAATCGGTCCTAGTAAGAGGCAACTATAAAATTATGACACGCAAAGGATGAACCTTAAAAAATACCCAATTGAAATCCCAAAATGATTGCTTATAAGTGCAGTACTGCACCAAAAAAAAAAAAAATAGAACTCATTACGTGCGTCTATTTTAATCATAACGATAATTTTAAATTATGTATGTGGTGACTACATTCTCCAAATATGATTCTTTTTTTATCCATAATTCAAATTAAATATATACAGATATATTACTAATCGACTTGCTGAATTTGAAGATGAAATTATATTATTAATCCCATAAAATCGTCGAAAACGGTAAGTATTCCGGATGAGCGCATGGACCGTAAGCTCCATCTGGTGCGGATCTTTCTCCTGTTGGAAACATTCGATGTGCACAAATGGAACTTCGTGTTACATCTATGCTTTCCGAATAGTCTATTTTTTTATTTATGATTTAAAATTTAGTTAAAATTTTAGTCGGAGATCAAAATTCAGTCTAAATCATACGTTCACTCTAAATTACCATTGTCATTGTACACACATTTTGCTACTGATAGATAAATAAAATTGAAACTAAAGAGCTATTATTTCTCTTTACATTTTTTTGGCCACTTAAAGTGAAAACTAAAACATACTGGGAGGTACAAAAAGCTACACTTTAAAATGCACCTAATTTTAAAATATTTTAATTTGCTTTTTTTTTTTTTTTATTTCTTTAAATTAAAAAAATTGTTTTCAGCGCTTTTAATTTGTGGTATATTGATTTTTTGTCTAACATTTTAAATATGGCTATTATATAGCAGAACGATCTGGCAACGCTGCCAAAATTAAAAGGGGACTTGGACTTGGAAAAAGAAAAAAGTTCACCGATTCCTGATTTTTGGATCGAACGAATAATTTCAGGATTGCAAACTTCTCCACCTACATTTCGGGTTTTGGAAATAAATTTTTTTTACAATATACTGCTTTTTTGTACGGAGTGATTTTGTTTTCTTGTATCCTAACCTACAAATTTTCAATTTCTTTTGCCAAATCACTTTAAACAAGCCCACTCCCAAAAATTAAAAACAAAAATAATAAAATAATAGAATTTTGACATTTTAATTAATATTTCATGTTGGCACAATTTAATGAAGCATAACCATTAAAATAAATAAAAATGTGAATCTTCCCTCTTTAACCTTCAATTAATTAATATATTCAATCCAGCAAAATATTGATACGTCGCTCAAACTGGGTAAGAAAAACAACCGTGGGTGTCCCAGAAATCTCTTCCGACCAAATTTCGTTGAAAAAGATTTCTTTAACACCCTCATAAGAATTACAATGGGGACAAAATAATTGTACATTGCGTTTCCTATGGCTTAACCTTTTTATTTGTGATTTATCTATACTGATAACAATAACATTCTTATAACCTAGCAGAATCAATGGGGAATACGTACATACTATGGGAGTATTATTGCGATAGGCATATTCACTTTATGAAATCGGAATTTATTCGGTTCAGCTGAGTTGAGAACCTAAAATGTTCACCGCCTCCAAATATTACGTTCATGATAAAGTATCTTTTACATGAAACAGTTAAGCATGGGATCGTTCCCCAAAAATGCTTTACATTTCTGAGTTTTGGCAATATTTACTTCAAATTCTGACGCAATATTTTACATTGGGGAATAACATGTCATATAATATGTACCTGGCAAGCCAGCGATTTAAATACTCCCATCTAAAAATATTTTTGCATGGCATAAAAGCTTTTCAACTTTTGCGGAAATTTGGTATTAGGCTTTTTCGAAACTGCAATTTGTCTTATTAGTTCTTAAATTTTCTGTTTTCGTTGTGTTAACTGAATTATTGGATTGGAAATATAGATATCAAGCTTAGTCAGTTATGAAAATGAATTATTAAGCACAAAGGAAACAATTATTGGGTGTACAATGCAATCAAAGCTAAAATATATTTTGGTATTGGTGGCTAATTTGACCATTGGTTTTCGGGAGAAGATTAAGACGTCTCATGATTATTGTGGGATAACAACGTCCAGCGCTTTCTCATAGAAAATGCTCTCCCAGAAGGATGATTAATTCAATACCATGGCGATTGGGAAAAGGTAATACCTGCCCTTGTGAAAATTAACTAATTTACTTCCCTACAGCTAAAATAATTTAATTATTTTCATATTCAAGTTTTTTACAGGTTTATTTAAAGAATGTGATGACTTGCATCTTAAAGCATGTACCATAACGTTGGAATCATTTTAGATGGAAAATTGCACTATTTCGTGCGGTATTACGAAATACAAAATTGAAATACTAGGTCTAACGATTTTTGGGAGAAGGAATTTTTCCAATCTTTCACAATGGGGGGTTATATCGGACTTTTAAATACATTAAAAAGATCTTCAAATATTATGGGAGAACACTTCCTGAAAAAATACCATTTTTTTTAAAAACCTTTTTTAACTTTCATTTTGAATACAAATACCTAACTCTTCATTGATATTGAATTTCATAAATAATATTATTGAGTTAAGGGTTGATAACCCTTAAAAGTAACCTCTAACCTGGAAAAAGTAATGGTTCTCGCAAAACTTAAATCGTTTCGTATTGCGACTGTAAGGAACGATCAACAGTATTTTAAAAAAATACCAGATAATACTTTTTATCAAATTGAAAGAATATCAATGCCTTTCTGTGTTCGTGTTCATTTTTCTTAGATCTATTTGAAATTCCCTAGAAAATGATTTTGTTTTGGTTGAAAATTGTATGACGGCAATATGAATAAGCCAAACCACGAGCTACTGGTTTTTTAGGAGGCATATGGGTGTTTTATGGATTTTTAAACAGCAAACAATTAATTATACCAAAGGAATTGTGGAAAATGCCATGAAATACATCGGACAACTTTACTCCAACGTTTATAATACGTACGCGTCTTCAAATTAAACCACAAAGTGGAACAGGTTTAATTATGGTCTTTATTATGGGTTTGCTTCTCTTATAAAGGTGTTAGAGCACATCTTTCGAAATCGAGTCATCGCTTTTTTTTTACAGATAAATACATTTGAATTAATAAATTGGACAACTGAATCATTTACCGCTCCATTGGATAAGATCATCCATAGGAAATACCTGGAAAAATTTAAATTACTTATATTTTTTAATGTTATTAATGCAGATATAGTCGATTGTACGACTTTGGGATATCGTTTTGAATTTTGTTGATATGGGATGATGCAGTTATCCTATCGACCTGGGTAAATTTGTAGAAGTTTGTTATGTTTGACATAAACGCTCAAAAAATTAATGTTTTCGCTCGAAATTAAAAAATGATTCCCAAACGGTTTTGTAAACTATTGAAATCGAACTGATATTAGAAATTCATTTTTATTACTGCGACTTATCGATTAAATTTGATGCAGAGTTGCCTATTTTAATGGCAATTTGTAGACAGACAAACTACTGATCGAGGAATTTTATTTCCAAAGAAGACTTAGGGGAATTATTTTTAACAAAACCTATGATCCAATGTGTTTGAAATAATGAACAAAAGCGATCAAGCAGCAATCATACAAAAATCTAAATCCATGATTTGTGATTCGATTGTGTTATTGATAAAAGGTTTCCCATGTTCGACCCATAAAGATTCTTTAAATAATTGGCAAGGTGTGCCGCTACAGAAACTCGACAATTTTGGAATGGGCACAGCGCAAACCGCTAAAGTGACCAAATAGATCTCTGAAAACTGTTGTTTTATGGATGAGATTCTTCGTCTGGATTTTTTTGGGGTCGAACCAGCGTTTAGCTGTTTTCGTTTTCGACGAAACTCTTCAGCTTTGGCCGAAGATGTATTCTCAAGATTGCAATTATGGTGTCTTTGCTCGCAAAACAAGTCAACACAAGTCGACTGGCAGCAAAACGCTAACATATATCAGGTAATCTATATTTAAATGTAACCAACACTTTAAAGCTATAAAGTGTTTCTTAAAATTTCTATTGTTCGATCAACGTTGCTTGGTTTTTTTGGCCGATCAACGTGGGTTTTGCTGTCCATTTTCCGTTTTGTTGCAGCCTTCTCCTAAATACGCTGCATTTTTAAAGTGAACATTTAAAGAACATTTGACTAATCCGTTTTATGTTTACAGGAGATCAAACAACTGGACGATACCTTACTTGGTTTTGCAAAAGACGTCTCCTCTCCAGATTTGCATTCGGATATGATGGCTTTTGTATTGGAACAGATATCAAGTGCATTGTTTAACACAAAAATTGTAAACATTTTTCGTTATTTAAAAAACAGCAGAAAGTCAAATGCTGAACCAAACTTTATTAAAAAAATTCATATGAAACTGAATAAGGCTTTTTTTGCTTTTTTGGTTGGAGCTCGGGATCAGACGATCTTCATTTTAGGAATTATTTTGCAGAATGAAAATTACCATTGTGCACGTCCTTACAGAAAGTTCAAGGAAAACATGGCAATACCAAATTGGAAAATAAAGTATTGAACTAATTTGTAAATTACAACTGATGGGATTCTATTATTATAAAAGTTGAACACTTAACCTCAAATAGGATCAGCTGTTTTATGCTGAAGGATGCTAACAACGTTTACCAATCTGGCAACACTGCACACTCACTGGAAATATTTAAAGGTCGGATGAGGTGACTATTATTTTGCGCTACCTCAGCTATTTCTTAACGCTCCGATGCGACCGGAAATGGAGCTTTTTTAATCATCTACATGGAAAAAGGGGATTAAAATGGTTTATACGAAATGCTAACTTCATTTGATAAAATATATCAAAATATATATCCTTCACGCTCACGCATTTTTATCTCAGTGTACTTCAATTTGCGCCCAGTTAAAGTCTGTATTACTTCCCATTGGAAACAACCATAACCTGTCCTAACCGCGAATAATTGTTTAATGGTAAGGCAGATCTTTAAAAAGCGGCGCTTTGCCTTCACATTTGTATGTGTGCACAGATGTATGTAAGATATATATGTATGTATGAGCCTGGGACTTGCCAAAATCTGTGGCTCACTTACATACAGACAAACATGTTTGTATGGGGGGGGGATTTGTTTTTTTTTTTCTGCGGAGTTTACTTTTTTTCAGGTCAAATAAAAGCGGAAAATGGAGACGCTAATCTCAAATCTCGAATCTCTGCTAACCAATAACAACGAAAACGAAAACCTTGCTGCCGCTAAATGTTATCTCTTGTTTGAATGTCAGCGCTTAGAGAGCGTCTTCGCACGTATGTATGTATGTGCATGGGTATGTACATATACAAAAGTCAAGCTTCCAACGGTTCGATTCGTATGTACGTATGTATGTACAACTTGGCTTGCACGAAAGTTTCGGTTTCCTATCGAAACACGTCTTAAATGTGTATTTATCATCATGGTGGTATACGGTACCAAATTGCACGTTTGTGTGCGTGCGTACGTAATACTTAATATTTTTGTTACAGCACCAAGTTGCGTGTTATGTTTTGCATTTTGTTTTGAAAGCTCCAAAAGCTGTGCTTTCAATGCATAAACATGGCACATACATACATACGAACTACGAACTACGAACAAAAATGTATGTAAGGTACATACGAATGTGTTTGATTGCACGACTGCCCGTCCGTTTGTATGTATGTACGTACGAATCGCTTGCCGTGTGTTTGTGTATGCGGTTAGCACAAATCCAGCGAGAAAGAAACAGAAAACAAGCAACAACGTTGGCTATAGCCGTGTCTATATATGTATATGTATGTATTAACTTCAAAATAAAGTTCAGTTTAAGCTGGAGCGCAGTCGAGGTTGCGTCGTTTGTTCGTTCGGTTCGGTCGGTTTTCGGTCGGTTCGGATTTCGGATTTTAGTCCTATATGTACATACGTTTCGGCTAGTTCCTATATGTACGCATGGTAAGCACGCGTTCTCTTTCGCTTCGATTCCCCAAGTTTCAGTTTCAGTCTCAGTTTCAGTTTTCAGTCGTTTCGATTGCCAGTTTAAAGCCCCCCAATTGTGTCTGCACTTCTGTGATTTATTTCGAAAAATGTGAATCCGAAATTGCTTTTAAGCTTGCAATACTCGATAATATTTTGGCTTACATCCATAGTGATTTACCATTTTCGATGCCCAGTGATGTATGTAAAGAAAAAAAATGAAGAGCATACAAATGCATTTATGCATTACGTGATTTCATACATATGTATGTATGTGCCATCGAAATGGCAACTCTTACGCATAAAGTTGCGAATGTGTATAAAGCCACACACACACAGACATGCCTAGACATATGTACATCAATTTATACATTATCAGACGCATGAAATATATATGTACCTATATATATAAGGTGGCTTGGTGGCTTATATTGTTGTTTTTCGTGCGAAATTAGTGTGATTAAATGGAGATGTGTGATTTTATAAACATGTGGGCTATACACAGAGATAGAGTGAAAGAGAGGGCAAGTGGGAGAAGCCGAACTTGCATATGTATGTATGTATGTTTAATGCTTAGACACACAGACGTGCATATTCGGCAAAAGTGAAGCACTTATGTATGTACAAACAGACATGCTTTACTTTATATGATTTATAAACGAATGGCACACTAAAACAGAAACCGGAATCGATGTATGTACATATGATACTGTTGATATGAAACCGTAACCAATATTTTCCAGCCTTCTTATGTTGCATGTATGTCTGGCTATGCATATAACTGCACATAACTGCATATCCTATGTACCTATGGATATGGGATAAACATATGTATCGGTTGGTAAACATATGTATGCCGACATGGTATTTAGAAGAAGCGGTACATGCACTTATGTACTTATGTATAGATGTAGTATGTATGCAGGCGTCATGTGCATGCATACATTATTTTTTAATTGGAGACGCATACGGAATATTTAAACGGTTCGATTATAAAACCCCGTTTCTTTTTAAAGGCGGGGGATCTTAAGTTTAATTTTTGGGGTAACTTTCCTCTATACCAAATATACTTTCATATGCTAACAAAAATAAACCCCATCTTAATCCTTTATAATAGTATTATGCAATATAAATATAATAGTAATGTTCTATTCAACTTTTATGATGGATCCTTAGATCTTCTATAAACACACATAGTATAAATCAAGTTTCAGTAACTCCATTTTCGAAATAGTGAATGTCTGTATTTCAAATACTTAATTAGAATGGGACTTTGCACAATGCACACATATGGCAGACCAGTTGGATCTGCCAGCTGTTTTGGTTTATTGGCGATAGGATGGAAAAACGATAGAAACTAACGATATGCGGGTATATTATAATAACTGATGGCCATTATAGATTACTCATTGTTAACACTTACCCGTGTGGTTCCCCTCACATGATTCTGTTGTGTCACCCCACGAACAATGGCACATCGCAAATAGGCACCTCATTAATAAGTAAGCACCGCCACAACAGCAACTCCATCGTTTTTTTACCCATAATATCAGTGGAATATGATTCATTTTGACATCTTGGCATCTTAACATCTTGGTGATAAACCCCACGTTTAACCGGTCCCAAGGTTTCCTATGTACATCCCATAACAATGCGAATAAAGTGCTCTCTTGTTCTTTGCAGATACCAGATCGTCGGATAGCAGATCAAAAAAATAGATTCATGAGTACGACAACAGGAAAGGGACACGTCGCAAACGGACTCTTCGGGAGAATCAAACTACCTTAATACTATTAGCTAAATCTTAGTTAAATATGTCAAATAAAGGGTCCATCGGTGGAGTGGGATGCACGCCACAGATCAACACAGATCAATGGTCCGCCTTGGAGAAACAGACGAAGATGGACCCAGTACGGGGCCCATCCTGCTGTGGTGGCCTTAAGAAACCTCTCGGAGAGCCAACGTACCGAAAGATAGGACGGCGAAAGATACTCCAAATCCACGTCCATGACCCCGGAACGACGGCAAATGCAACGGCGAAACTCAATAGAATCTATTTATGTACATTTAACCGAATGGCACAGAGCTGTATATATTTTGTATTATTTTTAGTAATCCTAAGCCCAAATACTAGTTGTGCTCTACGGAGCAGTGAGGGTGAGACTCAGAATTATGCCGGAATACTCAGCAACAGTAGTAGAACAACAACCAGCCCATCACGCGATGATGATGATAGCCAGAGCCACGGCTACAGCAATAGCAACAGCAATAGCTTCATCTACAAGGTCGATTCCGGCCCTGGAGGTGATAGAGCAGGTCAAGCACAGACCATTAGTGGCGGCAAATACGATAATAATAACTATGAAAATACTCACACAAATGCCAGTGCGAAAGATGAAGAGGTTGAGCACCAGATGGCGAATAGCCTCGACTTCGACGGGGTCGATATGTTTGGCGCCTTCAGTATTCCCGAGGAGGCGATATACACAAACGAGTTCGCTGTCAACATTCCAGCTGGCCATCAAGTGGCAGATGTCATAGCCAACAAACATGGGTTTATCAACAAGGGACAGGTATGGATACAGTTTTTTCTTTAAGCGGGATAAGTTTGAGATCTTTTCTTATACACATCTCACAGATCAAATGTGAGTTAGTTATATAAATTGAATGATAAGAGTTTTTAAAGTGTGATTTAAGTGGGCTGGGCTTTGCGTTGATTATAAGTTTTAAGTTGATAGCTTTATATACATAGAAGATAAATTGTATGTGTTGAAGATATATTATATATAATATAATAATAATAATAATATAATAAAACAATAAGTTTGAATAGTGTAATTTAAGATAATTGGGATGTTTGTTGATTCTTAGTTTCAAGTTTATAGATTTATATGTTATATTATTTTATATTACGGACAAGAAAATAGAATAGTATCCTTTAATAGGATTGGAGAATACGTTGATTTTTAGTTGCGAGTGGACAGTTTTATATATATGTACTTGTATGGATAATCAATATTACGTAATCGTGTTTTTTCAACTCGACAACTTCTTTGAGTTTGAAGCCTAAGCTGTTATGTATCTTAAAAAAAAAATAATGAAAGTGAGCTACATTCTTAGGATAGGTATTATATACAATAGGTATTCATACTAATCAGTTTACAAATATGTTATTTGACAACCCCCTCAGTCAGTAATCTTGATAATACCCTCAATCTCTTCTTATAGATTGGATCCCTGGACCACTATTACCTGTTCCAGCACCATCATGTGTCGAAGCGTTCACTGCGCTCCAGCCGCAAGCACCAGGGAGCCCTTAAATCAGAGAGCGAGGTAAGTAGGACTCAACCATATCCTATTATTATACTGTTTATAAACCCCCATTGCGATTGCAGGTGAAATGGATGCAGCAGCAGCACGAAAAGGTGCGCCGGAAGAGAGACGGACCCTACCAGGATCTACCCACCTACAGTCCGTATAATCTTTTACGCCAACCCGGCGGCTACGTTGTCGATCAGAATCCGCATCTTTCATTCTCCCCAGAGTCGATATCGTTAGCCTCGCACTCGCCGCGCATGGAGTACCGGGACGTCAGCTCGCATTTTGTCTTTCCGGATCCGTTGTTTAAGGAACAGTGGTATCTGGTGAGTAAAGTATGTGATCATCTCTCACTTAAATGCATGCCTCATGAAACCATTTAGTCTAGAGTCCATTATCACACCATTTGAGTAGTTTCTTTTTAACATATTTTGAAACATTTCTACTAATGTTGATAGGAAATATATTTGAAATAAACTACTAGATGATCTAACCTACTAAATTTAGAGCTTTTTGCATTGTGATTGTGTCTATGTACCTATGTTCGTAAACCATTTATTGCATATCATATTTATTAATCTTTCTATAAACTCCTATAAAACTTGTTTTGTAGAATGGCGGTGCCAAGGATGGCCTGGACATGAATGTGGGTCCAGCCTGGCAGAAGGGTTATACGGGCAAGGGCGTGGTCGTGTCCATTTTGGACGATGGCATTCAAACCAACCATCCAGATTTGGCTCAGAACTATGTAAGTTTATCTTGACTAGATAAGTAATAGCTTTTGATACTAATTATTGTTCAAAATATAGGATCCAGATGCCTCATTCGACATAAACGGCAACGATTCGGATCCCACGCCCCAGGACAATGGTGACAACAAACACGGAACCCGCTGTGCCGGCGAGGTGGCCGCCGTGGCCTTCAATAACTATTGCGGCGTGGGTGTGGCCTACAATGCCAGCATTGGTGGTAAGTGATTACTGGTCATCAATCTTAACTAGTATCTATTAAAGATGTTTTTGTTCATTTAGGAGTCCGCATGTTAGACGGAAAGGTCAACGATGTGGTGGAGGCCCAGGCCTTGAGTCTTAATCCCGCCCACATTGATATATACAGCGCTTCCTGGGGACCCGAAGACGATGGTTCAACTGTCGATGGTCCTGGCCCATTGGCGCGCCGGGCTTTCATCTATGGCGTGACCAGCGGGCGGCAGGGCAAGGGTTCCATCTTTGTGTGGGCCTCCGGCAATGGTGGCCGCTATACAGACTCGTGCAACTGCGATGGTTACACCAACTCCATCTTTACCCTGTCCATTTCTAGTGCCACCCAAGCAGGGTAAGTTTAAGGGAGATCTTTAATAGGAATGATACTGATTCTACTATCACTTTACAGCTTCAAGCCCTGGTACCTGGAGGAGTGCTCCTCCACGCTGGCCACCACCTACAGCTCCGGTACGCCGGGTCATGACAAAAGCGTGGCCACCGTGGACATGGATGGCCGCCTACGACCCGACCACATCTGCACCGTGGAGCACACGGGCACTTCGGCATCTGCGCCCCTGGCAGCCGGCATCTGTGCCCTGGCGCTAGAGGCCAATCCGGAGTTGACGTGGCGCGACATGCAGTACCTGGTGGTGTACACCTCGAGGCCGGCGCCGCTGGAGAAGGAGACCGGTTGGACGCTGAACGGAGTGAAGCGAAAGTACAGCCACAAGTTTGGCTACGGACTGATGGATGCCGGTGCCATGGTGTCGCTGGCGGAGCAATGGTCATCGGTGCCACCGCAGCATATCTGCAAATCGCGGGAGAACAACGAGGATCGGAAGATTGAGGGCGCCTTTGGCTATACGCTTGCCACGCACATGGATGTGAATGGGTGTGCGGGGACCATCAACGAGGTGCGCTACCTGGAGCATGTGCAATGTCGCATAACGCTGAGGTTTTTCCCACGAGGAAACCTCCGCATCCTGCTCACCTCGCCGATGGGCACCACCAGTACCCTGCTGTTCGAACGACCGCGTGACATTGTTAAGTCCAACTTCGATGACTGGCCCTTCCTGAGCGTGCACTTTTGGGGCGAAAAGGCCGAGGGCCGCTGGACCCTGCAGGTGATCAATGGCGGGCGGCGGCGCGTCAACCAACCCGGCATCCTATCAAAATGGCAGCTCATCTTCTACGGCACCTCAAGCCAGCCGATGCGTCTGAAGTCGGAGCTGCTCAGCAGCAGTCCCCAGCTGCGCAGCCCCATTGGCTCGAATCCCTTCCTCATCCCGTCGGCCTCGAACATTGGCCAGCCGGCCAACGAGGGTGGCAACTTCAACACGGACAGCTTTGCCGGCTACCTCAATTACCAGAATATCTTTAGCAGCGCTGGTTCCAACCCAGAGCCAGCAACAGCTACACTCGACGGTCAGAATGTGACCGCTTCCGTTGCCTCATCCGCGGAAGCCGTTGGCTTTACAGCCTCCGCTGCTCAGCTGGTAGCAGCACCGGATTCGAGGGAAGGGGACAAGAAGATCCTGCACTCCTGCGATGCGGAGTGCGATTCCTCAGGCTGCTATGGCCGTGGACCCACCCAGTGCGTGGCCTGCAGTCACTATCGGCTGGACAAGTAAGCGATGACAGCAAGGCCAACTGGAAGATGCAACGCTAAACATTCTCTGTTTCCACAGCACTTGCGTCAGTCGCTGCCCGCCGCGTTCGTTCCCCAACCAGGTGGGCATCTGCTGGCCCTGCCACGACACTTGCGAAACGTGCGCTGGGGCTGGACCCGACAGCTGCCTTACCTGTGCCCCGGCCCACCTGCACGTCATCGATCTCGCCGTCTGCCTGCAATTTTGTCCAGACGGATATTTTGAAAGTAATAACCGATGATGGGGACTAATTTAATTATGTTTGTAATGTATATTCCCGTTTGCAGATAGCAGAAATAGAACCTGTGTGCCCTGCGAGCCCAACTGTGCCTCATGCCAGGATCATCCCGAGTTCTGCACCAGCTGTGACCACCACTTGGTCATGCATGAGAACAAATGCTACTCGGCCTGTCCCTTGGACACGTACGAAACGGAGGATAACAAGTGAGTAGCTGAAAGATAAATAAGTTTGGAACTGAAGCTAATCCCAACCCCTTGCAACAGATGTGCCTTCTGCCACTCGACTTGCGCCACCTGCAATGGCCCTACGGACCAAAACTGCATCACGTGCCGCTCGAGTCGATATGCCTGGCAAAATAAATGCCTTATTAGCTGTCCAGACGGATTCTACGCCGACAAGAAACGGCTGGAGTGCATGCCCTGCCAGGAGGGTTGCAAGACCTGCACCAGCAACGGAGTTTGCTCCGAGTGCCTTCAAAACTGGACGCTGAACAAGAGTGACAAGTGCATCGTGGCCGGGAGCGAGGGCTGCAGTGAAGGTAAGCGATCCGAAAACATGCAATACTACAGAAGACTGTAAAATATTAAGAAATATTAATTATCTATTTTCTCCCCATAGCTGAGTTCTTCAGCCAGACCGCGGGGCAGTGCAGCTCTTGTCACACCTCCTGCGGCAGCTGCAACGGACCGGCGGAGACCAACTGCATGTCCTGTGGCCCCAGTCGACTGCTGGAGCAAAGTCGCTGTGTGAGCGGCTGCCGCGAGGGCTTCTTCATGGAGGCGGGCTCTGTTTGCTCGCCATGCCTGCACACCTGCAGTCAGTGCGTCTCGCGGACGAACTGCAGCAACTGTT
Organism: Drosophila suzukii; assembly: GCF_043229965.1. NCBI lineage: Eukaryota > Metazoa > Arthropoda > Insecta > Diptera > Drosophilidae > Drosophila > Drosophila suzukii. The sequence continues at coordinate 12,434,470 of NC_092084.1, read as the reverse complement.
CCAAGGGACTGGAGCTGCAGAACGGCGAGTGCCGCACCACCTGCGCCGATGGGTAGGCTACTAATCCTAAACCTTGGGTGTCTATTCCCCCAACTGACAGTTAATGTGTATTTTAGCTACTACAGTGACCGCGGCATCTGCGCCAAGTGCTACTTGAGCTGCCACACCTGCAGCGGTCCGCGGCGCAACCAGTGCGTCCAGTGCCCGGCTGGTTGGCAGCTGGCCGCCGGCGAATGCCATCCCGAGTGCCCCGAGGGCTTCTACAAGTCTGACTTTGGTTGCCAGAAGTGCCATCACTACTGCAAGACCTGCAATGGTATATAAATTGGAAGGCCTCTTATGTCAACTTATTACTAATGGGATTTTCTCAAATTTTAGATGCTGGCCCATTGGCCTGCACTTCCTGCCCGCCACACTCGATGCTCGATGGCGGTCTGTGCATGGAGTGCCTGAGCTCACAGTATTATGATACAACGACGTCCACCTGCAAGACCTGCCATGACTCGTGCCGCTCCTGTTTCGGTCCCGGCCAGTTCTCCTGCAAGGCCTGTGCGGCGCCACTCCATCTGGACCAGCTGAACAGCCAGTGTGTGCCATGCTGCCAGAATCAGACGCTCGCCGAGAAGACAGCCTCAGCGCCCTGCTGCAATTGCGATGGAGAAACTGGTAGGGGTTTCATATTGTAAACTAATTAAATATGTATTTTGAATGAGTCTCTAAGGTATCTAGTATTCTGTGTCTAGTAGGAACACTATTTTTGTTTGAAATAAGTTTGTATTGGTTTAGATAACATAACTTATAGAAGTACCCTTAGGATACATTTTATAGATTTCCATGTTTTTAAAGTTATTTACGGGTGTTGTTTGTCGGAAGTTACTTTAAATAAGAACCCTGTCGCACGAATATAGCCCAATGTTCAGGCATAATTTTTCCGGCATTAGCTCGCCGGAAGTGAGGTGTGTTTTTTTTTTTTTTTTTTGTAAAAACCTTCCTAGCATCACCAGGGAAAAATAATAGAGTTGATCTAGCTTGTCTAATTTGTTCTCTTTTGATTTTATTAACTTAATCATAACTAAATATTTTTCCAGGCGAGTGCAAAGCTACCTCGACGGGCGGCAAAAGGCGGACGGTAATCGGCAGTGGAAGTGCCTACAAAAGCGGCGAACCTGAGCATGGATCTTTTGAGAGCGATGGCAATAGTAGGGAGTTCGTCCTGCGACTAGACTCGCCTTTAACGGCCATCACAGCTATTGCTGTGGCCATCTGCCTGTTGATCATAACGATATTCTCCATCATCTTTGCTGTTTTACAGGTAACTGGAATTTCCTATCTGAAACATAGTTTTTTACAAGAATCCAAATAAATGTAACCTTTGTATTATCTTTTTTCCAGCGTAATAGCAACCATGTATCCAGAAATTCAGTGAGGTATAGGAAAATAGCAAGCACATCGTCGGGCAGGCGAAAGAACTTGTCCGCCAAGCCCACCAGCGATGCAAGATTCATTTTTAACATTGGCGAGGACGAAGATACAGATGGTGATAATTCCGAGGATGAGATGGATGGTAATCTGGGCACCGATATAAACCGGATTGTCTACGACCGCAAGGGTAAAGATCTGGGACACGAATTTTACATTGAGAGTACAAATGATATTGATGCGATCGAGTTTCACTGCAAAGGAGCGCAGAAAGCAGAGTCCCAACAACCACGAAGGTGCAATGAGAACGGTGATGATGATGATGATATTCATTATGATGCGACGGCGGACAGAAATCCGTATCCATCGACAACGAGCCGTACAAACATAAACATCCGTAGCTGATTGATTGATCAATGGGACAACGCAACAGCGAACATAGATTGTACCAACAAGAACTTTGATCTTGGCTTTCTTGCTCTGGACTAGTAAATTGTAACCTTGCTTTGAGGAATATAGCGAATCGAAATATTTAACATCTGAAAAATGATAAAAATTTATATGTGATTGTGAATTGTTTTTATATATATATTTGTAAATTTAATGTTTGTATTAAATTTTTATGAAAAATGTTATGTCAAGTTGAATAATGACAGTGTCGTTTTTTATTGTTCCAGCCCCTATATCTTTTCTATTTTTAAGGGAAGATAAAAACAACTTGCTTTCGGTACAAAAGAAATAGTCCTAGGATTTAATGTTTTTAGTTTAATAAATTTTAAATAAATGGAAAAACTTTTAAAGGATCTGAGCAAAATATTTTTGTGATTATAGTTAGCATCTATATGAAAGAGATAGCAATATTTTTTCTCACTTTCTCTTGGATTTCTTTTATAAAGGATTCTAAAATACAAGATCTTGATGATCTCATCTTGTTTAGCTCCGAAATGAATTAAATATATTGTGTTTCTGTTGATAGAAAATATTTTATTTACAAAAATACAAAATATCTAATTAATATACATATGTTTCGATCACTTATTTCAAATTCAAACCAAAAGTTCACTACAAATAGCTGTAGTGGGATTTGGAATTCGACATTTATTCGAATGTTCATAATGTTAGTTCCATGTAAATCATTATAAATTCGGTAATACTTCGGTCTTCTTCAATGTCTTATTACGTCGCTGCGTATGCTAAAGTATACAAAATCGAATATGTATATATATTTTTTACATAGGTGGCTGAGAGGTATTTTACATGGACGCGGATACGTTCGTACGACCCATTTAAGATATAGTACAGTCGCAGCACATGAGTGAGTAGTACAAGCATTTGACGACCTTTTCGTCCTTGTCGCCATCATCCTTGCCATTCAATTTAGCCTTGTCATTGTCGTAGGCAAAGAGCTTGCCATCCAGTTGATCGGACTCCAGGCCCTCGACTTTCTTAGACTTCTTTCTCTTGTTTTTATGCATCACTTCGTTGCAGTTTCGCTGTTGCACCATGTCGTCGATCCAATCGAAGTCGGTGGCGTTTCCCTGAAACCTCGGGAAACTGGAAATGCTTTCTATAGAGTTGATATCCTCCTGTAAGTTATCTTTTTAGTTCAGTTTTAAATGGTTATTGTGTATTATTATTTACCTGGTTATTGTTGTGATTCTTATATCTACTCTTCTGCGGTGAAGCTTGCTGGGAATGGGTTGCGGGCGGGGATCCCTGCTTGTGGTTGGCCATGGGCGAAGAAGTGGTGGCTATCGAGGCTGTGGTTCCCGCCGAGCTGTTTAGCACCACCTCGGTTTCCTGCGACTGGAGGGCTGGCACTTTGGGCAAGTCGTCGGGACTCATAAAGTTGTGCTAAGACCAGCCAAAGATTAGGATACAATCGAAGGGAAGTGGGTTAACCACCTACCAAGTCCTGTATTACCACGGTGGTGATGACATTGGGAGAAGTCATGACTCGGGTGGATGCTGATGCCGTCTCGGAAGTGGGACTGTTCAGGATCGGTGAGTTGGTGCTCAATGGTGTTGTGGGCAATGTGGCTGTCTCCGAAACGATGGCCAGATCATCTGAAGATGCTCTTTCGCTGGTCGAGGACCCTTGGACCATCGAACAGGTGGCCACAATGCTCAGGGACGATGATGGGGAAGTGCCGGATATATCGGGAGAGGGACTGAAATGGAAGAACTGATTATTTCATTTATCCCTATACCATACATCTTAGTGATTGCGGTTATGTAAAAGGTCTGGTTAATATACAACTAGTATAATAGTGCCTTAATCACAGTCTCTCCACCTTACTTACAAGTCAATCAGCTCGGACTGTGCCTTGCTGCCGCCCAAGGACCATACTTCGCTCTTTTTCTGTGGCCCTGAATACGAGATCTGTTTGTTGGTGGTATTGAAGCGGCCCTTGGAATGCGACTTCCGACCCGGTATCCACAATATGCGCATACCGGTGGTCTTGCTTTTCTTCGTCGGATTGGAAGCCATCTGAAAATCGTATACTAAATTCAGAAATTAAATGATCAAAATACAACTGTCTGTTGTTTATTTGTAAGTGTATTTGTCTTGTCACAATCCTGTCAAACTACACTCCCATTTATAGTTTTGCGAAAATGTTGGCCAACTGAGTTCCAAAGTAAGTGGAACTAGGTTTTTCCCGATTTGTAACCTCCTCTATCCATTTCCCGCCTTTTAATCTTGTGACATTATTAAAGTGGTCTTGCTAACTTAAATTAGATTGCCATTAAGTAATATTACTAAATATCTGAGAAGTTGAAAGCTCTTTATAACATTGAATTTAAGCTTTATACATATGTATAAAAATGTCGCCAACTAATAATTATGAATTTTGTTTATTTAACAAATAGTAAACATTCCTCTTTTAATTTCTTTTTAATCTTAATTTATTTTTTAACGATACCTAAAAATAAAGTTAAGAACACGTTCGAAAAAAAATACTTTAGAGTCGAGAAAAATATAATAACTAAGTATGGAAACTATGTTTTTTTCGATTATATGAATTATTCCCCTATCCATTAACATCCCGAGTCGAACTTTCTTAAGTCAAATTTCCCTAACTCAGCGTTTTGCGACCTTTTATTCTTACAATTTTTCGCAAGTTTTGATTTCTTTATCGCGAGTTCCACTGAAATCAATTCCAACTAAAAGCGGTTGGTCTTGTATTGATTTACGAAAAAATTCCAATCGATTTTGGTTGGAATAGATTTCAGTAACACCCCCATATGATGTCCCTGCACGTAAGAACTCCAACCAATTTTGATTGGAATGGATATCAATTTCACCCCCGTATAAAAAATCCAATTTTTCTATGGCGTACGTGTTTACGATCTAAGTTTATTTATGTTTTCTTATGAATGACAAAAAGTTTTGTGGTTTTAAGGCATGGTTCGGGTTTCTGAGAACGAAGGATTTCAGGAATTGCAATTTTTTCGAGCCATTTTTAAAATCGGATGTTTTAAGCTAAAGAAATATTGATTATCTTATCAAAACCCACAAAATATGATGATATATGTATTTATTTATAGGACCTACTGCATAATACATTAAAGAATGTATCAGAATACCCACGCAATATGATATGATAGCACTAATTCGCAAGTACGGGTAGAAATAACTGTTGACAGTGGACTATTGACAAATTGGCACTCATGACCGAAGACGATGAGCGGCACGAAAGTCTCCGCATTCGCTTTAAAAGGTATTTTCACAATTGGAACTTGTTGGTGGGATTACGTTATAAATATGCGCACCGCGTCGACTTGAATAAAATATAAAAAGTGGTTTACCAAACACGTACGTATGTATAAAAGTCGAGATTCAAAACACCACGCACATTTTCGCTGCTACATATATATACACACAATACATATGGTCACAATCATACATACAAAAATACACATATTTTTTGGGTGACAAACAAGTAGTAGTGGTACAACAGAAATGGTCATTTGTGTTAGTGGTTTTAAACAGCAATTAGTCTACACATATTTATTTAAAATCACAACAAAACCTGAATTTGAACTGCACTCACCTTTTCTCCTCAGATCTTGACCTGAATATCACAAGGTTTTGTGCAAATGAAGCATTTGTGTAAGCCAAGTACAAACATACAAATATATATACTATCGTATGTGGAGTGGGTTTCGGTATAAATCCGTGATATGCTGGAGATTCTTTGAAGATTTCTTGTTTTCCTTTTTTCCGCGGGAACTTAACACAACGAGTGGAGGGGTATGGTTACGTAGCGAATGGTAATGATTACATTACATCAGGTTACATTATTTTATTTATTTAACGACCGAGCGCATGCTGTATATATCGAATAAACAAATACTCAATCAGAGCCAGTGTTGTGCAAGCCAGTGGGAATAGCTTTCTCTTTTCTATCGGTCACAACACTATTTCTTGTTGGCCTAATGTACTGTTTACACCAGGCACGTCAGCTATCGACATCTTAATGGACGCAAAACTAACTTCGCGTTTGCTATCAATATCAATTTAAACACAAAATCGGGGAAGTAGAGTTATTTCTAGATACATATTTTGCTTAATTTTCGATTAACTAACTATAGTATTTCTCGTGTTTCAAAGTTTTCCATTTAAATGCAGTTCATTCTGCCTTTGTGCATTAATATTTATCTATATATTGTTAGGAAAAAAATCAAAAGGAATTTTTTAAGATATCAATTTTATGTATTTTATATAAAAATATATATACTTTTTATTGGAAATTTAAATAGTTTAATTTTTTAAGGGTCAGAATCCTGTAAAAAAAATTAAAACGTATGCACGTTCACACTAGTTTTTTGTAGCTAGAAAAACATCGATAGTTTCGCAAAACCAAATTATCGATAGATTTTATCGAGCTTTATGGAGCTTTTATGTGTTTGTTTTGTTTACGTTTAGCCGCAATCGCAATCCAATTATCTATGTAAGAAGTGTAAACAATAGTATGCTATCCCAATAATAAGTGAAAATAATCAGCAAAAGCAGCAGGCAAACCTATTTCACAATGTTTACCCACAGACTTATCTCAGATCGATGAATAAAACATCAACATACGGCGGGCAATCTGCGTCCGTTGAGTTTTGAAAGACTCTGGATTTCGATAATGGGCACTTTGCTCGCGAGAGTTTTTGGTTCTCTAAATTGTCGGGGCATTCTAAATATATATCAGGTTCGCGTGCTCGAGAGCAGAGCTATACTACATATATAATATCTGGCCCAGTCTCCCAGTGTTCGTGCTGCACTCTGCTATCCGCTATCCGTTTTGCTCGCGTGTTAGACGTAGGTAATTTGCTGCTTATTTCGCTATAAATCTTTTTTTTAACCGCGTGTGTACCTGGTTTTAAATTGGGAATATTGGCAGATAACTCCCAAACTCCAAGCATTGACATCTGTGCATATAGGATGTAGCATCCTGTACATACCTACATGTACATATCCACCACCGCCGACAAATCTCTTCCAATTTACGCCGCTCAAAAATAGCCAGGAGGCAGGCTGCATATAGTATATGTACATAATAAACACAGCTGTGGCTAAAATATTAGCACTAAAAATTAGACCCAGTCCCATAAATGACAGATTGGATATACAAATATTTGTAGGCTGTCAGACCTGAAAACTCAGGTCATTAGCCTCCTCCAAAACGATTGTGCAATACTTTGTCTTACACTTTGGTCACTGGACTATTTAAGAGTTTAGTTAGATAAGATTAGATTTGTCATTATTATAGAGCAGTAATCGAAAAGCTTGCTAAGACACTGTTTAAGAACCATTTGTTCTAGCTTTAACTGCTTGTTATCAAGAACTTTTATCCTTTTATGGTCGATATCGTTTCCTCTAGCTAACATAATGATAGTATAATCAGTCTATATGTGAATCTATTTCCATATTATTTTAAACCAACTGAAAAGTTAGTTATTTTAGAATCTTGGGATAGCCTTTATAGGATCGAAAATATGATAAATTTCCCCTGTTTCTCAGTACTCAAGCATACAAAGTACCATAAACTCGGGGAACCCACAACTTCAGATCCCAAGTGCTATTATTTTGAGCACCATTGTTGATATAAACAATCGTACGCACATAAGTTCTTACATATATGTCAGGCCCGACCCGGCGCGCTTCTTTTAACAGCCCTCATGGTGAAATTTATTTTTGGAGGTGCGGCAAAAACAGCGCAATTTTTATTCGAATTTTTTCTATGTTTCGTCTACATGAACACACAATCTGACAACTTCTACATCACATCCTCTGCAATCGTGCACTGTCTGCAGTTCAAAAACCGCTTGAATTGCTTTCGAAAACCAAACCGCCAATACTTTAATATTCTTGGGAATGTAAGAGCATACGAAATGAGTGCGTTAGGAACCTGTTACATTCTTGAAACCATATGAAACGCGTTAATATTATCCCTAGAATTACAGAACCTAGTGTTTTTTACCTTTCAGTTATGTAACATTTGAAGATTTAAGATTATTCCAACTGCAAGCTTACACAATATATTAAGAAATATTAGGTAGTTTCAATATTTTGAATTATTAGCGGTTCGAAAACATTTTGAGATAAGGAATTATTTTTATAATATTTAAGAAAATAATGGGTATTTGAAAACCTTTTTTTTCCATATCCTTTCTATTAATATTATTAAAGAAAATACTCATGTTTTCGAAATATTTTCAACTTATATTTTTTATCAAATACGTAATTACGATTTTCATCTTGTAAAATATCCCCCAGATTATCATCCGTGAAGGCAGGACACAAGATCGGCTGTGATCATGGACCCGGAAGCATTTTTGGACGTGGCCAACCAGGTCATCAAGCTGAAAATGTTTCCGTTCTTCGACATCGCTCACAGTCTACTTGCCGCGCTGGCCGTGCGCGAGGACTTGGGCGCCAATGCCCAGGCGTTTTCGCGGAAGCATCCGCTCGCCTGCTGGCTCTCCACCATGCTGGTGATCTTCGCCGGCGGCATGGTGGCCAACGGACTGCTGGGTGAGCCCATACTGGCTCCGCTGAAGAACACAGGCCAGCTGCTCGTGGGCACGGCCGTTTGGTGAGTGAATGCCCATCTAAAATCCTTATATCCATGTTTAACTAATCCCAATCTATGCTTACAGGTACGTGGTCTTCTACACGCCCTTTGATATCGGCTACAAGGTGGCCAAGTTCCTGCCCGTCAAGATCGTGGCCAGCGCCATGAAGGAGATCTATCGGGCAAAAAAGGTCTACGACGGAGTGGGACATGCGGCCAAGCTGTATCCGAACGCCTGGATCATCATGATCATCATTGGCACCCTCAAGGGCAACGGAGCGGGATTCACCAAGCTGATCGAGCGCCTCATCCGTGGAGCATGGACTCCCACAGCCATGGAATTCATGCAGCCCAGCTTGTGAGTGCTTCTTCCTGATTCACCTGCGATCTTGGTTTTAAATCTATCCTATGTTAACCAGCTACACCAAGGCCTCCCTGCTGGCCTCGATCATCTTTGTGCTGGACAAGAAGACCGACTGGATCTCAGCACCGCATGCACTGGTCTACTTCGGCATCGTCATATTCCTGGTCTACTTTAAGCTGTCCTCCATACTGCTGGGCATCCACGATCCCTTCCTGCCGCTGGAGAACCTCAGCTGTGCCATCTTCTTTGGCGGCATTTGGGACAGCCTGGCCAAGATCCTGGGCCGCGGGCAGGCCAAGGATGCCGAAGGCAAAGATGTTAAGAAGAGCAACTAAACTATTTGTAGTCAGCCTCTACCACCTTACATACCCCCTTAAAAAGTACTTAACGCTGCCAACCAAAGCTAAACGCACACACACATTATATACAGCATACTATATAGCATAACGAACGATCTTCCCATGTGATTCGGATTTGGATTCGGATACGGATTCGATGCGGAAGCGCAAGCCAAAGACATTTTTGTGAGGCGTGGAAATTACACTTGAGGATCAGCATTTTGGGGTTGGGTGTGCCCCGCTGTTCCTCGACTCCAAATTTCACGCCTAGTTTTAGCCCTCGAAAATTTGTGTATTGTTTTACAATTGGTAGGATTTATATAGACCACAGACTTATTTTGGATGCCATATTTAATGCAATTTGAGCATGGCCCATACAGCTAAACTATAATACAAATACGACAGCCGAAAGGAGAACGATTTTAGACCAGCCATCTGAAGGAGCACGCCGAGTCTTGGGTCTTTTGCTGCAAAAGCGACGTGCTCAACGAACGAAATGTGTAAATATTGAAGTCGTTTCAGTGCTTCCTCTTTTTTTTTTATTAAATACATTTTAAGAATTTTTGCCGAAGACCCATTCGAAAACTGAATGATAGATCATTGCTTGAGGATTGTGAACACGTATTCAAGCTGAATTTAAGGCTATTGTAAGAGGTGTGAATGTTTATTGTTTGCAATAAAATTAAACTACGATTTTGGTTGATTGTCTTGTTTGTCTAAAAATGCGGACCTTAACAAATGAGTTGTTACATTGATTTAAACAAAAGTTATTTACAAGTACTTTATAAATCATTAGTCACAAAAATGAGGAAAATTTAGGTTAATATTTTTTTTTATTTTTTGTCTATCCCTTGTCCAAATGGAAATGGATATGATCTTAAAAAATTATTTTCCAAATGCCTAGATTTTATATTTATTTGTTATATTGTCACATTTTGAATTCTCAGTTATATGGTAATAACGTATCAGTAGCTTTATTAGGATTGTTATCAACTACGGTTCTATACAATACAATTTTCCTAAGAACTATACAATTTTTTCTTAAGATTAGAAGATATTAAAGTGATTTTTTTAAAGCAGAATTCTGTAGATTGGTTTGAGGTTTTATGTAGAGGTTTTCATAATGCTTTTGAGCATAGTGTTATACAAAAATATGATTTATAATGAAAAAAAATTGCAAATGTACCACCAAATAACACCCCAAAAAAGGGTGTATAAATCTAAAGAGTAAAAATATCCTCGCTTTTAAACAAAATTGAGTTTATAATTGAATTTTGAACTGTTATGCCTAGATATATTAAATATTATTTACTTTTTTTATAGGTAGGTTTCCGTATTTTGTTGTTTAAAATGTATTAGGGTAAAATAATGGTGCAACAAATGTTTGTATTACAAAAAAAAATACTTGAAAATTAAACATTTTGCACGGGAATTGCCTATAAAACAAATTCTTTTGCCACCTTCTATACAGTCGTGTAGTGCGCCTTACAGTGAACTAAAATATATGGAAAACAAAGGTCAGAAAACAGAGTGGAAGTTGAGTAACCATCCATAACTCACCAATAAACTCGGACACGGGATCGTTGTCGCCCTCGCCGCGCATTGTGCCGGTGATCTCCTCGTTCTCCACCATCGGCAGGAACAGTTGCACAAACTCCGGCGAGTACGGATGCGTAATGGTCTCCAGAACCTCGGTGACAAAGTACCGGATGAGGGAAATGTCTGTGTCCTCGATGGCGCAGCACTGCTTTATGTATCGCAGAACGGGTACAACGCAGCCGCGCGTCAGCAGGTTAACCATCCTGTCCAGGATCATCTTCTTCATCTCCAATTGCACGAGAATCTCGAGCTCATCCTGCTTGGACTCGAACAGGCGGATGAGCAGGAACAGGATCTGCTGTTGCAGTGTGGGATGCACTGCGGCCACCTCGTCGAGCACCGCCAGGTGCGTGGGACAGCTGTCGGTGGAGAGCTTGAAGTAGGACGGTTCCATTACCACATTCTCGATCCACCGAATAACGCCCACGCCCACCACTGGATATCTGGAGAAGAGGGAAGATTTTTATGTGAAGCATACTGAATACTTTGAGGCACACTCACTTGATGCAGTTGTACAGTGTCTGCAGCTCGGCAATCAGTTCGGTGGAGCCCTGGTCCACATTGCAGATGGTATGCGCCTTTTCTATAGCCTGAATTGTGCTCTTCAGCTCCTCCTTGTTCAGCATCCTCTCGGTCATGGGTCGCTTCTTGGCCGGCTGGTCGATGACCGCGGACGCGTAGGCTAGCAGAAACATGTACTTGGGCTTGTGCTCGGGATTGATCTTAACGCCGGAACGAAAGAGGGCGTCTACCAGTAGCTCCAGAAACTGTGGGTTCCGTATCAAGTCTATGGGTGGCGGATCGGATCCCGAGTAGTTGCGAAACAGCACGGTGATATCGGCGGGATTGAGTGTGTTGCGGGTGAGCATGGAAGTTAAGGCTTGACAGGCCTGCGGATAGACCGCCGAACCATTTAGGGCCATCGTTATGGGTGTCACATTTTGATTGCTGTGGATCACAAAGGATTAGGTATTGTTTCGTAATAAACTCATAACCATAACTACTTTTGCAGGGCGTATTTGATGATTTCCTGTGAGAGGCGCTTCATGTTGAACCCGCCCTTCTGCTCCTGACTGAGAACCTGGATGAGCACCTGGGAGTAGACGTAGGTGTGCTGGCCGTGGCAAACCATGCGGGCGCATTCCTGAATGGCGCCATGCACATCGTCCGGATTGTTTAGAAACTTGACGATCGAGGTCTTCAGCACCCGCGAGAAGACCTCAATCTGCTGGGCCGCCGTCGAAATAGAGGTGATCTCGCTCTGGAAGCCCGCATCCGAAATCAGCTTGATGGTGAAGTTGAGCATCAGGCAGTCGGGATACTCCTCGGCCAGGCGGTAGATCAACGAACGCCACGTATAATGGTCGATCATCTCTGTTAGCCAGTCGGGCGTCTCGCCCTCCTCCGTGAAGATGGTGTCCGCCTTCTTGGGATCGAAGGACTTTAGGATCATCTCCTTGAGATGATTCTCCACCATGGCCTGCACCTCGGTCACCTTGACGCCGGCCAGGATTAGCCACTCGGCCAGCAAGTTGGCCATCTGGGCCACCGCCTTGTAGTTTTCCGACAGCATCGATATAACCTCCTCCGGGGAGCCGCCCGACTGGAAGTAGCGCTTCAGCTGCGTGAAGATCCCTGGCTCCATGATGTAGTCTGGTGTGAGGAACTTCTCCAGGCACTCCTGTATCGTCTTCTGCGGATTGTCCTCGAGCATTTCCTGCGATTGGAATGGGGGATAACATGATTAAGTTGGGGAGTTTGTCCACAAATCCAGTGGCGTCAGCGGATTAAACTAGCCGGGATTGCCCGCCACGCCGCAGTGCCACATACCTCCGGGTTGGACTGTCCCTTGGCGCGGCCCTGCCAGCCGGACTCGTCGTATTCCACTTCCATTTTATCGCTCGCTAGCTTATTTACATAAACATAAAATTAATTTTTCTCTTATTTTGATTTGAGTTTATGAATTTTTTAGTAGGGCAGTAAATTGTTAACGACAAAATACCGTCTAAAATTATGCTATGGTTAAGCGCCGTTCACACTGAGTATGCTGCCGCATCTGGGCATATTAATAAAACAAAAATATTTTTTACTAATTCCACGATTGTTTCTGCCTAATTTGTAACATTTGTTAATAATTTTATTTTATTTTTTATTGCCTCCAAGGGATGCGATATACACAACAAAAGTAGGTGGAAAGTGGCTATTAGTTTACAGAAGCGATAAGTAATTTCCAGATCTATCGATAAATATCGAACGCCTTGGATGCCGGTAATTTGGTAAACAAATGTCCGGTCCGGTAAATTATAAATAAATAAATAGATCACAAACAAAACTGGCAACATGTCGAACCAGCGCAAGGACATGTGGAAGCTGCTCTACAATCACGTGAACCGGAACGGGTCCAACTTGTCCCGGGTGTACACTGTGATCGAGGGCATTCTGTGCCAGGAGCCGAGCTTGATTAGCTGCTCACTGGTGCGGGAGCTGCACAACAAATTCCAGGACACCTTCCTCCTGTGGCTCCTCAACAAGCTGGCCAAGTGCCTGAGTGAGACTCCAGATGGCAGGTGAGATTGGCCACCAGCTATGGGATCCAAAAACTAAAAGCTCACCCTTGTTCTGCCGCAGTCAGTGCATCAATCTGCAGAGGAAAATACTCAGCTCCTGCTGTTCCAATCATCCCAAGCTGTACGAACGTCTGGTTTTGGCCTATGTGGAGGCTCTGGAGGAGACCCACCTGCAACTGAGTTCCCTGGACTTCACACAAGGACGCGCTGAGGATAATCCCACCATAACCCTGAGCATTTTCCGCTGCGATGTGGCCTGCCTGCAGGAGTTCGATCCGCAATGCGCCTTCGAGGACATCAAGCTACCCATTGAGCAGGCCGATCTGTATGCCAAAAGTCTGCTGGAGGTCTTGGAGCACGCCCATCACATTGGCTATGCCACGCACGGCGACATCTTCTCGAGCAGCCTGCACCAGGCCCTGCTAATCCTCAAGGAGTGCGACATTGACACAAAGCTGGCCAGCTTGAACTACTGCCACAGCGTCCTGCGGTCACAGTCGGCTATTAGCTGGTCAACCAATCCGGATGTTGGCCACTACGCCCAGTTGACGCTGGAGGCAACGACCATTATGTGGTCCACAGTTGCCAAGTGGCTGGAGTTTGGCTGTATGACACGCCAGGAGCTGGGACAGCTAAACGTGACCACCAAGCAACTGCTACTCGTCCTGCAGAAGCGCGGTCAACAAGCCCTCCAGCTTGGCTATCTACTTCTCAACGAGATTCTCAGCCTGCCCGCCGACATCGAACTGGAGGATGAACTACTGGAAACTCTGAGCGCCTTTATTCAAGGCCAGCTAGAGCATTCGGTAACATCGCTGGAACAGTTAGTGCACTTCCAGCAGCTTTTGCTAGGTCATTGGCACTCCTATCCCGAATATTTACTGCCCATATTGGCGCTAATGGCTGTGCAACAGCTTGAGATACGCACAACAGTGCTGCAATCGCTGACCCAAAGCCTCGTTCGAATCATGAAAAAGGAGCAAATCTTGGCCAGGGAATGGCGGGAACTGGTTGCCATTCTACGCACCTTTAAGCAGCTGGAACAGCTCGTCTTGTCACAGAGCCAGCATAAGATAGCTGACCAGGAAGCCCACATCGATGTCTCGCTATTGGCCAAGTTGCCGCTGCAGTGTGAAATCACAAAGGTGACGGACACCAACTGGAATAACATATCAACGCAGCTGGTCGAGCAGGAACCCAAGTGCCCCTCAGCCAAAAAGCCCATATACTTAGAAATATGCTCGCTTTTAATGAAGATCACCTTCATTCGACACGTTCTAAAGACGCAAACGCAACACCAGCTGCTAGCTATTCTCCAGCGGCACATGGAGCTGTCCCACCTGTGCGGCGTTCGCTTGGAAACGCCTTCGAGTGCGCATACCCAGATGCAGGGATTCTATGCCCAGCACTACATGAATCTCATGCAAGCGGAGGAGACGCAGGAGGTGTTCTGCAACAATCTTCCACAGTTGTACATAGCGGGCTACATAAAGGCGGAGCAACTATTAAAGAGTCTGACCTCTATTGTGAGTCTTATTGGACGCGCTCATGTTATCCGCTTACTGCTGTGCTCCCAGCCAGGTACTTTGAGTGTCTTTAAAGTCCAGGATCGCATTGAGTTGTACTGCCCGAAATGCAAACCATTGCCAGATAAACTTCCTGGTATTTACCTGGGTAAATGCAAACAGCAAGTAGCAAATTTTGACTTTTCAAACGCCTCCCTTGAGATGATAGCAAAAGATTTTCTGTTTGATCCCGATTTTTCATACATTTCCCATCACCTGGATTTGCTGAGCTTCGAACCCAAGCTAATCCTGCGTCTTCTAAGGGAAGCAGATGGTCTGCAAAAAGTTAATGTGAAGGTCCTTGGCCTTTTGGTCTCTGCAATGCGTGCTATTTCGCCGGAATTCAAGGAGAAATTGGGCAATCTTGTTCTAAATGCCATTAAAGTCTTGCTGGGCAAGCCGCTAGCAGAGCAAAATGTTTTGCAGCAGAGACGTGTGCTGAACATACTGAACGCCATTGCCCACATGGAAGACGATGAAATCTGGCTCTTCCACTGGTTCAAAATGACATTCTTCCTTTTGGTGCACACCCGATCGCTGGTCACCCAAGAAGCTGTGCTGGCGGCCACTGAGATGTGTGCCAGCCATGGTCTGCAGACGATTAATCTGTGGAACTGGTACAAGCGGGATGCCCTCGATTTGACCGTTCGTCTGGCCTTAACAGGATACCTTTCAGATGGCGTTCGCTTCACCCGATCCCTCAGAGCGGTGAGTACTTTGCAGCTATTTTAACCTACAAAGCTTAATATCGCCTTTGTTTTAGCTCACTAAAATGTTGGGCTTCACATGCGTGCAGGAGTTTACCTGCAAGTACCAACGCCTTGTGACCGCCATGGTTTTGCCGCACTGCATCCTGGAGCCGCGTTGCAAAGGAGTTCTAGTGCTGATAGCCAAACAGATGCGGAAGCCCATTGCCACATGGTTTTCCACCTCGTTTCTGCGTATCTACACCCATGTCTATCTCACCGAGGATCCGGAGCTGGCCAATAGTTGCATTGAGCTGGTGGTTAGCTGCACCCAGTCGAGCCTGCAGCAGCTAATGAATGCGGATGTCAAGGTTGGCCGTTGTTATATTATTATTACTCTTTATTTTGTATTATTTGGTTTATTTTATTTCGTATTCCTGCTAGCAAACGGTGGCCGAATTGCTAATTTATTTCAACCGAAACCCCACTTTCGTGATGCGTTCCTTCCAAAGCCTTTTGCAGTTGAGCATCGGTTCCGAGGAGGAGCTATCCAGTCAAACGGCCAATGCGGAGTTTGCCAATTTTATTGCTGAACGATTCCTTGGAGTAATCACCTACTTCGAGAGCTGCCTGAGTGAATCGGCCTTTGAAAAACCATTGAAAGAGGAGACCTTGTACAGTTTGGGACAGATTATGCGCTTCGTGGGATCCCAGCATGTCACCCAATTCAGGTTCAAGATTATCGCCATGCTGAGTTTCGTCCACACTCTGCAGGAGCCTCGTCTGCAGCGCATTTGCCTGAAGATCTGGCACATATTTCTGCATGTTGTGAATGTACAGGAGCTAGGGCCATCGTTGGGCAGGATTGTGGCCACTTTGCAGCCGCTGCTGGCGGACAGCGAGAGCGTGAAGCAAGTCAACGATCTGTATGAGTTTATAATCCTGCGTAATGCATCTATGCTGGGCAACTTTATAACTGACCTGTATTTCCTGGATCGCATGGAGAATGTGGCGCCATCCATTCAAAAGTGCATCAGAAGGCATACAGCGCACCTGGACTTGAAGGGATCGACCGAGGAGGAGGGACAATCGAATACATCGCCACAACTGGTGGAACAGTTGCGTTTTCTGCAAAAACACATCACCGACGAATGCCTGCAGGTGCGCGTCTATGCCCTCCAACATCTGGGCGAACTTTTCGGGCGGCGACGAGATCAACTAAACAGCACGATCCTCAGTGAAGTGCCTCTGGAACCGCTGCTGGAGCAGATTGTGAACGTCCTGATGGCCGGCTGCCAGCACGATGATGGTCAACTGCAAATGGCCTCGGCCAAGTGCCTCGGAGAACTGGGAGCCATCGATGCCAGCTATCTACCATCGAACTACAACTTTGCCAGTCCGCAGCAGTTGCCGCTCAATATATTGTCCGATGACTTTGCTGTCTTGGCCCTGACGGCGCTGTGTCGCGGCTATCAGTTCCAGCAGAAGACAAAGCATGTGGATAGCTTTTCGCTGGCCATCCAGGAGACGCTGGCCATTTGTGGCATCTCGCCCAAGGAGCATAAGAAGGTGCAGCTCTGGCAATCGCTGCCGGCACGAATGCGTCAGGTGATGGAGCCCATGTTGCACTCCTGCTACACCTATTGCCATCGCCCGAATACCTGCCTGCAGCAGCCGCTCTTTGGGAGCCACTACTCCCATAATTTCTATGAGGAGTGGGCCTTTCTCTGGGCCAGTCGATTGATCGACTACATCCAGTCAGCGGACACGCGCCATCTACTCAGCTCCTACAAGCCGTGCATCAAGCGAGATGGCAATATGCTGAGCACCTTCTATCCCTACATCCTGTTGCATGCCCTGCTCGAGTGCACGTCGGAGCAGAGGCGTCACATCCAGGAGGAGTTCATGGCCGTCCTGCGAGCCAATGAGGAGAGCTCCAGCTCAGTCAAAGGTCGTCAGGAGTTGGGTGCCATCAAGGATAATGCCTTCAAGCAATTCGAGTCACGAAAGTATGCCGCTGGGATCATGCCATCACAAGGCAGTTCAGTTCTGGAGCGGAAGGAGGACTCCAGTCGCGTGCCCCGCCTGGCTGGCAAGTTGTGCGCCGAGCTTTTGGACTTTTTGCAGCGCTGGCTCAGGGAGTGGCAGCGAATTCATGGACGTAGTACCGGCGGAAAGCCCCCGGAGACAATAGATCCTAACTACAGGAAAATCTATGAGTTTCTTAACCAGATACCTAAGCTCTTGGTTTCCCGCGCCAGCTATAATTGTGGAGAATATGCACGGGCTCTTAGCTACCTGGAAAGTTATCTGGAGGAGGGCGAGGACAAATCGAAGAGGTTATTGGAACAGTTTACGTTCCTCGTAGAGGTGTACGGTTCTCTGAAGGACCCGGATTCGGTGGAGGGAGCAGTGCAGGTCCGTAGCTACGACATGAGTGTCACGCAGGATATCTTGGTCAATCGACTGGTGGAGCGGCAGCAGGACATGATCACCTCCTACGAGCAGCTGCTCTCCAGCACAGATCAGATGCAGCCGGATCACGTGCGCGCCATGATCGATGCCTATTTGAGAGACACACCCAAGACGGCTCAGTTGATAGCCGATGGGTTGTGGCAGCGACTCTCTGATCAGTATTCGGAGCAGTGCTTTGCGGAGTGCAAGTCGGAGTTGCTCTGGCGCCTGGGCAGTTACGATGAGATGGAGGAGCTGCAGTCCAACTGGCCAGCTCAGTGCTCCCAGGGCTGCCTAAAGCTACGCAGGCCACTAACCACGCGTATCGAGTTCGACGCATTGCTGGACGGGATGCGCGGATCGGTGCTGGAGCAGCTAAGAAGCTGCTCGGCTGTGCAGCAACACTCGTATGCCAATGCCTACGATGCGGTGTTGAAACTACATTTAGTACATGAGCTGCAGTGCAGCCAGCAACTGGTAGAAAAGCTCGAGCAGGATCGCGATCGGGACAACCAGGAGAAGCTTATGAAGAAGTATTTCGAGGATTGGCAGTATCGCCTGCAGGTCATACAGCCGCAAGTTCGCGTTCAAGAGTCAATCTACAGCTTCCGTCGGAATTTACTGGCAGAGCTCCAACGCCGCTTGTCCGACCGCGGCCACTTGCTGCCCCACCTGCAGACGGAGCTGGCGAGGATCTGGCTAAACAGCGCGCAAATCAATCGGAATGCCGGCCAACTGCAGCGTGCCCAACTTTATATACTCAAAGCGGCGGAATACAAGCCCACGGGTTTGTTCATCGAGCGAGCCAAGCTTCTGTGGCAAAAGGGTGACCAGGTGATGGCCATGAACTATCTGGAGGAGCAGCTGTCCATCATGCGTTCGGAGTGCCAGGGTAATGTCAAACAGCTGGCACCGGAGCAGCGACATCTCTTCTTCCGAGGAAAGTATTTGCAGGCCGTGTACAGCGCTGAATCGATGCATTTGTGCGCGGATGCCGTCCTCAAGTACTTCGAGGAGGCCATTGCCGTACATCGCCAGTCGGAGAGCTGCTTTGTGCAGATGGCGCAATTTCTGGAGAAGATGCGCGAGGCCAGGCAGGGTGGTAAACCAGACGCCACCATTGAACAAGACGACATGCTGATCAGTGTGATGGTGAACTATGCGAGATCCTTGCGCTATGGCAGCGAACATGTCTACCAGTCGATGCCGCGACTGATCAGCCTGTGGCTGGACACCACCGAGACCTCTACCAATAACGAGCAGGTGAAGAAGATGAATGACCTGCTCACCAACTGCTGCACTGCCTTGCCAGCGGCTATCTTCTATACAGTCTACTCCCAGATGCTGAGTCGCCTGTGTCATCCACTGCCGGAGGTCTTCACTGTTCTGCGTAATATAATCATTCGACTGGTGGAGGAGTATCCACAGCAGTCGCTCTGGATGCTGTTGCCGCACTTTAAGTCCGCCAAGGCTTCTAGGATCAAGCGGTGCAAACTCGTGCTCACCGACAGTCGATTGCAGAAGGCTTCTTTCCAGAAACAGCTGAGTGACTTCAACTCACTCACAGAGCGTCTCATTGAGCTGACCAACAAGGAGGTCACGCTTGATAGAACCTACAAACTGAGTGACTTGGACACACGACTCACCAAGCTATGCAAACAGGCGGAATTTTCGAATATTCTGCTGCCCTTTGAGAAGTACATGCAGCCAACGCTGCCGCTGAATTCGGACACTACCTCTTCCACACTGAACCAACTGCCTACGAGTACAGGGAAAACCAACTGGTTTCCCTACCAGCAGATCTACATCAGTGGCTTCCAGGAGTCCGTGTTGATCCTGCGCTCGGCGGCAAAGCCCAAGAAGCTGACCATTCGGTGCAGCGATGGCAAGGACTACGATGTGTTGGTAAAGCCCAAGGATGATCTGCGTCGAGATGCGCGACTGATGGAGTTCAATGGTCTGGTCAAACGATATCTCCACCAGGATGCACCGGCTAGGCAGCGGCGACTTCACATCCGCACCTATGCTGTGCTGCCCTTTAACGAGGAGTGCGGCCTGGTCGAGTGGCTGCCCAATCTGGCCTCATATCGAAGTATCTGCATGAGTTTGTACGCCCAGCGGGGTCAGGTGATGTCCAGTCGACAACTGCACCAGCTGGCCGTGCCGCTGAATGAGTCGTTAGAGCGCAAGAGAGAGGTCTTTACCAAGCAGCTGGTTCCTGCCCATCCGCCGGTCTTCCAGGAGTGGCTGCGCCAGCGATTTGTCACCCTGCACAGTTGGTACGAGGCGAGGAACACCTACATCCGCACCGTGGCCGTCATGTCCATGGTGGGCTACATCCTGGGACTGGGCGATCGCCATGGCGAGAATATCCTGTTCGCCGAGGGCAACGGCGACGCTGTCCATGTGGACTTCAATTGCCTGTTCAATCAGGGCGAACTGCTGGCCTATCCGGAGGTGGTACCTTTTCGGTTAACACGAAACATGATCGTCGCCATGGGACCGCTGGGCGTGGAGGGCAGCTACCGCAAGTGCTGCGAGATCACGTTGCGTCTGCTGAAGCAGGAGACCAAGACCCTCATGTCCATGCTGAGGCCCTTCGTCTACGACGTGGGCGCCCAGACGCGAAATGGAGCCGCCACGGCGAAGATCACAAAGGATGTCCAGCGCATTGCCGATCGCCTGCAAGGACACGTAAGTGTATACTTCTGGGTCACGAAGTTCTACCGCAAGATAATTACCCAAATCTTTACTTTTTTACAGGTTAAACGTCAGCAGGCCAACAGCATTCCACTTTCAACCGAAGGACAGGTCAACTTTCTCATAAACGAAGCCACCAAGGTGGACAACTTGGCCGTCATGTACATTGGCTGGGGAGCATTCCTTTAAAGGGATGTGATCTACCCGGCAATGGATTCTAGAATATCCAGCAAATACTACTTCCACAGATTGCTTGCTCTTATATGTGTAAATAATATAGTTGTTGTTAAGTTTATGTAGGTACGAGAAAGAAGAAATTGTATACAAATATTTGCTCGACTGTTATTTGTTAAGTTGAGAAAGTTTAAAACTCATTACATTTTTTTTATACGAATTCTTGTATACAGACAATAATTCTTTGTGTTAAAAAAGTTGTATAGCTACTAGGTAAATTAATGTAATATAATATAAATAAATTGCCCTTTGAGTAATAACACCTTTCAGAATTTGAAGAGTATTAAACGTTTAATGATCATTGTACACTTTTCTTATTATACCACTGTCTTGCTAGGCGGTGGTACTTTTCTGAACATATCATTCACAACCTTAAAGATAAAGTCGGGCAGCAGGCAGGCTGCCGAGCAGACTATCGTGAAGAGCCATAGCGGAAGTGAGGCTATGAACTGGTTGTAGACATCGTAGAGCTCCCCAGTCGTGTCCAGGTTGTAAAGGTATGTGGTCAGCATAAAGGCAGCAATGGAGGCGAAGATCATGAAAATGTTCAGATAGGTCATGTAGCGACCCACCAGAAGCAGCTTCATGTTGCCCACTATAACGATAACAGTGATCAGCATAGTTCCAAAGGCCTGGAAACTGGCTGTTTGTCCCCCATTAAAGAGGACATTCTGTTCGTTGAGCACGGCATATGTGAAATAGAAGATTATGAAGCATTGGACGAAACCATTGAAGATCCACAAGCTAAACACGCCCATAGATGCCTGGCGATTGTGGGCGAGGGGCTTGTACAGCTCCGGATGGCTGAAATATGATATATATACATTATGATGATCTAATTATATGATAGAGATATACTATTTTAACCTGAGAAGCGTTTCCTCACTGTAGTCCTTATCGGAAATGGCCAAATACGTAAAGCTAAACGAGATATATACAATATCAAAAAGCCAGAGATACAGAGAGTTGTAGACGTTGGTGGCGGAGAATAGGTCGTAGACCTGGAAGAGGGCCATACACCCGGTGATGATGATGTTCTTGTAGCAGTAGAAGAGCACCAAGAAGGCCAGGCGTTGTGAGTTGTAGTGCCCATGGACGAGGAACAGGCGGCGCAGCATCTCGAAGCGGGCAATGGCGAAGTCGGCACATCGGGCTGCCTGTTTTCCCTCACGACCCGTGATCCCGATGCCGATGTGCGCCTCCTGGATCATGGACACATCGTTGGCACCGTCACCAATGGCAGCCGTAATATGTTTCTTACGCCGCTTGATCAGCGTGACGATCTCGGACTTTTGCAGTGGACTTAGTCGACAGCAGAGTACCGCTCGGCAGCGCAGGGCGAGATCGGCAAACTGGCGAGGTGTGTGCTTTAGCAGTGCGGTGATGGTGGTTCCGTCGACCACCAGGACCTCCGGATTGTCGGAGCCAATCTCCTGCAGTCGGTCGAGCAGCTCCGCCGGCTCAGTGAGGTTAACGATAAAGTGCTGTTTCGATCCAGGCGGAATATGCCGGCAAGCTAGACCAATATTGTAGGCAGTTTCCACTTTATCGCCGGTGAGCACCCAGATCTTTAGGCCAGCTGCTTGCAGAGCCTCCAGGGTCTCACCCACATTCTCCTGTAGTGCGTCCTCCAAGGCAGTGGCGCCCAGCAGGTCAAGTTCTGCAGAAAAAGGGAAGATTTTAGGAAAAGTAGCTAGGGGCACAGATTGGGCACATTGGCTTAGTAAACTTACCAATCTCGACCGTTTCGTAGCATGCCGCTATCAGCTCGTTGCGATTGCTCAGTTGGGTGTTTGCCTTCCGGTAAAGCACCTCGAAGTTGGCCAACTCCTCCTCGGTCAGAGTGCGTCGGGCCACGGCCATGGTGCGCAGGCCCTTCTGGGCATACTTTGTTATCTGAGCGTCCGTCTGCTCCACACGAGGACTCGCCCTGCAGCGTGGGAAGATGGCACTTTCCGCTCCCTTGGAGTAAAGCCAGATGGTACCACTCTGATCTCTCAAAATGACGCTCATCCGCTGTCGCTCTGAACTGAACTCCAAAACATGGAGGCGCTCGAACTGCAGCTTCTCAGCGCTGGGATACCGACAGATTCGCAGAACATTATTGTCCTGACCCTCGTACACCAAACCCAGGCTGGCACATCCCTCGAGGATTGCCTTTTCGTCGGGACTGGACGCCTGATAGTGGTCAACAATCTTTCTGCCCATTAAGTGACTTCTTTCCGACACGGATTCTAGAGATTCCTGCGGCTTTTCTCCCACTTCCTGGAGCACTTCCACTGTGTGGCATACGGTCAGTGCCTCAAAAAATACTTTGGCTTCACCCTGGATTAAAGTGAAACGAAATCTTTTAGTACTATCACAAAGAATCATATAAGTTTAGAGGTATAAGGTACCCACATCAAGCTTTTCCAGTTCAAACTGCTCACCAGTGGCTTCGCAAAGGAGGTGGGTATTTTGCAGCTGATAATTAACATCTGATACATAGCAATTCACGAACTTCATGATGTTCTTGGTGAGTGTGCCTGTTTTGTCGGAGAACAAGATGTTGACCTGACCCAGTTCCTCATTAAGATTGGAGGCATTTACACGGCAAGGTTGATCGGTTTCCTCATCGTATAAATGGAGATCGTTTTGCATAAAGTGCATACCAAAAATACGATACAATTCGATGTTCATATAGGCGGAGATGGGCACCATGTAGTTGAAGAGCAGCAGGAATGAGAGGAAGTCCTCGAAGATTTGCCACGCGGAATTAAAGTTGGTAGGTGGGCCCAGGTAGGGCATGGTTGGCACAATCTTCTTTTCCTTGTGTCTAAGGGAAATAAGTAGGCTTTATACTAGATATAGATACTAATCTATAGAATAACTATTAGGAACCTTCAATCTCTGAAAATTCCCTAACTATTCCAAACTAATCTAGAGATTCACTCACCTTTCAATGAGGTACAACACCACCACCACCACGATCATGCCCACGATGAGGGCGACCATGAACCTATTGATATATTTCTCGCTGGAGGCTGACTTATTTCCCGTATAGCGACTATTCAGTTGCAACTTGGTGTGCATTCCGGTGTAGATGGCGCATCCAACTACCCTATCGGTGCCCTTGACTCGAACCCCGCGAAGCAAAAGATTCTCAATGGTCAGGGGCAGGGCATCACCACCGTTTTCTCCGATTTCCAGACGTCCATTGAAACTGTAGAGATCAAAGGTGGAGGCCTCGCAAACAATGCAATCCTTGCCCTTGACTCCATCCTCGGGGGAAAGTATGTAGTTGGGTGGCACGGAGATGGTCTTCAGGTTGGTCTCTCCATCTAAATTGGCTGTGGTCACGAAGCATTTGCGATCCGCACTAGAGGATTGCAGCAGGACGAGATCACAGGGCACATCACCATTGTTTCTTACCACCACAAGGTCGCCGGGTACTATGAACTGGGAGTTTATGACCTCTTCCTTTCCATTCCGGATGACAGTTACTAGAAATGGGAATGTTTAGTATTATTTTCTTGGAACTTCTATCCATACTCCATTCAAGAAAGGATAGTTTTCAAAAGATCCTCTAAAGGGATATACAGAAAATTATTTTACTATATATGGTAAATATGGTGTTCAAGACCTCTTATGTTTTTAATTCCTAATTATAAAATTTCTTATACTTCCTAGATTTATAAGTAAGGTTTTCAAGTCTTCCCTTCTTGTTTCAATATACAAGTATGGTCTTACCTCTGGCTGTGTTGACTAGTTTATCACTTTTTGATCTCGAATAGTCTTCCAAGCCCTCTTTCAGAGCCGTAATAATCATTACAAACAGCAGGGGCAGCAGGGAAACCAATGGTGATATAGTTTCATCTATTTTATAATACCGGATAAACATTGACCAATATGGGAATATTATAGGCAGAGAGACAATCATACTTACTTACGAAGAATGAGACAATTGTAATGATCAAAAAGTAAAAGTAAACGGCACGCCTAAATTGTTCATAGAAATTGAGGGGCAGAAATGTTAGCCAATTGTACTTGGTGGTGGTCACCCGGTTGAGAGGTTTCTTTTGGCGACTCTCGATGCCACCAATCTGAATGCGCTGGGGATCCCCAGGCTTTTTCTTGCTCGCACCCATTTGCACTATAATTATCTATATATCACCAGAATTTTGGATCATTGGATCATAGGATCATAGGTTCATTATAGCTGCGAAACAATCGGAGCTGCGCACGCGTGCTACCTTGGGGAGCAAAAGTTAGACTGAATTTCGCAGTAAAATTGCCACATAAATTGGCATATGATAAAGATAATGTTCCATTTCATTAGCCACTTATATAAAACCTATTTCTGGTTTCCAAGTGGTTCTGTCACAGAAATATCCCATCGAGAAAGGCTGGACACTAAGAATTCTTGTTTCCGGCGTTTTTTTTTCGATGACAGATTAGTCAAACACTTGCGGCCGAGATTAGATGCACTCCTTATGTCAGATAAATGCTACATTTAAATTGTAATCGCTTGAACTATGTATGTTGAACTGCTAAAGATAAAGTAAGACAAATGGAGCAAACCTTTTGTATTATCGCCTTTTTGAAATTCCAATATCTAATCCATCTGATATAGTTTTTCATAGTAGCCTAATCATCAGTCTAATCAGCGCCACACTTCGTTTATAACCATGGCACTTAAGGCTGTTTTCTAAAATAATCGAAGGTCTTTGAGCTCTGGACTCCCTGCTTCTGTATGCAGAGAAGAAAGTAGAGTCCCGACTATGGAATACCCACTACTTACTGATATTTTTGTCTATCCTAAAGGTGGGCTCACAAATTTTATCACTACAACTAAATATAGCAACTTTCTTAAAAATGAATTGTATGTTATACACATCCAATGGGTTTTATATGTATTATATATACTCTTAAACAGCATCATCCGGTTCTAAGCGATAAGTTCACTCACTTTAAAAGCTAACGAAATTAAGCTTTCATAAAAGTAATGGGTTACCACCTTTTTTAAAGAGGTACATCTAAACAAATGGGCAAAAAATCTATAACTTAAGATATAGAAGGGTTTATTTTTTTTATTATGGAACTATACATTTTTCGCTAAATCTAGTCTTAAGTTTAACTTATGCTAATCTAGTAAAGAAAATATCAAAAACCATTACCTTACCTATGCTTGAGATAATATCTTGTCTTTTTTGTCAAGAAAGCCTCTTGGTAAATTGCTCTTCTACGATTTCAAAGTCCAATTAATTATCATATCAGACAATCGAATATCACATCATAAGTTTCATTAAATAACTTACTTTTTTGGGGGAAAGTTTTGGAACTTTGATTAATTATTCCACATTATTGCAAATTGTCTGTTAATTGATTTAAGGGAAAGCCCGTCCTATGGAAATGATTCGCACTGATTCAGCGGTCATATGTATAAGGACAAAGGTCGTATTTTCCCCCATCCACCGATGACTAATTTCAAGCCCTCTGATAAGAATTGGTTTCCATAGTTTTATAGACGATGCCTACATGTTTCCTACGGGATGAGTGAGTCAAGGTGGCAGTTGCACGGCGATTTTTAGATACGTTTGTCCGTAAGCCCGACGGATGTGTGTAGTTTTGTGTGGAGTCCGTTCAATGCTCAACGATAAGATATTGTTATCGACATTATCTCTTCGACTAATGGCAAAACCGCGGGCTTATTCGCTCACGAGAGACCACAACCCCCCCCACTTCCACTGAAAAACAAAAAAGAGAGTATCTGTGAGGATCGTATATCGTTATATTATATCAACATTTGGAGAGTGCAATGCACTTGCCATGCACGTATTTAGGGATATCAAAAGTTGGTAAGACCCTGGTCTGGGTGTGGAATGGGTAGGGGTATATGGGTATGGCTATGGCTATATGTATTATACATGAACATGCATGGAAATGTCCGACAGGCTAGCCTATGTGTATGGCGGCTTTGTTAGTGGTATCGGTATCAACAATTCTTCGACAGTTTGCCGATAGATCAGTTTGCGCGTGGAAGGTCTCTCTTTTCCTTCCACATTCGCTGTACAATAATATATAGACCTCTATAAATATATATATCAGTCTTATATATTTGATTTCGCCAATAGAGCTGGCTGTTTGTTTACCTCTTTGTTTGGCCAGAGGACATCGGGTGATTGTTTAATCAAAGCGCGGAAAACCAACTCAGTACTTCAACTACTCAAACACAATTTAGTCGCTAGAAACATGGTATGTTACATTAAAAAAAACATCCTCGCGGCTAATTTATTCATCACTTCATTAAAATATTTTTATTTTCTGACAACCAAAAATGTGTACAAGTTAAAGTGATCGTGTGTGTTAATGTGATCTTAAAATACATTTTTTTCTGATATCTGTTTTTAATTTTAAGAAAATAAAAATATATGAAGTATTTATATCCATTGGCGAAATTTTGCTTATCATTACCTATAAAATAAGCTCGCTTGATTGTGAAATACAATGTGGTAAAACGATCTTTCAATAGTGCTTTCTGATAAATAAGTACTCCCCATGGAGCTCGTCAAAATCCGGATTTCTTATCGCTGTTTGTGGACTGTAAAATGACGAGGAGATGTTGAATTTGAAAAATGAATTTACCTCGATCATGGTGACGAAAGTAAAGATACTCGTATCAGCGATACAGAATGGTTTACAGTGAACCCAACCCTTTGAGGAACATGCCCATGGCCGTACTCTATTCCAAATGTCGCTCAAACGTTCTCTGTCACCGTCGATTAGTCAGCTGAGGTGCCCGGTACTTAGATATACCCATAATCTTATCAGTTTTTTTTTGGCAGTTCACATATAAGCAGATAGATATGGGTAGGTCCCGCGCCCAGAGAGCCCCGTACTTAAAAGCTCTCAAAAGCAAAATGAGAACTGAAAGAGATCGTATACTGGGGAGGATATCGGATTATGGACCCGGTTCTCTGGCACGGATATCAGTTTGGGCGGTACGCCTTGGGTGACAGAAGGTCTATCTATGATCGTGCACGTTGTTCGTTGTAAACTGAAAATAATAATACCTTTGGTAATACCTTAAGCCACTCGACTGATAATGTGCAATGATAAAATTCGTACACCTGCGAGTGACGTTTCGGAGTGCAATATTAATTGAAATGCAGTATTCTTTCGGTCAGCCATCCATTGCATATTGGTTTCCATTCCCTGAAAAGTGTTGGTCTATCCTAGAAACAAGAGTGTGCGAGCTTCGACTATTGAAAACTGATCGGTGAAACCTTACTCATCGGAATCTAACGAAGAGATTACCTGCCTAGTCGGCTATTGGTTTCAAAAAAAAGTTATTCCCGATAAGCAATACGACGAATTCGTGGTAACGAAGTATTTTAGAGAGATACAGAAATCGGTCAGTTTTAGTCAGTTATGCTATTGTTTCGCGTCGGTGCCACATTGTTCCCGAATTCCCACGTATATATGAACCCGAAGAGGCTCTAGAAACCCCCCCTTCGCAGTGGATACAATCGAGGGCACACCATGGGCAAGTTCTTCGAAAGACTTCTTCAGAAAAGGGTGAGTTCGAATATTGGCATTCGATTGTGTAACAGCCAAAGGAACAAACACTGAGTATTGTTCAGCTATACATATATGTACATATATGTTTTATAAGGTCATTGCAAAAAGCATGCCAATGTGATTATGTGAGTGTGTCTGCTTATATCCATCAACTAATTTATATATATAAAAGATAAGCAGCTATTAAGGTAACGCCGTGTGTCGATATGTGAGAGAGAAAGAGAGCGTGGGTTAGATAAAGTGGACTGCAACTTTATAATCTTAGAATTCCATCACACAAATTCTCTGCTCGGTCTGGAATCCTAGATTACAAATTGGAGTACGCTAGGTGACGAAGGTCTGATTTTAGTAATCTCCCTAAATATTTGGGTTATCCTTGTTGAAATTGATTGATCGACAGCTTCGGTCGTTATATGAATCATGCGGAAATTGTCTTTTGGAATACGCAAAAAAAAAAGAAGGAGAAAAAAAGAAAAAAAAGAAAGAAAAAGCCCAAGTTGATTATCAGAATCTGAAAGTGATAACATTGATAAGGGTGTTATGGAATTGAGAGTGAATTTTGTTTGTTTACTTAACTAAATAGAAAATAAGTTAAGACTAAACAGGCCTATAATTGAATATGATATATTACCTTTTTATTTCCCAAAACTTCAGGGTACATGTACCTTAAAATGATACGGTTCTAGGAACTTTATCAAAGTAAATAAACAAGCTATCAACATGCCATTTTTCAAAAGAATTTGATTAGTGTTTTTATAGCTTTGTACTCCCAAAGCGAACTTCCATTCCTATATTACCAGAAATTAAGGAATTATAAATATATTAAAACAGCAGCTTATGCGGAAATAACTCAATTACCTGCTGGCCAAAAGCACACAATAAAATTTCCAACTTGAGCATAAGGAAAAGTCAGTGCTAGATCTCAAACAATTGGTTTTTATGAGATTTGATTTGAGTGGGACGTCATCGAATTGACAATACGGCAAATTAACTATGCACTTTGAACCTATTAGTTCCCGAATGTCTTCGTGTGTAGCGTCCACATACAAATGTACATATCTATAGACACTGCAAACTTAAACTGGCGACGTCAATAGGTTTCGAGCTTTTATTGGATGCCCGAAGCTGAAGCTAAAGCGGTGGCCGACCGATTTTGAAGCTGTGAATGGGTATGGGAATGGGAATGGGATCGCACTAGGTATGGGTATGGAAATGCAGATCGAATTCTCAGTGTGAGAACGGCTTTTCGGTGGCGCACATCACGCGGGTCTCTCGCGATCTATTAGTTGTGGATCTAATAGAATGTCTTAAAAGTATCCTGAATGATCGTATAACGCAAATAGAATAGTGACCAGTGTGTGTGAGTGCGTGTATCGAAAGATAAGATCTATGTAAATTCGAAAGCAAATATGTACCCACCCACTGATACATTGTACAAATCTATAAAAATTCAATGTGTATCAATGGTCGTGGACATGCATCATAGAACTGTTCAATTGAAGTGTTAAAATTGCCCACTTAACATCGTTTTAAGGTTATACATTTAAGTGTGCTGAGAAAAAGTCGATAAATATACAAATGTCTGTATGTGCATTAGGGCGGACCTTAGTTTTGGTCAGTTCAGATCAAGATATACAAAGGCTCCAAAACATATGTGATAAAAATATGATCTGAATTGTAGATTTTCCAATATCAGCTTGGATATTTTTTCAATACAATTAAATCTCGCCAAAAATCGGATTTCATAGAGATCAACTCTATTGTGCATAGAAAGCTTATGTGCGACCGAATGTCGATAAGTAAACAATAATTAACAATAGTCAAATAGCAGGTGTTTAAAAATGTGATTGCTCCGAAAAACGCGAAAACGGGAGAGGTTCGTCGTAAAAGTTTCCATTGTATTGCCCGGAAAAATCCGTTCCCAGCGTGGATCCGTGAAAAGGCTTTTAAGAGATGATCGGACGCGACAGTGGTCACACCGCTACCAAATGCGTCGATCCTAGAATGATGAACAATGAATTTCTTTGGCCATGACCATCTGAGCGGATTTCGACGCATCGATCGGATTGGAGCCTATCCCACAACAGCGTGGGCAGATCAGGAATCGTTCCATCTGAAGGACGCCTTCCTATGGAGCTGGCATAAGGTGTGTGATATAATCATTGGGGTACTTGATCTGGTGATATTTGGTGTCTCGACTATTAGATACCATCTTAAGAGGCCTTAAACTAATTTGTTTTATTATTTCTATAGTTTGAAATTTAACCTTAGCATTCACTAATATATGGGAAGTTTTTCAGGGTCAATATAATAAACTAGTTTAAGGAAAATTACCGGTTGATATTACCGTTTATAAGGAATCCCCCGATCTTGTTTGAAATCTATAAATGTACAACCTTATAAATGTTTTATTTATAGCTTTAAGCTAAACTCAATCTGGCTTATGTCTCGTATGGGTAATATTTACCAAAACTAACTTTACTTCTAAAAACAAGTTAATAAAATTTTCTTACTAACATATACTATATTCTCATCTTAAGACTTTTTTCATTACAAATTATTGCGTTGAAAGGTAATAAATAAAAATTAAAGGTAATTAATTAAAACGTTATAAATGGTATTTAACTATGTTTTATGTTATTATCACCCACCTCTGTCCGAAAATGGACGCTGATTCATTGCGAATACATTGAACAAATATTCTGATAGTACCAATTCTTATCTACATGCCTACCATTTGTTCGATCCATGTTTTCCAGGGCTCCAGAGTTAGTACAATAAATGATTGGCTTCAAATACAAATTGGTGGCCCTCAGGATGTCAAGAAAAAAAGACCAAAGGGCCAAAATCGTATCAAATCAACCAAATACACATTGATCACATTCCTGCCACAAAATCTATTGGAACAATTTCGCCGAATTGCGAATTTCTACTTCCTGGTGATGACAATTATATCTCTCCTAATTGGTAAATATATGGAAAATTATAAAAACAATCTTAAATTTTATTAGATAAGTACTTTAAGGCAAACTTAAATATGGTTATAACTTCAACTAAAATTTCCCAATATCTATTTATGTTTAGATAGTCCTGTGTCTCCGATGACCTCCCTTTTACCCCTGGTATTTGTAATTGCCGTCACTGCCGCTAAACAGGGTTATGAAGATATCCTGCGATATAGGACGGACAACGTGGTTAATTCTTCACCAGGTGGGTAAACCAAAAACTCGAATGAAATCATAAAGAAATATTTTGGTAATAAAGCCAGAAAGCAAATCCTAAAATTGTTTATCTGAATAAAGTAAAGATGAAGGGTCGTTTTCTCGAGTGCCAGTTAAAGTGTGGGTTAGCAATCTGTCCGAAAACCTGACGACCAAAAAAAACCGTCTTGTAAGCATTGCGGCTTTTAGAAAAGGCCTAAAAAGCTGATATTATAAATTTTGAATACTTTAGAAATCTGAACTTGCTTAACCGGCACTTCGTTTGTCCGAGAAAATGTAACTGGCACTCAAGAAAACGACCCTTAGCTTAAAACACGATTGCTTTTGATTGAACATGATTGATTTTGATCACGAAAATTCCCAAAATACTAGGAATCTAGACCTTTTTAAAATGTTTGCGCCTTTTTCAGTCACGGTTATCCGGGATGGCAAGGAGGCGATAATAAAGTCGGAGGACGTTATTTCCGGGGACTTAGTCGTCGTCGAGCGAGACTGCGATGTGCCGTGCGATTTGGTCTTGCTGCGATCCACAGATCCGCATGGGAAGTGCTTCATCACCACGGCCAATCTGGATGGTGAGTCCAATCTGAAGACCCTGATGGTGCCGCGGGACCTGCCCACCGTGGATCTACAGGAGATGCACAAGCTGGGCATGATCGAGTGCGAGAGTCCCACCACCGATCTGTACAGCTTCAATGGCAAGATCGAGCTGAAGGGCGGCGAGGGACGAATCCTGCCCCTGTCCGCCGAGAATGTCCTGCTGCGCGGATCGCGGGTGAAGAACACCGAGTGCGTCATCGGATGCGCCGTCTACACGGGCATGATCTCCAAGCTGCAGCTGAACAGCCGGCTCACCCGGAACAAGAACGCCTCCAGCGAGACGTACATCAACCGCTTCCTGATCGTCATACTCGTCGCCCTGATCGCGATAGTCACCCTGCTCTACTTCCTCAAAAGGTGAGTTTTGGTTTGGGAATATTGAGGAACCCTTATACATGTCCTTCACTTAAGGTACAACGAACTATTTGTGATACCCAAGCTGACCTATCTGGGCGATGCGACGGACAGCTACAGCGTAAAACAGTTCCTGCAGGATTACCTGTCTTTCCTCATCCTCTTCAACTACCTGATTCCGATCTCCCTGTATGTGACCATCGAATTGCAGCGGGTTATTGGTAGCTGGTTCATGGAGTGGGACATCGAGCTGTACGAGAAGGAGACCGACCAGCCCTGCGTGGTGAACACATCGAATCTGAACGAGGAGTTGGGCCAGATCAATATACTCTTCTCCGATAAGACGGGCACGCTGACCAAGAACGAGATGAACTTCCAGCAGTGCTCGATAGCCGGCCAGAAGTTCCTATTCAAGACGACGCGGCTGGAGGATGAGGAGACCAAGGCCCTCCTAGACATCAACAAATTCAATGTAGGTCAAAGTCTTTTCAATGGGTTTATGTTTTTCAATATCTTATTTGTATAATATATTATTATATATAATTTCTTTACTTTACAGGCCAACCAGCGTGTTTTCTTCCAGGCTTTGTCCGTTTGCCACACGGTTCAGGTGGCCTCCGGTTCCTTGGAGGAGGCTGATGCGGGCAACACCAAGAGGGAACCATTGGCCGCCATCAAGTCGGGTCCGCCGGAGATGTACTCCATTTCGGACATCACCGAGGAGAGTCACAATGCTAGTCAGCAGAGCGAGCTCAATGTGAGCCACACCATCGATAACTCGGTGTCGGGTCATCCGAATGGCTCCAATTCGACGGCCACTTCATCGGATGTCAATCCTCTGCTCGTTTCCGACTATGGTGTGGAGCGTCGCAAACGACCGGTGGTGGTGAAGAGGAGTCCCAACTTTGCCCGCTCCAATCGGATTCACAATTCCCCCAATGCCACCGCCACCGCCATTGACTTGAATGTCAACCAGACTGACCTCAATGAGGCCTTAAATGGTGTGGAGAACACTCCCAACTTTCGACCCATTTCACTGCAATTCCGACGGTCTACCTCAGAGAAGGATCTGCAACAGTCCTGGGAGCCACAGAATGGTCAGACTCCCGGTCACAGGAGGGCCCACTCCTATGGAGCGCCTAATGCCTACCTCACCAGTCCGACTGCAGTCAGCTCTCCACCAACCAACGTCCTCTTCCGATCCACGAGCACTACTTCCCGGGAATCCTACGCCGCACCCACCTTCACCCGGCAGCCCACAATTCTTATGCGAGCCGAGTCGCAGCGCAGGAAGAACGAAATACGCGATTTCATATTGTAAGTCGAGTGGGAGGGTACTTTTGAAATTCC
Organism: Drosophila suzukii; assembly: GCF_043229965.1. Lineage (NCBI taxonomy): Eukaryota > Metazoa > Arthropoda > Insecta > Diptera > Drosophilidae > Drosophila > Drosophila suzukii. The sequence goes on along the minus strand of NC_092084.1, from coordinate 12,400,392 downwards.
CTAGATTATGGAAAACTTTTAAATTTAGGGTATACCAAAAATATCAGTCGCTTGGCGTGAAAAAGTCTCAAGAACACCCAAATAGATATACCCTACAGATACCTCTTTTGAGTAGTTAATGTTAAGTATTTCCCTTATTCCTTTACAGCACCTTGGACTATCAGGCCTCCAGTCCGGACGAGAAGGCTTTGGTGGAGGCCTGTGCCAATTTAGGAATGGTCTACACCGGAGACGATGACGAAACCCTTCGGGTGAGAATTGTTCCGCCCCACATGGATTACAAGCGACCATTTGCCAAGCCCAAGGAGGAGACCTTCCAGCGACTCCATGTCCTAGAGTTCACATCGGATCGCAAGCGAATGAGTGTGATCGTGCGGGATACGGAGGGCAGGAAATGGATCTATACCAAGGGCGCCGAGAGCTATGTCTTTCCGCTGTGCGCCAACAGTTCGGCGGATCTGGTCTCAAAGACGGACAGTCACATCAGTGACTTTGCCCGCCTGGGTCTACGCACCCTGGCCATTGCCCGTCGTCTAATTGCGGAGGAGGAGTACCAGGATTTCCTCGTAGAGCTGGCCCAGGCCAATAGCTCACTCGAGAATCGAAAACAACTCAGCGAGGAGTGCTATGCGAAGATCGAAAGCAGTAAGTATTCGTGAGGTTACACCTCGGTTTGGCCACTCCATTTTTATACCTACCTACCTTCTATAAGTATAAATTGTGTAGGGAAGATGGAGAGAAAATTGGGAATTGACATACCTTTATTTTTTTCGTATGAATCAAACATTTTTTTTTAAATTTTTTTAATATATATGAAAGATTGACTACGTTTTGCATAATGTCCCACGTTGGGCGCCAATTCTTGTATGTCCTTTCTTGTTTTGTTCTGATATGACATCATATGTTCTTTCCAAAGATCTTGACCTGCTGGGAGCGACAGCTGTAGAGGATGCCCTGCAGGACGACGTGGCGGATACGTTGGTGTCCCTTCAGGCGGCTGGCATCAAGATCTGGGTGTTGACGGGCGACAAGGTGGAGACGGCCCTGAATATAGCCCTGTCCTGTGGACACATTCCGCCCGATGCCAAGAAGTACTTCATTATCGACTGCAAGAACAGGGAGGAGATGCTCCTCCACTTGAACGCCCTGGACCGTGAGATCATCTTTGGAATTGGCCAGGAGTGCGCTCTGCTCATCGATGGAAAGAGTTTGGGCGTGGCTCTGGCGGAGGCCAGCTCGGAGTTCCGGGATGTGGCCGTCAAGTGTACGGCTGTACTGTGCTGTCGCCTTAGTCCGCTGCAGAAGAGCGAAGTGGTGTCGCTTATCAAGTCTTCCAACGAGAACTACAACACGGCCTCCATTGGCGATGGGGCCAATGATGTGTCCATGATCCAGGAGGCTCATGTGGGCATCGGAATCATGGGACGCGAGGGCAGACAGGCGGCTCGATGTGCCGACTTCGCCTTCGCCAAGTTCTGCATGCTAAAGCGACTGCTTCTCGTCCATGGCCACTATCACAGTGTCCGACTCTCCCTGCTGGTCCTGTACTTCTTCTACAAGAACATCGTCTTCATGGGCATCATGTTCCTGTTCCAATTCCACACCCTGTTCTCCTCGTCCTCCGTCTACGACTCACTGTTCCTCACCTTGTACAATGTGATATACACTTCGCTGCCCATTCTGTTCATTGCCATCTCCGAGAAGCCATACACCGAGGATAAGTTGATGAGGTAATTGTATGGGATAGTACCGAAAATTATCTTTCTAAGTCAAGACATCCCTTCTTTAAACAGAACACCGCAGCTTTACAAGAAGAATACGGATAATAAGCAACTACACTGGCCGTACTTCCTTATGTGGGTCCTCTTTGCCATCTATCACTCGGTGATCATATTCTACTTCGCCTTCTGCCTGTTTTCCTTCAACAACGTGATCCTGAACTACGGCCAGACGGTGGCCTTCTCCTGCTTTGGAACCCTCCTCATGTGGACGGTGGTGGTCGTGGTGAACCTCAAGCTTTGGCTCGAGTCGATGTACCTTTCCTATTGGTACATATTCACCATCATCATTTCCATATTGGGTTTTGTAATCACAACGGTTATCTACAACGTTATCAATCTGTGAGTTCGCTTCATTTCTGGGTTACATACTGGGTTAAATAACATTATTTCATTTTTGCAGGGATTACGACACCGACATCTATTGGGCCTACAACAATCTGTTGGCCTCTCTGCCGGTCTGGCTGTGGATCCTGCTAACCTGTGTGGCCTGCCTGGTCCCTGACTATACCATCCGAATGCTCCAACGGGGCCTCAACATCAAGAGTTTCAGTATTTTTCCCGGAAAACAGCGAAAACTCAAAATGCGCGAAAAGTTCGAGTCCACATACTTGTAAAGCGACTCGAGGCCATAGTTTTAAAAACCCCTAATTTATTTATTTCCCTTATGTATACATTTTTTTTTGTTAGATAAAAAGAATTTTTGTTGAAAAATCATGAATGTTTTCTTTTTCATACCTCTGAAAGAATAGAAAATATTTCCCTTTCTTGTAGAGTACCTTGAAAACGTATTCTACAACTGGCAATTAACTTGGTATTGTCAAGATGATAGCAATTTTATCAGAGTACCACGAAGTTTTCAAGATCGTTAGATTTTGATAGTTATGAACACAATGCATTTTTAGTTGATCAGTTTCAACGTCTAAAGAGTGTAGTGCATTCAAATAACTTTTTTTAAACACCCTAAACTATTTAAGATAAATTTATCCAAAAAAAGATTTAGGGGCTTCGTTACGTATTTTAAAAAATAACATATGGGATATAGGAATAATATGTGATTGGAATAGTATAGGACACACATTGTTTACGTGCAGTTCAACCTTGATACTCCAGTTTTTAGGGGTATTTAAGTAGGGCGAACCAATAAATGGGATTTACTGTACTGCGTAGTGCACTTGTTGTGTCGACCAGACCCATTGCCACGCCTACTCTAGCCCCTTCGCAATGTTATCTGGTTGATGGCGTCGTCGTTGTTGCTCCCATTTGCATTGCTGAAGCAATACCAAAAAGTTTTGATTGTGGGGGCCGTTTTCATTGATAATGATATCTCACATTCCGCATATATATATAGATGTATATGTGCATATATGTTTGTTTGTAGACTGGAAGATAACAGTATTTTGCAGGTACATATAGGCATATAGTCGCAATCGCTGGAAGATCGAGAGAGAATTTAGTGGACATTTGGTAGCTGTGTTTTATGGTCGAGAAAAGAGTTTGCCAAGTTAGTGGTCAATACGATTCGTTTGTTCTGGTTCTTTTTTGTTTTCGAAGTCGTACTCGTACCATTTGAGGGTGCTATCAGTTCGAGGTTGTCATATAGATTTCATGGACGCCCTAATGCTAACACATGTGCAAAGCTATATCTAAACCACGTCTGTGTGCCGCGTATGACTATGCCGAAGGAAATTCTTAATCATTTTCGGCTGAGTTTAGTGTGCATAGGGCGGTTCTAGCAGCACCAGAGAATTTGATTTATTTTTGTACTATACTAAATCCAATCGAGTCAAATTAAAATATGTCATTGACCAAGGGATCGACGAGGAGGGATCTATCAAAGGACTCCAATCAGAATCAGAACCATAACCATAACGACAGCCCCCCAAAATCGACGACCATAGTCAAGTATGAGAAGTCGTCGTGCCTCTTCTGCAACGAATGGTTCGATGCCCAGACATTCACGGTTATAATCGCCCAATCTTTCAGTCCACCTTTGATTACTATTACATTACTCCCCTTTGGATGCGACTGCAGGAACACTTGATCCACTGCGGCCAGGTGCTGGAGGAGTGTCCCAACGGCTGTCAGGCCTTCATTCCCCGCATCCGGATGCGTTCCCACCAGAAGGAGTGTCCCCGGATCAATCAGCAGAACCAGAACGTCAACAATAGGATGAGTGTCAGCATGGATCGTTTGGATCGACAGTCGGATCAGCGTCTTCTGGTCATCGAGCAGGATGTGGGCACCATTCGTTCCGTTCTCAACGAGGAGATCCGCCAGCGATTGCATCTTATCACCGATGTGGGAAATATCCGGAAGCAGAACCAAGTCGTCGAGGATTGGACCCGCGACACCGAGAAGGCGCTGGACGAACTCCGCCACCAGATGGACGAGGAATCCAATCGCAGGGCCTTTGCCATCGAACAGAACCAGCTAGATGTCCAATACTGCTGTGATATCACCCAGGTGAGTAAGGGGGATTTCGATATATTGTTAGTCACTGCGAAATATAAGACCTTAAGAGTATTAAACTTAACATAGACATCACAGAATGTTCCCAATCAAGAAGAGAGTATCTATGAACTTCGTTACTTCGGGAAATATAAGTCCATAAGAGTAGGGATTAAACTTTTATGAGAATTCAATTCTTATGTGACTATAATAACAAACCGAGTAAAACAAATAAATATTTTTTATACCTTCTTAGGGGAATTAAAAGCCTTTTTATCTTAAGTTTCGTAAAGCTCTAAACTTAACCTTGTAGCAAAGAAGAAGAGTAAAAACACAGAAGAATAGATAGCGAAGTATGAGCAAGTTATGTATTTATTATGCTCTTACAATAGACTGCCCAATGTAGATATTGCTATTCTTCTAGATTCCATAACTTGAGTATTTAAATACCGATTTTGAAGTGGGATACCTCTATGAGTTTGTGTCTTAAATTTCTAATAATATACATTCAAATATTTCTTTTCGAAGAGGGTCAAAATTTTAACCCATTTTCATGTTCGATTTTTCCGTATTTCCAATGGTTTTCAGAAAGTGGTCCCAAAACTGCACTTCAATATTCCATAACTTCAGTTACTGGACTCTGATTTTGAAGTGGGATACGTCTATGAGTTTGTGGTAAAATTCTCTTATAATCTACATTCAAATACTTGTTTTCAGACAGGGTCCAAATTTTGACCCATTTTCATGTTCGATTTTTTCGTGTTTTCAATGGTTTTCGAATGGGGTCCCAAAACTGCACTTCAAGATTCCTTAACTTTGGCTATTGGATCCCGATTTTAAAGTGGGATACCTCTATGAGTTTGTGGTTAAATTTCCTAATATTCTACATCAAAATATTTACTTTCAGAGAGGGTCCAAATTTTAACCCATTTTCATGTTCGATTTTTCCGTATTTCCAATGGTTTTCAGAATGGGGACCCAAAACAGCACTTCAAAATTCCATAACTTCAGTTACTGGACTCTGATTTTGAAGTGGGATACCTCTATGAGTTTGTGGTTAAATTTCCTAATATTCTACATCAAAATATATACGTTCAAAGACGGTCCAAATTTTAACCCATTCTCATGTTCGATTTTTCCGTATTTTTAATGGTTTTCAGAATGAGGACCCAAAACTGCACTTCAAAATTCCATAACTTCAGTTACTGGACTCCGATTTTGAAGTGGGATACCTCTATGAATTTGTGGTAAAATTCTCTAATAATCTACATTCAAATATTTGTTTTCAAAGAGGGTCCAAATTTTGGCCCATTTTCATGTTCGATTTTTTCGTGTTTTCAATGGTTTTCGAATGGGGTCCCAAAACTGCACTTCAAGATTCCATAACTTGAGTTCTTGGACTCCGATTTTGAAGTGGGATACCTCTATGAGTTTGTGGTTAAATTTCCAAATATTATACATCAAAATATATACGTTCAAAGAGGGTTCAAATTTTAACCCATTTTCATGTTCGATTTTTCCGTATTTCCAATGGTTTTCAGAATGGGGACCCAAAACTGCACTTCGAAATTCCATTACTTCAGTTACTGAACTCCGATTTTAAAGTGGGATACCTCTATGAGTTCGTGGTAAAATTCTCTAATAATCTACATTCAAATATTTGTTTTCAAAGAGGGTCCAAATTTTAACCCATTTTCATGTTCAATTTTTCCGTATTTCCAATGGTTTTCGAATGGGGTCCCAAAACTTCACTTCAAGATTCCATAACTTGAGTTCTTGGACTCCGATTTTAAAGTGGGATACCTCTATGAGTTTGTGCTTAAATTCTCTAATAATCTACAATCAAATATTTGTTTTCAAAGAGGTTCAAAGTTTTAACCCATTTTCATGTTCGATTTTTCCGTATTTCCAATGGTTTTCGGAATGGGGTCCAAAAAATTGCACTTCTAGATTCCATAACTTTAGTTATCGGATCCCGATTCTTAAGTAAGATACCTCTATGAGTTTGTGGTTAAATTCTCTAATATTCGTTATTAGAATTTGTCTTTTAAGAGAGTGTGTTGAATCTTACGTCATTTGTCAAGTAAAGCCAGCTAGTAAATCCAAGTTTATAATTGAGCTATATGAAACCTTTTACAAGTGTAAGCGATATAAAGACCTTCTTCTTAAGATATACCAATCTTTATCTACCGTAGTCCTTGAAGGAGCAAGTCCAGTCGAGGCTGGACGAGGCTCAAAAGCTGATTAACCAGCTCTCGGCGGACGTGACCTTTCACCAGAATCAGCTGAACGATAATATTCTTAAGCTGGAGGAGCTGATCTTCGAAAACGAGAGGCTGAACCGGTAAGTGGAGTTAAATATCTTATGAAGTATATTAAAAACTGAACAAAATCCAAATCCTAGGGAGAAGTTCTTTCAGATCGAGGAATTTCTGCAGCAGATCAATGAGGACATCAAAACAAAGCTGGGCAATAGTGACTACGTAACTTCGAAGCAGGCCACATTGGACTACGAAGTGAAGAATGTCAAGAACATTGTGTGCGAAACCGAAGAGCGTTGCGATAAATTGGATAGAGCCCTTCACCAGACCATGCAGAATCTTTCTGATTTGGAGGCCCAGATGGCCATGCAGCAGCGCATCGCTAGTGTGCAGAACATAAGAGGTATATCTATTTGATATATTAGTATTTACTGGTTATAAGAAACTAATATTCATCACCCTTTAGGTCACTTGATTTGGCGCATTAAGGACTACTCGAAGAAACTCGAAGAGTCGAAGCAATACGACACCATTCTTCACAGCGCCATGTTCTCCAATAAAGCATTTAGCTATGCTCTTCGGGTGAGTTAGGAACCTATCCTGTTTTAGTTTTGAATTCTTATAATATGATATTTCTGATTAGCTGGATATTTTCCTAAACGGCAAGGGAACGTGGAAGGGTCGAAATGTGATCGCCTGTTTGAACGTTCTTTCCGGGGAGTACGATCCACTTTTGGCCTGGCCCTGCCGCCTCCAGGCCGAGATCATCATCCGGGATCAGAGCTCCAATCTGGCGGAGGCGGAGGACTATGTCAAAACCGTTAACGTGCGCAAGAAGAGCGACGACTTTATCCAGAGCAACCAGTACTTTCATATACCACACAGGGTCATCACCAGTCGCAACTATATTCGCAACGATTCCTTGTTCATTGAGGTTCGAGTCCTCAAATGATATACTATAGTATCATCCATAGTTTGCCCATAATCGACAAGGAAAAATTCCATTGATATAATACACACATATATATAATAATTTATTCCATTGACAGCGAGCTAGAAGTTAAAAGAGCCCGCTTACAAACACGATTATGTGTATAGTAGTGTATAAGTGAATACAAATAGATTCTTCGGTTCAATATGCATATATTTTTTGTAGTGTATGTTTATTTTTGTTTTTTTTCTTGCAGTTTTTAAATGCTTTTGAAGTAGGCAATAAAGTTACATTGAGGCACTGTCGAGACGAAGTCGGTAGGTAGAAAGATTCATTGCAACATTTATGTGGTCACTTGAAATATTAGCAAATCTTTAGTTCTTTTTCTTTTGTTTCCAAACAAAGCAGCAAGTGATTCACGAGAGGAACTTCAATATATGTAGGTATATTTGTCTTTCCGAGCACGTTTAAATACAAAGGTATTTTAATATTTTAAAAAAAAACAAATACAACTCTTGCTAACCATAGGTTTTATGCTTGTTTATAGAGGTATCAAATTGTTCAGGTAATATTTGTGAGCACTTAAAGTCTACAAAGTGGGTCATAATTGTTTGGCTCCCTTGGCGTGTATGTTGTATGTATGTTAATGATCGAATACATTGAAAAGATAAAACGTATTCGAATAATTGATTTCAAGTTCGATTTGATTTGAATAATAAATATATATGGAGATTCTTAAGAAGACCGCTGCTCACCCACCAGGGCATAGAGAGCATGCTTGTAGTGGCCCGAAGTATCGCCCTGAAATATATACATTTTATAAGATTATATGCATCTAAAGAGGGATTTTTATCATACCTTGATCCAGCTCTTTAAGGACTTGCCGTACAGACGCTCAAAAGCCACCTTGATGTCTGTCATATCAATCTGTAATATAAAATGTCATCTTAGTCGAGAATATATGGGATAGATTTTTAGATATAATTACCTCGCTCCGCGTGATGATCACACGGATCAACTGGGTGTCGTTGGTACCGATTCCGGCCATCGACTTGTGCAAACGCGAGGCAAAGTATTCGGCCTTGTTTGTGACACACCTGTAGATGGCGATAAGGCCTTCCATCACGTCGCCGGAGAACTCCTTCTTGATGGCCTTCTCCAGCGAGTGGCCAGTCATGTTCTCGTACTCCTGGAATATCTGCAGAAAAAGAGGATGTTCGTAAAGTCGAGCGGTTTTTGTGGCTAATATGGTATATTATCAAGTTTAACTATGGTATTTCCTCGATACAAGTCCTTATAATAAGAACTAAGACTGTTTTTTTTGTTTTCCCAAGTCGGTTACCGTTTTAACTGCTGGTTAAGGGTCTAAATTCTTTTTTTAACCTTCTCTGACTAGAACTTTGATTACCATCCTAAAATATTCAACTTCACAGTTTTTGGGTTTAATTATATTTTATTTACTAATTTGTATTTTCCATTTTCTAAAGAACTTGCTTTCTTTGTAACCATTTTTAACTGCTGGTAATTCTTCTGGTTAAAGATGTAATTTTTTTTCCTGCTAAGAACTTGGATTACTATATAAAACTATTCAACCGTTGTGTTCTTTGACTGAGTACCTAGTTGAACTCAATTTTGTTGATTTTATATTATCTATACCTATGGTTTACTTAGTAACATACCATTTTCAACTGCTGGTAGTTCCTCTGGCAGAGGATCATGTTGAACATGCTTTCGTCGGTGCCGACACGCAGTTCGCCTGCTTTGAGCAGCTCCCTGGCATCGTTCTTGGCCGCATTGGGGTCCACCCGACCACTTTCATCCCGTGCCGCCGTGCACAAGGAGGTGAGCAGCCGCTTAAAGTTGCCCGAGGTCTCCGACTTTAGTTCGGACTCCAAGTGAGCACCGTACACTAGATGGGGTTTTGAATATTATTAATACGGTGAAATAACGCCCAAGGAAATAAAGCCCAAGGAAATAACGCCCAATGAAATTACACCCAATGAAATAACTCCTATAAAAGTAAAAATGGGTGTTATTTCACTGGGTGTTATTTCACTGGGCGTTATTTCACTGGGCGTGATTGCACTGGACGTTATTTCACTGCAATGAACCTACGTCGTAAGTACTGGTTTTTGATCGTATAGATCTCCATGTTGGACAGCGTGCAGAGGATCTCGATGAGGACCTCCTCGTCGGTGCCCAGACCAGCCATGGCATCGTTCAGCTCCGCGCAGTAGAAGTCCACGATGGGGCGCAGCAGGCCGACGAGGAGCTTCTCAAAGTTACCGCTCGTCTCCGACTTAATGTCCTCGATAAGGTCCTTGCCGAAATGGGTCTTGTATTGGCGCTGGAACTCCTGGCGCTGCTCGTTCGTCCGCCGGCAGATGATCTCGATGAGGGCATCCTCATCCGTGCCAAAGCCCTTCATCGCCTTGCGCAGGGCATGGGCATCCTTGACGGGATCGAAGCCCTGGGCGGGCACCACAGTGGGAGTTCCCTGAAAAATCGGGTAAGAACCAGATGAGATGGTTTCATCTTTTTTATTACTGTATGATTGTGATAATGAATGGCTGAGGCTGAAGAGGGATTATAGTTATAAGACCGCCCTGGGGGGAGAAGCTACTTGGGATGTGAGAGTGCGCTTAATTTGGCCAGTCAGTGGCGTACGCAAGGGGGGTGATAGAAGTACTTCTTAACCCAAAGTTATTAAATTGAAAATTTACCAGCCATATTTATAAGCATTAAAGGTAAAAATAAATCAAATAAAATAATAAACCCCTTTGTAAATATTCCTGCGCACGCCACTGCCTCCGGTAATTGATGACCAACCTCTCTGTGAGCTGGGAGTGACCGATGAGCCTGCCCCTGACCATTCCCATACCCCTGTCCATGCCCATGCCCATGACCATGCCCCTGTCCATAACCCTGCCCCTGCCCATGTCCATGTCCTTGTCCTTGTCCATGTCCTTGTCCGTTTCCGTAGCCATAACCTCCATCGTATCCGGCTGTCATGGCTGGGGTATATCCACGATCCGTGGGATAGGGGCTATTCGAAACTGGTTGCTGCTGCTGCTGCTGATGCAACGGAGGAGCGAATTGTGATGGATACGGATTCGAACTGGGATACGGTGGATAGGATGGGTTGGCCGTCGGGTATGGAGCCGACATTGGTGGATAGGGAGCAGGGGCTCCGGGATAATGTTGCTGTTGATGAGGCTGGTGTTGGTGGTGGTGGTGGTGCTGGTACATTTGGGGCGATGGCTGTGAGGGGGGGTATGGCGAGTTTTGCTGCATCGGTGGCACCCAACCAGCTCCAAAGGGCGCCCGTGGTGGCTCTTGGTGATTAGTGGAGGTAGGGGGGTACGATGGCATTCCAGAACCAGAACCCTATAAAGGTCAAAAAATTAAGCTTAATATTCACAGAGCGAGCTCACAAGCCATTTGTTTAATTATATTTAAAAATTTAAAAAAAAAAACCAAAAGTTAAAAGCCAAAAATATTAATTTAACTCACCCAGAAACCAAAATACTATACAAACATTTTCTTAGGCATGATTTAAATAAGTTTACTTAAGACGAAAAAAGCAGATTATAAAAAGTACATTTAAATCAATTTTCAAAATATAAAAACATTATTTGGGATAATGATTGATGCTTTTAAAATAAAAACTAAAGGCATAGATTGGAAACTTACGAAGGGGTACATTATGAGGGAGATTCTATTCTGTGGGGGGTTTCCGGTGATTGAGATTCAGTACTGGAAAAAGCAAAATAGGAACAATTGGGTTTCATTAAAATCATAATATTTACATACATATGTACAAGGCTATTGTTTTTAATATTTAAACAGTTGTTATGAGCAACATACTTATTTGGTTACCATACATATATTTAGATCTACTACAAATATGTACATATTCTTAACAATATACTAAGTATTAGTGCTAATAAAAGGGGTAAGGGGTAGAATATAAAATGTTCTGACGGTTATGAGCCGGAAATTTTATACCACACTACATAACAAAATGTGCTAATAAAAAATGCTAAGGATCGGCACTCGACTTTGAGTTATAGTAGTGATTCTACCTTTATTTATATTTCCTATTGTAATGTCGATAAAATTACTTATAGAGTGCTTTGAGCTTGGAATGTTTAAGCTATGAAGTTTGAATGTAGAACACACTGTGTACTTTTTTAAACCTCTGATATTGTTTTCGGTTCTTAAAGTCAAGTGGTGACTGTTGCAGCTTAAAGATATGTATATACTTATATGCAAATGACTTTAAGGGGAAATCCACAACCTTAAAGTTCCGATAGAAAGATACCAAAGCCCTTAATTGCTCCTGTATAAAATATGGCCTTATGACCTAATGGAAAATATTAATTTAATGAGTTCCTGCCCTAAGAAATATATTAAGTTCTGTAAAACAGGTCGCGCCCAAAAGAATTTTCATTGGTTGCCTTTCCCGGCGAAAGTAAATAAGGTTTCATAAAATATCTGGCACACCCTTTATCATGCAAAGTCATAATATAATGGACTTAAGTCACGTAGACGCGAAAAGAATAGAATTACAGAAGGGATACTTTCCTAAATGAGAACAAACTTTTGGGTGCATACTAAATATGTATGCAAGTTTTGGTTTCTCTCCAATTATGTATTTCTTAGGAAATTATTTAAAGGTCATGAAATGCGTTTCTTTTCTTTTTTTTCTTTAGACACATAGACGCCACCGACTTAATGGGAATGCCAACTACTGTCTGGTTTCGAAAGTGAAAGTGGGAAATTTTGTTTGCACAAATGTCTGTCTGCTTTATGAGTTATGGCTCGTATATTTGACATTTAAAGTTTTTTGATAGCTTATTAGTACTGTAAAAATTTTACTTTCATATAGAACCCAAGCGCAATTAAAAAAATACAAACAATGTATAATATATTTTCTATTTTTAGAAAAGGCACTCGCTTTCGATAAGCGGACAAAGCCCATGAGTGCAATAATGCCTTATAATTGCAGAGTACAATACTTTTTCAGAGCAACAGAATTTAGCTTACTTCGGGATGATTCATCTTACACTCAAACCCACGTCAACAAAGTTTTCCTGACGCAGACATTGATATGTCTGTATCTGAATATGTATCTAAATTGAGTCATGCTTCTACAGACGGCTCATAAGAAAAACTATTTGCGTACTTTCGATTCATGGTTACAGTTTACCAAGCACGTGTATCAAAAATTTCACCATAATACGTAGTTATGTATAAAAACATTTTGATAAGAAATGGGTGTTTATCGTGTTTTTTCACATATATATGTAAATATTTATATATTATTGATAAAACAAGGCTTTGTTTTTATTATTAAAGATTTAAAGATATGCTCAAAACTACAAGCCAGTAATATTGAAAAAGTTTAGTTATTTGCTTACCCCCTAGAAACTATAAACTGAGTTTTTTTAAAGATACTTTATAGTTCTGGGGCATATTTTAGTATTTCAACAATTGAATTTACCGGTAAAAATAATACTCATAGATTTTTTTGACGTGAAAATTCCAATGCAATTGAGCGAGATGGAGGAATTACTAATCTGACATGGGATTCCCGGAAGAAATTAAAGGGCTTATTAGAAAAAATGCAATATATATTGCTATATATATATCTGTAATAAATAGAAAATGTATGGTAATATAAAAATTTTGGAGTTCTGACGTGGGAAATGGGGTTTTGGTTTCCATTTGCATCGAAGTACCCAAGTACGTATACATTCCTCATTATGATATGGGGGTTCTTATTATCGTCGGCAATATCATAATGTTTCTGAGGGTAATTATTTCCTGGCAAGGTCGCAGATCAACAGATGGGTATTACCCATACAGGTGCAGCACATGAACACGTGTCAGTGCCGGTGTGTGCGAGTGTGTGTGTGTGTGTGCCTGGGAGGTGCATCAGATATCCACATATCTTTCTATCTTTCCATCTTTCTATCTGAAGATACCGATACCAAACGAGTGTGTTTCTATTGCCGTAACCCCCGCCATCCAGTCGTATGATATATGTATTATTGCTATACAGATGGATACACACATATGCAGGCACTCGAATACGTATGTCTGGGAGATTTTTTTGGAAAACAGATTCATCTTAAAGTTAAGATTTCATAAACTTATTGTCCACTTCTTAACACTTAGAACATCAGTAATAACAAACAACTGAGAGTAGCGAAAAATATATATATCTTAATTATAATACTTTTAATTACTTTAAGTATCTGAAAACGCGACGACGGCACTTAGCGAGTATTTTGTAATGCCGAAGCGATTTTATCAACTGACCTACGCCAGGGCGGGACAACTACCTGTTGTTGCCTTGATAAGTCGATTGTGGTTTCCCTCAATTGTAGTCGATACTTTGTCTTGCCAGCAGTGTATCGATAGGTATCGAGTACTCACAGTTTCGTTTGGCTATTTTATAGAATATATCTGGAAAAAAATATTTGAATTCTTAAGATTCTTTTTTATTAGAATTAAAATACTCCAATAAAAATATGATATTTTGTTTTTACGAATATATATATAAGGGTAAAGTTTTTTTTATTTCATTTTTTATTATAATATAGGTAAATTCTAAGTAATTGGGATTTTTCTTAATAATTTCCTTTCTTTTAATAATTTTTTTAAGCACTTATATAATTTTTGTAATAAGCTAATAATATGCAAATTAAATCTTTACTATAGCATAACCCACAGTTTGTGATTGTTTTATACATATAGATATATATAGATTTTATAGATACATATTTCAAAACTATCATCAGGTTATTGTTATATACTCTTTTTCTATATTTAAAAACGGTTTCAATTAGTTCTTATCCATTGTGATTTTATTTAATAGCTTCCTTCTTAATTAAATAAATTAGAATTAAATAATTTAGGATTTTAATATACTAGACACTAGATAATAATAGTCACTTTTTTGATACGATAAATTTTAACCAGTAAAAAATCTGTTATAATATATTTGAGGTATAGAGTGACTTATGGTATCCAGATTTAAAAAGAAAGTGGTTCCCGCCCTGTATTCCGCATTTTTGAGATCCGAATAGGACGGTCTCACAGGCGACCAGCTGTGTTTTTCAAAATGAAAAGGATATTTCCATTCGGCCTTCGATGGGTGGTTGACTATGGGGTGAAATCAATAGAAACGTAGTTATTCGAGATGTACATTAGGATTAGTGTGAATAGTTTTATATCCGTGGTGATTGTACTCCTGGTGGCTGTCTATTGGTATCGACTACCGGCGAGAAATGGTGAGTTTGATGGGATATGAGAAAGATAGTACCTCTTTAGTTAAATGTATCTGAAATCTCTATATAGATGTTCCAAAAAAGACCCCAAGAAGACCGCCTAATCCGGAGCATCCACTGCCGCCCTCCAATTCGCCGCTTCATCGATTCTCCCGGGCGGCCATTTGTTCCGACAGCGATGTGTGCAGCGATTTGGGCCGGAAGGTCCTGGAAAAAGGAGGCAGTGCGGTGGATGCGGCCCTGGCTGCCCTCATTTGTAACGGACTCATTGGGATGCAGAGCATGGGAATCGGTGGTGGGATGGTGATGAACATCTACTCGGCCAGGGAGCGCAAATCCTATAGCATTCTGGCCCGGGAAATCGCTCCATTGGGCCTGCGGGCAGAGAACTTCTCGTCCTTTCACGATGAGCAGGAGTTCAAGAGATCCGGATGGTCCATCGCCGTGCCCGCGGAATTGGCCGGATATGCGGTGGCCCACCAGAGATTCGGACGGCTGAAATGGGTGGAGCTGGTGCTGCCCACCTTGGAGCTGTGCCGGCGTGGTTATCCACTGTATAAGCATCAGTACGACGCCCTCATCCTCAACCAGGACATGATCAGGGCTGATCCTGGCCTGCGGCGTATGTTCATCGATCCCGGAACGGGGCATTTCTGGCCACTGGGTCATCTCATCCGACCCTCGGATCAATTGTGCTCCACATACGAAAGGTTGGCCAGGGAGGGACCCCTCAGCTTCTACAGAGGATCCATCGCCGATGATCTACTGGCCGATCTGAAGGACATTGGCAGTCTCATATCCAGGGAGGATCTGAATCGAGCCCATGCCAAGTTGAGCAAGGCCTTGGTGATGCCTCTGGATGAACATGATCTCCATTTAACACCTCCACCAGGAAGTGGCCATGTCCTGGGATTCATAATGAACATATTGAGGGAGTTCCGAGCGGATTTCTCCAGAATCGAAACCATGGGCGCCCGGGAGATTCACCTGATGGTGGAGGCCATGAAGTTTGGTTTTGTCAAGCGTTGGCAATTGGATGAATCAGCTAATGAGGAGGTGGGTACTACTACTTTCTATCTCTTTCCAATTGATGAACTTCTTATTCGGTCTAACCTTCTGCAACCAAAAAAATTTCAGCTATGGAGATTTCAAGCTTAATTATTAAACTAATACTATTTTAAAGACTTCAAATTAGGGAAGTTCGATTTAAGAAAGTTTATATGTATTTTTAGAAACCCAACAAATGTCTAGATCTTTAATGTGGAATTCCTTAATAAGAAATACTTAAGTAAAAATTATCAGAATCTTTCCTTTTTAAATACTTACCTCTTTCTTCGACTTCTGAATCACAACTTTTTATTTACCTACCTACCTCTTTCTTCGTTTTCTCCCACAGCTCTTGGCGAATTTGACCAGCCACGAATTGGCGCAATCCATAGCCAAGAAAATCAATGACTCACAGACTTTCAACAGTTCTGAGTTTTATGGAGCTTCATCTGAGATACAAATACGGGATGAGCACGGCACTGCCCACACTTCAGTTCTGCATGGAAACGATGCCGTTTCGGTGACCAGCTCTATTAATTTCTAGTAAGAACATACTATCTTCTAAATCGATTATATATAAACTATTATATTTCTCTAAAAGTTTCGGTAGTGGACGGACGGGAAAGAGAACCGGAGTGATCTTCAATAACGCCATGTCCGACTTCTCCATGGAACAGATTAAGAACTACTTTGATCTTCCATTTGTTCGCGATATCAATGGTATAGCCCCCGCCGCCCGTCCCATGTCCTCGATGAGTCCGGTAATTGTCACGGAACGTTCCTCTGGGAAAGTTCGCTTGGTTGTGGGTGCCGCCGGCGGTACCAAAATAATATCCTCCTTGGCTCCACTTCTCGTCCGGATCCTTTGGCAGAGGGCGAGCATCAAGTCCGCCATCGATGCCAGTCGCATCCATCACCAAATGCTACCCAATCTTTTATCCTACGAATATGGACTACTCCAGAGCCAGGTGAGAAGCTTGGAGGACAAGGGTCATCGGTGCGAGCGATATGAAAACCGTGGATCCGTCATCTGCGGAATCGACCAACAGAATGGAACCATCTGGGTGAACTCCGATTTCCGGAAGCCAGGTGGAGTTAGTGGTTTCTAAAAGGCTGATTAAGTGGTATATCTCTATCTTCCGCTTCTGTAAATCTCAAAGTACTATGAAAATCACAATTTTGAAGGAATAATATCAGTATTATATAAGGTATTCCATATTTGTAAGAGATTTAAACGTTTCCTGCTCAAAGATATATGAATTTAGAGTTCTATTCAACTTAAAGCATTCAATTCAATCAATAGAATGTTCCCTAACCACTTTAGAAATGATCAAAAATACCTTTAAGTAATAACCTTACAATTAAAATACTAAAATAATATCAAATATGCACATCGAGACGGTATTAATATTAATAAATAATTTATTTTTATAATTTGTATCAGTTACTAAAATAATTTAAGTAAAATATTTGTATAATTTAAGTAATAGCCTAGGTGTAAACTTCCTTATACAGACGTGTAAAAGTGTTCCCTGTTGCGGTGGCAACAAATAAATAGCGTTATGTATAAGAATGTTGCAACAATGCCCAGAGTGTTGAGCGCCATCGAGAAGGCCAGCAGATACTTCCATTCGACCCCAAGTTTTCCACATCCTTCGGTTCTAAAAAGGGATGGTCTACATAATATTTATATAAAATATTAAAGTTTGGGAAACTTACTGCGGTGACTCCTGGACAGCAGTAAATGCAGAGGGGTCTCCGGAGGAGAAGGATGTGGATGAGGGCACTTTCTCGCCGGCCGTAAAGCAAGTGCAATTGTGATAGCTCAAGAGGGAGCTGGATGTGGGTCCACATTCTCCATCCGCGGATGAGATGAGCTCCGCAAACTCTATCGCCGCACAGACTAGGGCCAAACAGCAAAAGATCAATGCCAGACCGGTGAAAACGTAGGATTCGGCCAAAAGGACCTTATAGCAACTGTTCGGGGGCCTGTGATCCGTGATCTTGTGGTTCCTTCGCATCAGTATCAGACCCGCAACACTGGCCAACAGCAACTGAAAGGGTAAATATACATATAAATATAATATATAAATATATAATCAGTTATACCACTTCAGTTATATACTAATCTATCTTTATAAAGCTATTCTTTGAAATTTAATAATCAACTCACAGCCAAAACTAGTTAAACTAGTTATTATTACTGTATTGTTCTTTGAACAGTTAATATATTGGCTTAATTTTTAAATATATCAACTTACCGATAGACCACTTAGATAGGGATTGATTAGTATGGATGCATTCGGCGCCAAAATAAGAATCCAAGCGGCTAGACCAACAATCAGCAGGCCAACAGCTAATTGCATAATTAGAAGCTGTCTCGAAATATTCAGATTCCTCGTCTCTTGGAAACCTGAACAATAAAATGAATAAATATTAATAGTTGATAATAGTTGTATGTGTATAATTAGTTTATATACTAAAAGATTTTTTACTTTCTGTGGGGGTTTTAATATCAACTAGTTATCACTACAAATATTAAATTAATTAATTCATTATTAATAATTATTTTTTTTGTTTATAAAAGATTAATATTATTTTTCTAATGGTTTCCTTGGCTTTTTCAGTTATAGAGATCATATTTTAGAAATCTATTAGTCTTAAAGATCTGCTGCAATCGAGTTATAGGAAATACCCTTCCTGGTTATTGTTTTTTCAAAACAAAGATGACAGTGCTGACACCCACATATCATTTATACACATATCTCTTTGTTTTTGGGACTAAGAGAACTTACTGTCATGGTTTTTGTGATTGACAACGATCATCCGGCTGTGCCTCAGACTGTTTCGGGTTGGCGTATGTCGGCCGGCGATCTTCATGCCTTTCATGTTTTGCGGAACTGTGGTGCTCATGTATACAGCCTTTTTTGGGAAAAAGAGTAGATTTTGGATTGTCGATATTGGATATATACATAGATTATAAAGATCACTCACCTGCGACGCCTGCGGAGCTTCCAAATCGCTCAGCGGAATCTGTTCGTAGGTTGTGGCATATCGCAGTGCCCTATTCTGTAGATCGGCGGGTTGAGACGTAGCCGATGATGGACGATGGTTTGGGGGATCTGGAGCAGACACTGCTGGAATTTCATCCCGCTGCGGAACATTCTGGTACTTTGGTTCCGACTTGACGACAACAATCGGCGCTTGAGCGGCACTTTTGCTGGCCGCAGGTGGTGGTGACTCATAGTTGTTGATCCCAAAGAATTTCGACTTGGCATCGTTTAGAGCCGCTTTCACAGCGGCTATGCTATGGCTAGTGCCGCTGCCATTGAGTTCCAACTCAACTTCCGGTTCCGTCTCCAATTCCGGCTGGTACATTCCGCCGGACTCGGGGTGTGGGTGCCTCGACTGGGAGTTGGTGGTGCCCAAGTTGTCGTAGGTGCTTACGGGACGGTCTGATTGCATTGGCATGACTGGCCGATCGCCTGGCTAGATCTAGATGGACATTCCGGATCTGGGGAGTTACGAGTACCAGTACCAGGCGAGAGCACCGCATCAGGTGCTACGGGCATAGTCCCATCGGCTGCATTCGCTGGAAACAAGTAAGTTTAAAATTATTATAAGTTTATAGTAAGCTCTATATTGGATAAAAAATCACACACAATGAAAATATATATTTAAGAAAAATGTCGTGGGTCTTATGTTTCTCAGAGTACTATTAGATCTTATTGTTTTTGATAAAAACTCTCACGCCCCTAGGTATGCAACTGTAGTTTAATATAATAGCATATAACCACTATATCATTATTTCTAATGTATTATATTATCTCATAGGTTTACATTTTGTCTATGATCTTATCATATTTCTTTAGATACTCAATACAACTTCATTTCAGTCTGTTTATAATGTTCTTTTTAAAAAGAGAACTAAGAACCGAACCAAAACTATTTGTAGCTAAAGGGCAAAGGGCTATTAAAGACCGTTTCGGAAATCAATACTTAAGATTAGTAAGATTTTCCGGTTTGTTTGGATTTTATTCCGGTTTTAAAATAGGTCGTTGGCATCCATTGATGCCCCAGGTTGGTGAGAGAGAGAGAAAATAGTTATTCACAAATTCCAGAGAACGGCCAACTAACTCCGCCTTTAACTTTGGATGTTGTTATTGTTGGGTCTGTCAGGTCGTTGGAATTTTTCAAATTGTGGGTTCTGTTACGGGCCGCTGAACAGGCCGTAAATGCTGATAGTTCGTATTGTCGTTGTACAATCAAAATCTCTGATTGCCAAACACTTCTTTTGATCTATTTAGAGAAACGGCCTCGTGGGCAAAAAAAACACGCAAATAAACAGGCAGATTTTTTTGTATTTTACAACTTTATAAAGAGCAAACTCGTACCAACCCGATGCAATGGTCACAGAAAAAGATACAAAAAACGAAAGTTTCGACTTCGCTCCGGAGGCGGGGAAAGCCGAGTTGAAAAGAACCGAGAGCAGCAATACCGAAATCAAAACAAAATCGAACCGAAACGAAACGGAACTAAAAAAAAATAATAAAAACAAAAAAAGGTAAACGTTTTGGAGATTGGGCGGCACTACAACTGTACGCACCAAGAGGCGAAAACAAACTAAAAATAATTCTCACCACCGCGATCGAGCGCTTTAAAGCGAGCATTTCCATTATATTCGCTCTCTCTTCTCCGAACCGTATAAAAAACAGAAATTATACCTATATCGCGTATACCTGAACACAGGTAACTCTCTCTCTCACTCTCTCTTTTTCTCTCTCAAGCCACGATGAGATCGCGAGAGCACTGGAAAAAAGTGTAGTCTTGTGGAAGGTATTATAATAGCCAAGGTTAAAAGTGGGCAAGGGTTTTGAGCGTGAAAAATAACAGATGTGCTGTTATAATTCTTTTTTTTAAATGGGTGGAGAAAAATTGTTTCGAAAGAGGGGATTTGAGTTGTGGAATTTTGTGGTCATATCATACATTCTAAAAAACACAAGCGATAAGTGATTATTTTTTTCAGTTTACTTTAATGTATACAAAACAGCTTTAAACATTTTCCCAAAAATCACTTGAACCAAGATGACCTTAAAATTTGGGGTTTAAAACTAAAATTGGAGATTATGTTTACATTAAGAACTAACCCCAAACTGTTTTGGTAAAATGTTTATGTCTGAGTTTTTAAGATCAGGTTAATAATAAACCATTTTTCAGGATATTATATTCTTTGTTTATATTTATTATAACCCCATTTTCCGAACTAGATATTACCAGAGACTTGCATATATTTTAACTGATATTCGCAAGCTTTGAGTGCCCCTGATCTAAGCTTTTAGTATAGATTGTTCAGTAATAAAAAGCTCTTGCTCAGGTTAGCAAGACGACTAAGTCGAGCCGTTGGTTTTAAATGTGCTCGGTGGGCTTTTGTTTTAACTGGCCGCTCTTTCTTAGCCCTCGATTTCAAGACCCCCATGGAATTGCCTTTCAGTTGTCTTTGCATTTAGCAGTTAATTCAGTTATATCATAAGTAAAATTGTTAAATAATATTTGCCAACTGAGGCATTACAATGTTGGCTCAAAAGACCATAAACTGACGTCAGCTGGGAAATGGGCGTCTGTTTCTGCCGATGAGGATGACGACAAAAGGCCCGGTCAACGGACCAATGCACTTTGCGAAACATTGCGGAATAATAAATTGTCAATCATGCGCATTGAGTGGACCGTAAAGGAACTGTAAATATTTCGATAATAGCATTACCCAGAAATATCAAATAAAATTCCGCTTCCCACATAAAGCCATCATCTATACTTCAAAGATTAATTTCAGTTGCCAAAAGTACATGGACCTGGAATTAGGACAAGTATAGAAATATAATCAGAAAGTCTCTTTTTTTCTTACTATTTGCCACAGTTGACGGTTTAGAAGGCATGGCCATGCCAATTATCGGTATTAAACAGAACATGGCTTCTATTGTGATCCAGTTTTAGTACGGGTTTTAAGACTCACTTCTTTCATTAAGTTTGTTGTCGGGTTCGGTTACTCTTTGGGGACCCAACTAGTCAGCAACATTACAGAAAGAAACATGAATGAACCTAAAAATAGAGCGTGAAAGTTTGGATACCCTTGCCAATACTACAGAAATGGCAATTACAAATTTTAATTTTATAAGGATTTTTAAAACTTTTCAAAGTAATATCTCATAGTTCTTTATAATATACCTATAGAGTTATGTTTATTATCATAAATCTACGAAAAGAAGACTTACGAAATTTATGATAATCAGATTAAGATGGTTTCTGATTTTGATCACGCATCTTTTCGCCCCCGCTAATTGCGAAACTTACATACATATTTTATAGTTGAGATTTTTTGGAGGTATAAATTTGTACGAATTAGATACACCTCTGTGTATACAAATAAACTATATGTTCAGCGGACCATTTTCAATGTTGTTTTATATTATATTATATATTGTTGACTGGAGCCAAGAAAATGGTATTCAAGTAAGCAATCTGTTTCAAAATGTAATTATAAAGCTTAAAACCCATTGTATATGAGATATTCTTAAAGAAAGGTGTTATAAGCATATGAAATATTTAGCTCCCCAGTTTTCCTTCATAGACGAGATAAACTTCCGCAGTATAGTAGTATATGGAACGCTTGAATCGACTCTCGAGCGAATTGTGTAAAACTCTGCGATTGCGCATATTGTATTTCGCGTCGGCAACAACGCCACCATGACAGACATCCAACCGACCAGCGAAAACAAACCGAACTACCGTCCGCCATTCGTCGAGCGGTAAATAAGGCTACTACAGTGGAAAAAATGGTAACATTTTGTAATAACCATGTTCCTAGGACTTCAATTAATCACAATTTTATTGGAACTAAATCGTTCTTTAATATATTAATTGAGATATTTGCTTTTAACATCCTAACACTACAAGTTTTGTTTGATAATGTAACAGATAAATCATAAATGTATCTAGGCAAACACGCTTGCATCAATTTACGCATGTAATTAAATTGTTGCATAATTCGGAGTACTCTTATATAAATCTAAGATATATTATAATATTAGTTTGATTAGCATTTGTTATTTAATACTTAATATTTATTTAAGTCGCAGCTTGTCGAATTAATTATTATATGCTCTTCAGTAGGACTTAAATAATCTAAAATTAAACATTTGTTGCTTTTTAACATTTAATAACACCACATATTTAAAACATGTATTTCTTTTTTTGGTATTACTCCAGTAAACAGTGGAACGCTTTAAGAATGCCTTATATATATCACAACAAATGTAATGCAAATACCTATATAATTTATTTTTTCTGGTTTAAAACAATTAAATAACTTTCGGTTCAGAACCGGTTAAGAGCTAATAACTGTAAAGGTTGCTTTCGGATCTGAGTGATAAGAAAAGTGTGGGAGAACTAACTGCATATTTTTGCTTGAAAAGAACTGAGGAAAAAAAACTCTTAGCGTGTACGCTGTTTTTTGTTCTTTTTAACAATATTGGGAAAATATAAAAAATATTTTGAAATGGTTGTTTGTCAAGTGTAAAGGCGATCGGTCAGCCAAGCAGGCAACCGACCAATCAACCTTATGTTTGTGACGCTGAACAATGGGCTAAACAAGCATTGTTTTGGTTACAATTAATAATTGGTTACAATAATAATTAATTACACTCTACATTTACAAAAAAAAAAATTATATAAATAAATTAGACCAACACAAACCAAAGATATTCTGGAAAACATCCAGTTTAAGTAAGACTTTTGAAAAATACTCTTTTTTTTTTAAGTTTTAATGAATCGTAAAAAAAGTGTTAAAATACTACAGTTCAATATAAGATAAGTAAAACACAGGTGATCCAAAATCCTTGATTATTTTATATTGTTAAGTTGAAAAATTTAATTTATTATTACAATTTGTCAAAATACAAAAAAAATCTATAGATAATAGCGGATAAAAATCAATGATTTTTCCATATATAGCAAAAGCTTAAAAGGGGTCATAACTTTGTAATATAAGTTTCTTATAGCGGAATGGATTATATCCAAAGCTATATAGGATTACAAAAAATAGTAGTCATGACTGCTCTTTGTGCCCCATAGTGCGGAGGCTCCGATGGTGAGTCGGCTCATGCGCTCGTCGCTGCACATGCGCAGTAGCCAGCTCCGCGCAGTTCGGATGGGATCGGATCGCGTCGGCTCGGGATCGGGTCGGTTTGGCATGGTATACCACTGTTTGGAGTACGGTTCGTTGCGAACTTCTGTGGGACATTAAAACCAGTTATAAGTCAACTTTCATTCCAAGCAGACGTGCTGGGAGTACGGATCGGAAAGCGGCGGGTTTTTGTTTCGCCGTTGCAGTAGCAGCAGCGTTAACTCGTGCAAATGCAGCCAGGTCGCCTAAACGAGAAATAAGTTCACGTTCATAGGTAGCCATTAATTTTTCCCATTTTCTGTGCGAACTTAACTGAAACCAAGCCGCGCTCTTTTTCTGTTTTTTTTTGTATGTTTTTCCCTGTGTGGTTTCGCTGTTTTGTATATATTTTTGTTTTAGTGACTTTTATTTTATGTGTGTGAACTGGTCAGAGATTGAGTGAGTTTGCTTGTCTTACAGCTCCCACCCAGAGCAGACAAAAAAAAAAAAAAAAAAAAAAAAAAAAGTAGCTAAATCCGGTCATATTGAATCATGCTCATATATGAATGTTTAGCCGTTCACGATTCGTACGTACGTACATAATATATATGCAAATAAAATCGGGAACGTTTCGGATCGTACAAGTCACTTTTTGATCGAGTGTTAGTGTGTGCCCCAATATTTCTAGTTCGCCGTGTACTTTCACACACGGCTCAAATTAGCACCACTGATATTGAATTAGAGTGCCCAAGCCAGGCCGCCAAATCACTGGCTCCAAAACTTTCCTAACTCTCCACCAGAGGCTATCAACACCGCCGCAAAAGCAGTAGTAGCCCGATAATTAGTGAAAGATATATACGCTCTCACGAAAGTTGTAGTTTTTAATTTTCAGTTTCCAGATTCAAGTTACAAAAACCCCGGGGCAAAGTGAAACCGTTAAAGTGGGTTCTGCTCAGGGTAGTATATAAACGCGGGTCTGGTATAAATTATCAACTTTATACGATACAAGTCTGTAGTAGCAGCAGCAACCTTGAAAGCAACACCAAATCAATACTAGCCCTCGGGCGATTTCATTTCATTTTCAATCTATCCACACATATATATCTATATGTATTCATTCACCGTCTGCAGTCCGCTTATTCTTTCGAATATTCATGCCCATGTAGCTTACAGCCCCCAAAAAGGGAAGCCATTTAAAGTTTACTTTTACTTTTTCAATCGAAGCAATCGAATGGAACTGAATCGAATCGACTGGTGGTCAGTTAGCTATCTATATATATATGCACACAGATGTATATAAAATATAAAGAGTTATGGTATGGGATCTTAGGAAAGCGGTTGGCATCGGTTGAATTGGACAGGTGAGGGAGGAGTCAAAGTCAATGGCCGACAACCTGTGATTTTCACGATTATTCATGATTGCAATGTATTATCCAGTATGCATTATCCAGTGTGCAGTAATATATACACAAAGCATCATCATAATTAGCCAGTGGAAATTCAGTGTGAATGCAAAGTGAAACCTTAATGAACGCAGCACGATCGCTCACGCCATATGCATTTATGTATTGTGTGTAGATATCTTTCTTAAAAAATATATATATAAATGCATATAAATATAAATAATTGACAAGTGTATGCATAAATTAATCGCTGGTGATGCCACAACAAAAACAATATCATATATATAAGGCCCCAGCTAATCAGCAGCCAACGGCATTATAATCAAACGCAAACGCAAATCAACCTCAACTTCAACTTCAACTTCAGCATCAACTTTTGCAGCATCGGAAATACACGGCAGCAGGAAAATTAACAGCTGCCAACAGCAAACAATGTTTTGCCGCAACGTATTGTATACAATATCTACATCCACATCCACATCCGAATCCGAATCCGAATCCGAGTCCCAATCTCGATCCCATCGCAACCGCAGTGTGGTGGCTTTAAAAAGAGCCATGACTTCTCCAAATGCAATGCCCCTCATTATGCTGCTGCTGCTGGCACTGTGCACAGCTGGAAATTGCCAAAGTAAGTTCATCCACATCAAAGTATATCCACATCGAATCTGGGGGAAATACATCCATCCCGTAGTATTGACCCCAATATTTGTATCTTTACGACGCGCTCATGCATTCGATTTTCCAATTATCACCTCCAAATGGGGTCACCGTTGTGAGAATTTCTCAAGTTGTTTGTCCGAGTTCGAGTTCGAGTCATTCTCTGGTCTCTGGGAAAGTATCTGCTGCGTTGAACAAAAATGCAGCTTCATAATATTTTCAAATTGTAGACCTCTTTTGTAGACCGCAATTATGAACGAATGACCTTTGTTGGCAGCGCAAACAAACCAGAAAATGCTTTACCATTTGAAGGGAAATAACTCTTGGAGGTATAATCGATATTGTAATATTCGTAATTAAAAAAAGAAATAAAATGTTGTGCCTAATGTGTTGTAAATCGTCAGATATTCGTCAGATAATTTGGTGCTTAGCCAATTTTTAATCCCGAACAATCGATCTGCAATCTTATGTCGAAAACGGTGCGCAATTATTATGCGTTATCTTAAAAGCTGCCTATTAAAATGTATTATTTGTAAATTTTGCATTAATATTATTTAAAAATATTTTGCCAAATAGAGTGGAGTTTACAGATTTTAAAGAAAAATCACTTTTCCTTTAAATTCTTTTATAATCTTTTATTATTTAACGACAATAAAAAAAATGTTTTTAGAAAAATCCCAACTAAATGAATTAACATTATTAAAGAACATACTTATTTTTATTCTTTAAAAGGTTGGGAAAACCCTCTTACATAAAATTTAAACATTTATTATAATAATGCAAAATATATTATTGTCAAACAGAACACTACGCATGAAAACAATGATATAAAATGTTTTCAAAATTATACAAATTCAATTTAGGGAACATTTTATAGATCTATAGTAAAAGTACTTTAAACATTTTATAGCATTTTCTTTAGCAGTGTAATAAGAATCGTTGATGGGTTCTGCATAACAAAATAGTTCTTGTAATACTGTTTGTATACCAAAAATCCCAATTAAAACCCCGTCATCTTGGGCGAACTCTTTAATAATTGTCAGACAAATATGTAGATCTAATGACTCCCATTGAAAACCATTGCCCAGCCCTTAAGAAAATGCATGTAAAACATGAATGTCTTATGGCCTGTTTTCGTTGCGAAGGGAATAAATGGGGCTAACACTTTTGGGTCACATCGAAGGAGGGGCGAGAAGAAATGGACGGCCAGCTGTAGTGAAGCAGTGAAAGTTTCGGAGTCTCAGAGACTCGGGGGCTTGAAAGCCTCAGAGTTTCCGAGTTCAGTGGTTGAACGACTTGGAGTCTTGGCTTTGGACATGCCGTCGTCTTGAGGAAGCCACTTTGCTTGTGACATTCTTATTTCAAAAGTTTCACAAGTTCATTTCGTCGTCGAGTCGGGCCGAGTCTTGCAATACGTGATTGCGTTTGTACATTTCACCGTTTGTAGATTTACTACCTATGTAGCTTAAAGTTACAGTTACAGGTATAGCTATTGCGCCCTCCTACGTGCGCTAAATTACAATTTCCCCTAGCGATTTGTGATTTGTTATTTGTGATCGGTGTTTGATGATCATCGCCACCCGATGTTGTCACATCGGCAAATGGGCCACCTTTCTAATGCCGGCACAAAAACCCCATATTGACAAAAAGTGTTTGCCATTTAAAAGTCATATTTTGTTATTTATATGGCTTTTTCGCAAGGCACTCGTCTGGTCGGAAATCAAAATACAACTAAACATTGGTTTTGTTGTAATGATATTTCGTTATCTAAGGTCTTTACATAGATAACATTTTTTTATCAATTTATTTCGAAACAATTTCTTTTTGAGGTCTTTGAACGGGTATCCCTCTTGACTTAAGTTTCGTGAAGGTCAAAAATCAATCACTGACCAAAAAAATATTATACCATTGCACAGTGGGAATAAATATTAGTTTTTAAATTAAAAAAAATAATGTTTACCAACTATGAAATGAAAATTGGGTTTTATGCCTTTATGAAGTTTAGTTTTACTCTTTAAATTTAAACTTTTCTTAATATTTTTCAACTAATAATATGAAATATACGCTTAACTTTTTCTACAACTTTAAAATGTTATTAAAAATTCGTTTTAATTTTTTTGAAACATCTGACAAATTGAACAATCCATGAAATAGTTAGTTTGTTTTTCGTTAGATTCAAATTTTTAAATATACTTTTTTTGGAGGTAATATTTAAAATTAGTTTATTTTTTATCCGAATTTTTACCAATGTTATCCCATTTAGCATTTTTTTTACTTTATGTATATGTGAATATATCTCATACCTTCTTCTAGGGTTCTCTCACCAAATCTTGCTCTACCATTTAGAAACAAAGTTACCTTTACTTCATTTCTGAGGCCTGATCCACGCCCTTCCAGTAATATACCTCCTCATAGGGAGGATGGATGGTCGGGAGTGTGTAGGAAGATCATTGACACCAGTTAAACCGGATGAATGCGATCCGAAACTCATAACAATAACGGCTTTTTGGCTGTTGGGAAAAAATAACATCATCGAGGCAGCTAGCGCAGCTGTTCCTTTTTTTGCCAAAAACCAAAACTGACTGACATCAACCACAGCTGCAGGCCCAAAAAATACTGAAGGCTTATTTAAAAGCCAAATATCATCTAAAGAACCATCATATGCAAAATTATGGCGTTGGTTTCCCGAAAGATCTAATTGTTTTGAAATATATTTGGTGAGGTTTTGAGGCTACTTGGATAGTAGGAATACAGAATGTTCAATTTCTCTGGTACGTTTCATCTCTTTATGGGAGTGTAAGATCTAAAATTCCTATGAAAAGAGATACATAACTAGGCCACAGACCTCACTCCGCATTTCGTAACCACGTTTCGCCTCGAAAACGGTGTTCTCCTTGGCGACACGATGGCGTTTTTGTTTCTTGCCCTTTAACTTGGTCAAAAACATGTTTGCAAAACCGTTTCGCGCTCTTTTCCAGCTGTCCACTAATTGCCTCTTTATTCTTAATGCAATTTCTGGGGCCCACAAATGTATACATAACTATGTAAACCTTTTTTTTTCTTTGCAAATAAGCCGTATGCTCACCAATTTAGAAGGCAAAACAATTGTGAGAACATGGAATTTTTAGGCTTTTGCATATTTATTATGGGAATAGGAAAAATACTTTTCACAAGTTCTTAGCTCAAATTGTTCGTTTAAAAATTAACAATTTTCTTGAATGGGTCAGGGGATCCGGTGGAGAACAAAGGTGAGAGAGAGATAAAGAAAATACCCACGCAGAAAAAAAAACGGCAAAGAAACGAGATCTTTTGCGTCCTACTATATAAGGAATCGGTTAGCAAGCTCCGAACTCAGGCACCTTAACTGGTTTTATTTTCGACTCTCTGTGCTCCAAATATACTTTTGTGCACCTTGTAAGAGAGTTGAAAAAATCATTTGCGTATAGTTTACCACCCCTTAATTTTTTTATATGAGCATTTTTGTGTAAAAGGTATTCAACGAGAAAAGAAGTTTTACCAGCGCAGCAAACATTTTGAGGAAACATGTATTACCTTATCCTAAAACTAACTTTACTGTTGAATTTTAAACATTTTTAAATGTTATGTTTTAAGTATCCCAAACTATACTTTAAAAGTTCCAAGTAAGAAACATGGATACGCTTTTTCGATATATTTATATTTATAGTACATATTTTATGATATGATGTGATATACGATATTATATAATATGGTATGATATAATATGATATGATATGATAAGATGTGATATGATATGATATGATATGATATGATATGATATGATATGATATGATATGATATGATATGATATGATATGATATGATATGATATGATATGATTTGATATGATATGATATGATATGATATGATATGATATGATATAATATGATAAGATATGAAATGATATGGCAAGATATTATACGATACCATATCATACGATAGCATAGTATATGATATGATATGATATGGTATATGATATGATACGATATGATATGATATAATATTATATATTATACTATAATATTATTATTGTAGAAATATATCATGATATGATATGAAATGATATGTTATAATATAATATATTAGAGTATTATAATATATTATACTTCTCAAAAAAAGTTGACAAATAACATATAAATACAATGTATGGAAAAACATACTCCTAAAGGTTATTACAGGTGGACTTTGAAAAGTGTAGTCTGAGACAAACATATAAAAACTGTTAATCGTTTGCTGGGTATATTTAAGTATTCCAGTTTCTTTGTATAAACTTGATTGCGTCAAACGCAAGACGCTAAGTGTGGTTGCATAGCGTAGATATTCGAGCTTAGGATCTAAACCTTTCGCGTTATATACAAATGTACGAATGTCACTATATTATATTTTCTGTTTATTGTTTTCAGTCTGCGGTCCGCCGGCGGTGCCGCTGAATGCCAAGGTGCGAACCGTCACCGTCGACTCCCAGATCGCGGAGGCGCACTACGAGTGCGATGCTGGCTACGAGCTGTTTGGCTCCGCGTCGGTCAAGTGTGACGTCCGGACGGGCTGGGAGCGGGACCTGCCCTTCTGCGGGGTGAACGTGGCCTACCGGAAGCCGGTCAACCAGAGCTCCTACACCCGCAGCGGTCCTGCGAGCTATGCGAATGACGGCAAGCCGGGCAACAAGGTGGGTTCCCTATTCCAATCCTCTACATATCCCATAAAAATAAATAAATAATTTTATAATTTATTTACTTTTATTGATTTATTAACAATCAGTTCCTTTTCATTATACTAAATATATTATTTTAGTTTTTGTATTAACATAAAATTGGTTAGTTCCAATCAAGAGTTCTGAAATCACTCATAAAGGTGTCGAAAAGTATGCTTCGTTATATTCTGAACTCATTTTTTTTTGAATACATTTTTTACTGCATACTTCTAGACACTTTTACTGATTTTTGTGGCACCCCTTAAAAATATAGTTAAGATCATAACCGAAAATATATTAAATATATGAAAAACATTAAAGTGGCTCAGTTATTTCTCCTGATGTATTAATTTTTTTGCCACAATGTCAAGCACTTTTTGTCGATCTATTACAAATCTATTTATTACTAACACATTAGTCATGTTGAATTGGTTTATAAAAAACATTTTTGGCCACGCTGCCTCTTGTTTATTTTGCTGACATTTCATAAATAACCAAATTTGTCTTTTCACAAGCTTACTAAAGGTCAAGGTGTATAATGTTTGTTAATCGATTTCGAAATGATACATTCAAATTAGTGGTTGTGTTGTGTGTTTTTTTATGCCCCAACTTAGAAACAATATTAATCAATGTTTGCATATTTACCTTTTTAAAAAAATACTTTTATTTTATTTTCGACTTTGTATACATATATATTAGATAAATTAGTTAAAATGTAAAGGCATAGAAATATTAAATGTATAGGTATAGAAATATTAAAAACAAAAATATTACTTATACGCCCTGTTGATTATATGAGTAAAAGAGTTTATTTAAGCCCCTTAACGACTTGATAAATTCCTGAATTACATTTGTAAATTAACTTTAATGATTTATGTATTTCATCCATAGAATCCCGATGGCCAGGAGTGCTCCGAGACGCAAAAGGAGCCGTCGCCGTGGTGGCGCGTTGACCTCCTGACCCCGCAGGCGGTGCACGTGGTGCGGATCACGACGCGCGGCTGTTGCGGTCACCAGCCGCTCCAGGATCTGGAGATCCGGGTGGGCAACAGCAGTGCGGATCTGCAAAGGAATCCCCTGTGCGCCTGGTATCCCGGCACTCTAGACGAGGGCGTGGTCAAGACCTTCACCTGTGCACGACCTTTGGTCGGTCAATATGTGGCCATCCAACTGGTGGGCGTCGAGGGCAGCTTGAGTCTCTGCGAGGTGGAGACCTTCACCAATGACGAGTTCTCCATGGATCGCTGCCTGAGTCCCAAAATCGGAGTGGACACCGTGGTGACGACATTCTCGAAAACCTGCTACGACTTTCATATCACAAAAGGAGAAAGCTTCGACAAGGCGCAGGCCATTTGCAAGCAGACAGGTGAGTTAGTTGTCCGGTTAGTTGGGGATCCGTCTCTAGCTCTATGGTTATGTGGCCAATTGGATGGCATCGATAAATACCGCCTTAATTATAGGTGGCGACTTGGTACACGACTTTCGGGGCGCCACCAGTCAATACATATTGTCGGAGCTGGAGCGCCGGAAGACCGAGCTGAAGCCGCAGCTCGTCTGGATTGGCGCCCAAAAGGAGCCGGGCATCACCTCGCGCACCTGGAAGTGGGTTAACGGTAAGCGAAGTCCATCTATATAAGAATATGTATTATTAAAAATTCCCATACAAACCAATAATTATCATTATTCACTAGATTTATGATTATTTCCCATATACATCCCGCATACATTAGTAAATGGAAAAGATTTTCGATTGTTGATAGTACACTGATCAAAAATATGCTTGATTTAACATGAAATCATTTTAATTATGGTAAAGAATGGTTATTACAATGTTAAGACTCTGAACCACTTAAAGGCTTAATACCTTTGATTTAGGATAGAAAATAATTATTGATATTTTGAAACTCTGAGTTTAAACCACTTAACAACTTAAAAGAAAATGTGTTAAGTTTTCAATGGTACACTTTTAAAAAAGGGCATGATTTAGTTGTATTTCTGTATTTCTACAGTGCTTTCAATTAAATCATGCCCTTTTTTAAAAGTGTACCATTGAAAACTTAACACATTTTCTTTTAAGTTTTTAAGTGGTTTATTAAATTATACACTTATTATATTAGGAAACAAAAGAACTTCAGATCTAAATCAAAGTCTTAAATCCTTAAATCAACTATTATTGTTAAAAGTAACATTTACATATTTAAAATTAACTAAAACTGCAAAGGAAGAAATTCATACGAATCATAATCAAATCGAATATGAAATTTATAGATCCAGTTTTATTTTTTATAAGTGTGCAAGATGGTTGTTTTAAAATTCGAAGACTTGCTTTGTTACCAATGTATTTCTCACCTGTTAAGTATATCATTATTACCATTATAAAGTATTATATTGTGTTTAATGGATTTTCAAGATAAAATATTATTTAGATTTATCGGTTTTAGAGAGGTACCGGTTTTATATATATTTTTTTTAATTTTAAATTATTTATTTAAATATTTATCTCTTGATTTCATTTTCTATTGATTGATTTCAGGGGATGTGGTCCAAAAACCGACCTGGGGCAAAGATCAACCGAACAACTACAACGGCGAGCAGAACTGCGTCGTCTTGGATGGAGGTCGCAATTGGCTGTGGAACGACGTGGGCTGCAACCTGGACTACCTGCACTTCATCTGTCAGCACTGTAGGTCTTCCCATCGACACTCAGTGTCATCCAGTGCCAGTAAATTACCATCGTGTCCCTCTGTTTTCTTCCGGCAGCTCCATTGTCTTGCGGCTCGCCGGATGCCCAGCAAAACACCACTGTCATGGGCAAAAAGTTCACTCTGGGCGAGAAGATCCAATACTCGTGTCCCAAGGGCCACTCGCTGCTCGGTCAGACGGAACGGGAGTGCCGCCTCGATGGCACTTGGAGCGGCTCCGCGCCGACCTGCAAATGTAAGCGATATTATGCAATGTCAGGGGGCGATATATAATTGCTTAAAACTTGCTGAAATTATAAATAACCTCTTGATTAACCATCGGCTTTCGGGCAAAAATCACTTTTTTTAAGGCAGCTTGGAATTTCGGAATTTATGATTTCTTATACAACATGATTAGATGGGCCTTAAATAAATGTTATTCCAGGCTGAAACTTAACGTAGCTGATAATATGCCTGTTACTAAATTTAGGCCCGATTTCTCAATGTCATGTTAAGGTTATAGTTAGCTTGGAGTTATAATCTGTTATCATACGATTAAGTGAAAAATTCGGTCTGACAAATCTAAAAATCTGAATCTGCATTTTGAATCTGCAATCAGTTTTTTGGCTATCAAAATAAAAATAAAAGTCCGAATGAGGAATGTCATATCTCGTTGAGCTCGTTGTTTAATTTCCAATTGATTGGCATTCAAACCTGGAAATTTTTAATTTTTTCCATTTTTCTCAAAAAAAGTGATATAACCCCTTACAAAAAATGCAAAAACTGGTCAAAAAATAAATTTTCCTTAAAATGATGGGGATCGTTAGCATTTCTAGCAAGCTGTTCAAAACAGTCGGTCTTTTAGCTGTACGCCTTTATTTGACCAAACTACGATTGAAAAACCGGAAAGAAAAATTGCATTTTGGACTAAAATTTGAATCTCGTATTTTTGACCAAAATCTGAACCCTATTTTTTCGACCTAAAAATTCCGTTTTTTGGCTCCCAAATGAAAAATAAAAGTCAGAACGAGGAATGTCATACCTCGTCGTGCTCGTTGCTTAATTTCCAATCCATTGGCATTCTAACCTAAAAAATTTACATTTTTGCCATTTTTCGCAAAAAAAATGTAACTCTTTTTTCGCCATAAAAATTACGTTTTTTGGCTGCCATAAAAAAAGTATAAGTCAGAACGAGGAATGTCATACCTCGCTGAACTCGTTGTTTAATTTCCAATCATTTGGCATTCTAACCTGAATTGTTTTTATTTTTGCCATTTTTCGCAAAAATAGATGATGTACCCCCCTTACAAAAAATGAAAAAATTGGTGAAAAAATAAATTTCCATAAAAGTGATGAGGATCGTTAGCATTTTAAGCAAGCTAATCAAAACAGTCGGTCTTTTAGCTGTACGCCTTGAATTGGATAAACTACGATGAAAAAACCAAAAAAAAATGTCGCATTTTTGACAAAAATCTGAATTTCGTATTTTTGACAAAAATGTAAACCCTTTTTTCGCCAAAAAAATTCGGTTTTTTGGCTGCCATAACAAAAATATAAGTCAGAATGAGGAATGTCATACCTCGTTGAGCTCGTTGCTTAATTTCCAATATATTGGCATTCAAACCTGAAAATTTTTTATTTTTGCCATTTCTCGCAAAAATAGAAAAAATTGGTCAAAAAATAAATTTTCCCTAAAGTGATGGGGATCGATTGCATTTTTAGCAACCTGCTCAAAACTGTCGGTCTCTTAGCTGTACGCCTTGATTTGGCTGAACTACGATAGAAAAACCGAAAAAAAACGTCGCATTTTTGACAAAAATTTGAATCTTGTATTTTTGACAAAAATTTGAACGCTTTTTTTCGCCATAAAGTTTACGTTATTTGGATGCCATAACAAAAGAATAGGTCAGAATGAGGAATGTCATACCTCGTTGAGCTCGTTGCTTACTTTCCAATCGATTGGCATTCTAACCTGAAAATTTCTAATTTTTGCCATTTTTCGCAAAAAAGCTATGCAACCCCCACGAAAAATGAGAAAATTGGTCAAAAGGTATTATTATCAAGCGTATAAAGTCTACAGTCTACCTAAAATTGATTAGTCTAAAAATACAACTATATTGTATTGTTTAAGATCACTATATACCCACCTCTAGGCTTAAAATGTTTCATTTTTATGATAATACACTGCTAATTTTCCCCCAACTCTCCCGCAGATGTGGACTGCGGCAGTCTGCCGGAGCTTAAGTTCGGATCCATCCACATGTCCGAGGATCGGACGAGCTTCGGCGTGGTGGCCACGTACAGTTGCCACGAGAACTACACGCTGATCGGCAATGAGAACCGAACCTGTGCCGTCGAGGGATGGAGTGGCAAGCAGCCGGAGTGCCTGGTGGACTGGTGTCCGGATCCCCAGCCGATTACCGGGGGAAATGTGCGATTCAGTGACAAGAGGGCTGGATCCACGGCCACCTATGTTTGCGAGCCGGGATATGTGCTGGTTGGCGAGGCGGTAAGTGATGGATAACCATTTAAGGGATCTTAACCTACAATGATATCATATCTCCACCAGATCATTTCGTGTGGATTGGGAGGAGAGTGGTCGAGCAAGACGCCTTCATGTCGATTCGTCGACTGTGGAGCTCCAGTGCGACCAAATCGAGGTATATCAATCCTACTGAATGGCACCACCACTGTAAATTCGGTGGTGAAGTACGAGTGCGACGAGGATCACTGGCTGGACGGTCAGTCGGAGCTCTATTGCACCCGGGATGGCAAGTGGTCGGGCGAGGCTCCGGTCTGCGAGCTGGTCACCTGCGAAACGCCACCTGTTCCATCTGGATCCTTCGTCATCGGCTACGACTACAATGTCCACTCGAAGATCCAGTACAACTGCGATCCCGGACACATCATGCATGGAACCCCGGTTCTCGAGTGCCTGGACAGCGGGGAATGGAGTGCCGATGCACCCTATTGCGAATGTGAGTTTATCATAGGGTATTCTATAGAAATAAATCAAAAAGATAAAAAAAATTCTTCCTTAAAATCGTAAAACTACATACAAATGGTATTTAGAAAATTTCTTAAACTTAAAAAATGTTTATATACATATCTGAAGATGATTTTGTGTTGAAGTTCTTCAAATCAAAAACTTTCTGTGAACATGGATATCATATTCATAGGGATATCTAACAGAAATTAATGAATTCTTAGAAAGATAAATAGGAATAGGACTGCTAGAGTATTCAAGAAATTTAAATAACTGGAATTTATGATGTCATGAAAATGAAGAGTACGGCTATAGTGCATTTCTTATAAGGCACTTACCAATTAAGGCTTGTAAACTGATTAATTATTAAATGTTTTTCCTCCAAATAGACATCGATTGTGGTCAGATCCTGCCCATTCCGTACGGCACCCACAAGTACGTGACCAACAGCACCTATGTGGGTTCGGAGGTGGTCTTCAGCTGTGCCCAGTCCCACAAACTCAGTGGGGTCTTGAAGCGCACGTGCCTGGAATCGGCGGTATGGAGTGATACCTCACCCAAGTGCGAAGGTGAGTTTATAAAGAAATACCCCCCGTAATTGTTTATCATCCAATATCATCTTCCACAGAGATTCGCTGTCCCGAACCAAAGCTAGCTGCCCACAGTCTGCTCTCAGTTACTGGAAATGATCGTATGTACGGACGTACCCTTATCCGCACCGCCGAATCCACACAGAATACTCAGACCTACAAGTAAGTACATAGCATCCCTGATTTTCTTATGGCCCTTACTATACCTTCTTGGGTACTACCTTTCAGAATTGGCGCCCTGGCCAAGTACCGATGCGAACGAGGTTACAAAATGGTCGGAGAGGCCCTGGCCACTTGCACGGATAGTGGTCAATGGAGCGGTTCTATACCAGAATGTGTCTGTGAGTATTGGAATTGCTTTTAACTTAAAGCATTTTAAAAATATTTTTTATATTTCTATAATATTAACTTAATAATATTACCTTAAAATTCGCCAATGCTTGAAAATCACTTAAAAATTGTTCAAAAAGTATTCAACCCTATGCCTTTAACCAAAAAAAAACTACATTCAATTTTTACTGCCTACTTTTAGACACCTTTATAAGTGATTTTAACACTTTGGTTTTGATGAGTGATTCTTCCCAACTAAATATCAAAAAATATATATTGTATGTTTTTAGATGTGGAATGCGGAGCACCGGAGAACATCAACAATGGCAAGGTGGTTTTGGCCACGAATGCTACTTACTACGGAGCCGCCGTCCTCTACGAGTGCAATGTGAACTTCAAGT
Source organism: Drosophila suzukii (assembly GCF_043229965.1). Taxonomy (NCBI): domain Eukaryota; kingdom Metazoa; phylum Arthropoda; class Insecta; order Diptera; family Drosophilidae; genus Drosophila; species Drosophila suzukii. The sequence continues at coordinate 12,362,713 of NC_092084.1, read as the reverse complement.
TAAACGGGGTCTCACGTCGCCTGTGCACGGAGCACGGAAACTGGAGTCACGAAGCTCCAGAGTGTGTGGAGGTAGTCTGCGATACGCCCAATATCAGCGAGAACCTCATCGTGGAGGCCGGTCCACGGGCCGTGGGATCCGTGGCCACCTTCAAGTGCGCCAAAGGTAGAATTATGATGGGCAATGACACACGCGTCTGCCAGAAGAACGGCAAATGGGCAGGAAAAAGTCCCACCTGCAGACGTAAGTAATCCTCCTTTTCAGAAATTATAATATTAAAATATATGGAATAGTATGTATGTAATGCATGCAAGCTGCATTGCCTAAACTGTATCTTAAAAGTTTCATCACAGAAATCACTCGGTTTTTTAAATCACCTTTAAAAAGCCTAAGAGTATGCAGTTCAAAACAGAACGATGCCTTTCGTACCTAAAATAAATTGTTGCATACTTTTAAATACCAATTTTAATATGATACCATTTAAAGACTGTGTAAATCAGCTTTACAAAGAAATCTCTAGGAGTTTTATATCACCTATACATGGGCCTAAAAGTATGCAGTGAAAACCCGAATATTGGCATTCGGAATAAGTACATGGAACTTTTGTACCCAAGCGTTTTTGTTGCCTTCTTTTAGACACCTTTATAAGGGATTTTCATACAAATTCAGTATAAATCACATTCTCAGACTATTCTAACTCCAATCTCTGCTTCTTTCAGCTGTCGACTGCGGACGCCCCCTGGCAATTGAGAATGGCCGGGTGATCGTGGTCAACGATTCGACCTTATACGGTGGGTCCGCCGAGTACCACTGCATCCCCAACTACAACCGAATTGGGCAGTATCTGCGCAAGTGCACCGAGGACGGAGCCTGGAGCGGAAAGCAGCCGCGCTGCGAACTGTCCACCACGGAGGGTCACGAGACCTCGGAACTGGGAACAGGCGTGGGAATCGGAGCCACTGTGATCGTGGCCCTGTTGGTGATCTTTGGCCTCATTTTCCTATATCGAAACAAGGCGAGACCCGTGAAGAACACGGAGAATGTCCAGGCGGCGGAGACGAAGGACGAGCGAAATGCCGCCGTAATGTCATATTCCACGCTGGAGGCCAACAACCGGATGCACATGGACAACAATCCCTCGGCGACGTTCAACACGTTCCACGGAGGAGCCGGCGGACGGAGCGTTCCCGGCGGCAATCCAGATGCCACCAGCAACGGGGAAAGACTGAACAACAATCGGTCGGGTAAGTCAAGCACCTATTTTTCTTTTAATAACCTGCTAAATCCGTAAAAAGATAAATGAGCTATGAGATATAACACTCATTTTGTATCCATTTGATATGTAGAAAAGGTATATAAGATAATGAAGGTGTCTAAAAGTATGCAACGAATTACAAACAATCATACTTCAAAATGATTTTATTGAACTTCTGTTGCATACTTTTAGACACCTAATATCACTAGAAAAGGGATTTGATAATGTCTTTAAGCTAATTTATTAATGATTAATATTTTATAATCTATTTTTTATCAAATACATATTTTATCTATAACTAATATGGACCCATTTTTTTACAGAAAACATTTACGATCAAATACCAAACGAGCAGTTCTACGATGCTCCCTATGAAATGCGCACCAATGACGAGGTTTACGAACCGGAACCGGTGGCCAGTAATGTCATCACCATCAACGGCATTTCCGTGAGATAGATATTATAGATACTATGCGTATCTTATTGAAATCCAAAGGAGGCACCGGATGGCAGCATTAATTACCGAACGTTTAACGTTTAGTTTTGTGTTAATAACTGTACATATTAATTGTTTAAGGGAGGTTTTGAGTTACTCGTAGTTCGCCTAAATCTTAACTTTGGTCACCCCACGCACTTGTACTGTAGTAGCCCCCTCGTATAAATTAGGCCTATCCATATATGTACCGCATAATCTATCTGTATACTTACTTATACTCCACTGCCCCAAGTACTGAAATCGATTTGTCGAGTAGGAATTTGAATTTGTAATTTGGACCACGAGCCAACAGATTGATATGATATCCTTATATCTATGTATTTGCTCCATATTCCCCATATTCATACTCGTATTTGTTTGTGTTGTTTAAATTATTTTAACTATGTAGTGAGGAGTGAACAATTTTTGTTATGCAATGTGTAAGAACTCGCCAATGTGTGTTTGTAAAAAGCGTTAATTTTACGAACAATTAAACGATTGTGGTTGACTAATTTATTATGATTGATGGAAAACAAAACTCTATTCAATGCGAAAAGGAAAAACTGGTAAGTGGGTAAGTGGATGTGGGGAAAAAAAAGGGGGGAGGGAGTGCGTCTTGTTTAATCAATAGTTCATGGAACATTTAGTTTCGGTTTGGCATCCATAAAAAAAGGAAAACATATACAAAATTTAGAAAAATTCGAAAAATTCCTTCCAAATTGGCAGCAAAATTTTGGTTAGATGGCGAAGAAGGCGGCACAACAACAACTGCAAGCGGACATCCAGACGGATGAGGATTTGGAGCGCTTTATGGAACGACCAGGACTTTTGGGTGCGTCGAGATCTTAGGATGCCTTAAGTTGGCTTTATAGATATATACTATATTTACCAGTTTTGGATGTCTATTCGGAGTGGTGCGGTCCTTGCATTGGAATGGTGGGCTGCCTGCGCAAAATCAAACTCGAGATCGGTGGCGACAATCTGCATCTGGCCATTGTGGGTTATTTCGTCCTTATCCTTTTGATCTAACCCCTAGCTCCCTAACTGCCTCTCACATAGTGCAAATCGGACACCATCTCATACCTCAGGCGATTCAATAAAAGGAGCGAGCCCATCTGGCTGTTTGTGACCGTAAGTATTTCTAATAGATTCGACTTATAAGCAGTAATCGTATAATGTTAAGAGTCCCATAAAATCTCATGTATATCATAATTATTATGTGGGAATAGAGTTAAATCAAACAATTTATAAAGATGAAAAGGAGAAGGTAGATAGATTCATAAGATATAATGATATCTTTCATATTTTCTGTGTACTTATATTTGGTGCTATTGTGAAAAGCTGAAAAGAAAAGATGATTTTTATCCTAATGTTTATCATTTATTTTTTTCCGTTTTGTTTTTTTCCTGATCTGGTGAGTTGGGATCCAACAAAACATAACAAAAATTGTTAACCTATTATAATACGTTATGATGATATTTTCCTATTTTCGGGTTATATATATTTTATATAAAGATGAGAACTTCATATAAAAATTTTTTACATTTAAAAGTATTTTTGGGATATACAAAATTTTGTTTACATGCTATTGCTATTGGCCAAATGACTAGAAATAAACGAAAGGGGTCCCAACCTACAGATCCATTATATCAAATTTATTCCTTCAGGGAGGCAGGGCTGTAAACCTTCTGTTTGGCTCGGATGTGCCCAAATTGATTGCCCTGCTAACGCGGGAGCTGGAGAAGGTGGTCCAGCGGCAGCCGCGTCCCGTGACCTTCGCAGTGGACGAACTGCAGCCAATTGAGGTGGAGCAGCAGCGGATCAAAATGGAGGCCATCGAGCGGGCCGAGCGAATTGAGCGCGAGATAAAGCACAAGAAACAGGTGGACTACCTCACCCAGGTGACGGACTCCATAATGGAGAATATGCCGGACATTGGAGTGACTGTCTTTGGACCACAAGTCAATCGTGATATGTTCAAGAAACTCACCGAACCAGCCGAACCACTGAAGATGCAGTGCAAGGATCGCCGGGTCATCCAGGTGACCAGCGATCAGTTCGAGGTGGTGAACTTTTCGTGCAAGAATCCCATGCCGCCGGACGTCATTGAGCAACTGGACGGCAAGGAGCTGCTCATGTGCTTCTGGAAGATCGATGAGAGCATCGGCACCGTGCCCAATGTCCTGATGGCCTATGCCAATGAGCTGACCAAGGAGCGAGTGGCCCCACCCAACGAGGACATACCCGAGGAGCATGTCATCCCACCGATTATAGCCACCATGAAGCTGAAGGTCGAGGTGGAGCTGAAGGAGGGCGAGGTGTGGGTGGAGGAGGTCAGCTCGGAGGAGGAGGCCAGACTCCTCAACCAGGCCAAGGCCAAGGGCAAGAGCAAATCCATTGTCCACGAAGATGCCCACCTGGCCGAGGAGGAGGCAGCCGATCTGGACGCCGAGGAGGAGGCCAGCGAGGAGGAGGCAGCCGGCGGAGGCGAACCTCCCGGCGGCGATGCGATGGGCGGTTTCCCCTCCATCCCAGGCTTCGATATGGAATTCGATGTCGGCGATGAGGTCGCCGAGGACGAGGAGGAGGTTCAGGAAGTCAAGGAGGAGGAGCCGCCCAAGCCTCTGACTCGCACCAAGACCGTTAAAATGCCACCCATCTGGGTGCCCAACAACCGGCGCACCCATGCCGCCCTCATCTATGTCTTCTTCCGCGGCCAGACGAGTGGATTCCTTCCACCCGATCCCAAACCGGAGCCACCACATGTGATCATGGCCTTCGATGCCTCCAAGCGCAAGGAGATCATGCATGTGGTGGATCGCCACAAGGATGATGTGCCTCTCTATGGCTTCTTCTCCAGCGCCGAGCCGGATGAGGCCGAGTTGATAGCAAATTCGACGGAGAAGTACGAGACCAGTCCCAAAACGCCGTAAGTTTTCCAGAAGGGATTACTTGTATTTCGAAATAATACGACCCTTTTTTCCTTTTTTCCCAGGAACGATAAGATTGTACTCAAGGTCAACAAGGTGCAGTCCAACATGATGTTATCTTTGGTCTCCTATGGACCTAGTTATGTGAGTCCCAATGTCACTGTCGGCAAGGATGAGGCCCTCAAGTTCTTCCCGGAGGACTACAAGCCCCAGGAGGAGGTGGTCGTGGAGCCCGAAAAGAAGAAGAAACGCGTATGTTTTAGGCTAAAGAATTCGCTGTCTAGTTACTCAAGAATTCGCGTTTTAATACATTTCTCTTGCAGAGCAAGAAGAGTCAAGATCTCAGAGAGTCGGTGGAAGCGGAGGCCGCAGCAGCAGCGGCTCCTGTCGAGGCTCCTGCCGAGGCTCCTGCCGAGGCTCCTGCTCCAGTCGAAGGCGAAGCTCCCGTCGCAGAGGCTCCAGTCGAAGGAGAAAGCGAAGCTCCCGTGGCGCCGGCGGAAGGAGAAGCAGCTCCCGCCGGAGAGGGTGAGGCGGTGGTCACCGTTGAACCCGCCGCCCCCAAGGAGGAAGCTCCTCCCGCCGAAGCACCGGAACCAGAGGCTTCTGCTCCCGCTGATCCTGCTCCGGCTGAGCCTGCTCCTGCTGATCCTCCTGCCGAATAGTTCTAACCATACGTTTGACAAGTCCCCAAATTCATTCTTTAGTTATTCATTGTCAAAATTTTTAAATGCAACTTGTTGAAATACATTAAAAAGTTTTGGTTCTGTTAAGCTCATAGAAATTCCTTGTAAAGTGGTAAACATTTTTAGGGAACTCAACTTTACAAAAATATTTATGTTTATTCTTATAACTTTAACCAATAATACCTGTTTGCGGTTAGGATTTAGGGCCTAGAATCTGGGTTTTTTAAATATTTGGGGCGGTTAGTATGAATCCATAATACAGGCTTAGGTTAGGATCTAGGCCCCGAAAAGTTATGTATGTTTTGCCACCCCTATTTGGCCCATTTTTATGGCGGGTTAGCTGTTGTCCTAACTGGTTTTAAATTACCCAACCGGCTTTTGGGTTGGCTCTACCTGATTTCGAGGATTAGCGGATTGCGGTAAGGATGAGCCACATCTACCTGACCATCTGTGTGTTGATTATAGAAGATATTTGAGAGACTGATATATAAAGGCGTGCTGCAATAATGCATAATGTGTCATTAGACCCAGAGTTCTCGACCAGTATGCAGCTTCTATCCCAAACCATCATCTTCCTTCTGCTGATCGCCGTATTGGCCCCTGGACCATCGCTGGCCAACGACGATGGATGCAACGAGGTGGTCTGTGGATCGGTGGTCTCCAAGTGCTTGATCACCCAGAGCTGCCAGTGCAAGTTGAACGAGTGCCACTGCTGCAAGGACTGCCTGAATTGCCTGGGTGAGCTGTATATCGAGTGCTGTGGCTGCTTGGACATGTGTCCCAAGCACAAGGATGTGCTGCCCTCGTTGACGCCGCGCTCGGAGATTGGGGATATTGAAGGATTGCCGGAGCTATTCGATACTCTAACAGCCGAGGATGACGAGGCCTGGTCGACCATTCGCTTTGCCATGCGTGCTGGTTTCAAGCAAAGGGTTCAGGGTGGTGGCTCCTCCAGCTCAAGTGATTTGGCAACCGGAAACGGAAATGGTGGCTCTGTACAGTGCACTGTGATATATGTGAACTCGTGCATCCGGTCGAACAAATGCCGGCAGCAGTGCGAGAGCATGGGAGCCAGTAGCTATCGATGGTTCCACGATGGATGCTGCGAGTGCGTCGGTGGGAACTGCCTTAACTATGGGATCAACGAGAGTCGCTGCCGCGGCTGTCCGGAGGATCAGGACCAACTGCTGACCGCCGAATCAGCCGTTCCGGCAGAGGCCGAACAGGATCTGGAGCGCTTCTTCGGCAACGAGGAGATCGATGAGGAAGGCTGGAGCTACGGCGAGGATGATGAGTTCTCATAGCATCCCTAAGCGATTAAGATTTTGATATATGCAGTCCTGTTCTCTAGTTTGCTGGTTGTAAATACACTTGTAAAATAACAAATGCTTTGGTAGTTTTAGTTTTTATTTGAAAATAAAGTATCAAATTAATACATTCTCCAATTATGTCTCTTTAATTTTCTAGTATATTTATTTTTTATATTTTTATCATATTTATAAAAAGGAAAAGCATATGTTTTCGAGATTTTTTTGCACTTCTTGATTTAACATCGGAAACCTTCCATATAGAGTCTAAAAAGTTAAGCCACCAAATTTTAATAATTGCAATTATATTTTCTGTAAATTGTACTTTATTTTAACGGATATTTTTATTTCTTATTCAGTATTCCGCAAATAAATCCCTTTCATCCTCAAGTAATTTAAATATTAACGGAGTTCTGTTAATTCCAACGTATGTAGATTAACAGAGGGTGTTTTTTGTGTCTGGCAAGGCTGGCAGTGCAACATTTTTGAAATGTAACCAGTGTTGCCAGGCCTTAAAAGCTTTGATCGTGATTGTTGAAACATTTTGTTTACATTTGCGCGAAGTGAAGTAAAACCATATTCATACGTAAAGATCAGATCGAATCCGATCAGTTATCCCATCCCGTCCAGACATCGCGATGAGGCTGCACCTGACGGCGATCCTAATCCTCTGCATTGAGCACGTGTCCAAGGCGGTCGCCCAGGGGATGCCGATCAGTCCCTGTCCCAAGGTGTTCCAGTACCGCTTCGACGGAAGCGAGTGGTTCGGCCTGATGGCGGTCCGCAGTCCGGATGGCCACCAGCCGCTCCACATCCGGGTGACGCTCTCCATGCGAGGAAAGCCCACTACGGTAGGTGATCTACTTGGTAGCAGGGAATCCCTGAACCCAGAATTCCACAGTTCTTACCCTATACCAACTCTGCCTCTCTCCCCCGCAGAACTATCTGGGTGAAATCGAGCTACTGACCCGCGGCAAGTTCACCCACAATGCTCCGGTCCTCTACAAGATCCGTTTTCCCAAGCACCACTTCCCACCCAAACTGCTCCTTCTGTCGGCCAACAACCATGTGATCTGCTTCGGATCCGGCGGTATGTATACATTTATATCACCACAACTCCAGGGCTAGCTTTCATATCTAACCCACCATTTCTTTGCCCGCACAGAGCACAGCATCTTCATGACCCAAATCCAGTTGGAGCACATCAGAAAATTGTCCTTTATTCCGGATAAGAGCAGCTCCCTGCTGTTGGATCCCCACGAGGGGAAGACCGAGGATGCGGAGGCGGAGCAGGAGGGCAAGAAGACGGACGACAAGGCGCACATCCAGTTCAAGAAGTATGCATCCGGATTTTGGTCGGTTCAAAGCACACACGATCGGTGACATTCATTCGTTACTTAATGCCCGATCTTGTAGAAAACCCTTTGCCCAGGCGCCCAAGGAGATTTGCGGACGCATCGACAGGGATCTCGACTTTCGGTTGTCCCAACGAAGGGAACAGGATCAGGAATTGGAACCGGAACCGGTCCTTGGCTCCGATGCCATTACATCGCCAGTTTTTGTTGATGATAACGACGATGAGGATGATGATGGCCTGGAGCACTTTGTGGACGAAACGGAAGCGGAGGAGAACGAGGCCCTAGATGATAATAAGAGCCTACCGTCCATCACCAGGGGATCCTGGCCCTGGCTGGCGGCCATCTATGTGAACAACTTGACCTCCTTGGACTTCCAGTGCGGCGGAACGCTCGTCTCGGGACGCGTGGTTATCAGCTCGGCCCATTGCTTTAAGTTGTTCAACAAGCGTTACACATCCAACGAAGTGCTCGTCTTTCTGGGCAGGCACAATCTTAAGAACTGGAACGAGGAGGGTTCTCTGGCGGCTCCCGTCGATGGCATCTACATTCATCCCGACTTCAACAGCCAGCTGAGCAACTACGATGCGGATATCGCCGTGATCATGCTCAAGGACGAAGTTCGGTGAGTCGGGTAAATAGTATAAAAAGTAAAAAAGGAAGATAAGATCGGCAAGCCAAAGGTTATGCATCAGTGCAGGTAAAACTATGCCAGATAGTTTTCCTATCCTTATCAGAATAAATACTACTTTTAAAAATGTATATTATAACTTATACATTCATTTGGTTAATATAACTCTAATATAATAGTGTTATAGGTCTAATTTCTATAATTAATAATTACATATACCATTTTTTCCATGCAGATACAACACCTTTATTCGCCCTGCTTGTCTGTGGTCTGGTTCCAGTAAGGCGGAGTACATTGTGGGCGAGCAGGGCATCGTTATTGGCTGGAGCTTTGACAGATCAAACAGGACGCAGGATCAAAAGCTGCCGTCGGGGGCTCCGGGCAAGAAGTCCAGCGATTCGCAAAGTGCCCCCAAGGTGGTCAAGGCTCCGGTGGTCGGCAATGCTGAGTGCTTCCGCGCCAATGCCCACTTTCGCAGCCTCTCCTCGAACCGAACCTTTTGCGCTGGCATCCAGACGGAGGAGCGAGATCGCCACCAGAGCAGTGCCAGCTTCTATACCGGAATTTCGGGGGCCGGGCTTTTTATCCGCCGGAACAATCGCTGGATGCTGCGCGGCACAGTTTCAGCAGCCTTGCCCGCCGCAGAGTCACCCGATCCGGGTGCCACAAGCCACAAACTTTGCTGTAAAAACCAGTACATCATATATGCGGACGTGGCCAAGTTCCTGGATTGGATCACAGCCTTCATAATTTAAAAAGCACACCCGAAATGTGCATGGGATAACTAGGGGATTTCTAAATAAGCGCTGTGATAGCCCCATGGGCATCTTCCATTTCGGTTTTCTTAGTTTCGCTAATGAAAAATGGTGATACCGGCATATTAATTTCTATTTAAGGCAATAAGGCAATACGTATAATAAATTATGGCACGGGAAAGCCTAAAGAAGTCTCTTTAGAGAGAGGCTTCTTACACTATTAAAAACTATTCAGAGAAATCAAGAGAATACATCATCCCTAAATTCAACTTAAAAGAAGGAGAATTCGATTAAATCCCCGAGTTAACTATCCTGTTTATAAATAGATATAGAAAATCACAGGTATGTTTGATGTAAATGAACTATGGCTTAGTTTTATTCACCATGACTTTGTTATCAGCGCGAGGGCTCTCGTGAACAAAGGAAGCTGCCGCTCGATGGAGTGGGTGGTCTGCCCGTCTGAGTGGATTGTACCCGTGGACACCTGGCCCCTAATTACCGACGGTGGCCTGCACTGCGCATATGCTGACTACTATCAAGCACGTCATCAGTCGCAATCGTCGTCATCGCCATCTGGGCGGTTATCTATCTTGGTTGCTGGCTTGCTGGGGCATCGGCAACAGCCGTTTCCCATCGACTATCAGTTTCGTCCGGACCGTGGCAGTTGGTGCATCTCGTCCAGGGGGCTCTGGGCCCGTGGTCTCTGTTACCCATTCGCATCCATCGATGATCTCCACTCCCGTCGTGTGACCTGTGAACCATTTTGCCCATTTGAATTGTGCCCGTGACCGGTTCGGCCAGTGAATATTGTACTCGAAATGGCCATATCTGGAGCACGTTTCGCGCATTGCCAAGTCCGTTTTAACGAATCCCAGAACCAGAATGCTGGGCGGAGTGGGAGCTCGTCGCAGAAGGGGCTCATCACCTATGGCGCGATTGACCATTAGCAACATCAACAGCCTGGATGACAGCATTGCCATCATCGGCGATGGCGTCATCCGGCGGACCACGCACTACGGCTCGCAAGGGTCCAACAAAAGGCGCCGGGCGCCGGAAAGCTTTGCTCTGGTCCAGACAAGACCCAACCTGGGAGACATTATGTAAGTAAATAGGTCTACAATACCGAAATATTAAATATTTTAGGTATTTATTTCCATCAAAACCAATGACTGATCTTCATACATATTTTAAAAAGTGGTAAAAACTATAATCTCCCAAAGACTTTATACGTTTTCTTAACAAAATAGCATTTTTGCTTAACAACTTATAATAAGTATTAACTTAACTTATGTTAAGTAACTTATGTTAAGTAGTTAAGGCAACTTTATAATATTCAAAAGATCTTTATAATACCCCTTTCCTCTTTTTCAAAGAAATTGTCTTGTTTAAAATTTAAACAATTGAAGAAAAACTATTTCAATTTAGAAAACGGGTGACCAAAACGTTATGAATAGAAAGCATTTTTTTTTGAGTTAATCACTATAGCAGAAATATTAGATCATTTTGGGGAACTATTATATGGTATGTAGATTGGAACGTGAACCCATCTTTGAGACCCTATTAAGCCGTGGTTTTAAAATATCGTCGCGGAAGAAGTGCAATAGAGTCCTTTATGAGAGGTAGGAAAGCAAGCTGAGCTTAAAGCTCATTTAGTGGGTGAAGGGGTAGAGTGGATTTACTTAAATCAAACCAAAAATAATTTTATAAAGATAAATTCGGTTGAAGTTGGGCACCTGAAACCACATTAAACCTGTGTATTCAAAAACCGATAAGCGATAGATTCGTTACATGGGGGTGGAAAAGCAAGCTGAGCCTAAAGCTCAATCAGTGGATAAAGGGGTAGCAGAGTAGGTGTACTTGAATAAAATAGAATCATTTCAGAAGGGTAAATTGGGTTGAGGTTGCGCACCTGAAGACCGATAGAACCGGCTTTTTAAATGATATCGTTGAATTAGGGTGGAAAATCAAGCGGAGCTTAAAGCTCAATTAGCGGAAGTAACGGTAGCTGAGCGGGCCGACTTGAAAGACGCGCATGCGCTTGTGCCCTCGCGCTTGCTTTCGCTGACCAGTGTGTCCACCCCGCCAAGTTGAGCTTAAACTTGAGCTTGGGGTGGAGCTTTCGGGCGGACGCAGAGCGCAGGGCTGGTGTTCTTTTTTTCCCTTCTATTTTTCCCCATTGTGCGTGTGTGTGCGCCCTGGCGATGTGGTAGTATGTGATACAAAGTCGCCGAGTTGAAGTCTTGCGTTTTGTTGAGTTTTTCGTCCAACTGGTGAGACAAAGTCGGTGGTGACAGCTCCCGTCCAAAGCGGTTTTTGTTTTTTATTTTTTCCCGATACGCCTATTAATTGGCAATTGTGTGCCCCCCTGGAAACGGTTCAGAATCCCAGCCCCAATCGCCTGGTGTTAACAAATCAAGTGCAATCGCTCGCATTGCGGGGTTATAAGTGCTGTGAAAATTCGACATTTCGAAAGTTGTGTGCGCTGGCATCCGAATTCGGGTCGAGTGGTGAAAATAAAACTACAAACATCCAAACCAAACCGAGCCAAAAAAAAGAAAGAAAAAAAAAAGAGAAAAATAGTCCAAAAACGTGAAAACAACGAAATAGCGACAATGGCGACGAGGACAGCAAAATAAGAAAAAAAAAGAAATGGCAAAGAGAAAAGAGAAACCAAGTGAAAAGCATTATTCGGGCGTACTGAAGCCAATAAACGACCTCTGGGTTCCGTTTCCCCAGGCACCCAGATCTAATTTTTGTGTTACGGCTATATATAGAACCAAGTTTTCACCAAGTGGTCCCAATCCTGAATACAAAATACCTATACACCTAGCCTTAAAAACCAGTTGTAAAAGTTTAAGTTAACAAGCTCTATAAAGGCACCACACAAACACACATGCACGCATATACATATACATATCTATATATATAGTCGCTGGGATTGGGTCAGCGGGTCGGTAGCACAACGGGCGGAATGTTGCGTCGGTGGTGCTATATATTGCGGTGGATGGAAGTGGATGTGGATGTGGATGTGGCAAGTGGGAAAGGAAAAGCTAAAGCAAAAGGAAACGGAGATATGAAGTTTCGGGTTTTTTAGCCAGAGCGGCTATTTTTGTGACGCACTTTCGAGGTGAATGAAACACCGAACTTCATACAGCCCCTATATTATTATTATCCCAGCCCCTCAAGTATTTCTCATACAAAGACCATACCGGATACGAATTCGAATGATATTTTCTTCTCCACGGAAAAGAAAAATTTATTTGCCCCTGTTCTTTGAACAATGGTCATATAAGGAATAGAATGTGAGCATATGAACAAACATTGTTTTGCCTGGTGTGTGTGTCCCCGGGTAACTAAAGAATTACGAGACATCCAAACATCATTTAGTAATCCCATGGCCTATTCAAAAATTTAACATTTGCTCAGCAACAAAAAAAGTAGAGCGGCCTTAATAATAAATAGTTGTGTTAATGTGAGGGGAGCGGCAATGACTGTTTATTTTTGGCAATTACAGGTTCGTTGGTCCTACTGTCGCCCGATAATACATACAGATATATATAGCTTCTGCCCGTTTACCATTCCCGTACTCTCGTACTCTCTTTTTTCCAAAAACATCGTCAACATAAAAGAAAAGGCAGACAACTGTGCCTGGTGACGTCACTAGAATAAAGAGAGATATGGCTATACGTTTCTAGGAAATATCTAGGAAAAATCGGAAATATAAAATGATATTTTTAGACCTTCAACACCCATTTCAATTAAGTCGAAAGTTAATTAATATGTAAATGTAACCAGATTTACTGGGCCCTTAAAAGTAGGCAAGCGATTTGTGGCTGGGATGTTATCGTTATCGATATGACCCAGTGATTGCTGAAATCAGAGAGGAAGAGAGAAAGAGAGAGAGAGAGAGCTCCTGCCGGTTCGTGTGTGTGTGTGAGTGGAATGAAGAGTTGAAATTTGCAAATGGCAATTCCTGTTATCAGATGGAGAACAGCTAATAATATCAGTCAACTAATCAGTGCACAACAGTAAACATAAAGAACCTTCTGTTTTCCCACACGCCCCAAATACACCTCGTTTTTATTCAAGAATTTGAGAAAAGGTAAACAAGTTTTCGAATGGGGGAACCCGATTCCTTCCAGTGATGTCGGAATTCGGAATCTCACCGTTTCACAACTCACCACGCTCTGTGTGTGTGCGTGTGTGTATTGAGCTTTTTCGGTGGCTTATACCCATACATATATATATATCATTCTCAGCCTCTGGCTTTTTCATCCCCTAACTTTTTCATTCATGGCGTGTTCCAGTAATGGAATTTTATACCAATAACCGAAATAACTACATCTATCTGTAACTGTAACTGTAACGGTATAGCCATATCCATAACCATAACCGAACCCATATCAAGTGCACATGTTTTTTTTTGGACCTCCATCACATTTCCATGGGCCATACCTTGCTGGGGAATAAAAATAACACCAGCCGTGCATTTCGTATGCACCATATCCCCATCCCCAAAACCATCATATATGTATGTACATACATATATGTTCGTGTGCGCGTGTATGAGCATGTTTTCAATAGGTCATGAACTGAATTGACCCGGGCGCATCATAATTATCGGTTGGCAAAATAAGTAGCACAACACCGCAGGCAATTGAAACTACGGCCGGAATCAGATTACGGAATCTGACCAATTTCGTATGCACACAAGTACAATTACAAGTGTGTGCCAAGAACCAAAAAGACTAGAACCAGAAATCGTTTACAATCCATACATATGCCGTGCATTAATAATGACCATTTTACAATCAATATGAACTCAAGTGTCGAATAATCAAAGCAAGTGTGTGTGGTGTCGCCGTATAAATAAATCACAACCAATTTGAAATGCCATCTAATTGAATTCGAATTTCTATGCAGTTTAAGTGCTATAATAACACGGTAATGCCGATAAGCTAAAGAAGAAAAAAAAAGAGATAATAAAAGACTACAGTTCAAAGAGCGAAAAATATTGTCAAAAGGATACATGCATCATACATCGTAAACCCAAAACATCAGTAAACAAAGGAGCAGTAACGATCGAGGGATACAAGGCCGAGGAAGCGAGTTAAGGAAGAATCGGATCCGGAATTCTCCAGCCTCCAGCCTCCAGTGCTCCAGTTCTCCAGCCTCCAGTTCTCCAGTCCTCCAATACTCCAATCCCACAATCCTCCAATCTCCAGTAATCACTAGCAACAGATTATCGGACTCGCGAGCTAAATGTCCAGTTGCCGCTATCGTTCCATACGGACGGCGTGTCACTCCCGACAAATGCGTATTGTGGTTGACCTTGTTTAATATAATTATGGCCGAGCGGTCGTTACAAAAGTATCAGAAATTGGATACAGTGACGGTACGTGCCCCCATCTTATTAAAAATAGAATGAATGCCGATGGTAAACCATCGGAACTATTGCTATATTAAACGTTTTTAAATATTAAATAACAATTAGTGGTATAGACCGCAAATATTCAAGGGATGGACAATTTCACATAGTTATAGCCAGTGTTGAATCGTAAATATTTGCCTTGGTCATTGATATAACAGCCTTAAGTAAAATTGAAGGTATAAAAATTTGTTATCTAAAGTTCAATCTGCGTAAATTCATTTAGTTTTTTTAATGTATTTACATGAAGGCATATTACTCAATATATAGTCCTTCTGTGCAACTGAAGCAATACATTTTTAAAAACATTTTACGGATTAGACTAATCAATATTGAACAATAAAAAAAAATGGTGAAAATCGAAGGTATGTTTTATAAACCCACACGTCGTATGCGTATTATTATCATATGGTAAAATCAGTAAAATCACTACGAGAACGATTACTTTGCCCAATGTGTAACCAATGTTCAAATTCATCGATATATTAACAACTATTAAAGTCCTTCCTATAAGATTTTACATACTTGGCAGTTGCAGGCCAACTGTGGAAATAGAATAAATTAACAAATGAACCATCACTCAAAACAAACATTTGAATGCTTTTAATGAGGCAATTTAACGCCTTGGTCAAATTATTGGGCAACAGCACCCATATAGGGTCAAAAATATGATCAGAAATCCTCATGATTTCATCAGATAATAATCGGATTTTCCTAAAATCTTTAAGAGATACGTTAGTTTAGTACATTCTTTCAAGACTTAATATCGGGGTTAGCAATGGATAGCATTAATCATAGCTTCTGCTAAGGGGGCTATTTATATTGTATATATTGATCGATTACTTTCGCATAAACCAACGTAGTACAAACTTATTTAAATGCAAAAGTTGAGTTACTCTAGAATGCGGTTGGGAAATGCATACATCAATATTTTGACCCCTTTCCCTTCTCCCACACAGGTTGGAAGCGGCTCAGGAAGTAGTGCAAGCAGAGCATCAACAGGACTCCTTAGGCGGGGGGCACTTGGGTCGAAAGGGAGCCCATCGCTTAGCTGATAGAATGGGTGGCCCGAAAAAAGAGGAAAACCCACCAGGTGGTGGTCCGACGTCATTGTTTATTCTAACCGAGGATAACCCAATTAGAAAGTACACACGATTCATCATAGAATGGCCGCCCTTTGAATACGCTGTGTTATTGACAATCATAGCCAACTGTGTTGTGTTGGCGCTAGAGGAGCACTTGCCGGGGGGCGACAAGACAGTATTGGCTCAAAAATTGGTAAGACACGGTCCAAAAATCCGATCCGATTTGACCAATCGACGTACACATCTGATACTGATTTCTATTTTGGGTCACATTTCAATTAGGAAAAAACGGAGGCCTATTTTTTATGCATTTTCTGTGTAGAAGCGTCGCTCAAGATCCTCGCCTTAGGGCTTGTTCTGCATAAACACTCCTATCTCAGGAATATTTGGAACATCATGGATTTTTTCGTTGTAGTTACGGGGTAAATAATGAACCAAACTTTTTCCCTACACATGCACATTTTAATTTTGAATGAAAAATAATATCGTATTGAAAAACCACTTAAGTCAACCACGCCGTGCAAGCTTTTTTTTATGTTCAATCCAACCAAAATTCACGTGTACCCACATCTTAATCATAATGAAACCCCTGAAAAAGTTACTGGATTCATTATGATTAGGAATACCAAAAATAAATTTATATTAACAATTTTTAAATAGTTTTAAGTTGGAAAAAATGTACTATCTATATAAATTATATTAAGTTAGGTATGTAGTATCTAAGTTTATGATTCGAGGTAAAAACTGTCGGATACATCTATTCCCAAATTAAATACCATGTACGTAACTTAAGTAAGCGATTTTAATAACAACTTCTCCCATATGTTCATATCCAAATAACGAATTCGAAATGACCAAAAACAGAGCCATGACAATATTTGCTGAGGCCAATATAGACGTTGACCTGCGTATGTTGCGATCTTTTCGTGTTTTACGCCCACTGAAGCTCGTATCCCGAATTCCAAGTAAGACATCTGCCATCAAGCGAACCCTTAGTTGCTATTAACAGAACCTAGGCCAGATAATATAACGATTTCTTCAGTAAAACCATTTAAACATATATGTTTATTTAACAAATTACACTGAAAAGCATAGGCTAGTTAATGTTATCTTAGGAGTAGCAAAAACGGAATTGACAGATCTAAAGTTGGAAGTTAGGAGCCACGAAATAGAGATGCTAAAATCGTCAAAGTCTGTGACTTTATTAATTAGTTATATACTAAGTAGTTGCTAAAAAAAACTTCTTTGTCACTTAGATTATAGGTCTTGGTTCCGTTTTTATTATAAAATAGTTTAAATTCTTTCCCAAAAAAATTTAGATAAAGCGGAAGCTTGGCTAGAAATATTAGGAATCATTATTAAATTTTCTATATAAACTAAATATGGTTAGCATTACTTAACTTTAGACAGCATCGGTAGGATGCAACATGTTATATATGGAAACTAAAAGTGTTTTATTTTAGTTTTATTTATAAATACGTTTATGTACAGTGGTAGCCACCAAATTAGCTCATCAAACCCATTGGCATAATCGTATATCTTTTATAAAAGTGAAAAATGAAAATTGCTGATGTGTGCTTTAGAAGTTGCTACCACTCGGTAGATTATTTATTCATGCTCAAGAAATGTTAAAGTTACAACCTATAGAACTTAAAAAAAAATACTAAACACGTAGAGGAAATATATCTTTGTATCGCTGTATATTTTTTATGTTTTGTAGTATTGTTAACAATGTTATCATTCATGTTATCATATTTTATTTTTTCCAAAAAAAGTTTAATAGACTAACATGTAAGTTATACGCGCTATATAAATCTATGTTAATCTTATGCAGTGACGATAATGTGAAAGTCCTTTAGCCTTAAGAGTAATTGATCAGGACTTTCGTTTCCATTCGAAATAGATTGTATCTTGCAAGTTAACAAATTAACCCCATAAAAGGTGGTTAAATAATAGTTTATATTATTGATATTCGATAATAGCTGGCACATACATAGATTATAAGATTAGATTTTTTTGTTTACTCATTAGACCTTCTTTTTTTTCAAAACAATGCCAAAGAGTAAATTAATTAAATTAGCAACATTTATATTTAGCTAGAGTCTTTTCAAAAAATATCAGAAAATGATATGGATTGAAAGGATTAGTTACCTAAATTACTATATAATACTATAAGCGGTGTGTATGTTATAAGCAAGAGTTAGATTTTATATACTATAGTCTTAAATAGATATGTATATCTAAATTATATTCTATTCCATAGCTGACCAATACCATAGTTTATGTTTGCTCTCTAAAATATTGCATTTATCCTAGAGAATCCTAATGAAAGTGTTCGGAACCGAGAGCAAAGATAAACTATTCTGCGTTTTCGCTTGGGTTACCCATTGTGTGTGCGAATAATATGAACTAACCGCGCGTTAAACGTTACTCTGGATTACTTAATTTGATTGTTTAAATTCTTACATTTCTTAGTTGCTTTTTGCTTTCGATTTAAGTTTCGATTTAAGATGCACAATACAAATACATATAAACTCTTGATTTTCACTCTTAATTTACGATTATCTGACTATGATAATTTGATCTTGTATTCATTGAGTATCGCTAATCAATCTATATATATAACTTCATTTTGATCGCTTAACGTCTGCAAACAGATTCATGACACAGTACCCACAAATAGGGCCCGAGGTAGACCTAAGAACACTTAGAGCCATTCGTGTGCTACGGCCCTTAAAATTAGTGTCTGGAATTCCTAGTGAGTAGTTCCTCTGTTTTATTCTACTTTCCCAACTTCTTCTCGTTGTCGTTGTTGTCTTTCTTTATTTATTTTTCTAATCCTAATTCAATCAGCGATTGTGATTATGATCGCTCAAGACGTGTAAATGTATCATAATGCGAGAGTGTGTTTTTAAATTTTCATTTATTTCCCATAAATCTTATCTAAATCTAGTTCGTGTGAGTGATACAAGAGCCTTCATTTCTGCCACCACTTAGTTTCGATTTTGTTTTTGAACGTACTCTTTTTGAATAGAATGGTTGTTTGTGGCACATGGTTGTCGTAGAGCCTGCGAAACTGTCTGTGACAACCATGTCCTAAATGTGAACACAACCCCTAGCATTCTGATCTTGCTAATCCAACGTCCCGTTTCTTTAACCAACCAACCAAACATTTAACTCTGGATCGGATGAACGTCAACGTCTACAGGTTTACAAGTAGTTTTAAAATCTATAATCAAGGCGATGGCACCTTTACTGCAAATCGGTCTCTTGGTGTTGTTTGCAATCGTAATTTTTGCAATCATTGGACTCGAGTTTTATTCGGGCGCACTGCATAAGACTTGTTATAGCTTAGAAGATCCAAGTAATATTCCCAAATCAAATACCATTCGCTAGGGAACTGTAAGGACTAATGATTTCCGCTTTTCTTGGAGCAGACAAACTAGTGAAGGAGGGCGAATCAGAGACGCCTTGCAACACGGACAACAGCACGGAAAAGGCAACAGGCTCCTTTGTATGCAACAACACCACGAGCATGTGTCTGGAAAAGTGGGATGGACCAAATTCAGGTATCACGAGTTTCGATAATATCGGATTTGCCATGTTGACCGTATTCCAATGTATCACGATGGAGGGCTGGACGTCAATACTGTATTGGGTGAGTGATCGAAACTACTTATATTTGCCAGTGATCACATTTTGTAATATCCTGTGATCCCCCCAATAACTTTTTCTCCCCTACAGACCAACGACGCATTAGGTTCAGCATTTAATTGGATATATTTCGTGCCTCTTATAGTTATAGGCTCATTTTTTATGCTCAACTTAGTTCTTGGTGTCCTTAGTGGGTAAGTTGATCACGAAACGCTTTATTTATCGATGAAGCCATTTATACACCAGTTCACATTTCTTCTTCTTATCATTTGATTACTTCCGTTAAAAAAAAGAAAAAACAAGGGTTTTGAAAATACTGCATACATATGTTTAGAAAATTTTAATATTTCGGGAGTTTTTGTCAAGACGGTTACCCATAATAATTGTAAAGATAAATTGTAAAGAAAAAAAAGGGTGTCCAACCAGATTATACATATGTATATATCGGTTTACGTAGAGCATGCTCATACAGGGTGCGAAATAAAGTCAATTTGGCTGTAAATTATTCGAAATTGAGGACAGATCATTGAAATATATGTATGTACGTGTTTGAGATACTTTCATTTTGATTTGCATTCTTCAGTTCGGTTCTTTTTCGGAATTTTGTTCAATGCATTTAACTATCGTATTCCCGAATTCAGAGAGTTTTCGAACGAACGAAATCGTGTCGAACGTCGCATGGAGTTTCAGAAATGCCGCTTTCGGGCCATGTTTCAGACAGCAATGGTCTCGTACCTTGACTGGATCACACAAGCAGGTTTATACAACTAGATCTATATCTAAGTGCAACCAAGTAAACTGCCATAATCAACCCGAACGTCATACAACACAACCTGCAATAATATATAACAACTTATTATCGGCCAAAAAAAAAAACAGAACAATAAGTCAACTCGTACTTAGGTTTATGCTATCGAAACCGAGCGAGTTCATTGAACAATTAAACACCCATCAAATTAAACAACCAAAAAAGCAAACTCCGACCTATACTTCCCAATTTATAAAGAACTTGTTTGATTTACTGCTAGTTATGTACTCCTAAATAGATCGCAAGCAATTCCCCGGCTACAAAGAGTTCTGGTACCCAAAACTTACTTACTATCAATTAAAATAATACAACAACTTCCAATGAACCGAATATTATTAATATTAACTGCGAAATGCCGTTCACCCCACTATAGTTCAACCAATACCAATCGAAAACAATAATCGAATCCATATATACTCTCCAGTGCGTATTGCGTATTATATTCTCTGCATTTTGCTACACACTTAACTTTACCCCAACTTTACCCGATTCTTACTACTTACCATAGCGATAAAGTTGAATACCCTCCAGCCTAATTAAACCAAACTAACCAAAACTAGCTGTTTCTACTAAAGTTAGCCATCTTAACCTCCAGTTATATACATATATGTACATTCCCCGCCAGCGGAGTCGTGAAATGTTGTTGAGTCTCGGTCTTGTCCTCGATCTAGATCTCGATCTCTTGGCCATATACACCCCCCAAAAACACTATATACACTGTTACCAGTGCACCCACCTATCAATATCAGTGTTCTGTCCCCGGTTTATTCAATGTATCGCCATCAATGTATCATCGATCTAGACTCAGTGACTCCCAGCGAAATTCAGGGCCAAGCCAGAGTTATTGGAATCCCGATGACGCTATATGGCATCATCATCCCATGCGTACTTTATTTATTTGTCGCCACCAAATAAATCATCCTATATATGCTTGTATGCACACATATAATCTTACACATTCCCTTCTTATACTATATGTTTCCTTGACTTTTGACCTCAAATGAAGGGTCTCGTCGGGGAGGCGCTCTCCAACGCCAAAAAAAATGATATATATATACATATTTTAAGTTGTACTTCTGTTACTTCCTAATTTCAAGTAAATATATTTTTGATTTTTCGGTTTATGCCCGTTTGTCGTGTGTTTTTACGAATGCACTGAAATATTCTTTGATTTTTGGTTTATGGTTAAATTCAATTCTGCTCGGTTGATTACACTCCTACAAAACAATGACGAAAGTATGGTGTGAACTTTGCTATTGTATTACCAAATAACAAAGCATACATGATCGTTTTAGCAATCAATCAATCCTGTTTTTTGGTTTATCACGTTCTATTTAATTATTTTTTGTAGTGAATTCGCAAAAGAACGAGAAAAAGTAGAAAATAGACAAGAGTTTCTTAAACTTAGAAGGCAGCAGCAACTAGAAAGAGAGTTAAACGGCTATGTTGAATGGATTTGTAAAGCTGGTATAGTATTTACCCCTATTTCTTGTTTGTAAATCTATATATACACCTACTATGATTAAATTCATAAATAATTCTCATACACAAATATTCAAAAACACACAAAATTTTTACATTACTCACCCCATATTCATCCACACATAAATATCCATATGTATATATTTTAAAACGAGGTACATTTCGACATATAGACCCGGGTCACTTTATGGTTCCCCTAACTTTAGAGCTAAAATTTAACTATTAAGATTGGGACTTTTCAGCTAAATATTTGATTAACTTTTTGAAACTTATAAGACCATTTTTAAAATTGCTTTATAACAGCTCGTTTTTTTATTAAGATATCAGAAGTTGTTTTAAAAGGTTTCGAAAACTCTACGTCAATATCATCCCTTCAGTAAGATTTACATTGACTGGATATTGCCTGTCCCATTGGAAAACGTTCATATAAAACAATGATATATTCATATTTATAAAATAATACAAAAAATAAAGTATACTTACATGTTGTATTCAGATGTTTCTAAATAGCCAGCACTTTTGGCACACTTTAGCTTCCCCTACCTCATAGAGCCAAAACCTTAAACCGAAATTAAAGTAAATAAATTCCTGAATATACTCTGAAATAAAATAGTTCTCGTGGAAATATGGACACAGATCCTTCATACCTCCCCACTATATAAACACATACCTACTACATAAACTTTACTGCACATATATCCTTTCTGCTTATGTGTTGATCAAATCGATTTACTTGTTGTGACCAACTACCAATCACCTGATTTTGGTGTTATTCCAGAGGAGGTAATACTAGCCGAGGAGCGAACAACGGAAGAAGAAAAAATGCACATAATGGAGGGTGAGTCTAATCAAATTTCGATTATAATACCAATTTAATTTATTGAAATTATCCCTATAGCTCGTAGACGAAACGCTGCCAAGCGGAAAAAGCTGAAAAGCTTGGGAAAGTCCAAGTCCACAGACACAGAAGAGGAGGAAGCCGAGGAAGATTATGGTGACGATGGTAAGAAAGACATTTTAAGTAGTTTCCTTAGAACTGGGGTCTATAACTAACATTGCATAACGCAAAAGACTTTTGGTTCCTAAATTCTCAAAGAACTGTCTAAAAATGCAAGTACGCCAAATGGGGTTGAACGAAAAACCAACATTAACACATGTTCGATAGAATATTGTTAATCTTGGGTTTTAACCATACTGCAACGAATGATAGACTTTTAAGTTTAAAAGGATACCCCTATGATATATTGCATTTAAAGCAATTACGATATGCAATTAATTACATTTTTTATTTTTATATTTGAACTTACTACAACAAAACGAAATTGTAAATCTTACATTGACTATGTTCCAAATGTGTAAGTAAATTATTATTTATTGTTTCACGAAGTGAAAAATCTGCACTGGCGCCAGATAGTAACAGCCCCATTTAAATCGTTACCCAAATTAATAGAAATTATCATCGTAAAGCAACAATTTTAATCTATGTAAAGCTTTCACTTGTGTAAATATGAGAAAGTAGTTGGTATTATTGTATATGTACTTTTTTTTCTACGGTAGACTTGGATGTATCTGGGATATAGGTCCTTCATAAATATTAGTTATATGAAATCTAAAAATTAATTCATCGATTTATTGAAGTCTTTATTTGTATGATCAATGCGCTGAAATACAGTTCAAAGATTAAAGCTTAATATCAAACATGATGATAGTGAGGATGGGAAGCCGACTAATGGACCATTCTAATTTTATAAAAAGCACCATAGATAGAATATTTCAGGACTGCATTCATATGGACTTCAGCCAGCCGAGCTTAAGTAACGTCTGTGTAGAGATAGTGCCCACCCAAAAAATATATAAGAATCGCACTTGTGTAAACGTCGTCTACTTAACTATTAGTAAACCATACTCTTTATCGCTAAAATCATATATTTGAGTACATTAATTTTTATAGCAACAGTGCAATTCAAAACCGAAGAGGACAAGAAGTATATATCATTTCGAAAGGGATATATGCTGATTGTTACCAAGAACTGTTTAAAATTGTTTTGAAATGCACTCGTATTTGAGCAGTGTACACAACATTTGCCTGGTTGTAACCATAGGTGGAGATATTTGTAACCGCACTGCTACACGATCAAGGGACCCCCAATCTAAAGGTTTGTTTATCTGTGTTCTCTGTAGGTTATCTGAAAACTCGCTCGAAACCTCAAGGAAGCTGTACCGGATTTTGGCGGGCGGAGAAGAGGTTTCGTTTCTGGATCCGGCACACGGTGAAGACGCAGTGGTTCTACTGGTTTGTGATAGTCCTCGTCTTTCTGAACACGGTCTGCGTAGCCGTCGAGCATTACGGCCAGCCCTCGTTCCTCACGGAGTTTCTCTGTAAGTATAAAGCGGGGGTTACCTTACTAGAATTGGTTCTTATCCGTATTGTAATCCCTTGCAGACTATGCTGAATTCATCTTCCTGGGACTCTTCATGTCGGAAATGTTCATCAAGATGTATGCGTTGGGACCACGCATCTACTTTGAGTCGTCGTTCAACCGATTTGATTGCGTTGTCATTAGTGGTTCGATATTCGAAGTGATCTGGTCCGAGGTCAAAGGCGGTTCGTTCGGTCTGTCTGTGCTGCGTGCCCTGCGATTGCTCCGCATCTTCAAAGTAACCAAGTACTGGTCGTCGCTGCGCAATCTAGTCATCTCTCTGTTGAACTCGATGAGATCCATCATCTCATTGTTGTTCCTGCTCTTCTTGTTCATCCTCATATTCGCCTTACTTGGCATGCAGTTATTTGGCGGCCAGTTCAATCTGCCAGGAGGCACGCCCGAAACCAATTTTAACACTTTCCCGATAGCACTGTTGACTGTATTCCAAATCCTCACTGGCGAAGATTGGAACGAGGTCATGTACCAGGGCATCATATCTCAGGGTGGTGCTCAGAAAGGAATGATTTACTCTATGTAAGTTTATGTCTGTATTACGTATCATTCTATCATGTGCATTGTATGTATGCCAGTCCTCTAAATCGAAACGTACAAGTAAACGTAGTAAACGCACAATGGAAAAACCTATTGATCTTGGCCCACTCGT
Organism: Drosophila suzukii; assembly: GCF_043229965.1. Lineage (NCBI taxonomy): Eukaryota > Metazoa > Arthropoda > Insecta > Diptera > Drosophilidae > Drosophila > Drosophila suzukii. The sequence continues at coordinate 12,337,778 of NC_092084.1, read as the reverse complement.
TAGGATTATGATTATATTTGCCGTCCTCCAACCCCCCCTCAAAAAATAGAAAAGAAAAAAAAGTAATCAAAAAAATGTCACCAAGCGAATTCGCAATTCATTGAACGTCGAACCATTAATGTGTGCAATCGACCTTTGACTTGGGAGCTTGAAGAATTTTATCCACCAAAATTCTGCAAGCCCAAGTCCCAAGAAACAGCAAATCAAGCAACCCACTAACGATCATTCATCGCGAATACCCACTAATCCGTAAGTGTAGAGAACCTTTGGTCTTTTAAAAATGAATCTGTACACTCAATTAAACGCTATACCTTTGTCTATTCTCAATCTCATCTCTCTATTTACAGCAATTCAACAGAAAGAGAGTTTCTCAAACTAAACGTAGTTGCCTCAGTTCTCAAACAATCCAATCAAACAAACAAACAAACCACTCTGCAGTACAATTAATTCCCGATTACGTTTTTTAAAAATTCCCCAGCACACGTTGACGTATATTTTGAGTTTCATACCATCGAGGAGGTTCCTCTCCTGAGCTAATGCCCCAAAATTAAGATAATGCAATGAGTGTTTAAACTCTGATTGTTTTTTGTGTGTTCTTGATGCTCTTTCGACAGATACTTTATCGTTTTGGTACTCTTCGGAAATTACACGCTATTGAATGTGTTCTTGGCTATCGCCGTTGATAATTTGGCGAATGCCCAAGAACTTACAGCAGCCGAAGAGGAACAAGTCGAAGAGGATAAAGAGAAACAACTGCAGGAGCTCGAGAAGGAGATGGAGGCCCTCCAGGCGGACGGTGTTCATGTGGAGAATGGCGACAGTGCTGTGGCCCCCACCAAGTCCAAGGGCAAGAAGAAGGAGGAGGAGAAGAAAGAGGAGGAGGAAGTGACGGAGGGTCCCAAGCCGATGTTGCCCTACTCATCGATGTTTATACTCTCACCAACCAATCCGTAAATATTCTTTCACTCACTCAGCCATCCATTTCTCATGGGTCTCAGGGTCATTCTCGTAGTGCGATCAGTTAGGGCCTCATCCTAGTGTTAAGTTAATCGAGTCTCTTCCAGGACCCTAACCTCCCGCTGGCAAGGGAGGAGAGAACAAAGAGCGTCTGGAATTCTCTAATACCACTTTTTTATGGTGTCTTAATCATTTTGTAGTTATGATCCCGTCCAAGGGTTTGAACAGTTATATTGGGTCTTGTAGAAATAATCGTTACCCTATTTGTACAGTATCCTATCCTAGTTATTAACCATCATTCATAGCCAATGACATTTTAAAAAATATCTGATGAACTACAATAACTGTAGTACAACTTAATCAATTACTGATGCAATACTCTTTTCTTTTTACCTTTTTTCCTGTTTTGGATTACAATCTTATGTTGCACACAACCAAACAAATTAATGAACCACTTGATCTATTGAACGAATTAACATGTGCTTGTAAATATATTCAACCACAATATCCGACTACAATTATTTCAATCATTAACCATCAACCACCACCACAAAATCATCATGAAAAACTGCAATAATTATGTTACAAAATCATCGACACTTTTAACAAAACAAAAAAATCAAACGAAATTGATAACAATTTATCATAAACAACGACTTCATCTCAAAATTGAAACAACCGAAAAAATTAAATAAAAACTTAAAATATTCAATACGAATTGGAACGACGACAAAAATGTAAAACCATCAACCAATTCAATAATATGAACGGGTGCCCAAAAACAATACCAAAATGCGAAAACTACAATCGGAATCAAAAAATTGAAAACTCTACAAAAATATTTAAAATTGTACCTACACAAAAACCGAATTTCAAATCAAAAATTATAAAAACTAAAATATATAAACTAAAATACAACCGAATTTGACGCAATCCCGAATGCAAAAATATGATCATGATCCTAATTGATTACATGTCTAAACCAATAACTTATCAATTTTAAACCTATATTCGCTGTCCGATGAATTCGAAAAACCAAAAAACGAAAAACGAATTACGAATTACGCACGACTTATACAGCATACGACGCGGAGCCCATTGGGTTGTTAATTTACCATATTTTGATTTCTTCATTATGGTTGTCATCTCAATGTCATCAATAGCATTAGCAGCCGAAGATCCCGTTCGTGAGAACTCAAGGCGAAACAAGATATTGAATTATTTCGATTATGCATTTACCGGCGTATTCACGATAGAAATGTTGCTGAAAATTGTAGACTTGGGTGTGATCCTGCACCCTGGCAGCTATTTAAGAGAATTCTGGAATATTATGGATGCTGTGGTCGTTATATGCGCTGCTGTTAGTTTCGGTTTCGATATGAGCGGTAGCAGCGCTGGACAAAATTTATCGACTATTAAATCGCTTCGGGTATTGCGTGTCCTACGCCCATTGAAGACCATTAAGCGTGTACCAAAATTGAAAGCCGTGTTCGATTGCGTCGTGAACTCATTGAAAAATGTTGTTAACATTCTAATCGTGTACATATTGTTTCAATTTATATTTTCTGTTATTGGAGTACAATTGTTCAATGGAAAATTTTTTTATTGTACGGACGAAAGTAAACATACTTCCGCAGAGTGCCAGTAAGTAACATTTATATTTAATTCAAGTTTACAAACTGTTTATTCGTTCGCTTTCTTAAGTTCTTCGTAATCTTTATCTTGATCTTAATTAGACCTGATTTTCAAATGTTGTGTCATATTGTTTTTAATTTTATTGAGATCATTTTTGCAATAGGAATCTCCGGCGAAGAAGCCACATAATTATTGTCCTGCCGTAGTGACCTCTTTTAGGTTTCTTGATTTATGTGCCATCTCGATCATTTAATCCTCTTTACTCGTATAGTCGCGTTACTTTGTAGCGCTCTAGCTTTCCCCACTTTCTCCCACAAACACGCTCTCTATGACTATCTTTCTATCTGTCTCTCTTGCTAACTTTGTGTGTTTCTTTGCCTAAGGTCAAATAATATAAATAGATGACTGACAAAAACTCGAAACATATGTACATTGCGTAGCTCTTAGATTTGGAAAGAAACAAACACACATTTCACCCACTCGTACGTACATCTCCCGATATGTTTCTGGGCTCTTAACACGTACATGTATAGCTATGTTCAAGATATTAGTACCACCTCCTTCCATCATCTTTAAAACTCTGTTGTCTCTCTTTTTATTTTTAACTGATCAGTGGTGCGTTAGTTTGTAAGACTTAACTAGAAATTGTAGAAAATAAAATAATAATAAATGTTTTAAATAAAAAAAGTAGAGCTAAATTGAGTAAACAATGTTTTTAAGACAGTTTTTTAAAATTGACTTGATCTATGTATTTGTGTTTAGAGATTTATGTTAGGTTTAGTGATAAAATAAGATACGTAAAGGAAAATGTAGATGCTATTACGTGTTGCCTACTTACAGAGGCTGATTAACAAGAAAAACGTTTGATATTCCTTTAATTTCCTACTCAATATTGTCTAATCTTACAAAATGTTGCACAACTGTTTGAGATGTAAATCAAAAAAAGTGAGACAACTTACTGTTTAAGGAGATGGGAGGATGCCATACTGCTATTTTCAGGCCAGCTGCATTTATTAGGGGTGCTTCGCCTACACAACACTTCTATACCTTCTAATACATAAATGTCTAGCTGTTATGTTTTGATTTTGTGTGTCCATTGCATACAAATTTGCATTCCTTTTAAGGTTAAATCTCCGAGAAAGTATAGAAAACTACTTACCTTTTAAACTCTGATTGGGTTTTGTTACTGAAACCAGTAATACTGAATGTTAAATACAGAAAGCAGGAAAGGCTTTTGTTAGATTATTTCCCCTAGTGTATATACCTATTAATATATATATGTGCCTACGTGTATGCATAAATCTAAAGTGGTCCCAATAGAGAGCAATTAGGATATAAGTTTCCAGACCCATTCCCTGTTTTGTATGTGTGTTGTACGATCGTTTTGTTAACCCAACCATTATTATTATCCTTCTGTTTGTTATATTACCATATTTGTTTTCATGAAACCAAAAAAGGTGCACTGATTTAACAGAATGTAAGAGTAGCATTTTATAGTTTCTTGCCATGTTTTTCTTGCCTGACTTGTTAAATTAACAGTCACGCGACTAAACGGGCCAAAAACAACACAATAAAAGAGGAAAAACGAAAACTAACCATAAACAAAAATTGAAAAAGAAAAAAAAAAAACAACCGAATCAAAAAGTGACTGATAAAAAGCATATGAAATATAGAGAAAATGCGTTCGATTCAACATCTGTGATATAGAAATGCAAATTTACAGTTTCTAGTTACCACCTGAAAAACCTTACCAGTTACGCCTAATTTTCTATAATTGTTTTATCTATATATATATATTTAATCAGTTAAGCCGTATCAGTGTATGTTTGTATATGTTGTATTCACAAACCAAAGCTCGGGAAACACCAATGGAAATAGCAAGATTCTTCGCGTTTAGCCTGTGTACTTAAACCATAATTATATCTGTATTTGAATGTTTCATTTATTTGCAATTGGGTATTCTCCAAATACCAAAGAGTCCATATTACTACCAGAAGATTTCTTAATAAGCACGCGCATAGCAGTCCACGGACCGTTTTAGATTAGAAAACTAGATACAAACAGGTTTCATTCAATAACTCAGCTCTGATATTTCAATGTTCAAGGTCCAATTCCCTAAGAAGGAACTACAGTATGGTTAAAATTTCATTTCTGGTCCAAGGTCCTGACTTTCTTTTCTATAAATTTTTTCTCCAAACCAAGTAGCAAGTGTATCCTTATATCTAGCCATCATCCATACATACACTTCATTATTTGTATGTTCAAGTATAAATATAACTAACAATATAACAGAAAAAGTTTTCGGTTTGTACGAATAGTGCTATCGTAGGAATCGTAACCATTTTGTAGTAGACTATATCCAACTAGATGACGAGCGCTCTTTCCCAAGTTATGTGTGTATAAAGAGTATCATTATGTATTATATTATTAACACCGCGTATCTTACACTCGACGCTGTTAAGAAGTGAAAACAAAGCCCGATACTTGCGTTGCACCCGAGGGACGTTCAACGATTTATTAAAAGCCATAGAGTATCGGTTTGTTTTAGCTGTTTGGCCTTCGTATGCAATAACTGTGGTCAACCCTATTGACAACCAAATAAAATCCAATAAAAATTTACTCAAAATCTTAATACATATGTACACGTACATCTCAACGCCCACTAGCATTTACACTCACGCCTCTACGCCGCCAGTGATGAAACTTTTTTTTGTGTAACTAGGTCTTGATAAAGGTACACAAAGTACCCCTTGAAAATAATATATTTTGTATTGCTAGAAAATTCGCCCAAAATTTCATATCGGTTCGAGGTTAACACTTAAAGCTATCGGAAGCTTTACCCATCAGGTCATTAAAAAAAGTAACAAAGTCTGCTCATTTCGCCGGGTAGCTTGATTTTAAAATACATATTCCCTGGTATTATTTCTTCGAATCCAAGATAAGATCCCATTCATTAGAGCGCAGCTGCTTTGTTACACATCACCGAACCGACAACGGGCCGAACCACGTAACCCCAGAAAAAGGGAGCCAAACTTTTGATCCACAGCTCCAAATCGACCCATAGTATTTTCCATTCATCCATTTTACTGGTAATGGTCTTAGATTTTTTTTTGTATGTAGTGATTTTCGAACATTTCTTTATTTGTACGCCTTCTTATTTAGACCGTACCGAGTGTTGATTTGGGTTGAGTTGATCTCGGCCATAGCGTGAATCTATTTCCAAGTCAAATTGCCTACTCGTACAAGGTCAATGCAGTATTTAGATATGACAGCAGCTTCTTGCACAACTGACTTACCATCCACCAACTGAAAAACAAGAAAATAACTACAATTCGTTAACTCTACCAGGGGTGTCTAAAAAATTTCTTCAAACCCTTATCCAATTGGCTACTTAACGAACTTGGAGAAAAGTTGTTGAATCAACCGTAGTGTGGAAATGCGGGTCCTAACCATCAGCAGAAACGCATTTTTGTAAATTTATTGTAAATTTACACCGAAGAAACTTTAAATACTAAAAATTATGTGGCACAGATTTTTCCAAATTACCGGCGATTTTTACGGCACCCCAGTACGTGTTTCTATAGAAATCTAACTGTCGTTTTTATTTATACAACTTCGATTTCTACACATATTTCACATTAAAATCATTTCACAATTCCATTAAACTTTGAAAAGCTATAAAAAAAATACAAAAAATTTAGAAAACTAAAAATAACGGTAAAAACGTATTTCAATCCCCAATTGATGTTCAGTTTAGTTTTAGATGCTTGCCAAACTTTAGTTTTGATTCATTGCCTTTTTTATTTGAACTTAGTGTTTTTTGCGCAAACTTAATTTTTGTATTTTCTCTAATGAGTCTCAATCAAATTATTAATAAATCCACAAATGACTAACATCGACACCATCCAATAAACATGAAAACCCTAAATAAACCAAATCCGAAACCAAAAAAAAAATAAATAAAAAACGCAACCAAAGGGGCTCGTACTTTAAGTACGAGGAGGACGAACTGCTGCCAAAACAGGAACTGAGGGTCTGGAAACCTCGGGCCTTCCACTACGACAATGTTGCCGCCGCGATGCTAACACTTTTCGCCGTTCAGACCGGCGAGGGATGGCCACAGTAAGCCAATTTGTTGTTGTAACTGATAAATCTATATGTACATTTCCCCGCTATGTTTCTCTAAATCTGTAATTGTATCTGTATCTATGATCTCTATGTCTTTTGATCTGTCTCTGTTGGATGAAAAAATCAAAATGTATGACATGGCTAACTGATATCTTTTGCCTCTTTTTCTCCACAAAAAACTGCATCCTGAATGTCCATCTAAACCACATTCATCGATTCAACTGCGATTATACGAATATATAGGGTCTTGCAACACTCAATGGCTGCCACTTATGAAGATAGGGGTCCAATCCAAAATTTCCGGATCGAAATGTCCATATTTTATATTGTGTATTTTATTGTATTTCCGTTCTTCTTCGTCAACATATTCGTGGCCTTGATTATTATTACGTTTCAAGAGCAAGGCGAAGCTGAGTTACAAGATGGCGAAATTGACAAAAATCAGGTGAGCCAGACCAATCCGACCTGTAAAACGTATGTGAGTCCAAATCTCTACCTTTCTCCGTGTCTCTATCTCTCTGCTTATAAATATGTGTGTGTGTGTGTGTGTATGTTGTGTAATGTACCGCTAGTTGTATTTGTAAAACCCAAAAAAAAAAACAAAAAAAGTTGAAGTTAAATATTAATAAATTGATTAATTATTAATATGCACGTACATTTCACTAACTCGTAAGAACCCGCTACCGACATAGCTACAACTACTACTACTACTACTACTACTAATACTACTACCTACTACAGACTTGAAAACTTTCCAAAAATGAATCCAAAGTAAATCAACGAACTCCAACACAACAAGTACACGCTGTACACTAAGCAAAATACTCGTACATAGAATGTGTCCAAATCCAAGAACGTAAATCCTAGTTTAGCTCCATTTGTACTCGTATGTGCGAAATGTTTGCCTTGCTTTCTCGCCATTCGTTGTGGATGACCCCCCCAAACACCCCCACAAAAACACTTTCCAGTTACCTACATATATATACTATATATAGATATATATATATTTGCGTATAGATCCGCTCTTAGATACTCGTGTATTTTGGTGGGCCTCGAAACGTTTTCAGACCCCAATCCCCACATTTGCTTAGAAGCCTCCTTGATTAGAGTAGCCATTTTGATATAAATAGTGAACATTTACCGGAAAATAGAGATATATCATTCACACACGATAGTCCTTAAATATTCCCTACTAGTTTTGGAATATTTAATGATCTGTATCGTCAAGTCAGTTGCCAAAAGCTGTTTAAACGCGTTGTCCATCATTCTCAAAGACGATTGTAAGTATGCATTCTTCAACATCCGCCAGTAGAGGAGTATCGTAAGAAAAGTGTATTATTAATTTTAGTTCCAAATTAACTCCGATTCGAAGTCAGATAAAATCTGTTTTTTTTTTCTTCTTCCAAGTACAAACCAAATACAGACACATCCCTTAGACAATCCCCGAGAGTAAACCATAAATTTAAAATTGGGCATGTGTTAAATGAATGTATTCGCCATTAATTAAGGGGGTAGAACTTTTTATTTTGCTTTACCAAAATGTGCATATACCTATCCTAGTCCTGACTTTTGTTTGATTTGTCTAGATTGGAATCGAAAAGTAGTTACAATCGATGTTAATGTGTGTATATAGAATTGTGAACTCATTTGCAAATGCCAAAATGGTGTTATTATTTCAATTCATTATTCAAATAGGCGTTAACACATGTTAGTTAACCTTTGAAAACATGTATTGTGTATTGAAATTAGCCACGAACGCCAATTCAAAGGACATCCAAATTCATTTACATAATTACATCTCTCTTCACTCTAGAAATCCTGCATCGATTTTACTATAGGAGCACGACCTCTCGAACGCTATATGCCCAAAAACCGGAACACCTTCAAGTATAAAGTGTGGAGAATTGTGGTTTCAACGCCCTTCGAGTACTTCATTATGATGTTGATCGTATTCAATACCCTTTTGTTAATGATGAAGGTAAGTTGGTGGGCTGATGCCATCTTGCATATATCGGAAAATATGTGATCTACACCAAAGATCTTGTCACAGAACATGTATAATTTGTGTATATATATTATAAATCCATTTTAAATCTCAACAGTATCATAATCAGGGAGACATGTACGAAAAGTCACTGAAGTATATCAACATGGGATTCACTGGAATGTTTAGTGTAGAAACTGTGCTTAAAATCATTGGATTCGGTGTTAAGGTAGGTACTTCACTTCATGTCTTTTGGGATAGATAGGATTTAGTTAAACTATTTAGTATATTAATCATATTATTAACTGCTACTTTGAATAACATGATTCCATTTGATGGCTTTGTAGAATTTCTTCAAGGACCCCTGGAACATATTCGATCTAATCACCGTTCTGGGCAGCATTGTGGATGCCCTGTGGATGGAATTCGGGGTAATTATCAGTTGCTTGTCACAACACGACTCAGAGCATACATTTTATTGTTGTGTTCGATTTCTGTGCCGTTATGCAAGACAAGAAACAATGTAATCCTTAACTTAATATCAAATGTATCTAGCTTCATTATTTTGCCAAGATACAAGTTTACACTGAAACTTTGACACACCCACACATTAACAAGAACACGCAAATAAGAAAGAAGATAACATATCTAATAAGTATCTATAATACTATCTATACAGAACTGACGCGTATGTTCATATGTATCTTGGGTATACCTCTAAGTCTATATAATTTCATAATCAACATTAGGTACATACACTCGGATGTTGTTTCGTTACAAAAATATTTTTTTCCGAACATTCAGTGAATTGGGGGTAAAAAAAATGTTGCATCCAGTTAATATATTTTTGTATTAGTCGGGATGCAAGAGTTAATACATAGCTGTTGGACTTACCATTAAAAAAACGTTTCCGACAATATTAAATATTTGTGAGGGATCTAGTGAGATGCCGAAAGGCGTCCGCTTCAGAATATATACCTAATACACTTCTTTGCGGTTCCCAAAACGCTTAGCCTTAAGTAATATATTTTTATCCAGCGGTACAGTCAGGATTTGGCACTATGCACAGATGGCAAGGACAGTACAGTTACACCCACTGTTTTAAAATGTTTTTCTTATCCTTTTTACATTTGAACACCTATACCGAAATTTTGTGTTCATTTTTTAATATGATATCGAAAACACACAAACAGAATATAACCAAATCAAACAAAAACGAAACAAAACATCACAAATTACAGAAATTAATAATCATATTTCTTTTTTGATTTCCTTTTCCATATTTATTTATGTACGAAAACCAAAAACCAAATGTGGTTTCAAAATCGGGAAAACCCAATCCGAATCAATCCAAAAATATGTTTCGATGAATGCAAATAAAAAAAATAAATTACATAAAATATATAATAATCACTCACGCAATAATATATATATCTACACAATAATGACAAAAAAAAAACAAAAAAACCCACGCACACATCCAAACAAATGTGTAATTTCATATATATAACTCACGCAAATCTCCACATCTATACACTGGTGTAAAATTATCCTATATATAATGTAATTTATATATGCGAACGCAACGTTTTATATGTCCCTTGCAATTGGCCACATCGGGAATGAATTGAAAACGAATTCAAACAACGTGCAAACAATAATATCTTCAACACAAACAACAACTACAACAAATACAACCAATAACAACAATACCATCTATGTAATTACAAATACCAAATGCAATGAATGTGCAACAAACTCTATATGTCTCTCTCGATCACCAAAAAAAAAAACACCACCACTGTTCCACTGATCCACTTGATCCACCGATCCACGTGTCCACTGATCCACTACCACAATCACCAATGCCACCAAATCACCACCGAATTTGTATCTAAAAAAAAAAATATATATATATATAAACTCACTGAACCAATCAAATTCAAATTCAAATGATTATATGCAAAATATCAACTTGATACGAATACCGACCAAATGAAATCAATCAAAATCTAAAATGGAATCCCAACCGAATCGAATCGAATCAATCAACAAATCGAATCAATCGACCAAATTAATCAAAACAATCGATCAACAATTTCGATTACAAATGATCCATCATCTCGTCAAATCCCATGCATGTGTATGTGTATGTCCTGCTACTGTGTCTGTGTTAATCAACCATGCGTGCACGCACATATACACATGCATATTCGCATCCATACACGTGCACACACACACATACGTGTATGTGTGGACGTGGCTATCTCTCATCAACAAAAACTACATCTGAACATCGACTACAACATGTACAACCAAACGACACAACCTGCAGCACGATGTAAGTACGAAACACAATCTACACTGATTTTGCATTTATCCAAAAACTTTTCAATGTGTAATTCCAATAATACCAATCAATGAACTTAGATTCTTACAACTTAATGCTTAAAAACGCTAAGTAATGGCCTTCCACCTAAAAAAGCTTATTAATTACGTTCGTTTTTAATCCTTAACTCTATCGTTTTCGTTTCGCCTAAAAACATATTCTAGTTTCATTTTATTATTATCTCACTACTCACTACGAATTAGCTCTATATACTTGTTTATCTTAGTTAATCCATCTTTCTTAAATTTTCTATTCTCATTTCCGTTTCCGATTTGGCAATCAGTTTTCTTTTGCATAGCACACAACATTGCGATTTGTACTTGCTACTGTGTCTCTCTGTCTGTCTCTATATCTATCTGTATTTATGGCTACCTTTTACTGTCTATCTCTGTCTCCTGTAAAAAGTTGTAAAGCTTGTATAAGCCTATAGTGGAGCTTAAGCTAATGGTGGAATGTACAGCAAGGGGAAATCGAAACTGCTTATATAGATAAACATTCTATAGAAGATTATAAGCTCTAATGTTGATTCTCCAAAAGTACCGTCCCACTTAATATAGTTAAATATTTCACAGAAAGTGGCTGTCCTGTTACAATATAAAGATCCCTTAGTTGCTCTTAACAGATATATGTGTAACATATGTGTATCCGTAATTTGGAAATAGTCAAGTCGTTTTCTGAGATCTTTTAGTGTTGGTCATCATGGTGATCAAATTGCAGAGCATATTAATTATAACTCCTGGTCTTATTACTTATAATATAGATTTCATAAAAACTAGAAATATTTATAAATCTCCTATTCCTAGATCGTATAGGCCCCGAGATCTAGATGTTTATATCATTTTGATATAATAAAGGCAGATTTAATCACAACTATAGGAATAAATATAAACCCTACAACAAAAATGATATGATTATACCATTTCTAAATTTAAGATGTTCATATAAGGCAAAGAACATGATTTTATCAATGAACAAATAGAGCTTATAAGTTAGTAACTCCCAACTTCTATTCTAGTTAAGATATTTGGCTAAACTGATCCCAAAGTGCTTGTAAAGTGCATTGATATTATGCAACTACTGTTCGAGTTTTGAACCACTTTCCGTTTCCGTTTGGTTTACACTGCACATGTGGACTCCTTTGGTTTAATCGATATTGCAATTTCACGACATATGTCACAAAAACACATGGAAACTCGTTGCGATACACCTATTATTCTGCCCACTCATACTGTCATGCACACACATAAACGCAAAACCCCAAAACCCCACTTGAGAATATCCGTTATTGAATAATACTTCGTAAAAACTATTCGATATATAAACCGATATAACCAAAGCAAGATCAAAATCAGCATCATTGTCATCATTATCACATCGAACTTGTGCATCGGATGAGGTATTTTATGAGCTGCCCAACAGTCGATCAGTAACTGTAAGTAGTCGTGTTCGAAGTCTGCGAGCAAAATGAAATTGAGGCCAACTAAAGAGGTACTTAAAAAAGGCTCAGACTGGATAATCTCTAAATATCTTAAACTTGACTCTTCAAAAGCATGATTTCAATACTGTCTGGTATTTTTTAAAATATTTTTTTTTTATTGGTGACTGAGTACCCCTGCCCAATTTTCCGCCTGCTCCTGCTAGTTTTCTCTCTGGGTAATGTTTTCGCAGGTTCAGCGCAGTAGTTTCTCTATATCATGAGTCACAGGATGGCTTTCAAGATTTGCTTCTTTCCGCCAAAAAAAAAAAAAAAAAAAAAAAAAAAAATACAACCCCGTTTAACATCGCCACCTTCAGTTTTGCTATGCTCACATCTTTCAATCCCATGACTGCAACTTTTAGTAGGGGCTTGGATTAGCTTTCGTTACATCTCCTGCATGTTTCACTCGCACTTTCAAATACATTCCGATATCCATACACTCAATCACAAATCACACTTGCGATTTTGATCGTTAAATTCACTCGGAGTTCTTTATCAAGAAGTTTGGCTTCCGCTTATTGAACACGCAACCCCCGATTCTGTTAAATGCTAAAGAAGTTTTAAATGCTGAAGTGTGGTTCTATAGTTGCTTGCCTTGGTTGTTCCACCGCTGCAGATCCCGAGAGTCCATGGTATTAATCCTGGGTAAGAGAGGTAAAACAATTAAATCCATTTGCAAGGTAACTTTCGGTTTTTCGTATTTCATTTCGTCTATCAACCACCCTGTTTTCTCTTTTATGTTTCAAATACATTTTTTTATGAAATGTGTGTGCTCGAATATAACAGCCCTCGTAGAAGTCAATATAAAACAAAAAGTCATAGCATAGCCGAACCGATCTGCGTGAATAGAATTATCGAATTAGATCCTTGCTGAGCTGTACTTTTCCTAACCAATTCAATTAGAAAACAATACCGACACTAGAACAATGACATATATACACACAAACTCTGCTTACTGATATTGATCTTGATCTATCTTTGTATACCTGCTTGAAACTGCAGAAAACTTGTCCTACTAATTTTCAACTCTACTTTATTTGTTTCTATATTTTTCAAAAAAAAAAAAAAAAAAAAAAACACAATAACTGTGTAAAAACCATTACGAAAATCAACAATAATCGCTCGAACGCCGCCCAACGAATTTCGTTTGACCTGTGATCGATCGTCAAACGTCCGAGTATCTATTGAAACTGCACTGAAAAAAACAAAAAAACTAAACCAATTGAATACCAAAACCAATCATAAACATGTCCTTGTTGTGTTATTCGTCTTGTAAATTGCAACGATCTGAACTATATATCTGAATATCTGATTGCAATCGAATACAAACTGCTGAATGATAAATTCAACAACACCAACCACTACTACAACAACTAACAACAACAACTACAACAATGATTGCCTGAGTCGTCACAAAAAATATATATATATTTATATGTATATATATACGAATTAATCGTTTCTAATGCGGTTTATGAATTGTGTGCACATTGATTTGTCTCAAAACAAATCCAAAAATTTCAATTGAAAATGGTTTCTGACTAACAGGATGTAAGTAAACAAATCTATCCTAACAAGCTTTCTATTTTCAAATCGAACAAAACTCAAACATCAACGATAACGACAACAACAACAACAAAAACAATATGATACAATACAACAACACAACATTCAACAAAATTCTTTTGAATAATTAGCCAGTTTAGCTAAACCTTAACTACAACCAGAATGTTTTTTCCATTTTAAAAATCCTTATATACGAGTAGATCACATCGATGAACCATCATCTGTAGTTTCAAGTTCGAATTTCTTTTATTTATTCGCCCACTCTCTACGTAAATACTCATAGCTAGTTTAACCATATAACTATATCAGCGAATATAGACAGGGTTATTATGATCATGAAATATATATACTTGTGTGTACTTTCCCGCATCCCTAATTTTCGATATTTTTGGGTTAGAATAGTCGAATTAAGTTACTTTTAAGTGCGTCGTCCCAAGTTTCCCAAGATTCACAATTACTATTTTCGCAAGGAACAACAGCGTGGAATTATTCTTCATAGTACTCTCCTCTCTCTCTATTCTCCCCGCATAACCCGCAGAGCCATTATAAGTACCATATAGCTAAGTGCAGAATCCCAGGTAGATATAGACTTTCTGCTTAGCTCATGCCATATATCCCGTGTACATAGATATAATATATCTCGATCAACGAACTGGTGACGTCTGTGTACGCCAGATTCTGTTATTTTTTTGTTCACTTACTCCAAGGCAACGACTACTCAAACATCTAATCCCTCATCCGCTCTAGACTCCGTAGTCAAATACTGTTTTGTCTCTATATAAACACTCTCTAACTTTAAGTATATGCAAACTCATTAATTAAGTACTTACACCAAATTCACATTTGAACGGGATTAACAAAGGGGTAATCCCGAAATTGGCTTGAATATATCCAGTATAGATTATATAAATAAATGATTTTTTGACAACTCTAATCTTTGAATACATTTAAGCGCGATTTCAGGACTACCCCCTTATGAATACCATTCGCTGTTGAATTAATTCTTGTTTGTTTCAGTGTACATATGCAATATTAATAACCATCAATTTATATATATATAGTATAAATAATTCCATGTTCTACAGTGTCGAATCGTGATATATCAATGCAGATCCCACGGTGAGGCGGTATGCGTCCTTAAGTCAGCGGTTGTTGTGTTCGGTTAACACCTAGTTAACCGGCACTCTATTTTCTATATCACGCATGATCGGATGCAAACGGGGATCCCCCTGGAAACCTGGAATGCATCCGCCCATGCGCGAATTTCAACAGCTGATGCGTAAAATATTTTGGCCAAAGCCCCCGTCGAATTCGACTGTATAGTTATTTACAAAAAAAAAACCCCAACGTTTTCAAGCAACAAGTACTGCAACGCTTACTTTCTCCAAAATGGAGAATTCCATTGTACATACCTACTTAACTGTTGTACTGTCCAATTGGTTTTGCGCCAACCTAGGCCCATTTCAAATTAAATATACATACGTATGTAGAACACGCCTCGCATGTTCCACTTTTACTTGGGACGATTAGTTTAGACGAAAAAAAAAAAATTAAATTAAAAAAACCCACGCACAAACATCGCTTTTCAAAATTTCTTCCTTAGACGAACAAACAAATATGTGTATTTTTCTAATCCGTACAGTTTGTTAATTAGTATTTGGCAGATGCCCACGCACAAATCACTATGTTTTTGGGTGATAATCTCAACACAAAACACTAAAAAACAGATACACAAACACACTGATACGCACAGAAAACCACTTAAATAGTTTTTTACGTTTTTATTGATTACCAAAAAATGGTCCGAAAAATTATGTACATTACGATTACTGTAAAAATGGTTAAAACGATACGATTTTGTTTAGCACTTGGCTTTTTTGTGTATACTAAAAACCATACTATGAGTAAATTCAAATTGGATCTTACTTATGATTTTATTTGTTATTTATTTGTGATAGAGCGAATCGACTAACATAGCTTAAAAGATTTATATCGATCGTTATTTCACAACTAACCAATGAAACTACCGCCACTTGTATGTATGTAACTCTCTACCTATTACCTACCTACTTACCTACTACTTACTACAACTGCGCCTAGCCACATACTACTGCACAACTACTACTTCACCCAATACTACCTACTCTAACTAACTACTTACTACCTACTACTACTACTACTACTACTACTACTACTACTAACGGAACGAGCTACTACTAATCGATAGTTTAGATTGAAATGCATCGAATCACGTAGATCGATGGCGACGCCTTCTAGTTCCCCACAGAGCTCCCCGAGTTCCCGGGTTCCATCGAATCCGTACTATAAGACGGGAACGTTAACCAGTCTAATGCCAATTTCCTTATCCGTTCTGTTTTCTCTCTCTCCTCTTTTTTGTTTCTTCGACTCTCTCTTCCTTTGGTGTTTTGGCCAATAATATTTTACAGTCGAACTCAATCAACGTCGGCTTCCTGCGTTTATTTCGTGCGGCGCGCCTTATCAAGTTACTTCGTCAAGGATACACAATACGAATTCTTCTCTGGACATTTGTACAATCATTTAAAGCTCTTCCCTATGTCTGTTTGCTTATAGCCATGCTATTTTTTATATACGCCATTATCGGCATGCAGGTAAGTCAAATACTGGATCCCGAACAAAAAACCTTAGTATCAAGAGTGGTTAAAAATATGCTAGGGTAAACAGTTTGTAAAAGATATTGGGTTAGTGGGTTGTCCATTCTCCACCGACTTTATGCTGCAAAGGGATCCGTTAAATGCTTGAATATTCTGGTGGTCTCTTAAAAAAATACAATTATAGATTAAGTAGCTGTCTTATTTGCTTTTGCATATAGTAACTTTGGTAATAGCTTAGCTTAGTCGAGGAAAGGATGTTGGTTTTGATTAAAAAATCATAATTTGCTGGACCAATTTAATGCCTATCCAATTCAATTATAATGTTTACATCAAACCAAAAGGTTTTCGGCAACATAAAGTATGATCCGGACACGCAACTCAACCGGCACAATAACTTCCAGTCGTTCTCCGGTGGAATCATGCTGCTCTTTCGGTAAACGAGAAAAGTAACCTAGTTAGCCTTATAGTTATTCAATAGCGATTACCCAAAAAGATGGCACTACAGTCACCTATGTATACTCAACATTAAACGTAGTCATTTGTCGAGTCATATTATTCGAAATTATTCGGTCGGTGTAATTATATACCGGAGGGTATCCGCTGTGGTCAAACTCCCCTAATTCTATAAAATCGCATCAATTGTAATCATTAACTCCCATGTCTGTGTTTAAATCGAACTTTAAAGCTTGTGCATATTCGCAATCAATCAATCAAGGAAACCGTGTATGCCGTTTAAAGTTGTTTGATCCGTATTGTTTGCAGTTAAGATTGTGAATTGTGGTTTTAAATCGAGCTACATATTCGTATGCTTATGGTAGCTTTGATCGTTTTCAATCGTTATCAATCATTATCCTGGACTCGTTTCTATCACCAATCGAATGTGAATGTAGCCTATCTATATCATTGCACATTTTGTTTTTTAATGTTGTACATAGATGCGCTAAGTTATAAAGTTATTTTCCCTTTAATGTTTGTGTTTTAAGAAGGTACCAGACTTCAGGTTGTTTGCTTCTCGAATCTAAAAAAATATAACGTCAAAAAATAATACAATGATTTAGTAGGTACGATTCGTACATTTGCAAAATGATTTGGCTGTATCAGTATTTTATGTTGTTAAAAAAATGTTTATTGTATAAAAATTCAGAATAAAAACAAGGTAAACATAGGCAAGTCAAATTTAAACTATAACATTTTTAGGTTTCGCTATTTGCAGTTTGCTTTTTTGATAGTTATTATTATTTTTTAACATATTATGGGAAGAGTATATAGCACAAATTTCAATATAATTTGTGCATCCCGTAACTTTGTTTAGTTAGCTTGCTAATTACCCAAGACTATAATTATTTGATTCGTGAGCTATTGAGAAAATGATATAAGTGTATTTTGTTCCAATGTTGACTGTCATAGAGTTTTAGCTGTGCAATTCCCCGACTATCAGTTCATACACCTACACATCTACATGGACTTTGCGAATCGGGGGAAGTCGGCACATATACTATATATATATATTCCTGATCCTCCTGACCCACTCACACATGGATTTGCCGTTTAATCGTCAGGAATCGCGGGTTTTTCGTTGATAATTAGTAGAGACAGCATTGTGGAGAATAATTGAATAATATTGAGGTGGAGGCGAATCTGTGTAATGTGAAATAACGAATATAACTTAACCATTTCAGTATCTAAACAAAAAAAAATGAACAAATAATCAATGCATTCTTTACCGATATTTGAATCGTGAATAGGTGTTCGGGAATATCAAACTAGGTACGGTGGAAAATTCCATTACTAGACACAACAACTTCCAATCATTTATTCAAGGCGTCATGTTGCTATTCAGGTACGTAACTCCTAGATCTCTCCAGTCATTTGCAATATGTACCATGTACTGTTATTATCCAATACAAAGTTTCGACTCTCAGTAATTAAGTTAATAGTTATACATAAAATACAAGTTAGCATAATTTAACTCTACCACAATCCATATGTTCGCAATGATAGATGTTCGTTCCAGTCGCGATCTTATAATCTATAAATAAATAGTACGTCAATAGCCTAGCGATAGGGTCTTCTAAAAGGTGTCTAGCACCTTAAAAATGAAAAACCCTAGCCACAAAAATATATGTCAGTTAGAGATTTAGACCATAGTAGTCTTAATGGGGTATTCTTTTTATAAAGATTTTAAAATTCTAGCTCATTCTTGGTTTATTTTAAATTAACAACCCATTAATATCGAAGCCACATAGAAAAATCTAGATCTTAGATCGACTCTCTTAGCATATTTTTATATAATCTATATATTGGTTTCTAGATGAAACAGAACTTATTTCGAGGTTCTCCCAGCTGATCACGGATCAATCGGATTTGTGACAACCATATAAACGGTGGTAAATCCATAACAACAACTTAAAACAATCAATATAAAACAACTCAGATCTCAAACCAATTTCATTACATACATTCGTTTTGCGTAACAATAATTACAGTTTTTTGATACCTGTGTAAGTAGATTGAGTTCTAGAATTGCGACACTGATTCAAAAAAGCTGGAATATACGTATACATATATGTAAAATCTATGTATTTACAAACCTGTAGAGCTATATTATTAAAATTACTAAATTTGAGCGCAGCTTGATTTTTCAAAGTTTGCACTTTTCGTTGTTGCAGTTAATCAGTTGAGATTTAAATGAAAGTTTCATAGTTTTACAGTATTGCTGGTAATTTACGTTATAGCTATATATACTTACATACATATATAGTTGTTATATACTTGTACGTCGCAAAACGATTTGCCCTTCCCTACTTATATTTCTCTATATCTACATCTATATACTGATAGTAAAGTTAATAGAACTCTCGATTGACGTATGTCTGTATGAAAATCATATCATTACTTATCATTTTCTAGCCACACACCTAACTTGAATATATAGAACTCATGTACGCTTTAAATCTAGGTATGAAAAGTCTGTAAAAGAGATCGTACTTTCAATTGGTATAAATATCCGTTTGTCCGGAACATCCGCCACCTGGCAACCCTAAGTATTTTTAAATCGTAGCTTAGTCTGTACGTAAATCTATATATATAGTATATAGAAAAAAAATCCATAACCAGAGTCAGAATTGTCGAAATCATTTCATTCCAAATTTTTTTTTGTTTTTAAAGCTTAAACATTATTAAATGGCTGGAATACATAGCTTATAATAAATGTATTATTAATAATATATAGTTTAATAATAACTTAATGGTAATCATATACGATAGCAATGTGAAATCAATATATTTCCGGGACTTAAAGTAATGAATATATTATAAGCTGTTGATATTAAAACATGGCTTATGGTTTTATTCTGATGAAATAACATAAGATCCCCGATTTATTTTGATATGTCCAAATATAGAGTCTATAAACCGTTTAGATACTGTGGATTATAATGTGGAAGTATAAAGTAGATGTGATAGACGCAAGCCTTATATTTTAGTAACTGAAGAATACTGACGACCAAAGAGCTTATTCTTACATATAGTCATTAATAGAGTAAGCCTTACAACATACCTATAACATCATCCAGTCCCTTTTATGTATATACACTATCTGTAAATACATAGAACTTGGTCAGTAGTTGCGAGCCGACATACTCATAAAGTGCATTTTCGTACCAAATAACCTCCATATAGAGTTAGTAACCCCTATATATACCACTTACGAACCATATATATATGTGTACGCATAGAAGTAGGCTCGATTTACGTATTAATGATCTGTTCTACATACCATACAACTGTGGAACTGTAGGTGTGCAACGGGCGAGGCCTGGCCAAACATAATGCTGGCCTGTCTGAAGGGCAAGGCCTGCGACGAGGACGCCGAGAAGGCACCTGGAGAGTACTGCGGATCCACACTGGCCTACGCCTACTTCGTATCGTTTATATTCTTCTGCTCCTTCCTCATGCTGAATCTGTTCGTCGCCGTCATCATGGATAATTTTGATTATCTCACGCGGGACTCCAGCATCTTGGGTGCTCATCACTTAGACGAATTTGTGCGCATATGGGCGGAATATGATCCAAATGCGACGTAATTATCTGTTTAATATATATGTACATTGTACACCACATGACACACCACATTTTCCCCACCTAAAATATTTTTAGTTATATCTTATATCTTATAATTTCTGTTTCATTTTCTGTCATTCGATATGCGAGGTAAAAAAAGGAAAGTGCCAAAGGGCTACCTTTATATTAAACGATTATTATTTGGTCGTATTTGATTCATACTCGTGGTTGGCTTTGTGCACAAGTTGAGCTTAAGTCCTTTCACTAAAGAAAAAGGATTGGGGGAACTGCAATGCCGAGTACTTCATTTTTCTTTAGTTTTCCCATGCATGAGACGCCTGGCCAGTGATTCAACCACCTGAGAATTTTCCGATCTGTATTATCCAGCCAGGCATATTTGACTCATGCATGTTCTCGGCTTTGCCGAGGAACTACACTGTTTACATCTGGCACTCACATTCTCTGACGATCGATGTGAGTGCTGGGTAACATGAATATATTGATTTGATCCTTGTTTCGGACCAAGTACACAAGTGCCTCGAAGAACCCCACTAACTTTTATTATGTTCCCGGATACATAGTGGTAAAATACACTACACGGAAATGTACGACATGCTGAAGAATATGGATCCACCGTTGGGATTTGGAAACAAGTGTCCCAATCGACTGGCCTACAAGAAACTAATACGAATGAATATGCCCCTGGACGACGAGCTGAGAGTTCAGTTCACCACAACGTTATTTGCTTTGATTCGGGAGAATCTTAGCATCAAAATGCGAGCGCGTACGTATTTGTGTTTAAAGTTGATATATACATATGCTATGTAGTTCTGTAGTTCTTTAGGATATTGATGTACTTAAAGTTTGGACTAGAAGTAAGCTTGGTTAAAACCAAATATTTATTTTTTGAGGTATTTTTTGTTTGTACCATCTTCAATAAAACAATAATAATCTTGTAGAGATATATTTCTGGAACGTTGGGGTTTATTTTACTTACTTAAATATTCTAATGTCAAATGAGGAAGGAGATGGATTCATTAGAATGTTAACAGGTCTAATAATATATACATATTTTGATCTACCCATCAGCTGAGGAGATGGACCAGGCGGACATGGAGCTCCGGGAGACGATCACGAACATCTGGCCTTTGCAGGCGAAGAAGATGCTGAACCTGCTGGTGCCGCCGAGCGATCAGCTCAACAAGGGCAAGCTCTCAGTGGGTAAAATCTATGCAGGTTTCCTCATCCTGGAGTCCTGGCGCAGCACGCGGTTCGGCCAGCTCGATTCGGGAATGCCGGTAAGCCACTCAATAACACCGCCCAGCCCCTAACACAAACTACCGCACTACTCCAGTTGCGTAGAATCGAAGATACCCATGAATATGAGCACGGTCCACTTGGACCGACTCTTTCAGTCAAGCCAGATAGTCTCTATGTTTCTATGGTACCCATCCAAGGTTCAAGACCTCAGGAATCTTTAGGCATTACTAATTGTCAGACATAGGCAGTTATATTCTAGGATTACGTCGAGTCGCCTTCTGTAATGTTATAATAAGTCTAGGTCTACATTTAGACAATGTATTGTCAGAGTAACAGATGTATACAAGTCACTCTTCATCTATTCTCTATCAGTCTTTCCAAGCACTTCAAGCTCATGCTGCACTTGAAAAAATCGCCCTAAATTTCAGAAAAGCTTTATATTAACTTGCCTATTTGAAAGCCTAAGCTGTGTTAAAATTTTTAACATGTATAAGGCTGTTTTCTTTAAAGAAATTATTCAAATTCGATTTGAAAAGATGTTTTATGATACCTCACAAATTAAACTTTGCAATCTTAATTTTATAAAATTATTGAAACATTTGGGAAAGCTTAAATCGATTTCGAAAGACAATGTATGGATTTAGATTTTTATAATGAATACAACACTATTTAATTAAGAATTTTTTGTAGAATCTAAATCTTCTTTAATGACAGTAAACAACGTTAAATCAAGGGAATGCTTCCCACCTTAGTTTCTTGAATATTTCACATATTTAGGGCGATTTTGAATTGATTTTTCGGCGTAAGAACAAGAAAATACGCAGTTTAAATACCTTTTCTTCTCTACCACAAACAATTTACTTATAACTAAGCAACACCAACTACAAACTATTCTATTAAATCTATATAACATGGAATAAATATGTGATATTATGATTTCTCTTCTCATACGATTGAATATGAACTCTCTCATTGAATAACAACCAATAAAATAACAAATACTGTAATCAAATTAAACGAGATAATGAAAAATATGCAGAACTGGAAGGAGGTATATAATTAATTTTATATGCAACCTCATGTTTATCACATTTGTACATACAATACCTTATATATTTGCGCACATACATGCCCGTTTGTATGTGAGAAAAATACCCAAACCTTAGTATTACACACTCGAATTTATATAACCACATATATTACGTATACGTAAGATGTGTGTGTACAACCAGCTGCCCATAATTGGCCCAAAAAAGAGGGCCCTTATCAGATCCTATCGAAAAACTAGCGCAAACGAGTTACACTCAAAATTTTGAATTCTTTATGGGCAGTCATTTGAAAAATCAGGGGTAGATCCAGGTGAAAACAAATTAAACCAAAATTTATTTGTTTATATTACGATTACTATCAAGAAAATCCTTGGATCTTCCACTGTGTGGGATGCATTATTTTCTCGATCAAAGTCGAATGAAATGTATCTAAATCGACTCGTGTAATGAGCATTGGAAATACCGTTCTGTAGAAGTCGAGTATCCTTAAGTAATTACTTACTATATACACAAATATATACCTATATATCGGTAGAGTTGACCAGTTCGTATTTTGATTCTCCAGTTTGCGATTGTATGTTCGTTCTATAAGTAGATACGACCAGATCAGATTTGACACACTTTATACAAATCTGTCTGTATTGATTCTTAGATAATTCTAGAGGTTTGCCATTTGTTACTACACAACGTCAACACCAAAATCAAAATGTGGAATCATTCGAACTTAAGAGTCAGATTCAGGGGATTTACAAAAAATAATCAAGGAACATCCTCACACATCCACACATTCCTTAAATATATCCACTTTTAGGTCCTTTTTCTTGATGTCAAGTTAAAATTCATGCAATTTTTAGCTGGACATTGAAAAAACGGGCCTTTGTGGTTTAAATACACACACGTATTGAAGTAATTAATTAAAATGTTTTATCTGTTATCCTGTTTTTGTGCACAACACACAAACGATCCATTGACAACTCAAAATTGAATATTAAAAATCTATAATTAAAAACATGATCCATGTTCGATAAACATGGCAATAATGATAATTGGACGATGTAATAAAAATTACATCAATGATCAATGATAGCGGAAGAAGCCGGAAGACGATGATGGCCATAAATATAGCCCAACGGCAGTCGAGGAGCCGGTATATAATATATTTCCATATATATACCTATCTATATTTCGCTTGGTTTTTCTTTCGCCTTTTTGAATAAAGCTCCTCCTCTACCACATGTTTTGCGTCTACTACTTTTGTACAACTTTTCACCATTCTCGGCTAGAGGCATGTTTACATACGTACTCGCCTAAGAGTATTCAAATATCTAGGAAACCAGCATAAAAGCCTGTCCACCCATATAAAAATCAAAATAAATCTAAACAAAAGAGTGCAACCAAAAAAAAAATCCAGTACACCCAAAAACCTATTATTAACCAGCTGTAGATGAACACCCAACTGCAATGCCATGGTCATGTTTCGCTTAATACACCCACTAGCCAACCGAACTTTTGTTTTCATAGAAGAGTGTAATTCTGGTATAGGTTGCCTGCTTTCCTGCTCTACAGGATCCTCTTAGGACCCCTGCGATCTCCTTGAGAAATCTTTCTTTTCAAATGTGTGAATATAAATGTACCAGGGGTTTACAAAATATATTATTTTAATATACAACCAAATTAAAATGAAATTCCGTAGTAAAGTGCTTGGTTCACCCATTTAGTTTTGAACTGCAAATTAAGATGTCTACGTTTTCAGAGATCCTATCATCAAATGTACTTATAGGTGTAGACATGCTTTCTACATACGTATTTAGTATATGTCAAATGTATTCTACGTGCACGATCGTCGAATACTAATTGTTTAAGAAGTCTGATTCGAAGCTTAAAATAATATATTTGGATCTACTCTGTCTTCTTTTAGAGACAGAGACTATAGGTTAATACACCCTTCACAACTGAAATAAGAAAATATATACCAAAAAGATACTATATGTGTGAAATCGAAAGATCGATGATACACCGGAAGTAATTCAGACAATTATTTTTTGAAAGATCAGTTAAGGGGTTTTTTTGACTTGAAAATGTACTTCGTATAAATTATTAAACATTTATTTGAACGGTGAATTTTAGTTTGGAACCAATTTATAATTATACCATCACATAAAAAAGGTTTCCTGCGATAAAGATAATAAGTCAAACAATTTAAAATCTTAAGGAAATATAATTCTTAAGGGTTCGACGATATGAATAATTATTTTTACATTGTGAAACGTCTAAGTCCTTGTGTGTTGATGCATTTAAAGTGATTGTCATTTAGTTTATTACACACTTAGTGGCTCCTTTTTAAATAGCGCACTATTTTTAAGTATGGATCGGTATGTTGCACTCAACCGCAAGACAGCATTTTGATATACCGACAAAGCCATAGTCTCGAGTTAAATATACATATACCACCTAACCTTTAGTGAAACAACTATAGACTGATATAAAAATGTAAATATTTAAATTTGAATAGATTCAACAAACCATAAATGGATTCAATAAATCCATAATCTATATGAAAAATCAGGAAAACTTTGATTATATATCAGGCAAATGTCCTATATTTAACATTTTCGTTTCCAAGTCGAATTGCTAGTGAATTTCCTATAATCATTATTGCTGAATAGGCATGCTTAAGGTAATCAAGCGATCGCATCAATCTGAAAACATTAATTAAACAATTCAAAATGAAAGCATGGAAGATAATAAAGAAATCGGTCAAATTTATTATGCTTATATGCCCATATGACATTAGACTAAAAGGTAAACCGCAGATAAGGATGAAGTTTCCTAAAAGCTGAACCATATTACAAGTATGATAATTTGTTAGCAGAGATTATAAAAGTGGAATGGAATGGTTTTTGAATAAATAACTTTGACTTAACGTTAAAATAAAAGAATGAAATATTAAACCATATATTTTATATTTCAAATTAAGGGTTCTTAAACCGTCATAAGAATTCTCTTTCAGGTCGAATGTCATATGGGTATTTAAGATTATAATTAATTTAGTACTTACATTTAAATGCCATACAAATATAAGTTTACTTTTTCTTTTCGACACCATTAAAATTCCTTTTGTTATGAATAGAAAAACTTAATTAAATTTCGTACTCACTTGTTTGGTTGACCATTTCTCTAAATTGGCACATAATAATAATAACAATATTAAAAACAATTGTAACAATTTTGTCTTATAGCGGTACCTCTTAGATTTTCTTTAAATCATAGTGAGTTGTAAAAATGTTTGCGCATGCTTTTACCGTATTAAGCAAGCCTCTCTTTTAAGCTACTTATGAAATCTTAAGCGAAAGCATCTCTTATACATTGCCTCCTCTAAACCCACATAATACCGACACAATCCGAATAGAGCTTGACACATCTCGAAATGCTATATACTACTACCATACCTAAATGTAAAGATATTAAGCAGGGGCTATCGCCCCATTATTAATAATCGTACATATGTATAAACCAATATATACTATGCATATGTACATATATGCGATAATAACAATACTTTTGATTATTATTTGTGTTCTGTAATCTACTCATACTTTTTAATTATTCTATAATAATTCTTACATTCCATTTTCAATGCTTATACAAAAAAACAAAAAACAAAAAAATATCAAAACAAAAACCAATCCCAAATGCGTTGCAATGTTACTACATCAATATATTCACCACTCACCCAACTTTAACCACAACTGTGTCTACAATAAACAACAATCTAATTGAATTGCAACACTATCTGAAATCTGTATTTCTACAACTAAAAAAAAACTACAACTTAATTTAAAAAAAAAAAAAACCAAACACACGAAAAATATTCATGCAAACGAACAACAACGACAAAAAACGAAAACGAAACTAAAACTAAAACTAAAACGAACCGGAACGGAATGGCAATTGAAAAAATCAATATAAAATCAAAACCACTGCACTTTCCTGTCTACTGTCTACTATCAACTACCAATTACAAACAAAAAACCGTAGAAACAATCATTCTTTAACTGCCTACTCGATATGGCCGCCCTTGACAAAGGAGGATCGCGACAGGGCTCCATAAGTTTCGAGCCGAATGGGGAAGGAGCCGCCAACTCACAAACACATTTGTTAGCCAGCACGCACCACCACCACGCAAACGGTGATGCCGAACACAACAGTTTGGCAACACTAGCACGGCGGAGTACGATCAGAAAGCGATCAGTTAGGTAATTTAAAACAGCTTCAATCTTAACTATAGTCCGTAAAGTGCAAAGTATCATCTCCATTGCCATTGCCATTGCCATATCATCACCATCAAAAGCACACCAAAGTCATCAATCCATTGCCATTTCAATTCGTTCATCCTAAAAAAACAAGACGAGGAGATACACATCAAAGAGTGGTCTTCTTTTTTCGATTGTACTCAATATGGTATCAAGCTCAAACCTTATGACTCGTTCCAGGAATATCTATTCCGCTTTGCACAAAACAGTATGCTATAATATCTTCAGCTGTATATACCTATTCCCAAAGTTTTAATGAACAAGTCAACGAGCAAGGCTTTGATTCTATATAATGTTTTAAGCTTTATATATTCCATTGCGTCTCAAGATCAAGTAAAGTACAGAAAAAGACTAAAGTTCTCAAAATTCTTAAAGCTGTTTATAGATCTAAACTAATAAGTCTGAAATTTTAATTTATTATTAGAATTTCTGAAACCTTTCTTAAGGATTTCCAAGCAAACTTCTTAAAGTTTAGATCTAATCTAATGATTATTTTCTATGATCGTAAAGAACCACAGCATACATTTACATACATGCATAAGAAAACTTTCGTTTCACAACACTATCAAAATACAATTACTACTAACAACACTTACAAAACACAATTAGCAACTAACTACAAGATCTTTTGTGCCTTTGTGCATTCTCAACATTGACATAAGTAAATTGTTTTTCTTCTAATTTTTAAATATTTCAGAAACAAAAAGGTGAATAAGTTTGATAAACTCCAAGCGGTAAACCAAAATGAAATTATCAACAAATTTTACTTATCAAAAATAATAATTAATTGTGTATTATATAAATATATGTGAATACTCTTTGTGTCCATACTCCGTTTCCGATATAAATGTTGTTCACAAACCGATTAAGTCAAGTAATCTACTAGTACCTTTAAATACATACTCACTCATAAGTATATGTATAGCTGTACGCGCCAATGTACGACGTATCTATGACTATGTAAAGTATGAATATAATATATAATATGCCAGATTACCGGGTGCTGAGCTCCAAGCATAAATATATCAATACATACATCATATATACATGCGCACATGTGTGTACTGCGTATTCAACCTACTATAAATCTTTAATTTGCGTTTACTCAATAGTGCAATACATACTCGTACCTAAATGTTGCATAGCAATTTTTAAAAACATTAGAAACGCAAAACTTGGCTTAGTACTCGTACTCGTACTCAATGTTGTAATTTGATCGTTTCTATAACCACTAAATGTACTCCTATGTACGTAGGCGTTCGTTCCTTGGACAAGTTTAAAGTGGCAACGAACAGTGGACGGAAAGGCTCTGGCAAAGCGCCATTCAACCCGAACCAAACTCAGTCCGATCCGATCCGATCCTCCCATCCGATCCCATTTTTCAATCCTGCCAGTGCACGGAGGACCAGAACGTTAAATTTTGGCCAGAAATCTGGCAATTCCTTTCTTTTTACGAAAAGGGATATGCAGATTACCCTTTTGAAAAAATACACCTGTGTGGACTTAACCAATGTAAGATAACTTCATTCCATTCTTTTCAATTTTTTATTAAATTTCAACTTTTAAGATATGGGAAATGAAGATTTCAAACTATAGTTTTTAAGCTTTTCGATAGACTAAGTTTATTAAACATTAATTTACACAAAGAATACACTGGTCCTCTGTGCAATGAATTTCTTTAAATTCGTTTAGTGGACAATGCAGGCCTCTTTGATTAAAGCAGGCTTAGTTGACTTGTAGCTTCCAAAAAGCGGACTTGCAATCGTTTTTTCCTCAATAAGTGTGCGCCCCTTTCACCAAATAGTTTGCCAGGCCCTTTAAAAATAGCGTAAATATAGGCAAATGCAATAACATGATATGTTTTCACGTACAATATACCAGCAATGTAAGATTAACTCACCATTCCCAGTACAATTGCGACCTAGACATTTCGAAACACCTTCATGTTACACAAGAAAATGAGGATTTCTTACTCACAGATCAAGTCGTCGATGCCTCTGTCACATTAATCGTTTATTCGCATCAGACATGCCAGCTATGTGAAACAAGTTGGCGGTTCTAACTCTGTTCCCACTCACAGCCTCTTGGGCAAAGTCCGTTAACCCCGGGTTCAATCAGACAGAAAATCATGCCTGTTCTGGTTTTCACTTATTTTTACATCTGCCCATGCTATCAAATCTGAGTAAACATTTTGAAAGTGAAACCCGGAAAAGACTTGATATACTTTTATACGTACACATAAAGCCATTAGGAAAAGAAATACGTCGGTAGTAGGAAAATGCGGGGTATGTCCTTATTACGTATTTTATAATATAATGCAATTTTTTCTTATTATTCGGCCTTTTCGCCCCGAATATTGTAAAATGATATATTTCGAAGACGTAGGTCACTTTTGTAACTTCCTCTATGTAATACTTACCTGCAGTTTTTTTATTTGTTTCTCTTAGGGAAAATATTTCAATGACTCGTAACATCGCTAGAAAACTGTTTTTCTCTTAGAGTTAAATCTACCCACTTAACACACGATCTGTAATTTGAACACTTAATGTACTCCCGCCACTGTTTAATATAATGGTTTAGAGTTAAAATTAGGCGAAGAGGTTTCTTTTGCCCAAGTCAATTTGATTCTTGATTTCTAGCGAGTTTTCCCTCTAGTTACGCATATAAAGGCGGCTTTATGTGTAGGTAGTAATTGTTTTCGACTTCGATTTAAATGTAATAAGTATAAAGCTTTGGTATTTGAATGTTATTCGTTAGTCCAACCACGAATGCGAAACGGTTTGTGTACGGTAAGTAAGTTCGTCGATCTTGTCAATAATAAATTAATTGACGCGACGCTCGATGAAGCTGCTCTTTTGACGGCCCAAGCAAGAGCAATTGGAAAAGGACTCAGGACCTGACCACAACCCATTACAACCAACCATTACACGACACACTTATCCAATTAAATTGCTCAAGTAGTGCATGCCTATATATTAGCTTAGCTTTCATTGTTCCGCCTTGTTGTTTTTTAAATTTTGTCACTGCTTTACCAAATAAGTAGACGCTATTAAATCACACGCATGTTGAAATCCTTATTAACTTGTAGAGAGAATTCTAGCTCAATCTTCACTTTCCAGATGCAAAGATCGATTAGTACTTACTTGTTATTCCTTTTGCGTTCAACTTTTTTTGTACTACATCATATTACCATAAATATAGGACAATAAACCAAAAATATAACGTAGATAAAATCGAATAAACAATTGGCGTAATAAGTAACGCAATATGGCAATCATATCATTCCCAAAAAGACCTCAAGTATGAGAAGACATCCAGTTAATTATGAAAGTACTCGAAACAAATTATTGACAGAAAGTGACGAAGTATATATGTATATGTATACTCCTGAGTAGTGTATGGAATTCCTTAAATGTTACATGCCCTCAAATAGGTTAATCGAAACTACAATCCAATATAATCCCGCATTAAAGAACCTTTCTATACAATCTAGTACAATTTAAACGCATTTGAATATGTATTTTGTTGCAGTGGAGTAATGATTGCTTTTGTTTACTTTTATATACCGTATACGTATACCCCTTAAATACTATATCCCGCAAAGTAAGCATACATGTCTCTATGTATATTTATTTTGTAGCATTATACCAAGTACAAACATATATACATATATATTACCTAAGCTCCATTATGGGGCAATGGACATCTATAGTTCCTAATTTATAAATACACAGACATACTTAAAGAAATGTAATAGTGCAATGAATGAATCCACAAGAAATCGGTCTAGAGAAATCCAAAATCCCAGATCCAAATTTTGAAAATGCTGACAAAACCTAGTAATTCATCCAATTAGAATCGATTCGGACAATTGGAAAAGCTCCCCCAATCCCAATCCATCGGCTTACCCAAAACCTGAACCCTAACCTTAACGTTAACCTGATCCTTAAAATGAACCCAACCTTAGTTCAGAATCTTTTTGGACTGATTTCGAGTGGTGGCATTCATGGTGATTCATCAAGTTTACTTATTCGTCCCGTAATCATCTTCCAAACTAGATGCTGGAGCTACAGGACGCATCGAGACATCCCTCGCAAGAATCACTTACCGGTGCCGATGCTGGCCATTTACATCCTGGACATTCGTATATGAATGGCCATCGGCGATCGCCTAGCTTGAGGTAAGATTGGTTAGGGCAGTAAAGTTCAAGATATAACTTAACTTTATATTTCTACAGGCACAACGGCTCTCCACTGGCCAGATCTCCAAGTCCTCGACGGCGTGGCCATCAATACATACATCATGATATCGGGTTCTCCGATACCGTATCTAATGTTGTAGAGATGGTCAAGGAGACTCGTCATCCTAGGCATGGCAACAGTCATCCGCGGTATCCAAGAGGTATTTATTGGCCGACACACGGCATTTTAACGAACTTAACTAACTGAGTTTTGTGTGTGTGTGTGTGCTTGTTGTAAGCCCCATTGATCTGGTTAGGGAACCTTCAACATAATGATCCTTGGAATGGTTTGTCTGTATCCGATGTTGCCCTTAATCACTCATGTATATTTTATATTGGACGGGCTTGCAATAGGCACACATAACCAGGGACTTGGAAATTCCAAGGATTTTTGATCTATTTTGTAGAATCGTAGTTATATACATATATAAATATATGTCTACAATTCCATAGCTATTAACGAAATCTTTTAATACAATATAATATATTCCAATAATAATATTTTCATTTCGGTTAAGTCGTCGGTAATTCATTGTTTTTATTATCTCTTCAAAGACAAACAAAAAATAAAAAAATTAAATATGTTGCTAAAATCAAATACGTAAAATGTTGTGCCCCGACATCCTTAATTATTACTTTTTTTATTATTGTTGTTATATGTACAATATAGGTTCATGGTCAGCATCGACAAGTCCGGCCCGTTCGCCTTCGCCTTCTCGATATGGTGGTCATTTGTCTCGCAGTAAACGCACTCAACTGCCTTATCCCACATATGGGACAACCAGTCTATGTCAAAGATCACGATCGCCGAGTCCCGCTAGACTTCAGGAGATGCGTGAACGAGACAGACTTGGTTATGGGATTGATATGGGTACATCCTTAGCACTTGTTATCTAAAGTCGAACAAGATCAATCAAATTAAACAAAAAACTACTCAACTTGTTTTCTATATATGCTAGTATTTTCTTCTACACAAATTTCAACTTCAACCATTTCAACTTTTACAAACATCAAAGATCAGACATGCTTACTCGTAAATCGTAACTCGTAACTAACTCGTATTCGTACATAGTTGCCAACCATGCTTAACATGTACATGTATTGTCATGCCAAGGCGTTAAATCAGAAAAACAAACCAGTCAATCAATCAATCAATCAACCAAACAGTCAATCATAAGCTTCAATTAACTGAATAGTCCTATACTTATCATACATCCCATTCAACCACAGCTCACAGCTCTCAAATCATTCAGATCTCCGATCTACCACACCGAAGAACTCATAAATATGTGCTCAACTATTCGTACTTGTACTCGTACTCTTGTTACACTAGCAGCGTTTATTGTTTTCATTTCTCTAGATGACATACTCGTACCATCCAATCCACCTATATTATAATCACATCTCGTATGTATGGTACTGACATGTACAGACATTCATCCTCATCCTTAAACTACCACACTGAATCTCTCTGGCAAATGAACTGTTTTTTTCTAGAAATCTATGATGGTAAGAAGACATGCATATAAGAGGAGCTTAAATCTATTCAAAGTTTAGACTAATTTCGACGGACTTGTATTGTTAGTGAGGAGAAAACCTAGTGCTTGTACTGGTCACTTTAAAAACGGAATCAAAGTTAAAAGCGTAATTTGTGTAGGGGAGAGATAAGTGAACATCATTTATTAGTCCATCCACTATCCCCCAAGAAGGTGAAGTTCGTAAGCCATAGTCGTAGAACTTTTTTTTTGTTCGAAATCGACCTCTGTCAGCCTGACTAGCACAGGACAAGACACTGACCAAGAATCTCTATTATAAGCTTGCTTCTCGTTCCAAATAACACCCATTAAGTCCAGCCACTATACCAAAGATAAACAGGCAATATCTGTAACATGTTTCAAGTATTGTTTTCGTATACGACTTTTGGGCGGTGAAAACGACAGAGCTACTTTGTATTTACCAGAGGAATAATTTGGGATGCAGCTTTTGGGTGTTTCAGTATCTAGACGTGTGTGCATATTTATCTATCTTATCTATCTATGAATGTGCGTCAATAGTATTATGCACCGATTCTTAATCCATCCTTTTCGTTTCTGCATAAATACGGTATCTATAGATCGAATCGAACAGTCATGCATGTTGCCATGAACAACTTAACTGCCGACCGGCCATTCCCCAAATCATCCAACTACTTGTGTATATTTCTCTCAATACATTATATAGCACTGTTGTTCTTGTTCCATATTTTTTTTTCCATAGTTGTATAATTCCGTACGGTGCTCAAGTAATTGCACACGCTTATCAACGTAGATACAGTGAATGCATTTTTGCATAGCAACAATTGTTTTTAACATCATAAAAGTTTAATACAATGGGCTGTGACTGGGACATGTTCAATATTTTCACAATTTCAAAATCACCTTTTGAAAAATTCATAAAATCCCAATTGTTTAATTTTAAGTAACTTATTATATTCTTTTTTTTTGTAACAAAGTCAGATGGTAACTTTAAGAATCCAAATACGCAATCTTACTTGAATTTGAATAAAAAACAATCACATTTCGTTTAAAATGTCTGTCTGATTGTCTTCAAATATTAGTGAGTTAAAAGAAACCTTATCGAACTTTAAATAACATGATTACCGAACATGTCCCAGTCCATTTTATGTTTCAATTATTTGTATGTATGTTTTAAGCATTGTCCATGTTAATGTCAGTGAAGAACTACTTAGGTACACTTTGTTCAGTATCATAACAGCAGAGTATTTTTGCAACGATTTATGCCCTTAAAGAGAACATCCGTTCAGGCCGCAGGGAAGTAATGCCTTCAATTCCCGCAGGTGTAACGCATGTGCAGCATAGTTACCCAACACTGGCCTCCCGAAGAGCCGGAATCGGTAGACGTCTGCCACCGACTCCCAGCAAACCTTCAACACTGCAGCTCAAGCCAACCAATATCAATTTTCCCAAGCTGAATGCGAGTCCCACACATGTAAGATAAAAAAAAAAAAAAAAAAAAAATTAAATACCATATTATTCAATTGTATTATAACATTATCCCTTTTAGACACACCACTCAACGCCCCACAGTGTTCACTCGCTACCACACCACCGTGACCTGCTGCGAGATCCAAGGGACATGTACTACAGTAGTAGGGAACGCGAGCGGGATCGCGAACGCCTTAGGGATCGAGATCGGGAGAGGGATCGCGATCGGCTGCACGAGTACGACCTGCGCTACGAGTACAGGGATCGGGAGCGAGAGTTGTACGAGCGCGAAAGAGATCGCGAGCGGGAGGTCGAAAGAGAAAGGTGCGTTGTACTTTCAATATAGTTATACCATATAGTATATAATCCATATACGTATTATCATTCACAGACTGGAATATATAGCACCGCTGTCATTCGAACAAGCGCTGGCTATGGGCCGAACAGGTCGTGTACTGCCATCTCCAGTTCTAAATGGTTTTAAGCCAAAGAGCGGTCTGAACCCTCGACACTCCGATTCGGATGAGGAGGATTGGTGCTAGCAAAGGCTTTGATTGCGATCGCGTAATCGAAAGGATCAGATCTGGGTATAGCATCAGGCCATATGCTCCTCTTTGTCAGCACCAAATTTAGATCACAATTTTGATACGATACGACACAGATACCAGCCCGACCATCAGCAAACCCATCCACATGCACACCAAAAGCCACAGCCACAGCCACACCCACATAGAGAACCACACCTACACCGACACCGAAGGTATGACACGAATGTATCGACACCGAAACTAGGAACAACTAAATCTGATATCAAATTGGCTGGAGTAAGCTTACAGGAATTAAACCCAAATCGACAACCGCAATCGCAACAGAAGCAAGAGCTGGATCATCAAGATGGGCGACTTGAGTGGCTCAGGTGGTGCCGTTTGGGGTCATATCCCCAATCCCCGGTGATGGCATCATTGCCGGAAACCAGAGCAACATCGCCCCAATCCGATATTCAATACATCAGAAATATGAATCTAAAGAGAAAAGAAACCGAAACCGAAACCGGAACAATTGCAATAACACCAAGGACAACTAAAACTGAAGCAATGATATTAAGCGTACCAATTACAATAACGTCCCCATTAGCTATTAAAAAGATATATTCAGATAATGACATTAATTATAATACCGAACGAGATGATGATAATGCTGATGGCAGAGTGGATGAGGATGAAGCAGCAGCACATCGTTATCACCAGCCAGAACTAACCACACCAGATCTACAACACGAGCCACCACTGCAGCAAGATCACCAGCACTATCCGCAGTATTCGTATCATACGCTTTAAGGAGTATTGGATCAAGAACCAGAATCCAGAATTCAGAATCCAGACTCCAGAGTCCAGAATCCATAATCCAGAACCACTAAAAGTGCAACTTTAATTGAAACTGAAACTGAAACGCAAACGGAAACGAGGTGTAAAGATTGTGAGAGAGATTCTATTCCAAAGGGGAGTATTCCCGGAGTAGGGAGACGGAGATATGTAAACAGATTAGAGCTACTATTTGCCTAGAAATAGGAGTAGAACACTTATTGTTAGATATGAATATGATCAAGTGTATTGTACTTTTTTTCTAATGTAAGGACAAGCCTAGACGAAGAGCACATCAAAATGAAACCAATGATAGCGGAACTCCTTCAAGCAGAACACACATAGATCTAGGTCTAAGTGCATAGGAAATATAAATTGTAGGTACTCGCATACATTGTAAGTTATATAGGACATAACTCGAGGAATCAGTAATCTGCAAGCGTTTTTGTCTTGTTTGTATTTAAAGTTAGTAATTGAATTATGTGTATTTAAATGCGACATTTTATTTATTCTATGTACATACCAGATAATTGTAGATATCAAATTTTTGTATGTAATATATTTACCTACGACTACCAACTATTATAAATACCTTCGACAGAACGAACCCGATAGCAAATATTAGCTATAATAGCAACAAATAAGCGCATTTTAGTACCCTACGATTTTTTAGTATTCTGTTATGTATGTATACTTGAGCGAATATTTTTTTTTTTTGTCGACTTATAGACACGTAATGAATTCAAACACAAAACCCAACTACAACCAAGTAACTCAATTATGACCAAGAGTATGTATCTGTAAAATTAGCATTATCCAATGGCATGTGTGTGTGTACAGACTTTAGGAATTTACAATTTACAATTTACAATAGCTTCGTTGTCACATTTCTTCATGAGGAGGGCACGTTCTTTTCACAATGTTTCCCTGTACTCTGTACTCGAAGATAGGTTTATGCTTCTGTTAATGTATTTCCGAAAGTGTTTCGTATGCTGAAATTAGCTCCTCTCAGACTTTCCGATCTGTTGAACAAATTGATGTCCATTTGTATCTATAATCAAAGAACGAAAGCATTGATTTTACAATCGAGCATCTTCAACATAAACATGTGTAGATATAATGCATACACCTCCGGCTCCTCATACTCGAATAGAATGTGTATAATGTGTAAAAATGCAGAGCTCATGGCACATCAAGCGTAA
This sequence comes from Drosophila suzukii, assembly GCF_043229965.1. Taxonomy (NCBI): domain Eukaryota; kingdom Metazoa; phylum Arthropoda; class Insecta; order Diptera; family Drosophilidae; genus Drosophila; species Drosophila suzukii. Next base: position 12,300,538 of record NC_092084.1, on the reverse strand, counting down.
TATATTCAAATATACAACTATATGCATGCACACAGCCCCTCCAACTCACTATAGAAAATGCAGACATCATGTGTATAGATAGACGAATCGTACATGTTGGACGACGGGATATCGAAGAGCGCACAATAATTGTAATTTAAAGAAATGAATCCATAACTTAAGTAAATAATTATAGCAGCTGAGCAGTAATGCGAATTTACACAGCAAATGAACTTACCATTACGTTTATGACGATGACTAGTGGCGTAGATTGCATACGAAGGTAGAAAGAACATTTAGCAAACGAAGTAAATCAAGAATCACTAACTCTTAACTAACTTAACTGGGCTGACTTCAGCTATGTACGATACTTAAATATTAACTGAGCAATACTGAATAGGGAAAACGACTAACCTAGAAGCGATAAACCAAAATATACACTTAAAAAATGGCCAAAATCGCCATTGAATTAAAAATTTCGCCATTAGAATAAATCAATAACACTCTGCCATCACTTAAAAAAGTTTCATTTCTTATCTAAAATAAGGAAAAATAATTTATTTAATGTTTCTTTTAAGCCTCAGGAAATTTTTTAAAGAACCAAAAAGTTGATTTTAGGTTTTGTTAGATTTTAGTTTTAACAGTTTTAAAAGGTCTGAAAATGGGAAGACTTATGTAAATACATTTATGAAATTTTAGTAAATAGTTACAAACGATTCAAGTTGAGATTTGTATGATTTTAGAAGAAAGTTTTTTAAAATATTAGTTATTATTTAATTTGATGGCGATTTTCTAAAGCTAGAAAAAAAGTTTCGAGTGTGAGAAAGGAAACCGAGAAGCGTATTCTTCTATAGTTATTACAGATTAGTTACGGACGCCGACAAACAAGCATTCAAGATATATATACACGCCTACATAGATAAATATACAATAGTTTATAACTAGTCTCGAATAAACAAAAAACCGAATTCCATCGCTTAGGGAAATCAAAGAATCGCCGATATAGAAATTCACACTCCAATTAATTGTAAACACACAGCGCATTACCGAGTGCTGTTGCACGTTGTAATTCCGAGGTTCACTTTTGACTACTTCCAGTAAAAATTTGCCCACGTGGCGAATGTTTCAAGTCCTCAGTCTTAGGCTAAGATCCGATTTTTGACCTTCGTTTGCACTGCTTGCTTAAACATTAAACATTCCAATTCGAATTATTACTAGCGATATCCTCACACAAGTAGAGTTCTTGGAAGGGCAGCTTAGGGCTCATTAGCTCAATTACTACTACTGAATCATTGCCCCGATGCCAAAACTAAAAATTATAAATAAATAATAAAAACAAAACCAAAAAAAAAAAATGACAAAAAAACAAAACAAAAAAAGAACAAAAACCAAAAGAAACGAAACCAAAACCAAAAAAATAGAAATGAGTACAAAATATGAAGATAGTTTACTAATATCGTTTCGATATTAGATGTTTATCCAATCCATCATTGCCTCTAGAGGAACTATTTAGTTAGCTAATAATTATTGGCATACTTGACCATTTCCATTCGATTCGCTTTTAATGCACACGACCTTCGCTTCGTCCTTCAACTTAGGCTCTCTGACCCACTTTACTCCTACTTGTACATTCCTACATACTTATATGGTTAGTTGGTTAGGTGCCAAGTGCAGGGATCAGCATCAACATCATTTTGTCGGGGAAGAACAATTCGGGAACCACGTCCCGCCATTTACCAAACTAAATTTCAAAAAAATCCAAAAAAAAAAAAGTTATATTAATATGACAGTGCTGCTATCGATTGTTCTTCCAGATCCTTGCATTCCTCTCTATCATAAAAAGCATTGTCCGAATATTTTTTGAATACTCCAGATTCAGATTCAGATCTACATAGATGCTTGAAGGCTCGGTGCAAGTTCATTATATTCTAAAGCTGGTAAAACGCAACCATGATGAAGTGCACACAAGGCTGCTGCCGAGCCAATCCCTAAAAAGGTGACCCCAAATGGTGACCCCGAACGGTCCGCTCCCTGTGTTCCCTGTCTCATGTCGTAGGTGGCTTACTTTTTTTAAAAACACTACACATTTATCCCCAACTTTACGATTCGATTGTATATTTTGTTATTTGTTTACTGTCTGGTGTGAACGGTAACATGAAGGAAAAAAAAAATAAAATACATATTTGTAAGTAGATCTGACTTTTTTTTACAAAGCAACCGAAATATAGGATGTGCGAGGAGTAATATGCGAATAGGAAAGGAAATTAATAATAAAAATTAGTTTAAAATTAGAAAAATGTAACTGTTACGGCTAAAATGTAATGATAATACATATACATAAATATATAAAAAAAAGAAAGGATTAATATATAAATATCTTAATTTAATATACTAAGTGAATAAAGCAGTTAAAATAATTACTAAGATACGCTAGAGATAATTAAACTACATTTAATAATTATGTAATTATAAAGATGACTCGTAATTTATATACAAGATATACATACATAAACATATAATAACATAAATACCTGCCTTCAACAAATTTGTTAATAAAACTATTAATACTTTCTTATTTTACATAAAGTAAAGGAATACCATAATAAAAAACATGAAGAAAATAAATGTCAGAAAAATACCACAAAAAATTGCATATTTCGAGTTTTATTTGGAAAATAATATAAAAAAAAAAAATATTTTTGTATTTCAAGAACTTGGGGTAATACTTGTAAAGCCTACGGTTATAATATAATCACGTCAAAAATCATGAATGTATTAAATATGTTTTAAGTTCCGGTTCAAATTCCGGTTGCTATGAAAAAAATATCTTTTGACCTGTTAAAATTGAAAATACAAGTAAGGGAATATCTAGATATGTCCTAGCTTTACGAGCACTATAAAAACCAGATACGAATGGATGATTTATGGCCGATTTAAGTGCTTTAAAACCCCCCTAGAAACGAACAACCCCCGTCAGTCAGAGCTTCCATTATGAGGTCTGTTGAAAAGTGGGTTCCATACTCTCCGTCCTCCAAAGCAGAACAGCTGGGCGAAGAGGTCCGGCTGATTGCTGGTCTCCAGATGGGCTCTAAATCAACCCCCAGGAAGGTTGCCAGTTGCCAGCTGATCAGGGAACATGCGCATTGTGGGCCGATGACCAAAAAAGGCGCAGCCACTGCTGCGAATACATATTGATTTTATGTCGCCCCTACCGCAGTTGTAACAATTGTCAGTTTACAGCTAACAGCTAGCTGGAACCAGCCTCATATTGGCGAAATCGGCAGAGGCACCACCCAAATGGATGGGGCATCGAAATCGGAGGCATAAACTAAATAGTATACAGATACTGGAGGATAGAATGCGAGCACATCACGAACGTAATTGAAGAGACTGACATCAGAATTGTGGCTCGTAAGTGTTTGGCTTCTAGGATCCATTAACCGAATCGGAGGAACAAATATTCAGATATTTCCCTCGAGTGAGTGAGATTTCGCCAGCATGGAGATACCCATTTCGAACATACTACTCCTCTGCCTGATCTTCCTGCTGATCGGCGGGGTGGTGATGATCCTGCTGCAATATCTCATCTTCATCAAGTTCTCAAATTTGCCGGATGAAAGCGAGGAGCAGAAGCAAATGAACGCCAAGTACACCCTGCCATTGGTGAGTATTTGTAATGTGTATGTACCATCAAGACCCCCTGATTACTAATGTACGCCCCTCTTTTGTGTACTTAATTGTAGAACATCAAACAAACCGCACGGAACCTGAAAAGGCTGTCCAACTCGGGAATGGGCGGGGGAGCAGGAGGAGCTGGGGGAGCTGGAGGTGCGGGTAATGGATGTGAGAACCACCAGGAGAGTCTACGGAGAGCCTCGGCCCTCGTCTCGCTTAACTTCGTGATGCAGTTCCTCTTCCACGAGTTCAAGAACTCGAACCGAGTGCGAAAGTGGTTCTACCGCAAGCTGTCCATCGAACTGGACGAACTGATTACAAAGACTACAACCGGAAAGCTACTGGATAAGCTCACGGTGGGTTTTAAACAGTAATAAAAGTGTTAAGAGTATATTTATATTTAACATGTATTGTAAATACCTACCTAGATATCCCTAAAACTTTTAATTCTAACCATTCTCTTTCCTATCTCTTTTACATCGATTCCAGATTAAAGAGCTCGAGTTGGGTGACCAGTTCCCTGACGTCCGGTCCCTTTCCGTGCACAATGTGGAATTGGACAAGGACGAGCAGCGCATCGAGAACCTTGATCTTTTGCTGGACATAAACTACGTGGGCAACTTCACGACTTCCATAGACGCGGACATGGTGCTTGGAAAGAAGGGATCTATAACCCTAAAGGGTGAGTGAATTGAATAAATCCAGATCTCAAAAGTAGACAAGAACAAAATGATCTCAAATTTTGAATATTATCAAGAAGACAAGAAGATTTTTTCCCAAATAACAAAATCGAAACTACTTTTTACAGAAGAATCGTCTAAAAAAACAAAATCAAGACTATTTTCGTTTCGAAACACAAAACATAGACCACAGTTGTCTCAAAAAAACAAAATTGAGAGTACTTTTGTCTCGAAAAACAAAATCAAGAGTACTCTCGGCTTAATTTAAAGAACGTTTTTTTTTGAAAACACACATTCTTTAAATGGAGAAAATTTGATCTTGGCTTTTTTCCGTTCTCAATTTTATTTATAAAATTTGCTAAAACCAAAGCATTACTTAAAATCCAACTTCCTTTGCAGTCAAGCAGCTGTCGGGCATGGCGCGTCTGCAGTTCACGAGGAAGCCCTACACGCACTGGTCAATTAGCTTCCTGGGGGATCCGGAGCTGATCCTGGACATCGAGTCCAAGTACCAGGGCCGCCAGATGCAGTCGAACATAACCAATCTGATCTCGAACCAGATCCGGAAGGCGGTGCGTCGGAAACACACGTTGCCCAACTATAAGCTGCGCTACAAGCCCTTCTTCCACTGGACCGCGGATGATGCCGATGCCGGCGACTGTGACATCCAGCCTAATGGACTGCTCACGGTCAAGCTGGCGGAACTGTCCCGCCTGATGGCCTATCCGGGAGCCATTGAGACTTACTGCACCATCACCCTGGCCCCGGTGCCCTTCATCGAGGCTAATCAGCGGGACAGCCGGAACGTGCTCATCTCGATGGACGTGTTCATCCACAAGGCGAAGAACCAGCAGATCGGTATCGTTTTCAAGCAGAGCGGCAGCCAGGTGGTCCGGATCGAGTCCGTCTTGCCGAATACCCCAGCATGCAAGTCCAATCTGCAGGCCGGCGATGTCCTGGTGGCCATCGAGGGCAGGCCAGTGACCACCATTCAGCAGATTGCCAAGGTGGTCAAGACGCTGCAGGCCACCGTTTTTAGCCTGCGAATCGAACGCATCATTCCCGGCATCATTCGCAATGATGCCATACTGGAGGACTTTGACAAATACGACGATCTCGGGGATCTACCCAATCTTTGTCAGTCGAAGGCGGAAACCGAATCCGAAGCTGCATCACCGGCTGAACCAGTGCCACCCAAGCACCTGGTCGTGAAGCCGAACTTGAGCGGCACTCCCACCAACTCGCCCAAGAAATCCAATCTTATAGCCAAGGCCATCAAGAAGACCATGAGTCGAGATGCCGGTGACAAGGACAAGGATCGTGACAAGGATAAAGACAAAGATAAAGATCGGGACAAGGACAAGGAGAAGGATAAGGAGAAAGTCAAGGACGAGGCGGAGGAGCCGGTCAACTACTTCTACCAGCACTCCACCATCGACTGTCCCTTCAGCCCACTCATCCACATGGACGACGTGTGCAGCTTCCAGTTGGACAACTCCAGTCGCTTCCTCAACGTCTGCGTCTTCGGCAAATCAGCCGGCGAGAGTGTCCTCCTGGGGTACAACAACGTCCAGATCGGTCAGATCCTGGTCGAGTGCTCCGAAACCAGTCTGAACCAGTGCCTCAAGCAGATTAGTCTCAATCCGGCATCGCTACAGGCTGTGTAGGTGTTCTTCTCCATTTCACTCGTATATCCTTTTCATTTGTATCTCATTTTACAGGAAGATGCATCCTCTGTCCAATCAGTCCGGCTTTAATCCAAATCTCTGCTTTGGCGACATCTTGTTTGGTTTCTCCTGGATGGGTAATCCCAATTTGACGGTGGGCAATGGCTCCCTCAAAAGCAGCTCCAGCCCCAAGTCCCAATCTCAGACTAGGTAAGCTACCATTTCTGGGTTAAATAATGCAATATACCACTAATTTTCGTAATACCTAAAAATTCAGAGCCGAGCGAGTGGCACCGGAGGATCAGTCCCATGAGACGGCGTTCCTGAAGCTGACCACCACCTCAGGGGAAAACTCCACATCCATCGACTCCTCGAGTGCGGCGACTGGCGTTCCCAGGGCCCATGACTTTGTGAGGACCCATTTCAATCGGGCCACCCAGTGCGACTTCTGCGGCAAGAAGATCTGGCTGAAGGACGCCATGCAGTGCCAGGAGTGCTCTATGTCGTGCCACAAGAAGTGCATAGTCAAGTGCCAGATGGCCACCGTCTGTGGTCCAGTGGACTGTTCCGGTTCCACTGCGACGATGGCCAGCCGGCCGGAGTTCACCATTACGCAGGCCGACAATCCGGAGATCCTTGACGGATCCTCCACCACTGGTTCGGCACCTTTGGACGAGACTTCGGCGGGAGCAGCGTCGTCGGCGACGTCGGCATCTGGCGGGGATCAGTCCCAGATCCAGACCCCGACCGCAGCTGGCCTGGATGTGCACAGGTCCAGTATCACCGGCATGCTGGCTCAGGGTATCAAGCGGCAGGCGAGCAACCTGGACATTCCCGGCATTGTGTCCTCGCTGACTGGCAGTGGGCAGCAGATGAACTCCAAGAGCCTGCCCCCCAGTCCCCAGCACACGCCATCGCGGTGAGTTTGAAGAACCTACTCTTCCATATAGTAGTCCATATGATATTTATTCATACACTCATCTCTCAGATTTTTATAAATCATACATAATAAGAACTCTTCATGTTGATCCTGAAATAATTATAATACTTTCTGCATGTCTATAACGATAAAATATAAATGATCCGCCATTTATTGTAATGACAAGTATGTAAAAGTAAGGAAAGATCATAAAGACCCCTTTAAAAGAACAATATGAATTTGAAAACAATTTTTATAATTAATTAAATTAGTTGCCCAAGTTCTTTTTTGTTTTACTGAGATCCTCATACTTTCAATATCTTACAGAAAATCATCGATAGTGGAAGATGCGGCCACTGGACTGCACCAGAATCCCTTCGAGAGCGTCACCCAGCACCTGGAGGCTCTGCCATTGGACTGTCCAGAACTCAGCTTCGAGCAGGTGATCGTCATCACCGAGCCCATCATTCGGCACACCCGCAACGAGGATTTGATGAACCTGGCCAAGAGCACCAGCAAACATTTATACGTTGGCTTCCCGCCCGACGAGCGAGTGGCCAAAATAAACGAGTTGGTAAGTGGAAAGTTAAAGAGGGGTCTTTATTAATATCATTATCTATATTAATAACTGTAACAATATCTTTATCAAATATATCAATATATGTATTCATATCTATCTTTATCAATATCTGTATCAATATCTATAGCAATATATCTATATCTACATCAATATCTATATCAACACTTATATTAGTATCTTTATCAATATCTATATCATTACCTATATCAATATCTATATCAATACATGTATCTTTATCTATATCAAAATTTATATGTATATATTTGTATCAATATCTATATTAATATCTATATCATTACCTACTTCTATATCTATATCTTTATAAATATCTTTATCAATATCTATATCCATATCTATATCCATATCTTTTTTATATCAATATCTATTTTGGTATCTATATTCATATCTATAGCAATATCAGATATTATCAATATCTACAAATATATATATCAATATCTATATTCATATATATATCTATATCTTTTTATTTATCAATATCTGTCAATATCTTTTTATATATAAATTGAAATTTATATCAATATCTATATATATCTATATCAATACCTTTATCAATATCTATATTCATATCCATATCTATATCCATATCCATATCCATATCCATATCCATATCCATATCTATATCAATATCTATATCCATATCTATATCAATACAATATATATCCATATCTATACCTTCCCTGCAGCTTACAAAACTGAAAGTGGCTCTGGATGCCGAAACCGAGGGCTACACCCAAATGAATGATGCCGAGAAGGCCACGGAGTCGTCGCCCTGGAAATCGGACAGATCGGATGAGCGGGTCCAGGCCCTCAGCATCATTATGCTGTATCTGTGCACGGGTCTCCAGCATGCCCAGGGAGTGGTCCTGCAATAGAGTACTTGGGATGGAGCGGGCCCTACGTCTTGGGTCTATGAAATGTCAATGGCTAAATACTTGTGTATTCGGTGAACTCGTACATAATCTTAAGTAGTAGACTGGAAATGTGTTAGTGAACTTATGGGCATTTTTAATTCGTGTTGTGGCATACTTACCTAGAAGTATTTCAATTTTAGCCATTTGTTTCAATCGAAATACGCTTATTTGTCAGTTTTGAAACCGATTTGTACATACATAATATTGGGATTAACCCAAAATCAATACAAAACATCAATGGTATCTATAGAGTTCAAACATGTGTTTTGGCGAATAAAAATTTTTAACCAAAATTTCCTTAGGTTCTTTCACATTTTTGACGATATTTAATTATTGTTTTATAGCTAAATTTATGTGTATAATATATATAAATAATAGAATACAAAAACATCATGTGTGCAAATTAAATTGATCATTTTTGACGTTGATTTAAATATTTTTGGTTAGTTTTTGAGTGGACTAGATGAATTTCCGGTTAAAAATGATTAAGGTAAGTTATATTTAATAAAATTAAATTAAATATAATATAGTGTCATGTGAGTTTAAAAGAGCAAGGTTACTCACTTAAAAACAAAGTATGTTTACGTGGAAATGACGTGTCGACTATAGGAACTTCCGGACCAAAGGAACTGAGAACGACGGATGCGTAAAAGTCGGTTCTATAAGTACGATTCAAGGTGTATTATTTCGAGCGGTCTATACGCGCTGCATCACTCTCTCCTTTTGTATTGAACTTTTACACTTTTCCGTAGCCAGAAGAAGCTTATTGGCAAGAGAAGGAACGACTGTTTATATCAGGGGCTATTGCTCTTCAGATGACAAGACACTTTGTTTCGAGGCTCTTCTTAATTAAACATCGAACCACTTATCAAAACTAAAAATTCTATCAATAACACATTATAATAACATTAAAAATAACATCATAAAGATTCTATTTACCTTTAATCCCTTGAAAAACCTTGATTAAACAGATTGACAGATTGTAATATTTTAAGATATACTAAAGGGTAGTGCGGTATTCGAAACACACTTTTCGAATTTTCGTATGGATAGAAAAGCTTTTCATAACTTTAAAGAAAGTGCAATGTGCTTTCTTGGGAGCTTGTAGCTTTTGACAGCTCTCTACGATATCTTGGAATTACTTTTATTCTCCATGGGGACACAAGATAATGGGTAGAATAGCCTTGGCGACCTTGAAATTGACCATTATCTTAAATAAGTAATAATTTTTACGTCTTATATTATATTTACATATATTACATGGAAATTCGGTGTTCAAAATGACGTGTTTTGAGTGGAAAGAAACAGCGAACGGCTGATGCGTAAAAGTCGGTTCTATAAGTATGTTGACCGCTTTACACAGATATCACTGGTTAACAAAATGTGGATGAATTCAAGGAGAGGCAAAATGTGATCAAAATGGGCTAAATAAAACAAAAGATTTAAAATAACTATGGGTATCTCTATTAAAAAGTGAAATAAGCCTTGAAAAAAGATATTTGTATGGAACATTTATAGGTCTAAACATTTAAATCGATTGGAAAACTTTGAATTTACTTTCTTGTTAAGTAGTGCAATGTGCGATCCTCTCTCTCTGCATTGAACTTTTACACTTTTCCGCAGCTAGAACAAGCTCATTTTATTGGCAAGAGAAAGAAGGACTGTTTATATCAGAGGCTATTGCTCTTATGATGACAAGACAGTTTGTTACGATGCAGCTATACTCTTTAGAAGGGGTTAAGTGGGTTAAGTATTCCAGTTTGTTTTATATAATTTAAAACCAAAATTTTAAAAATAAGAGGAAGTATTATTTTTCTATCTTTTTAAGGAAATTAAAGGATCTTAGGACCTATTTTTGAAGAAAGATGTTTAAGTTAAAGTTTCAAAGTAAAGTTTTCAATTTTTTAAAGTTTTTTGTGGGGTATAGAATTTTAGTATTATTTTAAGCTTTTCAGATATTTAAAAAATATTCTAAAATTTAGTTATTCCAGAATATGAGATATATCTTGTCCAGTTATCATCTCGTAAAGGGAAAGATTAGATCATGTAGAACTAGCATGGTCATTTCCCTTATGTTCTCTCTCTTGAAAGTGTAAATATCCTTCACGATCAAAAACATAGAGTATCTCTGGTTCGGAGTGCCTTCAATTCTCCCAAATTGTGTGTTATTATTTTTGTTTTTCTTCCCATTTTACTTTTCATTTGTTTTGTTATGCGCAGCTTTTCTTTCTTCTTCGTGCTATAAAAACCGAAAGTAAAAAGCATTTTCAATATTTCAATGCGGAAGAGAGTCACGTTCAGTTGGCTTGCGAAGTGGCTCGCGTTTAAAAAATCCAAATAATAAGAAAAATATCTTCAACTTACAACAGTGATTGAAAATATATATCTAAATTTTTTTCAAGTGATTACCCAGTGAGACAAAGGCAATTTAATTAACACCTATCGGTAAAGATAGAAAATAAAGATATACATTAAAGATGCGGCCTTTTGGCAACGATATAACAAACATCCCTACCAACAATGGTAATGGTAATAATGGCAACAACGATCCCAACGATGGTAATGACAATCGGAATAATGGCAACCGTAGCAGCAACCTCTCCAGTGATGATACAGAGGAATCTGGGATATCGGATGATCCGAGCATACCACCCCATATAGCCAGGATCGGTGGTATAGGAACCTTTCCACCGATCGCCGGACAGGGTGTCATTCGGGTGGTTCAGCGGTGTGAGGATGCCAAGGAGAACCACAAGCTAGGTAAGCAAATGGTGACCCAGAACAACCAACCCACCCACTCACTTTTTTTTTGTTTGAGGCGCAGTTGCAACTAGACGGTTGCGAGTTCGGGTTCTCCTTGTTCCATCTATAGGTCGTAGTATGGACAATTGGCCATTAGCCAATTTCAGTTATTGCGCACTGACTTCCCCCATGCAAAAGCAACAAAATTGTTTATAATCGAGGGCCTTCCCGCCTGCAAAACACACCCCGTTCGAAAAATTGCCACAGAAAGTGCGTTGTATTGTATTATATGTGTATATTCCGAAAGTTCTTAACAAAGAAAGGTACTTATCAATGGGCCAGATAGGTGGGGGTGGTAATAATTACCCAGACATTGGCCCCCAAGTGATTTCATTCTACGATTCTCTGATACGCAGGTTGTGTTGCTCACAGATTTGCAATCATGGTAGTTGTAAAATTGCAGATATCTGCAGATGACGTCTAAACTCTCTTAGATTTAAAAATAAACAGTCATCAAGTACACATGATGAACTACATTTTAAATAATAGTATTAACAGAAATAGTAAATATATTATTGGCAACATTTAATGATTTTCAATGACGAAAATGCTTTAGTCAGACAACCATTTCCCAAACAAAAATTGTAATGGTCTTTGTTTTTACACTAAAAAAAGTATTCTAATTTAATACATATTTTAGATACATTTTATAAATACAATAGCAAATATTTCTTAAATGACAATAGAACACATTTACCTATTACGCTGTAAATTAGTTTTTCTAGTTTTAGTATTTTTTTTATAAAAACAGAGCAGTCTGAAATTAAATAAATCTGGTACAAAAAATGTAAAGGTTTTTATAATTCAAAAATATATATTTATTTTATTGAAAGGCTTGAAATTTTTAAATATATTTTTTGAATATTTTAAAATCAGGAAGTAATCTGCATCATAAAATCGAAATGGCGTTTCTGGAATAATTTCATCATATTGTTTTGATCATTTGTGTTTTTGTTTTGAAAACATTCACATAATATATGGGAACACTCTTTACTTTGTATTGTAAATTAATGTTTTCGTGAGAACACCAATATTATTTTGTTATTATACTATTATAGTGTGGACAGACGCAATTTCCGCGAAATAAACAATCTTATACTCTCCGAATATCCGAAAAAGCTCTCGCGATCGCTGGTGACTCACGTATATTATATAGGGAATACAGAGAGGCCCCATATCGTCGCTCTTTTCGCATAATAAGTTGCGTGCGCAGATGGGGAAATGCCGTGTTTATATTTAGGCCGTTCCATTCACGTGCTCAGTGTAGACCAAGTGGGTTGTGAGCCAACGAGGAAACAAAGGGGAAATATATGGTATAAGTCCATTGATAAGGTTGTTAGCTATCGGTTATAGTACCAACTGATTGCATGGAAACTTGGTGATGGCGCACTTGGTGGTGAAGGTGATTGAGCGTTGTGAAAATGCCAATGAAAACGCTAATTTAGGTGAGAGTTCTGAGAAATCAATGTTTATATCTAAAAGTGTATATACATACATATATGGAATAAAAGAGCTAGTGTTCTGCCATCTGTTTAAAGCTTTTCGATAGCCAAAAGCTGTTTTATAGCTGAATTTGTTGTTTATGTTTCATAATTATTATTATTCGCACTCTTTCAGATCTTTCGAGCTGTGAACTAATGCAGATACCAGATGCAGTCTATCATTTAATGCGAAACACAGAGCTGGTGACCTGCAATCTCAGTGGCAACGTGCTGAAAAGCGTTTCACCAAAGTTTTCGCAAAAGTTCAGCACCATCACAGGTGGGTTCTCAAGCAATAATATATATACATAAACAAAATATACAATATATATAACCCTTGCAGATCTTAATCTTTCACACAACAAACTCTCGAGGCTGCCAGAAGAATTCGCCAGCTTGACCGCATTGACCAAGCTGAATATCTCAAACAACTCCTTCATCGTCCTACCACAAGTAGTCTTTAAGCTTCAGAGTCTTGCCAGTCTGGATGCCCAGCACAATGCCATATTGGGTAAGTCTTTGGACTTAAGACCCCCTGTATTCCATCTTATCAATGATAAAATATCTAATCACATCAGAAATCGATACGGATGAGGCTATAGCCAGTGACTGCTTGGCCCTGGTCGATCTTCGTAATAACCCGCTGAGCAGAAACTGCAGACGCAAGCTGCAGGACTTCAAGACCTCCTTCCGCCTTGAGATCTCCAAGGATGTCGAAGAAGACTGGTAATCAGATGGACGTCCATCCCATTTCCAACACACAAAGAACAAATCTCTCGTTATCTCGGAAGAGAGCGCCCTAAACGGCCCTCCTTCATCTTATTTATTCTGTTTATAAATTTATATATTTATCAAAAACACTCAATTGTTATGAATTTTACGCGGAATTACTCTTGGAAATATGATAAGAAGTGGAAAGGGTGCATATCTAAAATCCACGTATGCACACGACATTTTTATGGCGAAAAATAGGGTTCAGATTTTGGTCAAAAATACGAGATTCAGATTTTAGTCGAAAATGCGACTTTTCTTTCCGGTTTTTCAATCTTAGTTTGGCCAAATCAAGGCGTACAGCTAAAAGACCGACTGTTTTGAACAGCTTGCTAGAAATGCTAACGATCCCCATCATTTAAAAGAAAATTTATTTTTTGACCAGTTTTCGCATTTTTTGTAAGGGGTTACATCACTTTTTTTGCGAAAAATGGCAAAAATTAAAATTTTTTAGGTTAGAGTGTCAATGGATTGGAAATTAAGCAACGAGCACGACGAGGTATGACATTCCTGGTTCTGACTTTTATTTTTCATTTGGGAGCCAAAAAGCGGCATTTTTAGGGCGAAAAAATAGGCTTCAGATTTTGGTCAAAAATACGAGATTCGGATTTTAGTCGAAAATGCGACTTTTCTTTCCGGTTTTTCAATCGTAGTTTGGCCAAATCAAGGCGTACAGCTAAAAGACCGACTGTTTTGAACAGCTTGCTAGAAATGCTAACGATCCCCATCATTTAAAGGAAAATTTATTTTTTGACCAGTTTTCGCATTTTTTGTTTTCACTTTTTTTGCGAAAAATGGCAAAAATGTAAATTTTTTAGGTTAGAATGCCAATGGATTGGAAATTAAGCAACGAGCACGACGAGGTATGACATTCCTCGTTCTGACTTTTATTTTTCATTTGGGAGCCAAAAAACGGCATTTTTAGGGCGAAAAAATAGGCTTCAGATTTTGGTCAAAAATACGAGATTCGGATTTTAGTCGAAAATGCGACTTTTCTTTCCGGTTTTTCAATCGTAGTTTGGCCAAATCAAGGCGTACAGCTAAAAGACCGACTGTTTTGAACAGCTTGCTAGAAATGCTAACGATCCCCATCATTTAAAGGAAAATTTATTTTTTGACCAGTTTTCGCATTTTTTGTAAGGGGTTACATCACTTTTTTTGCGAAAAATGGAAAAAATGAAAATTTTTTAGGTTAGAATGCCAATGGATTGGAAATTAAGCAACGAGCACGACGAGATAAGACATTCCTCGTTCTGACTTTTATTTTTCATTTGGGAGCCAAAAAACGGCATTTTTAGGGCGAAAAAATAGGGTTCCGATTTTGGTCAAAAATACGATATTCAGATTTTAGTCGAAAATGCGACTTTTCTTTCCTGTTTTTCAATCGTAGTTTGGCCGAATCAAGGCGTACAGCTAAAAGACCGACTGTTTTGAACAGCTTGCTAGAAATGCTAACGATCCCCACCATTTAAAGGAAAATTTATTTTTTGACCAGTTTTCGCATTTTTTGTAAGGGGTTACATCACTTTTTTTGCGAAAAATGGCAAAAATGTAAATTTTTTAGGCTAGAATGCCAATGGATTGGTAATTAAGCAACGAGCACGACGAGGTATGACATTCCTCGTTCTGACTTTTATTTTTCATTTGGGAGCCAAAAAACGGCATTTTTAGGGCGAAAAAATAGGCTTCAGATTTTGGTCAAAAATACGAGATTCGGATTTTAGTCGAAAATGCGACTTTTCTTTCCGGTTTTTCAATCGTAGTTTGGCCAAATCAAGGCGTACAGCTAGTTTGGCCAAATCAAGGAGTACAGCTAAAAGACCGACTGTTTTGAACAGCTTGCTAGAAATGCTAACGATCCCCATCATTTAAAGGAAAATTTATTTTTTGACCAGTTTTCGCATTTTTTGTAAGGGGATACATCACTTTTTTTGCGAAAAATGGAAAAAATGAAAATTTTTTAGGTTAGAATGCCAATGGATTGGAAATTAAGCAACGAGCACGACGAGGTATGACATTCCTCGTTCTGACTTTTATTTTTCATTTGGGAGCCAAAAAAAGGCATTTTTAGGGCGAAAAAATAGGGTTCAGATTTTGGTCAAAAATACGAGATTCGGATTTTAGTCGAAAATGCGACTTTTCTTTCCGGTTTTTCAATCGTAGTTTGGCCAAATCAAGGCGTACAGCTAGTTTGGCCAAATCAAGGAGTACAGCTAAAAGACCGACTGTTTTGAACAGCTTGCTAGAAATGCTAACGATCCCCATCATTTAAAGGAAAATTTATTTTTTGACCAGTTTTCGCATTTTTTGTAAGGGGATACATCACTTTTTTTGCGAAAAATGGAAAAAATGAAAATTTTTTAGGTTAGAATGCCAATGGATTGGAAATTAAGCAACGAGCACGACGAGGTATGACATTCCTCGTTCTGACTTTTATTTTTCATTTGGGAGCCAAAAAACGGCATTTTTAGGGCGAAAAAATAGGGTTCAGATATTGGTCAAAAATACGATATTCAGGTTTTAGTCGAAAATGCGACTTTTCTTTCCTGTTTTTCAATCGTAGTTTGGCCAAATCAAGGCGTACAGCTAAAAGACCGACTGTTTTGAACAGCTTGTTGGAAATGCTAACGATCCCCATCATTTAAAGGAAAATTTATTTTTTGACCAGTTTTCGCATTTTTTGTAAGGGGTTACATCACTTTTTTTGCGAAAAATGGCAAAAATGTAAATTTTTTAGGTTAGAATGCCAATGGATTGGAAATTAAGCAACGAGCACGACGAGGTATGACATTCCTCGTTCTGACTTTTATTTTTCATTTGGGAGCCAAAAAACGGCATTTTTAGGGCGAAAAAATAGGCTTCAGATTTTGGTCAAAAATACGATATTCAGGTTTTAGTCGAAAATGCGACTTTTCTTTCCTGTTTTCAATCGTAGTTTGGCCGAATCAAGGCGTACAGCTAAAAGACCGACTGTTTTGAACAGCTTGCTAGAAATGCTAACGATCCCCACCATTTAAAGGAAAATTTATTTTTTGACCAGTTTTCGCATTTTTTGTAAGGGGTTACATCACTTTTTTGCGAAAAATGGCAAAAATGTAAATTTTTTAGGCTAGAATGCCAATGGATTGGTAATTAAGCAACGAGCACGACGAGGTATGACATTCCTCGTTCTGACTTTTATTTTTCATTTGGGAGCCAAAAAACGGCATTTTTAGGGCGAAAAAATAGGCTTCAGATTTTGGTCAAAAATACGAGATTCGGATTTTAGTCGAAAATGCGACTTTTCTTTCCGGTTTTTCAATCGTAGTTTGGCCAAATCAAGGCGTACAGCTAGTTTGGCCAAATCAAGGAGTACAGCTAAAAGACCGACTGTTTTGAACAGCTTGCTAGAAATGCTAACGATCCCCATCATTTAAAGGAAAATTTATTTTTTGACCAGTTTTCTCATTTTTTGTAAGGGGTTACATCACTTTTTTTGCGAAAAATGGCAAAAATGTAAATTTTTTAGGCTAGAATGCCAATGGATTGGAAATTAAGCAACGAGCACGACGAGGTATGACATTCCTCGTTCTGACTTTTATTTTTCATTTGGGAGCCAAAAAACGGCATTTTTAGGGCGAAAAAATAGGCTTCAGATTTTGGTCAAAAATACGAGATTCGGGTTTTAGTCGAAAATGCGACTTTTCTTTCCGGTTTTTCAATCGTAGTTTGGCCAAATCAAGGAGTACAGCTAAAAGACCGACTGTTTTGAACAGCTTGCTAGAAATGCTAACGATCCCCATCATTTAAAGGAAAATTTATTTTTTGACCAGTTTTCGCATCACTTTTTTTGCGAAAAATGGAAAAAATGAAAATTTTTTAGGTTAGAATGCCAATGGATTGGAATTTAAGCAACGAGCACGACGAGGTATGACATTCCTCGTTCTGACTTTTATTTTTCATTTGGGAGCCAAAAAACGGCATTTTTAGGGCGAAAAAATAGGCTTCCGATTTTGGTCAAAAATACGAGATTCGGATTTTAGTCGAAAATGCGACTTTTCTTTCCGGTTTTTCAATCGTAGTTTGGCCAAATCAAGGAGTACAGCTAAAAGACCGACTGTTTTGAACAGCTTGCTAGAAATGCTAACGATCCCCATCATTTAAAGGAAAATTTATTTTTTGACCAGTTTTCGCATCACTTTTTTTGCGAAAAATGGAAAAAATGAAAATTTTTTAGGTTAGAATGCCAATGGATTGGAAATTAAGCAACGAGCACGACATTCCTCGTTCTGACTTTTATTTTTCATTTGGGAGCCAAAAAACGGAATTTTTAGGTCTAGAAATGCTAACGATCCCCATCATTTTAAGGAAAATTTATTTTTTGACCCGTTTTCTCATTTTTGTAACCTGTGCTCACCCATTACTTTATTGGATTTAAAAATTATTTTTTGACCAATGCTCGCATTTTTAAGAAAAAGTTAATTTTTTTTTGCTAATTGAATTTCTTATAGCTGGTAACAAAAGCTTAAAGTCCACAAAGTTGTTCCAAAGCTCGGCAAAGAGAATCGGAGCTTAAGAGAGTAGGGATCGTTAGCATATTAAAAGGTACACTTAGAAAAAAGATAACATTCACATTCAATTATTAAAATTTCAGAATGCTTTCAATTATATAAATTATGACCTATTTATGTATTAATTAAATTAAATTTGCTCAACTTGCATATACTTATTTACACCACATATTATTGTTCCCGTTTATACATTTTGAGTGACTCAGCTTAGCTATCTATTACCAATTGTATTTTTTTCTCTGTACGCAACAGGTTTTGGCGACAGGGCGAGAGATGGCCAGAAGGCGCTCTCAATTTGGGGTTCCAAAACCAAAGCCAAAACCAAAACCAAAACCCACCGCCGAATAAGCCAGCTCGTCTTGCATCGCTGAGCCAGCAAAGGTGAACGAGGCTTAAACCGAAACCCGAACTTAAATTGCGTTAGCACGAGAAAGAGAGAGACAGGGAAGATTACTTTCCAGTGCTGAGCCCTGTATAATTTTAGAAGCCAAATCGCAGCAACACTGAAGAAAATGTTAAGATAGGATTGACTTTTTAAACTTTTCGTTACATATCAGTATTTATTTAAGAAGTAGATAATATAAAATTACAGGAATAAAGATCAACATATGATAAATTATTATAATATCATAGAGATATGAAAAATATGTCTATTTCAACAATTAATATTAAGTAAATGTTAAATTAAAGGTATAAAGATACTTTTCGTTACATATTAGTATCTATTTGATATATGCATAACATAAAGTTGTAGAAATAAAGATCATATGATAAAATATTATGATATCATAGAGATATAAAAATACCAAGAACTGTTTCAACTATTATAGATGAGTGGGTAATATAAAAGTATAGGAATAAGTACAGTTTTCGTTACATACTAGGATCTTTTATGTGAATTATGTGTAAAAATATTATAATATTATAAGAATATAGATCAACATATAATAAAATATTATAATATTATAAGATATCATCTTAGTGATATGAAAAATAGTAATATGTTTAGTACCTATTTGATATGTAGGTAATATAATATTATAAGAATATAGATCAACATATAATAAGGTATTATGATATCATAGTGAAATAAGTAAGTATTTTTTATTTGTGTACCAAGAACTGTTGCAACTATTATAGCCAGGCCACCATCTCTAGAGAGCCAGAGAGCCAGGTGGGCTGGCAACTGGGGAGGCAACGTATTGATAAGTGCCCGGAGACCCAGCCTCAACTTGGCTCAAAAGCTGTGGGCCAGCTTTCCAGATTCGCGAGCGGCCAAAACAGTCGCCAGCCAGTAATCCACTAGAGCGCGTTCGGGCACGGACCAGTGTTAGAGACAAGTCTGGTCTCAGATCACAAAACTCAACACAAATAATTCGGCATTTAGTAATAATTTGAAAAAAACCCCAACCAGACGTCGGAATCGCGACTCAAACGGAAAAAGTATATACCAACGTTTTATTTGTTTTGTTTAAACCTTTTAGTTTTGTTTGTTTTTTTTATTTTGTATACCTATTTCCCGTAAATCACTTGCGAAAGCTCTTCTCCTCTGCGTGGCCAATTTGAATGGTCGATTTGGCTAACAAACAACTTTTGTGATTTCCTGTGACTTTTTTCTTTTTGTTTAAGTGTTTTTAAAGTTTTACATATATACTGATCTATGGTTTAACGATTTGGGATACTGGTAAAATTCAAAAGGCCTTTTCATTCTGTGAATTAAGTAGTGTTACTAACTGGTAAGGATGCAACAACAAAAAAGTGTTATAAATATTGATTATGATAATGATGACCCATTAATACTACAAACACGCATTTGTTGAAGTTTTTAATTCCACGCCATCTGGGTTAATAAATGCAACTGTGTTAATAAAATGAAATAACACACTGCACAGCAACTAAAATGTGTGATGCATTCAAATAGCATTGACAGTCGAGAGGTGTGACACTTTATCGAGTGATGCCTTCTGGGTATTGAATTTAAATCATCGATCTTCCAGGAATTTTCGCCTTACTAACCGAGTGGAATTCAGTTTCCAATAGAACAAATATTACAATTTCGGATAAAGAACACAAAGTGCGGTCAAGTGGACGGTGGCGCCCTGTTCCCAATTGCAGGCCCATTCACAAAAGAACCAATCTTTGGCTTTCCCCCACAAAAAGAAAAAAGGTACAGTAATCTCCTGGCAGAATAAATTGCTTTTTATTCTGATCCGAGAAAGTTTCACTCAATTGTATCTGATCGTGTGCGGAAGTGTGGCAGAGTGGAGAGTTCTCATCGCCTTGATGATTTCATCAAATTTAATTGTTATCTCCATCGTGACGTCTGCCTTTTGTAAATGGAAGCTACTGCTTTCCTAATGCTTTTGGTTCCCCAACATGAATGCGATTTGGGTTTTTTGAGGGGCCTAATGCACTTTGCATTATCTTGGTAAATTTCACTAAGATTTTGTGGCCAAGATATAATAACATACCATTCTTAAGTATCCCCAAACCACTTTAAATTCTTGAGCATACTTTTTTTCTGATTGTCATGAGCAAGCAATTCTTGGAACTATAGCTTATAAGAGGGATTAAGTCACTTCAGGTTGACTTCAGAAAAATTTAATATATCATGTTCTATCATATTCATATGAGATCATTAGATATTAAGACAGTTAGGACACCACCTTTGAGGTAACTTCATATATGTGATTGTTCCTTTAGGATTGGGATTAGTTAAATATATTTTATGTGATGTAGATTTGAGAAGAGTACTATATATACTATATATTTATATACTTAAATATTTATAATGCACTTTAATATACCCTATACCTAAGGTAAGACTTGTGTCAGGCAAGAATATACATAGGTACTTAAGTAGATCCCCAGTACTGATTGTAAGCGAATAGGTATAGGTATAGGTATTCATGGTTAATGCGTGGGTATCGCCCAGTTGGAATGCTGTCGAAACGCCGCCATAGAAGCTGTTGTTTTCCAGAGCTTGAGCACCGAACACTGAAAACTGAGCACCGAACACTGAACAGTGTCTCCGAAGCTTACGCATGCCGATGAGGCAAGCTCGCTGTGGGTGGGAGCGAGAGGGAGCGAGTAGAAAGAGAGGGAGATGGCTTAATAAGCGCACAGCGCATGCGCAGCCCGAGTTCGCGATACATACCTGACATACACCGAGAAAAACCTATGGTATTCGATTATTAGATGCATGCAAGCATGTAAATCGAACTAAAGAGTTAGAAGTTAGTTTGACGTATGAATTCTACAACAACCAGAAGCAATTCTTCAACTTCTCTAACTGGTATTTCTATGCTTTTTAAAAAAAACCTCTTTTAAAAAATATATTTTTAAAGCATCTAAATTAAACTTCAACTGGGAGTCATGGGATATTTTAAAGAAATTTAAAAAAACCTGATGTTAATGAACCAATTCTTTTCTTATACATAAGTCAGTAATATAAATGGGTATCCTATTCAGTTTCAAACATATTTTTATAACATCTACAAATAACATTTTATGACCGAATTTTAAAGAACCAATTCCGTTTTATACATAAGACAATAATAGAGATGGATACTCCATTGAGTTACAGTTTTAATGCTTTTCTGGCGAGGTGATAGAATATATTACATTATATTATATATTTTCCCAGTGCATTCGTATTTCAACTGGTACTCATACCTTGGCAACTCTCAGTCGTCGCGTAATCATTAAACCATAGCTCGGATCTGGTGGGACGGGGCGGAGTGTTGTGCTGGGCTCTGTTGTGTTGTGTTGTGGAGTAAGTTGGAGCGACCAGGGGTATTTGAGACCCGGAGCGAGCAACAAGTCAAAATACCAGTTTTTTCCGAGCGACAAAGCGAACCTATCTATAGATACCTTTTGGTGTGAGAGTGTTGGTTTTGCTGTGACTGTGCCTGTGAAGCTGCATACAAAAGATACTTACCTACCTGTACATTCAAACAAACATATTCGGATCTGTAAAGGTGTATATATAAACATACATACGACGATCTTAGATGTGTGTGCCAAAATTTTCTTACATGCGAAAGAACACTAATCCAATTAATTGTGAATATTTTCGCGACTCCAGGTACACCAAAAATAAAACAATAGTTATTACGACTTTCCGGTGCAAATGAAAAAGTTACATAAAAAGTTTCTTTATCTGGGATTATTTACTAAAAAAGTTTATCTTTTCATGAATCTTGAATTGGGTCTTAGGGAAATATATGTTAGTTCCAATATTATTTGTATAAAATAACAGATTTTATAAAATACCATTTCGAAATGAGTTTTTGCCTTGGCATATATTGAAAGTGAAAAAGAATTACATCATTAAATGCTTCAAGAAATAAAAATATTCAATAAGTTGTAATATAATATTTTATGTTTATATTTTATAATATAATAGCTACTAATTTCTAACATTTGTAAACACTTACATAAACTGGCAGCTGCATTTTTACAATTAACACCTTTTATGAGCACGAACTCTGTTACTTAATAAAAATGCTAACTAACTAAAATAAATTTAAAATGTAGGAAAGACTTTTGTTTAACAAACTTTGATGGGTTTTGTAGATAAAATATTTTTCTTTCTCACACACTCATCTTTAAGTAAATAAAAAAGCCTATAGCACTTATGTCTGACTCATTGCATTTTTTACAATTGAATCAACATCCGTCCTAAGCAACATCAGCTTATAGGACCTTAGAATATTTTCATTGCTATGCAATTATCTGCTGAATATTAAAAGCTTTACAATATAGAATTTGTATTAGCTTTTCTAACAAAAAAACACAACATTTTAAAGATCAGAGTTTAGAAATAATATACCAAGTTTCCGAAACTGAAAGCGGCTTTCCGGTGAAACCAAAAACAAGTTCTTTTCGCATTTTTAACCAGATCGGTGACTCATGCGAGTGATAACAGAGTTTGTCTATTGAAACGTGACAACAACCTTGACAAGTACATATTTCCAGTGCAGAAATGCAGGCTGGCTGCTGAATCGAGCGGCGGCAACAGGATTTTGGCCCAGGTGCACTATAATACCAGGCCATAAAGTTACCTTGCCAGGGCCCTGGCTAAAATTCGCTCCTACGTGCCCCCAAGTATCTGTATCTGAATTTGTATCTGAATCTGAATCGGTGCGGTGTGTTGGTTGGCTGGCTGGCTGAAAAACCCGTTCTTGCAAAAAATGGTAAGCTTATATATCGAGTAGAGTTTTAGCCAAGTGGCTGCTGGTTTTGCTATACTTTTGCCGTTGTCTGGCTGTCTTGAACTGGCTTTGCTTTTGCTTTGCTTTTGCCTTGCTTTTGCTTTGCTTCTGCTCGGCGTCTGCTTTGTCGCAATGCAGTCGGGAGATCCGCTTCAAGGCGACTGCCTGACAAATATGGCTAAATTGTCGTAGGTGTCTGGCTATATTGGTCTACTTGGTCTCAACTTCTACATCGAATCTCTTGCTTTTTTTGTCTTGCGTGTGGCAATAGGCTTTTATGCAATAAGTGTAAGTGGTTGGCCTGCACATATGTATAGGTAAAATACAACAAAAAAGAAACCCTAATTGATTTTAAATCTTATATCATGTTCGGAAACCACCTTTTGAAATCACTTTAATCTTTTTAAAGATTTCTTGCGGTTGGTTGACCCATCAATCTTGGCATTGAACATCTGTCCATCAAAGCCAAATTTAAAGGCGAAGCAAAAAGAAAAAAGATCTATTAGAACTCAGATCCCAGCAAAAGCCGCTTGAGGAATAGATTCTGGACTTTTTTAGACAAGCTGAGCTCCACATGAATCACTTACACATGTGCGGCTTTGTATCTCTGTATCTTTGCATCTGTATCTCGGATATTTGGGGCGAAGGTCGTTGACAGAAGGCCGCCAAAAACAAATACACAATGGGCGAGGTGGAGATACATATGTATGTAGTTTAGTCAAAAACTGGGATGTCGGTTCAACTAAACGGTAAACGGTACATCTTGGAATAGCTATACTTCACCAACTGATTTATGGCTTGACATTTAAAACCATTACTTCGGACTTTCTTTAAGACGTTGGAGAGATAAACAAATGAACAAAAAGTAAATGTATTTCATCCATGCCAAGCTGCTATTTAAGTAACTTTGCTTCTGGGTTAAAAAATTCCCACCTTTTCAGCTTTTTTCCAAAACATAAAGACCATTTTAGGTTTTTATTACTCATACGCCATGTTGGTTATATAGGGAATATAATGGCTTGGTCAAATCGATGTGAAACTAGGCATATCTAAATTTTTATTTACTTAAAATAATCTTCACTGTTAAATTATCATAAAAAATATAGAAAATAATTGTTTCGATTTAATTAAGGATTATTTTTAGAACTTTCTTAATAATACAACTGTATAGGAAGTTATATAAAGGTTTTACTTATTTATTATTATACATTATTTAATTATATTTGTGAAATGCAGGGGAATAGCACAAAACGATATCTTTACGTAATATAAATACCTTTTTTTTTATTAGTTTTGAACTTACTAGCTATGGTAAAAGCTTTTCTCTTTATCTACATAAGCTTCAATGTTACAATATTGTAAAATAAATATTGAAAAAAATTGTTTAGGTTCGTTTAAGAATAAATTATAATACAATTTTATTTAAGATTATTGTGAAATGCAGAAGAAGAGCACAAAGCTGTATCTGTTAAACCTAGAAACACTTTTTTTAACTACCATGTTATGGTGGAATCCTTACCTTTTGTCTACATCACTAATTGAGTGCGTTTTCCCCCAGCCCGAAACCAATTTAGAGCCCGGCGCGGAACTGCCAAGCGAAATGAACCTGGAGCAAGGGCCAATTTCGGCCAGAAGAGGACAGCTGGGTCTGCTGGCCACCCTCCTGATCCCGATCCTCCTCCTCGGCGGACAGACGGCGGCCCAGTCCAATTATGTGCAGCACGGCGATAGCAGCAACTACACCACCAACGGACTGCCCGAGGAGGCGACTCTCGACGGCAAGGTGAGCACTTGGACTCCACTTAGGTAGTTCCATCCGGTGTAACGCCCTTGCAACTGCCAGTTGGGGCAATCACTCAACTAGTTTATCCATTTAAAGAACCGTCAGTGTCGGATTTTACAACTTGAGAAGGGTTTAATCGGGGAAAATAAGTGTTTCAGTTGGTCTAACTCTATAATATAGGTATACCTATCTTTCTAGCTCAAAATTAGTTCAATTATAGATCACCAAGTCAGCTCTTTTCTCCATTTTTAATGAGGAAGTGCAACTGCAACCACAGATACATATTCGTATGCCCCATTTGCATCCATTCATTTTGTAAGCTAGTGTTATATCAGTAACTGTGCTTCCGATGGAAGTACCTTCAAATTCACAATGGCTGTTCGGTTTTACAGAAAGCTAGTTCCACAGATCCTTGGGAAAATCACAGGGCATTGTTTTCGAACCCGAAATGGAGCACGATCGTGACTGAAAGTTCCCACTAAATATTCATTAGCCAGACACCTACTTTGCGGTGAAATGCCTAAGCTCATGGGTTTATATGGCTATTTTATTTATTTTTTATGTGTGATCTAAAGAAAGTATACTTTTTAAAATACGTGTTACCAAACTGGCTTTGTTTGATCAAAAAAGATTTGGGGATATGCCAAAAGGAAAGCTTAGTTTGTAGTTAAGTAAAATATTTTTGTTAATATATATTTTAAACTGTAATATCTTAAAGGTGACCAAACTGGACGACATCAGTCCGCTGATATTCCTTAACCGAACGAAGGCTGCTCTCAACTGCGCTGCAGGATCCATGCAGGTAATTGAATTTCCTTTCTTGGGGGATTCCCCTTCTTGGAGTCATAAGTTAACCAGGGCTTTTATTTTCGAAGGTTGATCTCAAGTTCAACGATCCGTTCCATGGCATCATCCAGGCTGACTACGATCGCAGCAGTGCTTGCCGCGTGAGTGGAAAAGGAGCTCTCAGCTACCGACTCGAGTTGCCGCTAAAAGGATGCGGTACCATACAGGTGGGTGATATCAACTATATAATAAGCCTTGTAAGAGAATCCAATCCTATTCCTATATCTACTCCTACAGAACCCCACCCGTGTGTTCACCAACAACATCATCGTTCGGTTCCACGCCAATCTGGAGATGGATGGCGACGAGATCATCACGATAGTCTGCCGTTATCCTCCTCCTGTGCCCTCGCTGCCACCCGCACTTCCAGCTCCAATGTAAGTACTTAGATACCCACCAAAACTCCTCAAAAACCTCCAAAAAACCATATATTAGATCATGATTGAATTTTTTAATCTCTAAACCCCACAGTCTGAACCCGATTGCCACCAGCTCCGTTCTCCAACCGCCGCTGAAAAGCATCCAGATCCTGATGATCATCTGCGCGATCATGTTCTTGACCCTGCTGCTCCTGGGACTGGCTGTTTCCTACTACTGTCTGCGCAGTCGCTCCATTCCGGTGGTGCGCCGCCTGCCCATGAGCATGGGCAGTGGATCGGAGATCACCAAGCTGAGTGGCAGCAGTGTGGGCAACATCAGCGCCTTCGAGGGCGTCAAGATACCGCGAGCACACGCTGCCCTCCAGGCGGTGTACAGCTCCTCGGGCAGCGAGGGAGCCCTCATTCCCTCGGATTACCCCAGTGAATCGCACTCGGAGATCGAGGAGATCGACACAAGATCGCTGCCCTTCAGTTCGGCGGGTAGCTTCGAGAATCGCGCCTTCGTCCACGAAACGTCGAGCATCTACAGCGATCACTATGTTCCCGCCCAGGAGTTGCCGTCGGCGAATGCGGTGATGACCACCACAGCCATGACCCGCCACTCGATTCCCATCCAGGAGGCCGTGGCCGCCGATTCGCCCAAGTTTGATGTCCAGGTGAGGGTAAAGAAGAGCCCGCCGCCGCCACCATCGCCGGTAACCTCGGATACGGAAAGTGTGGCCACTCTGCGTCCGGATCGGAACAATCTGTCGACCATTATGGAGGCCTACGAGGATCGGGAGAGCGTTCTGACCATGGACTCACTGCCGCCGCAGGTGGAGACGATGCACTCGCAGTTCACCTATGTTCCGGAACTCCATCCCGCGCCGCAGGTGCCCCAAATGATTCCACCGCCAGTCATTGCCGAACCCAAGTTCTCCGTCTACACTCGCACCCATCACGAGGTGGTGGATGGTCGTCCGGAGACCTGGTCAGATTATACCGATGGACCGGCGCCCAGTGAGATCACCGACCTGTCCTCCGAGGCTCCAGACATGACGGTGGTGGACACGATGCACTACTACG
Source organism: Drosophila suzukii (assembly GCF_043229965.1). NCBI lineage: Eukaryota > Metazoa > Arthropoda > Insecta > Diptera > Drosophilidae > Drosophila > Drosophila suzukii. The sequence continues at coordinate 12,273,212 of NC_092084.1, read as the reverse complement.
AGGATGAGTTCCTGCCAGCGGTGGTGACCTCACCACCGGCGGTAACCTCGCACACCGTGGACGATGTGTATCTGCGCACGGTGACCGAGAAGAAGACCATCGAGGATATCGAGAGCCACAAGCGTCGGGTCACCGAGTACAAGAGCAAGCCGAGGGCACCGCTACCACCACCACCACCGCCCCAGGTGGATCCCAAGTTCGATGTGCGGGTAAGGAACTATCCCAGCGATCGGGAGCAGCAGTTGTGGGAGAACTTCTCGGACATCTCCAGTGCCTCCGGCCTGACCCTCACGCCCAAGATGGAGCGCAGTGAGCTGAGTCTGCCACCGGCGGAGCTGCCAGCCCAGATCCATGACAACAAACTGAAGCTGACCAGTCCCGAGCTGGTGGGCAACATGAAACCAATTGAGGTGCCGCCGCAGGACAAGGATGTGCCCAACTGGGATGTGCTCATCCGCATTCTCGAGGAGCCCGAGATGTCGGAGGTGGGCAACGACGATGTCAGCTCGGTGCACAATCTGAGCTACGACGACCGGGCCAAGTGGAAGGAGATCATCACCACGCAGTCCTCGCTGCGCACCATGCTCACTGAGGCGGTGGTGCGGGAGGACTTCGAGCGGATCCGCCAGGACACGCGGTACGAGCATGTGTTCGAGCCGCAGACCTGGGATGTGATCATCAGGATCCTGGCTCCGCCCGACCATGATGATCCCGATGTGGAGATGCGGACACCGAGGCGCGGAAAGAAGGCTTCTCCGCAGCCATGGGACACCCGATCCCGGCGCAGTTCGCTGCCCACACTCTATGAGTACGACAGCGATGGTGGATCGAGTGTGAGGACCATCCGGAATGATCCCAGCATGGGTGGCATCCTAATGCCTGGTGGTGGTGTGGGACCAGGCGGTGGACCTGGTGGACCCTTCAATCTCCAGCGATCGCGACGCAGCTCGCGCACTTCCTATCAGACCGATCACAACGACTTCCGGTCCATGTCCGAGGTGACCGTGGACTTTGGACGCCCCCAGATGGACGCCCATCCTGATAACGTGAGCGATGCCAGCAGCTACTATAGGATGCAGTACTACGACGACGACGACCGACGCTCCTTCCACCGCTCCCTCAGCCATCCGTCGCTGGCCCGATCCGCCAGCGAGTTCACCGAGCACTGGACTGCCCCCGAGGAGTTGGAGGTGGAGGTCTCCTCGCCGGAGGGCACGCCGCACACTCGCCGGGCTCGACAGGTGAGTTTCGGTACCAGTTGATTCCCATCCCATACCATCTCGCATCCCAACCCATCGACCTTTAAGCAAGGGTCTTCTGGGATTTTCTACATTACATTTGATGGCCCAACGAGACCAAGCATCCTTATATTATTTATCCGTTTTGACTTTGCATAGAAAAGGCCTGATAACTCTGAGCTTATATTATATAAGTAAGGCATAAGTTATATAACTACTCCTATTTACAGCCCCTACCGTCGAATCAGCTGGCCTTAACCGGAACTGGAAGGACCGGCGAGCGTATTGTGGCCCAGAGCCAAACGCAGAGTGAATATGTGGAGACCCATCGAAGGGTTTACCACGCCGAAAAGGAAATGCCCTTGCCACCGCGCAAGTGGTAAGAAGATCGCTGGATCAGTGAAGTCCCTTAAAAATAATTAACAATCGATGAAGCACACCGTTCCGAAGAAAGGGTTTTCAAACAAGAAAAACTCCAGATCACAGACGAGTGTTCCGCCACCATTCTTCTTCTAATCGGAATGAAAGGATGGTAGGCAGATCAGACCTGTTTTACGAATGCCCCTTACATTTAATTCGCATTAATGGGTCATATGAGTACATAACCTTACAATAATTAACAAACGTGCCAATTACAATTGCCTGACAATGTAAGCCACTATAAAGAAACACTTGAATGTCAGTTCGAAGCGGATGATGTTGAAGGACCATAATCAAAACAGACTAGAGTTATATTTTTGATATTTCAGTTTGTGAGCAAGAGTCCAAGCACTTAAATTCCAAATTTTCTCAAGTGGTATTTCTGAGATTTCGCATTTAATCACATATGTTCTGAGGAATAGAGCAAGATAGATAATTAAAAAGATGGTGTGTGAAAGTTGTAATTTTAGTTAAAAGTGTTCTTTAGATGTTACGCTGCCGTTGATCTTTTTTTGATAGGAAATTTGTATGAGCAGTCACAACATGGGGCCTAGCATCCTTACTCTTCTTAATTAACTAGTAAAAACTTCTCAATATATCGTCGAAATTAGGAATCCTATTTTTTTCTAGTTACAAATGTATATATGTATATATACAAAGATCAAACTGCCACATGCACACGATTTTGAACAGATTCGAGGATCTTCACTTTTGAATATATACTCCAGGTGGGATAGAGATACACAGGTTTGAAATGAAAGTATTACTACAGAATAGTATTTCCAAATGCAACGTCTTCTTGATACTTAAACATTGGAATATCCTAATTAAACGAACGACATACAGATTACAGATCGATGATATACGGGGCCTCAATTGGATTGATACCTTTCTGAAAGGATCACACAATACTTTCTCATGATTATCAATTTTTTCGTAACATAGTACTAATCCGTCCAAGACATAGACTATAAGTGTAATTGATAAATAATAATTGATAATAATACGCGATTACAACATGCTACAGCCTTATAAACAAACTTACATATTTAATTCGCTTTCGGTTAGGCAAGCCTTACGAAAATGTGTGTAATCTAAAACAATTTGAAATAAATTATAAATAAATAAATATACCCACTAACAAAGTTAGAATTTGTTTTATTTTATTGTATTCCTTACATGATCTTTCAGTAAGTATACATTCCCAAACACCAAAACTCTTTTCACATTTTAAATGCCACATAAGCTTTTTTCCTGAATCGTACAGTGTAAGTTAAGAAAATTACCTACTGGTAAAATTACCTTTCTGAAAAATAATTTAGAATTTTAAATTTAAAATTTAAAAAAAAATTGTGGCTTTTAAATTAAAAATTTAATTTTAAAGTTGTTTGTATTTTCGGTACTTTGTTCTGACCAAAAAATTTTCAAATACTAAAATTAAACAATACCAAAATAGTTTTGTCGTTTAAATTTATAAAACTATTTTTTCCAGTGCTTATTTTAAATGCTGTATGTGCATATTTTGTTTTCTCGCTGCCGCAATTTGATAATCATATGCACATACATACATATTTTTGTGTGTAAATGTATTCCTTTTAAGTCAAAAAAGTCTTTTCTCATCACAACCATTTTTAAATCATTTCCGAGACTCGACCGAAGCACAAGTAAATTTATAGTAAACAAAAAACAAAGTAAAAAAGGATTATTAAAGTGCTACTGGAACTTAGTACGTTTTAATTAAATAGAGTGACTAACACTCAAATCTGTGTTGGAATTTTTAGCAGAAAGTGTAAGCCAAATGAAACATATAAAGTAAAAATAATAACATTTTTCGTTATATTTTCTAGGTTGACTCTTGTTAAAGTTCAATTTTATTCCGACCATCTCAAATGTTAAGATGAAAACTCATAAGAGAGATCGGATTGGAAACTTTCCCAATGATTTATATCTTGGTTATAAGCTAAAACTAATTATATGGAGCGCCATATGCTGTCATTTACTTATTTTTTTGTTTTTCCTAGCATTAATAACTTTAATTATATATATGTTTTTATAAAATAAGCAAAGCAAAACATAGTATTTTAAGGAAAATTGGCAAAGTTTAAACATTACCATGTTTGAACTGCAATGTTATAACAAAAAAATAGAGTTCAGATTTTTGTAAAAAAAAATATTTAGATTTTGGTCATTTCTTTCCAGTTTTTCAATCGTAGTTTAGCCAAATCAAGGCGTACAGCTAAAAGACCGACTGTTTTGGGCAGCTTGCTAAATATGCCAACGATCCCTATCATTTTAAGGAAAATTTATTTTTTCAGCAATTTTCGCATTTTTTGTAAGGTAACATCATCTATTTTTGCAAAAAATGGAAAAAATAAAAAATTTCCAGGTTTGAATGTCAATCGATTGGAAATTAAGCAACGAGCGCGACGAGGTATGACATTTCTCATTCTGACTTTTATTTTTAATTTGGCAGCCAAAAAACGGAGTTTTTAGGGCGAAAAAATAAGGTTTAGATTTTGGTCAAAAATACGAGATTCAGATTTTAGTCAAAAATGCGACATTTCTGTCCGGTTTTTCAATCGTAGTTTGGCGAAATCGAGACTTACAGCTAAATGACCGACTGATTTGAACAGCTTGCTAGAAATGCTAACGATCCCCATCATTTTAAGGAAAATTTATTTTTTGACCGGTTTTCGCATTTTTTGCGAAAAATGGCAAAAATGAAAAATTTTCAGGTTAGAATGCCAATGGATTGGAAATTAAGCAACGAGCACGACGAGGTATGACATTCCTGATTCTGAGATTTATTTTTATTTTGGCGGCCAAAAAACGGAATTGTTAGGGTGAAAATACAGAAATTGTTTGAATTCAATATGTGTTACTATATCGATATCCGACCACCGATAATACATCGGGTATATGCACATTCGATTGAAACTATCGATTGAATCCAGTTAACATCGATTTTTCAGCATGACCATTTGGAATACATTTGGTATATTTCAACAAAAAAACTGGTATAAAAGGTATATTTCCTAGAACCGGACTGTATAATTCATCGCTAATTCCGCGGTCACACTGCCGGCTGTGTAATTTTGTATAAAACACATTTATAAACTGACAATTCCCCCCTCATTTTTTCCTGCGTGCGAATCCCGAACGTGGGACTCTCGAACGGAACCGACTCGGAATACGCCACAGCCGCGCTTTCGCATAAGCGGCTCACCAGCGAGCCTTCGACACCGGAAAGCGCGAAACGCACACACGACAATATCATACCATAATCATCGCGGCCACGCTCCGCCTGGGCAAATCCAATCCAATTCCGGCATCCGGAGCAAGCGAATCGTGTGTTCCTCGCGGGAACTGCAGGTGAGTTATCCAGTTGGGTCCACTGCATCCACATAGCTAACCAGATCCCATACCGATCACAGAACCACAGCAAAATTAACAACCTTGGGTGAGAAGAGGCACAGGCGCCATGAGCGTGGACACGTACGCGCCCAGCTCGGCGCTCTCCTTCCTGGACATGGATGACAACGAACTGCTGCCGGGCGCCGATACGCAGCCGACGCAGTACGACTACCGCGACTTCACCATGCCCTCCACCTCGCAGAGCCAGACGCAGAACGACCAGCTGGAGCTGCACGTAAGTGTTATGGTCTCCAACCATTGCCAGTTCTTTGACTACATATCTTATATACCATCCATTGTAGCCACGTCGCTCTGGCGGGGACTCGCATCCGCGGCTGGCCAGCATCACCAACGATCTGGCCGATCTGCAGTTCGAGGAGGAGGACGACGAGGCGGGCAGCTCGTACGTGAAGGAGCTGCCGGCGCACGCCTGCAAGTACTGCGGCATTCATGACCCGGCCACGGTGGTCATGTGCAACAACTGCCGCAAATGGTTCTGCAACGGACGCGGCAGCACCTCCGGTTCGCACATCATCAACCATCTGGTGAGGGCCAAGCATCGCGAGGTGACGCTCCATGGCGAGGGACCCTTGGGCGAGACCATACTGGAGTGCTACTCCTGCGGCGTGCGCAACGTCTTTGTGCTGGGCTTCATACCGGCCAAGGCCGATTCGGTGGTCGTGCTGCTGTGCCGGCAACCGTGTGCCGCCCAGAACTCGCTGAAGGACATGAACTGGGACCAGGAGCAGTGGAAGCCACTGATCGCTGACCGCTGCTTCCTGCCCTGGCTGGTAAAGCAGCCCAGCGAGCAGGGCCAGCTGCGAGCGCGCCAAATTTCGGCCGCGCAGATCAACAAGCTGGAGGAGCTGTGGAAGGACAATATCGAGGCCACGTTCCAGGATCTGGAGAAGCCGGGCATCGACTCGGAACCGGCACAGGTGCTGCTGCGCTACGAGGACGGGTATCAGTACGAGAAGACCTTTGGTCCGCTGGTTCGCCTCGAGGCCGACTATGACAAGAAGCTGAAGGAGTCGGCCACTCAGGAGAACATCGAGGTGCGCTGGGACGTGGGCCTGAACAAGAAGACCATCGCCTACTTCACGCTGGCCAAGACCGACTCAGACATGAAGCTGATGCACGGCGACGAGCTGCGCCTGCGCTACGTGGGCGAGCTGTACAATCCGTGGAGCGAGATCGGGCATGTGATCAAGGTGCCGGACAATTTCGGTGACGATGTCGGCCTCGAGCTGAAGACCTGGTCGAATGCGCCGGTCAAGTGCACCAGCAACTTCTCGGTGGACTTCATCTGGAAGTGCACCTCCTTCGATCGCATGACGCGCGCCCTGCGCAACTTCGCCATGGATCGCAACTCGGTCTCCAACTACATCTACTCGCGCCTGTTGGGTCACGGCCGTCCGGATGCCAACGACGAAGTGCTCTTTCGCGGCCCACAGCCCAAGCTCTATAGCGCCCCACATCTGCCCGACTTGAATCGCAGTCAGGTGTACGCCGTGAAGCACGCGCTCCAGCGCCCACTCTCGCTGATCCAGGGACCGCCCGGCACAGGCAAAACCGTGACCTCGGCCACCATCGTTTACCAGCTGGTGAAGCAGCATGGCGGCACTGTGTTGGTCTGTGCGCCCAGCAACACGGCTGTGGACCAGTTAACGGAGAAGATCCACCGCACAAACCTGAAGGTGGTGCGTGTGTGCGCCAAGAGTCGCGAGGCCATCGATAGTCCGGTCAGCTTCCTGGCGCTGCACAATCAAATCCGCAACATGGAGACCAACTCGGAGCTGAAGAAGCTGCAGCAGCTTAAGGACGAGACTGGCGAGCTGAGCTCTGCGGACGAGAAGCGCTATCGCAGTCTGAAGCGCGGTGCCGAAAGCCAACTGCTGGAGGCGGCCGACGTCATTTGCTGCACGTGCGTGGGCGCCGGCGACGGCAGGTTGTCGCGCATCAAGTTTACCTCGATCCTGATCGACGAGTCGATGCAGTCTACGGAGCCGGAATGCATGGTGCCGGTGGTGCTGGGCGCCAAGCAGCTGATCCTCGTGGGCGACCACTGCCAGCTGGGACCGGTGGTCATGTGCAAGAAGGCCGCTCGTGCCGGCCTCTCGCAGAGTCTCTTCGAGCGCCTCGTGGTCCTGGGCATCCGTCCGTTCCGCCTGGAGGTGCAGTATCGCATGCACCCCGAACTGTCCCAGTTCCCGTCCAACTTCTTCTACGAGGGCTCGCTGCAGAACGGCGTCTGTGCGGAAGATCGTCGCCTTAAGCTGGACTTCCCCTGGCCGCAGCCGGAGAGGCCAATGTTCTTTTTGGTGACGCAGGGTCAGGAGGAGATCGCCGGCTCGGGCACCTCGTTCCTCAACCGCACAGAAGCGGCCAACGTGGAAAAGATCACGACGCGATTTCTCAAGGCTGGCATTAAACCGGAACAAATTGGAATCATCACGCCTTACGAGGGACAGCGCGCTTACCTGGTGCAGTACATGCAATACCAGGGCAGCCTGCACTCCCGCCTTTATCAGGAGATCGAGATCGCCAGTGTGGACGCGTTCCAGGGACGCGAGAAGGACATCATCATCATGTCATGCGTGCGCTCCAACGAGCGCCAGGGCATCGGCTTCCTGAACGATCCACGACGCCTTAACGTTGCCCTCACCCGGGCCAAGTACGGCATCATCATTGTGGGCAATCCCAAAGTGCTGGCCAAGCAGCAACTGTGGAACCATCTGCTCAACTTCTACAAGGACCGCAAGGTGCTCGTGGAGGGCTCGCTGAATAACCTCAAGGAGTCGCTCATCCACTTCCAGAAGCCCAAGAAGCTCGTCAACAGCATGAACATTGGAGCTCACTTTATGTCCACCATGATAGCCGATGCCAAGGAGGTGATGGTACCGGGCTCCATCTACGATCGAAGTGGTGGCTACGGCCAGGGCCGTCAGATGCCGGGTCAGGCCATGAACGGTGGCCAGTACGGCGGTGGTAACGGCGGTCAGTATGGCGGCTCTCCCCTCGGCTACGGTGCCCCCAGCTCCAACTCCATGGGCGGATTCGGCCTGGGCGCGGGCAGTGGCGCTGCCGGTGGCAACAACAACTTCGGAGGCGCTGGCGGTGCTGGACCCAGCTGGGCAGCTGCCCACCTGCATCACGACTCCATTGGCTACATATCCAACGAGCACGGCGCAGCGGCACTAGGCAACATGCCGGTCCCAGTTGGCATGTTCATGAACATGAGCAATCTGCCGCCACGGTTCTACAACCAGCACCAGCAGGCGATCATGGCGGCCAAGCAGAATCGTGCGATGCAGCAGCAGTCGGGTAACTACTCGCCGTCGAACTCGGGAATCACGTTCAGTGGACCTGGAGTGGCCACCTTGGGCGGCATCAAGAAGACCCAGAAGCTGGGAAAATCGCGTCCAGCGGCTGGCCAGTCTGGTGGCGGATCAGCGGCAGGAGGACCTGGTGGTCAGGCGAGCACGGGCAGTGCTGCCACTCCATTCAGCCAGCAGCCGGTGCCGCTGTCGCTGCAGATGACGCAGCCCAGCGGATTTGCTCTTTCCCAGCAGCCGGAGCTATCGCAGGACTTTGGGCAGATATCGCAGATGGATGGTTTGCTCTCCCAGGATGTGGCCTTTAACGTGGTGAGTGTGCTATATTTATAACATTAACAAGTGGAAAAACTGCCAAGATAGATCGCTTATTCTATTAGGACCCCCGTGCTAATCAATTTCCCTTTGTTTTGCAGTCGGGCGAACGCAGTTTGAATCAGTTCTCACAGCCTTATTGAGAATCCGGCAGGAGGTGCACCAACTACAAACGATAACAAGCAACCCAAACGAAACAACAACAAACTCAACTTTGAAGTCATCATCAAGGAGTAGCATCAGTAGGCAGCAGGAAGAGAGCAAAGAGGACTATCATGGGAACAACGACAAATGCGGGAAACAATGCGACAATGCGACCTAGGAACATGAGCACGAGCGGGACATTAAAGACGGTGAGACGAGACGAGAGGAGACAGTGTGATCTCTCACACTGTCACCTCTCGTCTCGTCTCGCCGCAGACGGAGATTGAAATGATATGGAGATGGCGATGGCGAGATGAGGAGTGAGAGTAATGAAAGGAGAGGAGGCGGAGAAGAGATGTCGAGGAATCGAAAAAAATCGAGATATCGAGAGCAAATCACTGTAGGCAGCCACGATGCACTGCAGCAGCCACTGCAGCACGCAGATGTTCCCGAAGCGCCGCGGGCCATGAGGTCATGGCCAGGCGACTGGCCACTGGCCACTGCCCGTTGGTCAGAGGAGTGCGCTCCGAGAGGAGCTCGCCCACGGATGAGCCAAGCTGCCAAGCTGCCAATCTGCCAGCAAGGCGCCACACCTTGTGCTGCCCTTGAAACGACGATGGACAACTTCTCGACACGTTTCCTTTTTGTTTTGCCAACCGGGAATCGCAGCCGGAGCCTAAAACGCAATCACGCAACCACTCCCGCCCAGGACACGTATTCACCAAGTGGCTTACCTTCTAACCTTCTTGTGGCCTCCAGTGCAGCAGCCAATCTTTAGCTCCTGTTCTAACCTTCTTCCTTAAAACAAACAAAACAAAACAAACAAAAAACAAAAGAAAAAACCGGTTAACTCACACCGATCCCCCACCATATGCCCACTGTTGTAAAATTCGAAAATTTTTGGACTCTTTTTTGATTTCTGTATGCATTTGTTATCCTACCAAACACAAAAGAAAACCAGCAAACAAAACAAAAAAATCAAGACGATACATGATCAAATTCAAAAAGTATGGATACACCATTTTAAAACGCACGGGAACGCTGGCGGATCCCCCAAAGCGGATGCAACTTTCCAGCGCGGATTGGAAATCGAATGATCGATACGGAAACGCGTTCCGATCGTTCAAAACACAAACACACCCATATACACAATAATTAACATACCTTACAATCGACGGAATGGAGGGTCAAGATCAGAAAAGGTTAATATTAATTAATATTAATGCAGTTACAGATGCCTGTTAATTGTTTTTAAAACGATATGAAAATGGTATATTTTTTCTATATAATGTGAGTTAATTCTTCCCCACGCGACTCTTTGATTCAAGAAAATGAAACATTTTTTTTTTGGAAATTCTAAATAAAGAATTTAAGTTTTCCCTTGCGAAAAACAGATAAGCACTTGTTGTATTATTTCTATGGGCGCATTATAACAGAATTTTGCATGTTTTGTGTTGTATATTTAACAGAACTTGGAATTTTACATTTTCGGGTGACATTTTGTTTTTCAAAAAGATACATACAAGCCACTGGAGGGACGAACATCGCACGCCTCCGTGGATGTTTACAATCATTAATGGAGTTCGTTTAAAACACTTTGGGTTTGTAAAAGCATAAATAAATGAATATAATAACATTTAACAAGATGGGGATGCATTTTCAAGTTTATTGAAATTCAATTCCGTTCGGTTTTTCACAATTATCTTTTGGAATTATGCATTTTATGAATTTCAATTTACAAGGTTTCTTGTTCTGATTTAACATTGTTGGACATTTTATTTATCTTTTTTTTTTGTATTTTCTTCATATTCTCGCAAGTATCTGTCCCCAATTAGGCGACATTCGCTGCTGCCGTTTCGGCAAAGGTGGTGGGTGCATCTGGGATCAGTCTGCTGGACATGGCAGCGGCACCACCTCCTCCACTCCGCTGCTGGCCGGGATTGGGATAGTGCAGCTGCTGCTCGAACGACGACGGCTGCTGGGGGGCAAAGTTCTCTGGGACGTGGTGGATGGGCCGGAAGATGGTGGCCAGGTCGAGGGTGTGATCCAGGCGACGGGCCGAGGCCAGGAACACACTTTTTACGCGCTCAAACGTGGCATAGTCGTAGACGGAGCGCGCCGTGTTGGACAGATCGAAGGGCTCCTCGATGTTGAGCTCCTTCCACTGGTAGACGTCGTTCTTGGGACTCTTGGCCATGCGACAAGTGGACACCGGAAGGACGCCGCCAGTTCGTATGGAGATGGCAAAGTTCCGGAAGCTAAGGCGACCATAGAAATAAAAGATGTTGTTTTTAATGGTATAATAAACTACATATTTCGAAATTCGTGTTTGCTTTTAAATGGTTAGGACTAGCATGTCATAATAAATTCCTATATCTTTCTTTATCTTTGGGGTTCAAGATCGGAACAGTACTCACTCAAAACTGCTGTAGTACTTGAAAAAGCCCAGAAGGTGCTCGCCGAGCGTCTGATTGTTCAAGCCCTGGTAGGGCTCGATCGGTTCGATGAGGTCCAGGTCCAGGCAATCCTGTTGTCCCAGCTGGAACTTCTCTGGATACAGGGTGTGCAGGCAGGGCAGCACATGGGGCACGCAGGCATGCTGGAGGTAGTGGAGCACCATTAGAACCAGCGAGTAGCTGGATATGGTCATGCGTTTGGCGTCGTTGATGTCATGGTACTGGGCCCAGAGCTTTACAATCACCACCAACGGTCGTGTTCGCCAATCCACTAAAATATTTTATTTTTGAATAAAAATAAATAATTTAGTATTAGTTTAACTATCGTTAAGACTTGACCAAAATTAAGAAGGGTCAATACTTTAAATACAATCTGGATATCTATTCATAACATAACAAAAACATTTTATCAACGAACCATATTAGTTAAATTAATAGAACTCAGTATATAATCATTATTTTTTTATAACTTTATCATTCAAATTAATACTTACTTGCAATATATGACTTTAGTGTTAGGTTATTCACCAATTTCCTTATAAAAGGATAAACTAACTAACACCCAAGGTATATTTGAAATACATGGACAGGTTTTTAAGACATATAGGACAGGCAACTCAGTCAATCATAAGTGGTTAAGCTGTTTTAATAGAATTCAGTGACAAAAACAAGAAGATTTTTTAGGAAGATAGGTACACAAATATAATAAATCATTCAAGTTAATACAATAGAATCTTACGTTGGGCGTAAAATTGCAGCAGATAGGTGTTTTTAATACCCACGCAGTTGTTAAAGTTCAGGTCGACCTCGATTCCATTGGAAATGTCCTTGAAGCGCAGTATCGGCACCCTCGCCTCGATCAAATTGAAGTCCTGAAAGACCTCTACAAAAGACAGTCATTCTGTTCCGAAGGATGGAATAATATGGTATTTATTACCCGTGTCCTTTAGCACTGCATTGAACAAAGTGAGGATGATCAGGGCCTCGGTTCGCTTCTCGTTGTGAAAGTGATGGTGTTGGTGGTAGTGCTGCTGGTGAAGATGGGCCCCCTGCTCGGGCAGCAGGCACATGTCAATGTCGGAGGAGTCTGTTCCAAAGCCCGTGATCGTCGATCCCACCAGGCAGATGCGATACCTCTCGAACATGGGCTGCTATTATTGAAATGTGATATATATTATAGTTTTATGTTATGTAGGGCTTTCCTTACATTCATCCAGAGGAAGAGGTATCGCCAGAGACGCATCTTCATCTTAAACTTCTTGTGCGTCTGCTGGGCCCCCCGGAATCTCTTCCAGATCTCAGCAGACAGCTTGTCGTACTTGCACATGCAGATGAGCTTTTCCGGCTGGACGACGACCTCAACGTTTCGCGCCTGGGCCAGGTAGCGATCGGGGGGCAGGAGCAGCTCGTACCAGGGTCCTCCTACTCCTGTTCCTCCTCCTCCACCTCCTCCTGTGGCTCCTATCGTGGGGGTCGGCGATGAGATGGGTGGATGTGGCGGCGGTGGTGGTCGATGGCTTACATAGGAGTTCATTGCATGCCCATTCATTTGCCCATGAAGATGGTGGTTGGAGAGCGGAGGAGGATGTTGCTGGTGCAGCGGATGTGGCACACCCATCTCGGCTAAATGTGGAGAGAGCTGGGCAGATCCCAGAGCGCTGGGTGTGGGCGATATAGAGAGGTGTCCTCCATGTCCCAAGCTGAAAATAAATACTATATTGATTTCATCTTAGGAACCCCATTTCACACATACCGACTGCGATTGCTGGTGCTGCTCCAATGGGATTCACTGCCCAGTGAGGAAGAGGAGAGAGCCGGCGACACGGGCCGCAGTCCAACCACATTCCCATCCTTGTTGTGTGGCGAGGTTCCTGAGCCCGTTCCATTTCCGCTTAGGCTGCAGCTGGATCCATAGGACGCTGGGTAGCAGGGAGAAGTGGAATGAGGCCACACGGGAGCTGGACGCGCCTGGTGACTCATTCCCGGATTGCAGAACCCTTCGGCAAAGTGGAAGAACATCTGTGGCGGCGGCGGTGGCGGAGGCTGTGAGGTGGAGCAGGGCGGGATTAGGTGCGACGGCTGCTGGTGCTGGGGTGGAACAACGAAGGACCCTGCCTGGTTGAAACTGGGACTCGTGGTCACCGACTGGTCACCGCTGGCGGCGGCCGCCGTAATGGCCTCGTCCAGCTGGGCGCAGCTGATCATTTTGGTGGGCGTGGAGGTGGTGGTCACCGGGGAGAGCAAGCCGTGGGCACCAATCAGTGCCAGCGGTGGCGGGGCAAACATGTTGCGGACATGGCTCGTTGGCGGCGGCAGAGCAGGAGCGGCTACGGAGCGAAGCGGAGCAGGAGGTATGGCTCGTTCCACGGTGGCAGTTGGCGTTGTAGCCGCGGCTGGGGTTATGGAAATGCTCGGCTTGCTCAGCAGCGGGGGCTTGACCACCGCTGTTGCACCTGCTACCACTGTATTTGCTGATCCTCCAGCTTCGCCGGTTGCCGTTGCCTCCATGTCCACATGGATGTAGGTGAGATTGTAAATGTTCTGGTGCTCGGAACGCGTGGGCGTGGATCCGGGCTCGCCGGCCAGCGGATGATAGTTGTGTTGGTAGTAGCCGTTCTTGTTGTTTCCTCCCTGCATCCGACGGTGCATGGCGTTAAAGTTGCTGCTGGCCAGGATCTCGATGGTCTTCTGCTGCTGATGCGGATGGTGGTGTTGCTGTTGCTGCTGCTGCTGCTGTCCCGAAGAGGATCTGTCCGTTGGCTCTCCATTCTTTCCCGGAGTACTATAGTGCATCTTCTTCTGATTGATCCCACTGCTGTGGTTGTTGTTGTCGCTGTTCTTCCGGCGGAAGTGCGAGTTGCCCATCCCCTGCTGGTGCGAATGTTGCTGCTGGGCGTGATGTTGCTGCTGCTGGTGCTGGTGCTGATGCTGGTATTGCTGGTAGGCATTCTGGGCATTGCGGTAGCGCTGCTGCTGCTGATGGTAGCTATTCCCAACCGACTGGTGGCCATATTGCTGCCGTGAGTAGTTGTTGTTGCTGTTGCTGTTGCCGTTGCTGTTGCCGCTGCTGCTGAGGAGATTGCTGCTGTTGCTGCTACTGTTGCCTGTGTTGCTGTTGCTGTTGCTGCTGCTGCCTGTGTTGGTGCTGCTCTGCTGGGTGGGCTTGTCGAGGCTCTCGGGCAGCAGTTCCTTCTGCAGAAAGGAGGCGATGGTCAACTGCTTGGGCTGCGAATAGTAGTACTGATAATAGTTGTTCTGCTGATGTTGCTGGTAGCCCGAATTGCGTCTGTGCTCGAAGGACAGCGTCTGCTGTTGCTGCTGCTGCTCGGATGCAGCGGCTGCGGCTGCCGATACCACTGCTGCAACTGTCTCCTTCTGAAATGTAAAACAACTTGTGTCATGTATCTTGAATGTATAATATATATATAATTATAAATTTATATAAGCAAAAAGCAAATAAAACTTTATGAAACCATTTGAATATGGTTATAAAGACTACATCGTCTACAAGACGTGTGCATCGTATACAGCCCTTCCTTACAGAACCCCACTCACATCTTTCAGCTGGCTAGCGGTTGCCTGTGGGTAATTGGTTTTCCAGAAACTGAGGGGCTGCTGTCGCGGTCGCTGCTTCGCCGTCTGATCCTGTTCTGGATCCTGAGTCTTAGCCAAGGATGTTTCCGTATTGGTACTCCCTGCGCTCGAACCTGTTGTTGGGGGGCTAGTGTTGCAGGCATCTGTTGCTGCTGCATCCGTTTCCGTTGTCCCTGCTGCATCTGCCGACGATGAGTTGCGCTTCTTAGTACTAATGGTGTTGCTGTTGCTATTTCTGCAGCCGATGCTGTTGTTACTTATGTTGCTGCTGCTGCTGTTGTCGTTAAGAAATTTGGCTGGCTTTGCCGCCATCCGGTTGCTGCTGCTGCTGTTGTTGTTGCTGTCGCTGGACTTGCAATCTGAGACTTGCTGTTGCAAGATATTTTGGTTCTTCATCAACACATTGTTGTTGTTTAAAGATTGCTGATCCTGTTGCTGCTGAATCTGGTGTTGCTGCTGCTGCTGTTGTTGCTGTTGCTGCTGTCGCTGGAAGTACGCAGATTGCTGCTGTTGTTGCTGCTGCTGCACATTGCTGTTGCTGTTGCCAAAGTATTTTTTGCGTGCCCACGAGTGGTTGTTGTTGCAATAGTGCAGTTGCTGCTGCTGTTGGCCCTTGTTGGCCTCGTTGCTGCTGCTGGTGTTGCTGATGTTGCTGCTGTTGTTGCTGCCGCTGTGACAGCTGCTTACCTGGCGCAGCAGATTGGCCGTCTTGTTGTTGTACTTGCCGAACTTCAGATGGCATTGTCCCGTCTTGGAGCCCGGCGATCCATTGGACATTCGTGACCGGAACTCGAGTTGCTGCTGCTGTTGCTGCTGCACGGGCGTGTTGCATGTTGCTGTTGCGCTGCTCTCGGCAACATCGGCGGCAAAGATCTTCATTTCGCCGGATATTCGGGTGGTGAACATAGAATAGTATTGTGTGGCGATCGTGGCTCGAGTTTTGGGTATAAAAAATTGCTCGGCACGGTTCGCTTAGTTGCTTAGGTCTAAATTTAAGTTAAGTTTAAATTATGTATAATTTTTTTAGTTTCTTTTTTGAATTCGAAAACTTTTCTGATTTTTTATTGTTTTTTTTTGTTTGTTTTTATTTTGGTTAAATATTTTGTATGTCTTTTGTGTATTTTTATAAGTTTTGTTTATGTTTTTTATTTTTTTGTTTTGTTTTCTTACTTTTTTTTAATGTTTTAGTTACTTTGACACTTTATTTCATTTCAGGTTTTTTTTATTAATAAGGCTGACTTTCACTTTTTACGGCCACCATTGTAAAAGTACCGTAGTTCTACACACACACTCCTATCTTTCGTATATTGCGGTCTCCTCTCTTCTTCTCTTCTCCAATTTCCTTTTCCTCTTGTTTCGCTGTGTGTGAAGGAGGCGGCGAAAAAGAACCGTTACGTTATATGCGAGGAGCACCGAAATTGCAACGCAAAGTGGGCAAAATAAAAGGGAAAAACTGGATAAAGAGAATGTGGGATAAATGGCTATGAAAGGGGAATCGTTAACGAGAAGAAAGCCCGGAGAAACTCACCAAGGCCCAAAAGGCGTTGCAATTCTCCCGGAACCGGAATCGGAAACGGGACAAAAAAAAACGGTGCCTATCTTGTTGAGCGATTATTGCACTGCTCCGTTTTCAATAATATCCAACCCAAACACACTTTCCACATCAATTCTAACATTCATAAAAAAAAAACTAAAACTGCGCCTAAAACGCTCTGAAATCAGCTTGCAACTACAGTACTACGCGGGTATCGCTCGCTCCACTTCGATACCATCTTCGGAACGGGCCTTTGATCGCCTGTCATCGATAGTATCCCCCCGGGTCGATCGGAATAATGATATTCCTGCAAAAGCTCTAAACCCTCTTCAAGCCAGTTTTTCATTTCCATTTTAAATAGATACATAATTATAATAACAATTTCTTATTTAAAAAAATGGCAAAGTATAAAACGGTTTTTCAATCGTAGTTTGGCCAAATTAAGACGTACATCTAAAAGACCAACTGTTTTGAAAAGCTTGCTAAATATGCTAACAATCCTTATCATTTTAAGGAAAATTTATTTTTTGACCAGTTTTCGCATTTTTTGTAAGGGGTTACATCACTTTTTTTGCGAAAAATGGCAAAAATGAAAAATTTTCAGGTTAGAATGCCAATGGATTGGAAATTAAGCAACGAGCACGACGAGGTATGACATTCCTGGTTCTGACTTTTATTTTTCATTTGGGGGCCAAAAAGCGGCATTTTTAGGGCGAAAAAATAGGGATCAGATTTTGGTCAAAAATACGAGATTCAGATTTAAGTAAAAATTCGACTTTTCTTTCCGGTTTTTCAATCGTAGTTTGGCCAAATCAAGACGTACAGCTAAAAGACCGACTGTTTTGAACAGCTTGCTAGAAATGCTAACGATCCCCATCATTTAAAGGAAAATTTATTTTTTGACCAGTTTTCGCATTTTTTGTAAGGGGTTACATCACTTTTTTTGCGAAAAATGGAAAAAATGAAAATTTTTTAGGTTAGAATGCCAATTGATTGGAAATTAAGCAACGAGCACGACGAGGTATGACATTCCTCGTTCTGACTTTTATTTTTCATTTGGGAGCCAAAAAACGGCATTTTAGGGCATAGGGTTCAGATTTTGGTCAAAAATACGAGATTCAGATTTAAGTAAAAATTCGACTTTTCTTTCCGGTTTTTCAATCGTAGTTTGGCTAAATCAAAGCGTACAGCTAAAAGACCGACTGTTTTGAACAGCTTGCTAGAAATGCTGACAATCCCCATCATTTAAAGAAAAATTTATTTTTTGACCAGTTTTCGCATTTTTTGTAGAAAAACGGCAAAAATTAAAAATTTTCAGGTTAGAATGCCAATGGATTGGAAATTAAGCAACCAGCACGACGAGGTATGACATTCCTCGTTCTGACTTTTATTTTTAATTTGGCAGCCAAAAATCTGAATTTTTAGGGCGAAAAAATAGGTTTCCGATTTTGGTGAAGAAATACGAGATTCCTTTTATTTCTTCTTCACGTTACTTCCATTTTTGAAGATTTTTTTCGGTTTCGTACCATATTGCATCATAATGCTTTTCTTTAAGTCATCCTTTCTTCTAGAAAAGAAGACAGTCGACAAAAAGACACCAAAAAGAAACACCCATTCGTAAACCCCCTCCATTCGATAAGAGATTGCTGTTGCCGTTTTTTTGATGTGCATCGGTATACATTTTACATGACTTACCGCTTAAGCAATTTCTGTGGCACCCCCGATTAAAATAATTTTTATTTAATATAATTCATGCAAGTTAAGTTTCAAATATTATACTCATTACTCGTAGAGTAGAGCTTCACAAACTTGGCAAAATGTATTCCATCAATCCCAGAGATTTTAAAGGCAGTCATTTTAAAACAGTTTTAGTTAAGAAGTCAACAATGTGGCATTAGACCTAGTTTTACTACTACTAAAGTAACTGGTATCAGTACCGATTAAACAGCGACTTCCAAAATAGACGTGCGGGCAGCATGGAGTCGCGTCCTACGCAGCTTTTGTGGGTAAGCCTATAGGATTGGAAAAAAACATTTGTTAATATGTGATGTAAAAGTAAACTCCCTTAACTTTATCACTAGTAATACCCTTGACAAAAGTATTTAGTTCATTTTTAAATATACTTTAACTACAAGGGTATTTAAACATTGACTAGACGCTTAATATATAAGAGGTACGCCATGCGAAAACTTACAGGAAGTTGGCGCGACGCAGGCGCTCCAGATAGGCATCCGTCGCCACGGCGGTGAGGAAGATCTTGGGCACGAGGGGCGACACCTTATCTTTGAGCTGCCTGGCGAGCTTCAGGTGCGCGTTGGCGGCACTGGCCACCTCGAAGATGCACTCCTCGACGCCCTTGTCGTCGCTCTTGCAGCGAATGATGCGCTCCTGACTGACGCCATGGCGCACAAGCACTTCGAGCGGCACGCAGGCCGCCTGCTGACGCCCCGCCAGCGGAATGGCCCGCAGCAGGGTGGCTATTCCCTGGGCCTTGCCCAAATGAGAGGCGGCGTGGTCCACCTGCAGATCCCTCACTCCGGCCACCTCCAAGAGAAGGAGCAGCAGCGAGGAGAAGGTCTGTTCGGCGTACTCCTCCAGTTCGCGGACCGTCTCGAATCCATGGGTGGGCGGACGGTCGCGTGCCGTGACCAGGCGGCGCAAGTACACCTTGTTCAGCTTGCGACTGCCCACCGTGTGCTTCAGTTCGCGCAGGACGGGCTGGTCCTCCACGTAGGAGCGTTGCGACTCCGCCTCGAAGCACTTGTCTATGGAGTCGTGCCAGAACTTGAGGCGTAGCTTGGCGATTTGCGGCTCAATTTGCTGCAAGTAGATAAAATAACATACTTATTAGACCATGAGATTACAGCTGAGGTTCATTAATTATTATCTAAGCAGATAAAGTTATATAATTTATGGATTTTTCATTATAAATTCATTTTTTTCTTATAAGCAGTTTGATGATCTATCTTTTTATTATATGTATGATTGATTTTGTTTTTTACGAAAGCAGTCTGGTAAAACAGTACGATTTTTTTTGAAACTATTGTTGAATATGGTTAACCCTCTTCTAGTATTTTCCATGTTTTTAGAGAACAGAGTATAGAAATATGTAGAGGTCTTTTTTCTTATCGTTTGGAAAAGACAAGATAATTTAAAGAACACAGAATTTAGGGGTAGACCCGAAGCTTTTGGAAGTTATAAAACTTACATGTGTGGAATCTTCAGGAGAATAAGGTTAACGCATGTATCTTAAAGACTTCTAATAGAACATATTAAGGTACTACGTTTTAGGGAAAGTATTTATGACAATATGCTAAATAAGCCGGAGGTGGAGTAGGAGCTTTCACTGAATCGTGGGCAAAAGGTTATCCCTAGCTGTGCAAGTAATCCCCATGGATTAAGATGCCCCACTCACATGGCCGCTGACCGATCTGGAGACCTCCACATTGAATGCCCGCAGGGCGAAGGCAGCTCGTCGCAATTCGCGTGGCAGCAGCAGGGTGCACAGGTAGTTCTCGTAGTCGTACTTCCTAGGGGAATATATGGATCAATTTAACAGGGATCTATTGGATATTCCACTTGAGCTACTTACTCCACCAGACTCATGCAGTGCTTGGCACTGTAGCCATTCTTATCCACCTCGCCCGCTCCCTCCTCCTTGGTAGAGGGTTTCGACTTGGCCTCCTGATGGACACCGGCATGTCCAGCAATTTCTTGACCGGATTTGCCGTTGAATAACAATCGGCCATTCCAATTTCGCACCAGCCGCCGCATCTGTGCTTCTTCTTCCTACCAGTCGACTGAACATATGCCGGACAGCGTTGCCAGATGGTTTTCACTGGCACTTATTTTCAAATGCCAAAAAGTACATTCGGGGTATTCCCTTTATTTATAATAAATAATATTTGACGTGTATTTCAAAAGTAGTATATAAAACTAATATATCTTGGTTCTAGGCAGAAAGAAACAAGTATAGATTCAGTAAATTTTCTTATTTTATTTAAGCTTTGTGTTCTTCTTTAACCTTTAACACAAATGTACATAAGTCGCAACTAAAACCAAAGTAGGATATGTATATAAAATGTTCCAAATTCATATCCTATATGAAAATTTATTTTAAGATCCATCATAATGCATAGAGTCAGAAAGATGTAAAAATAATTTTCATTGTTAGTTGAGAAACTAAGAAGTTTATTGGAAAGTATATGGTATTTTGTATCTTGCTCAAGCAGTCCAAAACCTTATGACTAAAATCGAGTTATAATATGTGTGTTCGAAACAGAAAACTATACACTATAGTTGCTGCATCATGGGGGTGATATTGATGTTTAGGCGTAAAGTGTAGGAGCATTTTGGTTTAGCAGTTCTTTAGGCCAAAACGCTTAAACTATTTGATTAACCGCAGCATCCACCGGCACTGCAGGATTGGGAGGGCGGAGGAATACGTCCGATCCTGCGGTTGGGTCTCAATCCTCCTCCGCCATATCCACCGCCGCCTCCTCCTCCACCACCGCCGCCTCCGCCGCCACCACCTCCTCCTCCTCCTCCCCAGCTACTTCCCCATCCATTTCCGCGACGGGAGTTATCACCATTGTTATCGTTACTGCTAAAGGGAGCCAGGAACGATACGAATCTGCAAGGATGGTACTGGGTTATATCACCTTGAACATTAGCAATCCATTGACCACCTACAATTGCTTGATGGCGAACCAGATGCCCACGAATATGGCCAAAACACGTCTCAAGTCCCAAGGACGTTTCTCCCAGAGGCGACCATCTGCAAAACAAAGGGATTAGCTCACTGGACTCCACTTGGTCATCCACAGCCACTTACTTTGATCAATGTACGCCATGTTGCAGCTCAATCAGCGTGCAAGATCTTCTCGGTTTTTCTGGAATAGTTCCTATCCGGGGTCAAACCTGAATTTTTAAGATTTGTATACAAAACTACACACTTGACGTGGTTTTTAGAGATGGACAAACAAAACAGCTGATTCACTGCAAACGAAATATATCGACTGGCCTACACTGATGTCATCCGAAAGTCACAGTTTTTTATTTTCTTAGTTTAATTTTAAATAAAATGTTACAACTTTGAGCTATTTTATACATATAATATATAAGTTCTAAAAGTAGAACAAGTAACTGTTTTTTTTTTAATAGAGAAACAAAATTTTAAAAAAGAATAGTATTTTGTATTCAAATGGGCAGTAGCTAGAGTGGTTTTATAGTTACAAAAGAAAAGTTATCCATAACTTATAGGTTTTGGTTTGAAAATTCTCTAAAAATTCTGTAAAAGATTTGGATATCATTTTTGAACATAAAGACATCATTGAAAAACGGTGTTTGCAAAAGTTATTCTTGGTTTTTATTTGAACATTTCAACAGGATTAAAATATACAAATGTTTCTTTATGCTGCTACACATAAACCCGTAGACCGATTTAAAAACCTTTAGCTAAACTGGAGCTTGTTTAAAAGCTCATAGGACCGACGATGGCCACGTAAGCAGCGACCCAGAAATCAGTGATTAATCGTGTTCAGCAGCACTCCGCTCGAGTCCGAGTTTGGGAGAACTGCGTCATAGGCGCCACTGGGGCGAGATAAACCTTGATTTCCGGGCCATTTTGTGGTGCTGCTTGGCGTGGCCAACCTCTTGTCGGCGCGACATCCTCCCAAGAGTTTTGGGAACCGGATGTCGCTACTATCCTCATCCGCCTCCCGCGGGCATATTGCAGCTCATTGACGGCTGGATGCGTCCAATCCGGCGGTTTGGTCTTAGTCCTCCTGACCCTGGTCTTCCTCCGCCACCTCCTCCGCCGCCGCCTCCGCCACCACCCCATCCTCCTCCGCCTCCTCCACCACCGCCCCATCCATTTCCACGACGTGGATTGGCCTGGTTATCGGTGCCCATGAAGGGGGCCAGAAAAGACAGGAATCTGCAGGAAAAAGTGCTCTATTAACCGCTTTTCAATACTAGGACCTACTTTGTAAACACTTACAGCTGCTTGATGGCAAACCATATCCCCACAAATAGCTCCACTATTCTTCTCCAGTCCCAAGGTCGTTTCTCCCACACGCGCCCATCTGTAGAGGCAAAACAAACAAATTAATATTATTTTTGGAATGCTCTACAGTCTATTTGCACTCACTATGGTCGATGTACACCATGGCGCCCCGCTTTCATCCAGGGTTCTCCAGCCACCCTCAATTTATTGCACTTTACAATATATTTCCAGATGTTCACGTCAATTCGGATCACAACATTACTAGTGGTGGACAAACTGAGCTGGAATCACTGATATTGAAAAGTCACAAGTCACTGCTTTGGAAACGATTTATTAGTACCGATTTATTAACGATTTATTTATTAAAACAAAATTATATTTCAACCATTTACTACATTTTGAAACGAAAATATACACATTCTTAACTAAATATTACGTTTTTTATTTAGATATTAAACAAATGTGCTTACTGGTTATATCTTAACTTTT
This sequence comes from Drosophila suzukii, assembly GCF_043229965.1. Classification (NCBI taxonomy): domain Eukaryota; kingdom Metazoa; phylum Arthropoda; class Insecta; order Diptera; family Drosophilidae; genus Drosophila; species Drosophila suzukii. The sequence continues at coordinate 12,250,266 of NC_092084.1, read as the reverse complement.
ACATCTTGCAGTGGAATCTATCTGTTACATTATCGATAACCTATCGATTAACGAGCGGCAACGATTAAATCATTCAACAGCTGATTGGATAATGCAGTGCGTCTGGCAACGCTGGCCTCGTTCCGTTTCGCTTGTGGCGTAAACTAAACTAAATTAAATTAAAAGCAAGTGTTGCTGGCGGCTTCCGCTTCCCTTTCGAGTTTAATTGTTTGTTTGTCGGCTGTGCGAAAAGCGGGAAGTGCGCGGGAAGCGGGACATCAGGCAGGAGGCACAGGAAATGGCCTTGGCCGTCAACCACGGTGAACACTAACTAAAGTCAACGACAACAAACCAGGTGAGTTCAAAAAAAAGGAAACCTAAATGAATTGGTATCGCCAGCTATACTAACGCCTTGTTCCTAACCAATATCTCGCTATTCTATAGGCTATAATGTCCAATATTCCACCAACAGACATTCCGCCTATTTTCGGCCACTGCAGTTTGCTAAAAATAGAAATGTCCACATAGACAGAACCGAAGGTGTAGTGCATCATCAGCATTATCACCATTATCATCATCATCATCATCATCGTCGGCGTCGTAGGCAACATCATTATCCGGAATTTCGGGAATAGAGCTTTCTCCGGCGAATTTCTTCATTTCCAAGCGATTCGCGTGTCTTGGACTAGTTCCCCCCGCACCTTTTTATGGATCCCATTTCCATTATACATATGCCAAACAGGTTTCGTTCTCATATAGATATACGAATGCGAGAACTCTTTTCGCACTTTGATTTGTCAACAATCTACGGAGCAACTTGACCTTTACCTTTGCCGCCAACATGTTAGCCCAACCCAACCCCATTCTCCCCCGCTGAATTATTCGTGTGCACCCAGGGATTTCGGTGGTTCCGTCAAGGTTAATGATTCTGGCTAGTGTCTATCGTGTTTCGGCATTCGTTGGAGCACTTTCCCAAGGAAATGATGCATTAATGGCCAAAACAATATGACCTAGTGATACCTAAGGAACTGGTCATTAGGTAAATGGAATATTTCACTATAATAATGATCTTATATGATCCTGGACATTTTCTAGTTCCAGTCCTTACATATCCCAAAAGTTCTTTTCTGGTCCTTAAAATCTTTATAATAGATTTAAGCCTGTGAAGTATACACCATATTTATGAATTATATTCAGAAGGGTCAAGTTAGTTGACACCAATCATAAATGGTACTCCTCTTTTTTATAAGCAGCCAATGACTATTTGCAAAATTAGCATTTTTAAACAATTTTTTTTAGTCCGGTTCAGAATTTTGGAATTTTCAGGTTTTCCTATTTTTGAAAATTTTCTGAATACCTCTCTACACATTATCGTTAAAACAAGCACTACCTATTAAAATGGTGCGATAAATAAACTCGTCGTTAAATTCAGGGAAATTAAGGAAAACTACCCGATCGCAGTGCATTAAGTGCTGTTTATATCAACGTATAGTAGCCCGATCATTGAATTACATATACACGAATCCGAATCTAAACCACAATCGACTGTTTAGATTTACTTTTTTGTAAGATGAGAAAAAAAGTTGCTCGTTCGCCAAATACTCGATGTGAATGGGTGCGTTTTTCAGTATAAATATTAATATGGTTACAGTGGCATTAGTTAATCTAAAACTTAATGGTATAATAATAATAATAATGGTTTATAAACTTCTTTTATGAATCTTTTAAAGCTGTCATAATGTTATAGAATTATAAAATGTGCACTAGTTGTACATTGTTTTAAAATGGTTCAGACATTATAATATTATTTTAAATATAAAAAAGATAAATTCTAGTTTCGAAAGTTAATCAAATATTCTTGGAGTTTTTTTATTAATTTATTAATTTTAAGATTTTAGGGAATTTCAAGATATTGAAATTAAATTTTTAAAACAAATTAGAACTTGGTACCTTCAACTCAGTAGTTCGTAAAATTCTGAACTTCTGCAATGCACTTCTGCCATATTATAATAATAACTTAAAATTCTCTATATTATGGTTAGTTATATCTCTTTTTTCCCGGGTTTCGTGTCACAAAAAAGTATTGCTGCAGGTGTATACATTATTTTTCCCCGATTTGTGGCCACTGTTCTCGCTGCACGCCTATTTGGGCAATCATTTATTGTGGCTGTCGGCGATTTCTGAGGTTGGTTAGCTGCCTGGCAAACCCGAACCAAATTTGTGTATTTCAGCCTCTACTATTCTTTTCGTACTCTGTTTTCAGTAATCGCCAAACGACGCGAGCGTACGCATATTTCGCCTCTCTGGCTCTACATTTTTATTATTTTATTTTTCCCTCTGACATCATTCGCTGGTGGATCTCTGTGTGTGCGCGGGTTTTAGTTGCAGTATCTCCTTTTTTTTTTTAATTTATGAAAATTTTTTGTATGAGCCACGAGCTTTATCCTGCATCAATCGCTGTTTTTTCGCTGCCGGCAGTCCGAAAATCGTGATGCATGGAAGTCGGTGCCGCTGCGCAGCCGCCGAGAAAGTGCCGAAAAATCGAGGACTCGAAACGAGGGATCATAAGAGGGATCAGCAGGATCAGCGGGATCGCCAGGATCGCTGGCACCACAGCGCCTGAGGGATCTGCGATCGATCGACTTCCAAAAACTGCCGTCAAGACATTCACCTAGCTCTTCCCCCTGCCACCAATCATGTATTCGGCGGGTAAATACTTTAATGAGTAAACATCGCACCCGTTGTCATGCAAATTTGTTTGTTTCAGTCTTATTATGTACATGCCATACAGACAAACATGCATACATATATTCGAACTTGTTTCATTTTATATTCGTTCTATTCATTCCAGTACAAGTTCTATATAACGTATGGTTTTTTGAACCATTTTGCATTGTTTAGTTTTGATTCGAGCTTGAGTTGTTTAGTTTGTGCCGTTTGTAGTTTGGTTTGGTGGTTTCCTGCGCCGGAAACTGATCATCACCATTAGTACTTGCCACCGCATTCATTCATTTTATTCATTCATACATTCACACGCATTTTTCCACGGGTGTATCGCACTTATGGGGCACTTATGTAATTGACCGCATTTAAATGAGTCAAACGGTATGGCTGGTATCAGCGTCAGCTCGCCTCCGATAAGTTGGCTTCCAAATTGGCCCTGCCCGGTGGGCCATCAAATGCCATCATCCCCACTATCATGGCCACAGACTCACTATCGGGATTTCCAGGCTTATCAGTAATTAATATTGGCTGAACTGATATTTCGAAACGAGTTCCGGCCCTAATCTCAATCAATGGTCATTGTTTCAAGCTATAGGTATTATATTTGGAAGATGAGCATAGGCTTTTATTCGCTTTTCATGGGTGATTTGCATTTTTTGTTACCTAGGGAACTATTTATGTTGCTATATAAAACTCAATCCTAAGTTAATGTTTCTAACTTTTTTATTTTTGGAAGATTATCTTTGTTTTCATTGGAATTTCATAGGTACTTTTAACCTTTTTTACTTAGTGATCTGTTTATGTTCCCTTTACTTTCTTAATATATCAAATGTGGATGGTAATCATAACTTTCATTTGTTGTCCATAGTTGATTAGTAACTTTTTTTGATACACCTGTTTCATTTTTAAAATTTCTATGCTTGTTAAACATTTAAAGTTAAAAAATATAGAAAATATTATATTAAAAACATATGTTAGTCCCGAATATTTGATTTCTGTAAGTAGGGTCATATCATTTTATCTTAACATTTCATTTTTATGTCTTTGGGTACCAATGATCACATTATTCATGGGCGTTGTTGTTATGTGATGTCACCTAATTGGAAATTCTGTATAAAGAGAATTAGGTCAAACAATTTATAACTTGATCGTCTTCTTTTTTAAGTTCTAGGCGATTCGATAAAAATAATATATTATAATATGATAAGTATGACATGCTATATTAGTTTTAGTTCTACTTAAGAGCTAAAAGAAAAAGAATATAAAGTAGATCCATTTTCCATTGAATCCTAGAGAGATTACCCAATATATTACCCATTTCTATTGGTAAATTCCTATGTGTTGTCATTTTTAATTTTCATGGTATACTTGGTATAGCATTTCTTCTCACCACAATCATGCACTCTTTATTGTAATGGAAACGTAACCACTAACAACTCATCAGCACCACCGCCTCACCTCTCATCTCATCTGATCCGAACCGATCCGATCTGATCTGATCTGATCTGATCTCAAGTACTTGTGCCAGAACTTCCGACTAATCTCACCCTTCGTTGCAGTCCGCACCCACGACTACGAGTATCCCGAATCGGAAATGGACGAGCGGGAGAGCCTGTACTTCGACACCATATCGCTGGCGGAATCGGAGGCGGCGGCTGCTGCGGCGGCGCACCGCAAATCGATCTCCCAGTCGCGGAACACCATCTACCATTCGGCGGTCGATTTGGCCGGCGATGAGGGCAGGAGCAGCCTGCGTCTGGGAGGCGCAACATCTGCCGAGCATGCGGCACTGGCCTGGCAACCCGGTTACCGTCAATCCACGGCGCTGGAGCACCTCAATGGAGGCGGAGGTGGTGATCACACGGACGCCGCCATCGCTGCCCAAATGATTGCCCTGCAAAATGGACGAAACCACCTGCCCACTGGCATTGGGGTGGCCGGAGGAGATGGCGGAGGACATGGCGGTGGTGACGATGAGGTCTCTAGACGTCTGTTAAGAAGTAGTAGCAACATTTCTAATAAAGATAAGAAATTGCCAATAACATACTCCCAGTGGAAATCAAGGGTAAACAACGACAGTAACATAACCAACCAATTCAAATTCAAAATCAAACTCAAATTCAGATATCAAAACCAAATACGTTTCACAACTCTGGTTGAAGAAAGCCTTCGCTTTTGCACTGCCGCGCACACACATCGATTATCGATCTCATCCTCACTTTTGCCTTGCTGTTGCTGTTGTTCCATCTCACCCCATTTCTCAGCCACTTTCACTTTCACCCCATTGCCAGAGCTTTCATCCAAGCTTCCACACTCGAATTTTTGTGGGCAGTGGTGCAGTGGTCGCTTTTACGACGAATTCTTCTGATTAAGGCATTCTGAGGGAACTTAAAAAATTAAATCTGAAGTGTTTCATCCTTTTTTGTGTAAAAATTAGAATCAAAAGTAAGGAGACTTAAGAGTTTTTTATATCATTTTTTTTTGTCTTGGTAAAACGTCTTCGTCTGAAGAATTCGCGTTTTCTATGTTCTTGCATTGGATAAGGGGATAACAAAAAACAAGAAAAAATAGAAACGCGAATTCTTCAGGGGAGGGTGACCAATATTTTAGGCGATAACAGATTTTATATCTTAGATCCGAAATGTTGCTTAAATTATTTCATTATTACTCATATTCACAACATTTAAAATACTATAAAAAATGACACAAGGGATTCGTATGTTTCATATTTCTTATCGCAATATACTGTTGATTTATGCCGGGCTTTAATAAAAATAGAAAAAATATACTATTATTATTTAATGCTTTCTTATAGTTAAAACTACAAGCTAAATAAAAGTTTTATTAAGAAGTTATCGCAGCAAAAAGCCATTTATAAGTATAATTAAAAGATCGAGGCTTTTGTGTGAAAATACAATGGGATTTTCTTAATTTAGAATGTTCAGAATCCCTAAATTAGCTGTATAAGGTCTTAGTTATTTTTAGAAAATGTTAGGAAACGAATGACAAAATTGAATAGAATGCCTTCATAAGTTTTTTTTCAAATAAATCTACTAATCGAGCGACCACTGTACACACTCCCTTCGTCCACACTCGTCACTTATAAGATCCTAATGTTTTGCTGCAATGATATTATGCACTTGATGAAGTTCTTGCCGCCTTCTTTCACGCTCTCCTTTGTTTGTTTATATTTCTCTTTTTCCTATAGTTTGCTTGCGGGATTGGGTATGAACACTTAATGCGATTTTTTGTATACTGTAATTTAATATATAAGTCAGGCACTTCGGTACTTGGGCACTTTGGAGCTGAAGCCGATCGGAGCGAACAGCTGGGCAATCAGTGGTCCCTGCAGATCGCACGGAATGTCACTAGCCTCTCGTATCTCGGCTGCGACGGTTGTGTTTCTAGCTCTTTCATTTCGGTTCTGGGTTCCGGGTCCCGGTCGATTCCCATTCCCATTTCCCCATGCTGAACTGCTGCCTCCTGCGCGGCCTGCGCTCCAGGAATCAGCGGGAGGAGTCCGCCACGGTGATTGGGTGACCGGGCTACCGGGTGACCAGGGGGAGGTGTAGGCACACGCGCACCCACACGCTTTGTTTCCGTCTAGTTGATAAGCAGATGTATTTTTAAGATCTCTCTCTCTGGAGTGACTCATGTATATATAAACATATAGCAGCTCATTCTAATGCTCTTAATCTCTGTATCGTTCTCTTCCCCAAACATCAATCTCCTACAGACCTACAGACGCTTCGACGATGGCAAAAGGAGCGTGGACTTTGTGCTGGCCTACAATGGCGAGGTCCAGTCGGAGGAGCAGCGGCGCAAGTGCGAAATCTTCGAGGCGAACCTGCAGCGGGAGGGTCTGCAGCTGGAGCACAACAAGGTGCAGCGGGTACACTTCGTCAAAATCCATGCTCCGGCGGAGGTGCTATATCGCTATGCGGAGATACTCAAGATAAAGGTGCCGCTCAAGCCGATTCCCGGCCAGGACCAAATCTTTGCCGAGTCGGCGCACGAGTTCAAGTCCTGCTTCACCCGCATGTGCCGCAGCCTGTTCAGCTCCGTGCAGCTGAATACGGCTCTCTTCCCGGAGCGCGAACCGCGCATCCATTTCGAGTTCTCCCGCAACTACCTGGAGCTGTACGACACGGAGCACCCGAACTTCCTGGATGCCGGCACCCGCTACTTCATCATCAACTTCATTCTGCAGCGCCAGCATTTCGTCGAGGGCGAGGAGACGGCCGACAATCTGGGCATCGAGAAGCTCGTCCAGGATGGCGTATACACCTGCGCCTATACACTGCATGATGTATGATTCCATTTCTATATAGATCCATTACTTCCTACTTATAGTCTCTATATTGTATTACAGAAAGACGATCGCGATCGTCTGCTCAAGGAGTGGGCCAACATATCCAAGTGGAAGAAGTAAGAATATGATCCTCTTTCTGTTTATGCAGACATTGAAGTTTTCCGTATCGTAGATTCTTGGAAGGGGAGTTCGCATAGCGAAATATGAGCTGCGAAAAGTTGGTTTGGAGTTAGGAAATCAAACTAGGCAGCTGCAAGGGGAAAAGTAATAAAACCTGGTTCCAAACCTATTGTTAACAATAATGATAGTATATTCCAAGAATGAAAAATGTATCCTTCCAGTTTTATACATCATAAGGTTTTGAAATCAATATAGGTATATGCTTTTAAATAAATAGATTCATATTTAATTAGGGTATATCAATGTTCTTTAAGGTTTATTTATCAAAAGAAATTTTTAAATCATTAGGTTAGCAATAAAAATAGGTAAAAAAAAACAAACTAATAATACGACCCATCTATTTTTACAGCTTGCAACCACTGGACCAAATCAAAGACTACTTCGGAGCGAAGGTTGCACTATACTTCGCCTGGCTGGGATTCTACACGCAAATGCTGATCCCCATCAGCGTGTTCGGAGTGCTCTGCTTCCTCTACGGCTTCATCACGTGGAGCAGCGATCCGATTAGCCGGGACATTTGTAGCGACAATGGGACGATCATGTGCCCGCAGTGCGACCGAAGCTGCGACTACTGGCGGCTAAACGAGACCTGCACGTCTTCCAAGTTCAACTATCTGATAGACAACAAATCGACCGTGGTGTTCGCCCTGCTGATGTCTATTTGGGCGGTGGTATACCTGGAGTTCTGGAAGCGCTACTCAGCGGGTCTGGTGCACCGCTGGGGGCTGACTGGCTTCACCCACCACGTGGAGCACCCGCGTCCGCAGTACTTGGCCAAAATATCACGCTCCAGAAGGCTGGCCGGGAAGGCGTATGAAGAGGACCATAATGGCAAACCGAGCGTCCTGGATCCAGACGTGCCCTTCTGGAGCATCAAGTTCCTGCCCAACTTTACTAGTTATAGCATCATGATATTGTTTGTAAGTAGATCTTTAGTTTTCCTTCCACTGGAGGTGTGTTCTTATGTGTTTCTCTTGTAGATTTGCATATCAGTCATTGCCATAGCGGGCATAATCATCTATAGAATGGCACAGCGAGCCTCGCACAGCATTCTGGGCAGCGAGAATTCCATGACCTTTAAGGTTATGATCCTGCCCATGACGGCGGGCGTGATTGACCTCATAGTAATCTCGCTGCTGGACATGGTCTACTCCAGTTTGGCCGTGAAGCTGACCAACTACGAGTACTGTCGCACCCAGACGGAGTACGACGAGAGCCTAACAATCAAAAACTATGTGTTCCAGTTTGTCAATTACTACTCCTCGCTCTTCTACATTGCCTTCCTGAAGGGCAAGTTCGTTGGCTATCCGGCCAAGTACAACCGCGTGCTGGGCTTCCGCCAGGAGGAATGCAATCCCGGCGGCTGCCTCATGGAGCTCTGCATGCAGCTGGTGATCATCATGGCCGGCAAGCAGGCGGTCAATGCCATCGTGGAGATGCTGATTCCCTATCTGATGCGCACTTTTAAGGAGCTGAGCTACCGTCATGGCTGGTACAAGAGTCACCAGGACCAGCGTCTGGTGCCCTACAACCAATTCACCGAGGACTATAACCTACTGCCCGCCGAGAACAATTCCCTCTACGTGGAATACCTCGAAATGGGTAGGGCTTTTAGTTTCAATAGGTTGTCTTCTAATATTAATAACAACTTATCTCTCTCGAAGTTGTGCAATTCGGCTTCATCACCCTGTTTAGCTTGGCCTTCCCATTGGCGCCGCTGCTGGCCCTGCTGAACAATGTGATAGAGGTGCGCCTGGACTCCATCAAGATGCTGCGCTTCCTGCGACGACCGGTGGGAATGCGAGCCCGCGACATTGGCGTTTGGCACAGCATCATGACCGTCGTCACCCGCATAGCCGTGGCCTCCAGTGTGAGTCACCATTCCCATGCCATGCCATGATGTTGCCTAATCCCATATTCTGATCTCCTCTGCAGGCAATGATAATCGCATTTAGCACGAACCTCATACCGAAAATCGTGTACGCCGCCTCAATGGGCGATCACGAGCTAAACAACTATCTCAACTTCACGCTGGCTGTGTTCAACACCAAGGACTTCCAGGTGCAGCCTCTGCTGGGAGGCAGCCAGCATGTGAATGAGACGGTGTGCCGCTACACAGAGTTCCGCAACTCGCCGACAGATGAGCATCCCTACAAGCGTCCCATGATATACTGGAAGATACTGACGGGTCGGCTGGCCTTCATCGTTATCTACCAGGTGCGAGGCAGCGTAGTAATCACTATAATTGAATTGTTAGCTTACTCTGTTCTTGTTCCCCGCAGAACATTATCACCATGCTGCAGGGCATCCTCCGCTGGGCCGTGCCGGATGTTTCGGGACGCCTGTTGAAGCGCATCAAGCGGGAGAACTTCCTGTTGCGGGAGCACATCATCGAGTACGAGAAGCAGCACGCCATGAAGATGGCCCAGACGGAGGTGGCGGGGCCACAAAAGTCGGAGCCCCCAAGTGAGACGACAGTGATCCGAAGGCGTGACGATGCCAGCACCTTTGTTTAAGGATCGGCGGCGAGCTGTGGGAGCTGCATGTTCATCAGATCATTCCTTGGTTTCTCTCCAGTAATAACACGTAGTTAGCTGAACTTTTGTATATACCGACACGCGAATATCTAGGGTATTGTCGCAACGTTATCGCATGGAAGTTGTGCTTCGTACTTAAGATGATTTTTGTACTGTGTTTGCATTGGAAATGCTCAACGAAATGTGGGGTATCGATGACCCGAGTCAAGCAATTGCATTTTTATATACACACACGAGGTTTTATATTGTTACTTGATTGATTGATTGATGTTGTATGTATTTTGTACGAAAGATTCACGCAACTCCCGGAAGGAGCCAAGGGAATTGTACCGTCGTTAACCCATGAGATCACTGCGTGGCCAAGTCGCTTTAGCAGCACACAACGAAATACAGTTAAAGAGATATGTATTTGAATATTTTTACATTTTATACACACGTCCAAAGTGCATTAAAGAGGAGTATTTATAATTTAAATCAACGTATTTCCATGATGGATCGATGTCGATCATGAACAACTCGAAAACGAATTATACACCACAAAATGTGTGCAGGTTAAAATATGCTAGCATTAAAACACTAAGAAACAATCCAATGTACCTTACAATGTTGCCCACAACCGAAAAGCGAACTCAGACATATGGTTCATCCTCTCCCTCTAATCCATTGTTTTTATTGTTGATTATTGCCAAGCGAGAGCATTGCACATTTCGCAATATTTTGTAGAACTCTAAATGCTACTTACCAGTACGTACACCTATAGTGAATTGTTGTTTTGATAAACATATTTATACGATACCAATAATAATAATAATAATAATAATGGTAACAACTACGATTACGATAGGGATTAAGCCAGAAACGGATTGTGTTGAGTGCTGGTCTGCATGTGAACTAAAAACAAAAATAACAAATAAAAAATGGGTTTAACCCCATCAATGTTAACAGTGATTTGAGCGAAAATATCCAGGGCTTTATCTATGGGATGGTTGATTTTCGGATATCTTGAGAATTTTTCGTGAGGCGTATACCGGATGCTCTAGATTAGATGTCAAGAAATGAGCTCAATTGAAAGGCGATGAAAGCAAATCAATTGGAACGCTGACCAGCGACTTGACTGGACAACATTCAATTGACAGAGACACCACTTACTACCCCTTTGACACCCCATTCCCTGCCGAACAACCCATGGATTACGAACAAATGAGGTGTAACTACACTGGAAAAAGTATTTATATTTATAGAATAACATTATAATGCGGGGTTTTATAAAGGTTGTTGAAAGATTTTGTCTTAAACCGCTTTAGATCCTGATTTTTTAGTATTCCTGTAGTTTTGATATTTGTTTGGGTGGTATTGATGGTCCTATAATATCTGTTCCATCTTTTATATCTGTACCGTTTTAAATCAATACATTATCTCTTTAAAACACAAAATGATAATGCAGACTTATAAAAACGTTGTAGAAAAATTTTTTAGATCCAGATATATACAAGTTCTTGTAGTTTTAATATTTACTTGGATAGTATGGATGTTCCTTTAATATCTGTTCCATTTTAAATCAATGTACTTACACTTAGAGCTCGAAAGGATAATGCAGACTTATAGGGACGATGTTTTTGATCCAGATATAGACGGATTCCTGTAGTTCTGATATTTTTTTTGGATGGTGCGTAAATTTCTTAAAATATCTGCTCCATTTTAAACTGCAGTGTTCGCCCCCAATCTGAACGGACCGACTGCTGGTCTAATGCAATTTGGAATGTGTGAATGTGTAATGCAATCGGACCCCTTCCATGGCGAGCAATTTTCTTTGCTTGGCTTGGGTCTTCCAGACAGACTCGAGGCACACTCGTCTCGCTGGACTTAGTTACAAATCTGTCGCTGGCAATGTGGTTGAGTCGCATCGCTGGACTGGAACCTTGAGCTGCTAGGAATCGGAATCCCTCGCCAAAACCTCTCCAAATCCGGATTTGTGTCGCTTTTCCATCACTAGATCGACATGAGTTCGGTGGGTAGAATGGAAAGCAGAATAATAGAACAGAGATCATCGATCTGGTTGGATATGATACTTAGCTGGGACCCCTGCTCCCCGGTTTCCTATTAAAAAAAAACCAAACCGGAAAAGATAATATAAAAATTCTCTTAGATAATACCATTTAAATTCATCTACAGGCCAAACATCTAAAGACTTTGAGTGAAGATGAGCTCGGTGATTTCTTTGACTCGTTTGATTTGGTCTTCTGCGATTGCGATGGTGAGTTAATGGATAGCCAGTTAAGAGGTATCTTTATTAGGGATCCTCTCTACCCCTAGGAGTGGTTTGGTATCCCTTGCGTGATTTTATTCCCGGTTCCGCTGAGGCTTTGGCCCATTTGGAGCTGCTCGGCAAGCAGGTGACCTTTGTGACCAACAACAGCATCAGTTCGGTGAAGGAGCACATCGAGAAGTTCGAGAAACAGGGTAACCTCAAGATTGACGAGGTAAGTGGGGGTTAAAAACCATACCCTAGCACTGTAATACTTTCAAGATAAGAGATATTTTAAGTATATTTATATGTGTTTCTATAATACTATATTATTTTTAAGTTAGATCCCAAATATATTGTACATAATATAGTATTCTCTCTCACCTTATCGCCAGCATCAAATCGTCCATCCTGCACAAACCATCTGCGATCATCTGAGGTCCATTAACTTCCAGGGACTTATATACTGCCTGGCCACGCCCCCTTTTAAGGAACTCCTTGTGACTGCCGGTTTTCGGCTGACAGAAGATGTGAGTTGATCGAAGTCAAGATGTTCGAAAGCTTCTTGATCACTTCAAGACGTCTCCATAGGGCGGTACTGGGATCATCAGGAGCCTCAAGGATCTGCACGAGGCCATCTTCTCCGGCGACTCTGTGGATGCAGTCATCATCGATGTGGACTTCAATCTGTCGGCTGCCAAGTTGATGAGAGCCCATGTCCAGCTCCAGAATCCGAAGTGCCTTTTTCTGGCCGGAGCTGCAGATGCCCTTATACCTTTCGGCAAGGGCGAGATTATAGGTATTACTTAGAAAAAAAATATAAAATAGTATTGTAGCGAACAGATAACTTGATATATCCTTTGAAATTCTTAGGAATTAAAATATAAAAAAAAGAAAAAAATCGTTTCAATTTTGTATGTGATCTAAAAGTTCTACATAAATGAATCAAAACTTTGGTACCTAATTCCTAAACAAAATTCTTTAAAAATTTTAATCAAAAAAAAAATTAAAAATAATACCAAAAAATACCAAAATATAAAATATGAGAAAGAAAAGAAACCTTTTTTCCCTTTATGTGGCCCAAAAGTACTACAAAACTATAGAGAAACTTTGGTTCCGGACTTTTAAAAAATTTTAATGAAGTAAAATATTATACCACAGAATTGAAAAACTTTTTTATAGGTACTAAAAAACTAACCACAAAATAGTATCACATTTTAAAATGAACTTATATATAAAAAAATATCCCTTTTTCGTTTCTAAAACAGGACCTGGAGCCTTCATCGATGTGGTGTCCCAGTCCGTTGGCCGTCAGCCCACAGCTCTGGGCAAGCCAGGCGAGGACCTGCGCAGGCTCCTGCTGGATCGCCACCCGGAAATCCCTCCGAGCCGCGTGCTCTTCGTGGGGGATAGTCTGGCCAGCGACATTGGATTTGCCCGCGCCAGTGGCTACCAGACGCTCCTCGTCCTCACGGGCGGCACAAAGATGGAGGACGTCCAGCGATTGCCGGCTGATCATCCCCAGATGCCCGACTATCTGGCCGATTGCCTGGGGCAGATAGCACCCACCTCCGCACCCAATAATCCGGAATCGAGTAATTCTGACTCAACGCATTTGACTTGATAGCGCTTCGAGTGTTTGTCACACAGAACTTTAATCTTAAAAAACCATTAGTGTTTTAGATTTTAATCAGCAGGTTACTATGTGTCGGAGTAAACAACAAACTAAATCTAATCAAACTCAAGATTTTGGAAATCATTTGATTTTATTTGTATAATGAATCTCTACTTCATAACCGATCAATATAAAATGTTATACGGAATTTGGAATTTAGGCTTGATTTTTTTAACTCAACATGATGTATAGGAAATATAAAATATTCCCAAAAGATCCTCACGTTTCATAAAATAATTTGATTTTGTTTTTACAATGCATTTCTATATAAAATAATTTTTTTGAGTCAAAATTTAATATATTATAAAAATTATATTGGAAATACGATTAGCCCATCTGTTTAAAAAAATATTTATGAATACATCTGTTTATATCTGTCGAAACAGTACATATACTGTAAAATATTCCATATTGTATACGAATTATTAAAATTAGTAATAGTTATCATAGGTTTCCTGGGACCAAAACCTGGGGAACCCCTTAAATTCGACCGATCGTCTCTACTTTTCTGAGTAATTTTGTTTTGTTTGTTTGGTGTGAGTTTTATTACAGATGCCCAATAAAATGTGGGTGATTCAGCACATGACTACATCAACTCAAAATAGATTTATAAATAGTTACATGAATGGTTTTATGATTTCTGTAACAGAGAATGCAACGATTGTAAGACCTTTACCTTCCGGGAATCACCAAGTTCTACATAAGTATAACCTTTTTTTTTCTTATTTAGTGTGAGTTATTTTTCAGATATCGAATAAAATACGGTATTGTGATGATAACAATAGTGAATCATTTACCCAGGTACCCAATACATTGTAAACCAATTCCACCGATTAAACATGCGCCTTGGGCGCCTCGCCGAGCAACTGGGCCACATCGGCCATGCTGTCCGCATAGAAGTCCGGAATGTGCCGGGGATCCGTCTCCGCCAGGAGCTGCTCCCGCGTGCATCCGCCGCTGAGGACGAGCAGGGTCTGGAATCCGCACTGGCGCCCGAAGCCAATGTCCTGGGCCAACATGTCACCGATCATGAGCACCCGGCTGGGCTGATCGATCTTGTAGTGCTCCACAATCAGATGGCCCAGTTCGCGACCCGGCTTGCCCAGCGTGATGCAACGATCCTGTCGTCCACTGGCCTCCACCAAAATGGAGGCGAAGGCTCCTGGTCCGATGATATTCACGCCCTTGGCCACCGGAAGCAGACGATCCGTGGCGCCTTCAATCAACAGGCACTCCGGATGACGCAAATAGAGATGCGCCCGCAGCATCTTCGGGGAGCTTAGGTTGAAGTCCACGTCGATAATGACCGCCCGAACCGGCTCCTTATCGAATATGTTCTTGGCCAGGCTCTCGAAGTTATCCTCGATGAACGCGTTTGGCTGTAAGGAACATTTTTTAAAAGTTTATAATACATCAAATTTGTTTTTATAAATTAAAATCATAAAGTAGTTGTTATTACAAAAAATCAAATCAATAAAATATTATAAAAGTTTTTTTTAAAAGTAATTTCAAATAAAAACTTAAGGCGTTTTTGCTTATACATATAAAGTTCCCATACAAAAAAAAGATAATCAAGCCAAAGATAATTGTTGGATGTGAAAGCATACATTTTCTAGAATTTAAAAAACCTAATTTCAAATATAAACTCAAAATTGAGGGATTAGAATTTAAATATCTTTTGCTTTGGTTCAAAATTCATAGTTATATATGTATGATAGATAAATAAAATAATATTTATACAAAAAAAATAAAATTATTGATTAGGAAACATTAAATTTTACCAACTAAATATATTAAATTGAAAAAAAAATTCAAAACTGGGGGTTTTTAATTTAAAGGCTTTTTTCATTATTCTAATATCATATATATAAAATGCAATTACGAAAAAAAGTGATAGTCGATCTAAAAACTAATTGGTTGGATTTGGAAGCTTGAAATTTTGGGAGCTGGTTCTTTTTCAACAAACTAGTCACACTAAGAACCTGATTTCCAATCCACCCACTAGAAGTCTAAAAGGATGCCTGCTTAATCTCAATCCTTAGCAAGAACTCACCCCATCCAGGAGCTGGAATCCCGCCTCGCGGAGCACCGCCTTGAACGGCGGGCTGGCGATGATGTAGATGAGCCCCTGGAAGTTGATGCCCCGCAGGTAATTTATGATGGACTGGGCGGGATGCCAGATCTGCTCCGGCTGCACCTGCATCCCGATCTTGGCGAAGCGCCTGATGCACTGGTCCACCGTGCGCACACTGTTGTTGGTCACGAAGGTCAGGTGCTTTCCGTTCCGCTCGAGGGCGGCGTATCCGTCGGCCGCCCGCGGCACATTGTGCTCCATGGTCCACAGAACGCCATCGATGTCGCTGAGCACCCGGTCGAAGGAGCCGACGAAGCTGCTCCGCTGCTCCTCACTCAGCTGCAGGATGTGCTGTGGCTTAGCCTCAGGTAAAATTATAGGTAATAATATAAAAAATAATAAAATTAAATTTTATATAAAAAAATATTTACAAGTAATATTTATTAATTTTTTTATTTTTCTTAAGTCTTAATATATTTTAGTATTTTAAACTTGATCTTCGCTTTTGGCGCAACAACAGACTATAAAAATTTTAAGCTAAACGCTTCATAAAAAAGTTTATTTTACTTATATTTTTTAGAGTAATGTTTTATTTAAAAAAATCTTTTGACACTGTTTTTGCTAACAAAACACATTTTACGGATCCATTTTTTCCGAGAACGTATGAATAATGTCAATGTATATTTATAACCTAGGTCAACATCAGTAAAGCTTAAAGTTCAGGCAATTACTTTACATTTTCTAACCCAACAGGCAATAAATTATTTAAATAAAAAACCCTATTAATATTTTAACTTCAACTACATGTCAATAGCAAAAAAACAAAAATGTTAACTTTTTTAGAATTCATTTTCAAAATATAATATATATTAAAATGTAAGACGTTTTTCATTTTACTTTAAAAGATTTTTTGTCAAGATCATATCTATGAAGATATCTATATTGTTTTTTTTTTTGGTGGGAAACTATAGTAGACTATTGTAATTATGTGGGTTGTGTTTGATGGAATGGCTTGATAAGATTACTCTATTAAAAACTTTGTTTACCATTATAGATCCGTTTTGCTGGGTGAAAGTGTTGCTATCGCGATCACGGTCGTCGGCCAACTAACTTTGCTGAATTCTCCCCGATCTGAAATCGAAACCGAAACCCAATCTGATGCTGAATTAGCACCTCGAACGGTTAGAACGACGAAACGACCACGAGAACACTGGCGAATCCATACGGAAGCTCAGGGAGAACGCTTTCTACTTATCGCGTATGCTTATCTGCCCCTCTATGACGCCTCTCTATTTATACAGTCAATACCCTAATGTGTATACAAATACCGTCTCGAACTTAAACATGTAACACCAGCAATCAGAAATCATTTTCGTTATCTATTTTACATTTCTATACCCTACTACTAAGGGTTCTTGAGGTCTTGGTAATTATGAATAATATATTATTGACTAAATTTAAAATTCAAACTTGTTGAATATATTATGATAAACAAGCTCTAAATTTCAGACATTTTAAAATGTTGTTTAACGTTTTTCAAATTTTTTTTATAAATAATGTAAAAATTGTTGATATAGGATTTTTTATATATTATATTTGTTATTTAAGTTAATATAAACTTTGAAGTACCAACAAATGGTTTATCATCTTAGCTTTAATAATTATAAAACTACTAAACTATGATAGTTCATCGCAATCACATATATATTTTTTAAAAGTAAATATTTTTAATTTTGAAAATACATTTAACTTTTATGGGAATAACCTCTATGTAAAATGTATAGATATTTGCTGCAGTGGGTATGTCTCATAATTGGTATTTAATACCAGTGGTATTTTTTCGAAGCCAAAGAAACGCACTAGTGCGTTCCGCCCTGGCAATTGGAAGTACTTTATTTTCTTATTGGGACTTTGTTGGGATTGGATTTCTTGCGAGGCTTTGGCATCGATTTGTTTTTGGGAGTGAATAACCAGCCTCTGACCGCTGGAAATGACGCAGCAGGTGGGCCAAGGAGAGCAGCAGTGACCCCGCCAGCGACCAAGGAGCAACCGTCGAGGATTTGCAGTTGGGGACGCGCAGCAATCGGATCGATAAATGGGCGCCGAGCACTCGCAGCAGCGGGCAGAGGCCGATGGCCACGAGATCTTCGATGGGCGCCAGCCGCTGGGTATTGGCCAGGCCGGCGGGCCAGGAGCCCTCGGCGATGGCAGCACCATGATGCTGGCGGCCACGGCGGCGGCCAACAAGCGACGTGGAGTCGGGCATCGTCAGCAGACGGCAGGAGGAGTTGGAATTGGAGGATTGCCTGGCAACCCAGCGGTGGGAGCAGCACCCGGGGCCAGCATAGTGATAGCTAGCAAGCAGATCATCGCCGAGGCAGCCTCGCCCGGCGGCTCCGAGCTGAGCCGACCGCCCTCGCCGCCGCTGAGCGTCTGCTCCGACCTGCCATATGTCTCCTACACGGATCGGCCCATCGGCGACTCGCCCAAGATTCGCAGCAAGCCGGCGCACATGCTGCAGCAGAGCAGCGCCAGCCGGGCGGCAGCCAGGAAGTCGCATCCCGGCGGCATCACCAGTGCCATCAAACCCAAGCGACCGCAGTCCACCGCCTCCAGTCACAACATTGTGATAGTGCGTCCCGGTGCCAGCGATGCTGGCGAGGATGTGGATCTTGACTTGGCCCGGTTGCGCAACATTCCGCAGTTCCTGCCCGTGCTCAGGGAGTCCATAGCCTCGGCCACCTATACGCGAGATGCGGAGATTCTGGAGCGGCTGCACTCGCAGCATTTGGTGAACATATGTGCCCGCATGCAGACGCATCTGAATCTGTGCGCCAGCTATGTGGCCAGCGAACAGAATCACCTGGTCGAGCGCACCAAGGTGGTGAGCAATTCGATCACCACACTCTTCGCCGGATTCGTGGACATGCAGAAGACGTACGCCTCGTACGCCGAGCAGTTCGCCAAGATACGCAGCGTGTCGCATCAGCTGAGCCGCTGCAATTCGCTGCTGCACGAGAACATTGCCAGCCTGGAGGCGATCAACAACTTCCTGGACGACGAGGACCGGCTGGAGCCCTTCGTCTGGCGCACCGACGACAACAAGCTGCGCGGCGAGGCCGAGGGCGCCACCGGGGGCAACAGCAGCCGGCTGTGGCGGCTGTAGGCCCGCCGTACGGATCCACATACTTAATGGTCTCCAAAGATTTTCCTAGCCCGTAATCTTCGTGTATTTATTGTGTATATTAATCGTTAACGATGCCGCTTAATCGTGATTTTTAATTAGTAAATCGAACTTAATATTAAAATGTGGTTTCGGTGTTGTTATTTAAATATTAGGGTGATGTGTAACCCTGGTAATTTATAAAAGTCAAGGTTATGTGGTGAAAACCGTAGGAACTTCGAGATCTGGAGAGGCATACTATTGATATTTAGATACTAAGGAGATATATGTTTAAATTTTACTTGATATGGTATGAAAATTGAGATGTAAAGAACTATATGAAGATATATGTATATTCCTCATCAGTTAACCATAGCCCTATAAATTTAACGACTTAAATATGGAATGAATGGATTAAATTTTGAATTTAAATATTTAAAAGACCATAATTTTGCTGAATTATATTACATTCTTTTCTAAACCCATGTGCCATATAAAAGTTTATCTTGGCAAGTATTTCAACATGGTTAAGGCGATAATTTTATGTCGGTCAGCTAACCACCAACCGCAAACGATATCTCAACCCAATATTATTTATCTTTTAAAACCCCTAAAAAAGTTTAGAACAAATTGCTGTCAGTTGAGAAGGGTACACACATTTATTTTACACAATTTAATACCTTATGCTAATGCATATTATTACGCATTCTTATCGCATACTACATTTAACAATTAGACAGCATCAAGCACATTTATTACATCTTATATAGAATTTGTCTAGACTTAGAGTAGATTCTAGCTACGGGTAAATATCGCATATGTGGATAAACATTATACAAACATACACATACGACTATGGACATTTGATTCCTGTTTTGGTAAACGCTACGTGAACAACATCTTACACTCCATGTATACATCATCATCATCCATCTGGATGTTACATTTACAATATACTTCGAGATTTTAGCCTACATCGTGGAAAATGAACGTGATTCGAGGCGAGGGATGAGTATAGTATAGTATATAGTGTATAGTGTTCCGAAATGCAGCTCTCACAGAATGAGGTGGTACCTAAGTTGATTGTGTTGATCTCTTGCCTCTGGTCACCGGCTGGCCAGCCGCAGTGCCCGCAGCAGCTTCTTGAGCGTCCAGCAGCAGAGGAATAGATTGGCCAGCGAGCAGAGCAGCACGAGGCCGTGGGCAAAGCTGACGGCCAGCAACAGGATGGGGGGCAGGGACAGGTACTGCTAGCGCTGCAGGTAGCTGCTCCAATAGACAAGCAGCATGAGCAGCACGTTGACGCAACTTATGTTCTAGAAGAGCTTCTGCATGTGAATGCGATCCTGGACGTTACGGGCCTGCTGCTGATCCTCAATGGACTTCAGCTCCTTTGACACGGTCGTCTTAAGGGTGGCATCTAGGGCCAGAGCGTCCAGAAAATCGCGACGTGCCTGCGCCGGATTCCAGGCGCCAGCATGAGCCTT
Organism: Drosophila suzukii; assembly: GCF_043229965.1. Taxonomy (NCBI): domain Eukaryota; kingdom Metazoa; phylum Arthropoda; class Insecta; order Diptera; family Drosophilidae; genus Drosophila; species Drosophila suzukii. The sequence goes on along the minus strand of NC_092084.1, from coordinate 12,229,890 downwards.
GGCCCGCCGGAATAGGGCCTTCACATTGCGCGGATCCAGGGTGAGCACCTCGTTGCAGTGCTCGATCACGGCATAGTAGTCGCCAGCTATCAGCCGACATTGCGCATAGTTGAGCAGCAGCGGCGTCTTGATGGCCGCCAGCTCCTGCCACTCCTCGTCGTGGGGCTTCTCCTTCAGCATCAGCTGCTCCACAATGCCCACGGCCTCGCGGTAGCAGGTCTCCGCCTCCGTGAACCTGCTGGCCTTGTAGAAATTGTTGCCACGCTCGCGCAGCGTGCTAGTGGCCAGCATTTTCTCGTCATCGGACATCTGCCAGCGCTCCTTCTCGTACTGCTCGGGCAGCTCGATGGAGATCAGCTCGATGATGAACTCCAGCTCGGAGGGATTCTGGAGCAGCTCGTCGAGATCGGGGTAACCAATGCCCTCGTTCTGCAGCGTCATGCCGCAGCAGTGGCGTCGCTCCTCGGGCTTCTTGCCAATGTCGCGCAGCGTTTTCGATATGAACGGATACTGGGCGCAGAGCTGTGTGGGGAAGCAGCAGGAAAAGTAGGTCAATCGGGATCGGATTACAGCTGGGAACTCTAACCAATATCTTACCGACTTGTGCACGGTGAACTTGGCCACCTCGTTGAGGGACATCTGCTGGACAATCAGCTCCCAGACCTCCAGCTTGAACTTCTTGCCCAGCACCAGCTCCATGGGCTTCTCCATCTTGCGGCTGTCGTCGATGATGCGAGTGTCGCCGGCCCTGCGCGTCTGGAAGTGGAACTTCACCTGAAAGGGGTTAAAGAGGAAAGGGGCTATGAGAATAGGTAGGTAGATGCACCACCCACCGAGGAATGTCCTTGGCCCAATTTCCCCCAGCTATTTGCTGCTCCTGCTGCAAAAGTTGCACTTCCTGCGGATCTGGAGACTCACCCTGGTGCCCGGGGTCAGCTCGATGTAGCTGTTGCCCGGATTGAGGATCTCCTTTCTTATAGGCTTCATCTCGGACTTGCTGCGCGACTGCATCTCCGCTGGGATCGGATCGGTTTATTTTTATTTGGGTGAACTTCCTTTATGGCCAGCAGCTGGGTTAACGATAACGATAACACAGATGTATCGGAGATTTGGGCCTGCCAAATACCATCAAGCTTTTAGTTTCGATAGTAAGTCCTTGGGAACTTTTAAATGTATCTATTATGTTTTTAATAATTATAAGCTTATCTTTTTGTATAAATATTTCAATCAATTTTTATACAAGTGTACAAGGAGCCTTTTTAATACCCTTCTTAAATAAAAGTAAGTTTCCATTCTTATGGCGGTGGTTTTAATATATTTTTAAATATCAGTTTATTTATATATAGTGTGTTAGATTTTCCATTAAAACCATTCCTATGATTAACCATTTCAGAGATCACATATTTGAATATTATAAGTTACATCTATAATTTGTATAAAACAAATTAATAAATTAGTTATATTTTTAATTTGTTTTTTTTAACAATTTCAAAATAACTTTTTACTAAATAAAATCAAATAACTTTTATTATACTTTTTTAAAATAAAAATCATTGTTTTATTTTAAAAATTATATATTATAATCCAACAATATGCGCTTTAATTATATACATAATTTGAAATACTTCCGATAACAAAAGGTAATCGATAGTTTCACCTAGTAACGGCACCGAGCAGCTGACGGGAGCTTTTCCTGCTGGCCAAAACTGCGCAACAACAAACGCTGCAAAAGCTCGCATCCAATCCCCAATTCCAATTGATTTGCGATTTGCTTGGCCACTTTCGATTTGCCGTGGAAATGGAATCGAATCGAATTGGCACCAGAAACTGACCCGCTGAACAGACCCGCTGCCCCCCATTGCTGCACTGCATCCACAGCACGCCACGGTGAAATCGCGGGATCCCCAAGAATCAGCAGCCATGTCAACGGAAAGCAACACGCCCGTGGATCCGAGGGTTCAGGTGGGATACCCCCTATATATCTAGCTATCTTAAGTGCACTATAGACCCCAAACTGATCCTTGGCTGACCCGCAGGTGGAGCTGGAGAAGCTGAACTCCGCCACGGACAACATCAACCGCTACGAGGTGGAGCTCGATGTGAGTGGGCGAGTATTGATTTTTCCCCAGTTACCCCAGTTATAAACCCGTATTGCTTGCCATCTCCATCAACCATCCAATCCATCCCCCCGGGAAAGCAGGAGGCCAAGTGCGAGTTCAAGCGCCTGCTGGCCGAGAGTGTGGTGCGGATCAAGGCCGCCGCCCACAAGCTGGGCAACTCCATCGATGCCGCCAAGCCCTACTACGAGTCCCGCATCTATGCCGCCCAGCTGGCCAAGGAAACACAGCTGGCGGCCGCCAACCACGAGAAGGCCAAGTCCATCCATGCCGCCGCCAAGGAGATGGTCTACCTGGCCGAGCAGGGCCTGGGCGAGAAGTCGACGCTGGACACCGCCTGCCAGGAGATGCTCAGCCATGCCGCCAGCAAGGTCAACCAGTCCCAGCTGGAGGTCACCGACACCCGCAACGCCCTCAAGATGTGCCAGCTGAAGCTGGAGGTGGCCAACAACCGGGTCGGCAAGCTCCAGGGCCAGCTCAAGCAGGCGCTCAGGGCCTCCAGGTAACGTCCAAGGGGTGTCCTTTTGGATAACCAAAAGGGGGAGAGGGTAACTAGGTCAATTTACTCGAAGGTGTCTCAGAAAAACCAGTTCTGGTGACCCAGAAAACTTTCTACTCCCGGTCTACAATTTCAAAACCAAAGTATAGTCTTTAAAAATGTGTTCCTCTCATCATCGGAAATATGATATGATATGATATCATATTCCAAATTGTTGATATGGGCATAGTTTAATAATGCATAGTAATACCAGGCTTAAAAAGAAATGTTATGTATATTTATTTTCCATATATAGTTTATTTTTATAATTTTAACATTATATACTTTATCTTAAAAGAGGAATCCGAATATTTTCATATAAACAGGCATTTGAAGGTAGCCTCAGTTATATAATTATAACATTAATTCGATTTTTAATTAAAAATTTAATCCATTTCTCAAGACTAAAGGCACTGAAACTTAGTATAAAAGTTAGAATTTAAGGAAACCATGAAATCATTGTTAACAAAATATTTTTAATCACAAAAATAAGATAAGTAAGGTACCCAAAATATCCCAAATTGTCTGGAGTTATGAATTTCGGCCCATTGCCGAGGTTAAGCTTTTATTGTTTTTCATTTAGTTTATCTTAACTTTTAAGTTTTCTCCTCGTTTATTTAATTCTAATTTGTTTATACCTTTTTATTTTGTTCTTGGCTCCGTATTTTCCCGGCGGACTGCTCTCTCTTCCGTTCTTTTTTTCCTTCTTTTAGATTGCAGCTCAAGCGCAATTTACTTTTGTTGAGATATTTTAGCATTATGCACGCTTTGTATTGTACCCTCTGTTCGTGAGTATCGCCGATTTGGCTCCAAGTAACCGGCAGCACCACTAATCCCAACCGATGGCATCCAATCCGATCCCATTCCATTGCATTCCATTCCTCGATATCATATCGAACAGGCCGTACTACGAGACGCGGGCGAACTACAATGGACTGCTGAAGGCCCAGAAGACGCGGGTCAACGAGCTGGAGGCGAAGGTCAGTGCGGCGAAGCTAACGTACAACGAGGCGCTGAAGAACCTGGAGCAGATCTCCGAGGACATCCACCGGCAGCGCCAGCAGCGCAACAACCTGCTTAACTACGAGGCCATGTTGCGCCAGGTGGACGTGGTGGACACATTGTCGGCGGGCCAGGAAAGGAGCTCCCCTCAGGGCGCACCCTCGTCGCAAAAGGGGGCGGATTTGGAGGCCGAGGAGGAGGAGGAGGAGGAGGAGTACCTGCGCATGCCGGATCGCCTGGGCCACCACGAGTGCCCCCATCTGCTGACCGACTTCGAGGCGGTGCTCACCTTCCCCCAGAAACTGGCCGGCGGCATGCACAAGTCGGCCAGCACCGGTGCCGCGGATGGGGAGGCCGGTCTGGGGCCGCTGGGCCTGCATGCCCCCTACGAGGTGAAGTCGGGCAGCGGTTCCCTGGCCTCGGGATCCGCTTCCGTCTCGACATCGGCCGGCGGAGCGCCGGCGGACAACGATATCGAACAGTGGACGGAGATCCGGCTATCGCATTCGGATAGCACCAGTTCCAGCTACTCGAATCAGTCGCTCCTCGAGCAGCAGGGCCTGGAGAGCACGGGCGGCATGGCCGGCGGCCTGGGACTGGGTCTGGGGCGGAACCATCTGGATGCGGATGCCCAGTCGCAGCACTCGACCTCGTCGTCCGATGAGCCAAAGCGTAAGGTCACCTGCACGACGATATTTCAGGATGACAGCAGTGCCTCCAGTGGAGGAGGCGGCGGAGGAGGAGTTGGTCAGCAAATGAGCCGGAAGCAGAGCCTCAGCCAGTGGCTGTCCCGCTCGAATAGCTTCAAGGGCAGCGGACGGCGGCAGAGCCTGGACCTGCTGATCGATGCCGGTGACAAGGTGAAGGATGTGTTTAGCTACGGGTTCCAGAAGGTGGGACGCAGCCTGGAGCGGCGCAACAGCGAATCGGAGATGGGCGGCGATGGATGTGGTGGAGCCGAGGGCGAGGCGCTGCTGGGCGGCGCGACGGACTCGTTGGCAGTGTCCAGCGGCGGAGGCAGTGGTGGCTCCTTCGGCGGCGTAGGAGGAGGAGATGGAAGAGGAGGAGGAGGAGGTGCATCCTCCGGTGGCGGCGGTGCCGGTGACTTTTTCCTCTTCAGCAGGTCAGTAGACGGTAATGGGCCCAGGGGTGGCGGTCGCAGTCTGCTCAACTCGCTGCAGAGCCGCCTCACCAAGCTCATTTGAATCCGTATCAGAAATCCGTATCAGAATCCGAATCCGTATCAGAAACCGAATTTGAATTTCAATTTGAATATCGAAATATATATTATATATTTATATGTATTTGTAATACCCAACCGAAACAGCGATGATCAGCGCAATATTTTTGCACCCATCTAATCCAACCTACCAAAAAAAAAAACAACTACAACCAACAACTGCTAAATTTTAATACCTACTAATGATAATACTAATACGAATAATTGGCTGCTTTGATTTGGTCTCTGCTTTTGCTACTTTGATTCTCACTCAATATAACTTTCACCACTAACTGCAACAACAACATCAACTAAAATCAAAATCAAACAACAACTACAGCAACATCAAGAACAACAACAACAACTACAACAACAACAAGCACGAACGCACACTCGCTTTTAACCACAAATTCTGTATGTACTGCTCAAAACGCAAAAACCAAAATCGAGAAATATCTGTTGTGTTTTTAGTTCGTAACTTTTCCTCTCATTAACCTTAGTCTTAAATCGCTATCTATCCAAAACATTGCTTTCTCCCTCTAAGCTGAGTCATCCACATATCACCCTCTCTGTCTAATTGAATGTTACTTTTTTTTTGAGAACACAGTACTCTAGCTTTTGAGTTTACTGTATTTGAGTTAAAATCACTGTATTAGGTTTCTTCATAGATATCAACATGATTGTTTCCAATGAAGTTCTGTTTACTGATTATTATTCCAAAGTAAAAATTCTTATAGAAGAGCTAATATTGAAAGATCATATTATTTCATAACGTATATATACTGTCATAAACCCTCTAAGATCCTATAAGTTCTTGAAACATTACCTAACTAACATAACCTATTTATAGCAATTAAACTGAGTACTGGGTTGTTTTTAGTCGGAAGAAACTCGACTGTATTTGTTTTACATGTTAGCCCTTGTAATTGCAATGTACCTATCCATCAACCACTTTAAATCATACTTATTTCTGTCGAGTCACCGTTTTGTGTTCTTTTAACTCCCCAAAAGTGAAGCTACTACATGAGAACTAACCTAACTTTACAGATCTTCAGAGCCTAAAGAGCTACTGTCCGATGAGCAGGTTGAGAATTTACTATTAAATCACTTGGTGGATGAGAATGGTGCCATTATAGTGGAAGAACTCAAATCGCCAACAACAACCACAAGCATGTATCACACACACCACCAACAACAACAACAACAACAACAGCAACAACAGCAGCAGCAACAACAAAAGCAACACCATCAGGCACTTAATGTGGTTGGAGCCTTGCTGTTTTGAACCGACAGCGAGATACCCTACACTTAGATAAACACCAAAACGCCCTCACTTTCACTCACACTCAAAAAATGCAGTGATGGGAAAAGTACATTTTCAACTTAATATTCGTAATGTTGTTCAAATCTATGTTATGTGAAATCCATATATGTTTTGCAGTTCCAAAATTTTTAAGGAATGCGAAATATTAACTTTGTTTTATACGTTAAAAGATGTTTAGATGTTTTATATAGAAAAAAGATAGCCCCTTAAATCGAAAATTCAAAGTTTGTCATATTTTTTAGAAACATCTTTCACAAGATTCGAAAGCGTTACGTTTTTCACTTTCGAGTGCAGGCAAAGGCAGAACCCATCACTGCAACTATATTTACTATGAATTATGGCAAAATTTTACTCTATGAGTATTCGGGCATCGATCTTAACTCTTGAATCCAATTAGTCAAAAACGTAGCGTACATATCATTAAAGACATCAATCCAGACGGATCCGATCAGCCCGCAGGAATCTTTTAAATCCACACCAACGCACTCAGGCACGTGTGGCAAACTATGTTCTAATCCTAAATAAAATGTGCAATAATTTAGTTTACTTAGAGGCATATACATAAATAAGAAAGTTACATTTTATGCTGTTTACAAAAAGCAAATAACTAAATGCTAGTCAACAAACGAAATCAGTTTAATAGTTTTAGTGTGTATGAGCTAAACATTCAGCAAGAAGATTTACAAAAACCCACAAAAAAAATACATACGATTGTACAAATTATGGTAAATGTGGCGTGCGCAGAATAAGAAGGCAGGGTTTGGTGGAAAATGGCGAAGAAAATACCTTAAGCAATAATAGTTTATGGAGTAATTTGAAATATTATGTGGCCAGAACCCTCCAGTCTTCTTCTGAGTGCGCCACTGAGTGTTAAATACTTGCATACATGTATTAATACCTGCATAAAGAATATATGAAGTGTATTATACAAAACCAATTGTTTTATTTCGGGTTCTGGTATGGAAATTGGGATAAAATTAAATAAGTTATGCGTATTAAAGGTGCAGTTTTGGTTCACCTTTTTTTAAACCTAATCATGGGTGACATGAAGAGAGGGTAGACTTTTTAACTTTTCACAAAAATTTATAATTTAAACGATAAGTCAAGGTAAGGGCTACTAAAAATTGAGTTTTGGTTCACTCTAATTAAACCGTTTTGAATTTTTAAAGTTGAAGCTTTCGTTGCGCGCTAGAGCTGGCAAAATCTCGATAGTCTTTCAACCGATCTTTGGCAAACAAAATTTATTTTTAATCTTATTTTTAAAGTATCATAACGGTTTCTGCATTTTTTATTAAAAATATGATTTTAATTATTATTTGAAAGTTCAATTTAAAATGGCCACCACAAGCAAACGTTTATTGCATTTTTCTCAACTTAACTTTAGCTAAAAATTTCACAACATCAGTAGTGAAATATTTTGCAGATAAAAACAAAAATACAAACATTTAACGGACTATAACAGTTTGTTTTTACAATTTGATCTTGTTGTTCGAATCAACTAATCATAGCTTAATTACATATATTGCATATTTTTCATATTTTGAGCATTGGTTATTAAACGTTAACATTTAAGAAAAAAAATTTTTCGGCGGTAGAATAGCGAAATTCAAAAATATCCAACGCAAAGCTTAAATACTATATAACTATTAATATATACTCGTACATTTGAAACCAATCACTGCGTTTCAATAAACATAAAAAATAAACCATTTACAAAAGTGGGTAAAATTTAAGAAATTACATTTTGAAAAATGTTTAAATATTAAATAATATACATTTTACATATAGATACTTAGTTAGTTCTTATGCCACTGTTTAAAATTCTAGCACTTTACCATATTTGTTAGATCTTCAATCATTTCGGTTAGAAAAAGCTTTCATTTGAACTATTTAGTCAGCTGAAACCATCGATGGTCGCCCTGGGTATCGATATCTGCAAAGAGCTTTGCCGACACTACGTTGTGTTTGGTGTTGTTGTTGTAAGTTGTTCGTTGCGTAGCTACGTAATCAGAATCATCGATGTTTGCAGACATCGATGGTTTTCGATGTTTTTCAAAAAACATCGAATGAAACACCTCACTACCCAACAGCAGAACAGACCGAACCGAGAACCGAGTCGAGTCGGAACGAAACGAATCGCATCGAATCGAATCGAGAGCCAAACAAACCACGCCAAACAAGCCAAACAAACCAAACAAGCCGAAGAAAACGCGTCGGAAAAGCGGAGGAAAGCCGTTGAGTAACGCGACGATTTTAAACACTTTTTTTTTCGGTGCCCAGTGTTGTTCTTTTTTTTTGTTTGTTGGTTTTTCCACACAAAGTTTGTTTTCGTTTTTGTCGGGGAAATGCGCGCGCGCATTTAAGAAGTGTCGGTGGAAAACTAAAAAACGCAGCTGGTAAAGATTCCAATTCGAGTTTTCCGTAAAGAAAAAAAAAACAAAAACATAATACGAATGCAGTGGCAGCTGAAGAAGAGGAAGAGCGAGCCGCGACGCCAAACGTTTTTGTTGTTGTTGTTCTTGGCCGTGTTTTTGTTGCTGGCTTTATCTGCATTGTCTTGCGTCTTAACTCGTTTTTCGGCTCTCTTGTTACTCCAGCTCCCCCTCTTCGTTTTCCTCTCCTCTCGCCTGTTCTCCATCTGCAAGTGTGTGTGTGTGTTGTCCATGGATGCGCTTAGGCGGCGCTTTTCTTTTGGCTTTTCCCCTCTTCTCTCTCTCCACCTTGCCTTTCTCCCTCCTTTCTCCTCTGTCTCTTTGCCACACGCCTTTTTTTCGGCTTACGGCAGCAGCAGCAGCAGCAACAACAAGCTGCCGCAAAAAATCAATAACCGTATTGGCAGCCCCAGCAAAAAACAACAACTTCCGCTTTTGCAGTTGCTTCCTCTAAAAAAAATAAGAGTCGCAAAATGAACAAAACGAACAAAATGTCACCTGCCCCAAAGGGTCAATCCAATCCCTTGGATTAGATAACCAAAAAGAGAGAGCAGCAGGAGAGAGAGGGAGGGAGAGAGAAGAACGAGGCGAAGAAAACAAAATAAGCGGCTGCCACGCCCCCGCCGCCCACATGGCGTGGGTGCCACAATTCTTCTTCTTAATTAAAAGCCAAACATTCAATTACCGCTGCTCTCCTGCTCTCTCCCTCGCACTCTCTCCTCCAAATCGCTCTCCCTTCATCTTTATCTCTTTTTCTCCATCTATGCATCTTAAGCCTACAGCAAGAACAACAACAACGGTAGATACGGAACCAGGAACCAAAGAAGAACCAAAGAAGTCAACTTGCAACTTGCAACACAATCGTTGTTGCTTTTTGGGTGAGTTTATAAGTTTGCCTTGCGGGATTTCCTTTGCCATATCGAACTAAAAGATACTTTTGAACTTACAAGATACGTTCCTTGTATCTAAGGTTTAAACAAACATTTAAATAAAATCATGGAATGGGAAGTAGATGGTTTAAAAAAGTGTTAATTAAAGTGGGGATCATTGTGGATTTATAACGATAGATTAGGGAAATCATTAACGTAGAAAGAAGAATATAATATCAAATCCAAGATAAATTCACTAGATAATAGTCAAAAGTTATAAATATTAAGCATTCGAGGAGATTATAGCAAAAGTAATGTATAATAGGTCTATTAAAATGGCAAATAAAAAAACTTTGTAAAGGTTAATAGGAAGAAGTATACATATGCAGAAAAATTAATATTATTTTGAAACCAATATAAGAAAATTTCTTATGTAAACTATAAACAACAAAATAAAATCACTGAAAAATAAAATAATGCGAAATTAAACGGATATGAAATATATAAATGAGATAGAAAAACAGCAGAGAAACTAAATGAACTATGTTAAAGTGGGGATCTATAATATTTGGAAGATTATAAGATTATAAACATATAATTCTCCTGCAAAACCAGTTTATTTCTCTAAAACTTTTTGTTTAAACCTTCAATACAGAACATTGTATAAGATAAAAAGTTGTCACCCTTTTGTTAAAATGTAGGTACTATATCATTTTATTGCTTGTAAATTTTACGATGATATTTTGTATAATAATTGTATAGTTCTATATATGACCATTTGTATTACCGCAATTGTTGTGCTTCTCTCAGTTCTCTCATAGGTATTTCAAATATTTTAACTTATTCCTCCATATAAACATTACGAATACTTAATATTAGTTCTTTACGATCTTCAAGCCCATCGGACATCATTGGCAATGGGCTTTGAAATCGGTGTGTGCGGTGCAGCTGACACATGTTTTTCCGTTCGCCCCGCTGATTTTCCTTTTCATTTATTTGTATTTCTGTTCTCGGCCTCCAAACGAATCGTGGCGGCACTGAGACATGCGACAAGCCTCCGTAAAACGCTGGGATTCGTTTGGATTTGCTATTTTTAAATGGTCTTCACGATGGCTTCGCGGCGATGATCTCCCTGGGGAAGATTCCCCCTTTGAATGCTGCTCCAGTCAACCGCTCTTCCGCTGAATTGTGCTTTGATGTGGCAGGCACACATCGCATATTGGTAATAACACTTGGTGCATTGGCCTTCTTGGCCTTCGATGTCGCTAACACAATGTTCACACGAACAATGCGGCCTCTTCACATGCATTTTCTCTGGGCTGCGCCTTAGTTTCATGTTGCTGTGCTCGATTTCATAAATATTTCACTTAGTGTTTATCCACAAAAAGGGTCGCCGAAAGCGCGTTTTCAGTTTAGAGTTCAAGGATGTGGGTCAAGTGGGTAGTTGGGGATCCAAACATGTGCGTCTGATGACCCAACGGCCACCCACGGATTATCGCGTTTCGAGGGCCATAAATACAAAAGACTCCTTGAGGGACAAAGTCCAAAACGACTTGTCCTTGGGGTCAGATTTTGTGGCAAATGAAAATGTATATAAGGAATGCAAATAGGGACTTTTTTGGGAACTTACAAATTCACAATTTAAAAAAAGGAGCTGTAGTCTTTGAAACATTACAATGTTCTGAAAACCTCAAATACAAATCGATGAAATATCATTATTATCAGCATATGATGTATATATTATGAGACATCATTTACCCTGGTAGTTCTCGATATAATATCCCCAAGATTATTTATTTGGCCAGCCCAAGCAGAACTCACGATTCGCAACGCTGCCAGATCATCATCAGCACCACCCCTCCCCGAAACCACTGAAAAGCATCGGTTTTCTGGCTCGGTGGTGCCTCTGTTGACACGCTCTAAAGTGTTTGTCTGAACCACCAAGGCACCTCCAGAATCATTGGCATGGGCACATAGAAAAAAATAAGCTCAATAACAAGCTAAACAAATACTAACAATAAATAAACGAGAAGGGAACATGACTTTGACAAGCTAGAGTTTTAATGGATGTGCGGAATTAAAGAAAATTGGATTGCCAAAAAAAAATTTAACAAGATTGTATCTAGTTTTTATATAGGTAATATTATATATATAATTTATTTATTTCACAATATTGGGTTAAAGATAATATAATACTACATTATAATATAAATATAATCCAACGTCTTTGTTAGTTTTATGAAAACTGTATTCTACAAATTCCTTTTTTTATAAGTCCTAGGGTATATAAACTTCGTATTACTGAAACTAGCATCTTTTCTTGTTTAGAATAATATATATACAATTGTCAGCATTCCGCATAAGTCAGCAATTTTTGACACATCTTTAAAATATGGATAGATGCTCGTTAGCGTTACTCATCATCTATATTTAGTGGATATTTTGAAGTTCTAAAATACAAACATTTCATAAATATGCTCTTAACCGAAGTGTTATTCCTTATGATAAGTATTGTTTTTGTAATTATGTTTGAACTATCAGTTGATATATCGAAATGGAAAATGTCGCACAATCGTGAGAGCGTGCCATATTTTGTCTGTGCAACATCTACAGGCACATGGACTCCATCCATATCATCGGGATGCATCTTCCTCAGCATCTTTGCGGCAAGGCAAAGTGTGCTCTAACGGTTCAATGAACTGTGACCACAGTCTCGCAGATGCAGAAGCTCTTATTGTTGCCTTGGTACGCACTGCCAATTTACACAAAGCCGCGTTGCTCACAGCCGATGCAACACCAGCAGGCCCTCACTGGAAAAAAATAGTCAAAAACATATGTAAACCTCCAAAAAATAGAGTTTCAAACAATTTTTTTAGTTTTACAAACATTTTTGGAGGCATTTTTCAAATCAAAACGGATCAAACCCAAAAAAAACACTAAGAAAATTATATTTTTGAACATTGAAAATCAAAAATGGTTTTTAGAAAAGTAAAATTTGTAAAAAGAATGTATTCTTTCTGTTTGAATTGTTTACTGTCTTAGAATCGCAACATAAACTAATCGATCTGCATTAATAATATCGAAACATTTTATTTTCTATTTTGAAATTCTTAAAAATCGTAAATCAAGGCGCCAGCCGACAAAAACATGGCCAAAGATTCCTAATTGACTGCCCACATTTTCGTTTAAAATTTTTGTTTTCTGCGGGTTAAATATTTTGCTCACGATTGCTACAAATAGAGTACTAAAACAAAGTAACAACGAATACTTATATGACTTGAAAGTTGAGCTAATAGGAAAAATATGTGGCTTGTTAAATAACAACTTATGAATACTTGTGATAAAACTAAACACAAAAGACAGATCATATTAATATTTAATAACGATTATTTTAAAAGATTTTTTTAATGCAATATCAAGTTCACATAAAAAGGGTATTTCCACATGGATTTAGATAAATCGAACCGCTTGTATGGCTTGTTTTTTGTACTATTCCTGCCTGAAATGTACAAATTCTTGTTGCTCTTCTGGGGGGCTGTGCGTTGGCCAGGTGACGAAGCCGTCATCGTTGCAGGGAACGTGACATGCATGCAAATTGTGCATTGACGCGGCTGTGAGTGCAACCTCAACCCCAGACCCGCAGAAATATAAAAAATAAAATACAAGGAAAAAATACAAATAAAAATGAGAAACCTGCGGCGGGCGATAAGGCGAAGAGCTGCCCAAAGAGTCAGTTGCCTCTAACCTTCTGCGAAGTGAGCTAAATTGCCTGACAACAGTCTCTGAACATCGGATCAACACAAAAAAAAGTGCAAGTGAGCTTGCCATTGAATCGGACCGAAGAATTACAAAAGAACCACTTCCTACAATTTTCCAGCAAACAAGTTCTAAGAATAACAGGTAGAGAACAAATAGCGATTCTTCCTTGCATTTACATCAGCACTAAACTTAGGATCTTAAAAGATACCATCATTTAGAGATCGAAGCATATACATATATACATTTTGGGATATGATTACATTCTAGGAGGTAAATTAAATGCAAGGTATCTCATTGTCGAGCCACTACACTCTATAGCAACCATAGTTTCTTGTTAAATAAGTATATGGATACGGAAAAGACGTTAAATAATAGTATTATGGCGGCAGTACTTTTGACACTTCATTCATACACAAGTGCTGATTAGTTAACTCGTTGAACGAACACCTTTTGTTGCTTTCGAAGTCAATGAGCGTGGATTTTCTAGTGTTTACGAGCAGACTGCAATTTTTCAAGAGTCTAGACCCTAGAGTCTAAAAATCCCCACAGAAAAAGAAATTTCGTTTAACTTAATCTACAAATTTCCTAAAAATAATTACATTTTAACTTTTTTAAGAATTTTGAGAACTATAAAAGTTTCTCTAAATTCGATTTGAGCTTGAGAAAATGCAACTTTGGGAAGTTCTAGCTGGTGAAGTTGGACTATGAATGTGAATGGGGATCCAGGGGCAGGGGCTGGGGCATAGTCCAAACTGGTTTGTCGTCGCAGTTTGCATGCCACATCCAATTGGTGGCGTATTTGGGTCGCAGTTGGCGGTTCTCAGTTGCAGTTGGCAGTTTGCAGGCGTTGGCCAATTACGAGCACATATACGTTTCAATTGATTTCTAATTAACCATTTGCATTTGCTGCGTGCCAGTGTCCATGTGTGAATGTTCTCACGTGTGCACTTGATCTGCTTCGGTTCCATGTTGCATGTCTCCCCAAGTTCCATGTCACCCATGTGGCATTCAACCAGGTGTAAGGGTGTCGGCTTTTCCTATCTATTAAGCCATTTGTAGGTCAAGCTGCGTCTTGCCAGCGTCTTTTGTTCGCCTTTGTGTGGGCAGCGAAAGATGAGCAGGCATTGATACCAAGTAGCTGGGTAGTATGTAAATGCGCTGCATCTCCCCTTAAATTGTACCTTAATTAGCTTTAAAAACAAGTATTTCATATATTACAAAAAAATAAGAGCATTAGCGGATTAGCCCAACATTTATTTTTCAATAAAAACTTTCCCTGGCATTTACAAAACACTGACGAAAAAATTAAGCCAAAATGGCTATATTATTTCCCAAATGTTTATATAGATTGTTAAAATTTATAATAACTACAAACAGTTCGTCAAATATTCAATACCCTCGAGCAGAGTATAAAAAGTAGTAACTTTCCCATCTGTGTGAACAGTTTTCTGTTTGCTACCCCCGCCTGTATTTCTTGGGGATTACTAAACGCCGCCGCAGATCAGACAGACGCCCATATGCGAGTCAATTAGTGCATGTAGGCGCAGAAATTAATTTGTTCGCCGCCAAATGTGACAGAATTGGCAAAAACACAGAGAAAACCCCATTCTCGCGAGCAGAAATTAACCAAGCCGAAATAGAGAGAGCTGCAAAGCGAATCAATTATGAACATCAGAGATAAATCGAAGACCAAATAGTTTGGGAATACAGTACGGTTGAATACCCTTTAGCATACGTAAATGGTGGATTGTCTTTGGGAATAGCATTATTTATACAAAGTTGGATAATTTTAAATACAATTTATATTTGATTTTATTATCTTAAGTCTTTGAGGAGACCCTACCTTTTTATTCACTCGTTCAAGAGCTGTTTAAGTGTTTAAAAGATATTGATTTGTATATTCATTTGACGTTTATAGTTTAGATATGATTTCCATCTCAAAGTGGTTGCAATTGATGCAAATATTTCCTGTTGCAAACAGAGTTTAATGAACTTCTGAGCAGTCATTTGAGATCATTATGGCAGCAGATTTGTGAAGTTCCTGCCTGTGCTGGGGGTAAACCAATCAGGCACAAATGCTGGCCAGCAATTTCAATCCCCGCTCATTACAAAGCTCCTTAGATAGTGGTGGCTATCTGAAGTCTATTGGCCCGAATGAGTGAGTAGTGTGTTGTGAGTTGTGAGTTGTGAGTAGTGAGTATCTGTGTGTGGACAACGGAATGTGCTGGCAATTAAAATGAACTCACGCTGGCAACCCTGACAAAAACGTGCCGCCGGCCGGACGATTGCAACTTCAACTGCAAAACTGCAACTGTGCAAAAATATCTGAGCGGCAGTTGCACAAAAGTGAGATAGATAAAATAAACCTGCCTTCGATAAACCTGGCTCCGAAGCCATTTACACCAAAAGCGCGCGCATTGATTAAGTTTTGAGTTTGATTTTGATTTTCATTTTGAATTCAAGCACTGGATCGCACAGCTGAGCGCACTGAAAAGATCAGAGAGTTGAGACACTTTGCGCACGCGCAGGAAATTTGTAAAGTTTGAGCCCCAAAACGAGCTGCGAAGTGAAAAATACTTTATGGGGATTGACAGGTGAAGAAAGATCGAACTAAGGATGCCCTATGATATTATATTATCGACTTCATTTCCATTAAAAATCATAGATCATTTAAGTTATGTCAGTAAAGGTGGTAAGCGAAGCATCAGCAGCTTATGCTTATAAAAAACTAATCAAATTTGTTAATTTAATTAGTAGTTTTCGTTTAGCAAGCCTCTAAAAGTATACCTAAATTATTTATAAAACATTTATTAGTTTAAAAATATTTTCTGTTAGGGCATTAGTAATTCGCTGCACTTACCCAATCAGCCTTCTAATCTTCTTGAACATTTTAATTTAGGCACTTTGCAATTTAATTTCATAACAAAGTCATAACTTGATCGAGCAGCGTTGAATGGGTTGTATTAATTCATTGTTTCGATTGTTTATCTAATTGCTAATTTGATCGACATGACAATGATCAGTCGGCCAGATGATTGCTCGTACCTTAGGTCCCCGCCCCGTGGCCAACTCACCGCCGATCAATCAATGCCATCAATCATGCATGAGCGAGTCAACGCCAGAGAGAGAGCAGATTGACAGGCAAATAGAGGGGGGATTTGGCCACCACGCACAAAGCCTATTGGACGCACTCGAATTACACTAGCCAACAAAGTAGAGTACTCAAAAAAGAACAGCTCTTAAGAACCAGTCAATCAGTTAAGATCATTGTATAGCCCCAATTGGTAGTTCAGAATTAGTGATATGGGAAACCTTTGAGTGCCAATGATAAACAACTTCTGTCTAGAGCTTTACAATCTTGAAAAGTTTGATTAGAACTACCTAACTAACCTACAAAAATGAAGTACCAAGACTTTCAAAAGATATATATTTTTGGTTTTTAAAAAAAGTATATATTTCCAAAAGGGAAAACGTACTCTGTAAGCTAGTGCTATAGATGTTAATACCCGCAATTAGCTACCTCAGAGTGAAACAAAACTGTTTCCATCCTGACCAACCCCATTTTATTACATCGTTTGGCCAATTGAGGCTGCCTGCTGAGCAAACAATTATCGGGCAATTTGCATTGTGAAGTTGGCGCCTGCCAACTCGAGGGTCTTAAGATGTTCCCTGGGCCATTGTTTCATGTTTCTTCGATTCCAGCAGCCAACACTTGAACCTGTCAGCAGGTTTCTCGGCCTGTTTGTTCGACACTTTTGCGCCAACTTGGGGGAAATTAATTAACATTACTGCTTTGGCCTCATTAAGGGAAGTTTGTCACTTCTCGATTAGAACTTACATATGTACATATTCCATAAAAAGTTTGGTATACAAAAAACCAAAACACTTTCCACCTCGTTGGACACATTATGTAATAACAATGATGATAATGATGCCGGACATAATACATATATGATAATTTACTGCCCACTTTTAGACGACGTTTTACGAGTTTTCCAATCCGCTTATGGCAAACAATTAAGCGGCCAACCGCCGACGGCACATGAAGCATTCTGACAATTTACTGCAGTTATAAAATAATGGAAAAAATAATTAAAATTTAAAACATCTAAAGGCATTAACACTTCCATTTTGACACACATACAAATTGGTTAATTAAAAATTCCACTTAGATTTCGATACCAACTTGGCTAACTACTTTTGGCACGTCCCAAAAGATACAATCGACTGTGATTCACAAAAAAACACTCAACGAGCAGGAAAGTTCTCCATAGAACTTAAGGGTCTGCCAGGGGTCTCCTATTTATAGCGATTTTGGGTAAGCTCGTAGAATCGAGTATTTTCATAGCCCATTGTTTTTTTTTTTGGCATGACATAGCAAAATACGCTGTCAGATGTTTCACACATGTTGGCGACCAAAAAAAAAAAGATGAAAGCAAAACAGACGCGACGGTTCTATAATAGAACATAATGGGCAGATCAATTCCGAATTCAGTCGGGTGTATCGCCTAAAAGTGCAAGTGATGTTTTGCAAAAATACCACAGATGATCATGCTTGTATTATGGGTAGAACATTCTTTGAGGTCCCGAAATTGATCTATTTCCGCTCTATTATCAAGTTCTTTGATTAGAAATGAGAACATTTATTTACCATACCTGCAATTCCTGATCGAATCCCTTATGTGTCAGTGAACTCCGGAACTGACCTTTGACCCGTAAGATACAGGAACTGCGGTGGAAATTATAATGGAAGGAAACTTCCTGGAGGGGGGTACTCCAACCTGCAGTAGGACTGCAAAATCCTCAGGTGACCCCTGCTGTGCGCCACTTTCTGGAACTCTAAATTTTCCACAGTACGGGCATTATAAATAGATTCCCAAATGACATTGCAAACCGACAAACAAAAATCAGTGCAGTAGAATTGACTTTTAAGTGGGGGGAAAGAGTATGTGGTCTGGGGTTAATCAGCTTTCGAGTTGCGCTGATAAAAAACAAAACTCAAGTGGCCGGAGCGATTGCACATTCAATCTACAAGTTATACCTTGTTTTTTTAAGCGGCCAAAGGGCATATTTGTCTGGTAAATCAATTAAGGGTACTTTGTAAAAGTTAATCAATAGTTGTTACCTATAAGATTTACGTTCTACTAGTCCATTTTACACGCTAAAAATATAACTGCATAAATAAATAATGCACCTTACTTGCTTGGCTAAAAAGTCAAAGTACACCTATAACATAATATATATTCAAAGGTGATAATCTTAACTAAAAATAAATAAAAATCATATATTAAGTTATTTTACGTCAAAGTTGTAAATATAATATTATTATTAACATGGTCCTTCAAAGTTTACATTGTAAGGACTTCAAGATTAAAGATATAGCATATGAATTCAAGTTTTTCATTGATGAACCTCCAAATATTTGGTATTATTCTCGTAATACTGGTTTGGTTTCAATTTCGAACGATAGGATGTAAAGTTATAACGATCTGGGGGACAGGTATTTTATGGTCGGTACACTCTCCACCGATCTTAAGTGCTTCTTTGCGGAGGGTCAGGAAACTTTTGCCACCGACGCAGAGACGGGTTGATAAGGCGAGAAGATAGATAAGCTGACATGGGAAACGCTATACCGAAGTGTGTTTATGAATAAACAGCGGTGATCAAAATAATAATAGTAGAGCCACCTGCCTTGAACTTAAGACCCGTTGTGTTGTTTAACAGTTTCAGCAATTAGAACTGGTCATTTGGCTTTATAATATTCTTTATTTTATATTATTCATAACACTTTAAATATTAATTTGCTTAAGATACTTATATAGTCAGGTTTTCATATAGACTTGTCTTAGTAGATGCATCTTATATACAATATAACTTAGTTTTATTAAAAACAGGTGGCCATCATATCAAAACACCTCGGTTCTAGTTACAAGTTTCCTCTAAGGAAGTATGCTAAATTAACCCGATGGTTATGGGAGCCTAACATGATTCCAAAAGCTTGACATATTATACTTATAATTTGCTGCTTTGTTTACGGCCTGCTAAAGAGAAGAAAACCTTTTATCGATTTGCGATTCGGGTAGTGATGTCATAGGGTATATGTAGACAGATAAAGAGTTTTGCGTAGAGTTGGGGAGTGTGTATAAGGCGGTTGTCTTCGAGAAGGAGGCAAAGTTCTGGATGGCACGTCAAGGTCAAGTGGAAATTGCGTGCCAAATGATGCAACCAAAGCTATATTTTTGGTGGGTAGTTAATCAAATGCCTTGAATTCGATCTATAAGTGTATTCAACTTCGTGATTTTCTCTGTCTCTTCTTTGTAAACTAAGACATGCTATGCTCAGCCAAGTCCTTTAATTCGAGTAGTCCCCGAGTCACAACAAATGTCGTAAACAACATTGGTCTAAAGAGGACATTGGACTCGCTTACCCACATCCTTGGAGGGCAACAAGCCTCCCATAAAGTCTACTAGTGGTGCACAGAGAAAAAAATATTGATAAGATATGATGATTTTGATAGAACTTGGTAACAATTCTTCCTTGGTAGGGTTATATTATTTTAAGATGTTAGCCATCTTGCTTTTTTCTCTCTTTTTCTGTTTAGGAAAGTTTCGAATATTGCTGTCTCGTTTCTACTATACAGTGGTTTTAAGATATATTACGCTCTTTTCTCTCTATTTTGAGAGAAAGAGATATTTCAAAGAGAGGAAATTCAAGATATACTATAACTTAATATCAAGTTTACATTACTCAATGGTAAAAATAATACCATGCTAATATTTAAGTGATCCTTAGAGTTTCGAATATTGCTGTCTCGCTTTTAGCCAGATCAATTTTAAGCGATATCTCGCTTTTTTCTTTCTTTTTCGGGAGAGAGAAAAACTTCAAAGAGAGGAAATTCAAGATATACTATTACTTAATATCAAGTTTACTTTACTCAATGGTAGAATTTATTCCATGCGAATATCAAATTGATTCTTACGTGTTTTTTTTTCTGTGTAGTTCCGCTTGGTCTTTCGAAGAGGGTCCTTTAGTGGGTCTGTCTGTTGTTGTTGTTGGCAGGCCGCCAAAGGGTCATCAGCACCGCGAGCGTATAATGGCTTAAGTGTGTGTGTGTGTCCTGGCTTTCCTCAGGTGGTGGGGCATGTGTCCTGGTGGGTGGCACTGGGTGCTGGGTGGCCACCACCAGGAGAGGATGGGTTAGGATGGGATAGGAAAGGACACTTTGCTGCACCAATGGCAGCCGTTTCCTGTGTGCGTGGGTCGCTGCACTCAAGACACCTGCAATTCATTTGGCATATTTAGTTCAACAACCCAGAAGTTGCCTTTTGTCCCTCCTGTGTGTGTTTGCGATGTGCGATTTGCTGTTTATCCCCACCGATTGCCCAGATGTCCAGCGATGATGATGTCCAGCATCCGGTCTCCAAACATTCGAAGGAAGCAGTCAAAACGTCAACTCCTGGCGAATACTTTTTCATCGCATCCTTCCGGCTGTCTTGTGCAGGCTCAAAAAAATAAGAATAAAATAAAAGAACGACGAATTTCTGACGTTTTCATTTGTTGCCATCTTTTTTTTTGCTGTTGTCTCAAATATTCTAAGGACAAAGTCAATGACAATCGGAAATATTATTTCTCTGGCCGCTGGCGTTTCTGGTGTTTCGTCGCTTATTTTCTTTTCATTTCGCTGTTTCGGTTAGCTTCTGCCGGCTGCCATTTAAAAGTCAACACTTTAAGTGAGATGTTCTGACAAAAGGCCCAAAGACCATCGTCGAGCAACTGGCTCTTCATGATGACAACACATGCGCGGCAAATGATTTCGCAGATGTCGATTTTGGCGAATAACCCTTTGGTTTTCAAGGCATGTTTTCTAAGATAAAAGATGAGGGAATCCCAAAAAAATATATTATTAATCTTTAAAATAACTCAAAGTAATACAGAAATATCTAAGTTTGTAAACCATATAAAGCCATATAAAGTATACATACTTGTTAATACCCTGAATAAATGTTTAATGCGATTTGGACTATACGAACAGAAGTAATTCAAAAATTATAAAAGCCAGAGCATCGGAACTTTTGTTTATACTTATCATATTTGATTATAATTAACAACCAAGTCGATCTAAACATGACTGGCTGTTTGAGATCTCGAGAGCTATTAAATCTAGGGAAGTGCGATTGATATAATTCCCGTGCATTCTAATATTTGTTCATCCATCGTATTTCTTAATATAAGTTTAAAACTGTCTTTAACATTAATGGAAAACCAATTTAAAAAACCTCAAAGTGCCATTTTTCAAATTTTCTTTGCAGTACCTGTCTTTCTAGCAATATTTTTAAAATATATGATAATGGCCAAGAAGCCAATAAACAAAAAGGTTTTTAAATTGTTTGGCTGTCATGTTTCTAATTTGCAAAAACTTCAAGAGGCTGTGCCAAACATGAGGCATCATCGTTAAGAACGTTAGTTTAAAGTCACCAAGACAAACTTTGTTTTTTCAACAACGATTTTAAATAGAGATATCTCTGCAGCAGGTTCATAATTCAGTGGAAAAAAAACCATTGCCCATTGGATTAGAGCGCATTTCTCGTTTTGTTTTCACTCGAAATAGCAAATATTTAATATTCATAATGGTCGCCCCGCTGACCCAGCTAAATTACGGGTATATCTGGGTATCTTGGATGGTGTGGGGTAAAAGTCGGGGGGTAATTGTGGATTTCGGATTCGGATTGGGTTTCCGTTTTTCTTTGCGTGCCCTGCATTAGCGAGTGCTGGAGGTAAGGGGTTGCCGGGGCCAAAGTGGCCAAGGTTTTGCTCTTATGAAACACCCATAAGTTGCAGCTAATAGCATAGATTACTAATAATAAGTTTGCGTTTTGATGGCCACCTTCAATTGCGTCACAGTCAATAGCTCCCCCACCTGCATCTTAAAAGGGGGGGAGGTATTTTATAGCGAAATTACAGTAGTTTCCTCTATAATCGTTTACCGATTAGTTAGTTGATCGGGTTCGGCGGCAAAGGGCAATATATCATATCAAAAGGCAGCATTAAAGCTCGAAACAGATGCTCCCTGATCACTCGAATCATGCAACTTCCGGTTGCAATTTAAGACGATCAATTGTGCATGCTGGGGGAGCAATGATGCAGAAACGAATATCCGAGCAGATGTTCTATAAATATGTGGGATTGGTAATCATTCCTTTACAGGAAAATAGTTATATAATCTCTTTGTGCAACAAAGTTTTGCTATCTTTACAATTACAATGATTTGAGTAAATACAATATACTGGAAAAACATCTCAGAAGATTTTCTTAGTATTATTCCAACCCGTTTGCCCTTGTGTTCTTTTCAAGTCATTTCATATTTCTGAATGAAATTTGTAAATAATTATCAAGGTGTTATAGCTGAAGATCGGATAGCCTGGGGTTGTTAGCCAGCTCGATGATTCTGCCACTTTCGCTGGGAATCTTGGCCAGAACGAGGGCAACTGAGTGCGATTGACAGACAGCATCCTATAACCAAATGCCCAACTGTCACTTGGACAGAAAACTCTTAAGCAGACATTATTAGGTACATTGTATTATAATAAGAAGCCAGATTCAAGGAAAAATTGGTATTGGTATATTATATATTAATAAATCTGTTTAAATTGATCCTAGTTTTGGTATACATATTATAAATTCGATGGATCATTGATCGGACTTAGATATATATATATTTTTAAACCAACACAATCTGATTCGGAACACCGCAGAGGGATGCATTCACACACGATTAACCCGCTGAGGCTCCAGATCGTCAGGCGTTCAATCATCCAGCGTTTCGAGAGTGTGTTAAAAATAAACTTTTTATTGATTTTATTTTGTGCGATGGCCTTTCGGGGTAATTTGCATCGTGCCCTTGCCTTGTATTGTACCTCAACCTCATAGACCTCCTCCATTCCCCAGTTTCTACAGCACCTCCAGCACCTCATCCATACCATCCTGCCGTCATCCATTCATTGCGGATGCGAAGCCACGTTCGAGGCGGCTAACAAGCGATTCGATTCAGTTCGCAGTCAGTCCTAGGTTAGAGGTTTTTACATATGCTCAATGCGTTTCTTGATATCTCGCGCTTTGTGCCGTGGGTTTAATTAGGCGCAAAAATGCAATAAAAAGCACGGCAAATCGGGGAATTCGCAGAAAATCACTCAAATACCAAATCAAATTTGATCCAAACCGACACTGGAAAAAAAAGAAAGCATTGCATTGCGGTTAAAAAATTTAATTTAGTATTTAAATTCAAATAAATCTTTGGACCAACTATATATTGTGACTTCTAGTTTTTAAAAAACCCAAAAAAAAACACATTTATTTTTATGTACTTAATGATTCATAAGATCTTTTTTAAATATTATATGTATATGTTGACTTGTGACGCAGTTTCTTTGCTCTATATATTAATAGCAACTGATTGTTTGCGGTCTTGATAAGAAAAAACCTTCAAACTTTGAATTTCTCTATAAGTCAACTAAAAGTTTTATCGTTCCAACGGCGAAAACCGAGTGGGGAATGTGGAATAAGTGAGTGAGTGGGTATTGTATCAGCTGGCAGTGCATTGCACTGCATTTAAAAAGCCAAGATACCGTGTAAATAGAGGAGTTGAGCTCACAGAGAACCCACCTACAGGTAACAGTACTACCTTCCTAGGAATCCCTTGAATACTTTTAATACATAATATTTCCATTTAGGATGAATCTTTCTTAAAAAGCCAGAAATACGTTTTAAAAATCTGAATGGGTTGTTTCACTTTATAGTTTTTGGGAAAGTTCCTCATCTCCAAGTACGACTGTAGCTATTGACTGATAAGAAACGCAGATGGTCTGCAGATTAATGCCTTGTCTGGGGAAAAACCTGTAGATACAATAGTATCTACATAAATACGCAGGTTGCCTTGCTGGAATGGTGCACTTTATATGCATCTATTTGCCTTGTCCATTATCTGAGTGCAAAGTGCAATGCTTTTTCAATTCTTATCGTGACGAGGTGTGTGCCATGTAGCACAATTCGTTCCCCCAGAGAGCAATGAATGGTGTGCTGACATCATGGACAGAACCCGGATAAAAGGCATTCGCCTGACATCCTGTAATCGCAAATATCCTTCAAAAGACGCCTCCTCCTATTTTATAACCTTTAAATTAATTATAAATTAGCCTCTGAGTGCATCATCAAGTTGCTTTGCATGTTGTATATCAAATTCCTCGCAGGATCGAAATCGAATTTCGCCCACATGCTAATAAAACCGCTAAAGCCCAACAAATGGCAGCGGTTTTTATGGGCTTCGGGTTTTTGGAGTAGGGAGCTGAGCTCTCACATATACGAGTTCCTTGGCGAGACATCAAATTTCGTGTGGCGCCAGCTTTTCCACCCTCCCAAAAAGCCCGCAATGTCCTGCTTTCTATTCAATTTAGCGAGTTTGGAGGGTCAGCTAAACTGATTTTGTTGCAAAACCCCGAACATGATGGCCTACTTAAATGCCAATAACAAGAAAATAAACGAAATATATGGGCAACATTTTGGATGCAGATAACACTAGTTGACAAAGCATTGGGAATTTGTTTTTGAGATAATAATGTTAAAATGCTGTTCAAAAAAGGACTATTGTTCTAAAGTGTATATAAAAATTGTATTTAAATTTAGGTAAAAGTTAAACATAATTATGATAAAAACAATTTTAAAAAATGCGTTTTTATTGAAAAATGTTTCCTATTTTGAAAAAAGTTTCTTTTTAATAGATATATTTATTTTATTTTTTAGAAAATCACCTATATATGTAATGATTTATTATCTTAATAATCCAAATGATTTAGTGTGGCATCGAATAGTATTTAATAAAGGTATTTTTAGGAGTCTCCAAAAAGATAGTTCCCTGTTCGAAAGCACCTCTTTTTGTTTTGTTAGCCAGTGTAATAAATTATTTGGTAAAGTGGACTGCCAAACTGTGCACCGGATCCGCTAATTGATTTTGTCTTTCCCACTTGCCAGGCAAAAAGGGGGAAAATTGGGCTTGCTGTGTCCTACGATGAACATATACAAATATAATTAGTTTTTGGACCGGCTTCGCTACACAAATGGCTGGCCAGAGAGACAAACTTTGTTGTCTATCAAAATATTTTAGTAGGAAACTTTGGTCTAATACAATTTTCGTTTCCCTTTGGCAGCGGCAAAAATGTGGAAAAATGTATTTATGTGCCACATGGCGGATGAGTGAGCCTTGGCAAGTTGGTTGGTTGTATTTGATAGATGGGTTCTTTGTAATAATCAGTGCACAAGGGGGTGATCCATTTTGTCAAGTCATATCCCGAAGGTCTTTAGGAAAATTAAATGTCCATATATAAACCAACTTTAAATCGGGAACATAACATTTCCTAGCACCTTTATGAGGCTTAGTTTTCCAGAATATGAAAAGGCCATAAATTATTATTCCTTGATCTTTCACACCCTCAATTTTGCTGCAGTTCCCGGTGCTCCCCATTTTGGAAACTACAAATGAATCCCCCGAATCCAATCAGTTTAGTGGGCCATAAAAACCGTTTGATATGGCCATGTCCATACACACAATCGTACATTTTGTGATTTCCTTTTTTTGCTAAATATTTTCTGTATGGTTTGCGTCATTTCGCTGATGCTGAATGCTGAATGCTGAATGCTGCTTTTGCATCGGGTTCTCTATTCTATCTGTATATCTATCTATCTATCCATCCATCTATCGCTTTTGCCTTAATTTATTGCCGGGCGCCAGACGACGAAAGCGAAAATTGGAAATTGAAATCTGATTGATTATATATTGCGAGAATGATGACGATTAATGCGGAGCCCCTGAAAGTGTTGCAAACCTAATTGCTGTCAATTGCTGGGGCTAGCAAAATCAACCGAGAAATCGCTGCAAATTCACTTGCTTTGCATTTTATTTGCACTTTTTCTTCCGCTGATTGACACGGAACGCAACCCCTGGGTTTTTTGGGGGGTTTCATTAAGCAGTATTTTCTATTAGGACACATAGTAGTGACCAGTCTTGGCAAGAAGCCTCTTTGGACTCTGATCTCCCCGATGGGATGGCTGGTGCGGCTGTCAATGTTCCACAAGAGGGAAACACAAGAGATTGTCATGTTTTCCCATTTCAAGGGGGCTAGCTACTAGTACATTTGTGTACATATATTATTCGATGGATGGATGGATGGATGATGCCAAGTATTCCCAGAAGGCGGCCCTCAATCGATCTATTTCCAATCATAATCGAATGTTATTTAATTCATTTGCGGCCCGGCCAGAAATATAACATCGCTAAAACAGCTCGTCGCAACTTATGTAGGACACATAAATACAATTTCCAAAATACGCACGAAATTCCCACTTGACGTGAATTTATAATGACAGCAATTTTTCCGTTGCGTTGTGTTTTTGGCTTTTTTGTTTTTTGTTTTTATTTTTTTTTGGTTTTTTTTCTACTGTTTAGTGATGAACTTGCAGTGCGAAGCACTCGTATTTACACTTGCATAACTCAGAAATTCGGCTGAGCACTTGGCGTGCCGCAAAAATAGAATTTTGGACAAGCCCACACACAACCTGGTCGGTTGGTCTGTTCATCGGTTGGTTGGTGGATCACCGGGCATTGAAGCCATTAAGTTGGGGACATGGGTATGTGGACGCAAAATTGAAAATATTCACGTCTCATTATATTAATGTCGCTGCGAAAATGCAAATTCGAAATGCGCACATCAAAAATGATTCAAACAGCCCACATAAGCAAACAAACAAGCGGCGCGAGCAAACAAATTGACAGCGAATCAACGAATAAGCCAACTGAATGATTGACTGACTGACTGAATGGCCAACTGACTGACTGACTGACTGGCAAACTGCTGCCGTACAAACAAAAGATATGTCCATGTTGAAGTCTAATTGTCGAGGGTTCGCCGGAGCAACTGTTCAAACAAGAGGCTCTAGAAGATCTGCTGGATGATTGCTCAACTGGGCTGAAAGATACAAGGAGCTCGGATCGATTTGCACAGTTCGTTGCCATCTAGAGTGTGCCAATATCTGGGATAAGGATCAGAGGATAATATAAAAATAATATAAATAGATATAAAGGTTATAGAAAGGTGATAGAAAGATGATATAAAAATATAAGAATGGTAAAAGGTGATGATATATCGATGGTAAGGATCAAGGAATAATATAAAGATGATATAAAGATGATATAAAAATGATATAAAGATGATATAAGGATGATAAAAATATTATATAAAGGTGATAAAAAGATGATATAAAGATGATATGATGGTACAAGGATGGTAAAAGGTGATATATCGATGGTAGGATGGTTAGACCTCTAACTCTAAGAGAGAATATTAAAGTTCGAAACTTTGCTATCAGGATCAATGGATGAAATTAAGATAATGGGTTAGTAAGAAAAGCGCTCCAAAATTCTAATTATATATAGAGGTCATCTATCATGAGATCCTAACTTTGTTATGATGATATAATTCCTAAAGAGGCTTAAACCTCTAGGACTTATTAGATCACTTAAGGATATAGTCGCTAAAAAACGATCCCAATATTTATGGATTCTTAGAATGTGTATTTATGGTTATATTATAGGAATTTTTTTTATTTGAATAATGTTAATTTTGTTTTCATAGGAAGCAATTAAATTAAAAAAGGCAATGTTTATATACTTCTACAACTTCCTTTGAAAAAAAACCTATTAAAAAATATGTATTGAGTGTACCTATTTGAGCAGATAACTCTATGAATGAAATGATTGATGATGAATGAATAATAATAATACAAAATATTCAAGTATATAAATATAGAATATATATTGTTTGTTTACTTTTACAACTTTCCTTACTTATTAAAAAATTTTATGAATGAAAAGATTAATAATAATAGTTACAAAAAAATATATATATTTTATATCATATACACCTGTCTAACTTATAAAACTCTAATAGGTCTACTCAGATATTTTTTTTATGATAGATGGTGTTTGTGATTGGGACAGTTTTGGGTGCCACAAAAGGGTTAACCTGCCTCTTCTACCCCCCCAAAAAACACACCTCACATCGCATTCAGGTGATTTTGTGGGCTGCTGCTCCACGATGTCTATAAATGTTTTCATGCCTAATTGATTTAACGTCTCGAGCATAGCCGAATATAGACATCGATCCAATGGCAGCGGCCAAATATTCCACGTTGCACTCGTTAAAGCCGGCTAATTACGGATTTTATTTGCAATCTGAATTTGTGCATAATATTTTAATGAATTTAACGGATTGCCGCATATACAGATCGCAATTAATCTGCCACTGAAAGACCGTTGTCATCGGAGGTTCGCTGGCCATCTCAAAACATTTTGCGCCTCTTCAAGTGCGTGGGCCATTTGGGAAGTGTGGTAGTGGGTAGAATTTGCTGAACATTGATTGATTTCACGCCAGCTTTTCAGCTTTGCTTATTTTTAGCGGATATTTTCAGCGAATGGGAAATGTTATTTTAAACGATTCCGGCGAGGCGTTGGGCTTCGCCCGGCTTTGCCTCGCTTTCCATCGATGTGTTGATGCTGCCCGACGGTGGACATTTTCCCCTCCATTGGTTGCGTGTTGTATGCACAAAGGCAGCGGCGAAGGCGAAGGCACCCATTTCCTATTTTCCATTTCCCATTTTCCAAAGCCGACCCACCACACACATGCAGCGTCAGCGCGATTTCAAGGTGACCCGGTCCCGCTTACACTGCGGAAAACGAGGGAATATATTTAAAAAAAACTGAATATATCTGCAAAATAAATTTTCAATTGGGCTACCTATATGAAGTATGCTATATGAATGGGACTAAGAGTTTATATTTGAATTAGTTATATTTATTGATCAATCAAGTAATAATCTTGAAATCTTCTCTTAAATTTCTGATGTGTTATAAAGGAATGATTCCTATAATCACGAAAAATATAGCTTGATTTATTAAATATTGGATATGTTTGCAAAACCAATTTTAAACTGTTAGAGGTTATAGAAATCATAGTAATACTCCTATAAAGTAAAAATGCATGTTTTTATAATATTTGTTTACTCAAATAATAACTTATAATCAGCAAATAACCTTATATTAAATTATTTCATTTCTGAAATATCAAATATTTTAAAGGGTCAATGTAGAGTAAAAGCCAAGACCAAAAAAATTAAATAGATCGTAAGACATATACAGGTTCTAAATTTTGGGGATCAACAAAAAACGAAATACTGTCTAAGTGTGTTACTAATCAGTACAAGAAGAAGTAATACAAAATTAAGCTAGCCCTATAGGCTTTATAGTTTATTGGATATAGAGTGAATGCAAAAAGACCCAGTGAACTAACGTCCAAGTATAGTTTGATAAGATATTTGTTCGTAAACCTTTTTTAAACCTATGAAATGAGATACTAATACGATCTCCCGCCTCCTCTACTTGCAGCCCCTGATCTTGGCGGCCCCAATCCTTTTGGCAGGCGTCGGACGGAGCCGCTCGGCAGCGGCAGCTGCGGCGGCACCGCATGGATCATGCCGTGAAGGCGACGCGCGGCCGCCCGCTCAACACGCTGCGCTTCGAGAACGACGAGCTGGAATGCCTCTACCAGCGGTACACGCTCAAGCTGCAGCGCTTCTCGGTGCTGGGCGTGGTGGCCCTGGTACTCGTCCTCTGCGGGGTGATGGCGGCCCTCTCGCTGACCTTCAATAATGCGGCCACCTTTCACGTAAGTGGTTTTCCTTTGGGGGAAATTCTACATCACAGTCAGATGGTTTCTCAATGTCATGTTAACTTTTGACGTTAGGTTAAGTTGCTGTTTCGAAAAATTTGGTTTCTCAGTAACAGATTAGGTTTTATATGAGTAAAAACTTTTAAGTGGAGGTTATGTTCTGGTTAAAATACTTCTTTTTCAGGTTTGTCAGTTCATATATTAAGTAAGGAATTGTCTAATTAATATCACATTGAGAAACAAATTTGTCTTTCATATCAACTTTCTCTGAGAGCTAAGAAACTAGATCCTTAACATGACATTGAGAAATCGGTACCATGATAAACTTATTTTATTTTCATATTAGTATTTAAAATAACTACGGAGAAATATTATAAGTTATCTTAAGTTAGTCAATATCTTTCTAGCGGGATCTGTAGAACTCACAGATAGAACTAACTCTTAGTTTAACTCCTGGTTAAATTCATTGAACAACCATTTAATAATACCTTTGATTTTGTTTAATTTACCTCCCCCGCAGAACATCTTCAATGCGATCGTGTGTGGGCTGTTCGCGGTGGTGCTGGTGCTGCTGCAGTGCTCCGTGATCAAGGACCACCACCTGCCCACATTGTGCTACGGAATCTTGCTGTTCACGGCCAGCATCTGCGTGGTGTCGATGCCAACGCTGGGCAGCATCTTTCCGGTGGACACCAAGGAGGTGATGGCCGAGGGCGTCTGGCAGATCGTGTTCGTGGTCTTCCTCGCCTATGCCATGATGCCGCTGCAGATCTGGGAGGCGGTGGCCTTCGGCATTGCCCTGCCCTCGGTGCACATCAGCCTGACGGTCTACAAGATATTCACGGATGCGCTGCGCTACTTGGAGTACAATCAGCTGATCGCCAACATCGTCATCTTCATTGGCGTGAATGTGGCCGGCCTGGTGGTGAACATCATGATGGAGCGGGCCCAACGGCGCACCTTTCTCGACACGCGGAACTGCATTGCCTCGCGCCTGGAGATCCAGGATGAGAACGAGAAGCTGGAGCGCCTCCTGCTGTCGGTCCTGCCCCAGCACGTGGCCATGCAGATGAAGAACGACATCCTGTCGCCGGTGGCCGGCCAGTTCCATCGCATCTACATCCAGAAGCACGAGAATGTGAGCATCCTGTTCGCGGACATCGTAGGCTTCACGGTCCTATCTTCGCAGTGCAGTGCCCAGGAACTGGTGCGCCTGCTCAACGAGCTCTTCGGCCGCTTCGATCAGCTGGCCCATGTAAGTTGACCCAAAAGGGGTTGGGGTTTAACGGGAGATAAAAATATCATCTAATATATTTCGATCATATTAAATTATTCCGTAATTAAAAGGGCTCTCAGAATGGGAACCCAAAGCTGTACTTATTAATTTCATAACTTTGGTAATTCCATCCCGATTAAGAAGTGACATATCTCTATGAGTTTGTCATTAAATTTACTAATATTCTATATTAAAATCTTTTTTTTAAACGTGGGTCGAAATTTTTACCCATTTTCATGGTGGATTTTTCCGTATTTCCAATGGGGTCCAGAGTGCGAACCCAAAACTGGACTTCAAGATTCCATAACTCGAGTTTTTGAACTCCGATTTTGAAGTGGCATACCTCTTTGAGTTTGTATTTTAATTCTCTAATATGCTACATTTAAATATTTCTATTCAAAGAGGGTCAAAATTTTAACCCGTTTTCATGTTCGATTTTTCCCTATTTCCAATGGTTTTCCGAATGGTGACCCAAAACTGCACTTCAAGATTTCATAACTCGAGTTATTGGACTCCGATTTTGAAGTGGGATACCTCTATGAATTTGTGCTTAAATTCTCTAATAATCTACATTCAAATATTTATTCTCCGAGAGGGTCCAAATTTTAACACATTTTCATGTTAGATTTTTCCTTATTTCCAAGGTTTTCAGAATGGGGACCCAAAACGGCAATTCAAGATTCCATAACTTGAGTTATTGGACTCCGATTTAGACGTGGGATACCTCTATGAATTTGTGTTTAAATTCTCTTATAATCTACATTCAAATATTTCTTTTCAAAGAGGGTCCAAATTTTAACCCATTTTCATGTTCGATTTTTCCTTATTTCCAATGGTTTTCAGAATGGGGACCTAAAAATGCACTTCAAGGTTCCATAACTTGAGTTATTGGACTCCGATTTGGATGTGGGATACCTCTATGAGTTTGTGGTTAAATTATCTAATACTTTACATTTAAATATTTCTTTTCAAAGAGGGTCCACATTTTAACCCATTTTCATGTTCGATTTTTTCCTATTTCCAATGGTTTTCGGAATGGGGACCTAAAAATGCACTTCAAGGTTCCATAACTTGAGTTATTGGACTCCGATTTGGATGTGGGATACCTTTATGAGTTTGTGGTTAAATTCTCTAATATTTTACATTTAAATATTTATTTTCAAAGAGGGTCAAAATTTTAACACATTTTCATGTTCGATTTTTAGGTATTTCCAATGGTTTTCAGAATGGTGTCCCAAAACTGCACTTCGGGATTCCATAACTTGAGTAATTGAACTCTGATTTTGAAGTGGGATACCTCTATGAATTTGTGTTTAAATTCTCTTATAATCTACATTCAAATATTTCTTTTCAAAGAGGGTCCAAATTTTAACCCATTTTCATGTTCGATTTTTTCCTATTTCCAATGGTTATCAGAATGGTGACCCAAAACTGCACTTCAAGATTTCATAGCTCGAGATATTGGATTCCGATTGTTAAGTGGGATACCTCTATGAATTTGTGTTTAAATTCTCTAATAATCTACATTTAAATATTAATTTCCTAAGAGGGCTGAAATTTGAACCCATTTTCATGTTCGACTTTTCCTTATTTCCAATGGTTTTCAGAATGGTGACCCAAAACTGCACTTCAAGATTTCATAACTCGAGTTATTGGACTCCGATTTTGAAGTGGGATACCTCAATGAATTTGTGCTTAAATTCTCTAATATTCTACATTCAAATATTTATTCTCCGAGAGGGTCCAAATTTTAACACATTTTCATGTTCGATTTTTCCTTATTTCCAAGGTTTTCAGAGTGGTGATCTAAATATACGTTTCAAGATTCCATAACTTGAGTTATTGGACTCCGATTTTGAAGTAGAATACCTCTTTGAGTTTGTATTTGAATTCTCTAATAATCTACATTCAAATATTTGTTTTCAAAGAGGGTTAAAATTTTAACACATTTTCATGTTTGATTTTTTCGTAATTCCATTGGAGCCCAGAACTTGAACCCAATACTGATTTATAAATTTTATATCTTGGGTATTTGGATCCCTATTTTAAAGTGGGTTACCTCTATGAGTTTGTCACTCTAATATATTTTCTTTAAAAAAAATATACCACCTACTTGACTTATCTTAATTGTTTCTCTACCCTTTTTCATAGGACAACCACTGTTTGAGGATTAAAATCCTGGGCGACTGTTATTATTGTGTCTCCGGATTGCCAGAACCGCGAAAGGATCACGCCAAATGCGCCGTGGAAATGGGGCTCGATATGATCGATGCCATTGCGTGAGTATCTATATTGATATATTTGATATACCATGATCGACGGGGCTTTAAAAGTATATGCGCACTAACTTGAGTCATTCCTTGTATTTATTGATAAATTAATAAAATGATTCCGTTGTCATCCGCTTTTGCTAAGAAAGCACTTAGACAATAACTCAAAAACTTTTTTGATATAATTATCACCTATTAATCGATGACAAAACAAATGCATTCCGTGCGTAAGACAATTACGGGAAATGTGTTGTACTAGAAATTGTTTTCAATATGTGGTATTTAGTATTGTCCTTTTGGCTTGTCAAAGCTTCATTACATTATTCTGTTGTCGGTCTTCTGTAATTAATTAACGAGCTTTCGAATTGCTCTTTCGTTGCACTTTAATTGAAATCACATAATGGCTTTTTTCCCCGTTTCCTCGTTTCCAGCACCGTGGTGGAGGCCACCGACGTCATCCTGAACATGCGCGTGGGCATCCACACGGGTCGGGTGCTCTGCGGGGTTCTGGGGCTCCGCAAGTGGCAGTTCGATGTGTGGTCGAACGACGTGACCCTGGCCAATCACATGGAGTCGGGCGGGGAGCCCGGCCGGGTGCACGTGACCCGCGCCACCCTGGACTCCCTATCCGGCGAATACGAGGTGGAGGCTGGCCACGGGGACGAACGGTCCTCGTATCTGCGAGACCATGGCGTGGATACCTTCTTCATTGTGCCGCCACCACATCGCCGCAAGGTGAGTTCAATCTGTGCTGGTTACTTGGGTTTATGCCACGAAAATATCGAACATCTAATAGGGCCGGTTTTTCGAGTACCGGTTAAGCACTCTAAGTTTCTTAACTTCCTGTTAAGTATTTGTCAAATCAAAAAAGTGAAAGCCTAACTTAATTTAAGCATAATAGCACTATTTTAGTGTTTTCCGTTCAGATAAATCATATGTAAAAGAAAACTCTAACAGGGACTTGATCTTCCTGTCAAGTTCTTGTCAAATTAATAAAGTGGAAGTCTAATTTAATCTTAATAAAAGCAATATGTTATTGTTTCTCGTTCAGACAAAGAATAGAAATCGAGACAACGGGTTTTTAATGACGATAGTGCTGGTTATCTTGTCAATAGTTTTTCGTGCGGATAGCTAACTCTTACCTTAACTGTCACTCGAGAAAACGACCCGTTATATTTATTATTTTACGTTTAAAACGAAAAATATGTATATAAAATTAATAGTAAAGATGTTATCTTTTACTAAACCATGTTTCCATGTTTCTTTGACAGCCGCTGATGCTCAACACCCTAGGAGTTCGCTCGGCGATCGGAAGTCGGCGGAAGCTCTCGTTCAGGAACGTGTCCAATGTGGTCATGCAGCTGCTGCACACGATCAAGTTCTCCGAACCGGTGCCCTTCTCCAACATAGCCACCGGATCCTTCCCCTCGGCGGCCAGTGCCTTGGGGGGCGGAGTGCAACTCGGAGGCGGTGGAGGAGGAGGCGTGGCCCGGGGAAGCACCTGCGAGGCGAACGCCGGAAGCGTTCAGGTTTCCGAGAAGGGATCCCGCAAGGTAAGTGGTGTTCAGCCAAAGATCAGCAGCACTCTATCGAAAAGCCGACTCGGGAGTTTCAAGGTGGGAGTTGCAAGTTGGAAGTTGCAATGTTGCAAAGTTTCGTGTTCCTGTAGCTCGGTTCTGTTCTATTCTTTTGTCGTAGCTCCAGTTCTGTGCATGTCCGGGTGGTTTACGATGGATGTCGGGTTGATTGGGTTCCGGTTAACTAGTTATTTTGTGGCGGTGGTTTTGAGTTCTGGCTTGGTGTGCTTTTCATTTTCCGTACTGTATCCGTAGCCCAGGGATACACAAAGATCTGATAGATAGAGATCGGGTAGCTTGAAGACGGCGAGACTCCTTTTCATTTCTTGCTTTGATTTGTTTCCTTTCGTTTTCTTTCAGGATGCGGTAAGTTTGCCTCGCCCATGTCTAAGTATTTCTATATATCCACCAGTTGAAAACCCGATAACCGTAACCATTATTCCTGAGTTGCGCTTTTGCCCCTTGCCCCTCTTAAGTTCTCGATCGGTTCTCGATTTTCCGTATTTAGTGGGCTCTTTTTCTTTTCGTAGTCGCATTGTAAACATATGTATCTATTCCTATACATTTAAGATTATATACTTAGCTTAGCAAGATCAGCAATTGTAATTCCGTACTGCTGTCTCTACTAACATTTTGTAGTATAACGATTCGTTTGCGTCGATGTTGTGTGTAGTTTGAATGTAGAAAGTATAAGTATATATGCCATAAATTAAATAGATGTGTAAATATAATCATCGGTTGTATAACGGTGTTGTGCGGGGATATCTTGTAAATTTATTAATTAAACTTCTGTCATTGAAAACACTTGAAAGGACACACATACATACTGATAGCATTCTTTTAGACACCTATTACACACATTCTTGTGAAATGTTTTGGGAACAGGACTTATATGAGTATCTAAATTACTATTGACTAAATTATTAGAATACTTATTGCCTGTTTACTTTTTTACTTCGTAATATAATATTGGGATATTAAATATGGATCATCAAAAATGTAATATATCTTAAAGATTATAAAAAAAGGCAAGAGAAATAGGTTCTAAAATCGAAAATATAGCCGTAGGTATTCCATTCGGCACTGATGACGATAACATTTATAGACCGTTGAGATCCCCTATTGATAAGGCTGTATTTTATACTAAAATACTACAATACTCACACATTATTTATTAGTGCTACCGCAGCCAGCGATCCTTCAGTTCCGTTGAGATTATGTTGATTTTGGTTTTCACTTGATGCGCCTCTTCTTCACTTTCTATCGTTATTGTTTCCTTTTTTCCGCCCTAACTATACTACTTACCCATCTTGTACTTCTTGCTACTGTTTGATTTTACGCCTAGTGATAAGAAAGACTCTTTGTTGAAATGTAAATATAAGAACTTACATGAAAACTGTGTATACTTCTCCGATCCAGGTGATACGTCTGCAAAAGATCTTGCATGCAACACCGCCACCGCACGGCATGGGCTATGGCAGCGTCGTCGGCAGCGGCGGCGGTGGTGACAGCGGTATTTCCGGTTCCGGTGGTGGTGGTATCGCCGGTGGCGGCAGTGGGGGCAGTGTCCAAGTGACCGTAGGCACAAATCCCAACTCTACAGCGAGTACGATTAGTCGCATTCATAGGCACAATCACAAGAACAATAAAGTGAGCAGAGCAGCAGCCAAAAAAAAAATACATTCTATACTTTCGTTCAATCGTTCAAAACCGTTCCTGCGTTCGTTCGTTCAAGGACCCTTTCTATAAGAACTGAGTTCCCATCTAGTCTTGTACCCCCAAAGATAAGAACTCAAGTCTTTGAAAGAGGGGCCTTCACTTTGTGTTTCGTCCATTTACATTCAAGTTCAATAAATGTGTTAAGTGTAACTACTTCATAAGTGTGCTTTGTTCATTCGTTAAATGTTTCGTTGGTCTTCGTCGAGATTTGTATCTGGAAGGGCTTCCAGGCAAAAGTTCGTCAAGCCTAGTTATGTTCCTATTCGCTTCGTTAAAGCTGCCAGACACTGAGCCAAGAAAGAAATAAGTATTTAGATTTGTAGTAACTAGATTAAAAACATCTAGGGAGAACCTATTTTCCATCTTGTAAAGTAATATTTGTAGTATACAGTTCTGTTCAAAATATTTATAGATCCGCTGAGGTTTTCATAAGAAATGTATATACTGAAGGTATATAATTTTAAAGAAAGTAATCTTATTTAACTGGAACAAAAACCATATATTATAAAGTTTTTTTTTTTTTTTGGTGAATAGAATGTATACCTATTAATCACTACAGTAAAATTTAGTTTACAAAATTATTTTATATTATATTCCATTTAACACTCCCATTTTTAGAAACCAACAAATTCGGTAAACCTTTTCGTAGTAAAAGCATGATAATATAAAGTATTCTGAGTATACCTAAACACATCGGACTTTTTAAGTTGAAAAGATGTGACTCTGCCTTTGTTTTAATCACAACTGTATGATCCTAGGTAAAGTTTTCTTTTCTGGTTCAGTGTCATTATCGAGCTTTAAAATGCCAGCCGCAGCTCCGCATTATCACTGACCATTCGACATCCGGAGAGCATGTTCCGAGTCCATCCTCAGATCCCGACCAGCATGCCTAGTTGCCCAGCAATGTCCCAGCTCTGCTCGCTGCCTTTCAGTTCTCAGCATGTAGTGAGTCGTGGCCACATCCCCTAACGCACATTTGTAGCGCTTTCTATCTTCAATCTTAACTCTTGAATCTTCAACTCAACCAGCCAGTTCAAGTGCCAGCCATCCAGCCAAAGAAGTGCTCGTCCGGGGACCACAACCACAACTAACGAATGTCTTTCTACTTCTTGCTCCCTCTTGCATGGCTTTCCATCCCGCATCTCTGCATCGGCATCGGCATCGGCATCCCACGCTGGCAGTCGCAGTCAAAGGTGGCGGACAAGTTCAAGAGGCCATTCCGGAAGCGGCACTCGGTGGCGGCCCACCATCAGCCCACCAATCGGGTGAACCGGTTCCTCTCCCAGGCGATCAATGCCCGGTCGGTGGACTGCGACAAGTCGGAGCATGTGGATCGGCTGACCCTGCGCTTCCGGCAGAGCGACATGGAGCGGGAGTATCACAAGGACTTCGATCTGGGCTTCACCACGGCCATGGGCTGCTCGCTGTTGCTTCTCATCCTGGGTGCAGCGCTCCAGGTGACCGCTCTGCCGCGCACTCTCATCCTGCTGCTGCTCTTCCTCTTCGCCTTCATCTGGGTGAGCGCCATCCTGATGCTCCTGCTCGCCGTGCGACTCAAGTGGATCATCTGGGACATCTCGGAGAGCTTCTCGCTGCGCATGGCCATCACTATTTTCACGGTCATTCTCATTTACTCCGTGGGACAGGTGAATGTGGTGAGTAAATAAGAAAATCAGAAATCTGAAGAATTCGCGTGTTTGTGTAACATTTTACGGGGTCTGAAGAATTCGCGTTTTTATAAAACTGCACTTTTTTTCATGCTAGATCATACTCTGCTGTTCTAAAATTCACATATTATTGCATTGGGGTCCTTAAGCACGGAAAACTAAAAAATTAACCGCGAATTCTTCAGGAGAGGATTGTCAAATATTTCATTGAAAACAATTTTTTATAAGTGATGCATCACATCGTCATATATTAATATTTAAACTGCATTCTAACTTCTGACTAAGAGTGTAATAACCTCAGCAGGGGTATATAAATTAGATTACCCAGGGAACGCAGTATAAATAAATACTAATCCCCTCATTTCCCCCCAGTTCACGTGTGTCTCGGACCATCCATGTGGGGGCAATGCGACGAGCTCCTTCCAGAACGACTCGCATCGCAAGTGCTCGCTGCCCCAGTACGTGTCTCTATCGGCTGCCTTTGCCTTCCTATCTGTGTCCGTGTTCCTCAGGTGAGTTCATCACGATTCTGCCCCTAAATGCAAATCCTTGATTGCCACGTCGTCCACAGGCTGCCCATCATATTCAAGTCGCTGCTGGTGCTGGGAATGGGCACCATCTATGCCCTGTTCATAGAGCTGTCGCATCAGAACATCTTCGAGTGCTACGACAACCGGGTCAAGTAGGTCAACGCTAATTTTGGGTCGCCCCACAAATCCACTAATGCATCCACTCTTATCGAACGATATTGTTGCCCTCCAGCGCCTCGATTCCACTTCACTTGATCTCGCTGGCCCGCATCGCCATCTTTATGATTGCCATTCTGGTGCACGGCCGCCTGGTGGAGGGCACTGCCCGGCTGGACTTCCTCTGGCAGCTGCAGGCCTCGCAGGAGAAGAAGGAGATGGACGTGCTGCAGGAGTCGAACAAGCGCATTCTGCACAATTTGCTGCCCGCTCATGTGGCTGCACATTTCCTCGATGCGCAATTCCGCAACAACATGGTGAGAATCACCTTGTCCCCACTGACCCACTGACGGATTTAGAAAGATTGATGTGACTTGATGGGAGGAAGATAAACGGAGATCATTATAATTTGTCAACCCAATTTAAGGTGTTTAAGAGTGTGCTACAATGAATTACAATGAGTTCATTTAGAAATACAACTATCCCGAAATCATTGCTTACTTTTAGACACCTAAAATTAAATTGAATTGTAAATCCACATCCATTTTAAAAGGGGGGCCACTTAAATCACTAGTGTTTTAAAGGCACTTATAAGTGTTATTGCAATATATTTATTAAGAAAGACAACTTTCCATTATTTACTGCATACTTTAAGACACCTAAAGTGAAATTTAAATGTGTTTTCAAAACCCTAGTGATGTGTAGCACTCCCCATAATTTCTACATGCTTTCTAACCTTTGATCTTCTTCTACTCTCTCCAGGAGCTCTACCACCAGAGCTATGCCAAGGTGGGCGTAATTTTCGCCAGCGTGCCCAACTTCAACGAGTTCTACACCGAAATGGACGGCTCGGATCAGGGTCTGGAGTGCCTCCGCCTGCTGAACGAGATCATCGCGGACTTTGACGAGCTGCTCAAGGAAGACCGCTTCCGGGGAATCGACAAGATCAAGACGGTGGGCAGCACCTACATGGCCGTCGTGGGTCTTATTCCCGAGTACAAAATCCAGCCCAACGATCCGAACTCAGTGCGTCGCCACATGACTGCCCTCATTGAATATGTAAAGGCCATGCGGCATTCGCTGCAGGAGATCAACAGTCACTCGTACAACAATTTTATGCTGCGCGTGGGTGGGTGTTATAAGCCTAGAGCTTAGGACCTCTTCTAGAAGTTCTTATTCTAATTGTTTATGACTTATAGGCATCAATATTGGTCCTGTGGTGGCGGGCGTTATTGGAGCTCGAAAGCCGCAGTACGACATTTGGGGCAACACGGTGAACGTGGCCAGTCGAATGGACTCCACTGGAGTACCTGGCTACTCGCAGGTGACCCAAGAGGTGGTCGACAGCCTGGTGGGCTCGCACTTTGAGTTCCGGTGAGTGTGTGCTATCAAATTATCAAGTTCCATTATATTTACTAACTGAAACCGCATTACAGATGCCGCGGCACCATCAAGGTGAAGGGCAAGGGCGACATGGTCACCTATTTCCTGTGCGACAGTGGCAACAAGTCGCTCAACGGCGAGGTGCGCAACGCCATGTCCCTGCCGCAGAGTCTCCATGCACCGGACTACTACATGAAGGTCTCACAGTTCCCGGAGAATCGCGTCAATACCGATACCTACAGCAAGAAGGAGAACGGTCACCTGTATGCCGGTACTGGTGGCGAGGAGCAACAGCTGCTGCTGCAGCACCAGCACAAGCAGCTGGATCCGCTGCCGCTGCCGGCTCCACCGCCTCCAGTGCATCACCATCTGCACCAGCAGCAACAGCAGCGCCTGAACAGCAAGCTGCAGAAGCAGCCGATCTTCATGGCCAATGGCGGTCTGCCCAATATACGGGAGAACGGCAATGGTCACAATGGCGAGCAGCAGCACGGTGGCTTCATGGTGGCCACGACGACACCGTCGGCTGCAGTGGCGGTTCCCCTCCAGCCCCAGCTCCAGCTCCAGCACCACCAACTCCAGTTCCAGCACCAACACCAGCTCCAGCACCAACACCCGCACTCGCATCCCCTCCCGCCAGCTGTGGCGGCTCCAGTGCAGCACCAGATCCTACTCCACCACCAGCTCCAGCTCCAGCATCAGCCCGTTCCTTCGGTAATGTTGCGAGAGTTTAATATTATTGAGAACCCGACTTCCGGTGGCCGGCATCCGCAGATGGAGCAGCTGCCGCCGCATCACGGCAGCCTTGACCTATCGGGAATGGGTATGGGAATGGGTGTGGGAATGGGAATGGGAATGGGGGCTGGCGTGCTAGGCGGTGACTGCTTCATGATGCCCCGGCGAGATCGCGATCGCACCTACGTGCCGCCCCTAAACCAGCATGGCCATCATCCACCACCGCATCACCTCCATTCGAACCTGAACCTGAGTCAGAACCAGAGCCAGAGCCAGAACCAGAGCCAGAATCAGCACCCGCCATCGTTCACCAGCCTGGGCTATGGCCAATGCCGGGAGAGCGAGCCGCTATTGCATGCCAGCAGCGTCGCGCCGGTAGCCAAGGTGAGTGAAGACGCTGACCACCTGCTCTGGAGCAAGGAGATCCTCCTCTGAACAGCCAGCGCAGCCTTGTCCCGCCTCCAAGTGCCTCAGAACCCGCCCAGTAACCAGAAACCAGTAACCAGTAACCAGAGCCAGACCCAAACCGAACCGAACCAAGACCCATATCCATCCCATTCGTATCTAACACTTAAGAACAAGAACAGAATTGCATGTATATATATTTGAAACTGGGGCCAATTA
Source organism: Drosophila suzukii (assembly GCF_043229965.1). NCBI lineage: Eukaryota > Metazoa > Arthropoda > Insecta > Diptera > Drosophilidae > Drosophila > Drosophila suzukii. The sequence continues at coordinate 12,187,924 of NC_092084.1, read as the reverse complement.
TTCTTTAGTTGATTCTAATATAAAACCTAAACTAAATATAACATTTTATATGATAATTTAATTTGTATAATACAAATTTAAAAGTTTATGGAATTTTAGTTTAGTTGAAGGATTACATTACATTTACTATTTTTATTGATCTCAAGTTATTAATTTCGCTTGCAAAACAAGATGACTCAGTCATTATCATTAATATACATTTTTAAAATTAATGTGAGAGATACTTTAAGACCTTCTGAACCTCTTCTTTTGTAAGATATATGTATAATTAAAATCAAGATGGATGTGTAAGGCATAGGTTATAGAATTTGGCCATTGATTGTATTGACTTTTACCTGCCAGTCTGTTCTTGATGCTTGCCCACCGATCTACCCCCGAATATCCAATCCCTATATCTATATCTGTGTGTACCATGTGTCTAACTCTCTATGTCCACTCTTTGCATGACCGCACATCTATCTTTCTCTCGCTTGCTCATCTCCGACTAACCACGCCCCCAGATCATGCCCATGCAGCATGCGCCAAAGTACGAGCCACCACGTTACACTTCTCCCCACACCATGTTGTCGCAGCAGCATCAGCATCAGCATCAACAGCATCAGCAGGAGCGGCCACAGCATCCTGCCACATCCCAGGAGCAGCAGCCACATCCCGCCCAGGAGCAACCACATCCCTCGCAGCGACAGTACGCCATGTATTCGCAGCAGCCGCAGCTGCCGCCGAAGCCGGCGCTGAGGACGTACATGAAGCCGCTGCCTAGGCTGCCGGCGGAGCTGGAGGAGAGCCGCGACATGTCCTCCACGGACGATCTCAGCTCGCGGCCACACTCGCCCTCGATGAGCAGCTCCGACGAGAGCTACTCGAAGACCACCGAGGGCGAGGGCGATGGCGACGAGGACTCGCCGCGCATCCCCAATGGCGGCCACCTGCAGCACCGCAACAATGGCTACCACCTGCCCGCCGGCGGCCTGGTCAATCCGCTGCAATGGCTCTACCCCTGCGACATTCAGGTGGATCCCACCTCGCCGGTCGTTGACATGGCCCACCTGCACGATTTCGAGCTGAGCTCCACCACCGAGAGCCAGGGCCACCACACCACCAGCAACACGACGAGCAACACGCAGCACAAGGGCGATAGCTGCAGCAGCTTTGACTATCAAAAGGCAGCTGCGGGAGCGGGAACGGCGGCGGGAGGGGGAGCGGGAGCTGGAACGGGCGTAATACCCATCCCCACCAAGTCGCCCTTCGAGCGGGAACTGCAGCGTCTGCTCAACGAATCCTCGCGAGCCCGTTGCCTGGCCACCTCGACGACGACGACGGCAGCGGGTGGCATCTCCACCACGGATCACACGGCCAGCAATGGCAGCCGGGAGATGAGCTACTCCCTCAGCAATGGCAGGCTGAGCTCCGTCAATGGGCATGGTGCCGCAGGAACCGCTTCCGGTTCTGGATCCGGATCAGGATCGGCGGTGGGCAATGGCAGCGGTGGCAGCGGCAGCAGCAATGGCAATCTCAGCGGCGGCAGCGGCAGCAACTCGAACAGTGGCAACAACAACAGCAGTCACCACAAGTCGGATCAGCATAACCAAGCGGATCACGAGCTCCTGGCCGGCGGCAAGTTGCCGGGCAGCAGCAGCTTCATGATCGCCAAGCACCCGGTGGGCTTGGAGGCCATCAAGGAGATAACGCGCAACAAGAACCCATCGGAGTCAAGCCAAATGTGAGTAGACCATGATCAGTGATGGGAATGGTAGGACGAGTGTATTGTAATCAAACCAAAGGTCTATGTATACCTAAATATTTGGTTATTATTTTATTAGAATAAGCTTTAATATCAAATACTTTGCTTGTTTCAGTTATTTTTCTTGATAATACACCCAACTAAAGATTTATTCCCATCACTGACCATGATGACAGCTTCCATTCCATGTCATATGGTGTAGGTTCGCCGCTTTCATAACCGGTGTGCGGGTGGCCCTATGTTATTTTAAGTTGTAGATGATATAATAATGATTTGTGTACTTTCAACCTTATATAATGGAGCGCTTGTGACCCTTGCAGGCAAACCTCGGACACGGAATCCTGCGAGATCCTGCACGAGAACCGCAACCAGATGCATGTGCTGGCCATGCTGGAGATGCACTCGGCCAAGGAGCTCAATGGCTGCCATGTGCATCATGTGCCGCATTCGCAGCAGCAGCATCAGACGCGACCGCATCGTCAGCGACCGCGCTCCAAGGAGCTGCAGTACAGCCACGAGAGCCTGGACGGCCTGGATGGAGCGGTGCAGGCGCAGTCGCAACAGCGCCACCCGCGATACCATCACCACCACCACCATCACCACCAACAGAGGCAGCAACAGCAGCAGCAACAACAGCGCTACAACCATGTGCAGGAGCAGGAGGAGCGTGACGATACCGAGGACAACCTGGCCGACGAGGAGTTCGAGGACGATGAAGTGGGTCGCGATGTGCGACAAAAGCGCCTACAGAAGCCGGACCTCAATCACAAGCGGGCAGATGGCGATGGCGAGGAGGAAGAGGAAGTGGATGCCGACGACGACGAGGATGATGATGAGGATGAGGAGCAGGACCAGGACCACCGGAATGGAGGGCACAAGGAGGCAGCGCCGCTGACGAACGGCAGCATGCGCGGCCTGGAGGCCAATGTGATAAACGACGAGCTGAAATACGGGGCGGCCCATCTCAACCACCAGTCCATGGACTCCAATCCGTTGGAGAGCCAATCGGAGTGGTCGGACGACGATTGTCGTGAGGAAGCCACAGGTGAGGACAGCCATGGAATACCATTTTCCTGTAAAAAATACACTTATATGTTTTGCAATCCTTTAGGGGGAGCTGAATCCACGGGCTACATCACGGATGAGCCCGGTTTGGAGAACATCTCGCTGCTGAACGAAGCTGGGCTCACCGATGCCGAGGGCGCCCTCTCGGACGTTAACTCGCTGTATAACGCGCCGGATGTGGACGACACCTCGGTGTCCAGCCGGGCCAGCTCCCGCCTGCTCAGCCTGGACTCGCTGAGCGGCCTCTACGACTGCGACCTGGACTCCAAGCACGAGCTGGCCATTGTCAATGCCTCGCACAAGATCTCCAGCAAATTTGGACAGCCCCCATCGCCGGCACAGCATCAGCAGCATCCGCAACAGCAGCAACAGCAGCAGCAGCATCTGCAGCAGACTCAAACCCAAATCCAAGCTCCGGTTCAGTTCCAGTCCGCTGAGGAGCTGAGAGAGTAAAGATTGATGATGGAGCGTTAAACACTCAAAACGTTGTTATTGCTATATGCAAATGGTGTCTAATAATTTACAATAAACCAACCTAAACTAAAGTAAACTAAAGCTAGAATATAGGTGACAGATATATATATATATGATATATTTATGTATGTAAAGAAGCAGAGGCACTTAAAGCTGCTCTATATATGGCACCCCTAGATGTAAGCCCGTTTACTTTAATGTGGCTCCATAATGCCTATATATATATATATAAAGTATATGCAAGAAAACTCTATATGTATTGAAAAGTAAACACGTAGTCATTGGTTAGCCGTCGCCAATTGGCCCAGTTAAGCGTTCCAGTTACTACTATCCCGCGTGAGAGAAATCGAAATTATACTTGATATTTAGCCGCCAATTGAGATATCCAATGCTAATCCATGAATTCATCATTTAGTGCGCTTAGTCCTCCTAAGGACTTTCTAATTGGAAGGAGGGAATGCCTCATCCAACCCATATGTTATTAATGTACGAATATATATGTATGTATATGTATCATTTTGATAATCGAATAAGCAAAGATTTGGCCTATCACATGAAGCCACAACCAATGCATGACAAGTTGTAAATAAAGCAAAATGTTATAAATATTTCCCCCGATATTATTGTAAGGCTTATAAATTTGCCCATAGACTGCGCCACCCTGAATTCGAATTTTAAATTGTAATTTAAAAAAAAAACTCATCAATTGAGATCATTACTTGGGATAATCGAATTGGAGTCCCTTGTAAAAGATACGTAACGTCTTATTTCTTTATTTTTCGAACTACCACGCTCCCTTAGCCACGCCAAGCGTCTTTGACCCCATATATTATATGTTGCCTACTCTTGGGCTCAACCACAAACTGGCTTAAACCTAGCTTTTAGCTTTTGTATTCCAAATATGATGTTGCGAATTTTTAAGTATAAGTTCCAGAGTGCTAGACGGAGTGACTCAAAGTGTACTCCACTCTGTTGGCTGCTGCACAATTGTCAAATTTCATTTGCTATGCTACTTCAGTGTATTCGTCTGTAAGATCTGTACATATGATATTCAAAAGAAGATATATATATATATATATGAATATGATTTACAATTACTAGGAACTTAAGATGCAGAGACAAAAAGATATTCTTGATATTGTTGCCCCGACCCTTGATAACCAAAATAAAAACAGAAACATAAACCAAACGACACCAAGCAAAATGAAAACTGAAAACAAAATCTCGTACAACTGTGCAAATGATAAATAAGGAAAATGTAAGCAAACAAATCCATATTTTGTGTGTGAAATTTATTAAGTCGCCTTAGGAGCGTCAAATATTATTAACAAATAAGAAAACTACACGAACGCAAGTACATTAAGCGATTAAAGCAACAACCACAGCTACTGCAAGAGCTGCAAACAGCCCACAGATAAACTTCTTATGCAAATATAAACACAAATAGCGCAGATCTGTATACATTCAATATATATGTACATATAAAAATTGAAACTGAAAACCAGCTGGAATAAATATCTATATATATTGTATACACACATTCATATAATTGTACACAGAGGCAGACAGGAAGTTGGACTTGCGCAAGTATATTTATTTTTCTGTACTAAAAGATGGTAAATGGTAAATGGCAAAGAATTAATTATTATATGCAATGGCAGCCATCTCTGTCTATATCTACACAAAGAAATGGTGGGTAAGCAAGGCCTTATATGGAGGATTACAAAACCTGGAGGCCGATTGTCGACTCATTTTGATGGGTAAATGCAATTATCAAGTTGGCAGAATTGCATTATCAGGGCTGTTCCAGATTCCGCGTGAAAAGTATATTATAGTGCCATCAATTAAATAAGCACAATGTCAAGCGGAAATGGGAGTGATTCTTTTAGAACTCAGAATTGGAAAATTTTGGGAAATGGAACAGGCCCTGTTTGCATAAACAAACCAAGAAAACCCTACTAGAAATACATAAAATGTCAGCATATCAAATATGTCAAAAAAATATATATATACAAAAATATAAACTTGTGTTTTTCATTTATTTGGCTGTTTAGAACCATTCTTAAGATAAACAATTAAGAGCAATTGTTTCTTTTGGTAAACATTATTTTCAAAAATTTTTGTCAACACACTTATTGACATGCACCAATTTAGATGTTTGGTTAAATATTCCTTTGCTAAAATCCACAATCAAAGTCTTTTGTTTTGCAAATTTAATGGTACTCCGAACAACTGGGCAAATAATGGTTTTGCACTTGATATATGGGCTTTTGTCGAATTTGCAGTTGGGCTAACATTTGACTGGCGGATGGTCATCGCCACACGTGCCGGACTTTCTGTTTGTTGCAATGTGTACTCACTGTATTTGTATTTCTGGCCAGGAAACGGTGCTGGTTGGAAATAATATTATTTTTGATATTTTTAAGAGGTTCCCATATAATTATGAGTTTTATTTTAAAGACCAAAAAATAATGATTACTTTTAACCAAAGAAAATAAAGCTTAAAAATAATCTTTATTTTGGGCCAAAAATATTAGAATATTAAAATAAACAACATCCTTAAGAAACTAATATAAAAATTAAACATTATAAAACCATGGTGGAAAACGATAGATGGTTTTTTTCTTTTCTTTGTAGGTTGATCCTAAATGCTCGATTTTTTGATGCCCAAGACAGATCATAATTTATTTTTTACAGTCCCTGGTTTTAAAAAGTATGCTAACATTTTATCAACTAATATTCCTAGGCAATTCTTGTTTACCCTTTTAAAGACGTCAAGACCCAATTTCATTTGTTTATTGACATTTAGTCACTGGTATTTTCCATGTCTCAAAGAGTTTCAGTTTTCTGTATGTGTTTCGTCATAATCATTCGCGATTCCTATAGATTAACAATGGAACTTCTGTTTTTTTGTCATCCCTGATAATTATTTTTTAATTACTCATTAACTTGTTTCTCATAACATCTTGGCTGTGTCTTAAACAATCAGTGATGTACCAGCTCAGGGGCGAAGAACTCTGCGGTGGTTCCCGCAGACACGGTTGTTTTTCTTCCACCGATCGAATGACGTCTTTTGGAGGAGGTGGGTGTGCTGGGGGTGAAAATTACCCATTACATATAGTTGCGCACACCCACTGAAACTCGGCTGGGACAAATGAGACACTCTGGCGGTAAATATTTAATCAAATGTTGATAAAAGAAAAACTGCTCCACTGCGGTTGGCATAAAAGCCCGTCGCCCCGAGGGAATGGCCAGCAATCAGGTCTGGGAATAGAAATGCGCAACACCGTGATCATCGTCAGCCTCTCGCTGGCACTGGGGCTCGTCTCCGCCACCGACTACTGCAAGAAGAGCTGCGGCAGCACCAAGAACCTGGGATGCGGCAATAGCGGGGTGAGTCCTCTCTTCATCGGGAGAAGAATCTAAGTGCACTGATAAAAAATAGAGAGTAAAATTAAATATATGCACATAATATTCAAAACAGTACATTCAAATTGCATGATATAATATGAAAATAAAGATAATATAATATTTATTAACTTACTTAGGGATTATTTTAAAAAAAGAATATGGCAATGGATTATGGAAAAATTTTAACTTTGGACTTACTGTTTTTATGATACATTAAAATATCTTTAAAATATTTCTTTTTAAAACTCCTCCTACAACTAAATCCTTGATCCGCGACTCAGACCATCCAACAACTCACTTGGGGCTTAGAATGTATCATCCGTTTCGCTTTTTGTAGCACTATATAAAGAGATTTGGCTTAAAAGAAAAAAATATTCCTTACTATTTCTTATCTTCGCCTTTAAAAAATAGAAATATTCAAGAGAATCTATTATTCATAACTCACATGCTTATAATAATAGTATAGAAAGTGTTATTTTTAAGTTAAGTAATTTAAAGCACATCCAAAAGATTGTCTTTCAAAATAAATTGGATCACTAAACAATGGTATAGTATATGCCCTTTTACCATTTAAGTGAAAAACTATCTACTTTAATAAAATCGTGTAGATACCTTATCATAAAGTTATGATATGCGATAAAGAGGAATTCCAGTTACAAAGATTTTGTCCTTTTGTTATTATTTGAACATTAAAGATATGTCAAACTTGAAAATATGTTTTCGTAAAGAGAACATCCAATATTTGAAAATATTATATTTAGTACTTCTCCTTTTTTTATTTGTTTATATGTTATCTGTAATGCTTTTAGGGATATTTAACATCATCTATCTATCTATCTGTATCAATTTCTATCTAAATATCTATCTATCTATGTGATATCTACGTGATATTTGAAATATTTGTTTTTTAAATATAAAATTAAGCTATCAAATAATTAAAAAATTGTTGTTTTTATAACCTACTATATTATTTTATTTATTGTTCGTATTTCAGGCCTGGGATTCCAGTTGCCCCACCGACGCCGCCCTGGTGTCCCTGACCACGGCGCAGAAGGCCGCCCTGGTGGACAGGACGAACGAGTACCGCAACATCATCGCCGGCGGACTGAACGCCAACCTGAGTGCCGCCTGCCGGATGGCCACCATCAAGTGGAACGACGAGCTGGCCTACCTGGCCTCCCTGAACGTGAAGAGCTGTGCGATGCGCCACGACGGATGCCACAACACGGATGCCTTCGACTGGTCTGGCCAGAATCTGGCCTGGATGAGCTACTACAATCCTTTGAACGTTACCCACTATGTGCAGTGGGGCGTCGATATGTGGTACGGCGAGGCTGTGTACACCAAGCAGTCCTACATCGATGCCTATCCCTCGAACTACAATGGCCCGGCCATTGGCCATTTCACCGTCCTGGTGGCCGATCGCAACACGGAGATGGGCTGTGCCGCGGCCACCTACTCGGTGGCTGGCCAGGGATACAAGGCCTTCCTCCTGGCCTGCAACTACGCGGCCACCAATGTCCTGGGCATCAAGATGTACAGCTCCTGCTCCACGCCGGCCAGCAAGTGCACCACCGGCACCAATCCCCAGTACAAGTTCCTCTGCAGCTCCAAGGAAGTGTACGATGTCAACAACCTTTTCTACTGAACCAATGGGAACCAATAAATAGAAGCTACAGTCGGGCTATTTCGAGTTTCAGTCAATGGTATTTTACTGTTACAATTTTGACAATTATTCTATACAAGCTATAAGGAAAATGTTAAGAATATTTATACCTGTTTCCGGAACTCGAGCGAGGTATAAACAATCTCATTAATTGGCAAACAAAAAATAAATAAAACATTATATTCAAGTAATCAAGTTTCCTTTACTAAAGACTTTATAGCACTTGCTTAATATTTATTGCTTTTTTATTATCAATTGGTTATTAATATGTTTTGGTATTATATTAAAAATTCATAAAGTATTGTTAAGCTATAAATACTTTTTTCTCTAGGTTGCCTCGAGTTTATAAAACCAATCCATTCATTTGGTGAAAAATCAAGAAAATTTTTATTGGGTCGTTATCAAGTTATAAAGGAAAAAAACACCACAGTTTTTTCTGAGTGTATGCCTAACAACAAACATAATTGCGAATTTAGATAAGGATTTATTGTGGCTTCACCGAAACTTTTCAGATATTAAGAGCTTATCTCTGTTGTTGTCTCTTAAAAGATAAGATATATATTTTCAGATGAAGGCTCGACTTGGTTGTAAAAAACTAAGCATTATTGTTTTTTCCAGTAAATGTATGCTTGGATTTGATAAGATTAAAACCCAAGAAGACGTGGACTATTTATAAAGATGTTTATAAACATACTAGTATTATGCAAAAAACATCTTAATAAAACTTACAAAATTTTCTTTTTTGCTGATTTTCAATTTCTTTTTATCTGTTTTTTGATAAGAAATGAAAACAAACTAATAAAATGTCCGGTGGTTTTATTTAAATGGGGCCATATTTTTCTGCACGAGCACTGTGGACTAAGGAAATGCTCCATAAATTGATCCTCAATCAGTCCTGATAAGAAGCAAAGATTGCCGGTCAAAAAAGTCTGTACGAGGATGGCGACCTACCCCAACTTTCTATTATTACCTGATCGGAACTGAAACTGTTAAATACATATTTGAAAAAAATATAATAAAAACTTTTACAACTCTTGTAGGCCCTTAAAAAAGCTTTACAATTAAGATTTTTAAGTTCTAGTTCTTTATGATTATTATATTATTAATAATGACAGTTGTATAGCTTTTCCTCATCGATTTGTATATCAATAAGGTTAGTTGGCAAAACAGATTGTGGCGAAAGTCTGGGCCGTCGTAAATATAAGATTATAATATGTTTAAGATTAGATTGACTGGGGGTTGGGTGAAAGACTAAGGAACCACGGGGATGATTTACAGTGGCACTTGTGTCGGAGGAAGTGGCTGACCGATAGAACCGATGGAACCGCCATATAAGCACACTGCCGATCCGGCCAGCAAATAGATCCCCTTTGGTTGTCAATCGAATCGAAGTGAATATGAAACTCGTTGTTCTCGCCATTCTGGTGGTTATTTCTGGCCTGGCCCAGGCCACCGACTACTGTTCGTGGGACATCTGCAACGGTGGCTCCCACATCGCCTGTGGCCACAGCAACTGGTGGGACAGCAGCTGTCCTGGGGATGCCGAGCTGATCGACATCAACGACGACTACAAGTGGGTCTTCGTCCACTCGCACAACGACAAGAGGAACTACATCGCCGGTGGGTATGATCCCAGCCACGATGCCGCCTGCCGCATGGCCACCATGGAGTGGGATGATGAGCTGGCCTACCTGGCCTCCCTGAACGTCCGCCAGTGCAACATGGTGCACGACAGCTGCCACAACACCGACGCCTTCAAGTACTCCGGCCAGAACCTCGCCTGGCAGGCCTACTCCGGCGACCTGCCCGACATGGGCTACATCCTGGACAACAGCGTGCAGATGTGGTTCGACGAGGTGCACAACTCCAACGCTGGCATTATCTCTGGAGGTTACCCCTCCGGCTACAACGGACCGTGAGTAGATTGGATTTATATTGAAATATAAAATCCTTACAAAAGAAGGCTTATAGAATCCCTTTTTTTTGTGTGCCTAAGTGATTTTTTTTTTTAATCCAAGGTGTGTCAGTAAGTGAAAAAAGCCTCTACTTAGATTTTATTTAAACAGAAAGAAAAGTTTACTTCAGAGTTCGCATCATCTCTGAGTAGATCTGTTATAGTCTATTATGGGAATATGAACTCCTTACAAAAGAAGGCTTTTAGAATCTCTTCTTTTTTGTGCGCTCAAATGGATATTTAAAAAAATTTAAGGTGTTCCAGTGAGCTAAAAAAGCTACTATTCAGATAATTTTAAACTGAAAGAAAGCTTACTTCAGAATTTGCTTTTTGCGTCTTAAAGTTCATAATTTCAGGTGACCGAGCTATAGGCAAATTACCAAACCTCTGTCGTTCTCAAGTGCCATGTCGTAGAGACAATTTCGGTGAATCCAATAACAATAATCTAAAAAACTTAATTAGTTTAATTATCTTGTCGCTAAACAATGGGACTTTTAAAATTTTAATCTTAGCGGAAATGGAAATTGGTTTTCTGACTCTCAAGCCCCTCGAAGAACCCCTCGAATAAGATTAGATATAAAGGAGAATTATAGGTTTATAAAAAGCTGTTTCATATTTTTTTTGTGAACTTAGTTATGATGAGGAATACGTTTAATGGAACCCTTCTGTTCCTCCCACAGGGCCATCGGTCACTTCACCGTGATGATGTCGGAAAGGAACACCCGTGTGGGCTGTGCTGCCGCCAAGTACAACCGCGATGGATGGAACCAGGTACTGGTGGCCTGCAACTACGCCACCACCAACATGATCGGTCGCCAGATCTACTCCAGCTGCGACTGGGCTGCCCAGGGATGCGGATCGGGCACCAACGGCGAGTTCGGCAACCTCTGCTCCTCCTCCGAGTGGTACGATGTGAACAGCTGGTAAATGGGGACCCATCAGATCCAAGGGCATCTACTCGGTCGCACCAGCAAATTAAGTGTTTAATTAAAGGTATTCCCAGAAATGAGATCCAGAGTGTATTTTTTTTAATCAACTGGGGGGATAGAAATTGAAGGAAATACCTTCTTTTGGTTCTGTCTTAATTGGTAAACAAAATTCCTTTGATAAATTACAAGGGCATGATATGTAGTTTGCTAATTGTGACTGATAAATATATAGTGCTTCCCAAATTAAGATGAGAAAAAACCCTAAAAATAGGTTACTGATAGACCTAAAAGATTTATAGCTTGCTGTATTAAATCTAGAAACTTAAAAAATATGATAGAAAAATATTCAATGGTAATTAAATATTTTCATGATCTGTTAAATGTTTTATCCCATTTTGTAATTTGTTGTTAGTTTTGATATATATATAGGAAAAACACAACACAGTATAAATGCTGCATTTTTTTTATATTTTACTTGTCAAATGTAACTTAGCTGATGTATTAATGTTAAATTTTTTTTTGTTTTGAATTAAGTGTAATTTAATTTAATACAGGTACGGACAATTTGTAACATTAAGTGAGACAATGATGTGAACCAAAATTTGGTGTTTAACTGAATTTGTAGTGTAATTTTGGCTGTGGTTTCGTCTGTTTTGGGGGGCTTGTTCTGGGACACTGAGTCCAAATGTGTGTGCTGTTAATGGTTTCCAGCGGCCATCCATTGTAATCATGGCCTGTTTTCAGTTAGTTATCCTCCCCTGAGCCATCGGAAAAATCGTTGAAATCACTTGAGTACAGGTCGAGCCAATACTGGTCCAATTGATCTTCCATCCGCCAGGGATAGTAGTCGAGAAAGTCCATGAGATCATCCCGATCCCAGTCGCGATTCCGATCCCGATCTTGTCTAGAATCACGGTGTGGTTTTCGGTAACGCCTGGGCTGGCCCACATCGATGACGGTGCCATCGGGCAGGGCGTGTCTGTAGAAGCACTTGTTGCCAAAGGGACACCTTCCCCTGCCCAGCCGGAAGTACTTGCAGTTCTTGGAGCCCAGAGCAGTGCGATAGTCGGTGAGCAGCTTGTCCTTCTCCTCCTTGGTGTCCACCCAGAAGGCACTGGGACAGACGAAATCCGAGGCGACCCGGCACTCTGGACAGGCCCGGGTCACCGTGTTCTCGAATTGCTTGTCCTGACGCCACCGGCGGATGCAGTCCAGACAGAAGGTGTGATTGCACTTGGACAGGATGCCAAAGCGCCGCTCCTTGCGGCCCTCCTTCTCCACCACCGTGTCAAAACAGATGCCGCACATCTTGTCCTTGGAACGGGCTATGGCAAAGGATAGCTCCATGTCCTGTTCGTGCTGTTCCAGGCACTCGCGATTGTGCTCCCTTCGCTGCTCCAGATCATCCGGATGCAGGCAATACAGCTGACACATCTCGCACAGCTCCAGATGGATGCGATGGGGGCACTTATTGCCCAGGATACATCGTCCCCCACGCGGACAGAACTCTTTGGGGGACTCAGCCTCGGAAGGATTCAGTTTCCTGGCACTGGGCACAAAGACCGGTGCATTGGCCCACATCCGCTGCCGACTGTAGCCACTGGTGGTGGCCACCTGCTCATCCTCCTTCTCCTCCTCCGATGGCCTGGCATCCACATCGTGGGAGAATCGACAGTACTCCCCGAACCGACAGATCCCCTGCATATAGTAGCGGCAGAGGGTTCGACTGCGGTTTAGCGACATGCTGATCTCCTGATTATCGATTGGTTTCAAAGAAAAGCGTTGCAAAATTGAAAAAAAAAATAATTTTTGTGTAAAATCTTTGAACAATTTCTCCGCAATAATATCGTTTGAAAATTATAGATTATAGACTCTCTGAAGGCTACGGTTACTGAGTTGGAAAAAAGGTGTCGTTAAGGGTTTATAAACAGATGGATAAGGCTAGGGTTACTGTTTTTGAGATTTCGAGAGAGAAGGGATTCATTTTGGGATGCTTATAATGTTACAAAAATCAGTAGGACTTTGAAGGCTCATGCAAAGGTGTCTAAAAGTATGCAACAATATATTTCAAGCTCACTGCATACTTTTAGACACCCAAAACTATATTTTAAACTGAATTGAAAACCATAGTTATGTTAGTGGAACCCTTAAGGTGTTTTAAAAATTTTTAGAGCATTGAAAGCTCGCTTAAAGGTGTCTAAACGCATGCAACAATTTATTTAGAGAGCGCAAAAGGATGTATTTTTATTTCACTGCATACTTTAAGGTAAATTTGTGGGTGATTTCAAATTACTAGAGATTTCTTATTATTTTTTGTCTGTTTTCTGCAAGTATTTTGTAGGGATTAAAGAGGTTTTTGTGAAGTTTTCGCTTGAATCAATCTGTATTGTGGCTTTTTGAACCCTCCTCTACCAGATTCGAAGTCCCATTGGCGTTGTAATCTCCTCCCTGACTGCCTGGCTCAACAGTTGTCGCGTTTGATTTGGCATCTGAGTGTTGGGTATTGAGTACTGGGTATTGAGTATTTTCCTGACTGTCGCAGATTACGGAATTCCACAGACGACTTGCGCCACTGCGATTGCCATTGCCACATCTACGAGTATATTGCTTCCGGAAACTGTTGTCTAGTACCACCGATAAGCCCCCCCTCGTTCCGAGCTATATGCCGAATTTGTCGTGAAATGTCTTGGTAATCAATTTATGTGTTCCGTCGTCGCTAGTTTTTGGGTGGTTTAAGCACCGCGATTCGCCAGATGCCGCAAGCCGCAAACTTTGCTGCCATCTGAATGCGGGATGAGGATGAAGGAGGCTGGGATCTGGAAATTCACCTGCGGAATTCACAACGATAACTTGCACTCATCTCCGCCTCGAGGCCATCAACTTTGACGGCCTGTCTTTGGTCCCCTTGTCTGCCTGTCAGTCGCCTGTTGGTCCTGCCACTCGTCCTGTTGCTCGTCCTGCACTCTAAATAAATTTGGTGGCACAACTATGGATTGCCTGGGACAGCCTTAATGCCTTCGCAGCGGAACTTCCGATGCGAACAAAGGAAAAGCCCAGCCTCCAGTCGCCTCCTTTTCTCATTATACATTTCGAATTTGCTTTTTTTAGTAACAGTGTCTACTGGAAAATTTTTTTGGTATTAACAACACTCGGAAAAAGTTAACATTAACTTAAGAAATTCTGTCTTGAAATCGTAAAGTTTTTTGGGCAATAAATCTTAATTTAAAACGTTTTTTTATAAAATATAATTGTGTTTAGTTTGCTATAAATTTTAATGTCATATATAGATTTAAGAAAGTAATAATATTTTCAACTTAAATAATAATCCAATGATTTAATTATAGTTAAGTGGTTGAATTTTGATACCAAGTCGAAATTTTTTTAAAAACGTGGGAGTTGTTTTTAAAAGCAAAAAAGTGTTCTCTAAATTTCCTCTAATGGATAATATAACACCAGAAAAGTTATAGTTATATTTTCTACCAGAAAAGTTTTTTAAAATGTAATCTAAAATCCTATAGTACTATAAATAAAATACAACATATAAAATAAAATCAACTTTTTATTATTTTCAACCTGAAGAGTTTATAAGAAAATGAAACTAATATGATATAATTTTCATACTGAAATGTGTTTTTAGGATTTGTAATTTTTTTAGATGCTCCCAACTTAACTTTCGTTTCTCCCAGTGCACCCGCCTTCCGTTTTGGCGTACGTGAAAATGAAGCATTTTCCATTTGATGATAACAAAACATGTTTGGCATATTGATGAATGCCTCCAGAGGACGGGTGTCCCTAGCCCTATCTAGTGCCCCATCCCCTCAACCAATTCCATCGGCACATTTCAGCACATCTTGCGGCAAGGACTCGAATTAGGCGGCAGTGGAGATCCCTCCGTGCTCGATTTTAATGATGTGACTGACGAACGCCCACCGAAAAATGTGTACTTAACTTGGCTTCAATGTTTCCCTGTTTCGATGGGTAGATGGTTCTGGTTCTGGTTCTGTTTCTGGGACCCCTCCCTCGTATTATTATTTTTCCCTGGCTTTTGCTTACTTTTCATAACTACCCGCCTGTTTATATATGCGGGCTTTGGCGTTTGTTTGCTTTTTGGAATACGTGATTCGCCCACGGTGCGGATGTGGATGTGGATGTGGATGTGGACCTGGTTGTGGATGTGGAGCATCCGTAGTAAAAATATAAATAATAATAAAAATAATTTCTCACTTCATTTGTTGCACAAATCGAAAATGAGCTTGGCATCGCGGTCTGTTCGTGTCTGATGATGAGTTTCGTTCCTCTGGATTTCGACCCTCGATTTATGTCTAGAATTCCAATGTGCCCACGCTGCGTATGTGTGTTTTTCTTCACAACTCATACTACCCTTTTTTTTATTGAGTACCACCGTTTACTATACATAAAGTATACTTTATGCTCCACCAGGCTAATGAATAAATGGACGTTAGAATAAATGACCTAATGAGTTATTCATGAGTGTTGAGAGCTTATATATGTATTTCTAATCCTACAAACTTGTAAACTTCCATATGTATTCCATTAAATTGCAAGAAATTCTACATATTCTGTTTTACCCTCAAGCTTGTCACACATTTTTAGTAAAATGCTCAGCTGAAAAATCGTTTCAATTCAATTACAGCAAATTTTTAAGCACCGCAGCAGTCGAATCGAATTCCGAACCAGGTGCAATTTAAATTACCAACAAAGTGTGGCAAGGTGTCTGTCTATCTTCGCACGGATGTTGGCATGTGTGTGAGCCCCTGGGATATTGGAGTATCTTATAGATACTTAAGTGCTGCACAGGAAGCATTAAAAATGTTTGATATCAGGAAGCCAAAAAGGCAAGATGGAAAATGCTGGGGCAAAAGTGTGGGTGTTTATATTGGTTGGTTGAATCTAAGTTAAATTTAAACTTAAAGAGGTTCTTACTACAATTGGGAAATTTAGTTTTAAGCATTTAGTCTTTGGTTTATTAGTATTTAAGTTTATAGGATTATGATGGGATTTTTTAAATAATCCCTTTTGCAATTTATTTTAATATTGAATAATTTCTTTAAGCCTTGTGGTTAGCACTTTTATTTAATTAAAGAATATACAAATGTCAAGAAATGTAAAACCCTTTGTATAGTTTCATGAAGAACCTTTACAATCTTTTGAAATTATTCTTAATTCCTTTTCGTATCTCGTAACCCGTGTCTCAGACAATTATAAGTGTGGTACACACTTTTCAAGAACCACACACACACAGCACATCTCCCGTGGAAATATGATATTAAATTAGCTGCCAAGTTGTGAGCCAATTTCAATTTGTGCTCCGCGTGGCAAACAGATTTTAAGCCACGTCAGAACTGGGGGCTTTTCTTTCGCCTTTCCTTGGCATCTACTTTTTTTTATATTTTTATTTTCTTTTTGCCCCGTGTCGTTGACACTTTGAGGGTGTGTGTGAATCCGCCTGATGGTGTGTGTGTGTGTTAGCTGCACGCCGTAGCATACTTTGGAGCGCTGCCATTCATTAATCAAGTTCAGGGCACTTTAAAGTGGTCGCTTAGCCTCGACTCTGTCACTTGGAGCTGAAACCGAGGCTGAATCCGCCGCCGGAAAGGGTTTTTCGCTCCCAGAACCAACAGCTCCGACGCACAAAATAAGAGGAAACTAACTATGCTAGATATAAATGGTATTTAAACAAGAATTTTGTGTTCTATTTTCGGAAAAATGAAAAAATGATATTAAAAACATATTGCAAAATATGATAAAATTAAAGCCTTTTTTAGCGGGTTTTGTAATCATAGTTTAGTCAAATCAAGACGTGCAGCTAAAAGACCGACTGTTTTGAACAGCTTGCTAAATTTACTAACGATCCAAAGCACTTTAAGGAAAATTTATTTTTTCGCATTTTTGTAAGTGCTATTTTTGCAAAAAATTCGAAAAGTAACAAGTTTTCAGGTTTGAATGCCAATCGATTGGAAATTAAGCAACGAGTTCAACGAGGTATGACATCCCTCGATCTGACGTTTATTTTCTTTTTAGCAGCCAAAAAACTGAATTTTTAGGGCGAAAAAATGGGATTCCGATTTTTGTCAAAAATACGAAATTAAGATTTTAGTCAAAAATGCGATTTTTCTTTCCAGTTTTTCAGTCGTAGTTCATCCAATTCAAGGCGGACAGCCAAAAGACCGACTGTTTTGAGCAGCTTGCTTAAAATGCTAACGATCCTCATCATTTTGAGGAAAATTTATTTTTTGACCAATTTTCGATTTTTTTGCGAAAAATGGCAAAAATGAAAAATTTTCAGGTTAGAATGCCAATCGATTGGAAATCAAACAACGAGCTCAACAAGGTATGACATTCCTCATTCTGACTTATATTTTTGTTATAGCAGCCAAAAAACCGAATTTTTATGGCGAAAAAAGGGTTAACATTTTTGTCAAAAATACGAAATTCAGATTTTTGCCAAAAATGCGACATTTTTTTTTGGTTTTTTCATCGTAGTTCATCCAATTCAAGGCGTACAGCTAAAAGACCGACTGTTTTGAGCAGCTTGCTTAAAATGCTAACGATCCTCATCACTTTTATGAAAATTTATTTTTTGACCAATTTTTTCATTTTTTGGAAGGGGGTACTCATCTATTTTTGCGAACAATGGCAAAAATAAAAAATGTTCAGGTTTGAATGCCAATATATTGGAAATTAAGCAACGAGCTTAACGATGTATGACATTCCTCATTCTGACTTATATTTTTGTTATAGCAGCCAAAAAACCGAATTTTTTTGGCGAAAAAAGGGTTAACATTTTTGTCAAAAATACGAAATTCAGATTTTTGTCAAAAATGCGACACTTATTTTTGTTTTTTTCGTCGTAATTCATCCAATTCAAGGCGTACAGCTAAAAGACCGACTGTTTTGAGCAGCTTGCTTAAAATTCTAACGATCCTCATCACTTTTATGAAAGTTTATTTTTTGACCACTTTTTTCATTTTTTGTAAGGGGGTACATCATCTATTTTTGCGAGAAATGGCAAAAATAAAAAAATTTTAGGTTTGAATGCCAATATATTGGAAATTAAGCAACGAGCTCAAAGAGGTATGACATTCCTCATTCTGACTTATATTTTTGTTATGGCAGCCAAAAAACCGAATTTTTTTGGCGAAAAAAGGGTTAACATTTTTGTCAAAAATACGAAATTCAGATTTTTGCCAAAAATGCGACATTTTTTTTTAGTTTTTTCATCGTAGTTCATCCAATTCAAGGCGTAATGCTAAAAGACCGACTGTTCTGAGCAGCTGGCTTGATTTGCTAACGATCTCAATCATTTTAAAGAAAATTTATTTTTTGACCAATTTTCGCATTTTTTGTAAGGGGGTGCATCGTCTTTTTTTGAAAAAAATGTTTAAAGTAAAAAAATTTCAGGTTTGAATGCCAATTGATTGGAAATTAAGCAACGAGCTCAACGAGGTATGACATTCCTCGATCTGACGTTTATTTTCTTTATGGCAGCCAAAAAACTGAATTTTTAGGGCGAAAAATGGAGTTCCGATTTTATTCAAAAATACGAGATTCAGATTTTAGTCAAAAATGCGATTTTTCTTTCCAGTTTTTCAATCGTAGTTTGGTCAAATCAAGGCGTACAACAAAAAGACTGACTGTTTTGTACAGCTTGCTTAATTTGCTAACGATCTCAATCATTTTAAGGAAAATGTATTTTTTGACCAATATTCGCATTTTTGTAAGGGGGTGCATCGTATTTTTTTGAAAAAAATGTGAAAAGTTAAACATTTTCAGGTTTGATTGCCAATCGATTGGAAATTAAGCAACGAGCTCAACGAAGTATGACATTCCTCGATCTGACGTTTATTTTCTTTATAGCAGCCAAAAAACTGAATTTTTAATGCGAACAAATTGGATTCCGATTTTAGTCATGGTATGGCAGCAGTATAATAATAATTATTGCTAATGATTGGGATTTTACAAGCAGCCTCCAATTTCTAGTTTAGTTATATATATAACTTATGGCGTCTTTAATATTTCTTGCCTACTTTTGGGCATGTACATGTAATTTGTTGTTAGTTTTAACAACAATTTCTTATAAAAGTAATTAATTTTCTATCACATTTTATATTATTTTCAAAAACACATTCGTGAAAATGAAAATACATTTAAGTTGGCTTGAGTAAATGACTTACTTTAATATTAAGTTATTCAATTTGCTCGCAGTTGTGTTTAGTATTTGAAAATGGTTTATAAAACTCAATTTGTGCATTTAACAGCACTTTGTGAACCACATTTCCACCTACCTGTCACTTACTTTTCAAGCAATACAATAAAACTTTTCTTCCCAACGCCTAACGAATACAATTATGTCAATTGCAACATTTAATTTCTTACTTTAGTGCGACCTTTGGTGCTCTTAGTTCGGTGTGAACTGTACCCTCCGGGTTCAGGTTAGTACACATATGTACATATATGTACTACCCTTGTGGGCATTTTTTGTGTGAACAATAGAGACAATATTGCCGGCATTTACATATAAATATTTATTGTCTTCTATGGCCCCAAGTTGCATGCGAGCGGTCAATTTAACACGAAACAACGGAGAACTGCTGGACAGGCCTTCCCCAAGGGGTTATATCTCCGTTCCTCGTTTTTGGTGGCGATAAGGAGCTGCTGTTGTTCCAGGAGCCCCTTTGTTTGCCTTGGATGCTGTTAGGATGGTATGGGGGTTCTTTTCTTGGCTTTTTTTATTACGACTATCAACGGTTATTGCGAACGGTATGCGTGGGCATGCGTTTTGGGGAGGGGGTTTGGGGGTCTCGAACTCCCCAAGGATTTGTTTGGCCTGTCCTCCGGCTTTATTATTTCATCATTATAACATTTCCTTTTTTCTCCGGCCAAAGTACATATGTGCCAGAGCAGTTAGGGTTGAGATAAAAGACCTGAGAATGTATACATATTATTTTTATAGGGTCATCAACCATTTCTCTCTGTGTAGGCCACTCTTTTGGAAAAAATGATGTGGTTTTGCAAGAGGATTTATGAGCAGTTGCGGTTGAAATAAATGAATTTAAGCTTTAGAAAATATTTATATATTATTTTTATAAGGCCCTTAACTATTTCTCCCAAGAAAATATATTTATAATTATTTTTTTCTCTCTGTGTAGGCCACTCTTCTGGAAGAAATTATGTGGCTTTGACAGAGGATTAATAAGAAGTTGCGCTTAAAATAAAATACTAAGGAATTCAATCTTTGGAAAATATTTATATTATTTTTATAAGGCCTTTAAACATTTCTCTCTGTGTAGGCCACACTTCTGGAACAAATTATGCGGTTTTGCCTGAGGATTAATGAGCTGCACAGCAGGCTGTTTAAATTGTTCAATTGCAATCGATTGAATCGAAATGGCAAAATGGCATTGTGAAATTTGCCATAAATATATACACATCCTGCGGTTGGTCTACTG
This sequence comes from Drosophila suzukii, assembly GCF_043229965.1. Taxonomy (NCBI): domain Eukaryota; kingdom Metazoa; phylum Arthropoda; class Insecta; order Diptera; family Drosophilidae; genus Drosophila; species Drosophila suzukii. The sequence goes on along the minus strand of NC_092084.1, from coordinate 12,167,214 downwards.
GCACTTTTGGTCCTAATTACTTGTGAAAAGGAATACTATTAACTGCATTTAATCCCTCCGTAAATCCCCCTCAAGAGTTGGCCCAAAACTATGCTGACACATTCCACCTGGCTGTGTGGCCATACAGAACTATATTACTATTATTAAATTGCATACATATGGCTTATAATTTGTTTACCCAACAAATGACACAACAGCGATTTGCAACAGCGTTCCCAGTCTGATTGTGCTGTCATGGGCATTTGGCGTTTGGCATTCTGATTGTTGTCGTGAGCGCCGAACAAACATATTTACTTGTTCTTTATTGTTGCTGCCAATTATTCTGGTCATTCGAAAAGTACAAGGGCACCAGCTATTCGTCAATCAAACTCACTGGGAGCGACCGAGAGTCCCGGTTCAATTGCTCTATTTATAAGCCCGTGGCCCACTATTTGTTATAGAGCATTAAGCCGGTTAAAATTCGACTTCTTGGAAATCATTAGGGCTGAGTTTTTGCATTAAGTGATGAAATAGCAAGGTATATTAATGTGTGCACTCACAAAAAATAAAGAACTCGCCAAGCACCTACATTTTTATCTCAAGAACAACAAAAACTTAAAATCTAAGTTCGAATTTTCAACTCAAAAATTTGTTATTTGAAGTATACTTACAAAAAATGTACACATAAAAATGTAAAATCAATATCCTTTTGCTTTTTAATTTAATTTTGTGATTTCAATTTTTGATACTAAACATTTTTTATTTCACATCTAAAACTAACATTTTGGTATGAATTTCGGTTTTTTCCTAATTTTTCTAAGCTAGCTAGAATATACATGAATACTTTTAAATTGATATGGACAACATAAAATTTAATGATGATCAAAATGCAAAACATTTAATTAATATGAATACTATCAAATTGATAGGAATAATGTTAAGTTGACATGAATAAATTATATTAAAATTATATGAATAATGTAAAAATGATGTGAATAAATTATATTATCTAGATATATGCACCTAATATCAAACGACCATGAGTATTATCAAAATGATATAAATAAAATCAAACGGAATTGAAAATGACCTAGTCTTTTAAGTGTGTTTTATATAGAAATAGATATACAAGTATTTATGAAAATTAATTTTTTAGCAGTCTAAACATTAGTTAAAAAACTTGTTTCTATTTTTTCCTACTTTAGCCCTGAATTAATAATGCCCGACATACCCTATATTTTATTCACTTCTCAGTTTTCTTTTTTTGCCCAACTAACCCAAAAAGCCCAGCAAGTGAGTGTTGCCAACTGGCATTTTAACTCGGCCAGAATTAGACACAATTTGTGACTCAAGTTGACCATTTTGATTGGCACTTCCACTGAGGCATTCCCTTTGCCGTTGAATTTTAACCACATTTGTTGCGCTGGACCAACTTTTAACACCGATCTCTTACCATAACTAACCCAAAAAAATTTATATTTATTTATCTGTTCATATCTACTTTTAAAAAGGCTTTCGGTGTTGCGAATAAAATTATCTGAAGTGATTGGTGGGTTCCATAGGTTTGTTTGTGATTTTGGTTTTCCTGTTAAATAATAAATTTTTTAAATTATAAAAAAGAGTATAATGATATAATACAATATTATTTTTTAATATATAATGTTATTTTAATATATAATAAGTTTAAGAAAAGGTTATTATGAATAGAAGAAGAAATTGTTAAAGAGATGATTCTTATCAGAGCTAAAGATTGTATATTTATTTCTTTATATAGGCTGAGAGTTCTATAAAGTAAAACTCTTTTAAAAGGGTATTTCAGGTCTCACCTACTAATATTTTGTACCTTTTTCTTGGGCCTTTTTGACCAAAAAAAAAACTTGTTTATCTTTCGCTTGACGTAAAGTTGGCTTCGTTGTTTGTTTTGGTCTAATGATCGGCGGTTAATAATTACCTTTCGAATTTATATGCAAAACGCCAATGGATTCGGTTAATTAGCGACAAAACACAATTAATCAATTGGGCAACGACACTCTCAAGTGATCGGGAGAAAGTGTGCAAAGAGTATTTGTTTATATTGCCAGCGAATTGGGTGAAAATTGTATAAATCGCCTAACCTTGTTTATATAAAACTTATATAAGATGACGGAGCAGTTTTTGGAGAAATATGACGCCATTGGTCGATGCTATCGATGCTATCCTACCTAGTTGCCTAGACATTTTAATAGATTCAAGTTAATTAATCGATTGCCACATGCATGTCTTCTTTTTTTTCGATATTCTTCCGCTAAATGCAAACGAGTTTGAATAGTTAAGTATGTCAAACGGCCATTTCGCTTGGATGGATGTATAAAGTTTCAGGTAATTTCGTAAGGTGTTTTGTGTTTTTTTTTATTTTTTGTGGCGAAAGGGTAAATCATAGATCAATATCATAGTTGGACAATGGCTGATTTATGGCGACAGATGTCGCAGATGAGGCTGCAATTACATTGTATTGTCTTGCGATCTAGGGTTTCCAGTAATTATGCTGAACAAAACTGCAAGTGCAGAATGAAGCAATAGGTTTATAAATTTGCATTGCCAGTCGATCGGCGAAGTGAAGGGTGTTCGAACATAACAACAATTGGAAATTAATCAGCAAAAGCGGACAAAAGCGTTCCGAGCCACGGAGCAACGTGCCCACTTACCAGTTATTTTGCATTGAATTACCAAATAACTAAATATTGTTGCTTGATTACCGGCTGGAGGGTCGGGTGCCGAGATCGGGTGACTGCAGCTATGCTGCTTTTAATCACTATCTCATTACGGCCAGTTATACTTATGTATCTATAGATATTTTTGCCGCATCTAGGCAGTTGTATCTGAGTACTAAAGGGGTACCTTACTTAGGTACCAGACTGAATGGTATCTATAACTTTTCGTTTTTACTTTGTACTTCCTTTCTAATTTTTTTAAAAATAAAAAACCTTTAACAACATCTACCAGTTAGGTAGATTAGTTTAAATTAACCTCATTTTCCAGTTTAATTGGCGGAAGTATTGATTTCGTATATTGGGTTCTTTTAAAATAAAATGCGAGCTTGATTTAGCTTTGGATTTTACCATTAATGTCTATTGGAAATCAATTTAAATAAGTGAAACATTTGGCATCACTTAAAAATATTTAATACAGTATGTAATACTTGGTATCATTTAAAAATTATGAAAATGTTAGTAGCCCAACTTAGGAACTCCTTTACAATTTATGTCACCTGATTCGACTTTTGTTACCTAATTAGATATTCGATTAGGGCTTGACTTAAAAATATGAAACATTTGGCATCATTTAAAAATATTCAATACAGTGCGTAATACTTGGCATCATTGAAAAATTATAATAATGTTTCTAACCCAACTTAGGAACTCCCCTATACTTAATCTCACCTGATTCGATATAATTTTACCCATTTCGAGACCAGTACCTTTGGCATCGCTGACGTATCTTTCAATTGCAGTCGAGCAAAGACCCCAAGCATCTGCATCTGCATCTGCAGTCAATGAATGCGCCTTTTGCGGTCTCCGCGGCATTGTGGCTTTGTGAGTCAAGGCCACGTGGGCGTTCGGGTGGGTGAACCCCACCGCCCAGCGAAGCCCATCATCACCATCATGGCTATCATCATAGTTATGATCACAGTTGGTGTTATTAAAAGTGGCAGCAAGTGCGATAATTACGGGCAGCGCTCAAGAGCGAGCTGCAAACAGAAGCTTTAGAACATCAAACGTACTAATTGAATGAAAAGTTGAACCACCATGAACCCACAATCTTCTGGGTCTGTAAAATATAGATACAATATTTACACAAAAACCTAATTCCAACCTTACCCTTACTCAATCAACGCTGTTTTGATAATTGCTCGTGTATTTATAATACCTAAATTGATTCGTGATTGATTACTTATTGCATTTCACTTGGTTATTCCCCGGCAATATTTCAATTGAATTTTGTCGTGACATATGTGTGTTGCCCGGAGTGAAACTTGGTTGTAAGTTTAATTTTATTTGCTTGTTTTTTAATTTGCCTTCTTGAGAAACGGATTTATAATTTGAAAATATTATAAATTCTTAAAAACTTTAATTGGCACTCATACAATTTACACACATGTTTTATTAAGACGTAACTTATTTAGTAATTGAAAAATAAATACAATTCTACTGATGTAGTAGTCACAGACATTTTAATTGCCTTCGCGGGGACGTGTAAATGCCGAACTAATTGCAACCCAATTGTAGGAAATTAAAAATGTTATAAGGATGAGCAAGGGTATTTGTGATTTTAGCCATTGCTCTTAGTAATTTAATTTTAGTTAGTTCTGAAAAGAAAATACGTTCTGACTTTTTTGGATTTAACATGGAGTGATGCTTAAAACTTAACATAAATTTAGGCGAGGGCATGAAATTGTAAAAACCTCTGCTATAAGTTAAAAAAAACAATTAGGACCATTTTCTCGCTTGCAATCGATAAAATTCAAAATGCGAAAATATTTATTAAATAGTTTATAATGTAGCTTACAAATATTTCGCTGCGTTTTAAAAACCTTAATAAATGCTCATTCCTTTAAAATACGAAAATGTCTTGATCTTTCTTGGGATCTAAAATAAATTAAGAGAAGACGTTATTGACAATGGTAGTCTACATTTCGAAGGGGATCAGTGACTTCCAATTTGACTAAAGAACAGGTTTCAAGGGGAATTTTTAATTGGTTGTTTTTAATAATTTATAAGAAACCTTTTATATAACCTTGCAGAGGGTATTATAATTTCAGATATAAGAATGCAACGCAAAAAAAGAGACATTACCGACTCTATAAAGTATTTATATTCTTTATTAGCATCACTACACGGATCGATCTAGCCATGTCCGTCTGTCCGTCCGTTTGTCCGTTTCTATTGAAAGTGTATCAGTTTTGAACTATAGGGATAAAACTATCCCAAAAAGGTATTCTTTCTAGTGGTATATAAGTCGGAATGGATGTAAGTTTCATAAGAGGGATTGAAATAATAGAAAAAAAAAATACTAAAGCCAAAATTCTACCTTTGTTGTTTGTGGTTATCTTCTGTTTTTCACTCTGGGGTATGTCATTTTTTTTAGGATTTTATTTTAATTGTTTTTAATCGGACGACTATATAATAGAGAAAATCGATAAATTAATAAAAATTAATATGAAAAAATTAAAGCTTGGTATTTTTTTTTATCTTACAGTATTTTTAAGATTAAGAATTTTAAATCATAGAAAAAGCGGATTACTCTATCATATAGCTTAGTTCCTATAACAGCTATCTTCATAAAAAAATTTGGGTTTATAAGGTTTCTGTATTTTATTATTTTAATGGCATGATATGGTTCTAGCTGCAAGGCTATATAGACTTCAAATTGGGCCTTCGGTGGCGATGGGGTTAGCGGGAAAAAAGGAGGATGGCTGGCGATGCCACCTGTGGGCCCACCTGTATCTCCGCTTTCTGTTTCGCTGTGTGCGTGTGTGTGTTTCCCTCGGGCTGATCGTACCCGTACCGCCCAACCGCCAACCGCCCACCAACCCACACCCACAGCCGACGAGTCGCAATCTGCCGACGCCGACGGCAGCGGCTTTTTACCGTGCGGCGGCGGCTGCCCAGCGGAACTCATCAAATTCAATACGAAATATTTTAGTCGCCGAGTTCAGCTCAACGCCGATGGTTTAGACACTGAACACTGAACACTGAGCACCGAAAGCCACCAGCTCGTTAAGCCGAAAGTGGCGTCTGAATAAATACAAAAAAAAAAATTATATAAATAAATATAAATAAAAACACAGAAGGCACCGCTCTCGTTCGCTGTACATTGTACACGTACATGGACTTTTAATTCAATTCCCATTACCATTCCAAAAAACCAAAAAAAAAGAAAACGATCCAACTGCAATTGCAGCCGTGTCAATGTAGATGATTGCCAGCAAACAGAAAAAAAGCGGCGATTAAAAAACAAACAAACTAGTCGAAAGGAGGCGAAAATCAGTGAGTCTCAGGTAAAGCTGGAAAATGGGAAAATCAGTCGGGGATTTCCTAAAGTGTACAATGCACAGATACAGATACATAGATACATAGATACATGGCTACCGTTGCTCGAACAATTGCTTACAGCTCCGAATAAGTATCTCCAACTATCCCCCCCATGTGTGTGCGTGTGTGTATCTTGCTCTTTTACTAATTTTATTAACGACATGTAAATTAAATCAAATCCGCTTGTTTGAACATATTTCGCTTTCCAGTGCGTCCCTTTCGCTTAGGGTTGTCGAAAATATCCAAAAGATAGTGAAATTATTATATATACAACCTAAAAATTGGGTGGTGCGAGTAAAGGATTGTAATATATCAATATAATATTCAAACTGATCCGTTTTTATAAGGGGTATTAAGTCATAACTCGACTATCCATTATATTTTTTTCCAAGTGAAAGCTGTGAAAATATTACACACACTACAAATAGTATTTTTCTGAACTTTATTAAATAGAAATGGAATTTCAAAAACCATTCTTCGTATTGTATTATATAAAATGGTAAACTCTCTTTATCTGAATGATCCCCTCTTAAATTTAAACTGCAAAACGAAACAATATATTTTATTTTTTAATGGAAAATTTCGGCAACCCTTCTCTTAAATCTAAATTCCAGTGACAATCTCGTACCATCCCAGGCGATTTGTCAAGCCCAATTAATTATAATTATGGCCTGAAATCGTATTTAATTTATTCTAATTTCGGTTGTTTTCACATTTTTTTCTGCGGCGTTTTCTGTCTCCGTTGCAAAATGAGATCCGTGTTTTGCGCTATTGTTTGATTGCCCAAATTAGTGGTTCGTTTATCATTATTTTGATCGCCGACGAATAGAGATTCGTACCCGTTACTCGGATTGTATATATTGTATTCGTGCCCAAGAGAATACAAGATGTAGATAGAATCGTTTCCGATTCCAAAAGGGGATTTTGTTTTGCCCGATAAGATCAAACTCACGAGTTTTCTGAAGATCACGGAGAAGAAATTCTAATTTTCCACATCCAAAGCTTTTAAAAATGGTTAAAGAAATATATATTTTAATAAAAATAGAGTAAATAGTGGGTATCTTATAGTCGAGTCTGTCAACTATAGCTTTCTTTATTTATTTTTTTCAAGTTTTGTTTTGCTAGTCTGTTTCCAGAGCATCTGCTTACTTTTATTTTTTTGGATTATCCGGAACTTCCGCGATTTGCCAACAGGTCTGCAGAGAAAAAAATATATTTTTTATATAATTTAAAATAGCCTTAATAGGTACATATGTAATGTCGCCTATTACAAAGGTTGAAATTGTTTTCTGTGCACACGATATGATTCCAGCTTGCGTTCGTGTGTCTAAATATTTTTAGCGGCTAATTTTACCATTGAATTGTGCATAAATAAATCCGAGAAGAAAAGTTTTTCTTTTTTCGCCAGCTAATTGTATTTAATTATTTCCAATTTAGTGGCCCGACTAAAGCAGAACTTTGTTTGTGTCACGGCCAGACTCCGGTGGGCCGTGTATCTTTGTATCTTTGTATCCGTATCCGTGTAGCGTCGCCGTATCTGCGATTCCACACTCATATATCTAATTGTATCTGTCATAGACATGCAATTAATAACGTAAATGGGTAATTTGGAGCGCCATCGCTTGTTCGATTCGCTTGTGTGAAAAGTTTTGTCAAACGCGGCCGGAAATGAGCGAAGCAACATTGGGAAAACGTCCCGAAAAACTCAAACAAAGATTAGAAAATTAAATAATAGCACAATAATGGAGTGGTATGGGGTGGAAAAAAAAAACGATAGGCACTCGCCAAATATTTGGTAATAATCGTTGTAATTCCTCTGTCATTTGTTTTATTCACCGTGATTCACATCGTGGGAAGAGTCAAAAAGTGTTTTTGTGCGGGGAGAATTTTTCCAACCATGTCAGCATGACATTTCGATCGAGCAATAATATAAAGCCAAAAACCCAAAAAAACGTTTTCCCATTAAACAGTTCTAATTATAGCTTTTAATTCACGCACTTGTGATTTCGGAATAAAGAGTTGAGAGTTTATTATGGCTAGTTTTTGTCATTTCAAAGCTAATTTATGATTTGATTACCTAAGTGACTAGTGCTTGTTCCACCAGGAATTCTTTTAAATAAATAAATAATATGAAGTAAAAAAAAGAAAACAATAGCTTACAATTTATACAATTTTATTACATTAATAACACGACCTGCCTGCGTTAAAAAAATTTTAATCTTTGTTTTTGTTATTAAAAGCAATACTATATAATTTATATTAAACTATCACAGTGATCTCTCGAAAAAAAGAACCATTTGCTTACTCTTATAGAAAGTTAAGAGAAATTAAGACGACAGTGATTGTATGATTTACAAGTTTAGACCATTATAGTTAATATAAAAACAAAATACTAAAAAAAAAGGAAATTTTCTTCAGGATCTTTTATTGCTATATCTTTTTCTCAGTGTCCCACTCCTAGTTTCACATAGTCAGCCCATCTGTACAAATGCTTCCTGAATTTGCACATGGCCATAACCATCGATTAGGCTGGTTAGTATGCACCTCGTGGAGTACCGGTACCCACCTTATGGATATGGTTATATGGTGATATGGTGATTGGTGGCCAAATCGATGTTGACGTGACCGATCGACGCGTTGGCCCCAAGTGACCTCAATAGCGTTTCTTCCTGCTTTAATTGGGTTCAACGCACGTCTGATTGAATGGCATTGGATCATTGCACAAAATGCAGAAAGTGCAGACAGTGCAGACCTCAAGATCTACTCGATTTCCAATGTTACGAACACTCCAAAGACGAGTCTTCACAATTCATGAGCCATAAATAAAGATTCAGGGCAGAATTTAGGGTTAAAGCTGAGACGTTTTAAATGCATTTTAATGAAAATGTCACGCTTTAGGCATTAAGCGTTATAAAACACAATGTTTCAAACCTCAAAATACCTAGTAATGGTCATTAAACATGTCCGAAAAAGCATTGTTTAAGCTAAATGTTTGCTTTGTATTATTATTATTTACACAGTAGTTCTGGTTAAATGATTTAGGTCAACTAAGCGTCAGTTTACTTGGGAATAACTTGAATACACCTTTCTATTTATATAAACAAAAGACAATGTAGAACAGGAAATACTCGCAAAAAGGGAAAATAACTACTGAGTGACTCGCATTCGATCATTGTTTCCAAGCTTCACTGTACACCAGACATCCAATTCTAAGTGTGGACTTTGTTCGCAATAGCTTTCTATGTGTTTTCTACTCTGCGTCATCGCTCGACGGAAGTTGGAGATTAAAACGGTCAGTGCTGCACTTTATGACCAAGATGTTTGGGTGTGTGTTCGTGTGTGATCACCTGTCAGGGTCAATTAGCTTTGCCTAATTTTGGCTAATTTTAGTTTAGTGCTAAAGTCGAAAGTCGGTAGTTTCGCTATGATTAAATTGAAGGTGGAAAATGCAAAAACCACTGGAAGAGGGAGCTTGTATCACCCGGAAATAGTACATTTAAGGGATTTAAAATATTTTTAAAAATTATTAGGGCTTTGAATTTCTTAAAATTATTTCTACAAGGGCATCTACACTATCACAAGAATTTTTGGTAAAAATATAGAGGGTGTAAGGTTCGCTATGATTAAATTGAAAGTGAAAAATGCAAAAACCACTAGTAGAGGTGCATTTAAAGGACTTAAAATATTTCAATAAATTATTAGGGCTTCGAATTTTTCAAAATCATTTATTCACGTGCACCTACACTTTATCAAGAATTTTTGGTAAAAATATAAAAGCTGTAAGTTTATTAGTTTTGGCAACCAAGATAGCTACCCAAATTTCAAGCTTGCACTTTATATATAGATAAAAATGTAACTATTTTATATCACCCATGTTTGATTGCCCATCTCCCATGCGTTTCAATATCTTTATCTATACCCATTGAGGTTCCTTAATAATTTACATATCGCCTTGGGCAAGAATTCTCTGCGATAAGGTTATTGCGCCTGGCACGTGAAGTTGGGGGCGGTGGGGAATACGTATGACATCTAGACGGGCATATGCTTTAAGCCAAAATGTGGCAACAATTGTGTAAACACTTTTAACGAACAAAAACAAATGCACTAAGCAAAACAATTAAAAGCCACAACGCAACAAAATGCGAGACAAAAAGGCAGGTGAAAAAAAACGAAATCGTAGTCGTCGTCGTTGTTGTCTGGGATTTCCAAATCCCAAGGGGGGCTGATAAAGCTGCAGAACCGGAGATTTCGTTCCTAGAGATCGGAGTTCCACTAATTACGTTTTGCAATCGAATCGGCATGACAACCAGAAAGATGTCGGGGTTTCCACTCCGAACTAACTTCATTAGCGGATGCTGGAGTGGGTTTTCAAGAGATAAAAGATGGGTACTAGCAGGTGCTTCAAGTTCCGATAAAAAAACCCCAACCCCCCCAATGAGTTAATGATAACACAACAACCTTCAGAAATCGCATGTTGACGCTTCACTTTGATTGATTTTGACTTCGACAAGTGAAATGCTGACACCATTTAAAAAAAGGGTTAATAACACTTGCTTGATTTACTTTAAAAGTCAGGGCAACCTAGAGAAAAAAGAAAAGCTTAACAATATTTCATGAAATAATATATTATGTCATATTTTGGTTGCCATGAATTGTCAGTTTAAAAAAAAAAAGAAGGTGTCAAGCAGGAAATGTAGTTTATAAAGGTTAAAAATTGTATCCCAAATATTATTAAGACCTAAATAGGATTTCTTTTTAAAATGATAGTGATAATTGATTGATTTTAAAGTGCTGACACAAATTAAAAATAGGGTTAATCAAACAGAAATCAATATACAAACATGCAATGCCATTTATACAACCAATAAAAGTACTCTAAATAATTACCTTACAAATTTACAAAAACAGAAAGGGCCATCTCCAAATTCCCTAGCACAATTCGGGGTAATAAATTCAAAATTGACACGATTTCGTAAATGTATAATGAAGCAGCGCAATTAAAACAAGGGTGGCAACTGTGGTAATAAAGCCAGATAAAAGATTAGCAGTGCAAAGAACCTTGTTAATGGGCTTTTAATTAAATTTATCAATTCCGTGTTTATGACAATTCGCGTTAGATAACAAAAGCAAATTAAGTTTTGGTGAGGCGAGACTAAATAGCCCCCAAAAAAAGCTGGGAATTAAACAAACCATTAAGTAGGTCACTGGCCTTCATTTAAATCTGCTTAATTAAAGACACAAGTTAGGATTCAGATAAAAATGAGATATTTAAAGAATAATGATGGACATCTGTTCTATATTTATTTTAACGTTTTTCGAGAGTGGGTAGAGTATAGAAATGTCTGTCTGACTGTTTATTTCTAGTCTCATTATTCAATCAGTTTGAAATCTATTAATACAGATGTTTCTGAAGTTTTTAATTTGTGTTGATAGATGTAAACAGTTAAAGTTAAGTTCAATAACTGTTGTGGGAATATTTATTTGAAATTTAAATGATATTGTTGTTCTAAAAGGTAAGTGCTTAAAGCGCACTCTTTTCCTAACCCATATATTTGTTTATAGGTTTTCCAGTTCTATAAAAATATATTTAGTATATCATTTATGAGTTTATGAGTTCTTTTGGGTCTATAAAATTAAGTTCTTATATAGTAGTATAATTTAATCTTTGTAAAAAATGTGTTGTATAATATATTTATTTTATTTCCAGATCCTTTCTACTCCTTTAGCAGGATGTCACCCAAGGACGGCAGCCTGGGCGATGCCAAGTTCGCCAAATACACGGTGAACCATGAGCCACCGCCACCTCCTCCGGCGACCACGATGACGACACAGTCCACCGGTGTGGACAAAACGATGGCCAAGGAAAAGGACAATGGCACAACGACCCCGCCCGTGAAACGCTCCTGGCGGGAGAAGATCCGCCTGGTGGCCAACAACGTCACCGTGGAACCCATCCTGGCCGCCTACATCATGCCCAGCGTGCTCTCCAACCTGGCCACCCAGAACCTTAACCTGGAGAAGGCCTGCCGGGTGAACATGGCCTACGGGGACGAGGTCTGCGATGCCCTCACCCGCCGCCAAACAGCCAACTACACACTGTGAGTCATCAAGGTCTTAAGTTATAGAAAACCTTTACCATATAGTATACCATACCATACTATATACCTACTTAAAATATTATATTTATCATTGGCAACTTAAAACTCTTTACAAATGTGCCCAAAAGTATGCATTGAAATATTGTTTATCAGAAAGCCAAAGTACTCTTCCTTTGGCATATGCTTTTAGGCACTTCTTTTTATATTTTAGAAAGCAATATGTAACCCCTAATTCTTATTAAGATTAAGTTATTTAGGAAAGAATACAAACTAAAATTAAAAATAATTAGACAACTACTATAATATCACATGAACCATATTATCTTATATCTACATTGGGTTATTTAGTAAAAATTAGGGTCTGGAATTGGAATTCAAAATTTCGCATTTCATGATATAATGGTAAAATATGTAAATCATATGTTGTTTGTGCTTGTCATTAATACAAAGAATTTCATAACAAAATCAAAGTTTTAAATCTTTAAATTAGCTATAATTGTTCAATTTGATATTATTAGAATGGCATGGATAAAAATCAAAGCGGAAGCATTAAAATTCAAAATTATTTTGATGAGTTTTAAAATAGCTATAAGTTTAATCTGTTTGATGTTTAATATCTTTGTCACAATGTTGTCAGAAATTAACATGGATAAAAATCAAAGCGGAAACATTTAAATTGAAATGAAATTAATGGTTTTAATCTGTTTGATGTGTGATATCAAATAACCACAAAATAATTAGATAATCTGACATATTAGTGCCTAAAAAAAATTTTTTACTTAAAAATACTTTTCCCATTCATTAAAGATAAGTGTTGACCAGGTTTTTAAAATGTTTCCTCTTTTTTCCAGGGAGGAGGAGACGGTTCAGCAGATGGTGGCGCGGATGGCTGCCTGGAAGACGGTGATCCAGTCCCTGTTCCCCTGCCTGCTGATCCTGTTCTGGGGATCCTGGAGCGACCGTCACCGCCGGCGGAAGCCCTGCATCCTCATCCCGGTGGTGGGCGAGTTCCTCGGCGTGGTGGGTCTCATGCTGTGCGTCTACTTCGAGAAGGCGCCCATGGAGGCGGCCGCCCTCACGGAGGCCATCTTCCCCTCCCTAAGCGGTGGATGGTTCACCATGCTGATGGGGGTCTTCAGCTACATAGCGGACATCACCACGGAGGAGGACCGCACGCTGCGGATCGGGATCCTCAATGTCTGCTTCTCGGTGGGCGTGCCCATCGGAATGGCCTTCAGCGGAGTCCTGCTCAAGTGAGTCTTTTATCTATATTTTTAATTGGTAGAAGATTAAGGAAAGACAGTAATTTGTATAAAAATTGGTTGCTTATAATCTCAGAAGAATTAGGAACGTAAGAAAGCCAAGATCACATGCTCTCACTTCGAGAATTCGTGTTTTCTTATCTATTCAAGAAGAAACGTTCTTGAAATCAAGATCAAATTATTCTGTATATGGCATTTCGAGATGAAGCAATCTTAATAGAAATAAAATAAGTCTTGAATTTGTTTTTTGAAATGACAATCTTATTAGAGATGAAAAAGTCTTGATTTTGTTTTTTTCGAGAGTAAAGTGCTCTTGATATTGAAAATTTGTAATTGAATCGATAGAGAACGGCTTTTTATTATTTATTATTACAATATAAATCATTTATTATATTCCAAATTCCTTTCCAGGCAAATTGGATTCTATGGCGTATTTTCTATATCGGCCGCCTTCTACGTGATAGCCTTCGTCTACGGGTTCTTCTTTTTGGAGGAGCCGGTGGCCCGGCCGGAGAAGACTGCCGGGGAGCAGAAGAGCCTGCTGGCGGACTTCTTTGACAGGGATCACGTGGTCCAGACCTTCCGAGTGGCCTTCAAGAAGGGCGAGAACCAGCGCCGCAAACGTGTCATCCTGCTGATGATCGTGGTGATGGTGATCATTGGTCCGCTGCACGGTGAGATGGCGGTTACATATTTGTTCACGCGATTCCGCTTCAATTGGTCTGAGGTGGAGTTCAGCTTCTTCTCGACCTATGCCATGTTCACGGGTCTCATCGGCGTGATCTTTTGCGTGGGCGTGCTGTCGCACAAGCTGAACATCGATGATGCCCTGGTGGGTGTTTTGTCCAGCACCTCGAAGATTCTGTCATCCTTCGTCTATGCCTTTGCCACACTACCATGGCATATGTACCTAGGTGGACTGGTGGAGATCTTCAATGGAACAGCCTTTATTGCGATGAGGTCTATAGCCACCAAGCTGGTGTCCAAGGATGAACTGGGCAAGGTGAACTCGCTATTTGGCGTGGCAGAGGCCTTGATGCCCATGGTCTTTGCCCCCATGTACACCACTCTATATGCGGCCAGCCTGAGGGTACTGCCAGGAGCCTTCTTTCTCCTCGGCGGCGGTCTAACCCTGTTTTCTGTGTTCATATTCCTGTAAGAATGATCTCTGACCTTCCCAGAATTCTAATAATATTAACTGAATCTCTTTCCCAGATGGATGTACCGCTTCCAGGTTCGCCAGCGCCGGAAATTGGCCTCTTCGGATGCGGAAAACGCCTCCGTCAAGGATCCCAATGGCAATATCAATGCCATCGAAGCTTTGGTTTTGGCCAGCGAGGGCAAGGGCCAGATGAACGGCATCATCGCCAATGTGATACACGAATCCCTGGAGCATGCCGATCCACCCACTAACACTAGCAACGCGGTGACCTCGCGACCCCACGAACCACGGGGCATCGAGAACCAAGGATTCGTCCAGGAGGAGGTCAAGGTCACGGATTGTTAGGCGAGATGAGAGCGGGATCAGCGTATTATATCCCATCCTCATGTACATACTCACATTCCGCTAAGGGAATCGGGATCGGGAGTGGGGAGAACCGGAAAGTGATTCGAAATACCAGGAATTTCTAGTGCTAGTAAATCGATTCGATGCTATTAAATTAAAATTGATAAAAAAAAATACTAGATTACAAAATGAAATGGATTGAAAAGCTACAGTATATATTGGACCTCCAGCTTTATTCTTGAACCCACACCCATACCCAATCCCATTCCCAAATCCTAATCCTAAACAATGTGTACAATTACATATATTATTTTTTTTTATTTAGCCGTATGTTTCTAAATGTATTTTCGTTTTCGTTGTAATTATCTTATCCTATTCCAATTTGTAATTTTTATAATTTCCTTTTTTTGCCTAGCTGTAAGGAGTGTTAAGAAGAATTTAATAAATGTAACTTTGTCCGAAACGGGTGGTTGAGTTTTAGGTGGGAGCATGGGGGTTCGAAGTTCAAAAGGCGTGACATGGCATTTCGCTGTTACACTGGCTAACAAAATAACTATTTGATTGAGAAATTGTTATTGAAAAACGTTTCTGTTTCTATACACTTAACAATATCGAAGTTTTGTGCTGAACTTGTTATAACTGACATGTGAATAAAAAAGTTTATGAATTTTGTACTGATGACAGCCTTGCTGCTGTCATTGGTGAATTGTTGATGACATTCTAGCTGCTGTCATCTTAGAATTGTAGATAACAGCAATTGGCTTTCATCAATGAATTGTTGATGACAGTCTAGCTGCTCTCATCGATGAATTGTTGATGACAGCCTAGCTACTCTCATCGATTAATTTTTCATGACATCCTAACTGCTGTCATCGATGAATTGTTGATGACAGTCAGTTACTGTCATCTATAAATTTTTGATGACAGCCTAGCTGCCGTCATCGATGTTTTGTATGTTGAATCACTAGTTTTCATCACTAGTTTTTACTTTGTTAAGAGGTGTTTTTGTTTGATCAAAAATATATAAAACCATTGAAAATTCTATTTTGTTTACTAGTCTTTTTTGAAAATGTGATATATTTGCGATATATTATAATCGATTTTAGCAAATAAAATTAAGGTTCTGGTAAATAAACTGTAGAAAATATCTGATCCATAAGGTTCAACTCCATTTAAATATGTATTTTGTTTGGTAGTGTTTTTGGATTTCGTAATCAGTGTCGCTGGCAAACAATTACACACACAAATGGACTAGTTGGCGGGTTAAATGGAGTCCTGGCCGCGAGCCTATCGCTCTCTTCCTGCTCATAAACAGGATGCCAGGATGCCAGGAATCCGGGACACGGGGAACGGTGGACGAAGGACGCAGGATATCAGACTGCGGACACGGGGCACTGAACAATTGGTTTGCTCATGTCGCTGATAATTGTCGATTACGTTGCACAAAACGGATGCGTTTTGTATCTGCCCCTTGTTGCATGTAGGTATGCAGCCATATAGCCATTGTTGCTCTTTTTGCGGCATCCCCCTGAAAAGGTTCCGAGTGCATTAACTGTGTGATAAGTCCGGAATCGCATGTGCCCTATCGTGTAAAATTATTGTGCAGGAGGGCCAAGTTAGTTGTGTGTGTGTGTGCCAGTTCATGCAGGAAATTCCAACGATCCCAAATCGAATTTGGCAAAAACGTTCACAAAATACAATGATTTAATTAAAATCATCCGTTTGTACAGCGCAAGTATATTCGTACTTTTTGTGTTGTCCGGTATTTTATAGATATACCTATGCATATGCAGTAAATCTTCTTTGAAATATAGAAATAAAACTGGATTTTAAATTGTAACAGTTTTAGAAAATTTCTCACACAATTCAATGTAAGGTATCCTAAAAAATAATAGTACAAAAAACCTTTTCGACCTTATAAGGTATATAATCATCTTTAAAGATCTCGGGAACCATAGGACCTAGAGAATTGAGATTAAACACGATAATTATTTAATGAGAATAATGTAATCTAAGGAATATTTAGCTGGAAATATATCATCCAATATATGGTGTTTTAAAAAAACAATCATTAGAAAACCCCGTTTCCGACTTTGTAAGTTATATCACCATCTTTAGAGATCTCGGGAACCATAAGACCTACAGAATTAAGATTAAAGACACAGATTTTATGAGAATAATATAAACTTAGAAATATTTGTTGGCGGTATCATACTAAATCATCGTAAGCCCATAAAAAGCCCTTCCGGCCTTATAAGTTATATAACCATCTATGAAGATCTCGGGAACCAACATACCTACAGAGTTAAGATTAAACATGATATTCCTTTAGAAAGAGGAGAGGGTATTTGAAAGGCCGTTGAATTTTAGAAGCTATTGCCAACTGCTGCCACATTATTGCTGGCCGGGCACTTTTGTTTTTGGCAACTGCATGTGGCACGTATTGCACTTGACAGGACTTTCGGTGGGCGTGGCAGGGGCAGGTTTCGGCTGCGACTGGCATCAGCATTTAGCAGCCTCCACTTTCGTGGCCTTTAATTACTTTTTCGATATGCGGATGCCCCCCCCACCTGAACTCACTCACCCACAATGGTTTACTGGATTCCAGCCAGTTTCCTATTCCTTCCAACTTGTTAGCCATATAGTTTTAAGCCAGAGAAAAGCGTAAGGCACCAACATGTTGCTGCAACACGCAACACACTCACTGGAAATTTGATATCGCCCCATTTGTGGGGCCTTTGTTTTCGCTGCCTTTTCCAACTTGTTCAAGATGATCCGTTGACCCATAAATAATTGGAGTAAACAATGCCAGCGCAACGAATTCGAGTGTGAAGTGGGGAGCAACATGGCCATAAATCAGTGGCCAGCTGCATTTAATCTGGCTTAAACACGCATTTTCTTGACAATTTCACAGTAAACTGTTCATTAAACATGTCCCGGTGCTTGTTTTCGGGGAATGAATGGATCACTCTCCATAATTAATACCCTATTTTCCTGCTCACCCACCAGTTCGGGTATAAATCAAACAAATTCTATCGGTTAATCAAAGCCAAAACCAAATTCAAATCCAAATCCAAAGGCGAAGTCAAGGGGGGCTAAAAGCGGTCAACCAAATGGCCATCTTCATATGGATTGGTATGGCATCAAACGAGTTAATTAAGCGTAAGCTCAGCCAAAAAAGAAGAGAAAATATATAAAAAAGTGCCGAGCATTATCCATTGCGACTTGAACGTACTTATTACTTTTATTTTTGAACTTTAGAACTAAAAATACATGGTTACTTTATTTATTGATTAAGAAATGTACAGTAAATCCAATGATTTTAAATTCAATTAAAATAATTCAGTTAGTATTGATCTCTTTGATTTTCATCCATTAAAGTTTTTAATAATTTAAGATTTATTAATTTACAAATAATATTAATAATTTAATATTTTGTAGAAAGAATTACTTTATTCTTTTGTAAATTTAGTATATAAAATGGTTAAAGTAAACTTGAATGACATCATATCCCAAATTTTTCACCTAGATTAAAATATTTTAATATTAAATAATTCATTTTAAATTTTCAATCAGTGATCTTAAGAGTGTAATTTTTATTTTTACTGCTAAAGATGTTGTATTTTGTTACAAATGTATTTTTCTTGATTCATTTCTCTCCCAAGTTTAAGATCCCTGTCAAGTAGTGGGTGCAAAAAAGCTGCAGGAAGCGATGGCAAAGGTTAAAGAACCTCGAGGAATGACTTTCTGGGCGGGCGAAAGTCAAGGGATTTGACCGTTAAATTCCCGCAGAGGGTGGCTTGCACACACTCACATATATTTAAGGGAAAGAGAAAGTCGGACCTACATGTCAGTAAGCCTATTCTGTCTCTTGACCTCATTCCTCGAGGCCCAGACTTTCTCCTTCCCTTCCGCTCCTTCCGCTTCCTTGGTTGTTTCCGTTTCCGCCTGGCCAACTCCACACATTTCGAGTCCGACTTCGATGGCAAATGCTAAGTAGTTTCGCTTTTAGTGCAAAATACTTGCCCCTTCTGGCCCACTTTTCCCCAGCACTCGCTTGTTTTTCCTGTTCTCGGCCACTTCACGTTTCTTTGACTTTGATATTTGCCACACTCGAGGGGTGGATAGGTTTTATTTTGTTTGGTCTGTAAATGTGGCTCCTGTGTGCTGGCAATTTCCTCAAGAGGATTCTCGTTGGGCAAGCCGGGATCTCCCCCAAATTGATGTATGTGCCCTCCTAATCAATCGAATTGCTCGCAATCCCCTTGCTGCGGGTGGTCGTCAAAGGAATAACCATGAAATAACCCCACACCCATTAATACCATGCACCCGGAATGCAAAGTCAAAGTCAAAAAGCTGCTTATTGGCCGGTCCTCATCAGGGGATCCCAGAGCCATCCACATTGTTTGTCTTGCATCCCAGCAAAGTCAATGTTGAACTGGATGTTGCACTTGCAGTGCCACTTACAGTGAACTTTCTTCGAAAAAAAGGTAGCTAAAGTAAAGTGTTATGCCAGCGAAAATACAAAATTTAGTTTGTAGTCAAAACCACTCGATTTTTCGCAGTTTTTCAATCGTAGTTTATTCGAATCAAGGCGTACAGCCAAAAGACATACTGTTTTGAGCAGCTTGCAACCTCCGCTAACAAATCCAATCAGTTTAAGGATAATTTATTTTGTGACCAATTTTCGCATTTTTTGTAAGGGGTTACATCATCTATTTTTGCGAGAAATGGCAAAAATAAAAAATTTTCAGGTTTGAATGCCAATATATTGGAAATTAAGCAACGAGCTCAACGAGGTATGACATTCCTCATTCTGACTTATATTTTTGTTATGGCAGCCAAAAAACCGAATTTTTTTGGCGAAAAAAGGGTTTACATTTTTGTCAAAAATACGAAATTCAGATTTTTGTCAAAAATGCGACATTTTTTTTTTGTTTTTTCATCGTAGTTCATCCAATTCAAGGCGTACAGCTAAAAGACCGACTGTTTTGAGCAGCTTGCTTAAAATGCTAACGATCCTCATCACTTTTATGAAAATTTATTTTTTGACCAATTTTTTCATTTTTTGTAAGGGGGTACATCATCTATTTTTGCGAGAAATGGCAAAAATAAAACAATTTCCGGTTTGAATGCCAATATATTGGAAATTAAGCAACGAGCTCAACGAGGTATGACATTCCTCATTCTGACTTATATTTTTGTTATGGCAGCCAAAAAACCGAATTTTTTTGGCAAAAAAAGGGTTTACATTTTTGTCAAAAATACGAAATTCAGATTTTTGTCATAAATGCGACATTTTTTTTTGGTTTTTTCATCGTAGTTCATCCAATTCAAGGCGTACAGCTAAAAGACCGACTGTTTTGAGCAGCTTGCTTAAAATGCTAACGATCCTCATCACTTTTATGAAAATTTATTTTTTGACCAATTTTTTCATTTTTTGTAAGGGGGTACATCATCTATTTTTGCGAGAAATGGCAAAAATAAAAAATTTTCAGGTTTGAATGCCAATATATTGGAAATTAAGCAACGAGCTCAACGAGGTATGACATTCCTCATTCTGACTTATATTTTTGTTATGGCAGCCAAAAAACCGAATTTTTTTTGGCGAAAAAACGGGTTTACATTTTTGTCAAAAATACGAAATTCAGATTTTTGTCAAAAATGCGACATTTTTTTTTGGTTTTTTCATCGTAGTTCATCCAATTCAAGGCGTTCAGCTAAAAGACCGACTGTTTTGAGCAGCTTGCTTAAAATGCTAACGATCCTCATCCCTTTTATGAAAATTTATTTTTTGTCCAATTTTGTCATTTTTTGTAAGGGGGTACATCATCTATTTTTGCGAGAAATAGCAAAAATAAAACAATTTCAGGTTTGAATGCCAATACAGCGTACAGCTAAAAGACCGACTGTTTTGAGCAGCTTGCTTAAAATGCTAACGATCCTCATCACTTTTATGAAAATTTATTTTTTGACCAATTTTTTCATTTTTTGTAAGGGGGTACATCATCTATTTTTGCGAGAAATGGCAAAAATAAAACAATTTCCGGTTTGAATGCCAATATATTGGAAATTAAGCAACGAGCTCAACGAGGTATGACATTCCTCATTCTGACTTATATTTTTGTTATGGCAGCCAAAAAACCGAATTTTTTTTGGCGAAAAAAGGGTTTACATTTTTGTCAAAAATACGAAATTCAGATTTTTGTCAAAAATGCGACATTTTTTTTTGGTTTTTTCATCGTAGTTCATCCAATTCAAGGCGTACAGCTAAAAGACCGACTGTTTTGAGCAGCTTGCTTAAAATGCTAACGATCCTCATCACTTTTATGAAAATTTATTTTTTGACCAATTTTTTCATTTTTTGTAAGGGGGTACATCATCTATTTTTGCGAGAAATGGCAAAAATAAAACAATTTCCGGTTTGAATGCCAATATATTGGAAATTAAGCAACGAGCTCAACGAGGTATGACATTCCTCATTCTGACTTATATTTTTGTTATGGCAGCCAAAAAACCGAATTTTTTTTGGTGAAAAAAGGGTTTACATTTTTGTCAAAAATACGAAATTCAGATTTTTGTCAAAAATGCGACATTTTTTTTTGGTTTTTTCATCGTAGTTCATCCAATTCAAGGCGTACAGCTAAAAGACCGACTGTTTTGAGCAGCTTGCTTAAAATGCTAACGATCCTCATCACTTTTATGATAATTTATTTTTTGACCAATTTTTTCATTTTTTGTAAGGGGGTACATCATCTATTTTTGCGAGAAATGGCAAAAATAAAACAATTTCCGGTTTGAATGCCAATATATTGGAAATTAAGCAACGAGCTCAACGAGGTATGACATTCCTCATTCTGACTTATATTTTTGTTATGGCAGCCAAAAAACCGAATTTTTTTTGGTGAAAAAAGGGTTTACATTTTTGTCAAAAATACGAAATTCAGATTTTTGTCAAAAATGCGACATTTTTTTTTGGTTTTTTCATCGTAGTTCATCCAATTCAAGGCGTACAGCTAAAAGACCGACTGTTTTGAGCAGCTTGCTTAAAATGCTAACGATCCTCATCACTTTTATGAAAATTTATTTTTTGACCAATTTTTTCATTTTTTGTAAGGGGGTACATCATCTATTTTTGCGAGAAATGGCAAAAATAAAAAAATTTAAGGTTTGAATGCCAATATATTGGAAATTAAGCAACGAGCTCAACGAGGTATGACATTCCTCATTCTGACTTATATTTTTGTTATGGCAGCCAAAAAACCGAATTTTTTTTGGTGAAAAAAGGGTTTACATTTTTGTCAAAAATACGAAATTCAGATTTTTGTCAAAAATGCGACATTTTTTTTTGGTTTTTTCATCGTAGTTCATCCAATTCAAGGCGTACAGCTAAAAGACCGACTGTTTTGAGCAGCTTGCTTAAAATGCTAACGATCCTCATCACTTTTATGAAAATTTATTTTTTGACCAATTTTTTCATTTTTTGTAAGGGGGTACATCATCTATTTTTGCGAGAAATGGCAAAAATAAAAAAATTTAAGGTTTGAATGCCAATATATTGGAAATTAAGCAACGAGCTCAACGAGGTATGACATTCCTCATTTTGACTTATATTTTTGTTATGGCAGCCAAAAAACCGAATTTTTTTTGGCGAAAAAAGGGTTTACATTTTTGTCAAAAATACGAA
This sequence comes from Drosophila suzukii, assembly GCF_043229965.1. NCBI lineage: Eukaryota > Metazoa > Arthropoda > Insecta > Diptera > Drosophilidae > Drosophila > Drosophila suzukii. The sequence continues at coordinate 12,144,610 of NC_092084.1, read as the reverse complement.
ATTCAGATTTTTGTCAAAAATGCGACATTTTTTTTTGGTTTTTTCATCGTAGTTCATCCAATTCAAGGCGTACAGCTAAAATACCGACTGTTTTGAGCAGCTTGCTTAAAATGCTAACGATCCTCATCACTTTTATGAAAATTTATTTTTTGACCAATTTTGTCATTTTTTGTAAGGGGGTCATCATCTATTTTTGCGAAAAATGGCAAAAATGAAAAATGTTCAGGTTCGAATGCCAATATATTGTAAATCAAACAACGAGCTCAACGAGGTATGACATTCCTCATTCTGACTTATATTTTTGTTATGGCAGCCAAAAAACCGAATTTTTTTTGGCGATCATTAATTCTTGTATCACTTTGTAATCGGAATCGTAAAAGTCGAAATGTGGGTCACCATGCTGCATGGATCTGTAATGCATATATTTATAGAATTAATTAAAAACTTTTATTTTCTACGAGTTCTAGTCTCCCATACTTAAGAAACTTCTTTACTTGACATCTTTCATATATTATTTACCACAGTTAATCAATATGTTTGATGCTGAAACTGCAAGTTGCAGTGCAATGAGGGCAATTAGGGCAAACAATCGGAGGGAAAAGTCATTGTGTACACAGGCTACTCATTCACGCCACCCATCCCGAACTCGATTCCTGTCTTCATCTTCGACTCCAGCCATGGCTCGAGTCTTTTGTGAAGTCAATTGGTTCGCCACCACAACATTAATGTGGCCCCTGTTCCGGAGACCGGGGTCCGTAGTCCGGACTCCCCTCACGACTTGGGCTTAAGTAAATATTTGGCCTACGTGCCCATTACGTGATTTTCCGATAGTCTCCCATCGATAAAGACGACGTCGTCGGGGCAGACGAGAATGCTGATGATGGTGATGATGATTGGTGATTGGGGATTGGTGAATGGTGAATGGTGATGGGAAGGTGCACTTGAGATGGGATGCAATGCTAATGCAGCATCGCTTTGGTCGGCGCTACTTGAGTGGAGGATGCGGAACGGAAACCTCGGGGCGGCATGCCTCGATGGCAACGAACTGGGGATTGGGACTGGGGATCTCATATTAGAGACCGAAACACGAGATTTGTCTAAATCTTCCGCTGAGTTCTGTTCGTTCTCGGTTCGTTTGATTTCAAAATACCGCGCAATTGGGTAGATCGATGGGAACTAAATGCTTAAGAGACATGTGGAAATGGTATATAATGTTTGGGTAGAATGGTGTATAAGATGGTCTATTAAGGGGCCTACTAATATCTACATAGGTAATATAATAATATATACAATTTAAAGTTTATAAAAGTTAAATTCTAGTCAAGTTAATAAAAATAAAACACCATTTTCCCACTTTCCTTTCTAAGGGCAAGGGATGTGTATGATACTCTAAGTAGGCCTACTAATATATACATAGGTATCATAATAATATATACAATTTAAAGAATTTAAAAATTTATTTCTAGTCAACTTAATCCAAATTCATAAAAAAAATAGCATTACACATTACACCACTTTCCTTTCTTCCCCCAATTGCTTTCCTTATTTTCCGTTTTCCGCATTGTAATTTCCTAATTGGTTGATTTAATGTTTCCAAATGCCTATTTAATTTTTCTGTCAGGAACAGAGGACTGTTGTGCAGTGGAAAGTGCAAAAATAATAATAATAATATATCTGCATGCCACGTTTTTTGTTTATTAACCCGGGTTTTTGGGAGGAGGGGAGTGGAGAGGCCAAGTTCGAGGGGCAGCTGCCACAGAGTCAAGAGCTTCAGCAGCAAGGATGTGTTTCTGTCTGTCTGTCTATCTGTCTGTCCTGGCATGACCTCCGACCTCCTTCCACCCGGATTCGTCCTGTTCTTCCTGGCCGAAACATCGGTTATATAGAAAACTTTATGCTTCGTTAAAAATGATGTACAAATCAAATGCCAGAAGCAATTTCCCAGCAACAATTACAGCCGAAACACCAGCAGCCAGAGCAGCGTAGCCAAACCACAACAATGTGGGGCTAAGATGTAAGGGAGTGTCTGGAAAAAGCACTGCGAGAAATAATACATTTTAATAATAATAATAAAGTATGATATGTTTAAATTACATAATGGTGTTCTTAAACAAATAAAGAAATATTATAATCAATTTTCTACAAAAGTTCTGTTCTATGCCTTCGAAAATCAACTAAAACTTACAGATAAATTATATAGAAATAAAATTTATTATGTTGACAACATCATTTATAGCCCCTGTTTTTATTAGAATACTTTACTTGTATTTTTAAATTAGTTACACATTGTATGGTTATATATTTAACTTTAAAAATAATAATAAAAAAACCTCTATTACTGACCCTTTAATTTAAAAAACTAACAATTAGCAGATCAACTAGGAATTTTTAAATAATTATTTTTGTAAGGCTAAATCTTTAGTTTAGACCTCATAGACCTTATAGATCTCCTTTATAAGGTCAACATCTTTTAATTTTTTTCTCTGTACAAACCTTGTAAAAGAGTTATGAGTTCAATATAAATTTGTTAATAGAACATCTTCATCTACCATATTTTCCCCATGAATTTCACAGTTTCGTCTACAAAATTTTCTCTCAATGTAGAAGTCAATCCAGGGTCTAAGGGATGTGTGTTGCGGCGGACAGGCCAAAAGCTTGAGCAAAAATAAATAAATCATTTAAATGAAAAAAAAATACATACAAACGCACTCGGATGCTGGGGAAAGGCTCATTAGAAATACATATAAACAACCACAAGCAGCAGGAAACCGAAAAATAACTAATATTCCAGCAAACATTTTGGCAGCAGAGGGCCAAGCCATTTTGGAAAATTAATTGAAAATTTAAGACATAGGCAAACAAATTTGTATAAAAGGATTGGGAAAGGAGTAAGAACTAAAAACTATTTTCTATTATGCCAGAGTCATAAATACATTTTAATCAATGGATTGAGATGGATTGTTATATGTTTATGTAAGTTTTAAAAGCTTTTATAAATTTTCTAAATATTCCCTTCTTCGCAAATATATTAATATTTCTTCTATGACTAGAATGACTTAAAACCTCTTTATAAATTAATTTTACATTCCATAGATTATTATACTAAATTTACTTGAATTAATTGAAGTCTTGTAGGCTTAGCTCACATATTCCTCCTCTCATTTCCTCACTTTACTAGACTTTATTATTAAATCAAACCATTTTTAAAGTGGCCGGAAAATATCGTGATCGTGGGACAAATTTGGCCGGGCGTACGCTCCAGTGCCACGCCCCGAATGAAAGGCGTTGACCAGCGGCTTCATCGCCGTCGTCATCATCAGCATCATTTTCATCAGCGGCCTCATCTGGAGCAACTCAGCCAACTGAGCTCTATAATGATCGTAATGATCAGGTGCTGGCCATTTACATTTTGCTCGGCCAAGTACGAGGAGGCGTCATAATTACACGTTCCGCACTTTTCGGTGCACAAGGAGAAAATGCTATAGCTTATTTAAAATTAAAAAAATTTAAGAATCAATAAATAAATAAGATAAGCAATGATTTACTTTATTTAAAGGTAATACACAATTTTAATTTTCCTTAATAATTATGAACATTTTAACTTATATGTCTTATTTCTGCTTAAAAAAATCTTTATTTCGATGATAAAAATAAAAGTTAAAAGGTCTTTGAAATATATATTTATATTTATATATTTTTCCATATTGATTCTCGGTTTTTATTTACCTTTCCTGTTTAATTTCCAGATATTTTTCTGAGTGCCTAAGACTTGAGCCTGGCCAAAAGCTGGAACTGCGGTTCACTTTGTTTTTATATGGCTGAGAGAGCTCCGGGCAGAGTGAAATCGACCGAAAGTTTTCCTCAATAGGGAAAAGCAAATCATATCTCGCTGCGGTTTCCTAGGCGAGGAACCCAATGAAATTTAAATTCCATTAAGGCCAGCTCTGGAATTAGCGAAATGGACCCAAATCAAGAAGGGGGCGGGGAAAACCGGGTCCCCAGCAGGTCAAAAAAGGAGTCTCGAGGAAGGGTCCACAGCCAAACCAACCACACACACATGGCATAAATATTTACAAACAATGACGACGGAAAGCCAAAAGTGGCGGCAGAAACAAATCCGTTATAAATAAAACATAACGAAAGATTTCCAGCTCCGAGTCTTGAAGCACTTGAAACGCAAACCCAACAGCAAACCCAAACCCAAACTCGATTTCAAGCCCGGGAACTCTCCATCCTCGAGAAACGCAGAAATAGGAGCCTAAAAGACGACGAAAACGAAGAGATGTCAAAAACAATAAATCAAAAATAAAGCAGCCGAGCAGAGGAAGTGCACACACAGAAATTAATGGTATCATTTACCTCTCGAAATCATTCTAATTTCGTATTAATTTTAGCTCTAGGGTGTGATATATCATCATAAATATAATCGTTTTAATGACAAATTTTATATCCCTGCGTTGGTAAACGATATAGTTTGCAGTAAAGTTCTAGAACTCTTTTAAAAAACTGTATATCATATATTCCCGGAACAGATAGTGGTATTCAGAAATTACTTTTATCATAAAAATGATAGATTTAACCTTTATAGTTACTATTATTGCTGTTCCATTGACAAAACTTAAAAAAACACTTACCTATATCATATTTATGAAGTATAACATTATAATAGGTTGTATAGGAACTATACTTTATTAAAAAGAAAAACCTAAGTAAAAATGTTTTTTGACTGGATGGATGGGAACGGAAGCCCTGTCTCAGAGACCGGCGAAGATTTCTACCGGCACGTTCCCTTTCGACGGGCGGCTCTCGAGGCCCTCTTTACAAATCGCTCGATGGGGCATGCCACTGGGCAAGCTCCGAGCATTAAGAGTCGCTTTTTTTCAGGAAGAAGACATCCAACAAAAACTGTTGCGCAGGCGTCGCTGTGTCTTCTCCAACCGAATCCGAGTCCGATTCCCCATATGTACATAAATATCTCCCATATCTCCTGTGTCTGGCGATTAGCATTCGTGAATGAGTGGAATTTTGAAACGGCATCATGACAGCGGAAGTTTTGAGAACGGTGTCTTTGTTGTGAGGAAGGTGCGACCTGAAATCGAGTGAGGTATGTACGTTTTTTTTCTGACAGATATTGTGCGCAAAATGTCTTACGAGAGGGAAAGTATCGAACAAAGCACAAAACGGAATTAATAAGCTCTGTATGAATTCACAAATTATAAATTATGGGATTGCTGTTTTCGAGTATTCTCATGGTATATAGAGCTATAAAATATCATTGATACGTTAAATATTGTATATATTATTTTATCTATAACTTCGTTAAAGACCAGAACTATGTTTGAAAAATAATTGTATTTATATTAGATAAACATTTATTTATTATCAATAACTGAAAGCATTTTTAATAGCTCACAGATTAAGAGTTCAAAGATCTTTCCTTTTTTGACATATTTATTGAGTCCCTTATCAACATCACTTCGAAAATGTAGAGAGAGAGAGCCAGCAACAAATGTTGCGGAGAGCGCGAAGCAACATGAACAGCATCCAGCAACATGGGCTCCGAGATTTAAAATTTGAAATTAAATTAAACAAAGCTTAATTTTAAACTTTCAATTATAAAGCTTCGTTAATCCAATGATATTTTTTAATATTCAATATAAATAAATGAAAACAAATTAACCGAATTTCTAATGTTGGCTTTGAAACAAAAAGGTCTTAATACAGAAATATAATAAGAAATAACTATAAATACTAACATTTTGATTTTTAGTTTTAAAATATAAACAAAGCCCTAGACCTATGCAGTGCCTAATACCATTGTATTGATCATCATACCATTGTAATTATCGTTTTCCAAAAAACTTTATAGACTCACCTAGCTAAAAATAAAAATACATTTAATTATTTAAAACAAATGTTTTATTAAATTTTTGTTTACCCATTTATAGGCCTTTCTTGTACCACCTCAAACATCTAGAGTAAATAAATAGCTGTTCTATGAAAATGTTGCTGGGGCCACGAAATGTTGCCGAGCAGCATCCGCTCTCTCGCGCCTCTGTTGACGTTGACAGCAAAACCCAAAACCCAAGCCAAATGCAATCAGTTTTCGACCAACCGTTTGCCAGGTAACAACACATTTTTAAGCGGCGCAAGCGAGCGATTTCGAGGCGATTTCGAGGCGGTACGAAATCGAAATCGAGACCAAAACCAAAACCAACCGAAGTGCGCGTCGGGCCTTCGTTGTTATTTTTTTTCTTGTTCTTCTGTGCGAGTGAGAGAGAGAGTGAGAGGGAGATAGAGCGCGCGACAAGGAAGGAGCAGCAGCCTCCGCGACAAGGAGTTGAATTTATCACAGTGTGTTAGGACGAGAGGAGAGATTCGAGACGAAGAAGAAACGATTCGGAACGAAACGAGACGAGACGAAACGAGTCGAATCGAAACGAAACGAAACGAAACGAGTCGAATCAGAACAGGACCTTTTTGGGGGCAATTGGCGCGAGGACGTCGCCGTGGCGAACAGAAACACGCTGGCCGTTGACCGAGTGGCAACGCAGCCCGGAGAATCGGTTTCGGTTTGGTATTTGGATTGGAGAATTGCTTTTCAAGAGGAGTGTATCGCATCGTATCGTATTGACTGAGAATCGGTGGAACTCCTAGAGCAGCTGTTGCATGCCGTTGTGGCAGACTCAGTGACGCCGCGTGTGCCGTCGCCGCGTCTTGTTTTTGTTGTTTGTTTGTTTGGTGACCCCGACGCGATCCTCTCGAGTGTGTGACCGAGACAGCAATATACGCTCTCCTCCAGAGAAACATACACTCAAAGAAACAGTGGAACAGAAAGTGATTGTGGGACGAGTCCCGAGAACGAGGTATTTCGCATTCGAGCCAATGTACGTAAACAACTGTCGCTGGAATCCCATAAGCTTCGAATATTCCCCATCTACAATTTGTGGAAGTGAAATAGGAAATGTCCGTGTTTTCTGATTACAAATTGGAATAGTCTCTCAAATATTGATGGGTAGTTCAGGTGGTAGCTATGGAGAAAGATCACAAACACAAGATCTCTGAAAGGGTGTTCATATAAACATATAAGTGATTCAGTATTTGTTAAGAAACTAGCATTATCATAGTGTCCGAGTTTTCTGATTACAAAATATTAATGGATATTAAGTTTATTTTTTCAAAAACAGTTGGTTTTCCTTAATTCATATCAACAGATAGTAGTTTCTGCGGTGTTTATAAAGCTTGTATATTATTTAAAAGTGAAAAGTGTTCTGAATACCAAGTGATTATAGTTTTCAATTAGCATTAACCTGACTTGGGAACTTATTCAATTATTATATTCTCATTCTAATGAGATTTCAAGGGGTGTTATATGCTAAATATTGTTGCAATTTTCAAGTTACTTCAGTCAGCAGTTAATATTGATACAAATTAGAGGTCTTCTTTGAAAGTTTTCAAAACTGAAAAGAAAATAATTTAATTAACTGAATGAATATATTTGAATTAAAGTGAGATTTATGTTTTATAATTATGGGTTCCGTAAAAGGATGCATTATCAAGAGATGGGGAATATGGGAAGCTTACAGGGCGTCGATAGTCGCCAGTCAGCCAGTCGACTATAAAGTTCTACCCATTTCCGATTTAGGGTGAGGATGGGCCTGCTCCAGCTCCTGCCGGTGATCCTGGCCGTGGCCATCGGATCCTTATCCAGATCCACCTGGGCCGCCGGCATATCGGCCAACGATCCCTGCTACTTCGAGGGCAAGCCGCGCAAGTGCCTGCCAAGTTTCGTGAACGCCGCCTATGGTAATCCCGTCCAGGCATCGAGCGTATGTGGCGCCCAACAACCGGAACGGTATTGCGAACTCCTCCGCGATGGAAATGCCGGCGAGTGTCGAGCATGCGAACCCCAGCGATATGGTCCCTCGTCCCTGACCGATCTCAATAATCCGAGCAATGTGACCTGCTGGCGATCGGGATCGGTGAATGTGCCCCACGATCCGGACACCGCGCCGCCGGACAATGTCACCTTGACCCTCTCGCTGGGCAAGAAGTACGAGCTGACCTACATATCGCTCTCCTTCTGCCCCCGCTCGCCACGTCCCGACTCGCTGGCCATCTTCAAGAGCTCCGACTTCGGCCAGACCTGGCAGCCCTTCCAGTTCTACAGCTCCCAGTGCCAGAAGTTCTACGGTCGTCCGGATCGGGCCAAGATCTCCAAGTTCAATGAGCAGGAGGCACGTTGCATCAATTCGCAACACGATACGGGTGGTGCAGCCCAGAGATTCGCCTTTAATACACTGGAAGGACGTCCATCGGCCAATGATCTGGACTCCTCGCTGGTCCTTCAAGATTGGGTGACGGCCACCGATATCCGAGTGGTCTTCCATCGATTGGAACTGCCACCGCAGCTGCTGAAAGTGAAAAATGCAAATGCCTTCAGCGATGAGATGGGCGGCAGTCGGGAGGAGGACGACGACGAGGATGACGAGGCGGATCTGGAGATGGACGGGGAGCAGGATGAGTACGACTACAATCTGCAGGACAACGATAGTGCCGACACGGGTTACGATGAGTACGAGGAGCCCAAAAAGCACCTGGAACTGGATGATGATCATCTGCATCTGGACTATGCCAGTGATGGGGAGTCCTCGAATGCCAAGCGACAGGGAAAGCACAAGGGCAGTGCTTATGAGAAGCACTATCAGAGCAAACTGGCGGTGACCACGCCCCCGCAGCCCAAGGTCACTTCGCCCGGGAAGACCACGCCCCCAGCCAGTACAGCCGCCCCCTCGGCCGCCGTCTCCTCCGTGACCCTGCCCATTTCGCAGCACTATGCCGTCTCCGATTTCGCCGTCGGTGGCAGATGCAAATGCAATGGTCATGCCTCCGAGTGTGTGGCCACCATGGCTTCGGGAACAGGAACAGGAGCAGCAGCAGGATCAGGAACGGATACCGATGATGGCCAGGATGAGGACACGTCCCCCGCCGCCCCCTCGCTGGCCGCCCACTTCGGAAGGAGCACCCAGATGAGCGCCAAGTTGGCCATGACCTGCGCCTGCAAACACAATACCGCCGGTCCCGAATGCGAGCGCTGCAAGCCCTTCTATTTTGACCGCCCCTGGGGCAGGGCTACCGACAACGATGCCAACGAGTGCAAGAGTGAGTACCCCTTCTTATCTATACCATGCATTATAACCCTTCAAAACCCTTATATATAGTCAATTTTGGGGTTTTTATACGATTTGATTTGAGGCATAATATCATTTGATGTCATATAATTGATATATTTTCCTGGTTGTCAACTCTTAAAAGTCTTTAACAAAAGGCCACCTTATGATATAGGGTTTTTATATCTATTCAGCCATATGAAATCATTATATATAAATACCATACATTATAACCCTTTGAAACTTAGATCTGTAAGAGATTTATAGATTTTAACGATTTTGTTTGGTTTGATATTTTCTACAGGTTGTCAAATCTGAAAAATAACAACAAAAAAAACAAAAAACAAAAGGGGTCTTAGCTTCAAAACATTTGTTATAAGAAATAGCCAGCTATTAATCATCTTATGTGGTTTATAGCAGTGTTAACTGCTGAGATCTTAAGGCATCTTTTTGAGAGTTGTGAAAAATCATTGTATTTTTGAGAAAATTGGTAAAGACCGAATGGTTTCAGAACAGAACAACTATTTAGTTTTCCATCTAATAACATTCTAGAAAAAATTATTACTGCAATCTGATAGGCTATCTATATTTTTAAGCCTTATCAACGTATAGGCTGTGATAAATACCATAATACATTTATAATTGTGTTTAAAATTATCTTATCTTACTGAATACTTATGGTTGAAATTGAAAACGGATTTGAGATAGTAATATCTGAAACATATGTATGCTGTTAAGTAGATGACAACCAAAAGTGTTGTTACACTTTAATGTTATAAGAACACTTCTGTCAATTAATCTCTTTTATCTATAATTGTTGTGATATAAATCAATGAGGGAACGTTATATTAAGTATTCCCTTTATAAATTTGAGAATGGCTTGTCCAAGTGATAAAGCCACTATTCTTTCATTGAACCCGAATCGTCCATTGATATTGATATTGATCTTTCGAGCTTCCCTCGGTCAAGAGCAGAGGTCTTTTCATGGTCACTCACGCTGGACAGTGCAATTGAGTGCATTTGCTGGATAGGATTGCAGGGAAAGTAGGGGAAGTTGGGGGTTCCGGGGGCTGGAACGGCGATTCGAGTGGCGTTTTCAATTGCCAGCATTGTGTGATTGTGATGGGGATGGGCATGGTGATTGGGGACCCCTCCTTCTCTACTGTCACCACTCCAGTTCCCCTGCATTTGAGTACTTTGGCCTTGCACTGGCCATCGATGCCAACTCCTCCATCGCTCCAAATTGCCATCAACATTCCTCTCTTTGCATTTTTGGTGTTTTATTCGAGACTCGGAATGGCGCAGTTGAATGCCTCGAATGGCTCGAGACGATTGTCTAGTCTCCACCAAGAATGTGTGAGCATATCGGGATTTATGCCATCTACCATATACCATCTACCATCATCATCATCTTCCTGTGATGTTCCATTCTATATTCAACATACTTTCAGATCGCCTTACCTTTGCGGCCACGCCCACCAGAGAGCCATAAATTACTAACGATTAACTTTTTGTAGACCATTGAAGTCGACGTTGTCGTCCTCATCCAGAATTAATCAAAAGCCCACCAAAGGAGGGGGAGCTCTGACCAGGCCCAAAGGTGGGTGGGTGAATGGGGGGTCAGAGGTCAGCTTAAAGACTCAACGGAACGTCGGTTGGCACTAATTTATGGCTTATGGCAAAAAGAAAATCCCATGACAATTGCCGATGAAATTGGCCAACGAGTTGAAGCGAAAAGGATTAGCTAAAGGGAGAAAAAAATATAGAAAAACTGGGTATTAGCCATTTACGAGTTGCTAAAGTTCAGGTTCTCTTTGGATAGTTATAACAAAAACCAACATATTTTTCAACTTGTCATTGTGGGCCACTAAAATATTTAAATTAAATTCAAGTGCGGGTAATCATGTCGGGGATTTCGTCCGTAATGTCCGTAAATCTGCGTAAACAAAGAGCCCTGGATGCTGGCCAAAAATTTGCCTAAACTCTTTAACCCCTGGCCAACGGCCCTAAATCGACCTTGAAGCTTACTAAGCCGCATAAGCCGAAAGTTGTCCGTCTACTTTCCTGCGTTTCCATCAGATTTTCCAACCATCCATCCATCCACCCCGCGAAGCTTACGTTTTTTTTGGGGGGGTGGGGGTACGGAAAAATTAATTTTCTATGGCTTAAATTTGAATTAGTCTCCGCCGGAATCCCGAGTCCGGACTTCATTACAAATGCAACGAAATAAACAGCGCGGGGACAAGGGTTGTTGGCCATGGAAAGATGGGGGCGCTGGGAAAGTGATAAAAAATATTTATGTCTGGCAAAATTCCAGCCGCCGGCTGTCCCTCTTCTGTTCGGTCCTGTACTATCATGTCCTATCCTGTTCTATCCTGTCCCATTTGCCCAGCAATCCCATCTGTCTAGCTCCGTTCCTCTCCGGCACTTACAATCTCCTCCGGCTGACCACTTGGCCACTGGAGGACCAGCCAGTCGAGTCCCAAAGTCCAAAAAGATTTACGAACACAAACAATTCAGCAGCAAATAGTATGGAAACGTGCTGTTTTGTTTATGACACCGAATTATTGAATACCACTCACTTGATTTATAAGCAAATTTTGACTTAAAAGATATGTACTACCCTCTCTTATAAATAATATGATTTACGTATACGAGTATAATATATTATCATATGTATAATAAGAATAATATATTGATAATACAAACTCTTGCTCTACATCTTATGTACATATGTATACCAACTTCGGATGGTATATAATATACTTAATTAGTTACATGGGTTGGTTTCACATCTTCTTATTTCTGATAATATAGTGTAATGCTATATTGTACATAAGTTTAAAGATCCCATTTGTAAGGGAATTAATCGTGTGGTCAAATAACGGATCTGGCGGAAAGAGTAAATATTGAAAAAGGAAAAATACACATTTTGCTACCTGCTGCCGTGTGGCTTATCTCGCGGTCCCACTTCCAGTTCCACTCCACCCCACCCAAAATGCTTTATTCCGATTTGCTTTATTCGTTGGCGATTTGTCTCGATTCCGTTTGCCCAAAAATTGCTCCCAATTCCCCGGCTCACCTGCACAGTGGTTCAATGTCAATTTAAAAACTAGATTACCAATTAAGTAATTTTATCAAATTGCTTTACTTACTAAAGGTCTTGTATTTTTAAACTCATTTAAATATTAACACATCCCATGAACATTTTTTTAATCCAAGCATTTGGAAATTAAGAAAAAATTTTTAACTAAATTATCAAAATGTATTTGATTCGGCCCCAAAAAATAACAATTTATTTAAAAAATATGTATCTCTACCGAAAATATTTATTCAAAGGATATATTAAAATGTTGTCACATTTCATGGACATTTTTTTTCAAGACCAAACATTTGGTCTCTTTAAAAAAAAATGGATTACAAATGAAATTATTAAGCTCTATATGATTTGGTACTGCAAATATAAATAATATATTTATTATATCCATATTAATAGCATCAATATTCATCTGAAATATTTGCACAGATTTTAAGCATGTTCAGACATGTTCCTACAGCTTATAAAGATTGTGAAGACAGGAAGTTCTTAACAGTTGTTAGCAACTGACTTGAAATTAAGTGCATAAATGAGGGAATATATGATAATTTAATTATATTAGAATCAGAATATGATATATTTATTATTATTATAAATGTTCTGTCCCCAGTAAAAGTCTGCCTTGACCCACTGTGACTTAAATCGCCTCATTGGCTTGCCGCTCGCGGGTCTCTGGGGTCGAGTGAAGCGCATCTAATGCGAGACATCTGTTAATTTTTTGGCAGGCTGCAATCGCTGGCAATGGAAAATCGGGGGCGGGGAAAACCGGGAAGCCAAGGGGCATGCCATCGATGGGCTGTCCTTGTCCCCTGCCCCCGCCCCTGATATGTCCATTTCGGGATGGACTCTACGTGGACTCTCTCCCTCATTGAGATGCTGCTTTGTTTATTACATTTATTTGTGTGTGATTTTCATATGTTTACTATTCCCCCTCGGGGGTGTGTTCTCAATGACGCGAGGGTGGTGGTGATATTGTTCCTGTACCCCTACCCATTCCACCCAATGCCCTTTTCCGAGGGCTGTTCGGAATGTTCGGGGCGCGACTAATTCGCTGCGTTTACATTTGCAAATTCCGCCCGGTAATCCCGCCAGCTGTGCGCATTTAAAATGTCCAGGGAGAGGTGTAAACGGAGCCACGAGCTTACTCGAATCCCCGGCACCCACAACTGACTTGCAACAAATTGCCCAGCTTAAGTTGCAGTGCACTCAGAAATTTTTTTTTTTTTATAATTAAGGATTTTTCTAGAGCATTTACGTTTTTGTTCTTTATCTTAATTAAGTGCATTGAAAACATAAAATGTCAAAAGATTCATCAGAGTAAACGATCTTAGTTGTTAGCTTCATAAAAAATTGCTTAACATAAGTCATGAACTCAATTTTTTTTAATCTTGTTGTAGGTTTATGTAGGTTAGTGACATTATAAAATATATTTTTTCTTGATGGAAAGGGAAAAGGGAAAATAATAATTTTAGAGTATAAAAAAATTGTTCATTTTTTATTTTGAGAACAAAAATTTGTAGGGTGGTTGGTTTCGAAATATTTTTGTTGGTGTTATTTACGGGAATATTATATTTGGAATTTTATATTACTCAGTGTTATATATGCCCCTGTTTAGACAAGTGGGTAACATCTAACAGTTTTTAGTGGAGGTAAAATATATTTTAGGCTCAATTAATTTGAAAAATCAGGTACTTATTTCTCGCAGTGCAGTTGAAACAGTAGCAGTAATAGTAAGAGTTACCTAGCGGTTGGCAGTTAAGTTGTTGCACATACGGAGGATGCAACAAGGCGGACTCGGGATTCGGGATACTGGGCCATTCTGGTCGAGGCTTTCTGGTTGGCAAACGGAAAGCAAAATGCAACATTTTATTGCATAACCGCAACACTGTGGCTTTGTGCCACACCCCCTGCCCTCTGAAAAGGGCGGTGGTGGGCGTGGCGTGTCAATGTGATAAAATGCTGGCAGCTTCCATTTCGCTTGGAATTTCTCCAGTTGCGATTGCTTTGCTTTTTGCCTCCGGTTTTTTTTATTTTACTTTTATTTATTTTTTGTAGACTGGCGGGACGCCTTAAAGTATGTGGCAGCGGAAAAAACTGTGTGTTTTTTTTTGTTTAAAAGGAGCCGTGAAAAAATAAATAAAAAATGAAATGAAGAAGGGGTTGTGGGGGGCACATGGAACTGCATAATGAGTGTCCTTTGTGTAGTGGCAGGACTCGGCGACTGTACTTAATTTGCATGCAGCAGCGGGCTGTACTCTCATACGGATGTGATTTGTTCTGCTGAATGCCCGGAATTTAAGAAATGCGCCCTGGGAATCCTAATAAGTCTGAATTACGCTCTTTTTGTTTGCCATGTGAAAATGTGGGGCCTTTGAGCATTTTACGTTTAATGAATGAAACTATGGTGAGGATGTTTTTGGGGGTCCAGGGGAATGTATCCATCCATGGAATGCACAAAAAGGACCCAACTAATGGAGCCCGAGAGCATTCAAAGGGAAACTTGTGCAAAATCGAACTCACAAAGGCGACCATCAGCATTCCCCGATTTAAAGGAAATGCAAAATGATTCAAAGTAACTCGAAAATAGTGCCGGGATTTTGTATTTATTTTAGTCATCTGGGCAATCTTTTCTATTTCTTTTTCTAAGCAATTGAATTGGTAAAGTTTCTTTTTGTGACATTGCCACCTGGCTTTGTAAATTTATTTTTAAATATATTATAGGGAGCATTTTATTATCGGAAATATAATATTTTTGAATTTTACTTATACTAGTTCCTTGATATTTCTTTAATAAAATTTATTTTCGGTTGCCTTTGAATAGGCTAATTAATATAAAACTTTCCATAAAGATATCCGTAGTGAGCATTTCAATACCAGGGAGTGGATTACGATTTCTTCCCCGGGGAATACCCGCAGATCCTTGAAGTTCCCTTTACAGTTGCTCCCCATCCAACTATCCCACTTTCCAACTGTCCAACCATATCCGACTAATGGCTTCCCTAAGTCAGCACTCTAATTCCTTCTCGCCGAATGTCAGTGTTTGATTCATCACTTTTACTTCTGTTTAATTGCTCCCCCGAGCATTTCTCGAAAGGCCAACATCCCACATCTCGAACCCAGAATCCAGCACCCAAAAGCCCTCCTTATATTGCATTCTATTGTTTCGTAGTATCGTAGTACCCTTCCTGCCCTCGCTTTTAACCGAAAAACAACGATAAGTTGATGACTTTTTGGCCTTTTTCTGGCAACTTGAAACCTTTCAACTACACAAACTGTAAGCCACCTCGGATTCTGTACCCCCTTTCTGGAATCTCCCTTCTCCATTCTCAATTCTCCATTCTCGATTCCCCTGGAAGCCATCAACGCCACATTCCACCGACTTCTTCTTCTGTTTCTTCTGCTGCCGCTGCTGTTTGTTGCATATTTTCTGTTTCTGACTTTTTCTCAAGCAATTACTTTTTAATTTGCGCAAGCATTTGGCGCCGGCAACAACATTAACAACAACAACAATGCACCGCGTCGCTAGTTGCCACGCCCCCTTAAAAGCCCCCATCACCCACTATATATATATAGCTCCTTGTCTTACGTTCAACATTTTTCGGCAATTTGTAGAGAAGTGGAACTACCTCACTGAGGGAAAAAAGGGCTCTTCATAATATCTTTAGGTTATAAAATAAGTAAATCGATATTATTATCGATAAAATCGATAAAAATAAATGTATACTTATTATGTAATAATGCATTTTGGATTTTGTAGAGAAGTGAAACTCCTTTAGTGATAAAAAAGGGCTCTTAATATTATATTCAGTTAATAAAATTTATAAATCGCTTTTATTATCGATAAAATCGATAAAAATTAATTTTTTTCTAATTATATAACATTGCATTCTTGGGCTCTTAAAATATATATTGGAATACATTGATTTTGTTAAGGATAGATCATAATAGATGTAGATAATACAACTTTTTATAACCACTTCCATTATTTTTTTTAGGCTTAAGATACTAACTTCCTTATAAAATCTTTTCTTATACCCATTGTTCCAAATCATATACAAAGCATTCAAATGCAGATTAAGCTTTGATAGCAATTCCTATAGAACTAGTTTTCCAAGCACCTTAACTGATCTATGGCCCACCAAAAATAGATAACTTTCGAATGGCAAGTTATTTCCAGAATCTGAAACTCAGATTTGATTTACCTCAGTGTTTCGGATGCCTTTAAGGGGAACTCGCTGACTTTTTTATGCGGCGGTTTTCAACCACAAGCGGCTTAATTTTGCGTTATAAACCCACCGCCCACGCGATACGTTCTTCGTTCTTTTGGTTAGGTGACCATATGGAGGTGGAATTAAAATTGGAAGTGGATGTGATTGACCGCACTCCCCGTCGCATCAAGTCATGTTTTTATGACTTTATTTTTGATTTTTTTTTCTGCTTTTTGGTCAGACCCAGCAGCTGTTGCAGCTGTTTTAGCTTTTTTAGCTGCTTTTGGTGGCTGTCTTGTGGCCAAAAGACCGAAATTCCTATCCTATCGGCCATCATCATCCGCTGCTTTGGGCCACAAAAAAAAATCCACAAAAAAAGAGAACACTTCAAAGAGCTCTTTTGGTTTTGCTGTCGTCGTCGTCGTCGTCATCGCTCCAATTAGGTTTCGTTATAAAAATTAAAGTGTAATTTATGATATCAAACAACTGACCAAATGCTGTTGCCTTTGACGATGACCGCAGAAAAGGCAAAACGAGGAAATACTCTTTGCCCCGGACAAGTTGTTAATTTATTGCTTGATTGAAGGAGCATTTCAGATATGCAGATACATTTGCATACATGCAGACAGACTTTGGGTTGCCAAGCTATTTAAATGTAATTCAAAGGACTTGCTTAGCTCGGATTAAAGATGTATAATTCAATCAAATACATTTATCACTTAGGATGCCACTGATTTTTCCCCAACCATTTTCCTGATGTTTTTGCCAGCGACAGAAGCATATTTCAATTAATTTGCTCGCTTTTCACTCCGAAAAGAGGGAAAATTTACTTGGTTTTTTGTTTTGCCTGGCTGTGCTTTGTTTTCCTTTCCATTTCCACTTTCCTTCGTTTTGTTTGCCTTTCTATATTGTTTACCCTCTGGTCCTGGATTTTTGGTACTGCCTTCTGTAGTCCTCCAGATCATCCTGGTCCAAAAACCCCAAAAACAGCCGAGGAGTATGTGTGTGTGTGTATATGGCTCGTTTTCCTTGTTTTTCCTGCATTGTTTTCCCTGTGCCTTG
This sequence comes from Drosophila suzukii, assembly GCF_043229965.1. Taxonomy (NCBI): domain Eukaryota; kingdom Metazoa; phylum Arthropoda; class Insecta; order Diptera; family Drosophilidae; genus Drosophila; species Drosophila suzukii. The sequence goes on along the minus strand of NC_092084.1, from coordinate 12,127,073 downwards.
GTTTTGTTTTCACTTTTCGGGGTTTTGCCCAACTTGCCACCAATGCCAAGTAGCATGGCAACATGGGACCAACGACATGACAAAGTGCATCTGCTTGCCACAGAGTTGGAGAATTCAATTTCTAGGATAATTCACTTGTTCAGCCATCGAATGGAGTACTCTGAAAAGTTAATAATATCGTAATACAAATTACAGGCACTTTAAAGATCATTTTTGACTCTAATTGCATTGTTACCCTGAGCACAGACACGAATGTGCCTTTTGTTTACTCAACCTCAACCCATTTCGATTGAATAGTGCTACTATATCATCATTTTTTTGTGCCATCAAGTTCATTGAGTTTGCAATCGGAGACGCAAGTTCACAGTATTATTCACTAATTATTCGAGAACCCCATTCACGTCTTTAGCATCGTTTGCTTTGAATTCCTGTGTGTCAATTCTTTTCATTTGCATTGAGCTGTGCAAATTAAATTTGCCATCGTGTCAATTTCTCACCCACACAAGCACACTGAAAGAAAATATATACAAGATCATGGAAAAATATTTATAATAAATGTTTTACATCACAATGTTATATTCCAGTTATCAAAGTTATAGAGAGATTACTTTTTTGGAATATATACATTCAAAAGAACAACATAAAGCTATCATGTTAATATTTTACAAAATAATGCTAGTAAAATCCAATATAATGCAGTAATTATTTGCTTAAAAACCACTATTATAATAAGAATATTTGATAGCTTTGTTCTGCAATTCTCTTAAGAAGCGTACTAATTTTTTCCCTGGGTCTTCGAGTGTTGAATCTTTAAAGATATAAATAAAAATAACCACACAAAGTATTTTCAAAAATATGACTGGTGGAATCCAAAGAACCGCAGTAATAATTTGATTAAAAATAAATGTTATAAATTGGATATACACATGATAGCTTTATTTCGAAAACCATAAAAAGCGGAGAAACTTTTTCCTGCGAAAATATACACTCATTCATTGAGTGAGAGACTACTTTTTTGCCCATTTCATTCATTGGGAAACTGAACACAAAATACTCACACACTCTGGGATTGAAAATAGTAAAAGTTTCATTTCTGTTTGTGCATTTCGTCTCTGCTATTTTCGCCCAGAATCCTCTTTTATTTATGTCATGTATTTTATAGATACATGCCTCCATTTCACTCCCATTTTCATTCCCATTTCCATTTGCCACCCCGTTTTTTTTTTTCTTAAAGCCCGTCCGTGTTTAGCTGCAAATTGCAATTAGTGTTGACTTATGCTGCGATGTTGGCTCTGCTTTTCCGACGCTTTCCCGACGTTTTTCCCCCATTTTCCTGCGGCATTTGCGGGTTGTTTTTGGCTTGCAGCCGCTCAATATCTCAGTTGCTCACTTGCTCAATTGACTCAATGAAAATGCAATTTCTGGGGCTGCACTCCTTTGCTGCTGCTGCTCTGCGGCTTTTCCTTTACTTGGAAAACACTAGGAAAATGCCCCTGCTGCCCACCTGTGGCCACCTGTGAAAAGCCGCCGTCCGGCGGTATTTTAATTGCCAAATGCTTTGTTTTACGCCGCAGCCGATGCGAAAACAACACGAACAACTTGAAAACAACCAACGAACAACTGCGATTACATGCACTGCGAGAAATGGGGTGCTTACATTAATTTGAGAAATTTTAAGATTTTATAAGCATTGAACATGTGTAGGTTTAAATATTTGTAAATATAAAATGGAAGTATTAAATAAGATATATTGAACTATTACCCCTAGATATGATAAGATATATTCATTTTAAAAATGTATATTATATTCATAGTATAGTATTCATAGTATTTTTTCATTAAATACTATCCTTACATTTTGTAAAACTTTATAATAACGTTCTTTTAAATATACTAGTTTTCAAAAATACTTTATATTCATGAATATTTTCAAATAAAGCTTAGCCAAAGGTATTCTTAAGTTTCCATCAAGTACTATCCATACATTTTGTAAAGCTTTACATTAGCTTTCTTATAAAATATATACTAACATTTAAGAAATATTTTATATTCATAAATGTTTTTAAAAAGTTTTTACCCTAGGTATTCCCCTATTTTCCATCAAAAGTTTGTTTTCCACTTAGTTTTATTATAGAAAAAAACCTAAAAATATTTCTAAAAAGTAGAATATTTTCTTGCAGTGTCTGAAAAGGTACCAAACAGAAATAATGTTTGGTTAGTTAGTTGTCGGTTTTATTTCCCCAAAGCCGCCATTGCAGCCACACAGAACTTAATTTAAAAGCAATTTTCATAGCAATCTAAATGAATTCGGGGGAGAAATGGGCGTGGGGCCATAGGGGGTTAATGGGGAGGTTGCTGGAAGGGGGATGACAAATCGAATGGCGTTGTCGCAGGCTCGTTTACAATGTTCACCTTCTTAACCCCCCCCTTGACACCACGAAAAACCCCCCTCTCAGCACCTCGTTAGCTACCTTGAAAATTCACATAAATTAAAGGCACGGAAAAACTATTAAAGCATTTTCTCGTGCCATGTGTGTGTGTGTGTGCCCCTCAGAGTGTGTGTGTTAATGAAGAAAATTAAATGGTGCTGGGCGAAATGGATTTTGCGGCTTGAGAAGGGGATACAATAGTTGGGGAGCCCATTACAAGTCGAAAATTTGTACCCAGCATTAAAATTCCCCACTGGAAAATTACACATTTTGGAGGGGGTTGTGAGTAAAAAGGTATAATATCATAGATATCATAGATAATATTAGGAATAATATCATACATATCATAGATATTATAAGGTTTTTTGGAAGATCTTTAAATATTTGATGCTGATTTTAAAATCTTTAAGGGACTTAAGTATTCTAAAATAAATAATATAGTTTATTTTAATTTTTTTTATACCTTATCAAGATCTTAAAAATAATATATGATGTATATTCTGCCCACTTATTTGTTAACAATTTAAATACGGCCTTGTTTTGGTTAGCATGAGTACGGTATTTTCCGGCTTGAAAGATGATATTCTCTTTGCGCTAACCTTAGAGGCTCATAAATTTTCAGCTAACCGAAGCCACTTGGAAATCTCGAGTGCGGAAACTGAAAAAAAACCCATATTTACTCTGGCTTGGTAAGGGGAAAACTTGAACGGTCGTAGCACCTCTCTAGACCCATAATTCGATCGGGTGTGAGTTAACCCATCGGGGGTCCCGACACACGCACACAAATTAATTTCAAAGCCGCATTTTGATGGTGCTTTTTCTTTTTTTTTTCCCCCACCAGATGGAAATGGAAATGTTGGGGCAAGCTGTTAATAAGTTGCAGCGATTTGTTGCCTGTCTGTCGAGATTCCCCCCTTTTGCCATTCAAGTGTTAATTACTTCCAATTCGAATTTGTTTTTGGTCTTAGATTATAATTTCTTAGGGGGGGGGGAAATGGTAATATAGACTTTACAAGACAGGCGCCGTTTTTTATAGAGAGTTTTTGCTTCTGTTTCGTTTTTGGTATCCCATTTCTGTAGCATTTTCCTTCGGCTTTCGTTGCAATTTGAGGTTGGTTTTTTTTTTTTTTTTGCTCCAATTGCACGTGGGCTCCAAAAGCAGGGGCGTGGTTTCGAGTGGGGGGAGGGGGTTGGCATGGGCAAAAGGCAGTTTAAACTGCGGCACGTAGTCGTTAGCGTTGAAAAGCGCGAAAGCGTAGCGTTGACTGCCAAATGAAAAGCCAGGCAAATAAAAGCCATCCAAAAGAGCAGGGGCGTGGTGAGCAGGGGGGGCGTTTGCGAGTCCAGGGATTCGATTACACAGCCCATGGGTGGTGGTGGTGGGCTGAGAGGGGGTGGTTGAACTGACCGCAGATTCATGCGGCCTTCGGTTAGTTTGAATCCCTTCTGCTGCAAAAGCATTTCAGATTCCATTTCTTTGCCCCTCGCTGTGTTCACAGTTCTTTTTTTTTCCACCACTCCAGTACTCTGGGGCCTTTTGCTTTGACTTCTGGGTCCTCGGCAAAAAAAGGGGGCTTCCAAGGGGGCTCCAGGGGCGGCGGACTGGGGTGGTTAGTTGAGTGCGTCTCGTTGCACTTCATTGAGCCGTGCAAGTGTTAAAAGTGTAGCAAATTGCGTGGTTTTTATGCACCGAAAAAGATGAATGGATGGGGTATATATATGAGAATGTGTATCCATGGGTGTGGGTTCCCCCACAGTTTCCCATAATGGGGAATGCATCCGGCGATCCATTGGAATTACTTTGCGGTTGAGCTCCACTTAGATTTGTGTATGTCTGATTGCTGGTTCTCATTTCATTCCGTTTTCAGGGTCAGTTCTATAAACTTTTCTGGTTCTGATTTGATCTATAAATATAAGGAAATCTATATGTCAACCCATTAATTTCATTATTATTGCATCTATACCAAAACAATCTATGATAGCTTTTGTGTTAAGTTTACCTTTCGCATGTAAATATCTCGCTTCGATGATAAATCATAATTAAACTTGGTCTTGGGGAAATAAAACACACGGCAGGCCCCCTCTTTAAGCTCTTCAGCTCTTCAGCTGAGGATAATTTAAATTTTCCCATTCGATTTCCCCCGAACCATCATCAAGAATTTGAACATGGCCAGCCGTTTGTCCCGTCGACGGCATATTAATATTGAATTATTTGTCATTGCCCAGCGGCAGCTCAAACAATGGAAAATTAATTGACGAGTTCATTAACTTTCAAATGAATATGCTAACAAGAGTGAAACAACAGCGACGCATCGATAGGGGGCATAAAAAAACGATGAAAATAAAATATAAAATTTCAGGCCAATTTAATTTTAAACTGTCGCTAATAACTTTCGACCCAACAGTTGCCATTGGCCGATAAACTAATGAAGGCTTAAATGATGTATTGTTGTGGTGCACTGGTGCCAGGGCCCCTAATGAGCTGGTAAGCCCAGGGAGGTCTGCAATAAAATGCAGGCTAATTAAAAAAAAGCCCCATATGCACACGCAAAAGTGCTGAACATTTTACATGAAATGTGTGTAAAAGTGGAAAGCTTGAAGGGCTGATGATAAAGGGCATTACCCTGTAAAATTGGGTTTTATCGATTTTATCGATACTATCGGAATTATCGAAAAATGTTTAGCATCTGAGGATATAGAAAACAATTCGTAAAACATACGATAAGTCGTCTGTTAAAATAATATATCGTTTTGCTGAGCAATACTATCGATGGCTGGCCAAAATTATCGATGTTTGGTACATTTTAAAAAATCGATAGTTTCGATAATGTTTGCTTTAACAACCCTATTACTTAGTAAGCACTTAAAAACGTATTATTTTAATAAACTGTGTAGTGTGTCCTTTTTTTAGATCTATTACTGATTTTTTTGCATATTACAATGAGTGGACGTCCATTATACCCCCTGTAAGTCCCTCAATTACAGGGCACTTTGGAAAATTCGCAAAAACGTTTGGAAACAGCTTAACAAAGTGATTTAGTTTCCACTCCAGTCCCGGTTCATTACGCATTATTTATGGCCGTAAAAGGCAGCTGAACGCACAAAAAGAAAGAGCCACCCACTTTAACAAATATACACGCACTCAGACGAAAAACAATAAAATGCACTAATAAAATCTCACACATTTTTGACTTCATTAAAATGTTGCACGGATCATTTGTTGTTCTTGTTCTATACAGACAACCAAAGTTATTATTAGCATAACCGAGGGTTTAAAAACATTTCATTAAAACAAAAACTTTTAGAATGCATTTTTTGGTTGCGGCGAATAGGCAATTTAAATCGTTAATTGTCAACACAAAATTCGGTGAGAGAGTAAGGGAGGGGAAATAAAATCAAAAAGCCACAATGCCAAAAACGTGACTAGGAATAAATTTTCGTAATTAAATTTTTTTGGTAAAAACATTTAAATGGAAAAAACACAAACCATTCGAAATTGATTGAACCAATATAATTAGGCAGTAAAACGAGACACTGGCAAATTAATGGCCGAAACATCTCCCCCTATTTATAATCGAATACCTTTTTAGGACAATAGCCGGAATTTGTTCATTTTTGGGCTTCGCCATTGTTTTATTTGGGAAAATACTCAAATACTCACACCAGTACTCGATTCATTCATTTCGATTCTGATTCCCGATACCAATGCCACAAAAAGCCGCACAATTAACAAGAGTCGACGTCTGCAGCTGCTGATTGTATGGAACCGGAGTTATATGAGTGTATATTTATGTAGGTATACCCAAAAATGGGGGTGGATTGGAAGGAAGGGGGTCTGAAATTTATACGCGATAATTAAATCGAATGCATTTTTAAGCTGTGCACGAATGATTTTGATTGATTTCGCTGCACTTAAGTGCCTGCATTTTTCGATATATCGATGCACCACAAGGCACACATGGCGTATGAGTGATTTTTACGATTTAACCCATTAAGCGAGCGAAACATTCTAACGACTGGCAATGGATTCCCTCAACTTTCGCTTAATACCGCCCATTAATCACTCGACAGCCGAGTTTTTCCAAACTACGGGAACAATTGATACGCCGTTTTAACTTTCATTTGGCCATTAAAAGCGTGTGAAAATGTTGGAAACAAATGTGCGTTTTACCGTTCGGTTATTGTGGTTTCAATAAATCCAACTCAATTAATTACTATTAGTGATGGTATGATAAATATATTTATTTTCTAAAGGAAGAAAAATAGCTACCTTTAAGAGGTAAATATAGACAAACTGCAGAGTTACAATTTTGTAGAATCAATGCAGAGTGACCATATTATTTATCAATATTATGACTATATTTGCCAATAGTATGATTTCAAAAAATATTTGTGAAGAAAGCAAAGAGCAATATTCCTTTAGTTTCGCTATGGACAGTGAGCAATCACAAAGCTTATTGAATCGCGGAACCCAATATCGCCCTGCTCAAATTCATATTGGCAATTGATGCATAAATTCGTTTACATTTCCCACTGGCCGGCAGATTGTGATGATGATGATGGTGGGTTCTGTTCTGGGTTCTCTTCTGGGTTTTCCTCGCCTGGGGTGAGATGACATCAATAGCCATTCTTTTGATTACAGTTCGGTTTTAATTTCCTCAACACCTACAAGTACAAAAAACAAAGCAAATGGAATTGCGGTTGACGGCGGCAACAAAAACATCAAAACGAAACGAAGAAAATTCATCAACAGGAGGTGGTTTTTTCTTCTTTCTGCTTTTTTTTTCTTGGGTCGCTCACTTTGGACGGAAATGAATAAATTATTTTTGAAAATTAAATATTTGAAATGACAAAGTTGGCATAAAAAAGCGAATTATGCGAGCGAACAGGCGCTGCGTTGAAGAGAAAAAGAAAAATTTGAAAAAGTAAGATGGAGAAACTGGCTGCCGGCGGAAGTGGCGGACGTTAAAACACTCGCGATGAACTGTCGGAAACATCATTTCATTTCAGAAACTCCGGAGGACTCAATATTAATTTTATGCAAAGTGTGGACTATTCAAATGATGATTGTCGTGGCCACCCTCCGCCGGAAAATCAGCCGACTGGACATAATGCCGACAACAGCCGTGGGTCAAACAGAAAGTGTGTTTTTTGTTGGCAAGATGCTGGGGCTGACAAGCTGTCTGGGGCCTTGAAAACCGGGAAACCTGGCAGCCCAAAGGGCAATCTAACTGAAAAACCGAAACAGGAGACGGTAGCAACAACATTGCCAACCCAGTGGCAACATCACATCGCAGCAGCAACATCAGTAACATCAGCAACAGCAACAGCAGGGAGTAGCCCAGTAGAAGAAGAAGGCTTCTGAAGAGGATTTCTGGTGGGGATTCGGGGGATAGGACGACTCGACTCGAGTGACAAGTACGTGCAAATGATACTACAACGTACGATGTACTTGACTTTGCTTCGGCATGTTGCTGCTGTTGCTGTTGCTGCTGTTGTCGCGACTGCTGCTGCTGCTGCTGTTGCAGTTGCATGTTGCTGCGGTGCGGTGCGTTGTATTTATTACACTTTTAATGACAGCGACAACGGCTGAGCCGCAGACTCAACTCAACTCAGCGGAACTGAAACTCCAGGGGCGGTACAAGCTGCTACTAATCTGTGACATCTATTACTCTGCTCCTGAAAAATAGGGATAAAAGGGTGGTAGTGCGATGGTCATATCGCGTACACGGAGAAAGTCGTAATGAGGGTTAATTGGATCTTAAATTACGTACATATAGGATTGGACAGGCGAAGGTCCTGGCGGTTGACATTCCCATGTCACTTACTTTTTCACTAGTTTTTGAATAACCATCAATTTATCGATTCCTTAAAAAGTACCAAAAATAACATCAGATAGTTTTAGTCATAATAGTTTTCGAACCCACATCATTACGGTATTTTCATCCGTATATTCGAATTCGTATTTTATTGGTTCCATAAAAAATACTACAAATACCATGCCGTACAATACCGCGCCGTTTGGTTCCATAAGATTCCTTATGATTCCTTAAAAGTACCGAAAATTGGTGTATTTTATCGTGAATTTCTTACTACCAAATTAAAATTTATTAATTGTTAGAAACTCATGAAAGATAGTAATAGTCATTTCTGAACACCCATCAACAAGATCTTTCTGTTTGTATTGAGTTATATTGGTTCTTTAAAAAAATACTAAAACTAACAAGGTTATGTTATTTTGCAGATACCATACTTAATACCAATTGAAAACTTAAATCTTTATGAGGAATGACTATAAAAAGTTTTCTTGGTTACTTTATAATAGATTTCCAAAAAAAACCATCTAAGTAATCCAATAAAAGTTCGAAATGGCAGACCTATTCCATCTTGATTTCTTTCTATGTAGACATGAAGCTGTGTTTACCTTTGGCTGCGTTTTTGGGCCAAACAACTAGGGGTTAAAGGGGGTTCTTGAAAGGGGGTCCAAAGGCCAAGGCAATGCCTGTTGTTGGGGCACGCGCGTTGTTGTTGTTTTTCTTGTTGTTGCCTGCGCATTTCCGGCTGAAGCTGCGACTGAGGTCGAAAGTCGACTCGAGTGTCTCCTGGTTGGAACTCCCCACTTACATACATATCCCTCGACATCTACATACATATACCTACAATTTGTTTTTTCTGCTCTGTTTCGGTCGTTTTGTATCGGCATGCGGAGATACCCACAATCAGAAGAATAAGAAATAAGAAGAATGGCAACTGCCACAGGAGGGGGCACATTTTTATGCGCTTTAATGAAAATCCTCTTATGCTCGTTGCGAATAGCGAATAGAGATGTGCCTTTCTTTGTGGGCGGGCACAAGAAAAATGAGAAAAAAAATGCAGAAAAGACGGGGCGAATTTTCGAAGAAGAGTCACGATTGTTATTGTAACGTGATTGTGAAAGCAAATCGGATTAAAATAGGTAAAGCTTTCGCTTCTTTGTAGTCACAGTGAACGGAAGTGAAGCCGTGAACGGCAGCAGTGACTTCCTTTCACGAAGGTCAGCTATTAATTGTAGCAGTTTCTTCTACGTGAAAGGTAACCTAACCTAAGTTTATAGAAACATTTTCATTTACAAATGGGAGTATATGCAAATCAATGTGCCAAATACTCGATACTCAAATCATAATAAGATTAAGTTTCAACTTAATATTAAATTCTGTTAAAATGAATATTTAATTAAAACTAAGTACATATTTTCTTATAAGATTCAACTTTAAAGTAATAATAAAATCAGAAACAATGTGGGTCCTAATTCTTAACCGTTATGAATGATTATTTCTTGTTCAAGTTTAGTTATTTGTAGTTTGTGGTATCTAGTATTTTCACACCACAGTCACGGCTTTCTGTCCGCTTTGCCACTTGGCATCACTGGCGAATCAATGGGCCGCAACAACGGCAGCGGCACAGTCACAACAACGACGTCAGGCTGCTTTGTGCCAAGTTTTGTTTAAAGTTTACTTTGGTTTTAGCATCGTCGCCGACGATGACGATGGCAACGTCAAGCCTCGGTCCCCATTTACATCCACAACCGCAGCAGACGGAGAGGAGCAGCAGCAGCAGCAGCAGCAATGCGGCAGCAGCAACATCACAGCAGCAACATCACGGCAGCAACAGCAACAGCAACAAACAAACTGAAGAGTTGCTGCTGCTGACGTTGCAACGTCGCGACGGTGACGTTGTCTATTTACCTTTGAGTTAGTTAAACCCGATGCTGCCTCTGCGTGTATATTTTACTAATTTAGATTAACCTGCAGCAAAAAAAAAAGCAGAGAAAAAAAAACAGAAAAAAGAAGCGAAGATGACGAGGGAAAAAGAAAATTCTATCGCATTGCACACATGAGCACGTACATGGCAGGGTTCCAACCATCCAACCATCCGACCAACCAACCGAAACCAAACCCAGCCGAACTTGGGCCTGCCTGGCAATTTAAGATTATGAACCACACGCAGACAACGGCAGTCTGGCGACAGAGGCGGCGCAAAAGGGGGCACAAAAAGGGGCGAGAAGGGCAGGGAAATAAAAGTAAAAAAAAAGAAAGGCAGGGAACCCAGCCTAAAGGCAAGTCTAGGCCTTGGCATATGCTCCACTCTTTGGCTGGCGCATGGCCAAGCCTCTTGTAAAACCCCCCTGCACCTCCCCCGCCGCCGCCTATGAAGCCCCGGCTGCAGGTGCTGCCTGCAACTTAATTTTAATACCCTTTCCATGGCTTAAAATCCATCAGCTGGCATAAGAAGTTCTCAATGTCCCAGCAAAAGGGATTTGATCTCATGAACGCATGTATTATGGTAGCTATTTCCATGTCCCAATAGATCTTGTAGGATGGTATTCAATTCCACTTTTAATTTGCAAAAGTATGGTACACTGATCATACTAATAACCAGAAAAGCTCTAATGTTTTTTTATGGGCCTTGAAGTCTAGCTTTTAATACTTTCCCCCATGGTGGAGGTACTTAGTGGTATAATAGGATTTTTTTTTAAATTTTCCTAGTTTGGGAATGCTACTCACAAAGGAATTTTTTTTTAGTACCAGAGGATTATTTCCTCATATGATATCATACAAATGGTTTTTTTTTCTTACATATTCTAACAAATATATTTTCCACAAGAAATTTTTTTTTAATACCAGAGGGTTCTATTTCCGATATGATATTACATAATGTTTCCCCAAAAACTATATAGTTTTAAAAAACTTTCTCATATTTTTTAGTAACTACGATATGAAAAACTATTTTATCATTGCTTTTTCAGACCTATACCCAAGGGTATCGAGTCGAGTGGTGCGGTCTCGAACTCTAATCCTCCGTACTTATTTTATTTCCCTATTTTCGCTCCGGTCTCCTTTTGCTGACTGGGAGGTCTGGGAGTTGACTTGCTCCCGATTGCTTTGCCAGCAAATTGTAATTGTGGGAATTAGCAGTCCGGGCAGTTCTCGCCACCCCCCCTCCCCCTTCTCCCCCACAATCACACACTGCCACGCCCCCTCTGGATAACACGCCCTCGTACCTGCTGCCTCTGTCGAGTGAGCAACTTCATTGCATATTGTAATTGAAAAGTTTAATCAAATTATAAGCTAACATTTCTCGTAATTGCAATTGAGTTGCGCATTTTGCTACAGCAACACCCACCGCTACGTGTCCTAACCAAATTGAAGGCGGTGGTTACTGGGATCTGGGATGGTATCGGATCGTAATGGTTGGATGGTATTGTATGTGGTGGGGATGTGGCCGGTGGAGCTGTTGCTTTTGCCATTGCCAAGTTGCTAAGGAACGTGCCAAGTGCTGGTGGTCAAATGAATATGCATGAGCCGCAATTCGATGGCATTTTGATGCTGATGCAGATTGATGGGGCTCGGACCGGTTGTCGGGGAAACGATATAGGCTTATCGATAAGGCGGTTTTGGGCTAAGCACAGACAGAACTATGAAAGTACAGCTAAAGCCTGAACATTACATATATAAAACTTGAGCCCTTTTATCGCCATAAAAATTCAGTTTTTTGGCTGCCATAACAAAAATATAAGTCAGAATGAGGAATGTCATACCTCGTTGAGCTCGTTGTTTAATTTCCAATCGATTGGCATTCTAACCTGAAAATTTTTCATTTTTGCCATTTTTCGCAAAAAAAGACGATGCACCCCCTTACAAAAAAATCGAAAATTGGTCAAAAAATAAATTTTCCTCAAAATGATGAGGATTGTTAGCATATTAAGCAAGCTGCTCAAAACAGTCGGTCTTTTAGCTGTACGTCTCGAATTGGCTGAACTACGATGGAAAAACCGAAAAAAAATGTCGCATTTTTGACAAAAATCGAATCTCGTATTTTTGACAAAAATTTGAGCCCTTTTTTCGCCATAAAAATTCAGTTTTTTGGCTGCCATAACAAAAATATAAGTCAGAATGAGGAATGTCATACCTCGTTGAGCTCGTTGTTTAATTTCCAATCGATTGGCATTCTAACCTGAAAATTTTTCATTTTTGCCATTTTTCGCAAAAAAAGACGATGCACCCCCTTACAAAAAAATCGAAAATTGGTCAAAAAATAAATTTTCCTCAAAATGATGAGGATTTTTAGCATATTAAGCAAGCTGCTCAAAACAGTCGGTCTTTTAGCTGTACGTCTCGAATTGGCTGAACTACGATGGAAAAACCGAAAAAAAATGTCGCATTTTTGACAAAAATCGAATCTCGTATTTTTGACAAAAATCGAATCTCGTATTTTTGACAAAAATTTGAGCCCTTTTTTCGCCATAAAAATTCAGTTTTTTGGCTGCCATAACAAAAATATAAGTCAGAATGAGGAATGTTACACCTCGTTGACCTCGTTGTTTAATTTCCAATCGATTGGCATTCTAACCTGAAAATTTTTCATTTTTGCCATTTTTCGCAAAAAAAGACGAGGCACCCCCTTACAAAAAAATCGAAAATTGGTCAAAAAATTAATTTTCCTCAAAATGATGAGGATCGTTAGCATATTAAGCAAGCTGCTCAAAACAGTCGGTCTTTTAGCTGTACGTCTCGAATTGGCTGAACCACGATGGAAAAACCGAAAAAAAATGTCGCATTTTTGACAAAAATCGAATCTCGTATTTTTGACAAAAATTTGAGCCCTTTTTTCGCCATAAAAATTCAGTTTTTTGGCTGCCATAACAAAAATATAAGTCAGAATGAGGAATGTTACACCTCGTTGAGCTCGTTGTTTAATTTCCAATCGATTGGCATTCTAACCTGAAAATTTTTCATTTTTGCCATTTTTCGCAAAAAAAGACGATGCACCCCCTTACAAAAAAATCGAAAATTGGTCAAAAAATAAATTTTCCTCAAAATGATGAGGATTGTTAGCATATTAAGCAAGCTGCTCAAAACAGTCGGTCTTTTAGCTGTACGTCTCGAATTGGCTGAACTACGATGGAAAAACAGAAAAAAAATGTCGCATTTTTGACAAAAATCAAATCTCGTATTTTTGACAAAAATTTGAGCCCTTTTTCCGCCATAAAAATTCAGTATTTTGGCTGCCATAACAAAAATATAAGTCAGAATGAGGAATGTCATACCTCGTTGAGCTCGTTGTTTAATTTCCAATCGATTGGCATTCTAACCTGAAAATTTTTCATTTTTGCCATTTTTCGCAAAAAAAGACGATGCACCCCCTTACAAAAAAATCGAAAATTGGTCAAAAAATAAATTTTCCTCAAAATGATGAGGATTTTTAGCATATTAAGCAAGCTGCTCAAAACAGTCGGTCTTTTAGCTGTACGTCTCGAATTGGCTGAACTACGATGGAAAAACCGAAAAAAAATGTCGCATTTTTGACAAAAATCGAATCTCGTATTTTTGACAAAAATTTGAGCCCTTTTTTCGCCATAAAAATTCAGTTTTTTGGCTGCCATAACAAAAATATAAGTCAGAATGAGGAATGTCATACCTCGTTGAGCTCGTTGTTTAATTTCCAATCGATTGGCATTCTAACCTGAAAATTTTTCATTTTTGCCATTTTTCGCACCCCCTTACAAAAAAATCGAAAATTGGTCAAAAAATAAATTTTCCTCAAAATGATGAGGATTGTTAGCATATTAAGCAAGCTGCTCAAAACAGTCGGTCTTTTAGCTGTACGTCTCGAATTGGCTGAACTACGATGGAAAAACCGAAAAAAAATGTCGCATTTTTGACAAAAATCGAATCTCGTATTTTTGACAAAAATTTGAGCCCTTTTTTCGCCATAAAAATTCAGTTTTTTGGCTGCCATAACAAAAATATAAGTCAGAATGAGGAATGTCATACCTCGTTGAGCTCGTTGTTTAATTTCCAATCGATTGGCATTCTAACCTGAAAATTTTTCATTTTTGCCATTTTTCGCAAAAAAAGACGATGCACCCCCTTACAAAAAAATCGAAAATTGGTCAAAAAATAAATTTTCCTCAAAATGATGAGGATCGTTAGCATATTAAGCAAGCTGCTCAAAACAGTCGGTCTTTTAGCTGTACGTCTCGAATTGGCTGAACTACGATGGAAAAACCGAAAAAATATAGTCTTCCATAACTCTGCTTAATACTTAAAACAATTTTTATTTTTATAAAATCCCTCTTTAAGATAGCAAATGATCTGTGGTTCCGAATCCATAGGGCTGTTCCTTAAAAAAACCCCTACCTCTGAAACCACTGTTTTCTGTTTTGCATATGCGGCATTTATGCATGATGGCCTGCAGGACTGAAAACCAAACGAGGCAAAACTGACAGCCAACTGAAAGTGAGATTGCAATGACATTTGTTCTTACCATCCATCCCGCAATTGCGTAAGTTTCTGCTTGACTTCTGGAGTTCCCCATCGGATCTCCAGGCCCCCAACCTCAAGCTCCCCAACATTCTACCCTTTGTAGCAGTTCGCCAGTTGTGTTATGAAACATTAAACACTTTGCATGCTGTAGCTAAAGTTTTGGTTGTCTGCTTGGCTGGATTCAGGGGGAATACATTCAGGGAATAAAGGGGGATTCGAGAGCATCTGAAGTGCTCTGTAAGAGCACTCGGAAAAATATATCATACAAAAAAGTTAATATATTTAAAACAGCATTAAAAGGTAGACTAAACACTACTAAAAAATACTAGACTTAAAAAATACTATATTTAGAAAGGAAGATTATGAAAATTTGATATAGGAAAAACAATGTTATAATAAAGTCTTTATTTAGGGAAAGCTATCAGAATGTTACATTCTAAACGAATATACAATTTTTTGATAAACAACTTTAAATCTTATAAAAAAATAAAAACAAAAAAAATCTAGAATCTATTGTATTTAAAACTATACTTTAAAATTCCAAAAATATAGTTTTCCAATTAATAGGAATTTTTATAATGAAGGTACATTTTAAAGTGTAAATACCCTTTGGCAAATCCCTATTCTGTTTATCATTAATTGCATGGTATAATTGGTAGATCTGCATTCCCCGCAGTGTGCATAAATATAACATATAGAACATATAGTACATTCTGGTTGAGGCAGAGGAACACGCACTCGAAATGTTTGCCGACATCTAAGATTGGCAAACGTAGCCAGCGGGTTACACAGCAGCTTTTAGCAGTAAGGTGGGTGGGCGGCAGGTGGCAGATGGAAAATGTGGGCGTGGTCGGAGGGGTCAGAGGTGAGTGGGTGGCAAACTGGCAAACCTTGTTGATTGTTATCTATGTAGCCAGTGTAGCCTGTGTTGTTCCCCGTTTTTGTTTCAACGCCCACCCAGCGACAACAAGAACAGCTTCCAACTGCCTGGGGAGTTAGTCAGCGGCTCATAAACGCAGTTGACTAGTGTTTGAGTCGCACAGTGGTTTGAAATTACAGATTATTAATTGGATCTATACATATAATTTTGTAATTCAAGAACAAATAAGGCTACTTTTATACCAGAATACCCAATGAAAGGTTACGTTCTATATGCTATGTTGAGTATATATAATTCTGAAGACCCTTTCTTTTTCCACCCCTTTCTTTTTATATCATCTATTTATTTCCTTATCGATTTCTTGATCAAGACCCAGTGGAGTTTGCTGCCAATTGTCTCCTATTTTATATTGCCACCCATGCTGTTTATGTCTGAGTTTCTCTGCTACCCCCCACCATTTTGCTCTATTTGCCCTCTTATCTGCAGCCCACTGTATCTATATGCCGCAAATCACAGTCTGTGGGGCAAACGCTGCGTATACGTGTTATACCTACGTTAAATGCACACTTGGGGTCACAATAATATCACTATTAATTCGATATTTTGTTTATCTGAGCCCACCTTTTCAGTGATTTTTTTTTAGGTTTTCTACACAGAAACAAAAGCGTAAGAGCAACAACAGTGCAAAACATATTAAAAAGTTAAGCGATCTATAACTTTTTTTAATTTTCTAAAATTATTTAAGACTTATTTCTTTTGTATAGTTGTGATACAATTTAATAAACCACTTAATAAACTCTTGATAAAAATATACCTGCTATTGATGACATATTTTTATTATAGATAAATATATATCATTAAAAACATATATCATATATCATATAAGATAACAAATATATATCATCAGATATAAATCATATATCATATAATACAAATATTTATGCATTTAAATACATATTCTTTATTTCTCATGTAAAGTATACCTAATTTTTCTAAATTCCCATTAATACTATCTGTTTATATTCCCATTCGAGTCCATCAAAGTGCTCCATCCTTTGATAATTATTAAAACAACATGGCTATTATCTCAACCGCAGCTATACGTCTGCCTGTGCGCCTATGAAAACGGTCTATAGAGAGGGGTATTTAGATGGGGGATGGTATGGGGGCAGAACTGAGCCCGAGGAAGGCGATGATGGCGAAGATATAGATGGGGATGCTCTGGCCCGTGGACCTGGCGCGCCTCCAAGTTGTGGCCATCGTCATCTCATCGCCATCGCCATCCCAACCCAACCCATAAGATCCCATCCCATCTGCCGTCTGCCTTTGGAGTTAATTGCGTTTTGCTCAATTTAATATTGAATTTAATTGGGGGCGCATTTTTGCTAGGTAAGACACGCATTCCGTCTCGCTCGCCACGGGGATGCTATGGGATGGTATATATGGGTTGCTATATAGGGTGGAGGAGGACCACCCAAGACACATTAAAAGCTCTTAGGGCAAATGAGCAAATTAAATTTGATATGCGACGGTGGCAGCAGCCAGAAATGGGACACTACGGGCGTAATCCCATAAAATTAATGCGTTTAATTGAAAGTGTTGAGCATTGCTTGCCTTTGGCCATGGCCAGAGCATCAATGGAGCATTTGTTTAATTGCGGCGGTGTATTCCAGGGAAAACTTTTCGCCCCCCTTTCACCCTTGTTTACCAAACATTTGGAAAACGCGCGAGAGAAAGTGAAAAGTGTTGCCAACAATTGGCAAACTAATTGACAAATTGACGCAGCAAAGTAGGCAACGCCTGTGGGTGGATTGGGTTGTATTTTGTGGGGGGTGATTATGATGAGGAGGGGTCAGGGTTCAGGGGGTCAGGGGTCGCTGGGTGGCAATCAGTGGCTCCTCAAAATGGCTATGCTGGAAACCGAACAACAGGCAAGTTCTCGGCGCATTTGCAACTCGTTCGCCATGTTGCATGCCGCAAAATCATCAACACGTTAATTGAATTGTTGACTGACACACACACAGTGGCGTCCAATGGGGGGTTTTCCAAGGGGGGTACAGGCCTCGTGCGAATGCGGTTCACCGCTCATGGGTTTCCAAGGGGTAGGGGGGGTTTTGGGGCAGAGCATCCCCGCTTAGTTGATGGGAATGCGTTTGCTTTCATGGCCCGATGCCCTGCTGGAATGCAATCGCCAGCAGCAACAAAAAGCACTGAACACTGAACACTGAACACTGAACTCGAGCAGAGTCACGTCAGCGCCATTTTCGAAAGCCTCCCAACTATAAAATGGCTGCAAGTGGCACCAGTACCATCCTCATCCTCATCCTCATCACACATCACCATCCCAATATCCATCCCCATCGCCAGCCACATCAGCCATGTCTGTCTCTACGGTCTTTTGGTTGTGCGTGTGTGTCTGCCTGGTAATTAATGAAATTGCAACGCATTTGAATTTTAATTAAAACAAAGCGCGCAAATTACGCAATATGCAAAGCGCTTAAAGTTTTGTCGAAAAATGGAACAAATCAGAGGGCCATAAATCTCTGGAAAATCAAGTAGGTGCCTCTGGTACATAATGTGGTATTTTTTGGTATTAATTTTGGAGATTTAGAATTCTTGGGAGTACCTAAACAAATAAAGTATATGTCTATGGTACCCAATGTGGTATTCTTGGTATTTAGTCTGGAGACTAAGTTATTTTGGGGTATTTAAATAATGTGGTATTTTTTCGGTATTTATTCTGAAGACTGAATTTTTTGTAGTATTTTTTTTCTTTTATTAAGAAACTCTACAATTTTATTTTATTTCTTAAGCTGTTGTATTATTAATAAAGCAATCAATTGATGCTATATTTATTTGATAAATCTCTTCAAAGATTTATTTTTTAGAAACTTACTCTATGTGGTAAATGAACTCATTGCCAAAATAACTTAAATTCCAAAAAACTCCATTTATATAAAAACAAAATCCCCTGAATTTATTCAAGTACAAAGGAATTTGTAAAACATTTATCAATATTTATTCATGGTTTAAGTGGCAGCCCCAGCTTAAAGCTCTGCACCTCAGAAGTCAGTGATTTTTCAATCGCTGCTCGATATACTTGTGGCATCCCAGTGGGCCCATTGCCAATTCCCTGTTATCGGCCTTCTTAGCAGCTAAATTGCTTGCTTCCGTTAACTTGCCCAACGGGCACAGGCCAAAATAAAAAACAAAAGCATAAAAAAAGGCGAAAAGAACAAACAAACTTCTGCTGGCTACCTGCGGACAGTTGGAAACGTTGAGGTCCAGAGACAAAGGCTCACTCAGACCAAGTGGCTGCCTATTATAAGTGTGTGCACTGGGAGAAAATCACAAGGAATTAGCAAATATATTTAAATAAATACCTAAAAATGTGCAATACATTATATATATACACCTACATTAAATACAAAAAATACCAAGAAAATGGAAAACAGGAAAAAAATTTCTTTTAAATAAAAATTAATTTTTTGTTTTTTTATATGGCAAAATAAAGTAATGCATGTGTAGAAAGGAACTTAAAAAGAAAATAATGTTTCTTTTTAAAAAACACTAGAAAACGACGTGACAAAGAGAGGGTGTTATAACGCCCAATGAAAAAAAGCCTTGTGAATTAACGCCCATATTTAGTTTAATTTCAATCTTTTCGTATTTTTTTTTCTTTTTTCCGCCAAAGATGTTAATTTACTGGGTGTTATGGCATACAACCAAAGAAAATTATAGTATCCTTGCTTTAGAAAAGAAAGTGTTAGTTATTTTTCTAAAAATGTATTGAACAAATTTCTCTCTGTGCACGTACGTGTGTGTCCATTGAAGGCTCCACAATGTCCAATAGCCCCATGGGAATTGCTCGGGAGTTCCGGGGGAGAGTTCAGTCTGGTCTGGCCGTCGGGCAATTGCTTTTGTTTCGTTAGAACAAAAAAAATACATTTTCACCAGTGGCCAGTGGCTGACCAGCCCCCTCCAAAAAAGGGGGTGGGGTAGGGGGTATTCGGGCGAGAGAGTCCGTGTAATTGCGTTTGTGATATTAGCCTGAAGTACACTTGCTGATTTTTTTTACTCTGCTTTCCGTTTTCGCATTTCATTGCTGGCGTGGTCCATTGAAGTTTCTGCCTCTGTTGCAATTTTCAAGCACATGGCCCCGACCATGTTTAATTTGAATTGTTTTCACTTACAGTTGCCATTTATTCATCGACCGAACGAGGAGCACTTGATTGGCAAAAAAAAACAAAAAAACAAAAAACAGAAAGTAAAAAAGTCGAGCGACCATTCTGCCGCCATTGAAGAATCCGCTGGGAGATTCTTCTTTTTAATATGGGTTTTGTTGTTTTGGTCCCCGCTTTCTTTTTGTTTATCCGGCTTTCCAAATAAATTGATTTTCATGTGTGCACTATGCGCTGCCAATAAAATTCTACGGATCTGCGAGGACAATTGTTGGTCATTTTATCACTTGAGCTGCAGCGGATTCGGAAAGGATTTTAAAAAAATGTGAAAAAGAAAGAAGAAAGAGGTCACCAATGGTAGAAAAAATTCTATCAATTCTAAAAGTACCTAGGAACCATATTTAAGGAGTGTTGGATGATTGTTTGCCTTGTTGTGGGTATTTAAAACACCCAAGCTGCAGGCTGTTTTTCATATATATTGACCAAATATATTATTATTATAATATTATAAATTCCAAGAATACCTCAGAACTCTATTGAAGAAGTATTAGATCAGTGCTTGCCCTGTTTTTCCATTTGAAATACCCATACTACAGGCCATTTTTCGTAAATCTTGACCAAATAGCATTTCATCATATTTTCCACTGCCCTCGGATCGAAAGCATCCGTTTTTTGACCCACTTTCTCTGGGTCGTGAGTGATGGGCATTGTCAGTGTCAGTTTGTCTGGCGTGAGTCACGGGGCGAATACGTAAATTTTGTGAATTTCGCATTGCGCATACGACATGTTGACCCAGTTGAGGAAAAAGCATACTCCCCCCGCCTCTTTTTCGCCCTCCAGTTTCTTTGGGGAACCCGAGAAAGCATATAAATTATAATTTCTCTTTGTTTTGATGTTGTTATTTGTCGTTAAGCGCATTTTCGGCTAATTAAAAAAGAGCGACAGGCGAATAAAGAAGCGCAGCGCACCAAGATCCCCAAGAAGAATGCAAATTAAATGAAGAAAAATGCGAGGGACGACGACGGGTGGTGTGCGGTGTGCAGCCAAATTGAAAAAAAGGTTAACTACACACAAAAAAAAAGATATACAATAAAAATCTCACACACAAAACGAGAGGAAGAACAAAGCGGCGGCAGCTACAACGTCAACCAAATTTCACGCTGACAAATTATGATTTATGCTACAGCTGACTGCTGCCGTTTTGGTTCTTCTCGCTTGAGTTTGACTTTTTGTTTGTCGTTTTTCATTTCTCGTTTTTGTTTCTGTTTGCTGGGCTCTTTTTGACGTGGGCGCCAGCAGCGAAAAACGTTGAGAACCCCGAAAACGCAGCTGCAAAGCCAACTCCAATCTGTCCGAAATCGTAAAAGACAAAAGCCCGGCGCGATGGAGAAAAGTGAGGCGTGATTCACGCGTGACAGCTGCATGACGGGTCTCACCTCACCGCACAACTACGAACTGTCTTTCCGGTTCGCATTTTCCACTTCATAATACCCGTAATGGTAGGTTAAAAGAATTTCATCGGTTAAGTTTCGATTTCTCAATGTCAGGTTAACCCTTGGTTAGCCTTTGTAAAAATGAAGCCTCTCAATATCTTGTTTGGTTTAATCTAATCATAACAGACTAAGGTTCAATTATTTTCATCGGTTAAGGCCCGATTTCACAATGTCAGGTTAATCTTTGGTTAACCTGTGGAAAAGTTTAGTCCCACATTATCATGTTTCAGTTAATCTGACTGAAAACTGAAAAAAAATGGACTAGCATCACATTGAGAAAACGAATTTGTCAATCCGCACAGTTTAAGTTAGTGTAAGCTTTTTCTGGCAAATAACAAACTAGAACTTTAACCTGACATTGAGAAATCGGTCCTTAACTGGCATTAAAGAGGGTAGAGTTATCTTTTTCCAAAGGGAACAAAAATCCAATAAAAAGTATTTCAAATACTAATTACTGGTGCGATTTCTACACTTCCTTCGGAAGTTCTTATGGTGGTTAAAGTTTGAGTTACCCTCAGCACTAAACACGACAAGCGGGCATGGAACATCTCTCGATGAATCATTGTCTATGGCACAATAAAGCCAAAATCCGAAGTACGAAATCCACTGGACAGCTGTTCTCCGACTGCGATTCTGTGGCCCCCGGCATATGGTAAAAGGCTTGACGCTTCAATTACACTCACACAAAGGCTCAAAGAGCCGAGGAGGAGATGCTCGAATGTATGGCCAGCGGCGATCGTTAAAATCCAAATCCAAAGCCGAATCCAAGTTCCCCCCCCCCACCAGTTCGAATGTCTGTAGTTGTAGTGACCTCCTCCTCCTGTTCCAACCGGAGAAGCACTCCCTTCCAACTGCTGCTCTTTCAACTTGTGCCTTCTGTTTTTGCTGCCTGTTGAGAGTTGACAACTGTGCACTTTCATGGCCTTTGGCTAGAGCCATGAAATATCTTCGCTCTGGCAAACGATTGCCTGCCTCCTGCAGGTTGTCATGCGAAATCAGCAGAGAGTTAGGAGGTAGTAGTGCTGTATGTAGCCTGCGATTTGGTCAAACATTGCTCAGTTGCTCGAAGGCAGGAGGCATTTACATTTACTCCACCGATTCGCAGTTGAGGAGCAGAAGCAGTAGCTGTTTTGGCCAGCAAACTCGTTAGCAGCCAGTAATAGCGATAACTGAGTGTGTGGCTGAGTTGGCAGAAAAAAAAACAGGAAATTAGGAGGAATCAAATCGGTGGGCCAAAAATCCGAAGTGATTTAGGGGAAAATATACTGTTAGCAGGAAGAAATAAATTATATCTACATGCACACATATTTATTTATTTATTTTTATGATGTTCATATTTTTAACCGGTTTCTCGAGTCCATGTCAAAAGCCCCTGATATCTATCTGTTTGAAAATGCTATCTTAACCAGCTGTCATTTTATTGATCCTAAATAGACTTAACAGGGAGTCCGAGTCCTAAACGTTAGGAAAACCAAAATATCTTAACAGGCACCTTATTTGTCCGAGAAATTTAAACCGTCGCTCGTGAAAATGGTAGTAAAGTAATAAATATTGAAAAAATATTAGGATTATTTTTATTATTATTATCCACAAGGTTGAAAGGTAATATTATCACTTTTCTTTTATAAAGGCTAAAGTATTTTTAAAAATTTATTTTGATCAACCATTGAAAGTGATTGCCTACCAATAAATTTTATTGAGTCGAGGAAATCACAGGTGACCATTCCAAAAGTAGCAGTCACAGTTCATGGGCCATCCCTGTTGGCCAGTTACCCAAGCCTTCTGCCATTTAACTCTAAATTCAAACACACTTTTCGGTCTAGCGCTGATTGTGAAATCTTGTTTGTTTGTTGCCATCACCGACCCCTTCCTTCCAACCAACCTAACCCTCTCAATCATTGAACATTGGCCATTGTCCATTGGATGTTCGAGGCTGGCTGCTGGATGCTGAAGTATCTGAGCCCGGTTCTTGTCTCCTTTTCGGCATCCTCTGGGCTGCTTACGGTTTTGAAACTCCCCCGAGTGCCTGGGCAAATTGAGTCATGGGCCACAAAATCGAAATCGAAATTCCATCAAGGTGCCACTAGACCCGCACGCGATCAATCTAAAATTCCCTCACACAGATCTCAACCTTTTCGACCCGTGATCAGTGAAACAGAGGCCTGAAAAAAAGAAAATAAAAGGGAAAAACACCGCGTCAAAACTAATTAAATAACTCGTTCGACAATGCAGTCGAATGGAAACGGAGCTGGAAGTCCAAGAAGACCAAGCCCTGGTCATGTTCAGCTGTCGAAAGCATTTAATTTTCAATTATCTCTTGGAAATTACACAAAAGCCAGACTTCGGACTTCGAGTTGCAGATGAAGTTGGGCCCTTCAGTTCCCAGATCCCCTTTCATTTTAACCTCTCCCCTTTTTACTTCGAGTGGCAAAGTAAACAAACGGAGGGAAATAAAAGTCGGCCAACTAAATTGGCCAATTAAAGAGCCCAAAGTGTTTGATCAAATGAAGCCGGAAAAGTGTGGGGGGGGGGATGAGAAACTATAAAGTTCATCTAACTATTATTTGTCAAAATGATACCAAAGTGATATCGGAAGTTTTTGGGTTTTCAAACTTAGTTGCCATTTTTTTAGAACAATTTTAAAGGCAACAGGTTTTGGTTTTCTAAAATTACATATAAACGTTATGCATCTTGGTGTTAAAAAAGTCTTTCATTTTAAATTTATTAAAAAACCTTTGGTAAGGGATTTAAAAGACTTCAATCTATTCCGTCTAGAACCGTCTGTTTTCCAACGTTTTAATAAATATTTAAAACTAAGTAATACCATAAAAACAAAATCCCAATTCAGAAATAGTTCCAAACTGAATTGGTACAATAGTAGACCCCATGTTAACCCAAAATACTATAGTATTTCATAAGACTATATTCCTAACCCCTTTTAATCTGGCAGTATTACAATACAATATTTTTTAAATGCACCAATTCCTAACTGATTTCGAATCACCTCTACATTGTATGAGTTAAAAACAAACTCATTATCCCGATGATTTCATTCAATGACTGCGGAGATCAAAGCCTCGCTATCGCAGGCCATAACGCTAAATGGATAATTTACGATGGAACCCCATCTCTGCAGCACCAGATCCTCCGGTGTCCCCCGAAAACAATGCAATTCAATTAAATTCAAATGGAAATGGAAATGCAAATGCAATTTCAATTGCGGCCAAGACCGAGGAAGGCCGAGATGAAACGACCGCAGCTTTTGGTCTGGCTTTGGCTTTTGGCTCAAGAACCAACGACTTGTCTTGGGGTCTTTGGACCAAGTCGAAAAGGTGCCGGGAGGTGGGCTTTACCATCGTCTATAAGTCTGACTGCTTCTGTTCCCCTTTTCCATATATATTTTTCTCCTTTTTTTTTCTACCCAAGAATCGTTGTCTGCGCCGTTTTGTCTGCATCTGCCCCGGCGTCATTTAAAAATAGTTTTGCGTGCGGCTTCCTCGGATCGGGGGGCAAAATCGGAGGGTCGAAATGAGCAGGTTAAGCTAAAAATATGACGGCGGCAGCCTGCTTTCGTACACTCGCAAAAACGTTCAATATGCAAATCAGGACTTTGAGTGCCTATTCGGCAAAAGTTTCGACTGCAGTAATTTCTGTTTAAAGTTTGGCGAAGGAAATTAGGGCGTGATGGCGGTATTTCTAAACGGAATTTGATGGATTTTTGATTGTCCTAGAAGATTTTTTAAGTTTCTTCCACTTTAAGAGGTTTTTAAATCAGTGGTATAGATTAATTAAAGTGATATATGGTTATTATGTGATATATTCATTAACTTTCATCCTCTTTTAAAGGTTTCATCAATGGTACTTTGTCTTTTCCCACTTTTAGATACATTTAAATATGGGATTAAAACAAATTTAATATAAGACCTTTGTATATTGGCCTTGGTTTTTTTAATTTTGTAAATTGTTATTATAAATTCTACACACTACAGATAAAAACGCCCACTTAAAACAATGAATGACTTTAATCTTTAATGGGTCTTGGGTAAACAAAACCAGTATTCGTATTAAGGTCCGTTCACCGCAAAGGCGAATCGTAAATTCAGTGGCCTCATAAAACCCACTGGCCAATATCATACCGCCTGCGTTGCAAAGTGTCTACCCCAGGCTTCCATAATTTGATTCCCATTTTTCATATTTTCCCCATGCATGTGACCCCAAACCGGTTCTACAATTTGAAGTGATGACCCTTCTCTGGGTCCATTGTCACATTGGCAGAGCGATTAACTTATTTGGCTGCCCCTATTTTCCACCATCTTATCAAGTCAACATCATCTGGTCTCCTTTGGTTTTTATGCGAGGTATTTGAGGGATATGAGGGAGTAAGGTTTTGGGCGAAATATATCAGTTTCTTAAAAATTCCAATAAATACTTATGATAGGTAGAAGGTATCCCCAAGTCGAAACTTGTCTCCTCTTCACTTTTGTTGCTGTTTGCCTTGCGTCTTTTGCGTAAAGTGTAAATATTATTCCAAGATACTTAACCATGTTGTCGTTGGCAATGTTGCCATCGTTCTTTCAATTTCCCGGGGGGGCGGTTGGATTAGCTTATTTCGCCGGTGACAGGCGACTGGCGACTGGAGAAACGACCTTGTCCCTGTTATGTTGCTGTTTGAGTTGTCAGCGCGTGAATGACTCACTGATGGATTGGCTGACTGCTGGATTGCCGGCTTGTTGGCTTGCTGGCTTGTTTGCTTGTTGATGTTGCCAGTGCAAACAGCTAACAGAAAGCGGAGAAGCGCTCCACTTGTGCAATTGACAGCCGGGCGGAAATAAAAGTCAGCCGGAGCAAAGGCAACAAAAACAGAGGCAAAGGCGCCACAAAGTCTGGCCAATTAATAAGCCCGCTAATGGCATCTCCCGCTGACGGATGCAGTGCAGCCAATGCAGCCAGATGAAGGCGATGCCACGCCTCGTTGCAGCTCATTTGCAGGCGTCTTTCATCGCCATACAGAGTCCTAGTCCGCAGACTCCCTTATGCACACACTCTGAGAAATAATCTGCTTAAAACACCTTTCATTTGGCTCAAAAACAGCAGCCAGCGGGCATGGTTAAAAAGTTCTGCCTGTTCTCTGCCGCCACACGTACAGTACACAACAGTGTTGACTAACGATTATTGATGAGCTGCCACGTGCATATCACACACACAAAGGAAAAGTGATGTGTCATTGTATTTATAAATTTTACTTTCTAAATTCAATACATATTTCTAGATTGAAAGAAACCATTTTTAGGTTAGGAAGAAAACAAATTTTAATCATCAACCTACTTCACACACTCTGAAAAATAATAAATAGTTCTTCTTTTCTGCTCCAAAGGCGATATAGACTTTCTAAGAAAACTACACAATAATTTTATAATAAATGAAGATAAAGATTTTTAGATCTTAGTCTTACACCCCACACTCTGAAAACGAACCCTGTTTTAAAGGAAAGCTCTTATAATTCTTTAATCATATCTTTCTTGAATATAAAAAAGTCAGTTTCAATTAAATAAAGACAATGTTATTTTTTATCCAATAAAACACATTAGATCTTTAACTTACAAAGATTTTAAAGAAATTTGTACGTTTGAGTTTAAATCACATTTCAACCTATAAATGTAGTATTCCTTATTCCATGCTGAATACCTGCCATCAGTGAGTAACCTTTAGGGCTATTATTTTGACTGCACTTGCTTATCCCCCTGGATATAGTCGGTCCTTTATCGCTGCCACTATTTAGGCAACATCATCAGCCAGGGGCGTGGGGAAAAGGGGGGCAAAGTGTGTATTTACCAGGGTCTGTGTGGATCTGTATGGGAGACCAGCGACAAACGCACAGGCACAGACGGAAACTCATTAGTGAAACTGTGTCTTGGCAGAGGACCGCCCCACCTGCCACACCCCCCTCAAATGTCAACTCGGCGCCCCTTTTGAAGGGTATAAAACCAACCTGGCAACATCGTTATGACACTCTCTGTCTCACTCTCTCTCTGTCGGAATCCCTTTTTCGCACCCGCAAAATGTCCTGGTTAAAACAAAGAGCACATTAGCTAACAGATCACACAATGCCCATAAATCTCTGGCCCCGGCGATCATCACTCTGTTGAAATTTAGACAAATCTTTCCGGAAGACTTGTGGTTTTATTTCTTCCGGGTATTTTTAGTATGCCTAAGACCATACAAAACTGAAAATTTAAATTTAGCCAGCTGCTTAAATGGCTTTTAGCCGATACCACTGGCATACTTTGACTTTATGTATTTGAAGTTGTTCTATTTTCAGTCATTGATGAAATTCTCAATTAAGTCGTTGATATGTTCAAATTTATACTGGGACAGCCGTCAGAGGCGGCATTAATTGGTTCTACTTTTTTGGGAGAAAGAGTATACGTATTTTGAATAAGTTCCAAATGAAATATCAGTTAAATAAATGGAAATATAAAGGGAATCTTTATATTATATGAAATATTATAATAAAACTTTATAAATGTAGTCATACTGTAGATGAAAATGAATAATAGACATACTGTAGCTGAAAATGAATAATGGGCCTCTTGTAAATTAGAACTAATCCATCCCTTTCTGCCATCTTTTATGGTTCTTGTTAGTTAACTTGTTGTGATGTATACGTCTGCTTAAGCCCGTCTGGAAACCATATTTCAAACTTTGTTGCCTCCCCAGAGACCGATCCCAATTTGAACCGGTTAGGAACTTAGGTTCAACGAATTGGCGTGAAGTTAGGGTATTCCCTTTGGCTGTTTTGTGGTGCATTTCCACGACTGTCGACTGTCGACTGCCGTCTGCCTGCATTTTTCCACTAAACCCCCTACCGCCACCCCTGGCAGCCCCCCTTTCGACACATTGTTCTGCTCCTTCTGTTGGGTTTTCCATTCGCTGTTGTTGTGTGTGTACACAAATTTTTATGACGACAGGTTGGTTGGTTCGTCGGTTGGTTGGATATTCCTTTGGAGATGGTTGGGATGGGAAGGGGGCTTCTCGGGAGGAGCACGAGGTGACTGGCAGCCCTGGAAAGCGATTTCACGCTTGACGCTCCACGGTGCACACAGTGGCGCCACCTGCCGAGGACCGTTTGTGGCGCAGCTGCACGGAGAAAAAAAATTTTAGTTTAAAGAAGGTCATTCAGAACTCTTCTTTAGCTAATATAAATCCTAAATTGTAGTACTGAATAAATTAAAGTGGATTTATTTAGAAATTATAGGAATTATAGCTGTCTTATAAAAAAAATTTAGAGGGTGGGGTAAAACCGACCCTTGTAGAAATTATACATTAATCTTGTTATACAAGCAAAAATTCAAACTGTACTATAGATCATTTTTTGTATTAAGTAAGTACCATTCATTACTATTTTATTATATTCATGAGTAGTCTCATGAGTATTACCCTATATCACTATTCTACTATTTTTTATTCACACACAGTTTCATACACAGTTTATTAGTATACCATTTGTAACCACAAATATTTTTATAGAAAATACTTATAATTACCAAAGATATTTTTTTATCATAAGTAGCACATTTTATTCTCAGTGCTTCGATGACGCTGCCACGAGTGAATGAGCGGCTGAAAAACGAGCAGCTTTGCTGCGAGAACAGGAAGAGCTGCGGCTGCTGGTTCTTCTGGCGGAGACCAAGTTGGATCCGAAGCTGGATCTGAGGCTATATAGCCGGGGCTGCAGTCGAGTGATATAAGTGGTTGACATGTAGCCGCCATTAGCGGTACGATGACAAGCGTTGAAAGCGCGCCCGGGGAATTAAAACGCAAAAAGGGAAAATGGCAGAAAAAAGTGTGGAAAATGTGGCAGAAAAGGCAGAAGTGAACAAGAGAATTGGATGGGATAGTTCTCATTTTTTTATACCTCCCCCCCACTCGGTGACTCCATTTTATGACAGCAATGGAGCAGGAAACCGCAGTGGGATAAAAAAAAAAAGAAGGTGCAAAAATCATCAGCACGCTGTCGACGGGAGTTCCGCCCACTCCACAGACGACCTTCGGTTGGGAAAACCGCCTGTCACATTAAAGTATCATTTGCAGTCACTCAGCCAGAGGGTATCCTCTATATATATATCCCTATACCCATCCCCATTTCACAGCCTGCAATCCTTGGCGATTAAAGTCAATGGCATGCCACTATACCACACCAGATCCGAGTTCCTCTTTATTGATTCCACAAATCGCAGACTCAATTTATGGCCTCGCGTTTTCCGTGCGATTTGCTTGCGGTTTTTGGGCGCGATTTTAACCACCTCCGATTCCGCAATCCGCAATCCACAATCCGCAACCATTGACCATTGACTTGGCCACTAAAAATGGCAACGGAAGCCGTGCCGTAATGAATACATTAACATTAATAATTGCCTTGGCTCGGCTTTTGCATAAATTTTTCGGTTACTGTCCGAGGGCGGCGAAAAAGGGGGCGTGGCTGAGTGGGTGTTTTGCGGTTGCATAATTCGGTGAAGCCTCAGCGATTTGACTACGAAATCATATAATGCAGAGATTACTTCATTGTAAACATGCCAGTACTTTAAATTTTATTCTGTTTTCATACCATTAATAGGGTACTATAATTATAAAATATAGAAGAACTAGAAAAGGTCACAATAAATATTAAATTATTGATTGGCGACCTCAAACTAACGTATATGATTTATAACCATGTTAATTGACAAACACTATATGGACATATTTGTCTCAGGTCAATGGCCATAAATTCAAAGCGGCTACAAAATAATTTATGCATTGTTGATTTACCAGTTTTGTATTTAAGTATGAGTGATGGGTTCATCATAAAATATTTTTAATAATTTTAACTAGTTTTTTTATTAAATAAAAATGAACACCCATTTTTTGTGAGTTCTCCAGAGATGATAATCTAATGTCAGAATGATAAAACAGCTTCTTTTGGTCATGCTGACGTTCATCTAAATGTGAAAAATGCCAGAGTTTGCCGGAAAACCCCGGCAATTTCTCCGACCAAAGTTGAAATGTTTGTGCAACAGGATGCGCTGACATTTATCACCTGCATTTTCTCTTTTAGCCCGCATTTTAGCCGCATTCGCGGACATTTATGGCAAGTTTTTTTGGCAATTGGGCGAGAGGCAGACGCTCTTTGATTACAGGGAACCGCGATGGGTGGAGATGGCATTAGCATAAATTTCAGCTAGCTCATACAACATCCGAGTATGAATACATAATACGCCGGTTATATGTTATTTATGAGTGTGTGTATGTGTGTGGAAACTTGGGGAAACTTTTCGAATGGAAAACCTTGGGGGCGGAGTGGTTTCCATTCTCCATGGAGTGGGGGCGGTTAGGCCGGAACAGGGGCAGGATAATCGCTGCTTAATGCAGTCGCGACCCATCCGTCCTTGCCAACCGCCATTTGTCTTACCATCCCATTCTACTGATAACGAAAGCGAGACGACCTACAACCATGGCAACTCTCTCTTACACTTAAAAAAATGGTATTAAGATTTTAAAAAAATTCACAGAAATAGAAAACAATATTAACAATAGGTTAAAGCCATATACCATATATTCATCATTTTTTAAAACTTATCTATCCCTTAAATTTTTTTAGAACTTAAGAATTTGCTTATAACCTTTACATACATATTTACAAAAGTTATTTCCTAATTTCGGTTTTTGATTTTAGATTTTTATCTTCAAGCGTATTCTTAGTACACCCACTTACCTAAAAATTAGGGTGCCTACTTTATAAAATGTTTTTCCTAATATGGTAGATATAAGTCCAGGAAAATTTCTAAAAATTATCTCCTGTGTATTAAGCCACCACGCCCACTTTGAGCCAACGAAATGTGGTGTGTGGGCTCATTGAAGGGCATTCAAATTTAATTTGCATGCAGGCTGAGCAAACTTTTGTTTACCTTGCGGTAGCGAAATCAAATTTGAATCCGCTTTGAGTTCCGCTTGCTCGATTCCACGGAGCCGGGTATTTCAAAGGGATCCTTATCAAAGTCGCGACTAACTAGGACGCGTCTAGAGTGGCAGCCGAAATCGGTTAAGTTTTGACCAAGCCATGGGGGTTTCCCCATGCCCGTCAAGCCCCCAAAAAACCACCCGAAAACCACCCGAATTCCCCCACAGGTGGCGGGCATAAACTGTTTGAAGTATTCTCATCTGCGAAAAGGGGAGGCGAAAATCGGTGGGGTGGCTGTGGGTTGTGGTTGGGCGGGTTTTTAGCTTTAAACGATGCCAAATTATTTTTATTTATTCGTGCGTTCAAAGAGATTAGCGCTCACTAGATGGCGCCACCTCAAAGGCGTTCACGGTGAAATGCAAAGCTGTAAACGTGTATTTATCGATGTGTAAGTGTGTGTGTGGTATAAAAAATTTACAAAAAATAAAGATTTTGAGAAATATTAAGGGACTTAAGCTCCTATGGCTCTAAAGCTATTCTTTAATTCAATCGATTACGCCATTACCACCATTAAGGCGCCTAGACGACTCCAACATTTTCCATAATTTATGACTTTTACTTTACCCTTTTAAAAGGTATCATAAAATACGGAAAAGGGAAAAGCCATAAAGAATTTGTGGGAAATAGGACAATAAATAAATTTAGGATACCTAACTATTAAGGTTTTCATATAAGCTCAATAATAATGTAGTTTTTACTTTATAAGGAAGAACAAAAATATTTATTTAGTATTTATAGATAAGAATACTTTATATTTTGATATGTTAAGGGTAGTATCTTACTCCAACTTTCAAGTAACCCTTTTTTAGTAATAAAAATGTACGTTCTTTAAAAATACCAACTAGTTATGACGCTGTAATAGCCACTTGGTTCTTCGAAAATACAAAGTCCGAAGTTTATCACTTAAGTGAAGGGTATTTTCGCCACACTTTCTTGCCCCTCCGTACTCTCTTTTTTTATTCGTTATGAGGCCATTTAGGCGGCCCGAAAAGGAACAAATCTTTTATTGATGTTCGGGAGATGGATGGGATGTGCCATCGGAGGAGGATGGGGCTGCTCTAGTTGGAGGGCTTTGGGCCCGGTCTGTTGGCGAGCTCTTTGGCAGCTCATAAAACCGGCAAAATGCGGCAATTGCTCGCGTCGCCATTAACCCCAACGTGGTGTTACCTGGCACATGAATAAATCACGGGGTGATTCACAGCCCACCACCCTGAATATACTGAAAATATACCCCCCCAAAATATATATGTATGTATCGGCCCACTCGTTCAACTGCCAGATGATAAATGTGCCGGGTTGTTTGGTTTGTTACACGCCCTACTGGCTTTCTTCGATTTGCTTAACAAATTTGTGAGATTCTTAGCACATTTGCATATTGCGTTAGGAACCCCCCATACCATCGATTGTCAAGTGTAAAAGTCGGTAGAATTCCGCGTCCTCTATTTATTTTTGTGAATGATTTTTTGTTCTGTTTTGTATTCGAATAGGTTGGCACAGTAATGACGACATTTCCTTCCGACATTGGGAGAAAAGACAGGGTTGCGCTGCTGTCGTTTGCGCTTTTTATTGCTGCCGTCAGTGTTGCCATTGCCATCCGAGCAGCAGCCGAGAGAAGCCATTTTAAAAGGATTTCGATTTCTGTATTGAGTTTATTTAGCTCCTTGCTCTCGAAGGAAAATTGAGTGGCGGATGGTGGGGGCATCGCTCAATCGAAGTTGTTCAATAAAAAATGTGCTGGAATTTCCTTGACATTCTCGCCAACATTGATGCCATTCACACCCGCTCCCCTTCAAGCCAACACCTATTCGAAAACATTTTTGCGATGACTTTTCGACGGGGCATTTTTGTCGTAAAACGCTTGGAATTTCATGCGATTTTGTATTGGAAGGGTCACGGCAATACGGGAACCCAGGGGAATTGACCCGAATTTGTTTTTTGTATTCGCGCCCCTCTGTGGAATGTCCATTCTGGCTGGCCTTGGGTATTTTCTGAATAATTTGAATTAAACAAACGACGAAAAGAAGTGACAGGTTCCTCCGACCTCTGGCCCCGCAAAATCCAAAGCAAAATCCCAATCCTTGGCATCGGTTCAATCAGTGGAAGTTCATTGGGCGAATCGTAAAGTGGATAATTGCTGATTGTGGGTATTGAATGACAGCTTCATTGGGGAAGTGCTCGGGAAATCCAATCCATTCCAAACCCATCCCCAGTCGCACGATAAATCTAAATTGCTAAGCAATATGGCAATTTAAAGGGACTCATTACATGTTACTTTGATTAGAACAGGAGGCTCTTTAAAGGATTGTGTTTATTGGATGCCTTTAAAAATATTACAAAGTTAGAAGGCTATATTTGATGATATTTTTATGAGTTTTATATATTCCTATATACTCGTACTATATAGTATATTCTATATAATAATACTGATATTTAATAATATGTTTTTGGTCCTAAATGAACTTAAACCTCTTTATTTCTTATACCTTTTTTGATATTCTACCTCCCCGAGTTAATAAAATTCCGTATTAAAATTTAGAATAAACTGATGACCAACGAAGCCTATTAAGGTGACCACACCTTTTTACTAGACAGTTCCTTTTTTACTCCTCCGCCAACACCTCGTAAATAATAAAAAAAGGAGAAAAACAAATTATTTTCTGCTGCTTTAGCTGAAAGTTTGCTTATCAATGGGGGTCTATGGGGATTGGGAATAGGATGTCTAGGGAGTGGGGAGTGGAAAACCTTGTCGGGTCAGTGGACCCGCTGCTGTTTATAATTTTTACTTCGCGGACCCGACGCATTCATACGGCATACAGAGCCTGGAAATCCTTTTCGCTCCTTTTTTCCTTCCTCTGGCTTCCGTTTTCTGGGTCCTGGGCGAGCTCACATAAAATTTAATTAAGTGCAACAACAGCGGCAGCATCGGGGACCCCGGCGATAGCAGCATCGTTTATAAAATTCACATAATAACAATAAATTTTCAAATGCGCCTTGGCAGCCAGCGTCTGCGTCCCTCGTCCTTCGTCCTTCGTCCTGGGCCTAGGTATTAAAATTTATCGCCAGCTTGCGTAGCACGCGCAGCAAACGCGAAGAAATTTGCGTGCCGGATGCCAAGAGGAAGAGCAAAAGACACGGGGAGGAAAAATCACTCTACACTGAGAAACAATTGGTTTGGTATAATATTGTATATATTTATTGTATATTTTAAGTGGCCTTTTCACTTCGGTATACAGACAAACCTATAAACTTATGACAGCAATCACTATTGGTTATGGGAAACAAGATGGAACCAACTGGGTTATACTACACTAAAGAAAAGTAGTTGTATACTTATTTTACAAATATTTTTTAGAAAATTGAGCCAGCAACAGAGGTTTGATAAAAACCAATATTAGATATAATGATTAGATAATATGTTTGAATATATTTCTTAACCAATTAGATAAGGCTTAAATATAAATAAGATTATAAAATTATTTTCAAAAACCAGTTCATATGAAATTCGACTTCAAAGATATAACAATATATATTATAAAAATATCCTAAGATTATGATATCATTATCATATCTTATGATATGATATAACATATACAATGATAACATAAGTATACCTAAATATTTAGTGATATTTATTTCAGTCAAATAAATTTTGGATACGAAGCATAAAAAAATCTTTTTAATACAAGGAGTATCTCCTTATAAAGATATTATTAATTTATTTTGAGATGTAATCAAAGGGTACCATTTAAATGTGTATTTATCAAGCTAAAATTGAACCGGAAAAATACGGAATAAAATACTACTGTTTTGGGGAACATATTTTTTGTAATCCCACAAATCTTTCTCAGTGTAGTGGCGAGTGGCACCAGCAGAAGACGCGGTGCGATGGGAATGCCAGCTTAGTGTCCCCAGAGGCGGCATTCGAGCTTCTCGAATCGCCTTCTATGGGTGTGCATATGTATTCCCGATCAGCTTTAAGAATGTATAAAATGTATAAGGCAGCGATGGAATGGCAGTCACATATGTTGGCATATATCTATATGGTGGGGCCCGGACACCCCCCATCCCCTCGAATAATTTGTCTATTTGTTTGCCTTCGCCTCGGTTGGCTTGCTCATTCATTTGACTCGCATTAATTACATGACACGCACACGAAACCTGGAGTCTGGAGTCGGAAATCCAGAGTCCCAGTCCCAAGCTTATTGC
Organism: Drosophila suzukii; assembly: GCF_043229965.1. NCBI lineage: Eukaryota > Metazoa > Arthropoda > Insecta > Diptera > Drosophilidae > Drosophila > Drosophila suzukii. The sequence continues at coordinate 12,091,582 of NC_092084.1, read as the reverse complement.
CAACCCCACCGAAAAGAAAAACACTCCCCCTAGGCCCAGAATAATTTATTAAAAAGACCAAAAAGAAAGCTTTCTTCTCTGCACAAGACGCAGGCACTAAAAAAAATAGTTGGCCAATTATTTTGATTCTGAATTAAATTATAATCATCAATATAGTTATTAAAGGTTAAATATAGAACTGCTTTTATTTTTATTGATTTACTATTTGTTGGCTGTCTGAGCCCAAACTCTAGACTATTTTATTAAAATGACTAAAAATTCACTAATAAAAAAAATGTTAACCATAATATAAATTCTTATTATAATTATAAAAATCAAATAAAATACTTGGCTAGTTATTATAATCGCTAGATTGTTTTTTCAAAAACCTGAAAATTATCTTTACAGTTAGTTATTAATAGGTTGGTCATTTTAAAATAATATTCTTGATTTCAAATTTTTAGAACGGCTTTAATTATTATTGATAGGTTTTTGTTGGCTGTCTGAACGGGATTTCATTTGCCAGAAGTTGGCTTACATATTTGGCTCCTTGGGGGAAACCCATCCGATACCCATCCCTATCAAAACCTTATCCCCATCCCCATCCACCATCCACATCCTCATCGCCATCCACCATCCTCCGCCAGCACACACATCATCATCTGCATCTGGCTGAGCCTCCTCCTTGTCCGCTCGTCAACACAAATGACTGTCTCGTGTTATCTGCTAAGCCGCCTTATCTGTTTTGGGTCTTCTGGGTCCCCTCGTCCTGGATCCTTTCTCCAGATCTCCAGATGCAGCCCCATCCGCCCTTCTGTGATTTCGCCTGTGTTACTTATTTAATTTGTTGCTTATTTGTGCCCATGAAGGAGCAACAAGCGAACAGGTCCAGGGCATACAGCTAGCATCTTCTGGGATCTGAGAATCTGAATCCGCAGTACGAATCCGAGTACGACTCGACAAATTCCTGGCTCCATTCGCTTGTTTGCATATGTTTAACATGCTCCCCAACTCCCCCGCCCAATTGTTTGCCTGTTTGTTTGACTGTTTGTTTGTTTGTTTGCCTGTTTGTTCGACGGGACTGTCTGCATTGTGTCCTTAACTCAACCGAACCGAACCGAACCGAACTGTACTAAACTGAGCGGGGGGAGCGTGTTTTCCTTGGGCCTGCTAATGATTTTGCCAGGGTGCTAATCAAATTGCCAGCCCTGCAGCAGCTAATGTCATTACCGAAAGGTGAACTCAGTGGGGGCAGTGGGATATGTAAATATTTATCCAGATTCCGGCTGGTGGCAGACCCAGGGATTACAAGTCGCAAATTATCTGGGCGAAAATGCAGTTGTGGCTAATGGAAGTGCCTGGAGATTTCCGTTTTGGGGAGGCAATAAACTATTGTATTAAAAATACACAATGGCAGGGAATGGGAATTGTACCTAAAAGAACTTTTGTACTCACTGTTATGTCACTATGATATATAATAATATATATATGATATTATATATGATAAGTAATAGTAAATATATGATCATTAATAAAATATATATGATATTACATATGAAACTTGATAACACAAAAATATTTTCATATTGTAATAATGTTGAACATGTTATTTACATCCTATGTACTCCATGAGTACTATTAATAATATTAATATCAAAACCTATTCATATATTATATTATTATTAATATTTATACATTTACATTATGTTTAAAGGACTTCACCTCAAGGTACAATTTGAAACAGCAAACATTTGGTTCATTATTAAATGTAGAATGTAATAAATATAAACTTATGCTGCTCAGGTTTGCCACCGGTATACCTCGTTGGGTTCCATAAATTACCAAGATCCGACTTAAATCTCCCCCTGTGAAACTTTTATCATTGATTGCCATTTCACTAGACTTTCTTCGCTTTCGCCGCCGCCACCCTTTAAGTTTCCACTGCAGCTGTTGGGCCTGCAAGTTGTCGCATCTTTTACCGGCTTCCTTTGGTCGCCTCCTGGTTATTGCTTTGGCACATTTTTCGATTAAAATTTATTTGCACAACTTATGAAAACTTAAATGCCCATAACGGCGCCGCCAGACTTGGTCTGCAGACCCGTATCCTGGCTACATAGCACATCTGGAGGATGGTTATTGGGGAATAGGAATGGGTATACGAATGGGGGTGCCGAACCCAGGACCGTCTGCGTTTTTGGCCAAATGGCGCCTCTTGGGCTGCCACATTGCTGGGCTAAAAACTTTCAAATATTTCATAATTTGCAACATATTTTATGGAGGCGCAAGAGCATATTGCACTTTTCCGGCCGCCTTTCCCACCCAAAATTTTGCCACATTGCTCATACGATTTGTTATTTATTCCCCGAACCCCCTGACCTGGTTTTTGGCCACCCCCTCGCCTTTCGTTAAATAATTCAAATGACTTCCGACTTAGACTTTGACATTGAAGTGGTCGTTTTCCTTCATTTCCCGCCGTCGCCTGGAAAAATTCAGTTTGCGAACAGATGAAGCACAGCGACGTCTGGGTATTTTCCTTCCTTCCCTCCAAAAAAAAATTAAAAAAAAGAGGAAACCCTCTTCACAGGTACGCGGCGCACTTAAAAAGTAATTTTATTACACAGCTACTTACGGCAAACAGCGGAGAGATACGGATAGATAGATAGATGGTGGTGGGGGAATGGAGCACACTTAAAGTCATCACCTCAAAGCGAGGGGAAAATGGAAAATTCTTGGCGGAAAATGGTGATGTTGGCAGCGATGTGAATGCCCCCCTTTCCACCACCACACGCCCATTGTCACACTATTTGCCGGAAGTTCTGCTCAACCTTCGTACCCTTCGTCAACCTTTGACGCTGATTGTTCTTGGGCCCATCCCAAGAAACCCCTACTCACTCCCTACTTTTCTCAAGCTCACTTCTTTGCTTTTTCGTTTACAAATTTTTCTCATTACATTTTTACATCATCTTTTGCCACTTTTCCCCTTTTGACTTTTCACCGGCTTCGCACAGAGCGCAAGTTTGGCGAAAGTTTCCACTACTTTTTGCCCTTTTGCCTGGCTTTTCTTCAATTTGTGCCCCACCCACATTGGGTTGGTATGGTATCTTCCAGTTCCACCGGTTCCGTTCCTCGTCAGCATCTTTGCCAGGTAATTTAATGACTCGAACTCCCCGTAGTAATGAGCATCCAATAGGGTTTGACGGCAAAAAGGGAGCTCTCTAATTTGCCAGATCACCAGGAGACTTTCCCATGGGGTGCTGCAAAAACTATAAAGTACGTATAACCGAAATCAGTTGATATTTATTAACATAGCACATGTGTCGCACACAATAATTTCAAGATGATTTGGCATAAAGGGTTTAACCAATCATTTTATAAACATAAGAAATAGCCATTTCTAACTTATCAACTTTGACTGAAGCCAATTTTTGCTGAAACTGCCTTTTCAAGTTTCTCTTTCCTGAAGAGTAAAAGTCTTTAGAAAGTCTTTAGTACACGAGGGTCAATTATCCTAATGCAAAATTATACCATAACATAAAATATTTATGCTGGCCCTGACAGCTTGACCATTTTTCCCATTCCCTGTCAAAATATTAAATGGATGATAGTACCTTTGGAAAGACGAAGTTGCCCAGAAGAGTCTGCATTTTCTAAGAACGCAGCTTCTTCTCATCTCGCAAGCTTAGTTCAGCTTTTTCCCTGCCATTTTCCAGTAAATCCAAGCTGTACGAGTGTATATACCAAAGCACTGAAAGAAAATGTCAGGAAGTTCTTAATAGATTTCAATAGGAACTATTAAGTATTCAGTTAAGATTTCTACATTTTTAGACTTTATAATATATGTTTTATACAAATTTGTTGAGTTTTTAATCATACTTATACAGTATATGTATGTTTATTCTAAGCTTTTCTCAAATTCTTTGAGTGTGGTTATCTTTTGCCCGTTGTTGTTCTTTGCTTCTGCTGCTGGCATTTCATTTAATTACTTTTGACATCAGGTAGAAATTTTCGCTGCCGCTTTTCAACCCTTTTTTCGGTCTTTTCGAGTTGAAGAGGGTTGTATGTGGCGCTTTTTAGGGGGAAATATGGTAAGAGGATGGTCGGGAAAGTGTGCCAAATATTTGTTTAGGCATATTTGCCAATGGCCACTGGTGTTCTCATATCCGCAACTCATCACAAATGTAACATCCGCATCCACATCCACATCCACGTCCACATCCACTCTAACATTCACATCCACATCCGCCCGAAATACGCATCCTTTTCATTGTAAATGCTCATATTTGCATTTTTCCTTTTTGACGTTTGCTTTGCGAAGCGTTTTTTGCTACCACTACCTTCCCTTTGAATTTATTTTGATGTATTTCCGTTTGGCAAGCAAATATCCAAGATTCAGATGGAGTGGGTCGGAAAACAGAGTTGGGTTGGGGTTTTCTGGCGGGTTTTCATTAGCTGATAGTTTTAGCTCGGCAAATACAAATATGCGTTGGTCTTCTTGAAGCTTTTCCATCAGCCTTTGGCTGTTAGACACATCTCTTTTGTCTGAAAAATGGATAAGTATAATTTAATATATTTTTCTAATATTTACATACATGTTAATAAAAATGTACTGTAAACAGCAAGACATTTTAGGTATACATTTAATATTTTTTAGCAGTGTAGTAAGTGCCTGTCCTTTTTGCTCTTCTGGGCAACCTGATGCCATGCATAGTTTTTCGTCCCTCATTAGGACTGCCGGATATTCCACAAATATACATATATATTGTGATTTTGGCCCGGGCAAATGGAAAATGGAAAATCTTAAAATCCTGCCGCTACTTTACAACCGGCGGTCGGGGCTGCCTGTGCATTATACAGTTAATCATTTAATCTGCATATGTGCATATTAATGAGTTTCAGCGTTCAGCAGTCCGCGTTCTACCACTACTAACCAGGATTTTACCCACTTTTCCACTCCGATTTTCCCATAACTTTGTGGAATTTTTTTCCTCTCTGTTTTTTTTTGTGCCCTGCCCAACCGAAAGTTTTGTTTTTGTTTCGTGTTTGTGTGTGTTTTGGTTTCGCTCGGTCGTGTTTTTATATATTCACATACTTTGTTTGGCTTGTTTGCTGTTACTTTTAAAAGCTTTTTTAAGTAACTCGAACTAAATTAAGTTAAATACATTTCGTGTTTGTCCGCATTCTGGCTGCATAAAGATGAACGAGCGCCGAAGTTGTCACACGCGGCGTATGCGTAACGCAACCCAAATCCTCCCGTGGAAACGTGAGCCTGCTCCATTCCGCTGAAGTTCCTTGAAGATGATGTATAGCGACCTCGGCTAATGGGTTTCCCATTTCCCCCAACGCGGCAAGGATCAATTCAATTAGCCTTGGCACACATATCGTCACAAGTGTAACAGCACCGACAATAATATCTTATGGTACACTCTTTAGGAACTTTTCCATGAACTAAATTTGCTTTATATTTGGTTTACTTCTAAGAAAAGCATGCCCATTTAACCATGCCCAATATTTCCTGCCTTGTGTGTATTAGTGTGCATCAAAGAATGCGGTATTATCCGTGCTTTTATGTACGGTCACACTGGTCCTTGAAGATGATGTATAGCGACCTCGGCTAATGGATTTCCCATTTCCCCCAACGCGGCAAGGATCAATTCAATTAGCCTTGGCACACATATCGTCACAAGTGTAACAGCACCGACAATAATATCTTATGGTACACTCTTTAGGAACTTTTCCATGAACTAAATTTGCTTTATATTTGGTTTACTTCTAAGAAAAGCATGCCCATTTAACCATGCCCAATATTTCCTGCCTTGTTTGTATTAGTGTGCATCAAAGAATGCGGTATTATCCGTGCTTTTATGTACGGTCACATTGGCCCCAAAACATAACTAAAAATCAAACTAATACCATAGAACACTTTTACTTTAAAAGCAAGTATTAACATTTGCTGGATTTTCACAATAACCACATTATATTTCAGTGCTCTATACTCGGTTAGCCTTTGCGATTTAGTATTAGCATTTGATAGAAAAAAGTCACACTGTTATCGATAACTCACGAAATACTTTATAGTATTTTTTCATACTTGGGGTATTCCCCAGTTCATAAGATTGTCTAGTATATTTCGAGCGAGTTATCGGGCTGATGGTCACTCTTGAAAAAAATCAAAAGCACGTGCACGCGATTTGAAAGCTGTCCTTTTGTATTAAAAGTGATTAAAAGTTATGAAACCCAAAACATTTCAAACCTTCAGAGCCGCTTGGAAACAAGTACTTACAAAGAGCCGTAACATATCAGCAGCGGAAAAGAAACAACTTGAAAAGAACTTCAAAAGATCGCTTTCACGGCCATATTTTTTACAGATAGGAAGTGTAAGAATTTCTCGGCGTGTGCAGAAAATGAAGATATATAATAATTAAAATTTCAGACCATTAGGAAGGAGTTGTTGGTATTGCGTCGCAAGGAAGACAAGGCTAAACCAGTTGAAACTCTGGCAAAATGCACAGCTCCTAAACACAGCAAGAGTACTCAAAGTTCTACTGTAAATCCGGCAATCAAACAGCATGGAAATCCTCATGTTTCTGCTACAATCATAAGTCCGAAGGATTACAGTTCCGAATTGGATTTACGCCCGAGTTGCTCAAGTGCAAGAAGCGCTCACCTCACAGAGCATATAAATGTTTCTTCGAATTCTGCAAAAGAATCTATTGCTAATTCTACGGTAACAATTCTAAAAGTAGAAATTCTGCCGGGCTGGCATAGCAAGATTTCTTCGGATTCTAAAGAAGAGTCAATTGTTTCCACTTTAACTTCTCGTCCTACTAGCAAGAGTGCGGAGGAAGGAAATGTAAAGTACTTGGCTAATATGCCAAGTTGCTCTTCGAAAGCAAGAAGCACTGATATCACAAAGCATATAAATATTTCTGCGTATTCTGCAGAAGAATCTATTCCTTACACTGCCACTAAATATACTATGCCAAGTGCAAAAGTCATTAAGAAGGTTTCTACAGCTAGTGCTCAATACAGAAATCCTCCTAATTCCCAAAAAGCTAAGATCTGGAGCCCACAAGCCATAACTCAGTCCCGCAATGTATGGGGATCCAAATCTAAAGGCACAGAGTCCGGTTGGCATATCGATCCGAGGCTTAGGAAAATGAATACCCCCACTCAATTTGTCAAACTAGGACCGGCGTGTAGAAAGCCGTCAGTCTCCGTGGCCAAGGATGTCAAGAAACTCTTGATGTCCTCACCCAGGGACAAATCGGTTAAATTTCCGTCCTCCAGTTCTTCAGAAATCGAGGAAACAAAGGTAGCACTAGAAGCCCTTCCGCTTTTAAAGAAGCCGGTGATCAAGCCCAAAAGAGGACGCCCCTCGTCTTGGGATAAGGCTCAGCAGGCGGCCACGGAAGCAAAAAAGGATCAAGGATCAAAATCACCGCCACCCAACAAGAGGACCAAGTCGAACGATGGCGGAAAAGCAGTAAGCGGTGGCGAAGCCCCGATGGTCAAGCCCAAAAGAGGACGCCCCTCGTCTTGGGATAAGGCTCAGCAGGCGGCCAAGGAAGCACAGGTGGCGGCGCACGATCTAGGATCAAAATCACCGCCACCCAACAAGAGGACCAAGTCGAACGATGGCGGAAAAGCAGTAAGCGGTGGCGAAGCCCCGATTGCCGCACCATTGGTTGCACTAAGTGTTGACCGCTGTATGCAGAGCAACAACAATCCCGGTTGGCATATCGATCCGAGGCTTAGGAAAATGAATACCCCCACTCAATTTGTCAAACTAGGACCGGCGTGTAGAAATCCGCCAGTCTCCGTGACCAAAGTTGTCCAGAAACTCTTGATGTCCTCACCCAGGGACAAATCGGTTAAATTTCCGTCCTCCAGTTCTTCAGAAATCGAGGAAACAAAGGCTGCACTAGAACCCCTTCCGCTTTTAAAGCAGCCGCTAGTCAAGCCCAAAAGAGGACGCCCCTCGTCTTGGGATAAGGCTCAGCAGGCGGCCAAGGAAGCACAGGTGGCGGCGGACGATCAAGGATCAAAATCACCGCCACCCAACAAGACGACCGAGTCGAACGATGGCGGAAAAGCAGTAAGCACCTCGCTGGATTTTAAAATAATTTATTATTTATTTTTTTTTTTTGCAACAGGCAAACATAAAGGTCATGGTCCTAGTCCCCACTGTGGGCGGTGGCGAAGCCCCTGTGGAAGAAATCCCGTTGATGGACCTCGGGCAGTCCAAGCCGATTGCTGCACCATTGGTTGCACTAAGTGTTGACCGCTGTATGCAGAGTAACAGCAATCCAAGGCCTACCCCACCCAATATTCAAGGTTTCTACATCTTACAAAACTTCAACAACCTGTCGATTCCGGAGGAGCCGGAAGCATCCTTAGTCAACGAGGAGATTGAGGAGCAGTGGGTGTGGGAGGAGGAGCTGGAGGTGGGAGCCGAGGAGGTGGTGGAGCAGGAGCAGGTGGAGGAGGAGCTGGAGGTAGCGGCGGAGGAGCAGGCGGAGGAGGAGCTGGAGGTGGCGGCCGAGGAGCAGGTGGAGGAGGAGGAGGAAGAAGACGAAAGGGACCTTGATGAAATATCACTTTTCGCGTCCGATGAGGAATTTGACGTATAATCCTGTGCCATCGATTAGCAAATCGATCCTTTGCCACATGCTCTTTTGGATACCTCAATTACTCTTCAATAATAATCTACTAATACAAACGATAATTACAAGCATGATTTTATAATTCAGGCTCACTCTGTCCTACCCTCAAAAAAGTTTCAAATATGACCAAGCCATAACTTTCAATACTCAACAATACTTTTTTAATATTTAATCATTTTTACAAATATTCAACATTTTTACAATAACCAATGAGTAAAAACATTGGTTTCCAAAACAACGATTTTTTATGCCGAACTTTTACACATGCTTATAAAGTTTTTATATAATGTTGTATAATTCATTGCAAATTTCAATCCTTTTGGGTTGATAATTCCGGTCCACAAAGTCTCCATCCGCCAAAAATTTTTAAAATCACATGTCAATATCTGATCAAAAAAATATCGTATAATTTTTAATACTTAAGATATTTTTACAAAAAAAATATTATTTTGACAGTGATCAAAACTTGGAAAACAACTATCACTAATTATTCACACCTGCTTTGAAATATTTTTTATAACGCTGTATACTGTCTTTAAGGATGAAGAATATTTTTGTATATATTGCAAATTGCTTTGGTTTTGAATAATAAAATTATATCATAAAAAAAAATGAAAATTAACATTTACTAATTATTTTTGAACACACAATTACTATGTACAAATCACACAAATGGAGAGGTAAAAATGTGGTGCAGACTTTAACATACTACATTTATAATATTTAATGTTGTGGCAAAAAATAATTATATCTTCGATTAACTATATGTTCATAGGTACTCTTTTTAAAATTTATATGCACCCTACTTCGTAAAACCTTTTTTGGAATCTGTGTGTTTAAAGGTTAAATAGTTATGACCCTAAAGCAATATCTATTTTAATCCTTAGAATTGTATATCTCTTGGAGAATATCTTCTAATTATTTTGAAATTCTGTTTCAGCCAAGAAACCCGAACCTCCCAGCGTTAAGCACTTTCAGTATTTATGTTTCTGGGTTAAAACAGCGGTGTGACAATTTAAAGCCCTCTCGACTCCACCCGTCGCCATGGAAAAAGGCTTAGGGATATATGGGTGCGTTCTGGGGAAAAGCTTACGTGGATGCCGCTTATTTTGCACAGTTTTTCTGCTTTGTCAATACGCAGATGCAGATGCAGATGCTTGCTTTTCCGACCTCTGGCTCCGCTGCAGTTGCACTTTGTTTCGCAAAAGGGTTTTCTATGTTTTCCAACGGCTTTTGTTTGCCGCTTAGCCCACACACCACACACACGGCCATCGAGAGCTTTTAGTTTTGCATTTTAAGCAGTTTGACTTTGCATTTTTCCGTTTGCTGTACTCGCAATACGCAAAATCATTCGGAAACTACACAGAGATATGTGATAGAGTGATCTGACTTTGAGATACCTTTTACTCAATGACCCAAATCGTAATGTTCTCTTATGGAATACCTCTAGAAATACCCTGAAAACATTTCTTTATAATTATTTATTGTATTTAGAGTGATCTGACTTTGGGATACGTTTTTCTGACTGATCTAAATCGCAATAAACTCTTATGGAACACATCCAATAATACCTTAAAAACATTTTTTTATAGTTATTAATTTTATTTTGAGTAACAAATCTTTGAGATACCTTTTGATTTAATCAAAATTATAGAAAATACCTCAAAAACATTTATTTTTAATTATTTATTTTATTTAGAGTGACCTCACTTTGAGATCCCCTTTTTCTGACTGACCTTAAATCGCAACCAATTTATAAAAAACACCTTAAAAACCTTTCTGTAAAATTCTTTATTTAAATATTGTTATTATATCTTAGACTTTTACCTTCTTTTTTTTTAATAAACGTGTCAGAAGCTGCTAAACTCCTATATATACCCTTTCTCATATCAAGTGATGGGTATACAAATACAAATTCTCGTGCATATTTACCGCCTGCATATGTGCACATAAAACAACGAGCATGAAAATAAAGAGGAAAATAAAGGAGCTTTGTGTCCTGCGTCCCAGTATGAAGATTAGAAAACCCAGTCGGGGGGTTGGAAAAATGTAGATCATCAGGGGGCGGTGGAGAGAGTTTTCCAAAAGGAAAGCCACAACAGAGTTCATCGAGTGGCAATTTAAGTTGTAAGCTCTTCAATTAGGTGCAAAACGTTGAATGGGGAATATTATCTCCGGCAAAAGGCTCCACGACTTATGGGTTTTTGAGACTCTTCATTTGCCACACACAAATTGAGGTAGATAACGCTTTCAAGGGGTTTTGTCTTTAAGTTTGTTTTGAAAGCGATTTTTATCAAGAAAATTGGCATTATATATCAAAGGAGGGGCTGTTTCTTAAAGGTTTCTTAGACATGACATAGTAATTTTTCAAGCTTACACAATTTTGTAAAATATTTTTCGGGATTAGAACAAAAGTTGATGATTCAAAAGGCCATAAGACATTTTAAAGCAACAAAAAAATATTCAAGAGGTAATGAAATGAACATAGGGAATAGAGTGACCATTTTATTTTGCCTATAATTTAATTAAAACTAATAATACGAAAGCCATTTCGTAAGACAAAATTCGAAAATATAAAATAACTAAATGGTTTATGTGGCATTTACCACAGGACAAAATCGTTAAACTTCGTGTGCAGCAATCTAAATCTAAGGGGGCACTAAAAGAGCATCGTTCTGAATTTGAATGGTGAATTTGAATATCGAAGTGGCTGAGTTGGCTTAGTTGGCTGGCCATTCTAACCGGATAACCCGGCCAACTCGTTTGACAGTTGTTCGCAGTCATCGAGAGGGGCAATAGCCAAAGCTATTGCAATTTTCCCGCTGCGTCAGATCGATCCTCTGCTTTTAATTGCATTTTGATTTGAGCTAGAGAGTCTGCGACTGGGTGCTCAGCGATATCGAAATCGAATTCGGGACCGGTTTTGGCACAATCGTAATCGAGGCTTCGACGGAGCTCATAAATCGTTCCATCATCAATGGCACATTGACAACGGCAATGTTCGATTTGGCTGCTTTTCTTTTTTTGTTTTATTTTTTTTTTTTTTTTTTACTTTTTTGAACAAAATGTGTGCACAGCCAAGTTGTGAAATTAATGCAATTTACTTACAAAATGTCCCATTAAAAGCGCTTAACCGTCGGGGGAAAAGGAGGAAGGAATTCAGGCATAGACATAAAGCAATATGAGCTTGTCGCACTCCTAGAGTTTGTCTGGATGTCTTGGAAGTGGATGTGGACGTGGATGTGGACGTGGATGTGGATGTGGACGTGAATGTGGATGTGGATGGTGGAAGTGGATGTGTTTGCCTGCATGAGAGTGTAATTTAATGCTGCTGCAGTTTTCCTCCTCCTATTTTCCTTTGCATACACATACTCGTACAACCGACGACCCTGGCAGGCCACAAATTACCCGGCCAAGTCCATGAAGCGCATTTAGCTAAATCGCAGAATTTATGTCTTATAAAAATGCTTGCGTCTCGAAACTGAAACCGAAACCCAAACCAAAACCATATACCACAGACCAAGGTCCCAAAGGCAGCAGAGGGTTAAAGCCAAGTGACATTGCCAGAAAGACGTGGCTAATGTACGGGTCCCAAGTGTAATGGATCGTAAAGAGAAAGGGTCCAACGTACTCCTAAGAATCGAAATATTATTGTGATATATTATTTCATATTTTTTAAAAATATTTAGGGACCTAAAAACTATTTGATTTATAATATATAAGCTTTTTACTATCTAAAACAAGGAAGAACGCTATAGTCGAGTACCTCGACTATCAGATACCCGTTACTCAGCTAAATGGAGATATGCAAGCAGCAAAGCGAGATTAAAATGCGCCACCTACCGGCGTTATACAGATTTAAGCGTTATAGGCGTTAGAGTGGGCGTGGCAAAATTTTTTTTTGATCAATCGATAGGTATTGTCGAGACCAATACATTTCAGTTAAAATTTTTTATCTAGCATAAAAATTGTGGGCGTCACAGGTTTTCGCGGTTTGTGGGCGTTAAAGTAGGCGTGGCAAACTTTTTTTTGTGTCAATCGATAGGTATTGATGAGACCAATACATTTCAGTTAAATTTGTATGTCTAGCATCAAAACTGTGGGCGCCACAGTTTTTCGCGATTTGTGGGCGTTAGGGTGGGCGTGGCATATTCGCGTAATAAACTTGCGCTGCGTACAAGGCTACGGAATCTAAATCTGAAATCCCAATTCTCTATCTTTGATAGTTTCCGAGATATCTGCGTTCATACTTACGATTTTTTGAAGTTTGTGGGCGGTTTATGGGCGTTAGAGTGGGCGTGGCAAACATTTTTTTGGGTCAATCGATAGGTATTGATGAGAACAATACATTTCAGTTAAAATTTTCTATCTAGCATCAAAACTGTAGGAGCCACAGTTTTGGGCGGTTTGTGGGCGTTAGAGTGGGCGTGGCACTCTACTGAAACAAACTTGCGCTGCGCAGGAATCTCAGGAATCTGCGTGCCTAATCCCAGTATTGTAACTCTCATAGTTTCCGAGATCTCAGCGTTCATACGGACAGACGGACAGACGGACAGACGGACAGACGGACAGACGGACAGACGGACAGACGGACAGACGGACAGACGGACAGACGGACAGACGGACATGGCTAGATCGACTCGGCTAGTGATCCTGATCAAGAATATATATACTTTATGGGGTCGGAAACGCTTCCTTCTGCCTGTTACATACTTTCCGACGAATCTAGTATACCCTTTTACTCTACGAGTAACGGGTATAAAAATAAGTATTGTATCTATTTAATATCTCTTAATCTTTTTAGTTTATAAAAATTTAATAGCATCTAAAACTGTTATAAAGTGAAAAAAATATAAGTAGCTTTACCAAATATGGCTTAAAAATTCCTGCATTTGCCCCACTTGGTGCGCTGTAAAAGTGGGCTTAAGAATACATTTTACTATTATTACCTAGAAACTCATAAAGAACCATTCCCTAACACCTCGGCGCAGCTTGAGTTCTCTGGAGAACTGGCCAATCAAGTATCTCAGCTTCGTTAAAATGGCCCAAGCACCCTGCCAGGAGTTGAAGAAGTCTAAATCTGATTTATACCTTTTATTATTATGGTCGGGATCCCTCTACTCCTCATTTCCCCCTGAAATTATGATGAGTTTTGCTGCGTTCAAATGATTTTCCCCGTTCATTTGGCACTGCCGCGTCCCAATTTCAATTTTCCCTCACCATCCACCATTTACCATTTTAGCAGTTCCTAACTGCTGGGGGTACCTTAAAGTTGCACAATCTCTCGAATTATGGCGTCTTAGCGCGTTTTCCTTGGCTTTCCACCCATCGAAATGAGTGCGAGGCAAAAGTTTTCAATTCAATTATCAACGCCCATGGTATTTTTTTTATTTTTCGCTTGGCTTGGGTTTTATTTTTTTTTTTTTGGGAGGGTGGCTCGACTTGGCTCCGATTTTGGGCCTGCAATTTTGCCATTTGCTGTTTCCCAATGCACATTTTTGGCGTAATTTGTTTGCCAAATTGCGTGTTGGCGTCATCGCGTTGATGATCATTGGAGGCATGATCATCGAGGCAGTTGTCACCCATCGGTTGCCAGTTTTGTGGGGGTGTCGATTGCAACAGCAACAACGCAGCCTTAATGCCACCCCGCCCACTCACTTGGCCATAAATAATTTTCCAGGCAAAAGCCAATTTCGCCAGTCACATTCGGTGGGAGAATCGCTTTCCCGCTTTCCCGATTTCCCGCTTTCCCGCTTTTCTGCTTTCCTGCTTTTCTTTTCCGATGGAGTGAATAAAAGAGGGCGTTGAAGTCTGCACTTATGTACATTCGAAAGGAAATTAGTGAGGGAAAATCCGTTGGTTTTTTTACCAACTATATGTCCATAGTTAACACTCCTTAAAGCCATAGATTAAGCTCAGATTTAATTGCAAGTGAAGTGAAGAGTGGGTTGTATCTGACATAAAATGGGTACATTTTTGAGATTAAAATTACACTGATGAGCAATTAAATAGGAAAATTGAATATCTGCCTAATAAGTTCACAATTTTCTATTAAATATTTGAACTAAATACATAAACATAATGTTCCATACAAAACATAATAAATTGCGTGACTAAATTTTATAAAATTTTAACCAAAGTACATATTCACGTTAAATATTTTACGTCATCAAAACCAATCATTTCTTATTAAATTCAAATTTACAAATCTATAAATTAACCAAAATTGTTAAATTAAATATGTTCATATTTAAAGTAAGTAAAAACCGCAGTCCGTAGCATAAAACATTTAAATTGAACATGAAATTCTTAAATTTACTTCGTTTTTTTATCAGTGTTATACAAAATTTATATTAAATATGTAAAATAATTTCCCATCCAATAGCTGGTATTTTCTGTGATTTTTCTATCAAAATAATCACTATTCCCTTGGTAAACTCACATTATTTTAACCAATTCCCTTAGTGGGTTTTATCTCACACAATATGTGTAGATTTTTAAGATAAAATTATATTTTATAAACAAATAATAATTTGTAACGGGCTTAGATTTAATTTGTAAAATTATTTTGTATTCCCATTTAAAAGATAAAATTCTTTTTAATAATGAAAAGTTATTAAAAAAATTTAACAGCCTTAGATTATATTTGTAAAACAATTTTCTATCCAATAGATGGTAATATTGATAATTTTTTATGCAAATAAAAATTGCTGTTCCCTTGCCAAACTCCCTTTATTTCAAACAATATTCAATAAAGCTCTAGACATCATAAGCATAAGCTATCTTCATAGAATATGTTCCGAAAAATTCCTTTGGCATTGTGGAATAAAAAGAAAAAAAATAAGGCAGACCACCCCAAATAGTGGCTGCATTTCGTCAACTATGAGCAAATGCACTCTGGGGCTAAATATAAAAATCAGTTGCCATTCAAGCGGCAAATATTTTGGCAAACCAAATGAGATGAGTGAGCTGAGTTGAGATGAGATGGGATGGGGAAAAGTGTCAACACGTTCGCTGGGATATCATAACAGACTTAGCCGAAAAGCAAGCAGAGTGCTTAAGGACATATAGACACAACCCAACTTGGGTGGAGTTACAGGGCGGAGAAATTGAAAAATAAATAAAATTATGCGTGGCAGCATTTTCGAAGTCATTGGCAAGCGACGAAAATGAGGAGGACAAAAAACAGTCATGCCTCACTTGATTTTCCCCCCTATTTTTACATTGTGCGAATTTGGCTCTGGCAGCCATCCCATTGAAAATTCAAATCACACCAAAATTCCAAAACACACAAATCGCCGTCGAACCAAATAAAACAGCCAGAACGTAAAAATAATAATAAAAATAAAATCAGAACGTGAGGCGGGCCCCACGAAATGAAAGTGAAAACGGGCAACATTTTCTTGTCAACGGGCGAGAAAATTACACAAAGCTGTTTTGGGGGGAAAAAATAAAGAAGGAAAGTCACAAAATTTGTCAGGTCCTTGAAAAAAAAAAGAGAAACAAGGACAATGCCAACAAGCAACTCTTTGTGCAGGCAAAGCAAATTTTCGGTGGATTTTGTAGGGAAAGGAAAACTTGACGATACGGCAAATTTATTTCCATGGTTTATATGCTGATTCAGACCAAATGAAAAATAATCAAAATTATGAGAGTTAACTCCAACCATTAGATGGCAGACATATAATCAGAGTAAAAAGTCAAGCAGTTGGAAAATTTGAGAGCATTAGAGGGAGTTGTAATGATTTTCCCTACTTTACAATGTGAATAATTTTTACACTGATATAAAAAACTGAGTAACAAAAATAAAGACATCCAAGCAGAATTTAATATCCCGTACTTATACAAAATGTATTCAATTCATGATTTTATTTGAAAATATATATATTATGTTACACATATATATTTACTTTAAGGTTTTTTTAATTTAATGAATATTTCCTTCACTTTAAAATCAATGTTAAAAATCCTTAAACTATAATTGTTTAAATTTATCTTTCCATTTTTATTTTCCATTCATTTTATTTTTCAAAACCAGCAATGGATTAAAATCAAAGCGAAAATATTTTAAGCAGTCTATATCATTAATGGCTTAAAATTTTTTTATCCATCCTAAAATGAAACTTATTATTTTAAGAGGAAGCTAAACTTTATTTGTGCTTACAATGATGAGAACTTGTGGCAATTTCAAGTGACTTAGAGCGCTTTTAACAGTTTTTCTCACTATTAAGCTTCATTATGTGTTTTATGACTACGATTCGCTGTAAAGACGCCCTATCTGCGCTATCTGCACTTTCTGAATCCGACTTGGTATTTCTGTATATTCTTTTTATGATTTATGGGAACGTGCTTGGATGGCACATTTCCATTCGCTCACTTTCGGCCACATTGTTCCCCTGGAGAATTCCTCCATTCTGCGGAAGACACAGATACAGTCTGGCGCCTTCTCTGGAGCTCCAATGTGAATACAAGTACTCAAGATCATATCATATCGTATTACTTCCCCCCAGTCTTCAACGAGTTCTTTTTTTTTGTTCTGTTTCTCTTCTGTTTTCTTTTTTTTTGCTTTCTGCTGGCAGTACCTCCCACTTTTCTCTTTTTCTTGTATGGAAAAAATTTAGACATTTTGTAGCCAGTTTATAGATGGTAAGGCAACGGAATCGTCTGGCATCGTCCCCCTTTTTTTCTCCCTCCAACGTACTTGCCCCCACAATTGAGGCCTGTTTGGTTTTCGCCCATAATTTTTGTGCCGTTTTACAACAAACGGGCACATAACTCTCAGACTCGTCGACTTATGAACGGGGTACGTACCAGTCCGGTCCGGGCTTATCTGTCGGCGCCGGGCCTCATCATACCATGGTACCAAACCATACCATACCATACCGTATACCATCCCATACCATACCATACCATCTACCCCTTCCTCTGGGCTACTCTGGGTGCAAAATGATTTTCACATGTTTTCCTTTATTTTCCTTTATCTGTGAGCACGTTGCTGTTTTCGCACTTTTGTTGGCTTGCATGTGTTTTACCACTTTTCGTTTTCCCTGTCGCATTTCCTTAGACCCCCTCCCTCTTTTGGCTTTTAATTAAAATTGCAGCTAAATTATGAACTTTTCTTTTCTCGACCGCCTGCAAATTTCTTTCAAGCGATGGGTCTGGGTCTTTGCCTCGACCCGACTCGGCCGTATATCAAAAAACGGCATTCTCTCTGGCCAAGATGGCTAAGATGTGCAAATTTCACTTGGCCCAGTAATTGAAGTTTTCCCCCTGGAAAAAAAAGAAAAAAGAATCTGGGTGAAAAAAATCGAAAGAAAAGAATACAGAACGCGTAATGGGGCCGCAGCAAATGAACTGTGAAGGAAATTCGCGTAAAAATGCGTTTTATTGTTACCCAATTAAGCCGATCGGCTGCATCGTTGGCCATGCTTGAGTAAATCCCCACACTCACTGAGGTTTTTCAACGATTTTCCAATCCCAGAGGCCAACGAAAATTTATGTGCTACTTTGGCTAATCGGCGGGAGCTTCGAAATATTTTTGTTTCTTTTTTTTTTTCTTCTTTTTTTGGGGGTAGGGGTTCGACGTTTGTTCTTTTCTGTGGTTCCTCTAATTGTCTGCCAATGGAATTTATGCGGGGTCTGTGGAATTTTCGCGGTCCGCTTTTCATCGCCGTCTCGTTTTCGTTCCGCAATATCAACTCAATTACAATGCGTGTCAATGGCAATGATACGACAATAGGACGCCTCCCCGAAGGCCATT
Organism: Drosophila suzukii; assembly: GCF_043229965.1. Classification (NCBI taxonomy): domain Eukaryota; kingdom Metazoa; phylum Arthropoda; class Insecta; order Diptera; family Drosophilidae; genus Drosophila; species Drosophila suzukii. The sequence goes on along the minus strand of NC_092084.1, from coordinate 12,073,180 downwards.
TGGTTGGGGGGGGGGGGGGGGGGGGGGGGTTGGACTGAGAGGACTTCAACTGGCGGACAATATCGTATTATTATTATCATCGTTATCATTAAAAGCGATATGGGTAGACGGGGAGGAAATAAACCTCTTAATAAGATTCATATTGACGCGGGAGAAGAAAATGGAAATAATACTCCTGAGTGTCGGTGGGGAATTCGGAAGTTAAGAAAGAAAGCAAACTGGAAATGCTCTTATTAAGTTTTGGAAGAAGGTAGTCTTCAATTCACTTCAAAAAAATATTAGTAAATATTATAAATAAATTATTTAAAATAACAATACTTTTTTTATGATAGATGATTCTAACCGAAAATTGTAACTTAATAAATTATTCTGGTTTAGTAACTTAAAGTTAATATTTATTATGACAATCGTTGTTTCATCCAGTCATCCAGTCAAATATTCTTTTAGACTACTTAAGGATCTAGTAGGTTAGTAGTTAGTTAGTAGGTTGACTAGATAAATTGATAAATAGAATAGATTATAGGCTTATTTCCAGTGACTCATAGTTAATACTATATATGAAATTTGTTGTTTTAAGGCAATTCCTTTAGTCAAGCCGTGCATAAAATTCCTGGTACCCTTCTGTTCGAAACCCCTTTGACCCACTACGATGCCTTGAAACCCCCCTCCCAAAGAAGTCGAAAAGATGGGCAAAAATAAAATCCATTTAAAATTGTGCTGTAGCAGTGGCGATGATGACAAAATGACATTATGGGTTAAGGCAAGGAAGCTCGAAGCGCAGAGCACATGTCGTGTGCCTGCTGCCTGGATAAGGTCCTTCGATAAGTATTCCGGGCATCATCGCTCCGGCTCGAGATTCATTCGGTCTGTCTGGTTCTTTGGTATGGGTTTGGGTCTGAATCCATTGTTGCTTCTGTTGTTATTATTTGCCAAATAAGCGAACGGCCATCCGCGTTGTCTTCCTGCCACGCCCACCTCCTGAGATTCAGCTCCTTTGTTGTCAGCCTTCAGTGTTCATCCTTATGCCTGCTGCCCTCCACTCTTGTCGCTCGTCGATGATGCAGACATAAGATATGAAAAATATGAGGCAACAGCAATCACAATAGTCGCACCAGTCACCAAAGGCAATCACCAACTACCCATCCCAGATTCCCATGCCTGATGCCCGATGCCCGATGCCAAAATCCCCCTCGACAGGCGCTCATGCGTGGGCAACGGCGGACAATCCCAGTAAATACAGATGAGGGCAAGAGAATATCACTTTAACTTTAAGATTTCTTGGGTGGTTGTCGTTTGTCTTGCAATATAAGCAAATTTTAATTAAAAAGTGAAAAGTAACCAGCTTGTACCTGATTCCTCATTATTGGTAATGAGTTAACTCCTTACCAAATAACTAATTCTTCATTATTGGTAATGAGTTAACTCCTTACCAAAGCTGACTTGACCTTATCTTCTGTTTTGACCGCAACTGTATGACTTATACAAAGAGGACACGTGTGTGTCTGCGTTTGTGTATAAATCACCCTTAATGCCTTTTTACCAAAATAAAAGCGAGTGGGGTATGGGGTCAAAGGAAACTTCGTGGAACGGAGGAGCAACCTCAGTGGTCCCACGAACACCATAAATTGAAGTCAAGTGCTGCCAATTAGTTGCTAAAATTATTTTATGATATTTTCCGACTAATTAAATGAACATTTACGTCGTCCAAGTGGGCGGTCAGTCTGGAAAATCGATAAAGAGCAGCGAAAAAAAAATACGATAAAAAATATATAAATGAAAGTTAGCAGTAAGCCCAGCCCCAACATCACATCCCCTCCCCCAATGTTCTTGGGTTTTCTTCTCTTTTTTTTCATCAATCAAGGATACAACAACAGCACCCATAACAACAACAATAATCAATCATAAGCAAGACAGGGGATAAAGGGAGTAACTCAGCTGCCCCCACACCTGTCCGAAAAATAGAGCACGTAACAGTTTCCCATCATTATTAATTATTTATGAAATTTGCGGAACCCATACCATCTTATTCCATACCCGTCCACCCCACAAAACCTATCCGTCTAACATGGAAAAACGAGGCTAACGGCAGGGACTGCCATTATATGATTAGCTCTCTTTGGACCCAATGCTGATATCCTTGATAATAACAAAATGGGAGCGGGTTAACCTCGTTAGCCAATGACGGTAATTTGGTGAAACTATCGGGGACTAAGGGAGCAAACTGTTTGCCATGGCCATTTGTTGTCACTAAACTAAATTTGGGCTTCAACATTACACTTTTTCAAAGGTAGTCAAAAATGCGGGTTCTGGGGTCTTAGATTGTATTATATCTTATTGATAATTCCTCTTTATAACCAAGGTTTTTTCCCCTTCTCTTTCAGTGTGCCAGTGCAATGGACACGCCCGTCGCTGCCGATTCAACCTGGAGTTATACAAGCTATCTGGCCGGGTTTCGGGAGGTGTGTGCTACAACTGCCAGCACGATACTACCGGAAGATACTGTCACTACTGCCGCGAGGGATATTACCGGGATGCCACTAAGCCGCCAAATCATCGCAAAGTCTGCAAGCGTAAGTTTTGCTTTCTCTCGTCTTCTGCTGATTGAATGTTGAAGAACAAGATTTGGTGGTTAAATTAAGTATCCAGGGGTATTCCAATTTTTAGTGACAGTGGGTGATTTAATAATTTAAACTAAATTATCTTTTCTAAGATTATATATCAGAATTTCTAAAACTAAAATTAAATAAGAGAAGATACTTGTGTATATCATGTAATGGGTATTGCCTGTCCCTATTCCTGTCAATGAACCGTATAGAGAAGTGTCCGACCTGCCAGGGTATTTTCTTTTTCCCCTTGTTTATTGATAATAAGCTGTCATCAATCAGTGGTCCCATAAGCTGTCTGCCAGACAGACAGGCAGACAGACAGATAGACACATGGACAGCTGCGTGGAATAGATGGATGGATGGATGGAGAGTCGCTCTAATGAGGATGACATATACCCCCTCTATTCACAGGTTGCGACTGCCATCCAGTGGGTTCGACGGGCAAGACGTGCAATCACCTAAGTGGCCAGTGTCCCTGCAAGGAGGGCGTCACCGGACTGACCTGCAACCGATGTGCCAGGGGCTACCAGCAGACCCGGTCCCACGTGGCACCCTGCATCAGTGAGTTCAGTTCCAGGGAGAGATCCTCGGGTGCCATGGTTTCTAATCCCGCCGTTTTTTTTTTTACCTTTCCCGTTTTCCCATTACAATTAACAGAAGTGCCCACCAATGCGAATATGATTCAGGCCGAGAGTGCTGGCGGCGGAGGAAGTGGCACAGGTGATTACAAGGACGGCGGTGGTTCGCAGGTCGAGGAGATGAAGAAGTGTAAGTACACTGAGAGAAAACTCCATTGGGTTCGCAGGAAAATATACATTCTTCTTCCACAGACTGCGGCAAGTGCAAGGCGAGTCCCAAGAAGCTCAACCTCAACAAGTTTTGCATGGAAGATTATGGTAAGTTCTTCAAACTACTATTATATTTTTAAGATATGTTTTTGTTAAAGCAAAATATATTACATAAAAAGATACACCAATGAAGTAAATGAAATAATAAAGATTATAAGAATATATTTTTAATTGAATTTTCTATAGTCTTGATTTTTACCTATTTGATACTATCAATAAAGATATATCACATTAAAAACATTTTTTCCTACCTCTCTACTTTACCCACAGCCATTTTGGCCAAGGTTATTGGCCACGATCGCGCCTCCCAGGACATCAGCACGGAAAAGTTCTCCATAGAGCGGCAGAACGAGATCTACAAGTACGAGATCAACATCCAGACGATCTTCAAGCGGAATCCCATGTCGGGCACGACCAGTTCCTTGCTGGGCAGAGGCAATATGATGCTGCTGGTGCCGCGCAAGAGCATCGAGTGCCAGTGTCCCAAAATAAAGCTAAACAAGTGAGTTGACCATGATAATTGATTAACTAGGGGATTTATTACTACATACAGATAATTAGTATTTTTTGTTATTAACTTTCCGTAACAATCAGTAACATTATTATATTTTAAGACATTTGGTATAGAAAGGCAACCAGTAGAGCACCACTTTTAAGCAAGTACAGACATGATCTTGCTTTCAAATCTCTCTGAACTCCTTCTTTAAAAAAGAGTGAGACAGCTTTACACTAACGGGTGGGATAAAATGAATTAGAGAGGGATAACTATATTATATTTAGTCGGATAACATGGATTAGAAAGGGATAACTTTATTCTACCTAGTCGTAAAACACGGATTAGAAAGGTATAACTATACATGTTAACGTAATTATGACAATGTAAGACATGTCTCATTCTGACAGTTATTTACATTCTGACAGCCAAAACAATGTTTACTTTGAGCGGAAAATGGGATTCCGATTTTTGTCAAAAATACGTTTTTTTTTTTAGTGCTTTTTCGCTCGTAGTTTCGCCAAATCAAGGCGTACAGCAAAAAGACCGACTGTTTTGGAAAACTTGCTACATTTGCAAACGATCCCTATTAATTTGAGGAACATTTATTTTTTTACCGATTTTTTCATTTTATATAAGGGGGTAGGTTATCTATTTTGGCGATTCAGATTTTGGTCAAAAATACGCTTTTTTTTGTGGTTTTTCGCTCGTAGTTTCGCCAAATCAGGGCGTACAGCAAAAAGACCTACTGTTTTGGAAAGCTTGCTATATTTGCTAACAATCCCCATTACTTTTAGGAAAATTTATTTTTTGACAAATTTTTTCATTTTTTGTAAGGGGGGCGTCATTTATTTTGGCGATTCAGATTTTGGTCAAAAATACGCTTTTTTTAGTGGTTTTTCTCTCGTAGTTTCGCCAAATCAAGGCGTACAGCAAAAAGATCGACTGTTTTGGAAAGCTTGCTACATTTGCTAACGATCCCTATCACTTTAAGGAACATTTATTTTTTTACAAAATTTTTCACTTTTTGTAAGGGGGTAGGTCATCTATTTTGGCGATTCAGATTTTGGTCAAAAATACGCTTTTTTTAGTGGTTTTTCGCTCGTAGATTAGCCAATTCAAGGCGTACAGCAAAAAGACCGACTGTTTTGGAAAACTTGCTACATTTGCTAACGATCCCTATAACTTTAAGGAACATTTATTTTTTGACAAAATTTTTCATTTTTTGTAGGGGGGTGCATCGTCTTTTTTTGCAAAAAATGTGAAAAGTTAAAAACTTTCAAGGTTGAATACCAATGGATTGAAAATTAAGCATCGAGCTCGACGAGGTATCACATTCCTCATTTTGACTATTACTTGCATTATGAGAGCCAAAACACAGAAATTTTTGGGCGGTAAATGGGACTTCGATTTTTCAAAATAGTTTTATACCAATTTTCATATTTTGTTCTCAAATTTTCTGGGTATATCCATGTGTTAAAACCCAACTATCCCACCTTCTTCTCTCCCCCAGATCGTATCTCATCCTCGGACGCGACTCGGAGGCGGCGCCCGGCTACTTGGCCATCGGACCCAGCTCGGTGGTCCTCGAGTGGAAGGACGAGTGGTCGCTCCGCATGAAGCGGTTCCAGCGGCGGGCCCGCAAATGCAGTTGAATCGAACCGGAAACGGAATATGTCAGAGCGGATTTCAATTTCACACACTTGGCTAGGTATCGGTTTTTGTATAAATTGTACAGTTTACTCAAGTTTCTGACCTTCTTCGGCATCATGCTATAAATTAATTGAATCGGAGCAACACAAATACCCCCCCCCCATCAGCAATTCCCAACCGGAAGTAACCCATCTATATTATCTCAATTCCTTCCTAGAATATCCTCTTCCGGGGCGGTCTCTAGTCTATAAAGCGCTTTACACACCATCAGCGAACCAGCAAACACACAACGTATACATAATACCCATAATACCCCCCCTTTATGAAACACCAAATGCTAATTACAGTTACGTGCCAATGGGTGGGCGTGGCCGCGTGTGTCCATAACGGTTGTGCTGGCCATAAAAAACGGTTATAAATTGAAAATAAGTGCGAAAAAGAGCCGAAACATCGAGGGAAAACGTCGCGTGTCGCGATTCTAGAAAGGCAAACAAGCGCATGTTTTGGGGAAAATGGTCAAACGGACAAACAGGCCACGTCGTCACATGAGTGCAGTCATAAACCAAAAACACGGGCCTTGACCGGATGGCAGCCATCCACACTTTGCCAATAGTAGGGGCACTCTACAAAAATCGAGCTCAAAATAGTATTATTAATATCATGTTACGCAAAAAATATTTTTTCAATTTTTCATATTTTCAGTATTTTTTCCGAATTTTTTTAATGATTAAAATTTCTAAAATATCGCTTAATATTTTTTGTTAGGTCTTAGATATGCATTTTATTTTCATATCCATACTTTTGCTAATAGCAGGCGCACTCTGCGGAAATCGAGCTCAAAATAATGTTAATACTATCATATTTCCCAAAAAAATACATTTTCAATTTGAACGATTTTTAGTATTTTTTTGAAATTTTCAATTTCGAAACATGTAAACTTGTCTTTTTTCGTATTTTCCTGAATTTCCTTTAAAAAAAACTTGTTGTAATCTACAATCAACATCACATTATTTAAATTTTTAAAATACATCAATAGATTTTCTTTTGTATGTTAGATACGCATATAATTTTCAAATCCAAACTTTTGCCAATATTGGGGGCACTTTGCGGAAATCGACCTCTAATTAGTAATATTATTATCAAAATCTTCAGAAAATATCTTTTTAGTTTCCCAAATTTTAAGCCTTTTTTTTTAGTAATTTTCCTTTCCAAAAACCTTGTTGCAATCTAAAAACCATTTTAAAATATTTAAATATCTTAAGTACATTTAAAGATTTTCCTTTGTGTCTTAGATATGCCTTTCAGATCAATAAAAAGTAAAGCTCTTATCGATTCATTAAAGAAACCTGATATTTGAATGGACTCAAAAAATGTAACAAATAGATTAATTTTGAAACTAATCACTGGAAATCAAATCAAAATCTTTTACAAAGCCAAACTTAAAAGCGAAAATTAGTGTTCATTGTCTAACTCATTCAATGTCGTTATTAATTTGTATTAAAATTAGTCATTATTGTCTGTCTTTGTTTGTTTACTTCATTAAGAGGTTTTAAAACAAATAACCTATATAACAGGGCAGCTTTGAATATCCCTGAAAATTTTAAACAAATATTGATTCAATTTTAAATATTTACCAAAATTTGGTTTGAATATTTGTTATTTGCTGGTCTAACAATTTGCACTACTTTATTTGATCTAGTTTATTATACTCTTGCGGGAGGTGTTTGAATTTTATTTATTTGTTTGTATCACACATTGAAAAAATATTTTTAAATATTTAAACTTTATTTTCTTGCTAAAAAAAAGTAAAGTAATATTTTTTTAAGTTCTCCCAAAGCATTTAAGGTGTCAAAGTGACTGTTTTTTTATTTATAACTGCTTTTCCCGTACTTTTGTCGACCAGAAAAACATTTCTCAAGAATTTATGCAAACAGTTTTTGCAGATAATTATGCACATGTTTATTGACAATCTGCTAGTTGATTTTTCACGCGCTTTTGCATACCAATTTGTTTGATGGATGCATCAATAAAAAAGAAATAAAATCAAGCAGGGCAGCAGCGGCGGCGGCAAAACAGGCATTTAAAATGCATTTATTTGAATTTAATTTTCAATTTGAATTATGCATGCAAATTGTGAGCGCATCGATTCCCAGCCAGAGTGTCTGAAATCGAAATCGAAGGCGTTAAAAGTGAATATAAAGGTGTTGAGGGCTCGGGGGAACTGGTTGTAACTTGTTTTCGGAGCATGTGTAGGCCAGGCAACACTTGAAACCCATCCCGACCAGCTTCTCCGAACAGTGAACTTGACTTAAGGTGGATTTTTAGAATTTACTAAAGCCATATATATTAAAATTACACACAAAATATCCTACTTTTCCAGTGAATTTGTATCTTTTATTATAAAAAATTCCAAATTGAAATTCTTTTTTGGTAATCACAATTTTCTTCTTTAATGGGCTTTTACTGTTTTGCTCGATAACCATCAGAGGCAAACAAAACCATCAAAAAAGCAGACAACCTGAAACACGTAACACAAATTAAACAGCAGCAACAAACAGAGAAATTGGTTTTAAATAAGAATTTTTCAATCAAAACTACCAAGTTTTCTTCATTAATAAATCAAAGTAGATGTGTTAAAATTCAATTTAAAATTAGTATATAAAAATTATACAAAATGTGGTATTCTAAACATAGATTTCTGTATGTGTACATTGGAAATGAACTTCGTGGGCCGCACCAAGTGATATCCGTGCCCCCCCAAAAAGCCGGCGATTGCAGTTACATTTTTTCGATGTTGCTGCGGATTAAACATGTTTCGGGCTCAAAAATGTAACATGATATATGACAGCCAAGTGTCGAACTTGATAAATGTTTTAATGAATTTATTTTCGTGTTTATGTGCTGGCTGCCATCCGGCAACGAGTGACTGAATCGAGATCTTTGGCTGACTTTCGGTTCGTTTTTATTTTTTTTTTTGGTTTCGATGGCTGCCACGACACCTACTCTCTGGGTCTTTTGTGGATGTCTGATTCTGATGTGCTGCGCTGTCTGCCCCATCCATAAATACACTCAGATATTCACATATACCCATGCCCATTCACAAGTTATTCAGGTCCGACCGTGACCATGATGTATGATAAATCAAAATGGGGGCAACATATGCAGGGACAGTCCGGAGTTGGACAGTTAACATGCTGCGGCATTTAAGCCGAGATTTGTGTTCGCATTCGCTCTCCGCCCAGGGACGGCATAATTAGCTCTGGCTCTTGAAATGGATGTGGATATGTGGATATGTGGATCTGGATCTGGATCCGTATCTGTTTCTGTTTCTGTTTCTGGCCAACGCGGCGTATGAGTCACGAGCACACGTGTGCCCACTGAAAAACGCAGGGACATTCGGCTGGGAAGCGTGTCCTGGAGCAAAATAAATGCAAAATTGTCAACTTTTAACAGTATTCATTTGTGCACATTTTAATGCAGGCTGCTGCCCTGCCAAAGGGATGATATCAGCTACTCAAAAGACTTGGCATTCAAAAGTAATTGCATTTTTATATGATTCAAAGATTTTCGAATACCGTTTGGTATTTTTATCCTTCAAAAGATTCGAGTTTATACATATTTTTTATAGCAACAAATTAAATAAATGTTTCTGTTAGGTGACAATATATTAAATTCTTTTAATTTTTTAAGTTATTTTCAAGTACGTAATACAATAATTCTTTTGACTTATCAATGGTTAGGAATAACATAAACTATTAAATTTCATTTTATCATGTTTAAAAATCTTTCAAATACTTCTTGGTATTTTTTTTTATCTTCTAACTAATTTAAATCTTTAAATTATCCACTGAAAATATTTGTAATAAATATTTTGATTACATGCCAAATTCTCTTAAAAAGTTATTTTTAACTATTCAAAAAACTAGGAGTTCCAAATAAAATTATATTTTATCTTGTTAAAAATCTTTTCATATACTATTTGGTATTTTTACCCTCGAACATATTTAAACTTATAGATTCTCCACTGAAAATAAATGTAATCAATATTTTTATGAGGTTTAAAAAATCCTAAATTCTCTTAAAAAGTTAATTTCAACTATGTAGAAATTCTTTCTTAATATTTACTATTCAAAAGACTTGGAGTTCCAAATAAAATTATGTTTTATCATGTCTAAAATCTTTCAAATTCTGATTGGTATTTTTATGATTTTCCATTTTTAAATCCATAAATTCTTGACTAACAGCCAGTAAAAGAAATTTTTCTAACGACTATATGATATTTCAAAAAATAATTTCCAACCATGGAATAATTCTCTTGACCCTTCAGCAGATAAGGATATTTTAAGCGCGATTATACACCATTGTTTCCAATTTTCGATCTTATTAGGGCTGAGTCCCAACCCCTTTTCACCTGAAACCTCCGAAAATAACGTTAAATAAATGCTGACAAATACAGCAAAAAAGAAAAATACAAAAAAAATGGTAAATGAAATGAGAAATTCAATTGTGGCCTCGGTCTCGTCGACTGTGGCCGGCTTCATGCCTTCATGCATATTTAAATGAGATTTTGCGTTAACTGAATTTTTTCACCGACATACTCCAGCTGCGTGGGCGGGGGGCGTGGCCAGTGGGCGTGTGGCCCTGAAAAAAAAAACATATTAATTTATATAATGTACGTGTACGCACAGAGATATAAAACATTTATATAGATTTAAATAAATTGGGTTCTTCTCATTTCGTATTTTTCAGTTCTTTATTTTTTTTTTTGCAATTTTTGTCGTTCATTTAACGCACCAGGGGGGCGGTGGGCGGTGGGCGTGGCAGCGGGCGTGTTGTCGCATATGTATTTTAAATAGGATGCAGGCCCCATTAGCATATAAATTGACGCAGCGGCAGTTGAGTGGATAAAAACGAAAAAACTCTTAACCAAGAGGCTTTACAAAAAAAAATGAAAAAAAGGGTTTATGGCTCGTAACTGTTAACTAGCATTTGGTCAAAAGTAAAAAAATATGCAAAAATTAATTGAAATGCCCACCAAACATCACACACACACACGAAAACACTAACACAAACAGCCCCAAGCTGACAAATTGACTTCCGTTTCCGCTAATTCAAAACAAGAACAAACAAAACAAAAAATTGAAATTTCTTCGAAAGAATGAGCAAGTACTTAAAGAGAAAGATGCAAACATAACCAAATTAGTCATTAGTTGATATGTCAAGCCGTTTATTTATTTACACCTTTTTTTCCTAAATCTAATTATAAACGAATACGGAATATATTTATAAACGAAACGCGAGGAGATCCAAGATGTATTTATATGTTATAGGAGATCACCTCCCACTTTTGGTTTTCGAATGCATTAAGCATGGCCTACTAATCACATATCCTTCAGCCACACACACAAAAGTAAACACGATTAGTTATTAAATAATGTTTTTTTTTTGTCAGACTAATATGAGTATCATGCGTGTGTGTCCAGAACGAATTATTCATATGGTAAGCCTAAAAAAAAAACACAAAGGAATACATAAAGCGCATACATACATATAAAACATAAATATACCTAATCAAAAATGAAGAAAAAACAAAAAAAAAACGTAAGGAAATGCAAAAAGAAAACAATTTTTTTCTTAGATTTTTTGTAAATACTCAAAAAGCAGATCAGATAGAACTATATATATATAGAAACACATTGATTACGATTTCGATTATTGCTAATTATTATGTTGAATCATAAATTGCACACTCACACACCCACACACCCACACACCCACTCACACACACACACACACACACGAAAAGCAAGAGAAATTCACATTGTCTGATATTAAAGTATTGTAGTTGGTACTTATATAATACATATATATATATATATATATAAATAAATATTAAAATATGATTAATCATAATACATAAAGTATGCAATTTTTGTGGCAAAAGAAAAAAATATATCAAAGACAAGCAGATGGAGGAAAATCCAAGTTATATATATATATATCATTTATGTGTACTTGAAAAAGTAAAAAACCGAAAACAAAGCAAAAAGAGCATGAAAGTTTAATCGAATTAAGTGGACAAATTGCTAATAATAATAATAAAACTAATAACGAAATCAAGCCAATGATTGTGTTTTGTTTTAGGGATTAAGGGGGAAGTTTTTAGTGGGGGATTATGAAAAAGGTAAGAAATGTGGTTTGAAAAAATATAGATATTTTAATGGGTAAGTCTAAAATTAATTGGTACTCCCCATATTATTTTATTTAATAAAGAAGTTATCTCAATATATTATTAAATAAAATAAAATAATAGAAGATACTATCGATTTCGTTTAATAATATGATATTATTTATTATTATATATAAGATATAATTTTTGGTTTATAGGAAAAGGTTCCTTAGCGCACATCAAAATATTGAATAATTTACTAAAAACTCAAGTAATCCTCGTATTTGTAATATAATAATATATTATTTATTATTGGTTTATAGGAAAAGGTTCCTCAACCCACATAATACTGAATAATTTACAAAAAATCAGTGGAGCCATGAGGTTAATGGAATCACAGGAAACTCATCAGGGAGGTGTCGTGCCCAAAATGCCTCCCTTTTCAAGGCAATAAAGTCGTCTCTTCCCGTTTCTTTTTTCGTTCTGGGGGAATCCCATCTGGAGCTTCTGCTCTAGGCACTTATTAGGATGGTCCCTAACCAATCGGGGGACTTTCCTATTGATTTTGCATTTGCATAAGCAGTTTATTGTGCCAGAAACACACAAAAATACACAGCCTTATTTTCCATTTTGCCCGGAAAAGTCCTAACCAAATAGTGCTGCATACTTTTTAGCACTCGGCACTTGTGTCCTTGGCCGGGGGAAAATTAATTTAAAGCGCAATTTAAGTAAAATTTCCGCCCGGGGGCCGTTTCTTAGTTTTATTCGAGCTCAGGTCCTTCGTCCTGCGGGCGGCAAGTGAAACTAATACGCATATTTATCAAATTTCACGGCTCCGGGGTGGCTGCTCCTGACTCCTGATACCGCCTCTGTTTCCGTTGCATCTGAAGTCGTGCCTAAATGTACATCCACTGTTCGCCGGGCTGCCCGGAAAATGCCCTGCAGCGCTTCCAGTTTTCCAAAGACCAGGACCTCCTCATCCTGCAGCAGGACTTCGATGGTAGATGGAAGTAGATGGGCGATGGTGGTGCCAAGTCGACCGCAATGCAAAGCCAAGGACCAAGTTTTTTGGTCTGGCAAACTTGACAAAGAAATAAAATGCTCAGAAATGTAAGTGGCGCAGCACGTCTGCGGAGTTTGCTCGACCAGGGAGATACCCTGGGATCACGTAGCTTGGAAAATAAGTGCCTGTCATCGGAAGGATATTCAATTTCCTTGGGTGAGCCTAGAAATTAGCTATTGGTAGTCGCAATGATACTCTTATTTTTAAGAAAATCAAATCGAAATATTTTACAAACATTAATAGAGGATTACCTATTTAATAACTTACGTACATTCGTTTTTAAAAGTTTCGTGTCAAAGAAAAAATTATCTTTTTTATTTACTTATTTTATTTATTTAGTAAATGTATTCTATTTTAAAATCAAATTTATTATATTTAGTAAATTTAATATATTTAAAAAACCATTTTCTTTATGAGTAGATAATTTGTCAAAGAGAATACTTATTTGAGTGTACCTATGTACAAACATGGTATCGAATCCTATACCTCAAAAAATATATATTTAATTTTTAAAACAAGAAGGGAAGACATCTTTGGAAATCTTTGATATTAATATTAATCAATAATGTGGTTTTTAAGAGCTTTCTATATATAATTTATTATCTGTAATTTTAGTTATATGTACATTTTAAAAGCACGTATAATAATAATAATATAATTATAGGTATATATAATTATATAATATATATATATATAGGTAAGTTTTGGTACCATTACATTATTAACAGGTATATAAAATAATTTATAGCTAGGTAATAGGGAATTGTCGAAATATGTTTATGGTTGCAATTGTTTATGTTTTTATATCAGATTCATTTGACTTTTCAACTCAGGATTACTAAATAATTGTAAATGTTTTTAAAGCCAACAAAATAAACGTTTTTCTCCACACACCTTTCCATTTCTCTAAGATATCTGACGATTCATTCCGGATTCTGAATAATTGAGTGAAAGGGACAGGGTCAGTCGGGCAGGAGGAATCATAATCCGAGCATTTGCAATCAATACTCCACCCTGCGGAAAGGTATCATGCCTAACAGGAAAAAAAACCGCTAAAACTTCGTTGGGTGGTGGGTGAAGAAGGTGGGTGTTCGATGGATGGTCCGTGGGTCCATGGTCCATAGGCCGGTTGGGTCTGGTTGTCCTGGCAATGGCAATATGCAGGGATAAAGCGGCGTCTGTCTGTGGCAGACAGCCCCCTTTCAAACCCCCAAAAACCACCCACAACCACCTAAAAAACACCCACTCCCTTACGCGCCTGCACGCTTCATAAGCGCAACGAATGAATTTTAATTTGATTAAAGTGAAAAATTGAAAAATGCTTCTTGGCAAAGCTTTTTTCGGGACTACATTAAACGTGCTCGTTTTTAGTAGAGGAGGAATGGGTACTATGAAGGCCTTTCAAAAGGAACCCAAATTCGCCACCCTGCGGAAAGATATACGGGGATTAGTTGGCCAATCAGCGGAGGCAGGCAACTGGGATTTTGTGGCCTGCTGCACAAGCTCATCATACGGCGTTGCCATGGCTAGAAATGCCAAATGCCAAATGCCGATTGACGACGACGACAGTATTTTCCACCAAGATATCCCTGAAAGATGGGCTCTAGCCGGGAATGAGGGTGAAACTTAGGCCGCATTAAACCTTTTTCCCCAATATTGTTGTTTTTGTTACACCATCAACCCACAGCAGAAACCCTTGAAAATGCTCAAAGACTTTGCCATTCCCCCATTGGAAATGCTTAGCCCGGCTAAGAAGCATTTTTGCCCTGGTCGTCTGCTGGAATTACGCCGCTTGGGTCTCGAGTGCCGCCACTTGCTGTTGCAGCAAATATAACGCAAAAGTTGACACAGCACCAACACACTTGGAAAAACTTTCAGTTTCACCCCAAGTTCTGGAAACATTTATGCCCCATAAGTGGTTAAAATTCTGAATAAGTTGTATTCATTGGTAATTTTATGGGAGTTCTTATTTGGCTCTGCTTAGGTATTTGGTTAAGTTATGGAAGTCGAGTGAAACACTTCCAGAAAATATGTTTCTTTGGGGATTGCCATTAAGAAATATATTTATCATATTTTTATAAAACTTATTTCGTATAAAAAGTATTTAAAAATATTTTGGAAGGCGAGAAAATGGCTTTTATCTTGTAGATATATCTAGAAAAATTGGTTAGAGACATTAAGAACATGTATCTTAGAGATTGCACTTCAGAAATGTGTTCTAAAAAACTCTTTAAACAAAAAAATGCAGTGAAATATTATTAAATGTTGTAGAAATGCTAGTAAATGCTAAATTTGTGTCTATTTTATATAGATATTCAAGAAAATATTTTTTAATTAGGAGATATATTCACTATTCTTTTAAAAAGTAATTTCGACAAATGCTTAATTTCTGTCCATTTAAGATGAGTATATGTTTTCTATATTTGAATCAATATATTTTTAAAAAATAGGGATTGTAATAAAAAATAACTACACTTCTTTAAAATTATTTTTTTGCAGGAAATTAATTTTTAAACAATTTAAAAATATGAAGAAACAGTGTTTTTTGTTTCGTAGAAAGAAATCTAAAATCTTTTCTATGGTAATTGGTTAATTATTGTATATTTACGATCATTTTGGGCCATTATTATAATTTGTCCAATAATGTTGGAACATAAAATTCCATAAAAAATGCAGAGGATTGAAAGATGTTAGCCAAATCTTCTGACAGACACCCTCTTCGGATTAAGTTCGCTCCTGGCTGAAGACAGACCGAACTGCTGCTTCATAGTTGCAAATTGCTGGGGGCCACAGAGACGCCAGTCGAGTGAAACAGAGTTTTTCACTGAACCCTAAACGTGTTCGGGGTTGGAGGTGAAAGTGGAGAGGGGGTTCGAGATGGAGATTGAAGTTGAAGCTGGAGAAAGTGGGGATTGCGGTGCGGAGAACCAGCACTGATGGCATTCACATGGGGCGCATTGTGAAGTGCAAAAAAGGCGTATTTTACAAGATTTTTATTACATATAAATGCGAAAAGTATTAAAAAAGTAAACTTTTTATAGACTTTTCATTCTCTGTGTTTTCGCAAGGGCAGGGGAATGGGGATTGGGGCTAAGTGCGGAACGAAAAAGAAGTTGTACCACGCTTTTTGTCTGGGCGTCATGATGCGTGTTAAGGGAATACACACACCCATGGCCATATCCACATATCCACATGCCCGCACACTCGCAACTCCGTGTGGCATAGGCCAAACACACACTCACACAACCATGCGCCAGGGAAATGCTTTCACTTGGCTACAAGGAGCCCAAGGATAAATGCACTACGCCCAGTTGGAAAGATCAATTGAAACTGTACTCGGATGCGGCATTTAACTTTAAATATATCCAACTATAAAAGAAAAAAAAGGAAAAGTTCACATAACATTAACTCACATTTAAAAAAACCTTATAGTTTAGCTACTATTAAAGATGATTTATCAAGAATATGGTATTTTTTAACACTCCGAATTGAATATTAAATATAAAAGAAGTGGTACGTACTTGTGGATAAAGTATCTGTTGAGTATTAAATATATAATGTATCTTTTATTAAATGTTATTCATTAAGAACATGAAATTCTTCCGGGTTCCGTATAAAAAACTATATTAACCCACCCATACTTTTTAATATTAAACATAAAGCTGATCTGTTACAACATTTTATTTATTACAAATGTAAAATTAGATATCTATTAAATTAACTAACCCACGCTCTTTAAATATTATATATTTTATGGCTATATTATTACATTTCATTTACTGCAAATAGTACATTATTTTGGGTTCTTTATTAAATAGGTACGTACAAAATGAACTATCAGAAATATAAAACTACTTTGGCTTCTGAATTAAATATTAAATAAAGTAACCTAGTCGTATATAATTTAAAATATATAAATATAAAATTAAAGGTAATCTTCCAGCAAGTCTTTTCCCTTAAGTATGTAACACTTACTCAGGTAATTGAATACGAAGGGCTCCATATTCTAGCATACTTTTGGGCAGGCATTTTTCTAGAAATTCTAGTTCTGGAATTATGTATGCTCCCCCCAATTTTCCATCTCAAAAGACCACATGTTTTTTGAATTAACAGATTTCTGCTGCATTGCAGGTCAAAACTCTGCCACGACAGCCGAATTTCGACCGCAAATCTTCTCAGGCTTTTCCTCTACGCCTCAGGGTTTTCCTCATTTCACTCCTTCCCCTAGGTTTTTCCTATTTTTCCACTTGCTGTTGCCGTTCCTGTTTTTGCAAGGACTTTGAAGGGGGATTTCGGATGGGATGTGGATGTGGATGTGGATGGGATGTCGATGTGGAGTTGCTGGCGTTGTAACTGTTGTTCAAAATGTTTTCCAGCGGCCGGGAGTTGTTGGGTTTTTTGTTACCGCCGACTTTTCATATTTTTCTTAACAATTCGCTCGCCACCTCCGCACTTTTCCGCCCGGCCACGCCCTTCTCAGCCCCGCCCCCTTTCTCTGCCAGTCAGAACACTTTTAAATTTTATTTTATTACTATAACAAGACATAAGTAGGCATAATGGGGCCCTATAAAATATTTAAAAGGAAATTGGCATAGAAGTTTCTCTGCAGCCGGTTGGCAAGATTTTTGGGGGCAAGGGTGAGGGTAAGGGCATGGTTATGGCTACGGTTACATTTACGGCTGCGTTTCCGGGTCCCAAGTACCTCTGCCCCATTCAGGCGGGCACTTCGAGGATCCCGAGGATGCTGCCACCTCGAGGACCTGGCAAACGCGTGCTGGGCGATTACCGGTGCTCCTCATTGAGAGTTACTTAAGGTTAATGCACTCCAAAATGGGATTTTCCGGGGGGAAAGTGGATGCCAACCACACACGGGGAAATTCTCTTTTAAGTTTAGTTAAACTTTTTATAGTGTTGATTGGCGATTCAGATTTTAGTAAAAAATACGCTTTTTTAGTGGATTTTCGCTCGTAGTTTCGCCAAATCAAGGCGTACGGCAAAAAGACCGACTGTTTTGGAAAGCTTGCTACATTTGCTAACGATCCCTATCACTTTAAAGAACATTTATTTTTTGACAAAATTCTTCATTTTTTGTAAGGGGGTAGGTCATCTATTTTGGCGATTCAGATTTTGGTCAAAAATACGTTTTTTTTTGTGTTTTTTTGCTCGTAGTTTCGCCAAATCAAGGCGTACAGCAAAAAGACCGACTGTTTTGGAAAGCTTGCTACATTTGCTAACGATCCCTATCACTTTAAAGAACATTTATTTTTTGACAAAATTTTTCATTTTTTGTAAGGGTCATCTATTTTGGCGATTCAGATTTTGGTCGAAAATACGCTTTTTATAGTGGTTTTTCGCTCGTAGATTAGCCAAATCAAGGCGTACTGCAAAAAGACCGACTGTTTTGGAAAGCTTGCTACATTTGCTAACGATCCCTATCACTTTGAAGAACATTTATTTTTTGACAAAATTTTTCATTTTTTGTAAGGGGGTAGATCATCTATTTTGGCGATTCAGATTTTGGTCAAAAATTCGCCTTTTTTAGTGGTTTTTTGCTCGTAGATTAGTCAAATCAAGGCGTACAGCAAAAAGACCGACTGTTTTGGAAAGCTTGCTATATTAGCTAACGATCCTTATCACTTTAAAGAACATTTATTTTTTGACAAAATTGTTCATTTTTTGTAAGGGGGTAGGTCATCTACTTTGGCGATTCACATTTTGGTCAAAAATACGCCTTTTTTAGTGGTTTTTTGCTCGTAGATTAGCCAAATCAAGGCGTACAGCAAAAAGACCGACTGTTTTGGAAAGCTTGCTACATTTGCTAACGATCCCTATCACTTTAAAGAACATTTATTTTTTGACAAAATTTTTCATTTTTTGTAAGGGGGTAGGTCATCTATTTTGGCGATTCAGATTTTGGTCAAAAATTCGCTTTTTTTTAGTGGTTTTTGGCTCGTAGTTTCGCCAAATCAAGGCGTACAGCAAAAAGACCGACTGTTTTGGAAAGCTTGCTATATTAGCTAACGATCCCTATCACTTTAAAGAACATTTATTTTTTGACAAAATTTTTCATTTTTTGTAAGGGGGTAGCTCATCTATTTTGGCGATTCAGATTTTGGTCAAAAATTCGCTTTTTTTAGTGGTTTTTTGCTCGTAGATTAGTCAAATCAAGGCGTACAGCAAAAAGACCGACTGTTTTGGAAAGCTTGCTACATTTGCTAACGATCCCTATCACTTTAAAGAACATTTATTTTTTGACAAAATTTTTCATTTTTTGTGAGGGGGTAGGTCATCTATTTTGGCGATTCAGATTTTGGTCAAAAATACGCTTTTTTTAGTGGTTTTTCGCTAGTAGATTAGCCAAATCAAGGCGTACAGCAAAAGGACCGACTGTTTTGGAAAGCTTGCTACATTTGCTAACGATCCCTATCACTTTGAAGAAAATTTATTTTTTGACAAAATTTTTCATTTTTTGTAAGGGGGTAGGTCATCTATATTGGCGATTCAGATTTTGGTCAAAAAACCGTTTTTTTTAGTGGTTTTTCGCTCGTAGATTAGCCAAATCAAGGCGTGCAGCAAAAAGACCGACTGCTTTGGATAACCACCAGCAACCTGGTAACTTTTTGGCACTCGCAACGTGTTTCGGCCAATTTGCCACGCCCCCTTTTCCGCGTTTTATACCCCTTACTCCCCCCCCCCCCCCCCACGCTGTCAATCATTTTCACAAACGATTTGTCAGCCAATGCCGCGATGCAAATAAGCCGAGACACCCCCCCAAACAATTTAGAGACTTTTTTGTCAGCTCTGAATCATCGTGATTTTTTACAACTTTTCATTTTTGCGCTTGAGCTGCTTTAACTGCCGAAATTGTCGCCCCAAGCTGAACAGGATTAGATGGATTCCGGATGCAGGATTCGCGATTTGGAAGCATATGTGCCGTTAAAAATCCGATGGGCGGCGGTGGGGCAACTATTCAAATGAGAAGCTCACATCAAATGGCTTGGAAAATATGGCATCTTGTGTGTTGGCTTTTATTGGTACCCCCCTTTAAATTTTCCCACCCCCAAGGCGTTTTTTCAGCACCCTTAGACGGGAGTAGATGATGTCCCAGTCGAGATAGGCGCCCACAATGTAGCGGGGATTCTGCTCGGAATCGTCGTATCCAGTTCGCCCATGGAGCAGCCGGATGTTGTTGAAGGTCAGGACGTCGCCGGGTCGGGTCTTGAAGGCGTGGCTGTCGGCGATCGCCAGGCGGACGAAGCGGGCGTAGGACTCGTACCAGGGGAGGACCTCCGCCAGGGGCACGTTGAAGTGGCTGTCCCGCTGCGGAACGCTGTGGTTCACCCGCGTGTACCGCCCCTCGGCGTCCAGGCTGTGGGTGGATGAAAAAGAGGATAGTCAATCGAGGATGGAAAACTTTGGGGTAACTAAGATGAAGTAATACCCATATGAACTTCGTTTTAGGTTGCTTTTATTGACAGACAAATATTTTTGGATGATATTTGGTTGGAACTCGTACGTACTAAATCAATACCAATACCAATTTCTGTGTCAATTGGAGCCAAAACAAATTTCAAAGTTAATATGTTATGTTATTCAAGATGGCAAAAATATAAACCATTAGTTAATTAAAGTCAAGTAGCTCATTAAAAAAAGGTTGGTTCAATATATATATATATATAACTTCTAAAATGGAGTTCTATTATTATTTCTGAGTTGTAGATCTAGCAGAAATGTATTTGGGGGACTCACCATATGACCGGTGCCCGCCAGATGTTGTGGAACTCCCTTCCGTCCTCGCTGCCGATGTCGTTCCAGTCGACGACCACGCGGCACAGGCGCTCGAAGTCCTCGGGATGATCGCGTCGCAGGATGTCGGCGATGTGGAAGCCATCCACCAGCATGTTGCTGCCCCCCGGTGAATCCGTCTGAACGACGCAGTGCAGGATGTTGACACTCGGTTTGTACTCGTAGTAGGGCAGATCCGTGTGCAGGGGCAGGGGCAGCGAGAGGTAGGCAAAGTTCTGGGCACCCGGCTTGGCCTGCACCACGAACTCCTCACCGTAGGTGGTGCGCCGGATGAAGCCCACCCGCTCGGCCAGGCGGCGCACCACTCCCTCATCCAGTGGGGCATTCCGCAGCAGGGCCACTCCATAAACAGCCAGGGCTTGGAGCCACTGCATCAGCACGGAGTCCTGGGACATCACCTCCTCGTAGCTAAAGTGCCGGGCAATCTCCTGGAACTCAGCACCCGACCAGTGTTTCGTCGCGGGTCTGTAGAATTCGCGCAGGTAGTCCTTTTGTCTCTCTTTTTGGAAACTGCGTTCTTTTAGCCAGTCCAGGGAAAAGCTGCTCTCGTGGGAGTCACTCCACTTCACCTTCACCTCCTTGGTAACCTCATTTGCCTCTAAAGTCACAGGTCGTATCCGGGTATCGAAGTTATCCCAGTCCAACTTACGCGATTTGGAGCTGCCATGGAAGCAGTCTTCGCACAAACAATTGTCACGCAGCCAAACACCGGGAAAAGTCAGGGGTTTACGATCATTCTCTTCCAGAACTTCTATATTAGTTTCATTTACAATCCTCACACTGATTTGGCGGCTAAAGGTCTTCAGTTGTCCCGCGGAACGACTTAAAAATCTCTGCACCCACATTTTGGAATCTCTGAGTATTATTCTTTTAGAGGTAGCAAACCCCACTGGCCGAGCATCAAATGCCGAATGAAACGCCGGAGAAAGCGAGAATAATATAATCAACAGCTAAATCGGGTCTTTGGACTTTGGCTGCCAGCTCATTTAAAACTGAACAGGGGCGTAGGCTCTACTTAAATAGATTTATTATTCTATATCATTTTTTGTAAAGCTTACATTAAAAAGCCTTGAATACACATTACAATAATTAGATTTATTGTTTATTTTAATCTTGTAAAAAAGTTAAGATTTTCTTAGGTCTAAAATAAGAAAGAAAATATAGATGATCGTAATATATATAATAATATCATGTTCTATGGTAATATATTTATATAGTAATAGTATTTTATTGTTATAATATTATTCTACACCATAAAATGATATTTCTTTTAAGGACCATCATATTTCATTTTCTTTTATATTTCATATAGATGACAGTTAGCTTCCCCTTTAAAATAACTAAGCATACGCCTCTGGAAGAGAGCAAAGTGTTATCACAGAACTAGTTCTCCTGACAGAGCACATCTGCGACAGTCTGTTTGTTAATTTTAGCTTTTAAAATGTAGACACCCCGGGTGTGGAGAACATAGATAAGGAGGTTTATCGGTGCTAGCTTCTTTGTTTACCTCAGCTACAAGATAATACGATCGCATTATAAAATAGTAATCTATACGAAAAATTATTTTTTAAAGAGCAACTAAAAATATTTTTTAAAATTTATGTACTTGTTATTTTGTACATAAAGAACAGATATTTTGTCTAGCTTACATAATAAATTATTCTTTTTAAATTTTATGTTTGTTATGAAATGGAAAGATATTAAAATCTAAGCTGTTAGAGCCTGGGATTTTTACTCTCTTTTTAATAGAACTCTTACATTGACGACTCTATTTGCCCAGATTGTGAGACAATTACTTAATTTGCCCTGTTCTGGGCCAATTCAGCTAATTTGAAGTTGCAAGTCAATCGCAGTCGCTGTTTGTATATTTTTGCAGAAGTGCCAGGCATCCGGTGGCTGAATTAGCATCTTGCAGATGAATCTCGAATGACCACCCATCATCGATTTGCTTGACGTCACCGGCCGAGCAGCCAGTTTCCCCAACGGTTGCTGTTGGCTGTTTGCTCTGGCGGAGCGGTCAATCAATCAATCAATCAATCAATCAATTGAATCATCTTTGTCCGCCTGCGGGTCTCTTTGGCCCATTCCCATTCCCAAACTCAACCACAAACGGAGCCCGGTCCAAAAGCCTTTAAAGGGCCTTGCCCAATTCTCGTGAAAGCAATAAAAATTGCAGCACCTTCTGCGGGCAAAGCTGACCTGTTGCACAATTGAATGGGAGCAGTTGCAGCTCGAAAGGGCAGCAGTGGCCGCTACACTGCGAAAAAGACAGTAGTATATTTTAAAATTATTTTTAATATATGAAAGTATCTTAAAAATTACCTGAGACAAGCACTTTTATATTTAATGTAATTATTTGTAACACCATTATTCTTTTAAAACATATGTTAATATTAAAAAAAAGTATAATAAGAATATTTAACAATATAATTCTTAATGTTCTTAATTTAATAAAAATATAAGATACAACACTTAATCAAATTTAACTAAAAGAATATATTTAATGGGGAATTATTTACTTTAGTCCTGGAATTATATTACATTACATAATTAAATGTATCAATTATTAATAGAGTAAGCTGCACATTTATTATACTTGAATTCACTCTAAAAAATAATCGCCTTGAACCTTATAAATTTTAAAATATTTGCGTTACTGTCTGTAAGTTATTATTTTCCAAAGAAATATGTGTTCGAATAAAGAAAAGTTACTCATTAAAAGAAAAGGTTTCTTAATTACTCAGAGATCATTATTTGATGGGTGATGTACAAATACCTTTAAAATTTTAAAAGGTAGCTATGGACTTAAATATAAAGATTGTTAGTTTTGAATGGTGCTTTCTATATGTTGATTATTTTTACCTTTCTTTTAATGTCTGCCTTGAATAAATAAAATATTTCCGTTTGATATTTATCCCCTTCGATTTGTTTTCCCCCAGATCCTTTGCGGGGGCTTTTCTTAGCCAGTGGTAAATTGTTACAAACGATAAGCGATAAATGAGTTAGTTTTCGAGTGCAGGTGCAGCCGAATCGGTCGGCGGTGACCAGTGGTCGGTGGATTCTGGGCGAATGCCCAAATGTCTGCCTGCCCTGACCATTTTTAGCGCGGACAATAAATTCTTCATGCCAGGCTGCCTCCGCATTTGCAGCCGGAGGCTCTTGGATGTTGAATGTTGGATGTTGAATGTTGCAGAAATTCCCAAGCCGGCGGCCATAAAAATGCGGCTCACATGTGACAACGATTTGTACTTTAGCCCCTTTTATGGCACTCGACTGTTGTCCCTCCTCCACCGTCGAATGTTGCATTTTAAAAGCAACTCAGGTCCGCGTTTTCGCATTCGCATTCGTATTCGGAGATCCCCTGGCTCCTGGCTCCTGGCTCCTCCGCTCGGCTTCACAAATCTCAAAATCGCATCAGATTATACGAGTTATGCGATGCAACGATGGAGCCCCAGCAACAGGCTCCCATTTTGGTCATCTGCCGTTTGTCGTTTGTCGTTTGTCGTCGTTTTGTAGGTCAACGCCTCCTTTGAACCAGAAGCTCTGGTCCCCAAAAACCACCCATTGGTCCAATCTTAAATCCCAATCCCCCAATCCGTATATATAACCCCCCTGCAATTGGGTCAATTAACACTGACGACCCTTGAGGTTGATATCGCCGGATATGAGCATGTCCTTCAGCTTTATGAGGCCCCTTTCGATATGGTGAGTGATTCGAGCCGGCGATGATTATCATGTCACATGGCCCCAAAACACAATGCTCGGACCACTTGAGGCGAATCCTTGTTCCGGCTCCTTGTCCAAAATGTTAACAGTTTTCATTTCATGTAATTAAGTGCTGCTGATCCACTAGTTTTTATCTTTAAGACCGAACCACCGGATGAAAGGACTGGAGAGCAGTGAAAGCTTTTTGGCTTTCCACGCTGCGAAAGGAAAACAATGGGGTAAATAAGGAAAATGGGGGGAGGGGATGGATCCGGACGGGTTCCGCCGGCTGTGCGGACGGGTCTGTGTTTGCAAACTGTCTGGGCGAGACAACGTTGTACGTGCGGATGATGTCCGCCGGTCCGAGATCCGGCGATTTGATACCCGTCCACCAACGGGGTATGCTATCTGTGCATATCCTGTAGATTCCTGTCCGTGACAGGATGATGACTGAATTGTAGGGAAAGAAGGCATATATATTCAAGATCAGGTTGATCTTAAGGCAGGGTAAATGGCAGGGAATGATAAGGCAGGGAATGATAGAAGGATATAGAAGGGCCTGTATTATTTTACTGGCTATTTACCTAGGTGTTAACTATTGATTACTAAATTTGACATCATTTATTATACAGTTTTCTTTAATTTTGGCAATAACATATATGTCAAGTAATCTTTTTATTTTTGTGACATTTTTATAAGTACCTATTACCTATTTGAGAGAGGTTTATTTAAATTCAGGGGTTATCCCCTTACAATGACAAAGATCTCATTACATAAACAAACAAATAAATAAAAATCAAACAAATAAAAAAGAAATATAAATAAACAAATAAACTAGAAAAATAAATAAATAAGATAAATAAACAAAGAAGAAAAAAAAAAAAAAAAAGAAATAAAAAAAAATAAACATAAAAATTTAAAAAAAAACAATCAAATATGAAAAATAAATAAATAAAAAAAAAAAAAGAAATAAGAAAATTAAATAAACAAGGAAAATATATAAAAAAAAAAAAATTCATAAATAAGCAAATATAACCCTCTATTTTAGTACTGGGTATCTCGAGGTCTGTCATCCTCCCAGAGCTCCTTCCTTCTGGTTTCTTCTGCCTTTGCTGATTGCACTTCAGCCCGGACAAGGACTGAGAACTGAGGACCCAGGACTGAGGAGCAAGGACTAAGCCCGGAGCGGACCAAAAAATGTGTTAAGAGTCTAAACACGAACGTGCCGCTCAAAGGCCACTCGTTAACAGGCGCCACTCGGGAAGGAGGTTTGAAGTTCGAACGGGGGCATCGGTATCGGTATTGGTAGTGGTATTGCTACTGCTATTGCCATCGCTATGGACAGCAGCTATTGGTAAATATTTTCACTATTTGCGACAGGCCAAGATGCAGCCAGTGCCACATCTACATCCGCATCCACCCACTCCGAGTCCCCAAAATGAAATCCCCGGAGTAGGGCGCCCAACTAGCTCCATATATCTTATTTTTTCCGGCGGGAACAAGCCTTCTTTTTCTGCAGGTGGCATCTGCAACATCCTCCAAGATGGCAATGTCTGCAGCCATTTCATTTGGCTGCTTATTTTATTGCCCCAGAGCCCAGTCAGACAGACAGACAGACAGACGGTTGGCAAACAAACAAACACTGGGTTAGGCCAGATTCTGGCCAACCTATATACATATACTATATATATACTTTCTTATTTTCGGGCTTCAATGGAGTCTTCATTACGAATGCGGCAGGGAAAAGGAAATGCAATTCATTGCCCAAGACATTCGGACTGGCAAGCAGGATATCCATATACAACCTCCCAGCTTGGCAGTCATCCTGGCATCCTGGCAGAGATCCTTGCAGGCATCCTTGCAGGTGAGCTGCAGCAAGTGGCGCATTCCGAGGGATTCCCCATACTCCGGCGAGAAACAAAATAAGAAATCCGTGGCAGGGACCCCAGGTGAGTGAAAAAGAATGAACTCAAGGAACGCCAAAGGTTTACGGAATGCGCGTTGTCTTAAAAGCGAGTGAGTTGGGGGATATATAACCCATCCATTGAAACTAAGTTACTTTTTAAGCTCAAGGTTTTGAATTTAAATATTTTATATCGCTTAATCTATAAAGTATTTTCTGGGATTTTTTAATAATGTATTACTTAAAGAAGAATCCAAATTAGTTATAAGATTTAAGTTACTTGTAACTAAATGTTTATCTAAATATTATCACAATCTATGCTGTTTTCTGATGATTTTTCTATCTCTCCATCAATCAGTTGGGGTTCGACTATTGGGGTGACGAATTCACTCGATTTAAAGCGGTTTTTCCGCCCAGTTTTCCCATTTCCCCCCGATTTTTCTCATTTCCTGCGATGTCAGAGCCGTGCGAAGATGAAGTCAGCCTGGAGTTCAAATCGAGTGCATGCATAAGTGTATTTATGTATATAGCCAGCATAGTTTACACATTGTCTGCCGGCAATCCTGACAGTCACTGTCTCCTGAATTTTCCCCTTTTCCCTAGAAGGAAAATATCCCCCCCCCCAGCCAGTCTGCTGCCTGTTATCTTGTTTTCCTTGGCTGAGCTTTCGGTAAGCCGCGTCTAAATATCCTTTTTCTTCTCTGCAATTTTTACAGCTCATTCCGAGCGGCACTCCTTGAGGAGTTGTTTGCGCATTGTTTACAGCTTTGTCCTGTCTGGGCAAAAAACAAAAAAAAAAATTAAAAAAAGGGGAAAAAGGGAAAAGAAACCCCCTGTTTTAGGGACTTTGGGGGCATCCTTGAGCATCCTGCGCTTAATGCAGTCTGCAGTTTGGCCGGCAAGTGGCAGGAATACAAATCAAATTAACCTCTTGTTGCAGCTGGCAAAATAGAACCCCTTCCGCTTTTCACTTAATTAGTGGGCAATGAGGCGTGGCTGCCGAAAAGTTGCGAGACAATTCGAATTTAGCTGGATTCCGGTGGATGTCAAAGTGCAGATACAGATACAGATATTTATTTACCCGCCTTTTCAAGCCGCAATTAAACACAGAGGGATAAATATATAGTTTGTGCGGCTTCCTACGCTCTGTGGGTTTTTTCAATGGAAACTATATCCAACTATGCTTTGCTTTTGCTTTTGCTATGCTTTGCTTCAAAATCAACAAAAAGCGCCCATTTTCTACACATCCCCTCGAGTGTGAGTGACTCCCGGCTCCATGGGAAGTTGAAGCGTGTTGCGGCATATATTAATTTTTATTTTCAACGCGGTCGTCTACAAATTAACGTGGATGCCGCTGCCTGACTGCACTGAGAAAAATCACAACGAAATAAAAATTCAATATAAAATCATATCATAAAAACAATATTTGCTTTATAATACAGTGATATTACTTGCATTTTATTTATTTATATAATGTTTATAACTTTTTGAAAACTATTTGGTAGGAATGGCTATGATTTATAGGCCTTCAGATCATCGGCTTTAATTTCATAAGAAATTCATTTTATATCTAATAGTTTAATAGTTTGCATAGGTCTGAGGTACTTAAATTGATTTATTGGCTTATCATTTTTTATAATTTAACAGAGATCAAAATATAACTAATTTAATGTTTTCATCGCATTGTAATATACTTTTTTATATCATATCTTTTTTACAACTTTGAGTTCTTATTGATTTTACCTTTCAAAGAACTTTTTAAATAGAGGATTTTAGGAATTTAAGTCCCATTGCAAAAATGGTACCTTTTTAGGAATTCTATTGTAGCTGTTAAATTTACTGTTGCTTAATATTTAAGATAACCGGTGGCTTTAAGATTTTTTAGTGCTTGTTCCTACAAAGATAATATAAGGTTATGTGTTTTAGGAGGTTACTTTATATTCTTTAAAAATTAGCAATTGGAAGTTGGTTGGCAAGTAATTAAATTTTTTTTTTTATTTTGTATTCAATTGTGTTCTTCAATTTCTCTCAGTGTGCATCTGTTTAGCTGCTTCTGCTCCTGCTCTGCGTCTTTTTTAGCTTTGTTTGTTTAGCCACTGAATGATGGATCATACTCGCACACACGCACACCCTCGCACTCACACACTCAAGCGAAAGAGTTTCGAAAACAACTTTCCAGGGATTTCGGTTGCACTTTTCAATGAAAAACCTTGTTTCTTTGCCCGATTTTTTGTTTGTACTTCCACCCCGCAGCCTTTGTGTTTGGCATGCCTGCTCATTATTTTCACACGTTGCTTGGCACGCTCTGAAAAAACCCCCTCCCCTCCTCCTAATAACCCCCCCCCCCCCCCCCCAATCCACTCCCCCTAATTCACACACACACATGCACAACACTTTGTAACCCAGCTTTGTTTATATTTTAAGGTAATTTTCTGGACCGCCGCATTACTTGCAACTGTTGCGCCTATTGAACCCATCCCCACCTACAGAAACCCCCCTCCCCCACGCCCATGGGTAGCCATAAAAGGTCAATGATACTTACAGTTTGAACAACTCCTGGGGAAAAGGGTCGGGGGTCAGGGGTGGGGGGAAGAAGAGGAGGAAAAGGGCCAGGGAACGAAGTGTTCAAGTGTCTTGAGGAAATTGAGAAAGTAGGAGAAAGATGATTACGATGCTAGAGTAGAAAACACTGAAAAAATATAATAGAATTAATAATAAACCATTAAACATCCAATAAAATGTATTTAAAGGGAGTTTTAATTATTATTATAACATTTGTATGGTTTTAAAAATCAAAAGGGCTCTTTTAATCCTTAAATAATTGAGAAATTTTAAATATAAATAAGTTATTTAATCACTTGGCCGTCAAAAGTATTTTATTTTGATAATATAACAATTCAAAATATATTTCATATCATAATATATTTAATGTTTTCACGGGAAAATATCAGAAAAGTCACCATAAATGGTTTCTACTAATAAAAAATTAAATCATACTATTCAAAATCGACATCATATCATGTAACATATCACATAACATATCAAATACAATATAAATATTTATCTGGTTCTTCTGTAGAATATGGTTTATACAGATGGTTTAGATTCTAGACCAAAAGAATATGGATATTATTATTAAAACCTTATCATTTCATAGTTTCTAGCTGTTTTTTGAGATGTAAATTTGTATTGTCTCTGCTTAGCCGTATGTTTAAAGTAAGATACCTCCAGTAACATATAAATTTGTCATAAGAAAACTAATTATTTGCTTAGTTCTTCTGTAAGCATAGGTAGCATAAAGGGGATTCATATTATAAACCTGACCCTAATCTATAATAAACCATCTACTCCACTCATCTACTTTGTAGCTGCAAGTTGAGATGGAAATTTTTATTTTCTCTGCAGAGCCGGATGTAAAAAGTAGAGACCTCAAGTAGTCAGGGGCAGTTTGGGTGGCCACTGGCGAAGAAGGATGCTGTAAATGTGGTCAAGCTGCATGAAATTGAAATGGTCAAGCCATAAACTTGGCCATTTGTACTCCAGTTCTGTTATGAGTAGAAGCGAAAAAACAATAAAATTGCCCCAACAGCAGGAGAGGAAAGGAGTGCAGAGCCAGGAAAACCAAGGAAAACCAATGAAAACCAAGGAAAACCGAGGAAAACCCAAGGAGTTCGAGACGAGAGGTTAAGGAAACGGACAAATGGAATAGAAAATTGCCGCAAAATATGAAATGTGAATTGCGTGGGGTTCACGAACTAACCCAGTCCAAGGAACATGCCGGAAATGGTTCCCTTACCCTTTTTTTTAGGGGGGGGGGGGTCTATTTCAAGGGTCCTTGAGTGGGCAAACTACAAGTGGGGTGGTGACTTACTCACGTCCTCGTTTGGGATGCGTGTGATCTTCCGGAGACCCATAAATGCCAGCTGAATTGAGGTAACAAAGTGCTTCTCCGCCTCAAATTTGAAGATAAACCAGTCTGAAATATGATATGGAATAATAAATGTCAAAGGGCGGTCACTGTATATTGCGGCATTACTTTCAACGAGCAAAATTCATTTAGGTTCAAGTTTTTGATCCTTATATATCGAATATTTTATACCTTTATAGGGCTACCCTTTCGAGTGATTACCATGCCTTTAAAATATTTTAATTTCCTTTAATTGGGTATTTCCACCTTCATTGCACCACCACCATTCGCTCGTTAACAATGTATTAAATAATGAAATAAAGCGATTATGATAATAATTTCAGCGCAATTAATGATGGCAGGCAGCGGTGGAGAAAAAAAAAAAAGTTTCACCAATAATTACCAACAATTAAAATTGATTTATGAAAAAAAGAAGCAGGGGACTTCGCCTGGAATTCAATTAAAAATTGGTAGCACTGCCCGTCCAATCGCAGACCCATTCGCAGGAGCAATTGTCCAAAGGCCAATCAATTAATAAGAAAATGTGCAGGACTAACGGCTCTGATATATGGGCCAATAAAGGATGAGCCGACCACTTTGGAGAAAGGATCGTGTGCATATATATTATATATACTTATGGGCCGCACTGTCTGCCGTTATGCAATTACGCCCGGTGTTCGCTGATGCCTAACATGGATGCCCATGCCCAAGGATAATTAACGAACTCACACACACGCACCGGCAGGACGATGGATAAATGCGTTTATTTAACAAATTAATTGGCGCAAAGTACGCGGAAAGCACCGGGAAAGGTACACCTGGAGAAATGCATTGTAGACTTAGTTATATTTTGTAGGGAATATTTTTATAATAATAATAAAAGGGAATATAACAATAAAAGGTCGCAGCTCTTATAATCTAGCTAACTCTTATTATAGTCCCTATCTTTAAAATTTTTTTTAAATATATATATATTAAAATAGTTAAGAACCTCTAAATGTTAATGGTAAGTTCCTTTAATAATAAATAAATACAAACTAATAAATAAATACAAATTTTGCAGACCTAGAAATTTTTAAAGCTAGGCTATGCTGTGTTTAATAATTATAATATAGTAAGACGTTGGATTATATATGCGAAACAATATTTAAAGAGCTCTTTTTAAGCGGTATTTGATGGGTAAACATTTTTTATATTTAATTTATTTATTTTAAGAATAAATTTATGCCGTAAACCAATTATGATTCTATGCAACAAATTTTTAACTAGTCAGGGATGGCGGAAAAAGGGATGCTTCACATAGAATTTCAAATATAATTAAACCAAATAAGCTTTAAAATATTTTAAATAGGCAAACAAAAAATCTCAAAATTGTCTATACCTACCAGAGATTTTCTCTGAGTGCTTGAGAGACAGAGATGGACATCTTGAAATGTTTCTGAGGTAAGCCCTGCCCCTCGAACCCCCTTTCCCCCGCCCAACAATTACTTACACATTGTTGAACCTCTTGCAAAACAATTTTTGCCTCGGCTGCCGTGCGATTTCCGGGCTGCCAGAATGTAATTAATAAACGCATTAAAAACGCATGCAAGTGAGCAACCGAACAGGACGTGGCCAGGACATGGACATGTCCATGAGCTTCTGGGCCCGAATCCCAGCCAGAAGACCAGAATCCCGGAGTTGGAGCCACTGGCACACGGGCTGCCCAGGCGATTGGAATGAAAACCAATTAATCAGCTGCCGGCCACCGACCACCGAACACCGAACACCGACTCCCTGGTCAATGGCCTATGAAATGGGGCAGCTTGGGCTCGAAATCGGGCCGGAATCGGGGTGAAACCAACCCCCCAGAGCCACTGCGGCAACCCCCGCGGAGTTGTTCCAATATTTGTTCTATTAAACACCAGCCCAACACCCAAAAAAAAAATATATATATATATATATAAAAAACAGGAGCAATAAAAAAACGATGAGCAGGGGATGAGTAGGTGAGCACGAAGGAAAATATAAGATAATAGACAATTTTTACATTACAGATTTTATGGTAGCGTCAAATTATGAACCGTTATACATCAGCCAGGGGGTCCAAGCAGCCAAAAGGAAAATTCCAACTCCACTGGGGCATAATGAACTCCTGATGAAGTTGGCCAAGGGAATAAGAGATCTTTAGAACTGAAAATGGATATTTAAAGAAGAGAGATATATTTGAATTGGTAAAAAACTAACTGAGTTTTTAGGTACATTTACATCGATTTTGGTGAACTAAAACTCTAGTCCGTTGTTTATTGTATAATATTTGTTTGATATAACTATATCATTATATTTTGGATCATTTATGTATTCCGAATGTTTATGTTATATATGTACTTTGGCAATTGTATGCTGATAATACTATATCATTATACCTTATACCTTATCCCTTTATACCTGTATGGGAAAAGATGTTTTGGTATTATTATATTTTGATATTTTTGAAAATAGAACAAGGAACACCCAGAAAAAATCTAGTACAATTTTAGAAGGTTTGTCTTCGTTTGCTTCTTTTCCAACTTATAATGAACCCTCATAATTTAAAGAAATTATTGTGCAAAACAGGAAAGATATAAGGAAATTGTTATTTATTTTAAACAATATTTAGTGAATGGCTTACTAATAATTACTGAGTTATTATAATCATAATATTTTTAGTCATAGGGATAGTGAGTTATTTAAGGGAACTATTTAACTCTATTATTTTCCAATAAAATTCGAATAATTAGCTCATTCGAAGGAACCCCAGGGAACCCGATTCGTCGACTAACCTAACTTTGGTTACAGATCAACAAACCTGAAGAGACAAATATTCCCGCGTTAACTCGTATTTCTAAGCGTTTTTATAAATCTGCTGGTCCCGCCTACTTCTCGAGCTGCAGATGCTTATTTATGGGGCCCAGACTTTGCGAGGCGGGGGAAATAAACCAAATGAGTGGGAGGATGACAAATCACAGTCGGTGGGATGGGGAGGAGCCACCCAGATCCTGGGTGCCAGGACTCTAGCATTCCGCGATTCTCTGCAGGCAATGTAATCACATTTATTCGCGACACTCGAGACTCTCCAGGACTCTGATAGCCCCACTCCCCCCATTTCTGTCCCGCTGCGAGCCACAATTATTGTCTTGTAACGCACACGCCCTCCGCAGAAGAACAAAAAATGCAAAAAAAAAAAAAAATATAATAAAAAATAGAACGAGGAGCAACATTTGCCCCGCCAACAAACACTTTATACAAATCGCTATGCGCAACCCCCTCCTCCCAAAGCCACAACGCCCATGATTCTCCTTTAAGGGGGGCTTTATTTATTTGTTTTTTTTTTTCAGGGAGACAAGCCAGGCAGCTGAGTGATGGCATTTTCTCCTTATCATTTTTACGTTTTTGTGATAATTCATGTTTATAAATTGTTTATGTATTTCATTTGCCATTACATTGCAGAAAATTTTGCAGCCCAGGAAAAACCTGGTAGTAATACGGGGCTATAAAGAATTCATGGCCGGAATTGGATTACACGGCCCAGCAGCGAGGGTAAGCCAACAAATCCAATAAAATCAAAATCATTGTCAAGTCATCTAAGTGAGTCGTAATCCGAGGGGGTTTTAAAGTCCCTTTTGAGCCCCGAAATCCCCCAATCGAAAGAACTAATCGAGGCGCAGGTCTCCACGAACTTTCAAAACTCAATTTTCTCGATGATTTACAGAGACACCAATAACAACTCCTGCACAACTCCTTCTCGCACTTTCACAACCCATCAACAACATCAGTTTTCAATCAAACTTTGCATATCCCATCAATCAACACCAAATCACACATCAAAGCCGCTTGCGTTCTTAAAAAAAGTGACTGTGCTGCCAAAGAGCAGAGTCGCAAGGAGTCTTATACCACTCACTCACGTACATGTGTATCTCTGATCCCCATCCGGAATCCCCTTCGAAATCGAATAACCCCTTCTTCTCCAGCTGGCAGTGCCCCACAGAGAATGGCTCCATGGTAGCGCAACAAATTAGGCTAAACACCGACAAGCCCTCCTATTTCTATACCTATTCCTATTCCTATAGCCACCCAGCCACCTCCATCTCCATCCCATTGTGTTTCCACATTGTGTGGATGCTGATTTTGATGCCGACGCAGCGAGATTTCCACTGGCAGACCGAACTGAAACAGAAACAGCTTCAGAAACAGCAACAGCAACAGATTCTGGAACAGGAACACAAATGTGAGTCAACGCACACGTATTCCCCGTAGTGCACTGAGAGAAAATGAGGGCATTATTCTATATTTATAAAGAAAATAACTTATGCTGTTCCTGAGAAATCTAAGGCAGAATATATGGTCTTTTGTTATAAAATTTTCTTGTTCCCAATTAAATTATAGTTTTAAGGTCATATGACTTACTGACTTATTAAATAAATTAGTAGATTTTTTTTAAGACATTGCATCCTACAAAAAAATTTGCTTTTTGGAGTTTTTATATGGCGTAGAACCTACACAAATATTATATATATATAATATATTTTCAATTTAGTTTTTTGATTGTTCTTGGAATCGTTTTTTGTTTGCCCAATGTTAAGATATAACAATGTTATAATGTAATAATAAAAAGTTTTTTTAGGATTTTTTAATATACCTACAACTTTTTTTTATAAAATAGTAATTAAATATATTTTGGATCTATATAATAATCAATTTGGAACATCTAACCTATAAAGGTTCTTGTTTTTCAAAGAAGAAAAGAAATATATGAATTCGTAGTACCTCAGATTCTTTTTTCCAGCAGCAACTTATTTCTTGCAGTGCTGCACTTTGCCAACGGAAGCTTCGATGATCACGTACACTCATGCACTCAAAGATGCATCCAATCAATAAACAATCTTCGTTGGCGACTCACCCCTTGGCTTTTCTCGCAGTGTATGCAAAAGGCAATAGCGCCAAAGAGAACCATAGACATAAATCATACATAAGTCTAAGTAATTGTGTGTGCCGTAGAGTGTGTGAGTGGCACAATCGAGTGGTGAAGTTTTCACTGGATGGCCAGCTGAATGCCCCAAAAGCCCCTTAACCATTTCCCCCCGATCTCTGCCATATATATATATATATATGGGTAGTACCATACCGTACTACTACTATGTATGGACAATCCCGTGCTGACGCAGCGGCGTCTGTCGAAGTTCGCAAACACTCTGACTGCGCATATCCGCAGCAAATTAAAATTTCATTAGGAGCAACAAAAGCGGATGCATGATTGGTGGGCGGACACTCTGCCAAGCGACCAGATGCTCCACCTCCTACACTCCACTCCACTCAACTACACTCATCTCAACAGAACTCAACTTTTTTCGGGGCTCCTCGAGCATAATCGCTGACAATGGAGGAGTCACAGCTGTCGTAAAGCCCCTAAACCAACAGCTTTTAACCCTTCTCATGGCCTACATGCAGCACCCAGTAATCTGCATATTCATTGACTGGTGTATCGCGAATTCTAGGGGAGGGTGGGGCACAACCGACAGGGGCTGTCAAAAACGAAAAAAGCTGCTTATATCAAAAACACTTTTATCATGATAGATTTTCTTGTGATAAACTCAGAAATTTGATTATTTTTTTTTTTTTTGTATACCTAAGAACAACAGATTATGCTGCCTTTGTAGTTCTGGCAAAAGGAAAGTACTGAAGACTCGAAGCTACAGCAACTTGTGGCGTGAACTCGTGGTACATTAATTAAACAGATTGTCATGATTAAGTAATAGTTGTGCCCCGTGCCTAACACTGCGCTGGATTATATGGAGCAACTACGAATTGGAGGAGGGAAAGCCACAGGAGTTGCAATAAAAATAATGCCCTAAGCCATCGAACAGTGAAATGTGGCATATAAGTAACTCTTTTCCTATATTTGGTATTAATAAATTAATTAAAAATTTATAAAAATTTAGTTGATAATGGTTTTGTTTAAATAATACTTATAAATACTTATCATTTTGGAAAGATATGGAAAATATTGAAAAACAAGTAAAAAAAATAAAGTGTCTGGATGTGTTCGATTACAAGTTTCTTTTAATACCTCCTATAATTTAAAATTGTAAAGAGACAGAAAACTAGTAAAATTCATGACCCAGTGAAAAGTAAAGTTAAAACGGTTCCCTTAACCCAATTTATTGATCCTAATAGTGGTACTACCTCAAGGAGCTTAACACCGGCTAATTACCGTCGCCTGCCCCATTTAACGCCATCCATCGCACTTAGCCAGGGCCACCTGTGCCGCAGAGAGGACACACATCCTCCGCAAAGAGGACACTAACAAAGTCTTTTGTTCTGCTTTGAAGACTTTGCTGGTGCGAGAGTGTTTTAATATGTATATGTAGACGAAGGACCAGGCTCAGGCCGGGCTAACAAACACCCCCGAACGCTTTGTTGTGCAAACATATCTAATTAGTGTCAACTATTAACATAAAGAGTGCACTTCACATAAGAACTTGAGACGACAACGGCAACACCGCAGCAGCAGTAGTACCACATACACATGGCACTGGATACAACAACAGGATGACGACCATAAACTAACTCTCGACTTGAAGTTGACTAAGCTTTCACAACAATGCCGGTGAAGGATGTGTGGGATGAAAGGATCCCGGGATGGTATGGTATGGGATGAGATGAGATGGTATGGTATGAGATGGTATGGCATGGCATGGCGTGTCCTTAATGTTAAACACTAAAAATACAACAAAGTTGGTGGGGCAACATAATATGCGTGCATTATCAGCGCTCTTCAAGGGGCAAATGAAGTTACAGGAATGCAGGCGCTGTTCTCGGGTCCTTTGGCCGCCTTAAGTATCATTGCGGCAATCAGGAGATGGATCCTGGGTCCCTTGACCACATCCTTGGACACTTCCTGCAACAGGAAATCGGACACATGGCCAACACGCACTGCTTGAGGCAGGAAAAACATGGGGCAACTGAACAATAAAGCTTAAAATGGCATTTAAATAGGCGGTAAACGTGCACTCAGAAAAATACATAGGTTGTTTGGAACATTTAATAATATATTGCTTGGTGTTTATAATATTTTACCCTTCATTACTATGATTATATAGGTTTTTAAACTGGTTCGTTTCTTCAAAAGGATTAAGTTTATTAGTATATATGTATTAAAAACAAATCCTTTTTTTATCTACTTATCTACTTTACTCTGATAGTTGTAAGACTTTAGAAGCTTCTTGGGAATAATTATAACTTTATAGAAATTCTATGTTTAAGATCTTAATGGGTTGCTGTTTCACAAAGTTACTGATAGTTTTTTTTTAATAATTAAAACTTTATGATAATATTTTGTTTAGAGTTCTTAATAGATTGCTCTTCAAAAAGGGAGAAACTGGCTGGATATTTTTGGGGAAAGAGGACCTTTCTGCCTTAGCTAAATTTACAACTTGGCACAACTTGAACTTTTGGACGAATGTCGAGGGTATGAGATATATGGGGTTATGGTTCAAGTGGCCGACAGCTTGGGCGACGAAAACTATGCAAAAATTATGTGAGCGAAAAACTCGAAAAGGGGTGAAACTCTTTAATGCAGTCATAAATTTCCCTCCTGCCAAAAGTGGCCAACTAAAGGGCCTAAAAGGGGGCGGTGGCGAAAAGGGGGCGGGGCTGCAGCTGAGTTGCCGAAACTTCTGGCTGCAACTATTTAAAAGCCATAAAAGCCGAGAGCTGTTGCCAAACGGATGTGCCAGCCGGATGCAGTTGATAGGCATGAGTTACACACACCAAAAGCCAGCGACAGGACACTGCAGGATATAACGGGCAGGATCACACCAGCACACACACATATGTCATGCGATACAGTGAGGAAAAATAGTGATTGATTGCCGATATGAGGGTTTTGAAATAAATATAACTCATAAATTGTTTTGAAAACCTAATTGTGAAGTAATAATAAATATTATATGATAAGTAACTTATAATAGGTATAATTTTTTAAATCTATAAATTATGATACATATTAATATAATATATGATATCTAATAAAATAATTAAAGATAGATCAATGATATATTATATATGATACATACATAATTTATAGCATGCTTGTTTCAGTATGAAATGTGATCCTATATAGGAAATATATTCCTGGTATTATGGTATATAATTTATGATACATGTATAATATATGTATAATTTAATATATGATAGTATAATGCCTTATTTATGATCAATGATATATAAGTTATGACATATCATTAATAGAATGCTGGCTTAAAGATGTGATCTTAGACAGTAAATATATTGCTGATCAGCAATATTACCCGAATAGAGTATCTTTGGAACTCAACATCTATAAAAAGGTATTGTAATAAGTTGTATTACCATTGATCCTTTACGCAGCTATCATCTTTGGTTATAGATTCTTTTTCAGGGTACCTAATTTTAGTGTTTTCCCTAGCATTTTCTCTCTGTGTACTCGCAGGGGCCAAGACACTTTCCGACACATTTGGGCAGCACAAAAGGCACGCCGCAAACAATGGTCTGCTAAGAGGGGCTAACGGGGGCAAAACGGGTAATGGTAATGGGGTAAAGAGCTTCGATTGGGCCAAGGACGAGATCGGAGGGGAGATCGCAGTCGGCCAGGAAGGACCGCCCAAAAAGTGTTGCCAAAGCTACAAGGGATTTGGCTGCGGAGCGCACTAATTGCAACTCTTGTAAATCGACAAGGACAACCCACTCGCACACACACACTCGCCCATTGGGGACACGCACACGCACACAAAGTCGTAATGACACGACGGCAAGGACAAACTGCAAACGATGCCGACAAACGACCAAAGGACAACTAAAAACAGGAATTAGTTGCGAAGGGTCTCCAGAACGACTACGCAATGCTCTAGCTATAAGTTTTCTTTTAAACGGATCCGTAATACCTTATAGGATTGAAAGATATTATAGCCTATACAAGGATATACTTTACAGTACCACTTTCCCCTTAATACTTTTTGCTAAGAAGTAAACAATTTAAAAATTCTGTCAAAAAGGTATCAAAACAAAGTGGAAATTAATCCTGAAACATGGGGCATACCATTTTATATTCTATATCATATATAGTGATTAAACCTTAATGCTCAAAATACATATTATTTTAATTCCCTGTGATTATAATAGTCCGATTTTAGCTATGTTCTTATAAATAAGGTATCAAAAAAATATCAAATTTAAATACTATACCTTAAATTTAGGGCTTGTTATTTATAATTATTCTTATATGGATATGACAAACCGAATACTTCTTATAACTCAGAAGAATCTATCTATTTTCATCGGCTTATCCAATAATATGTCTTACAAAATTATCTTTTCCTTTGAATATGTTTTACCAAATGCCTTAGATAGTTGTAATACCCTTTGTCCGTCCCTGGCACACTTCCCCCCACTTTCTCCGACCCCCCCCCCCCCCTGACTTTCTCTGCCACCCCCCTGGCAAAAGTCACTCCCTTCTGGCAGGATGCTAGGACAACGAGGGCGAATACATGCATATATCCTGTGTAAAACTTCAAGTAGTGCTTAATAGTTAGTTAAGTCGAGTTGAATGCGTTTTTCGACAGGGGGGGAGGGGGTTTCGACTTGGGGCGTTGACATAGATGCAGAATGCATTCTCCGCCTGCTTTTGAATATTGAGTGAAATATTGCTAAGCTCGGGGAAAGTGGAGAAAAGGGGCTGAAAGTACTTTGCTGGCGCTGCAAGTGTCGCCTGTAATTTATTTACATTGCAATTAGTTCTCAGCTCCGTAAAAGATTATAAACTTTCGTCATCTCTTTCTGGCCGCCGCACTTTCCGTGTGCAAAATGCAAAATGCAAAAGCTAGAGGGAAACAAAGGAGAAGAAACTGAAACTTATGCGCTTAACAAATTGACAAATGCATAAAGTCCTCAGTCGAAAGTTTTCCCTTTTCCTCCATCTTAAGTGCATCAGGAAAAGGGGGGAGAAATGCGAATGGAAAATCGTCAAAGGGACAGGTCGGGAAATTACCAATTGGGAGCGGGAATTATGATGTCACTTACAGATGGACGACTGACTGATAAATGTCGGCATGATTGATCGATGGCAACCCATAGGCACTTTAATTCCATAGTAAAAAGTGTTTCGATGCTGAAGGCTGGAAAACCTATAAATCTTATACTTTGATTTCAGACTGTGCGGGGGGAGAGTTTCTTGCTTACCTCAGGGCGAAGGGGAAGAGAAATAAACGACTTTTAAAAACTTTATTTTTTGACCAATTTTCGCATTCTTCGCAATATACCAGATTCAGATTTTAGTCAAAAATGCGAATTTTCTTTCCAGTTTTTCAATCGTAGTTTAGTCAAATCAAGGCGTAGAGCTAAAAGACCGACCGTTTTGAACAGCTTTCTAAATATGCTAGCGATCCCAATCACTTTAAGGGAAATTTATTTTTTGACCAATTTCCGCATTTTTGTTAGGGGGTGCATCGTCTATTTTTGCAAAAAATGCGAAAAGTTAAAAATTTTCAGGTTTGAATGCCAATCGATTGGAAATTAAGCAACGAGCTCAACGAGGTATGACATTCCTCGATCTGACGTTTACGACGTTTTTTATAGCAGCCAAAAAACTGAATTTTTAGGGCGAAAAAATGGGATTCCGATTTTTGTCAAAAATACGAGATTCAGATTTTAGTCAAAAATGCGATTTTTCTTTTCAGTTTTTCAGTCGTAGTTTAGTCAAATCAAGGCGTACAGCTAAAAGACCGACTGTTTTGAACAGCTTGCTAAATTTGCTAACGATCTCAATCACTTTAAGGAAAATTTATTTTTTTTACCAATTTTCGAATTTTTTGTAAGGGGTGCATCGTCTTTTTTTGCGAAAAATGTGAAAAAATAAAAATTTCCAGGTTTGAACGTCAATGGATTGGAAATTAAGCAACGAACTCAACGAGGTATGACATTCCTCGATCTGACGTTTACTTTTTTTATAGCAGCCAAAATACTGGATTTTTATGGCGAAAAATGGGATTCCGATTTTTGTCAAAAATACGAGATTAAGATTTTAGTCAAAAATGCGATTTTTCTTTTCAGTTTTTCAATCGTAGTTTGGTCAAAACAAGGCGTACAGCTAAAAGACCGACTGCTTTGAAAAGCTTGCTAAATTTGCTAACGATCCCAATCAATTTAAGGAAAATTTATTTTTTGACCAATTTTCGCATTTTTTGTAAGGGGGTGCATCGTCTTTTTTTGCAAAAAATGTGAAAAGTTAAAAATTTCCAGGTTTTAACGCCAATGGATTGCAAATTAAGCCACGAGCTCAACGAGGTATGACATTCTTCCATCTGACGATTATTTTCTTAATAGCGGCCAAAAAACTGAACTTTTATGGCGAAAAAATGGGATTCCGATTTTTGTCAAAAATACGAGATTCAGATTTTAGTCAAAAATTCGATTTTTCTTTCCAGTTTTTCAATCGTAGTTTGGTCAAATCAAGGCGTACAGCAAAAAGACCGACTGTTTTGAACAGCTTGCTAAATTTGCTAACGATCTCAATCACTCTAAGGAAAATTTATTATTTGACCAATTTTCGCATTTTTTGTAAGGGGGTGCATCATCTATTTTTGCAATAAATGCGAAAAGTAAAAAATTTTCAGGTTTGAATGCCAATGGATTTGAAATTAAGCAACGAGCTCAACGAGGTATGACATTCCTCATTCGGACTTATACTTTTGTTATATCAGCAAAAAAACGGATTTTTTTTGGTGAAAAAAAGGGTTCAAATTTTTGTCAAAAATACGACATTCATTTTTTTTTGGGTTTTTCCAGTGTAGTTCAGCCAAATTATGGCGTACAACTAAAAGACCGACTGTTTTGAACAGCTTGCTTAAAATGCTAACGATCCTCATCACTTTAAGGAAAATGTATTTTTTGACCAATTTTCTCATTTTTTATAGGGGTTGCATCACTTTTTTTCGAAAATTGGCAAAAAATGAAAAATTTTCAGGTTAGAATGCCAATCGATTGGAAATTAAGCAACGAACTCAGCGAGGTATGACAATCGACATTCTGACCATTTTTTGCATTTAGACAGCCAAAACTCTGAAATTATTGAAATCCCATTTTTTGAAAAAAATTTTCTTTTTTTTTGCGGTTTTTTAATCGTAGCTTAGCCAAATCAAGGCATACAGCTAAAAGATATACTGTTTT
The DNA here is from genome assembly GCF_043229965.1 of Drosophila suzukii. Taxonomy (NCBI): domain Eukaryota; kingdom Metazoa; phylum Arthropoda; class Insecta; order Diptera; family Drosophilidae; genus Drosophila; species Drosophila suzukii. The sequence goes on along the minus strand of NC_092084.1, from coordinate 12,030,808 downwards.
GAGTAGCTATGCTAACGAACCTAATCACTTTAATAAAAATATATTTCTTGACCAATTTTCGCATTTTTAATAGTGTCCATTAGGAGGAAATGACACTTTCTTTTAAGATAAACTAAAGCATAATTGAATTCCAGCCTTTTCCAATCCCTTTGAACTTTCTCGTCTTGCTGGGCTCTCAACTTCTTTAATCTCCAGCAAGTTGCTGGCTAAGTCTGGAAATCGGTTTTCCCAATCCGCCGAGCCGAGTGCCACGCCCAATCGAATACTTCGAATAATCGAAGAGCATCGCTGTGAGGAAAAGTGTTCTTTGCTGTTTTTCGCAGCTACTTGCAACTTGCACAATGGGAATATAAATAAATAAATAGAAACCACTTTTCGCGCCCCGCACGGAAATGGCAAACAAAAAAGGGGGTGGTGGTGGGAGGTTTTGACCAAGGACGGCCATTGTGAAAAACACTGGGAAAGCGAAATCAAAGAGGAGAAACACTTAAAAAGAAGAGCTCACCAAAAAAGAGGAGAAAAGGGTAATGGTAGTGTTGTCAGTTTGGCGCAATGCTCATTTTTCTTTTTCATCCCCCCTTCCCCCTTTTTTTCACCGCTTTTCCTCCGCCCTTTCCGCTTCCGCTTCCTCTTCTGCTTCTTCTTTGTGCAGCGGACTTGAAGCGGAAACGGAAGTGCCACGTCTTGAGATGGCGTCTCCTTCTGGTGGGCAACTCACCGACTGACTGACTGACTGACTGGCTGATTGAGTGATTGACTGGTCTCCACTGAAGTTGCCAACTGGCTGGCGGAGTTCATCTTCGTTTTGCTTAAAACTTAAATTCATTTTACCTTCTGAAAAAGCTTTCCCCTTCCCTTTTAACCCCCCCTAGCCTTCGAGAATTGGCCATCACTTAATGAAGTCGTTAAGCGGTTTGGCTTTGGCCCGAAGGGGGCGTGGCCGGGAGGCGCCTTTTGGGCTTTTAATAGCTTTTGGCTCAACTTTTTATACCTCCCCGCTTTCTTCCGCTTTTTATCGGACTTTCTGTCCAAACCGAAGACTTATTACTTAATGATGATGCGGCTGCCATCGAAGTTGAAACTAATGCACTGAAAGAAATCGATTAATTGCCTAGGAACTTTTATAAAACATGTATGTATTTCACAAATCGTAGTCACATATAGTGGATAAAAAGCCTGAAGTCTTTATTTAAAATGAATGGAGTATGATGTATTTATTTATAATCATATCAATATAGAATTTTTGTGCCTATTTTGCACCCTAATTTTTGTTGAGTGTACTTCCAGCATACCATTTCTTTCCGCTTCATTAGATGCGCCCTTCGAAGACAAAAGAGTGATTCGTGAGGGGGCGTCAAGGCTCATTGTAAATGACTTTTAATTGTGGAGCGATAAAATGTTTTATTTTCCAGCATAAACTCAAACTGTGATGGAAAATCGTGGCAGCCAAGTGAAACCAGTCCAATCAAAATGTTAGGAGATTATTCCAAATTTTTAAGCCACAATAAAATCAAAACCAAACTACTCTTTAAAGGCAGATTATCAGACTTACATTGGGACTTATAAATAGTTTAGAAAAAAATAAGGAAAACAAGATTTTCATCTATTAAAATAAAGCTTTTTCCACTATTGATGGAATATTTCTACTACTTGTTAAGTTTTTCTAAAATATATAAAATCATATTTACTAATTATTTTTAATTCACCTCTAGAACTTTATACATTTACCTATACTTTTTTGATAACGATCAATCATAATAGGTACTTTTAAAGTTACTTAGCTTCTAATAAAAGAAAAACATGTGGATCCTGAAAACCTTGTATTATGCCTGATTAATCAACTCTTTAGATCTGATATTCCAAGTTAGATGGGTTAGTTAATATTATTTTTAAGGGTGCCTGTGCAAACAGATCTTCTGCAGAGGATGATGTTCAGTACCCGGCGTTGGCATAAGGTTTGCATAATCTCCATCAACGGCAATTACCCAAACCAGAGCCAAAAAGGGAAATCGGTCCAAAAAGAGAGTTTCCCAACACGCAGAATTGACATTTGCAGGCGCCGGCTTATGGGCGCGCCCATTTGGGGGCGTGGCTGGGGGGAAGGGTAAGCGGCTTAGTTTTGCCGCAGTGTAAAAGTCAAAAACTCAACAAAACAAATACAAAGGCAGCAAAAAAATGGTTAAAAGCATTCAGCCAATGAAAAGGACATTAATCGCTTGGCGGGTTATTAACTAGTTTTTAACAACTGAGTGATTATACAAATTTACAGATCCAAAGCCAATTTGCTCTTCGTTTATTTTAGCATTTAAAAACTTGGCAATGCAATTAAATAAGTTAGGATTTTCTGAACAAAAGGCTTTTTTATATTCCTATAAAAAATATAATTTTTAATTTAATTTTTTAAAGTCTTTTTTTAACCATTGTTTAAATACTTACTAAGGTTTAAAACAGGTGTTTTGTCCCCAGCGAGTTGAGCAATCGGCGCCTAGACAGTTCAGAGACAAAGACCAGCTGGCAGACGTCATCAGCATTCAACATCCCACATCCCACATTCAACATCCACAACCCAAACATCATCTGATTCATCATCAACATAGAACATCATGGGGTTCGGACAATTTAAAATGTGAAACACGTCTAATCCTTTGAGAGCTGTCACAGTAAACGTGAATGGGCTGCTTTCCCTTTTTCCCAGCCATCTGCCATCTACCATCTATGTACCATTTCCAGTGCAGAGTGGCCAGTGGTCAGACATTTATGAAAAATGATTATAAATGCACAAAGCATGCGACCAGACAAGAAATGGCAGAGGTAGATCCACCATTTTCCCAGTTTTTCCCCGCTTTCCCAGCTTTTCCAGCAGGATGGAGGTCCTGGGAAACAGGATAGCCCACTGGGAGTCCTGCAATGTCCAGTAATTTCAATGCTAGTTGCACAAAAGTATGGCACAAAAAATGGCAGATAATTAAAAATTCAATGGCCGTGGGAGGATTTGAAAAGAGCGGCCTAATGAGGTGTAATACAAATTAAGGTAACAGGTTAAGGTTTCAAAAATAAGGCTAAATCTTAGATATATGTTACCATCTTTGTTACAAAATGTGTCCTTTTAGAACTACTGATTTGTATTTATTTAAAAAGGAAAACAAACGGAAAATTAATATTAAAATCTTAGTCAATTTCTATTTCTTCATAATGCCGAATACTAAGATATCTGTTACCCTTTTTCGTTAAAAAAAAGCTGGCCATTTTTAAGGGTTTGTTTTTAGCAGACTTATTCCTTTAGAATCACTTATAAATAACTATTTTGATAAAAAAATAGCAGTATACTATTAAAATTGTAGTCAAAAGAAGGCTTAACTTAAGATATATGCTACCTATTTTTTTTACAAAATAGATTACCCATTTAAAAGCTTACGATTTTATAAGCTTAATCCTTTTAAATCACTTAATTTCAACTGTTTGATTGCAAAAAGTAAAATACGCATTAAAGTATAATATCTAAATCTTAGATATCTTAGAGGTTTGCCATCCCCCGAAAAAAACTTACCAAGATTAGAGTCTCATGATTTTTTCCCTTTAACCGACTTTTAAATCCAACTCAACCGATTCAACTAACCGATTCACCAAGTGGCAGCAAAAGGTGACGAAGCGTGAGACTGGGGATCCTTTCCGGATTTCGAGGGGTTTTTGTAAAGTTCCGACATCAGCCGCAGACCGCAAACTGCAAGCTCTGCTAATGAGTGGCGGGCAGAACTGGGATGCAGGTGAGCCATCCAGGATGACCACCGGCTCCTCCACCTGTTTCTCCTCCACCTGCTCCTCCTCCTGGACTAATTGAAACAATGCCGGACACCTTGGCCCGGCAAAGAGCTAGCCAAAAGCCAACAAAGGCAGTCGCAAAGTGGCCATCGGTAGTCGGGAGTCGTCATTTGATGAGCTCCCGACTTGGCCAACACCAGCATCCCGATCCCCATCCCAATCCCATCTCCTCTGGCCACCAATTGCCATTCAAATGAAGGCGCCAGCTGGCGGGAAGTGTTTGCCAACGCAATGAAATGGCCAGCAGACAGAAGATGGCAGTTCACAAAGGGAACGTGATAAAGGACCACGGGATGTGTGCACTGCAAAAAAATGTATCTTGGATAAAATGCCTTCTTAAAATCTTGAAATATCACTTCATTTAAATCCATCCAATACTAAAATCTAGTGGTACTAATTATCAGAATAATAGGTTTTGAAAGACATGCTCTTTTGGGCCCAAGCTTGGCCTTCAAAATAATACGGCTTAAGGACTTTGTTAACTTAAGTCTTATAATTTTTATTAAAATCCAATAGGTTATATGTTTTATTCTCAGTGTGTTGGTGCAGGGCAAGGCAAATGACTTTAAGTGCATCAGCAGAAGGAGCATCTGATTAAGCTCAAGGATTATGTCTCCGGTGGTAAATGGACATCGGATTGAAAGGGGTGGGCCATTAGGGGATGCCCAGGTGAGGGGCCCCGAATAACAGGTGCGGTTGAGCGAGGAGGAAATCTTAAATCAATTAGCTGATGGTTTGCCCTTGGTTGGAGCTTAATTTTGCGAAGAGATTGCATAACCCGATAATGCGAAAGTAGATGTTGGGAAAGGAACTATGAGATATCAGGAAAAGCTTTAAAGGTTTTGGGGACATCTATATGAAATATATATTTAAAGCATACCATTTGAATAGATTCTCTTTCGTATTACCCAAATTTAACAATGCGAAAGTAGATGGAAAGAAATGATCTATGGGATATCATAAAAGGCTTCAACATCTTAAGAAATTCTATATGAAATATATGTGTATTTAAAGGCATATCTCTTTAATAGTCTCTTTCGGATTAACTAAATTTAACAAGCGATAGGTGTATTTAAATTTATCCCCTGTTCATTTCACCTTTCCTATTTTCTATTTCCCGTTTCCCTTTTCCCACCTCCGATTTCAATCCTCATTCGATGCGATTTTATACCCCACTGGCTTAGCTTGTATAATCTGTTTATCCAAGCAACGACTCGAATTTACTGTGATTCCCCATTGATTCCCTTTGATTCCATTACCCGGCTGAAGTTTGCCCCCCCCAGCTGCATTCCTGTGGGTTTACAGAGAGAGCTGGAAAAGCGGGAAAAGCCGGAAAACCGATGGATCTGAATCCAAGGGAGAAACTTTGAAATCAAGAACTCATATTGAATGAGGGCCGAAATGATTTGTGAATGAGTGATTCGTGTTGGCTGAGCGGTTCTGGGGATTACGGCCTGTTGACAAGTTATTGCGAGCTGGCTTTTGCCAGTTGGCCAAGTTCAGATTTTAATTTGCGCTTAGTCGGCTTTTGTGGTCCGTGCGGTTGGCGCTCCATTTCCATTTCCGTTTCCGCCCGGCCTTCGCCTTAACATAAATAATTTATCATGCACAAATTAGCGTTGAGGATTTCGGCTTTATGTCCCTGCCACAAACACGCTCGCCCCACATGATTTTCCGAGTGATGAGTGATGGCTGACACATTAGTTTCGACCGTCCTTGCCCCCAAAACCCCCATCCTTAATTTTTGCTTTTTTTTTTCCTCTGGTCCCACGACGTTGACAAAGTTTTCTGTTTACTTTTGTTGCCGTTTTTTTGCAAAAGCAAAAAAAAAAGAAATAATTTTGGTCAGCCACAACAATTTTTCGGCAGGAACGTGACAGCAAAAAAGGAGCACGATGGCCAACAGCAACGACGGCAAAAAGGGATAAATTATGAACCGGTAGCCGGAGTTGCAGAGGAGTCCGAACACGACTTGGCTCAATACCTATGCACTCGAAGAAAAAAGGGTACAAGAAAATAATAGAAACGGGATTGGCTAAAGTTTACCAACCAGAAGATTAAAATTTGTCTGCACATCAACTACAAGATATAGTTGGCTGTTCTAGAAAATGAAAATATAATATTTTAAGATTTTACAAATGAACTAAATTATACAAGACCTTAACTACCAAGGCAACTATTTACTATTCTTCCTTTACCATTTACTATTTACTCATTCGTTTATTTTTACTGGGATTTTTAATCAGGATAGCTTTGAGTGAGATTAAAAAAATGCATTAAATAGAAGAGAAAATGAAAAAAGAGTGGATAAAGTTAGAAAATAAATCAAGTGGGTAAAATAAAATCTTTTAATAATTTTAATAGATTTTTTAAATCTAAAACTTAAAGTTGTCGAAACCAAAGTATACTAATTGTTCATTCTTTTTTATTAAAATATAAATATACGTATTATATATTTTAAAAATATAAGTTTTCTTATTATATAAATATTCTTATGATATATTATGCATACTTTACATCACTATTTATTAGTTTAGATTATTAAAAAGTTGTTACGTAGGATTGTTTTCCTTAAAGTCCCAGGTGTAGAAATATCAAACTTTATATTTTTACTAGGAATGCTTAGGATAACAAATGTTAGAAGAAGAACACCTTATTAAAGTAAAGGAAACAAATTCAATAGTTGTTCCTTGAGTTAAGCTGGCTCTTGATTAATTTAAGATTTTTCTAATTTTTTTCAAGTGTATCCGCAACTTTCCTGGGCATGACAGCGATGTCGTGGTGAAACGCTTGAAATGTCCTGGCCATGCTCCTGCAGCTCTTGGTCCTGCTCCTGTTTGTCCTGCACTTCTAATGTAATCAACATCTTGTAGTTTTAATTGCATTTAGCGTTGCGAGCGGCGCCTAATTCGATTGTAACGGTCAGCTAACAGCCCGGGACGCCACGGTTTTAGCCCTTTTGCCACTCCCGGCCATCCAGCCATCCAGTCATCCAGTCATCCAGCCATTCTGGCCATTCTGGCCATCAAAACCATCCCAGCCATCCAACCATCCACCCATCGCTTGTAGCACTTAATGAGTCTTGAAGGTAATTGGCTGGTTTTAATGGCCACGAGTTGACTTCGACATTCAATTCTTTGCCAGCTTCCGATGGTTCCTTCCTGTTCCACCCTATATACTATATATATTTACCCCTATTTTCCACACCACCATGATTTCCTGCCGCCCACTTCGGGCAAAGCTAATTAGAAAATCAATGTAAGTAGGTAGGCATGTAGGTGTCGGGGAAAAAGTTAAATTTTATATAGGGGCTCCCTCCATAATGTGTTTACCATAAAAGTGCACTTTTGATTTAGTTAGCTTCATGTAATAATTAAGTTAGGAACAGTGAGTACTAAAAATAGAAAATACAAACTCAGAACAAGCTAATTTTTATATTTTAATTAAGTTGTTATAAAACTCTTTAAAAAAAAGTATATTATGATCATATAAGAAATTTTTTTTAATTTGTTGTGATTATTTTTATCTAATTATCCTAACCTTGTGACTTGAAAATGAATTTCAATAAAAGTTTGTAAGAAATTTTTTTTATTCATTACAAAAAGTCACAGATCAAAGAAAGAACTACATTGTGTTGACCAGTGTAATTTAGCGAGCCATATCATTTTATAATGATTTTAGGTAACTTTGGACGTCTATTTAGGTTAAATTACCCACAATTATTTGTCCGTTGATTTTTCGAAGGAGTGGAAAAGTGAGTGGAAAATTGGGGGAGGGATGGGAGGTGCCAAGACAAGACGCATATTGCACTAGACAAAAGACAAAGCGGGCAAACAAGCAGACAGCCAACAGACAACCCAGACACACTGGGAAAGACAAGAAAAAAATGCCAGACCAAGAGTCTGGGAAACGGGGGGAGATTTTTCAGTAGGGCCGGGAGACGAAAAGACACAGCTATAGATACTCGAAAAAAACTTTTTCAATATGAACCAGGCTGAAAGACAGCAGCTGATGAGGATGGTGGATGCGGGGCGATGTAAGTGCTCCTTTTTGAGGCGCTTGACAGTGGGATGATGGGGAAATTGATCGAAGATCGGTGGTAGAGGTTCGAAACCGATCAAGAACATAACTTTATCATGTTAAAACATTGTATATTGGTTTTCAATTTGTTTATTTTTAGCTATACTTGCTGACAACAGATAAATTTGGAAATTTACATTTCCAAATAAATAAAAAAAATTGAAATACTACAACCATATAAGAAATTTTTTTTTTTTATTTACATAAATCTTTTTGTTTTTGATTCATAAAAAGGTGTTTTCTGATAATAAAACAAAACATTTTGACAAATTATGGATATAAAGACCTACACATATTTTTTACCCACTAAGCACTCACCTTAGGCCCACTGTCTGCCCGTCCTGCATCCTAAAGCCCCACTGTTCTTGCCCCTGGGTTGTCTGTGACAACAGAGAGACACATATTTATTTTCTTGTCCCATTTAAAAACTTTATTTATTGACGCTGATAGGAATCTAGTCAGCTATCTGTGCGTTTTAGTTGCACCGCCTGCTCCCTTTTCCCCCTGGCCACGCCCCCTCCTCCTGCCACGCCCCCTGTTTGAGGGGGGCAGGCTTTATACCTGATTCTAAATTTGTACTTATCTTTTTGTTGTTTGTATTGTATTGTGGGTCGTATTTTTTGCATGTTTGCAGATCGAGCAATAAAATCAAAGACCAACTACAGAGCCAAACACTTTGTGAAAGACAAACACAAACCGAAAGATAAACACTGGCCAAAAAAGTGACCACAAAGCCTGAAAAATTGAGGAGGGGGGCATGGAATTTTGTGGAGGAAAATGGGTTGCAGGCGTGTGAATCGACAAAGCTCTCGATGAGTGAATGGAATCGGCAAAGGAGTTCACATTCATCGATGTCACCAATAAAGTGAAAGAGTGTCCTAACACAAATAAATACGAGTACAGTAAACAATGGGCACTGGGAGAAAAAACTTGTGGTTTTTAATAGCAAATATTCCAAATGGAAAATTTAAAACATTTAAGGATGTGCCTGAAAGTATGCTATGAGATAGGATACTTATGTTCTTGTAAGAAATTCAACAGAATTTCGCAATCTAAAAATACTATTGCCTACTTTTAGGTACATATTTTAGTGATTTTAGAAAGCATACTGCGTTTCGTGGCATTGGGTCACATTATTTATATTTTGCATTGCTTTTTAAATTTCTTATCCAATTTTAAATACCCTTACCAACTTTTCTTTGGCTTCCCCCACTTTTCGCTTGGTGCATGACCTGGGAAAGAGCGGATCTCGATATTGCCCAGCTGGTGAGGATTGTAGAGCCGTCATAATCTAAAAATCTTGCCGCCGGCCGGCCTGGCAGACAAACAAACAAATGGACCCACGAAAAGCCGTTTGGACTTTGCGCCCCATTCGAGAGCACAAATGACAAAAGGCCGGACCATCCTGGACCACAGCCCTGGAGCCCCCCTCCATTCTAGCCCAAAGACCCCCCAGGAACCCCCTAAAACGCCCACTCCCTGAAAACTCGGTGAAAACGACAATGCAATTTTCATTACGCACTTGCCAATATTAAGCCAAAGTTTAGCACTGTCTGGCCGCCCACCCATACAAACAAACGGAGTGGGACAAAAACACAAAGGAACACTGAGAAAAAATCGGTTATATTTTAATAATATTTTTAAATTTTAGTTTTGATGTTTGATTAAAACAGAAATATGGACAGCTTTTGCCTTTTCAGCTCAAAGTTATAATCCATTTTAAGTTGGTTGTAGAAGATTTTCACTCAAGAGGCACTTTTAAAATCTCCTTCTGTAATATAACATCTTTTCTAATGAGATAAAATGGATTTATTTCTGATTCATTTACATTGTTTTATTAGTTTCTGAATAAAAACTGTCTTTAATGATTGTAAGATTCGTTGTGATTAAAGTTTACGATCTAAGTAAAATACAATATAAATCTTTTCAACAATTTACATAATTTTTTTTAGGAAAACATTTTGGTGAATGGATAGAAAAGATTTTTTCCCAGTGTATCCACATACACATCCTCGTCATGTTGTGGTCGTGGGCTTTGCGGTTGTTCCTGCCACGCCTACTACCAAGGTAATAAAGCAAAAGTTCTGATCCAGCTTCGGTCCCCTTTCTTCTTCCATGCTCCTCTGAATCTCAGAAAGGAGCCGATAAGCCTCCGACCAGAAGCAGTTTTGGGTGGACGTGGAAGTGGATGTGGATGTGGAAGTGGATGTGGATGTGGAAGTGGATCCGCATCAACAAAGGAAGCGGAAATGAGCCGGCCAGCTGTCTTTCAATGCACGTGTGAGGGCGTAGGTGTTGCGTTTGTATAGGCAGAGCTCAAAGGTAATCACACTTCTAATCACCTTCTCCACTTAATTTACTAACCGAAAGGGACTTACCTTAAGTAAATGCAATGTAAAATTGATTGTGAATTTTTAACTTATTTTTGGGTGTAGATAAAAGGATTTATTAAAACTATAGTCATATCATGACCTATTTTATACATAATCAAATTAAATTATACCTAAATACGGTACATACCTGGAGAGGATCATGATGCACTGCATCCTGGAGACCAGTTCCACTACGATGACATCCTCAAAGATCTCTTGTTATCATTCCACAAACACCAACACATTCAACGATACTTCCGGTAAACTGATTTAACAGCTACCACAGCACCTAGGACATGAATTTTTAGCTAGAACTAATTGGGAATTATAAGTCCCCATGGAGGGAACCACTTTTAAATGATGACGTGGCATATAGTAAATTTAATTAATATTATAACATAACATATTTTATTTTGCGAGTATGTTGAGTAGATATTGTTACTTGTAAATTTTTAAACTTTAAATAAGTATTTTCTAGCAGTGTAAGGTCTTAAAAAGATTCTGTTTTTTTCAAATTCTTCACCAAATTCAAATGTGAATTTTATATTATTTTTAGAAACAGACCGTTATTAAAAGCTTACGGCGATAAAGGGCCTGATTTTACACCCAACCGCTCGTCTTATCCACGAAGTAGGTGTGAGCATTCTGAATGTTCCAGCGCCCTCGTGAGAAATCGTGTAATTAAGGTATATTCCGATTCGGTTTCGACCACTGCCACGCCCCTACGCCCACCCGACCACACATGCCCCATCCAAACTAATTATACGCGCCTCCAAATAAAAACAAACAAAAGCGCGTGGACGCCGATTATGAAGTATAAAGCCAAGGGAACTGAAAGTGAAACGCTTATCGCCGAGGTGCAGGCAAAATGCAGAAAATATTGGAGTAGGCAGGGGAATACTGTGGGATGGCTGGAGATATAGGGGACTGGGAATGGAACTGGAACTGGGAGCCGGGGAAAAGCCACATATAATGAAGCCATCGTCATCGGCATGACCGTCCGCTCCGTAATTACGCGCCCCCCTCTTCGGAAATTGATGATTTTCATTAACGACAAGTTAATAACTTGAGAGTCGGAGATTCGAGGCGTCTTTATTATCGATAGCCATCGGAAGGTAAACACAGGGCAGAAACAAGACGCAGAAGAATGGATTTCGTATCTTCTTCTTTTGTGCTTTGGTCCCGGGAATCTCCTTTGGGGGCTCTGTTTAAGCTTAAAATATTGATTATCTAACAGTATTGTTTTTAAATTTGTAATATTTAGTTGTGATTTCCTATAATATTTTTAGAAGAGCTACGTTTATATCGAGTTTTTTGAGTTTTTGGCAGGTATATCTGTATAAGAAATATTAAAAATATCTTTTTCTTAAAGGTAATCTTATTTTATTTTAGATTTCTAAGCGCGGTATTTTTAGACTAAACTAGTTTTCAAAAAGTCAGAGAAAGGGATTTACATCTCTTTGAAAAATGGTAATATTTGTTGAATTATAATAGATTGGCTTTTGAGTTCTATCGAGCATAAGACTATTTATAGTATTTTCAAAAAATAAATTAATTTTTACAAAACCCGAAGAGTTTAAAATGTTCTTTTGATTGAGTTATTGAATATTGAAAAATGCTTATAAGTTTTTATAAGACAACATAGGTTTTTTATAGATCTAACACTTTTCTTACAATTTTGTAATAAAGATCTTTGAATATAAAAATTATAAATCTATAATAAAACAAATTTTGTCCACATATTATTAAGTTATTAAAATATATTAATTTTAAATCTATAAAAATAAATAAAATCCTAATAATACAATTGAATAATTGAAGGTGGTTTAGTTTTTCGAATGTCTTAAATTTTAATATATCTTTTGAGACCCAATGTTAAAGGCTTTTTATTGGGTCAAAAAGGACTGATCTGTGCAGAAATGTTTGAATTGGCTGTGTTTATATGTGTGTGTTTGCTGTGTGTGGTGGCCCCGTTTGTTTGTTAACAAAACAAACAAAAAGCAGTGGCTATTTGTGTTATTTGTTTAACTCAAAGAACCAGCAACAAATTGTGTCGCCGACTGGCAACAAAAGCAGCAACAAAACCAGCTGAGTTCGGCAACAAATGTTGCGGCCCAGCTGCGCAACTCTCGCCGAAGAGCGGCAGAGAGAGCAAGAATGTATCCAAGCGAGAGCGGGCAGCATCCGGCGACATGAGGCCAGCGGCTGGGCGGCAGCATGTTGCGGGCGGCGATCTCGAGACACACGCACACACTCGCAGTAGCGGCGCACACGCACGTGCAGACACCTCGCGGAAAAGCGATAAACCGAAAACCAAAAACACACAGTCAGTCGCCTGTGGACAAGCAGCCCGACTTGACGTAACGAACGACGCGATTTCGAGATTGGAGATTTGCGATTGGAGATTTGCGGTTGGAGATTTGGGGCTGTCGATCCGGAGATTTCACACGCGACGCCTGCGCAAACAGCAGTTCTTAAACCACTCGATATTCCAATAAATCCAATTTTGTTTGAGTGACTCGCAGTGACTTTTGAAAAAAAAAAACAGTGACCTTTACAGTAACGAAAGTAACGATTTTCGAGTGATTTTCCAAACAATTTTTGAAAAAGTTTGAAAAAAAATATTTTTTATTCCTTTTAAGTGCTTATAAAAATGCCAGAGATTTGATTTTTTTCGAGTGCTTAGTTTTGGTTTTTTAAAAAAGTGAACTTTTTGAAAATTTTCAGTTTTTAGTGATTTTGGAAAACTCAAATTTTCGAAAAGTTTTGAGTGAGCCAGAGTGATTTTGGAACCTCTAAAACTGGTGTTTAAAAGCATATACTGAAGAACATGCCTCCCAAGGCGATCTGTGGGCTATTGCTCCTGCTTCTGCTGGAGATCTTCTGTGGAATTCCCGAAAGCCAGGGCATTCCCAACGATGCCTTCTTGAAGATGTTCCCGCAACAGGCGCCCCCTGATGACCTGTGCTACGACAAGGCCCGGGAGCCACAGGTCTGCGTTCCAGACTTCGTGAATGCCGCCTTCGATGCCCCCGTGGTGGCCAGTTCCACCTGCGGATCGGAGGCCAGTGGACCAGAGCGGTACTGTGAGTTCCAGGAGCACGAGCGTTCCTGTCACACCTGCGATCAAGCGGACCCACTGCGCAGCTTTCCCGCCCGCTCCCTCACCGATCTGAACAACTCCAACAATGTGACCTGCTGGCGCAGTGCACCCGTGACCGGAAGTGGTGACAATGTGACCCTCACCCTGTCGCTGGGCAAGAAGTTCGAGCTGACCTACGTGATCCTGCAGCTGTGCCCCCATGCCCCGCGACCCGACTCCATGGTGATCTACAAGAGCTCCGACCACGGGCTCACCTGGCAGCCCTTCCAGTACTACAGCTCCCAGTGCCGCAGGGTGTTTGGACGTCCCGCCCGCCAATCCGCTGGGCGGCACAATGAGCACGAGCCCCGCTGCACGGATATCACCCGACCGCTGGCCTCAAGGATTGCCTTCAGGACGCTGGAGGGTCGGCCCTCTGGACGGGATCTGGACTCATCACCGGTGCTGCAGGACTGGGTGACGGCCACCGACATCCGGGTGGTGTTCCACCGTCTGCAGCGACCCGATCCGCAGGCGGTGCTCTCCCTGGAGGCGGGTGGGGCACCCGTGGACCTGGCCAGTGGCAAGTACAGTGTACCGCTAGTGGGCACTGGACCCACGGGCAACAACATCGAGGTACAGCCGGGGCTGGAGGTGGTGCCCCCATCCGGTGGACTGCACTATGCCATCTCGGACTTTGCGGTGGGCGGGCGGTGCAAGTGCAACGGCCACGCCTCCAAGTGCTCCCCGGACTCCAGTGGGCAGCTGAGCTGCGAGTGCAGCCACAACACCGCCGGCAGGGACTGCGAGCGCTGCAAGCCCTTCCACTTCGACCGCCCCTGGGCTAGGGCCACCGCCAAGGAGACCAACGAGTGCAAGGGTGAGTCATTACCACTATAAAGTAAAGTAATTACAGAGATTTTTGAGCCATTTATTAGAAACGGGTGTATTTCGTTGATCCTATCCCGAATCGGGCATTTATGTATTTCAAAACGTTCCAGAGTTCAATATTTTGCTAAGAACTATGAGCGCTTTGAAAGCGCTCCTTTCAAGTAATCTTAGAATTATATTAGTGGAAGGGTGAGTCATTACTTCTGTATAATATGTCATTTGAGCATAAGGTAAATACATGATGGAATAGAGATTAAGGAACCATTTATCAGAAATGGATGTATTTCGTATTAAATATCCCAAATTAGGCACTAAGTTTATTTAAAAAGATTCAAGAAATCAATATCTTAGTAGTAACTATGATATCCTTCATCATCATATTATATTAATTTACACAGATAAACTGACTTCATACTTTAAGTGCACTCCGGTCAAGCATTCTTAGATAAATATAAGTGCAAGGGTGAGTCATTACTATGATATGTGAAATATATCAGTGTAATAGGTCATTCTGATATGGAAAAAACTCAGGATATAGAAATTTGTGAGGCACTTATCAGAAATGCTTGTATTGCGTATTACCCCAATTTGGCAATCAGGGATCTTACCTGGCTCTCGTAGGCTCTTTTACCTAAACTTCTGCTGTGCGGAATATCCCGGTCTGGAGATTTTCCCCGGGAAAATACATTCTACCTAGACGGAAGTCAACCAACTCCCCCAAAAAACCAATCCCAAAAAAGGTGAATTTTGATATGCAATTTTACCTTCGGGGCGAGTAACCCCCAAGGACTCTGGCTTTCGGCCATCCAGCCCAATCTATTGGGCAAACATATCGGGACACAAAGTTAAAATACGGAAAATGCAGAAATCGGTGGAGATCCCAGGCAGGCAGGGTTGGAAATGCTAATCTGGAGATACGAAACGTGGGGCGGCGACAACTCCATTAGAATTCAATTTTCGAGCCAGTCGCGTGTGTTTAGTTTTCATCTTAACTCGGTCGACTTGGGATCGAGGTGAGGGTTGCTCTTTTGCCTTGGAAAGGATAAGAATTCTGGGCTAGGAATGGGCCGAACTGAAATCTGGAGAAAGACCTGAAGGCAATAATGTTTGTGCTGTGGATTTGGCTTAGCCATAATTGAACAACTCGATGGACACGTGTAGAGCGGCGCTATGGGGGAGGTATACTTACGCCAACTCTTGGGCCAACCCTCGCCACCGAGGCGAAATCGAGACTTTACCTTTGGCCAGGCTAAACAAGCAAACAACAACAGCGCAAACATTCAATCAACACACAATAGAGCGACGGCGATATCCCAAATACCATATACCCCATATACCATATACCGAATCATGAATCCTGAATCCTGAATCCCCGGGATAAACCCTCGCAATTAACCCTCTAAAAACTCGCTGAGCTCGAACAATAAGCGCGAATTTAAGCGAAATTAATTTGATAAGCATTTTGAACAAGAGCGAATAACACACAATTCGACAATCGAACATCAAAATGAGAGCAGGGAAGGTTTTGGGTTTTTGATTTTGATTTTGCGCAATTCTGAATTTGGTTTTTTACATTTAACATTAGAACTGACAACATTATAAGGGTTCTCTATGAGGCAAAACTGAAAAGAGTGGGAGAATTTATTGGTTGTTTTCTTTAAAAGGGGTTTAGAACTCTTAATAAATAGGGGTATTCTTATGATCCATGCAATGGATTGTTTTTCTTGAGATGTTTTCAATACTTTTCAAACTTCGGAAATAAATAGTTCTAAGATAAATAATATGTTGCTCTGCATAAAATGTATAGTTAATTGGGTTTAGGAACTTCATATACCATTTTGAATATTATAAGTAACCCACGTTTGTATAGATGAGCCCTTATGATAGGTAATATTAAAATCCATCGGTTTTAAAGCTTTTCTTAAGTATCATTCCATAAAGTTTGAAAATAAATACTTGGATGAGTAACAGGGTTTTCAGGATAAAATGCGTCTTAGAACTATATATCTCATGTTGCATATGATACGTATTCTAAAGATTTTAGATATGAGCTCGTGATTTAAATTTATGAAAGGTAAACTAAACCAAAAACAATAAAATATGATGTTAACTGTAACCTATTTTTCACTAGACCATCCTTAGTATTCCTCGAGTATTGTGTCCCCCCAAAAAAGTTCAGGCATCATTGAATGTGTGTTCCAGGCACTTGATGAAAGTGTCCTTCGTGGTCATCACGTGCCATAACATTGCAATTTTTTGTGATCCATTTTAAAAGGGGAGGACGGGGAAAGGGCAGACCTTGATGGGGAGATGAGATGGACAATATGCAGCCGGGACCTTTGCTATTGTTTAGTGCATAAATCACAGTCACACCATGTTCGGGGCGGGAAAATGGAAATGGAAAATGGAGGGCGGTCTTATCACAGGCATGGCACGTGTGCCAGACTCGCCGCCCTGCCACGCCCCCCGCCTCCTTTGGTTTATTAGGGTTGCAAAATGCAACCCCTCACCCCTTGGATTTTTCGACTTTCAAAGGACCCGGCGCGCACATATGTAGCATGTTTATGGACAAACGAAATTAACGTTGCCATCGCCGCTTTTGACGTTCAATGTGACCTCAAACAACGGCTACAAAAACAACCAACAGGCAGCAATTACAGACCAACAGCAGCAAAAACACCAAAAGCAACAACAATGAAAGGGAAACGGAAAATGTCCAGGCCGGAAAATATTTCCGCCGAGCGGTGTGAAAAGAAAAAAACCACAGAGAATTCGGAAAAACGAACATATGCGAGCAGATTGCATTCGAATCGAATCGTATCGAATCAAACGAAATGGGTATGGAAATCGAATCGAATCGAATGGGCTGGAATCGAAAGTAAGGGAAAGAGATATTATCTCTTAACTAACTGCGAAACGATTTAGCTGGGGTTTTAATGAGGAGGCGGTAACAGCAGGCAATTTGCAAGCCATTACTAACCAAATTAGAGTGGGAAATATTATGAAAAAACCTTTAAGAAAGTATTATGAGTAAAAGTCGAATATTATGAGAAATCGTGTTTTTTGCAATCCAATATTAGTGAGAAAATAAGACTAGGCTCCATTGTAATTAAAATGTTATAAAAACATTTAAACGATTTAACAGAAAGTCCAACTTGTTATTATAATACACCTATTATATAATTTTTCCTAAAGCTATAACAAAAAAACTTCGAATCCCAAGATGCATATATCATTATATAATAGTCTTATGCCCCAAAATCAATAAACAACTTCAAAAATGCATATGTTTTCAATCAAGCATCAAGCATCATAGGAAAGCAAACCTCAGAACGGAAGTTAGAATTCTTTATAGCCTCTTGGTTTCCTATTTTTCCTATTACCCTGTCGATAAGCAAAATTATGGATCATTAAATGGATCAACAAATAATAAAGTAATCTCTGGGATTACAAACTATACCCGAAATGCGCTAATATTTTAGGAAGCGAATTACGCAAGAATCTCCAGAAATCGTGATTAATGCACAGATGCAATCCCATTATTTCCCTCGCCACGCCGGAAACCATCCATCCTGAGCATTCTTTTACCATAAATTGCCAAACTCCCAACTCGGAGCATAAATTGCGTTAGATTTATAGGTGTCGAGAACAAAGGCAAGATGCATGGGCCAGATACATATATTTTTAATGAGTTAAGACGGCAGCCAACTTTGACCCGCACCTAACCCCTCAATCATAGGGCGAATGCAGTTTATCACACCTCCGTCGACACCCTGAAATCGGCTCTAGGATCGGTATACTTGGCTCTAATATATATATACCCATATGCACAGGCACACGGGAGTCATAAAGAGCTGAAAACTCAGAGAAAGAGAGCATTTCAATTTCAATTTTAGATTTAAATTTAAACAAAAACAAACAAATTCGAGATGTTGAGGTGGCTAAAATTAACGTTGGCGTGGTGTTCTGTTGAGATGGCGCGCAATAAATAAATTTAAATCCGTTAAAACGTTTGGCAAATCAAGACATTACTCATACGCCGTGTTGCGGCCGCACCAGAAATAGTTCCTCCGATTCTAATTCTGATTGCGATTCCGATTCTGATTCTGATGGACGGGTCTGAAAGGCTTCGGAGTGGTGATAAATGTGCCGGGGCTTACGAAAATGCCGCGCAAATTAGCCAAACAATTTGTCTAGCCGAGAATCGAGTGGATTGGCTGATGGTTTGATGTTTATGTGTCATCTAGGAAAGTGTATCACAAGGTCATTAGAACTAAGTAACTTGGTGGTTTTTCAAGGAGCTACACATGGTTGAATAAGATCTCAATAAAATTATGTCCTTAAAGGCTTTTTCTTTTTAAGGAACTATACCTGAATAAAGTTTATAAAGGTAGATCCCATTGAAATAATATCCTTGAAGGTCTTTCCTTTTTAAAGTACTATAACTGGTTAAAATGCGTATCAGTAGATCCTATTAAATTTATGTCCTTAAAGGCACTTTCTGATTTCCTAAGCTTCAAATACCCATAACCTAATTGATAAAAAATCCCAGCAATCCACAATAAATCTTATTCTTACCTTCTCCCAAATATTTAAGATTTTTGGCCATTCTTTCGTGAATAAATTTCATCTCTTTGGCCCCATCACCTGGCTTTTGTGAATGCATTTTCCCCATCAGTCAGTTTTAGTTGCTTTTACCAGATTTTTCCCTTGTCATTTTCCGAGCTTGTCTCTTTTCCTTTTCCCCCCTCGTTTTTTTTTCATTTTTTTGGTTGGCTCTCCTGGACATTGATTCGAAATTGCATTGGCATGTCCTCAAGTTATTTGCTCGTCCTTTTGAGGGGTTAGGGCTTTGTTTGGCTGTGATTCCGCTGCTTTGTGTGTGAATGTCCTGTGGCTATAATTTCGCACAGCATTCCCTGCCAGTCGCCTTATGTCAGTTTTCATCAGTAACATTTCATGAATTTTCCTTCTTTTTTTTTTTTGCTATATTTTGCTCGTGGATTTTTCCTTCAACTGTGAAAAGAAAAATGGGTGGTGGTGGGGATAGGGCAATGAGTAGAAAGCGAAACGTGCAAAAATCCTTTCGCCTTGCCATCTCCTCCGTTGTCATTTTAATTGTTGTTTACCGGGCTTGTCAAATGCGCACTTCAGTGCGAGAAAAAAGAACGAAAAAAATATGTGGACCATGAGGGCTCCTGACTTTGAGATGCCCTGTACATATTTCTTATAGAACATATAGCAAAATATTTTAAAAAATATTAATATAGAAAAAAAAGCTATTAGAATTCTTAAAAATATATAACCCATTAGTTAAGAGCTCCTAAAATATTTTGTTGTAAGATTTTGTAACTAGAAATAGGATACTAATGATATTTTTGTGGTATCTGTGGTATATTTGGTATATGTGGTTTATTTTGTATATTTGGTATGTGTGGTATATATTGTATATTTGGTATATATATGTGGTATATATAGTATATAAATATGGTATATGTGGTATATTTCATTTGTACAATATAGTTCCTGAACCAAAAAGTAAATAACCAGGTATGAAAAAATAGGACTGACATCGGTGCTAAGTGAAAGCCCCCAGGTGCTGCTCTTCCATTCGGTGGGTCTGGGATTTGGGATTTGGGGACTGGCGGCTGGTGACTGGAATAGAGCCGGGGACACCTAGACCATTCGTTATGATGGCCGGCTGTCTATGACGAGGCTGTCACCGCCATACGCTCTGATTTACCGACCAGGCCGGCACACACTCGTCCTGACACATCCTCGCCCATATATCCTGCCCCATCTTCGGACCCTGGGCCGCCTCACCTGCTTTAATTTCAGGGCTTTAACATTTGTTTTTCCCCTTCAACACAACACCCTTTTAGGGCATTCATTTAGAAATACTTTTTAATAAGCCCGTTGAAGTGAAAATCACTTTATTTTGTTGCTAAATGTATGTTTTGTTGTTTTTTTTTTTTTGTTGTGGCTTGGCAAGTTGGCTAAACGTAAATGCTCTCTCCTCCCATATTTTGGCTTTCAATTTGAGTTTGTTTTCGGTTCGGGCTTGGCTTTCAAGTGATTATGATTATTTTTTATGCACATAACGCCACACATGCAACCCCAGCAGCTAAAATCCGTCGCTCCGGATTGCTCATCAGCCAGCGAACGTCAAAAGCAAAGGGCAACGACGGCCAGGACACAAGGATACCAGGATACTGGGATCCAGGGATACAGAGAGCTCAAAAGCCAAGCCAAACAAAACAGAACGAAACGTTAAGTCAGCAGCTTTGAGGCGGATCAGCTAATTCATTTCCAAGGACCTGCAGATACTCTATAAAGTCGTATAATATCCTGAAGATCAAGTGAAATAGCTATATCCATACTGTATTCCGACCCCATATATAAGAAATGAACTTATAATAGTTATATATCAGGAATTTGTATAACGCCTTCCTTAAAGACTGCTTATAAGCCTTCCTATTTGTAAGGTATTCTTATTACTGATGCCAATACAATCAGTTTTATAATTTTAAATATATCTTGTATACCCCAAACACAACTAAGTCACTTCTAAAAGATCCAGATCAAATGATAAACCCAGTATATACTATTTAGTGGTACACATATAATGGGTAATATGCTTTTTAAGAAGTGTTCCTTTTGATATGCCTTCCTGTTTGGAAGCTATATTTCTTACCATCCGCTTTATAATCACGAATTGCTCAAAAAAGTGCAGAGACTTGGGTTTTTTCTATGCCACAGCTTCAAAAGGTAGAAAAAGGATCTGAACCTTTTGCCGCCCCCCTAAAAATCCCCCTTATATGTGTGTCTGCTAGAAAATGGCCAAAGGCCAGCGGGGATGTGAGAACGAATGCCGTGCGTTGATTTTAACTGTTATTACTTGATGGTCGAGGGGATGGATGGGTTGAAAGGGGGCTGTACATCTATATACATATGTCTCTGAATCCAGGACTCGACCCCTTGGTCGTCTCTATTTGTCTGGCCATTTGAGTTTTGTGTAAGCAGTTAATTGGATCAGGGGCGCTGGCTCCCTTCAGATCTTAGCATCCCGCCATCCCACCATCCCATCATCATCATCGTCATCATCGGGATTCCAGACCATGTGGCAAAGAAAACGGCATAAGAGATTGTTGCATACTTCATGGAGCTGTCGGATACATTTTTAATAGGCTGTGAATGCCAGGCCAGTTGGCAAATGTCAACACAAACACGAGGAATGCCGGCGGGTCTTGAGTCAGGTTGTTTGGAGGGTTTCCAATGGGTGTTTTTTAGGAGGGGTACGAGTGTGGAGTGGGAGTACTGGTAGTCTCGCCTGTTCGTGGAATCTATTAAATCATTTTTGTTGCTAATACATTTGTACATAAATAGCATATGCATGTGCCACTCCCCCTGGTTGTCGCTTTTAACTGGGTGTTGCTCTTGGGAATTCCTTTGAATTTGAATTGCGAATTGCGAAAATTCCCTTCGAGCTGAACTGCCAATATGCGAAATGCGGCGAACTTGCGACTTTGGGCAGCTGCCCATGCGCAACAACAACATCAATATCAACTGTCTGCAACAATAGACACGGAAAAAGGAAGCTACCCATGGGTGGATCGAGAAGTTCTGGGGGAAAGGAGTTTCTGAGAATTGCAATTAGGAAGTACACATCGTGAACCTTTTAAAAAGTATTTTTTTAACAATAAGGAGATACAAAATAAATAGAAATTAGAAAGATATTGATTGAAATATTTTCTATTTAAAATAAAGGTATGAAATGCATACCTATTTAATATTTCTTACCTACTACTACTTCTTAATAATTGTCAGTAATAAAAACTTGACTAGTACATATACAAATATATATTCTTAAGTTTCATATGTCGAAAATTTAATGAAAGCAAATTTATAATTCATTTTATTAAACAAAATAACAAATAAAAGATTATGATCTATGATGAATCCCAAAATGAGCACCCTTTAAATATTCTATAAAATATTTCAAATATTTTTTTCCTCCTTTGACTAGAAAATATTTAAATATGGGGTAGTAAACGCGGGAAAATAATGAAATATATATTACTTATAATGTTGAAATGATAAAAAGAAATGATTTTGTGATCTTATAAGTAAAAGTAGGCCTCTGAAGCATATTCTTTAGATTTGATGATATATTTTTGACTGAAAAAATACTCCATTAGATCTTCTCGAATCTCCTCGATCAACCCACTGGGTCTGGCCTAATGATATGTATGGCATATCGGACATAAAAAAAGCCAGCAGCCAGAGGCAACATAAATCAAAATGTGTGCGGTGGCAACTCCAACTTCTCACCTTCGGCGGGAAAAGAGGGGCGTTTGGGTGGTTTTAAGTTTTCCGTTTGCTGTTTTCTGTTTTCAGCTTTTCTGTTTCTGTTTTTCGGGGGAAACGCCGCAGCCCAAGTGCCACTAAACGTAATGTAAATAAGCATTTAACAGCAATAGCAACAACATCCCGGCAATAAATGGCATTACAAACAACGGGCAAATAAATCGCAGTGAAGCGCAAATGCTCAGATGAAAAAGTTGCTGCCGCGCTTAACATTTACAACATGCAACAGTGAGTGAGAGAATTATGCAGGCAGCGGAGGCAGCCGCCGAAGAAGTAGCAACATTGCAGATTGCAAGTTGCACATTGCACATTGCACATCGCACATGGCACATGGTGTTGCCGCCGACATGTTGACTTATGCGGCAGCAGCAACTTCTCAGCCTCCTCGGCTTCCCCAAGTTGCACGCTTCAAAAGACCTGGACATGCGATTCAAGATTTGAGCAACAGCCGATACAGGAACAGAAAAAAAGCCCAAGAAACCCAAGAAACACACCGCCAACAACTTGCAACGGCGGCTTCATCTTGCCTTTTTATTGTTGCCGCCTGGCACCTTGCCTTTTGCCCATGGCCAACTGAAAAATAATAAAAAAAAAAAACCATAGAAAACCGGCAAAAACGCCAGAAGTTGCTGTTGGGGGCGCCATAAAATGACCAGAAATGAAACATGGGGATCGTGTTGGTTATGGGAAGATTTACAGACGACCGGCTATACATAATGACAGTTTTATATCACAGAGGAGTTACACTTACTGGATGAATATTTTTATATTTACCAGAAAAGGCATGGGAATGCAGCTCAAATTTCTTATAAACCCATAATATACATAATATATTTTTAAAATATTTCCAAAAACTAGGCAGCATTGACCCTATATCTTAAATATTATATATCTTAACTTAAGGATTCATAGATGGAAAGTCTCACTTTATAATTATACCCTTTCCTCATTTAATTTGCATTCTAACAAATAAGAATTCATCAGATCTATTTATTTTGCCATAAATCTTCTAAATATCCCCCATAATTCACGCTATACTAAAACACTTTCTATTTTATTTTCTCACTCGTATTCGCATTATATATAGTTTTTATGCCTCTGGCTAACCCATTTTGGTGCTGTATTTAGTCAGCCAATTTGATTGATATGTTCTTGGATTTGTTTTATAGATAAACAAACATAGCTACGCTTTTTAGTTTCTCACTAGGTTTCTTTTTTTGGGAACATGCCATAAAATCTGCTCCAAATACACCTAATTATCGAGTAAAGTATAGAACATTCACAGTTTCACTGGCTGTCAGCGGGAAAATTTATCCCAAAAAATAGGGAAAAAAGAACTGGTAGTAAAATCCCGAAACGGGGCGATGAAGTTGCGCAAAGTGGCCAAAAACGAGAATGAGAACGATGTGGATGACGCCTCTCAGTCGGCGTCAGGTGCATCAAAGGTGTGAAGTGCAATCAAAAGCTACACTCAGAAGCCACAGTTTCCTCCTAAAAATTTTATTTTGTTTTAAAAATAAACCTTTAGGAAAGAAAAATCCTCATTATCATATGAAGTTCTTTTTATTTAAAGATACAGAACTTTCATATTGGTATATCTTCAAACTATCTCTAAAATCAAGTATTAATATTAAACAAATATATAAATGCTCACCTCTATTTCAAAATCTATATCCATGTAGGAGCCATTTTATTAGAAAATACTAAATATTAGATTATCTCATATTAGTAAAATACTATTTTTCTTACCCAAATTTTATACTTTAAGAGCTGTTTAAATATAACATTTTCATCATTTGAGTTTATACAGAACAATAACTTTTTTGTTATAGCATTACACATATTTTGCACTTCTCATAGCACAAAAAGTTGAAACTTCTCCATCACTGCTGAAAGACCCGGTTCCAACTGCCCCTCCAGCATTCTCCGTCTGAGTTTTTTAGTCAAATAAAAAGCTCATTAGGCGAGTTGACCAAATTGCAACATGTTTCTTAATTTCGTTGTTGTTTTTCGTCGTTATTTATTTTTATTTTTTTTTTTGTTTTTGGGAGGGCGGCTGCCACGCCTGCGGAAAAAAGCCAATTCAAATATTAACCCTCCAGCTGCCCCCGTCCCCTTGGCAAACAAAAGATAAACAAACAGGCAATGAGAAAAATAAAATGAGATAAAATAAATGAAAAGCAAATTTCAAGTTGGAAAAGCAAAGCTCCAAAATCGAGCGGGCGACGTTAAAAGCCATTAAAATTGAAACTGTCGAATGATGCCCAACATGATGAAGCCGGGACAGAGGCGGGTAAAAAGGGGGGTTCCGGCAGGTGTGTACGTCTCGCCCAGGGTCAGGCAAATAATTAACTCTGAGCCGATTTAAGCTGCGAAAGTTACATTCGCCGCCTATCAGGCAGAGGCATCAGTTTTCAGGGCATCGTGTGCTCGTGGGCCCCAAATTAATTTTCACACACAGGTTGAGGGGAATTTTCGATGGAGAGCTTTCTTCTGGGAACTTAATTACAGACCTCAAGATCGGAATCGAGATGATCATTTGACTACCTAATGGAAATGACTTGGGGGTGTGCCTTAAAGTAGATTTTTCGGTGTAATTTGCTGTGGAGAAAATAGTAACTCCTTTAAGTTTGCTGTGATATCATAACAGAGTTATTATTTTTATAGATTCAGTATTTTTTTTAGTATTTCCATTTATTAATATTTTTTATATGATAACTTGTTTAATTTAATTAGTGGTTTTAAGGATTCAGATTTATTAAATTATTATTATTTGGCAAACATAAATAGGAACTTTTTAGTTTATTTATTAGATTTATAGATTCAGTAATTTTTTATTTTTCCTTTTAATCAAATAATTCAAGTGAAACCTGTTTAACAATTAAATGTAATAGATTGTATAATAACTTAATTGAACGTATATCTTTATGTTTAAATACCCACTGGGACTTAATAATTCTTAAAGTCAAACTAATTTTTAAGAACAGACCAAAGACGCCCAATCCCCAGACTAATAACCGAAATAAATCCAAATTTACCTTGACATTTTCCCAATGTTGGCTCACAATTAAATTAAATCAATTTATTAGGAAAAATGTGTGGGCTGTGGACTGTGAAATGGCCGCAGGACCAATTTGCAGCTATCCCGGTAGTTGGACATCGGTATACCTCATTGATCCCAGCCTCGCATTTAGTTTGTTATTGCTTTGCGCATTCAAGCAAACAGCCAGGCATCCATCGATGTTATTTTGGGCATTTTTCCTTTAATTAAATTTTACACAAATATTTTGTGCGAAAGTATTTACCAAATTGAAGTTCTATGCCAACGTGGCCAACCCCCTTGACTGCATGGGGATGTTCAACGCGTATAAGGATGGGTTCGGGACTCGAGAATTGGGATGGGGGATGGTAAGGGACTGGGGTTCTGACAAATGGTCACCTGTTCGAAAGGTAAGGCCCAAAAGGGTCCCAAGGATGGGACTATCTTGTCGAGATTTCTCGACTCCTTTCGCATCCTGACAGGCGCCAAAAGACGACGAGATTAAGTCATCGAAGCGGCAAACTCGGAAAAAGGGAAAGCCAGCAACAATAATCCAGCTTTCATTGTCTTCGGGGTGGTTTGTGGGTGGCACTCATCGTTTTCCCTTTTTGAAAAATATTTTCATTTGACAAATTTTAGATTTCCTTTACATTTTTTGCTTTCGGTGGTTGGTCTTGTCTCTGTGTTTTTTTTTATATTTTTATTTTTCGGGCTGTAGCTGGAGTGGCATTTACTTGCCTTAGGCAAAACGGGCTCACTTTAATTTGGTATTTTTTTTTTTTTTGTTTGCTGCTCAAGCACGTAATTATCCTTTTTTGAACGCTTACTCCCCCACTCCGAGCAGCTTTTTCTGGCCTTTTGCATTCGGTAACTTGTTTATTTATTTATTTTCGGCTTTCCTTCTGCCGTCTGAGCCACACTCCATTCCCATTTTATGACATCTTGTTATTTTTATTGTTATTGAGTTTGGCCTTTTGTCGTGTTGGGTCCCCCGGTCCCTCACAAGTCGTACATTTTCCCATTGTTAATGCGGTATTATTAATTTTTGAGGTCTGCAAACGATCCTATTAGGCAGTCGCCTCCATCCCTCCCAAGAACATTGACAACATCATCTCAGTCAGTTAAGGGGAAATGTCTCGTTAGATACAACACAACTTTTTGGATACATATATGGATGGGGGTATGGGATAGGAGAGCGGATCAAGTATCGTAAGACCCGTGTCAAAAGAAACCTCCTAATCTTCGTTCTACAAGATCCCACAGCTCTGATTAGAAATCAAAGACTTTTGCCGGAACCACAATTTTCGCAGCCAACAACAACCCGTAATCAAATGCAAATTATCAAAGCACACACACTCACTCTACCGAGTGAAAAAAAACGAATGAAGAAAAAATGTTTGGGGCGTGTTACCAAAACAGAAAAAACCGAAAAAACACCAACAACCACATCGACATCTACAAAAGAAAAAGTTTCGATTTGGTTTTTTGTATTTTATTTTATTTTTTCATTTCATTTTCCCTGCCGAATTCTGTGTCTCTCCCTCTTGACCACAAAATTTATGTAGATTTACTGTGGGCAGTTGTATCTCTGTTCGATTTCGGTTTTTTCTGCCTTTTTTCTTGGCTTTTTGTTTTTGATTGAGACATTTCCAAGTGCGACTTCTTGGCCATGGTCAATTAAAATGTAGCGGAGGCTGAAAATAGAGAAGAAGAGATTTCTGCTGAAGAAGATGCACGGAATGGGAAATACTCTAGACCAAGTGTGGGGACTTTAATCATTGGATTTACAGGATTAATGGTTGATTTACTGTACACCTTCGATGATATATATGATATATTTACGATCAATGGTAAATATGATACATTTACCTTCGATAATATACATGACACATTTAGGGAAATATATTTTTATATATTGTACCTTCGATGATATATATGATGCATTTACCTTCGATGATATATATGATACATTTACTTTTGATGATATATATGATACATGTAGATAAATATATTATTATATATTATATTATTATTCCCCGGAAGTTAGTTAGTATTCCCCTGCCAAGTTAGGGTATCTAATGCTAAGCCTCTGGCCAAGATCCACCGGACAACGCCTATCGGTTTCAATGGGTCTGTTGATCCACCGACCCAACACGCCAAAGCGCAATCAAAAAGCGTTTTTAATAATGCGCTAAGTGATTGTTAAGCGCTGGTGGAGATGGAGAGCCCAGCTCGATGGCTTTCCCAATCCTACAGATTCCAAAGTCAGGCTGAAGTCGTTAATGAGTCTGGCGGTTCAACAACGGCGACCTTCGGTGACACCCGCGTCTTGCACTCGGAAAAATGGATCCTAAAGTTCAGATCTAGCTCGTAAAAGTACCATTTCTTATTCGAACTGTTTATAAAACCTGAAAAATCGAAATAAGAAACGGTATAACTGTCCAAAATATTGGATAGGATAGGATTTTTCATCAGTTTTTAAGTATTTTTATAAAGATCCTATGTGTTTGGTCTAATAAGTTTTAAGTCGTAATATTTTATAATAATTTTTCCAAGTGTGGGTGTTTTTTTTACGAGGCTAGGGATGCAGGGCTTGGCCTCTCTGCCAGCTTATTAAAACTCAATTACATTTAATTAATCAACCCAGCGAGGATAGGAAAGCTTCGACACCTCGCCGCAATGATGTTGCACAATCGAAAGGCGCCGATGCAAGATGAGAAGTGTAAAAACCTGGTTGAAACTAAACCTCAGTCTCAATCTCAAGCTCAATCTGAAGAACTGGCGAATCGACATTGGCTTCATTAGCGATGAGACAAACACCAAATTATCGGCTCAAACAAATTGAAGTTGGTCATCTGTATGCGTAAACAAATCGGTCAAGTTCCCTGATTGGAGGCGACAAATATTTCGAAACCGATTCCGGTCTTTGGAATGCTGCAGTTGCAGTTGCATTTTCAGTCCATTGAGGAAGTGAAAGGTGGAAAGATGGGAGTATGAAGATGACGATGACGACGATAGGAAAACGATGAGTCCCCTCCGCCAAAACCAAAACCAAAACGAAAACCCACTGATGAATGAATGGTCGAGGCCTGCATGAATGAATGTGATTGGATCGGTGATCATTGAAGGGGTTTACAAGAAGTGAAGAGCCGTGATTTCTTTTTTTAGAGTGTACTGAAGGGGTGAAGGTTAACCAGATGACAGTTTTTATAAGTAGTACGAACCTAGAAAAAGCTAGTTAACCAACTGTTTTGTACTATTTAAGAAAATATAATCTTTAAACTTCCATTTTTCATTTCAAGTATATTTCTTATATCAAATACCTAGCATTTTTAGCTTTTCTCTGCAGCTGCAATTTCTAGCTAAGCCCCTAAATGCAAGCAATTACCCATGTTTATTCCCTCACGGGAACTTTGTCCCCATTTCAAAGTTTTCTTATCACACTCAACTATTTAAGAAGCTGAGCAAACAAAACGCTCCCAAAAAATAAATATAGCCAAGAACTGGAAAAAAGAGAAACAATACAAAATGTAAGCCAACGTGGGAGAATGATTTTGTTGAGGGAATCGACTATCCAATACCCATTATTATAGTTAGCTTGATAATAATATCTAATATATTATCAATGGTCTTGGAAAAATTGTAAAAACTCTCTTATCCCTTTATATTTTTGGAATACCAACCCTATAAACACTTTCTATCTAGTATACCTTAGTTCTCTACTCGTACCCCTTATAAAAAGTGGGAGAGGCCGAGATTAAAAATGACAAACAATGCAGCGAAAGTCGCCAGGCGACGCCTGCCCTGTAATAATATTTGTACACCTCCCCCCAGTAAGTTTTCCCCAGTTCCCCAGTTTTTCGGGGAAACACGTTTGGGGGAACAAGAGGAAAAATTACTTCATTAAAACTTCGAAATGAAGAAGAAGTGTCCGAAAAAAGGTTGCTCCATGTTGGATGTTGCGAAAGACTGGGCTAAGGTGTCCAGCTGCTGTCCCGATAAGAAACTCATAATTGGTGTCATTAAAAAAGCCATTTCGGAAGTTATTAATCTTCCGCCGAGTCGCATCGCATCGCGTGGGGCCAACAATTATGCCAACTAGCGGGGGACTCGGTCGCTGGAAAAAGTCAAGTGAAGATGCATAAATATGTAATTTATTAAGAGAACAGAGTGGAGGTAGAGGACGGGGAACCCCAAGAAGCTGGCAGCTGAGAAACCGTTTACAACAATGCCCCGACTTTTGTTTATTGTTATCATTATTTAGCCAACTGATAAGACGGCGTCCAGGGACTTGGCAATAAATGGCTACAGAAGGGGGTATCCCATCCCCTGGCCAAAAAGCAGCTCGTTTTTCATATATTTCCTCTCGCTGTGTTCATCTTTTAATTATAAAGTGCGATAAATGTGACACACAAAAAGTTGAGGGAGATAGCCAAGAACAAAAAATGGCTGAAAAAAAAGAATTTCAGGGAAAAACCCTAAGTCGTTAAGAAGAATACTCTGTAAAAATTATAGAATTATAACCTTTAAACAAACCTTAAATCAAAATATGAAAAAAACATATTGTTTTTAATATTATATCATACCATCTTTAAGCTGATTATATATTTTTGGCTTATACTATATGTATTCCCCCCGTATTTCTGATGATTTCATTTCCAAAACCTCAAGATAGGGTATAGACAAAAGAACGGCAATCAAAAGTCGTTAAGGGGCAGTGCAAGATCTTTTTTGTTTGTTTGTTTTTTAGGCCGCCTGCTGCCTGCCTTTTGTGAATAGCATTTAATAAACACACAGCCAGGACACCCAGGATGTTGTAGGAACCAGGACCACATTGCCCAGACCCTATCCCATACCATACCATACCATACCATCCCATCCAATCCTCTAGGCTTGCTTTATGAAATAGCAAAATGTCCCATAAAGTAGAATGGCATAAGATAGTAGGCGAACAGAACGAGTGACCACAAAACTGGCTGTAAAGGGAGGCAGATACTCGTACATGGCCATCTTGTGTTGCGGCTTTGTCTTGCCCATAAATATTATCTGCACTTGTTGGCCTATAACTTTGCACTGGCTTCTGTTTCGTTGGTTCTTTCTCCTTTTCTTTTTTTTTTTACGACCTCCCCGGCACCCGGATATCGAGGACCCAAGTTGGTTTCGTCGCCCCAGTCAAGTGTTAATTTCTTCCCCCAGCAATTAACTTTTGGCTTGCTCTATCTATCTCTCTCTTAAAACGAAACCAAGAACCCCATCATCAAAAAAAAAAATGGCACAAAAAATAGCATTGATAGCCAGAAAAGGCAGAAGATACATTTGGAAGAGCTTGGGAGATGTATAGATACCATTGTCTTAATATGCAAATTGCATTGTCTGCCGACGGCAGTCGTTGTCCTAAGGTTCAATTGGAGCGCGGATCAGCTTCCGTTTATCTCTTTGACCTCGAGCGTTTCTGGAAAACAGAAAAACCCAAAAACCAGATAAATATATGTACAAATATTAATAAAGATTCGGCTGGGCTGGCTGGCCGGAATCATGATCACACAGAAAACCAAAAAGGAGTTCAATAGAAGTACGAAATGTGTAATAACAGTAAATATAAAGGTTTCAACTTTTTGTAGGATGAGCCAAGAATCCATTCATAGCATAGATATAGCACTACAAAGCACTACAGAAAGAATATTTGGTAAAAATATAGAACCTGTGGCTTTACTGGTTCGAATTTTGTAATAAATTTTAAAATGGTTAAACGAGTTAAATACCAAAAAATACCATAACTTTATTCCGACCTTTTCCGATGGGTTTCCAAAAACTTTTCTTTGCATCACATTAATCTAGCATTTGATTTGATGGAGTGATCTGCATTTTTCTCAGTGCATATCGCGCTTGTCGCGGGAAAAGTCTTGCACATTTTACTTATTATCATTGTTTTGGCCCATTGTGATTTGCTTTTGGCTGGCCCCGTTCATGTTACTTTCACGACTTGTCCTCTCCCTGCATCTGAATCTAAATCTGCATCTGCATCTGCATCTGTATCTATATCCCCGTCCCATTGACAATATACTTTATGCGGCACTCAGGTGAATGGCACTGCCAAATAATGGTAGCTATCGGGTAACCGTTTTGTCAAACTGCGACTACACAGCCCGACTTGACTTAACTTGACTTGGCCTGGAAGTAGGGGCATCTGGATAATCATCTGGCCGGATTTCTATGGGAAGCGGCCCAGTGATCAACTATCGTGTGAGAAACCCATAATCCACATGAATACCGTGCATTTCTCATCCGATTCAGACTAGTACTTTGGTATTCCCAAGGATCCAATCATTTTATCACTACCTTCTGAACACAAATAATCCCAATCACTGACTCGGTTTAATGGCCTGCATAAATGTACATGTGCGTCTCTGATTCAGACTGCCCGACAACAGAATGTTTATTATGGGCTGGACTAGAGATGGGACTAGAGATATCCCTCTACAAGGCGAACAGGTTCATTAGAATTGGGAAAGTATTAGTAAAAGAAATGTGATGATAATGAGACATCTAGCTTAAAATAAGATGAGATAGTGCAGGAAAGATTAGAAGTTGTGAAATGAAAATGACTTTGTCAGGATTACTTTTGGTGAAGCGAAATATATGCAGAGTCAGCGGATTTAAATATATCTATAACATCTAGAAACCGGAATGGAAATAACTGATATAGTGTTGATATAATATCTGAACTTGGATTTAAATAGGTATTTCCTTATACTTTAATATTAAACAAACAAAATATCTGTATTTGTAGACCTTAAATACGTAATCTGCATCCCTGTTAGTTGTTAAATCCCCGATTCACTTCGGCATCTGTCCGATTTCCAGGTGCATCCATGGCTTCCACTTTTATGGCTTAATAGCTCTCAATGGAAATCGATTTATGTTGTCACTAATTGATTAGCAGCAGTCGGCATTTGCTACCATAGATCCCCATCCCATTCCAACTCGAATACCTCTTGTCCTGCACCCCGAGTTCATAATAAAACAGTCCCATTTCCATTTCGACCACCGTTTGCACACCTGTTAGTTCCCTTTTTGGACGGCGATTTCCGATTTCCGAAAACCCAGAAGAAAAGGCTTGCCAGTCGGGAAAACCCATCTCGCTTCCCCCTTCCCTCGACGGCAAATGAATGAATGAATGTCAATGCGAATGTGAATGTGAATGCGAATTTGAATGCATCGCAACCGTCTGCCTTTCTGTCCGTCTGTCCAAGGGCCCACTGTCCATGTTCATCGACAAATGTAAATAAATGCAAAGGCTGCACGAGGGACGTGGCTCCTCTGCCTGGCCTTCATACATAGTTTTGCATGCATTTTCCTTCCATGACACTGGGAAAAATATATACTCAAAAGTTTTATATGTTCAGAAAAAAATGTTGAGAAAAATGTTTAGTAGTGATTCAAATTTGTCAAACTCATGGAAAAACATACCAGAAATCCTTTGAACATTTTAAAAAATATTACAAATTTAACAAATTTTAAAAGTTTTAAAATTTCAGTGTATGTAAACTTGTGTGTAGGTGCATCAGTTATTATTAATTAAGCTTTCCCCTTTTATTTTAATTTTTAATTTCATTAAGAAAAAAAATTCAATAATAGAAGGTGTAGCACTTGTAGGTGTGACCTTAAAAAAATTTTTTTTGTCTATCGTTGCATTTAATATTAAAATTGAAGTATAGTTTTTTCAAGTTTAAGCACTTGATTTCTAATGTGCCCTGTTATGTTTAGAAAAAATAGGAATTTTTTTAAATTTCCATTCAAATTTAACTTGCCAATTTTTATTTCGAGTGCAGATGAAGGGCCTGGGAGTTGGGTCCAAAATGTGCAACATGGCAAGAGCAGAGCAGCTGCTGCTCGGAAAACTCATTGAACAATTGACCAAATCGAAGCCTCAAAACTCGCCAGACGGACAATAAATGCACAATGCACGGCTCTCAGGCACCCCCTCTTCGAGACCCGGTTCCGAAATGCCGAAATGTGGCAAAAACCGAGGGGTACCAAGATTAAAATCCATGAAAACGAATCTGAGGCGGCCGACACGCCCCCTGTTTTTATGCTAGTTTATCTCATGATGGCCAGGCGTACATACATATGTACATACGTACCGCTCTTACCATTCGCATTCCCATTCCCAATTCCCATTTCCAGCTCATTGTCATATCCAAAAATCCAGTGGCATTGTGCGACTCGGGCCTCTGGTGGCATCTTATTATTAATTTGCTTAAGTGCCATAAATGGCAAACAGAACGAAAACTGAACACTGAGCACTAAAAACTGAAAACCGAAAGAAGAGCCATCCCAGTGCGGAATGGGACACAAAAGGATTTAAGTTTCTGAACCCAGGCCGCCCAGCTGGAGATTTTACACGTACTCCGATCTCAGGTCCTGACCATGACGAATTGCCAAAAACTACAATAAAAAAAGGTGGAGAAACTACTTAAAAAGTGAATTGCTGGATTTCTGGGGAAAACCCGAATGCTCTCACAACAGTTGCGGAATAACTTGCAATCGGAGCGCTCCGGGAAATTGAAGGTGACCTTTTTTACTGAAATGATAGTAGAGAATCATCTTTGGGACCAAAAGTGCCAAGTCATAGGTTTATGAGATTGTCTTTTATTATTCAGGTGACTTTATTTTGCAGTTTAAGATTGCAGCTGGGAAAATAAAAGAAGGCATACGAACTTTTGTAAGAGTCCTATAACAATCCTGCTATATAAATTTAACCCCCACTTAACCAGACTTTATGTGATGTTTCAAAAATTTCGAATCTACTTAATACAGTTAACAGTTTAAGATAGTGGCTTTCAAAATAAGAGCATGCATTTTTGATATACTTCCATAAAAGTTCATTATCAACTTAACCGGACGTTATTTTAACTTTCACTATTTCCTTATCCACTTAATTCAGTTTATATCTTAACGTTGCAGCTTGGTAAATGGCAAAAGAATAGGAACATGAATTTTTGAAATAGTGCCATAAAAATAGTATAATTTATTTAACCCCAACTTAACCGGAAGTTATTTTATTTTTTACGATTTTGTAATATTCTTATGACCTTCAGAAGTGTACTTAAGACTATAATTCAATGAAATCAAATAATTGATAAAAAAATATTCCCAAGACTGCTTGACTTATCACATAGTCGGGTAAGCCCCAGTCAGATAGAAAACCGCTGTTCTCTGGGGCCTCTTGAGTGCTCCCCAAAAGGGCAACAAGTGTCAGTAATCGGAGAATAAAAAAGAAGGAACCGAGAAATCTGCAAGTAACTGCATGTGACATTGAAAATTCCGCCAGAGTTCGACCCGAACTCGTGCCCCTCATCCTACTTTGCAACTCTTCTGCTCTTCTGTGGACGAGGAGCTGATTTATGTTTCGTTGGTGGCAGGCAGGCAGCATCTTTGACCTTTCGGACGCATCGCATTTCATGGAAGGTTTCTGGGGAATTTGTTCGGACATCGTAGATAGACCATCTTGGAGATACATCTACAATGTCACAGGGCGGGGAGATACGATTTTTAATTGACATTCACACCACAAGAACAACAAGAAAAAGGGTTAAAGTGACGGAGTTTTCTGCTTAATTAAATGCAATCTACAACTCTATTGGGAATCAGTAGCCTGGGCATTTTTGCGCATTTAAAAATCATTTATACGAATTAGCCCCCGGCAAATGGTAATTAAGGCGTGGCCCATGGGCACAGAGTCCACGATTTCCCACACACAGAAGGGAAAACGAACGAAAATGAAAACCGAAACACACACGTGCAGCTCCCAAAGATAAACAAACAAAATGCAAATGAAACAAATGCAACAAATGCAACTGCAAGGCCCCCGAAAAAGGCGAGAAAATGTTAAACAAAACATATTGCCGCAATTGGAGGCCATGTGCGGCAAGTGCTGGCTGACATTTCAACACCACAAAACGAGCACCACCAGTCCCGAACTCTAAACCCAACCAGCACCACTTTGATCCACAGAACAGACACCACAGGCACTTGGAAAAAAGTTGGGCTATAACTAAGTTGGCCAGCATATAATGGGTCATTTTAAACACTATAATAATATTTTTACCGCTCTAAGTGATTGTTTCGCCCTATCAGGTGTATCTTATCATCGAAAAAAAGGAACAACCTATTTATTCAAAACCTTATATCGAATTAGATCATGTATATATTACATATTTAGAATATTATAAAATAAGATTAAATATTATTCGTAGTATTCAACAATTCAGTATTCAACATTCACTTTAAAGAATTTTAAATTGATCACGAAATATGTAAATCAAATACCAAGGCCTTATGACACTTGCCTGAATTTCATCTTTAAAAATAAAAATTTTTTTATTTATTTAAAAAAGTCATGGCAACATATAGTATACCTCTTGTTTTTTATACAAAATATAATATTTTTTATGTTAAGGTAGCCATGTCTATTTTAAATAAAACATGTTAGTGTCATAAGGCCATAGTTCAATAAAGATTTTTAAAGACTTTTCTGTGCCAGTGATATATATTCTACTTGCATAGATATATCTAATATATTTAAATAGACTTACAAATAGGTTATTTTGAAAGCTATATTGAGACTCTTTTCTCTAAGTGTAAAAATCCCAATTCCCCGTTCCGATCCGCACACGAGTCTGAATCTGAATCCGAAATCCGAATCCCAATCAAAACAAAGATCAAAACCCGGCAGCCAGCAACAATGCGGCACTTAAGCGGTACGATGATGGGCGGGACGAGGATGAGGACGAGGATGATCATGAGCGGTACGAAGTACGAGATCTAGAGAATGAGCGGTACGGGCGATCAGCGGGCGGGCGGCAGCGGAGACCTTTCACCTCACCTGCAAGTGTTGTTGATCTAGCTGCTGTTTTGTTTATCTGCCAGATACACACACACACACGGATGCACACCCACCAGATACAGATACATGCCCATTTCAACACCAGCAACTTCAACTCAATTGAGTTTGCTTTGTCTGCGATCTCAAGTTGTCCAAACTAATTAATGAGGCCTGCAACGAGGAGAGAATTGTGTTAGGATGTATAATTGATTTCATATTTTGGTAATTAACAATTATGCAGCATAATAATTATTTGTTGAGGTTGGTGCATGGGGAATTTGGTAATAAATATGAGGTCATTGGTTTAATTAGGAAGCAGTTTGTGTATTCTTTCAAGGGTGAATTGAAGTTTTGAATACTTAGACCTGAAGTTGATAAATGTATTAATGTAACGATTTTTATTTAAAAATATTATTTAGAATATCATATTACAAAATATTATTTAGAATATTATATTGAACGTTGCATTATATCAGAAATGATATTACAAATGTAAACCATATCAACAGATAAATCATTAAAATTGATAAGGAAGTTCAAAGTTTTACCTAAACTATAATGAAATTTAAAATTTATTTACATAACTAAGTTAATATCAGACATGATAATACAAATTTAAATTAACAACAGTATTTTTGATGCAGTTTTAAAATATTTTAAAATATGAGTACATAGTCCAAACGTAAAATACCCATAGAGAAGCGTTGTTTAAGTTTTATAAAATATATATCAAGTCATCGTAATATAAAATTAATTTAACCTACAGAATAAACCGAATATTTTGTTTGTACTACTTTAGAGATTTTATTTTATAAATATAAACTAACAGCAGTATTTTAGATGCAGCCTTAAAATGTTTTAAAATACAAGCGCAAAGTACAAGCATAAAATACACAAAGTGAAACCTTGATGGAGCATTGGCAATATTATAGATCACTCTCTATAGCGGATAGTGCCTGCTTTCATCTAGAATCTCCGCTCACTTAACTTATTTTGTTTTTATTTTGGGCCCACTTTTCAGGCCAATGAGTGTGCGTGTTTTTTGGACGGGCGACTTAATTAGGAAACTGGTGCGTTTTATTTATGTGTCTTAACGAGTCGTTTATTTAACCCACCCTATACATACATATACCCTATACACATCCCATCGAATCGAAGCCGAGCACACACAAACATTTTGGAAATTTGTTTATTGTTTTTCCTCGGCGTCCTCAGCATCAATTTGGGAAAACGTAGAAAATGCCCAACGAAAATTGAAAACCGAATTCGGAATTGGAGTTGGCATTGGTATTCGAATATTTGGGAAAGGAAGAGAACACAGAGAATTGAAATAATTTGGGGCCTTGATTTAAATACGAAAAACCAAAGAACAAAAAAACAAACAGAGATGAACATTTTTCCGAATGCTCAGTTCGACGAAAAACCAAACATAAATTCCTATTCCCATTCAGATTCCCATTACCAACGACCCCTCCTCCGCCGCCTGTGTGGGCCATGAACATTGTTTTTTATTAGCGGCAGGATATCGCCTGGATCCCCCCTCCCCCCATTTTCTGAAGTATATATTTATATGTTAATTCGCCCGGCGTTAATTAGAGAGCAAAACTCTGAATGCAGCTGAAAAAAAAAGGAAAAACAAGTTGGTTTCTCCGGCACTGCCGAACTAAAAATGTATTTATAAGCATGCATTTCTCTGCGATGTTTTTTGTGTATTCTCGTGGTTTTTTTATATTTTTATTGTATTTATTTATTTGGCCGCAGGCAGCAAACAATTTGTAATCGCCGCCGCCGTTGACAAGGAAAATGTTGCAGCTGCGGCACGCAAAACGACACCGAAAACAAAAGCTGCAGTCGCCTTAATTGCAGTTTTGCAAAGGAAGCGCCAAGAGAAAAATGCTTGCAAGTTTTCCCCAAAAAGCCTCGAGGGGGCGGCAATGCAGTGGAGCGGATTAGATGGATATGGAAATGGGATGGAAAATGGAAAATGGGAATGGAAATGGAGATGGAAATGGGCGTGGGCCACGGAACATGGCCAACTTTAGTCCATTACTCTTGTTCTATTGTCCGAATCTGAATGGAAACGGTCGTGGGTTGTTCAAGTAGTTTTTAATAATTTTGTCATAATTAATGGGGTATTTATGGGATAGTTCTAGTAAAAAAGCGTTAAAAAGTGGGAAAAAGAATACCTTCACCAAAAAAAATGTTTACTAATTTATTGGACTTACGAGTATATTTTCTATTAAATTATTATTATTTTGGTGACATAAAAAATATATTTTTAAGCTTAGGATTTTTTATTTGAACACATTTCAGCTACTTGCAACCAAGTTCTTTTAAGGCACTCTCTATAGTTAAATTTTTTTCCATTATATGAATCTTTAAATATTTATAATCCATTGTGCTAAAAACGATTTATTTTCTTTGACACATAATTATTATATATTTACTTTCATCGTTCTTTCTCTTCAGTATGAAACAGTACAATATCCTTATTTAAATATTATTATATTATTTAAGTTTTTACAAATTTCACCTAAGGGATTGACCAATTCGCCAATTCACAAAGATCTTAAGTGCTTGTATCAATTCCAAAGCAATTATTTACTGGTCTTCAAACTGAAGCTTACACAATACACCCCATAGTAACTAAATTTCAAAAGAAAGTCCCACGGCGACCATTCTTCTGAAGGCAAATTCTCCAAAGAGTGGACTTTTGATCGTTAGCGAAATGAAGTTTTAAGATGGACTAGGTGACAGACGAAAAATGTATTTAACTGCAGAACCCTACAAGT
The DNA here is from genome assembly GCF_043229965.1 of Drosophila suzukii. Lineage (NCBI taxonomy): Eukaryota > Metazoa > Arthropoda > Insecta > Diptera > Drosophilidae > Drosophila > Drosophila suzukii. The sequence goes on along the minus strand of NC_092084.1, from coordinate 11,991,477 downwards.
TAATTACTACGACCGATAAGGCTTATTATAATTAAGTTAGGATCGCGGGAAAGGGGATTTTTGCCCGGGGCCATAGTTGTTTGGATGTTTTGGGCCATGTGGATGAGGATGGGCGATTTTCCTGGTATTTTCTTAGACGCTTCCAGCGAAGTCGGTGCGAACAATTTATGAAAGTGGCTCTGGCTGTTTACGACTGTTTTGGGGCGTTTACGATGAAAATGTTTATAAATACCCGCCCTGCACTTTATATCTATACGTATATAAATGTACTTGGGAGTAGTTCAAAGAGTGGCGAAATTGGGTTAACCAGAATACTTGGACGGAATACAAAGACTAGACGGCTGAGATAGACGAGATGAGATTGAGATGACATAATTGCCCGGCTTCTTGTGAATCACTCGCTTGGCCGGCGAACAATCATTTCGCTTTGTTCTGTTCGCAAAAATTTCAATTATTAATTACCAAACAAGAATGTTTTGTTTTCATTTGTTTGATTTTTTGTTCTTCTGGTTTTTGTGTGTAAAGCGACCACTTTTGATAAATCACAAAAACACAGAGCACAACACGGCCACAAACACCAAAACAATTTTGCGATGAAATTGTCAAATTGCAGTGGAAAAACGCAGGAGCAGCAACCGCAACCGCAATCGCACCAACAGGCAACAGCCATTGAAAGTCCCCCTTTTTCCGGGGAAATCCCCACTTTCCCATTTCCCCACCCCTCAACCCATTTCCCTCTGCCACCACGAATTCAATTCACAATTTTCGGTTACCGAAAATCACTGCGAGGCGAACGCAATCAATCATAAAACGATGAAATGTCGACAACGACCAGCAGACGAGCGGGGTCGAGTGAGGAAAATTGAAAACTCTCAGCCAGGACATGGACAAGGAAAAACCCCAGCCCCCAAGGCCCCCCGAAAAATGGGGGGATAAAAAACCCATCAACAGTTACTCGGTTTATGCGAGGTCCATTCTGCAAAGTCATTTCTTGATTGGCTCTTTAAATATTGTGAAATCAATAAAAAATCTATGCTCCACTTAATGGCTGATACCTTTCTTACCACGTTCTTCATATCATTAAAATTATTCTTTTTTTATGATTCCCTATCTTTTGTTCCAAGAAGTCAGATACATCAAATGTTAAAAAAAGTTACATATGGTATTTTTTAAAAATTAATGACTTATTGATGATTTTATCATGAATGAGAGGGAATGACAACAAGTAGGATCGATTGTTTTAATTACAAAATCGATTTTTAAGATAACGATTACTTTTCTAGTGATGACAATAAACGTGATCACACGGTTACTTTATTATCGGTTATCGATCAATTTCAAAAGTTTAGATGTCATAAGACCCCCGCATAAACTCCCATCTCCCGAGCAAGTCAAAACCGTAACGCTGGATTGGCTTTTGGTTGGTTTGCGTTGGCTTTGGTCTGCTCGGATTTGGATTCGGAATGTTTTGGTTTGTTTTTGGGCAATGGCAGAAGGCAGTGGCCAAAGCGAACGCTTTCCGACCATTTATCAACGGACTTCGATGCAGCAGCTCTCTGGCTGGCCAATGCTGAGCTCCTAAGCCGGGCCAAATCTGCTTCAGCTCCTGGCCAGAAAACCAGGAACAGAAATACACCCTGGAGGTCCAGGGAAAACAAAAATATTCGACTCCGTCTCTGCGGCAGTTAATTAGAGATGACCAACCGACGATTCCTACGCGTTGTGGATTGGGGAGATATCAAAGGGCTTGCATTCATAACTCGCTGGCATAGCACTGTGTCAACTTGGCTCGAGAACCGGAAGCAGTCGCCATTCAAATGACGATTTCTGAAAGCCAGAAAAAAACATAACTCAACCCAGTCGACTGGAGGAGCTCAGGTCTATTTAAAATGCAAGGTTAAAATTATGATATATATGATACTTATAATGATGTGAAGAGTATTGAAATCATTTAATGTTTTCTTATAATATCATACATATCAATATGCATTCCGTAATATCATATATTATATGTCGTTTTTGATTCCATTTTTGCATCAGAGTGCTAAGAAATATTATCTTTTTTTTCCCAAGTACAAATAATTAATGATATAGTAAATTAATTTAGCTTTTGTACTTTCTGTAGTCACTTTTCATATCCTTGTTTTTTCGTACCACCAGCTTTCCCTGTCAAAATCAATGCTTTCTTCTTGGCCAAAATGACTAATTCGAGTCGAAAGTTAAGCGGCCTAAAAATGTTTTTATTGGAAACTCTCCCAGGCAGTTAATTTCGAGCGAACGCGACTGCGACTGCGACAAAGATACGGATACAGATACCGATACTGACGATTTCATTGTCTCCCGGTATCGGGGATTTTGGTGATTTGGGGACTTGGGGATTGGGGGTACTCGGGTTATTCGGGGAGTGTGAGAGTGTTTGAGGGCCACTTATCAAATTTGAACTTAATTACTGGACTCACCTTTCTCGGATAACACAGCAGCTTGGGGTCCGGCTAATGAGCGGTTTTATGCATCGCTTTAAGTCGCATTTGATTGAGCTGGATGGGCATTTTGTAATCGTCGAACTGAAATTTACATGGCCCCGAAAAAAAATAACACCACCGAAAAACTGAAAACCAAACGAAAATCTCTGGCCCAGCCCATAAATCAAGTGGCATTCGCCGGCAGTCGCAAGTCGCAGGTCGTAAGTGTGTCATTAAAATTAATTATCTAGCATTTTTAACACCGAGCCGAACCCTTTTCGGGGCGGAAGTGGGGAGGTCTGCCTATATATGTACATATAGTATATCTGGTAGCCTGGTAGCTTGTCAATTAGCCACACGCCGTGCTTTGAGCTCTCTGCGTTTTCTAAATATTTGCTTGGCTTTTGTTGACGATTCTACAACGGTCTCTAACTTCTCCGGCGACTGCACTGTGAGAAAATCATTATCAGATGATATTTACTTTACAAATATTTTTGCCATATGGATTTTTCCCTATTATTAGACTTTATAAGTTTTAAAAATATTTTGTTCTTAAAAAATATACTCATTCCTAAAATTAAAAGTTCCTAAGATTATATAACCCTTGAAGAGATCAACAAATCAGTCTAGGAAAAATACCTAAAATACCAAAATATACTGGTATATTCGGTATATCTTGGTGTGATAAATGCGAACTAGTATACATTTTAATTTATTTTAAGCAAAAATATTATAGAACAATTTTTTTATATTATCTGGGCTTCATAAAAATGCTTTTATAAAAAACTTTTATATATGAGACATTTTTTAAACCTCCTATTATACTAATATTATTTTTTTCGAGTGTATGAGTACGACAGTCCCTGACTGAGTTCAAATATTTGCGCTGACATAAGTTTGTCTGCGGCTGGCAAGGGGACGGGAACTGGAGATTGGAATGGAGTATGGAGGATGGAGTTGGAGTATGGAGTATGGTATAGCTCCATGGAGCTGGGAGTTCCAAGGGAACCAGTGAGAGTGGAAATGGAGTGAAAGTGGAGTCGAGAGTCGCCTTGTCTGCCGCTGTGCAAGATAATTACAGCATGTGTGTGCAGGAGAACAAAACTGAACTGCGAAATGAACCTGGACTGACACAACTGTCGATTGCACAGAATGGCAGACAGTGGGCCCTCGACCGGTGGACAATGGCTGAGGCGCTTCAAGTTTTTGTCTAGCCGCAAGCTGCAACAGCAGAAAGAGATTCGAGGTTCGGGATTCGTGGCCTTTGCCATTGACAGCTCAGCTGTCCATTTCCGTCTGCCCAAACCATAAACCTCAAGCTCCAAACTCTAAAAGATGCCAACTCAGCAGCAGAAATTGTACACAGATATAAAAGCAAAAGTGGTTTCCAAAGTTCCTTACAACTTTGTATATAAAGATGGAAGTTACAATGTTTAATTCTTAAGCTAAGGCTTGGTAGGGATTTTCCTTAAAGGAGTTAAGTGTTTGTTGAAGTTAATAAGTCACCTTAGCTTTAATTTCCCAATATTTCCTAACATTTGCTACCATAAATCCCTATTTCTCCCTGTGTACCAATGGCAGGCAGCTCTAACCGCAGCAGTCGCCATCGAATGTCAATAGCAAAACTGTTTGCCAAAAGCATAACAAGCAGCAGGCGACAGTGAATAAGCAAAGGAACCTCTGGTCTTCAGTGATCGAATAAGATATGCTAGTTACCTTGACTTTAAAACATTAAATAGGACAGATTATGTTATTTATATTACATTTAAAATACAGAAAATACCAGAAATATACCGAAGTACCTTCTCTTATTTTGATTAAATATCAAGAAGTCCAAGTAAATGCCTTAAATATTTGTGGGCGTTGCAAAGTTCTAGGCATTTAATTTTCTCTATTTAAGTCCCTACATTCAAGGGATAAATCCCCGCCTAATAGTCCATTTGCCTTGTCTTAAGTGAGTAATTCAAAACAAATCCGCGCATAAATTATCCAACCGAAGCCAATGTCCCGCTAGACAAATAGCGCGCCCATCCACCAGATCCACTGCCAATCTCTGTTCCATTTCCCCAACCCCAAACCCAACTCAACCGAACAGAACTCACACCATTTCCATCCCATCTCGAGCCATTTGCCTGGACAAACCATTTTGCGTGCCATTTTCTTTCCATTTATCGCATTGGGCAATCGCCAAATCGAAGGCGCCAATAAAGCCGTTGAAAGCGGACACTTGGAGCTTAACAAATGTATCTTTTCTCATGCGAACTTGTCTCCCTTGCCTTTTGTATTTCAGAGTGCAACTGCAACAAGCACGCCCGCCAGTGCCGCTTCAACATGGAAATCTTCCGGCTCTCCCAAGGCGTCTCCGGCGGAGTCTGCCAGAATTGCCGTCACTCGACCACTGGCCGGAATTGTCACCAGTGCAAGGAGGGTTTCTACAGGGACAGCACCAAGCCACTCACCCACCGCAAGGTTTGCAAAGGTAAGTTTTTAAAATATAAAAAATACATCTCAAGAAATGTTGTCTCCATAAATTATTTGGAAGTGTCAAAATACTACACGTTTCCGCGGAGTTAAAGGTATCCCACTTCTGCATCCGGATCTAATAACTCAAGTTATATGGGTGAAAAATGTGACCCACTTTTAAAATAAATATTTGAATTCAGATTATTAGAGAATTTAAATACAAACTCAAAGAGGTATCCCACGTCTAAAGCAGAGTTCAATTACTCAAGTTATGAAATCTCGAAGTGCAGTTTTGGGTCACCATTCTAGAACCAATGGAAATTGAGAAAAATCGAACATGAAAATGGGTTAAAATTTAGACCCCCTCAGAAAATAAATATTTAAATGTAGGTTATTAGAGAATTTAAATACAAACTGAAAGAGGTATCCCACATCTAAATCGGAATTCAATTACTCAAGTTATGGAATCTCGAAGTGCAGTTTTGAGTCACCGTTCTGGAAACCTTTGGAAATAAGGAAAAATCGAACATGAAAATGGGTTAAAATGTAGACCCCCTCAGAATATAAATATTTAAATGTAGGTTTTTAGGGATTTTAAATACAAACTCATAGAGGTATCCCACGTCTAAATCGGAATTCAATTACTCAAGTTATGGAATCTCGAAGTGCAGTTTTGGGTCACCATTCTAAAACCAATGGAAATTGAGGAAAATCGAACATGAAAATGGGTTAAAATTTAGACCCCCTCAGAAAATAAATATTTAAATGTAGGTTATTAGGGATTTTAAATACAAACTCAAAGAGGTATCCCACGTCTAAATCAGAGTTCAATTACTCAAGTTATGAAATCTCGAAGTGCAGTTTTGGGTCACCATTCTAGAACCAATGGAAATTGAGAAAAATCGAACATGAAAATGGGTTAAAATTTAGACCCCCTCAGAAAATAAATATTTAAATGTAGGTTATTAGGGATTTTAAATACAAACTCAAAGAGGTATCCCACGTCTAAATCGGAGTTCAATTACTCAAGTTATGGTATCTCAAAGTGCAGTTTTGGGTCACCATTCTAAAACCAATGGAAATTGAGGAAAAACGAACATGAAAATGGGTTAAAATTTAGACCCCCTCAGAAAATAAATATTTAAATGTAGGTTATTAGGGATTTTAAATACAAACTCAAAGAGGTATCCCACGTCTAAATCGGAGTTCAATTACTCAAGTTATGGAATCTCGAAGTGCAGTTTTGGGTCACCTTTCTGGAAACCAATGGAAATTGAGGAAAAATCGAACATGAAAATGGGTTAAAATTTAGAGCCCCTCAGAAAATAAATATTTAAATGTAGGTTTTTAGGGATTTTAAATACAAACTCATAGAGGTATCCCACGCCTAAATCGGAGTTCAATTACTATAGTTATGGGGTATAGAAGTGAACTTTGGGTTACCTTTCTAAGACCTTTGAAACTAGGAATTAACGATGTTAAAAACTGGAAATATTGGGGCATAAATGCAACTAAAATGTAAGAATTCATAAATACTGTACGGCAACCTAATTCCCTTAAGTCGTTTAATGTCTTATTCAACAAAACCTTCCATTATGCAAGTTTTTTAAATTTACCAACATTTAAATATAACCAAAGACCACAGGAAGTCAATCATTCGAATTAAATAGAGTGATTTTAAACGTATTGAGTAATCGGAAATTCCTCCTTCCGAGATTAATGCTCAATTTACAATAATTAGCTCCCAGTGAAATCCAACTGGGCCAGCCGCCCCCTCTGAACCCCTTTTGCCCATCCCAAGACCCCCTTTTTAGCACCCAACCCCCTGTGGCAACCCTTTGGCCGTCCCCAGGCGACCTTCGAGTGTGTTGTTTGTAATGTAATTTATGACCACCATAAATTCACGCGCTCCAATCGAAACAATAAAAATAAAACGAAGTCAGCGGATAAGAAAAAGATCTAGACTAGAAAAGTCTAGCTCCTGAATGATCGAAACATGGATACCCTAGGATTTCATGAAGAATTATAAGAAAATGATAGAATATCTTCGCTTAAATTAAGATAATATTACTTATTTTATTGCTAAATATATTCAAGATGTTTATTAGGCTGCCAGAAATATGCACATTCCATTTAGAGAACTCAGCACACGGATGTGCTCTATAAGGCAGAGGAAGCTGCCCGAAATTTATGGCCTGCAATCATTTTCATTGGCAAACAATCAAATCAGGTGAACCACATGGCTAAAATCCGAACCGCTCGACTATTTATAGTTCAGTTTCGAAAATATATATATATCAGAATGTACATGTTATATGCAACCCGCTGGGAATTCACATTCAAAAAATTTATACCTAATTGCGAATCGAGTATCGTAAACAAAAACAAAAGGCCCCGGTGGGAGGGATATTCGGGAGATTTTCGGGAGGTGGTCATAGGGGGTGCCGCCTGTCGTTTGTCATGGGGATGTCAGAAATGTTGGCCGAAACCGCTTTTGGCTTTCGGACTCTGGCTTTTGGCATTCGAAATTCAGCTTTCAGCTTTCGGCTTTCGGCTGACTAAGCATCATAATTCTCGCGCCCGCTCAGCCAGAGCCGTTAAATCCAAATCAAATTCTTATCGATTTTTAATTAATTATCCAGCTAAGTCGGAACGGAGCCACATCGTAAATATCGTCAAGTTCCCCGTTCACCGCCCACTCAACCACTTGCGATTTTGAGACAAAAGGCGCCGCTGCGACAATTTTTTTAAAATTATATCCCCTTCTTTGGCGACCATAAAAAATTTATTCGTTTTAATTTTGACACGCGTGCAATTTGTTAAGAAAGATTTTTACATTCCCGCCTTACAGTGGCTGTCATTGTTTTTCGGTTGTTGTTTCTCGGCTTGTTGGCAAAATGTTTTACGTCATGTTTGCCATTTGCCAAATGTTTACCCCCTCTTTATTTGGCCCCCGAACTTTCAATTAGTCAACCGAAATTGTTGGGGGGGAAAATCTTTGTGGCCCAGGGCCGATGAGGAATGCTCTCCAGCTGATGCCGACTGTCGTAGGACATCCGGTGATTTATTCGTTTCATCTCGAGCTGCCGGCTCGTTTTTCATATCCCCGAAAGCGTTCGAAATAAATTTTAAATAATTTCACATTACTAATGGCATTTTGCCGAGGAGACAGCAGCCAAAGCCACAAAAGGGGTTGTCTCATATGTGGGTCTTTGTGGGATGTCTAGAAAGGTGTTTTCATCCCATATTCAGTACCAGGGAATTCAATTAAATTCTATCTGAAAATATTAGGCACTTATATCTAACAGAAAAAAAATTAGAATTAACTAAAAAACATTTAAAGATTTATTTTTGGCCAAGGAAAAAATAGAAACTCCCTTAAAGAAGTTACTGAAACGATTTTATTTGACATTTTTACACATTAAACAGTCCATTACAGAATATGAATAAAAAATAATCCAAACCACTACCATTGCCTTTAAAATTATTAAATTAGCCTACTTGTATATTTAAATAAATAAATAATATTTAAGATTAACAATAAATACCTATAAAATTATTTAATATCAGACAGGTACATTAAATAATTTCTACCTTTCAATTAAATTAAATTAAATACTACTTGAAAATATTAAGCACTAACAAAAAACATTTAAGGATTACCTCTTTGTTAAAGGAATATATTGAAACTCCTTTAAGAAGTTATTGAAGCGATTTGATTTGATATTCTCGCATATTAACCACTCCATTATACCGAGACAAAATAATCCAAATCATAATCAATGCCTTTATTATTAGTTAATTTACCCATTTGCCTTCCACCTTTCAATTGCAAATACACATTGGCTTAAGCTTCAGAGACACTTAATCAACGGCCACAATTACACAATTTAATTCGGAATTTATTGTTAATATTTTATGGAAGCATTAAGTTTCCATTGATGCAATCGGTGGTTTTAAGTTGTGAAATTGTGAATTTTAAGAACATTTCCTCAGCCGACTCGAAGCCATTAACTTTTAGTTAATGGAAATTGTTCTCACACATTCTTGAATTATAATTACCTTTAAATTCGTTTCGATTTCCAGAGCTTAAATGAAAAAGATTAGTAGAACTAAAGGCAACTCGACTCTTCCGCAAACTAAACATACATACATTTATGTGTGTGCTGCAGTTGAATTTGAAGTTGATTTAATTTAAATATTCAAATGATTTACTCGGGGAAGGCAGAGTCAAGTCTAATGGAGCAAACGCCATCCAAAGCCATAATTCATCGCCCAGACAGAGGAGTTTTAGTGGGGATATGGAACTGGCATAGGAATTGGAAATGGGTTCCGAATTGGCATTTGAAATTACACACAGAGGCAGGATTGAGATTCAGAGGCAAACTCATGGATACGGACACGTGTTGTCAAAGCCATTTCGGCAAACGGCTCAGTCAATTTCCTTATTTGTGCAAATGTTTCAATGACCGGAAAATTACATATTATTATTTGTCCAACGAGAGGCTCCCGACATCCTGGCCGTAAACGAATCGTTATTCATACACTTGTCTGCATGTGTTGCCGTTTGCCATTGCTCTTTTCATAATTAAAATCTGAACCCTCGCCCCCAAAAAAGTATACTCTACTTTTTGCCCCGCTGGCTTCGTTGACATCATTAAATTTGCATGTCACATCCATATAAGGGTAATAAAGGCAAGAAGAGAAAATAGCAAATCGAATTCAGGTTGTCCTGTAAATAATGTTTACAGAAATGACTACATATGATATAAACTTAGGGATTATTTATTTACACTTTAATTACTTCGTTAATGATTTTTTAATCAAGGATTAAATCTAATATGTTTTAGATTACATGAGCACTGCTATATAAAGTTTTTAGTATTTATTGTTTATATAAAAAAATCAATAAATTATATCTAGTATATTTTTAGTATATTATTACTAATTTCTTTCACCGATTGAAATTTTAACCTTCAATTTTGAATTTTAGTTCGACTAAATAAAAGTTAAAAATATATTTACTTAGAAATATGAGTTAAATAATAATCATTCTATTTTATATGTAATACCAGTCACATTTCAATATTTATGTTTATAAATTTAAAATCAATTTATTTCAAGGCTTGATGATTCAATATAATATTTTTGTACTCTTCATGAGTTCTTCTATATAAAGTGGCTAGCATTTCTTTGTATATTTATTTAGAGGTCATATAAAATAAGTTAGGTTCATGTAAATATATTTTTAAAGTGGGATCAAAACAAATATTGTACGTTTTCTGCCAAACTAAATCATTGTTAATAATATTTATACACAACATTTAAGTGTTAATCTTGAAGAGAGTTACAATTGACCACGGATCCTATCCCCTCAACGGATTCCCCTGTGTTGACAAGGCCGCCCTTTCATCATATCGTGTCATATCTGCCATCACCGTTTATCACCGCCCTGTAATTAGGGTGTACAACTGAATGCCTGGCAATTGTTTTCAACTGCCCGGAACTCATAGGCATATCCACTATGACAAAAGACTCTACGGATTGGCATGTGTCCATGGAAATGGGGAAACTCCACAGATTCTGGGGGAGTCGGTGGCCAGTGGGCGTGCCCTGGAATACAATTAACATTATCCGTAACTAAATACGTGAAATTAAAAGCCATGAAATCAGAAAGTCACGTGCGAAATGTTACAGCAATAACATGGATGGAAAACAGCAGGAGCGGCAATTAAAATAATGCCACACACACGTAGCCGGGAAAAGTTTCTTTATTGCCCAAAGTTCATGAAAATGCGGAAAAGGGGGCGGATGGATATGAAAATGAAAATGAAAATGGAAATGAGGTTGCAACTAAGGGCAAGAACATCACATTTGCGGGGGAGGAATCAGAAATTAGTAATCCAGAATCAGTCAAACATCATTAGAATTTCATAAAACGCGTCATTGCAACTGTGGCAAATCGCTTAAAGGTTAAAGGTCGCCCAGGCGAGGGTCGCTCGGCAACTTAATTGAAATTTCGGAATGCCAGCGCGAAATGCATTTATCATACGACACGCCAAGGTGGCTTCGAAAACTAAGCCGGAAAAATCTATTAAACAGTCCGTAGAGTCAGTCGGTGGGTGGTGGTGGTGGGTTCAAGTCCAACCAAAACTAAGTCCCGTGACAAATTTTCTGCTGGCAAAGCTATAAAACTTCGTGCCCAGAACACAGACATTTTCCAAACATTTTCGACAAAGCTAAACAAAAAACGGAGGTAGGAAAAAAAAATTGATGGAAAAAGATGAGTTTTATGAGGGAAAAGAGGAAGGGGCACGCCAGAACGAATCGGTTATGCTTTTGGTATTTTCAAAAACGCACTCAATTTGAGCAGATTTGATTGATTATCTTAAGCCAAGACGATAACTCTATGAATTCAGTGATAGATTGGGTTATTTTTGTGCTAAGTTTATAAGTACTTAAATTAATGGCATATCAATATTCATTAAAAAAAACTATACAATTGATTTACTTTAGTCTAGAACTGAGCTCTTTTGCCTTTCTTAGCTTAGCTTATGTGTATTTAAAATCTTCTATTATTTCGTACTAAAAACAATTATAGACACTTTAAGATTTGTTTAAAAGTATAATTTTTTTATGATCTTAAGTATCGAATTTTAACATTAATGCAACCATCCATTTCTCTCTTTATATTTTTTTTGGTTATACAAGTTTAAGAACTTGGTAAAGCTTAAATAATATTATTGTATATTAATATTCATATTGGTTTTTGATTTATACATTTTTTTAACTCACAAAAGACTTGTAAAAATAATAATACAACAAATTGTAATAAGTTATATTAAAATGTACCTGTTTACCTTACTTTGCTGACTGTGATTTTTCTAAGCTCCCATTTTCCCCAGTGTATACATGTGCTTACAGCACCGTTTAACCCACAAGGACCCCATGTGCCCATCCACGGACACTTCGGACATTTTGCCCAAGGGCGATAGAAACCGCCCAATTTGAATTATGACATTTTGCATGCGAGCTGACATTTAAAGCTGTGCAAATTGTTCGAGCGTCAAATTGGCGCTGCTATTTCGCCCCGCTTTTCCCCATCACCCCCCACTTTCCCAGTTGGAAAATCATTTTCCGAAACGGTGCACTTCAGCCAGGAGAGTTTGGCAACAATTCGGCTCGGCATTGCCTACTTTACGGCGCACCATTTGATTTTCAATAGGCCCATTCAGATCTGTTTACCCCACCCATACCGCTGCCCATACATTTCCCTATTTCCCGAGGCGCCTCAATCTTTAACGCACAATTTGAAAAGCGCGAAAAGTTTTTTTTCCCCCCATCCGTCTGTTGGTCTGAGACGATTTTCCCGGCCCTGGATTTTCCCCACTACCACCTGGCAGCCGGAAAACTTTGTACATGCAACAGAAAATTGTAGCAAGACGAGCAGAGGCTTTGGCTTTCCCTTCACATTTTGCTCATTTGAACGCCGAATGAAAGTTGAGCGAACTTTGCGCCAGTTGCAACCGCGATAAACTTTTTTCAGTCGGAAAAATGGGTGGAAAACGGGGGGAAAGTAACTTTTCCTGGAGTGTCGCGCGAAGCCTTTGATTTATTAATAAGACCCGAGAAAAGTTCCGCCCGCCGGCTGAAACTCAAGTGTGAAGTGCGATGGCAAAGGTGAATCGCCTTTTTGGACCGGTTCGAGGCTTTCGGGGTAAATCAAATGGCTCATTTAAATTCATGAGCAATTGGTAGATCATTCGAGTGAATCATTGGCGGCAGTCGCGAGTGTGTGCATTTAATTGAATGTGTAATCCCTACCTTAAGGGAGTTCTGTTTGAGAGTGTAGGGGTATGAATGATGTGCAGATTAGCCAAAGTAAGTAAAGTAAGCAGTCAGAAAGATATCAAAATAATTGAAAACCATTAAATATTAATAAATGTACTCATATATAATCCAGTACCTACACTATTTATAAAAAATGTAAATAGAAAAGATAAATAACTGCCTAATGAATTTCAAATTTCGTTCTAAATATATGAATTACATTTAATTTGAATATATTTAAATCGAGTTAGAAAAAAAGGTATCAAGGTACTAAAATCAAAGTTTAAAATGTTAGGTTTAAAATTTCTTTAAATGAATTAATAAAATAAATTAATTAATGGATAAAAAACATAGCGAAAAATATTTAAATTGAAAATGAAATCTTTGAGTTAACTACGTTTTGTTTCAACAGTGCACCTAATAAACTGTTCATAAATTGTACCTATTCGATTTTTCTATTTGTCAGTTTCATTACGCAGAAACTATTAAAATAATCGACTTAAGCTTTATTTTCTGTTTCCCTTATAATATTATAATATGAAATCTTTAAATTTTTTCAGTTTCGTTTTATTAGTGTACCTTATAAATTGTTCATAATATTGTACCTATTCGTAATTTTTATTTCTCAGACATTTCTGTTTCCCTTATGTACTATATCTATGAATTTATATCTTGAGTATCGCCTAATCAGAACCAACATTTTTTTAATTAATCTCTTTCGCATGGAAATCAACTTATAAATATAGGTACAGATAATAAAACCTATTATAAAAACTGCCTATAAATATAGGTACAGATAATAAAAACCCATTATAATGAAAATTGAATTTTCATCAGAATTAAATCTCGGACAGATCCGAATCAGCTGGTTTATTTTTCAGGTACCCAGTACTTGCACCAGTGGCTCTTCCTCGAATGCACAAGTAGAAGTACACTCATTATCCATAGATATTCCACCGATCTGTTCTGGTTAGTGTTACAGAGTGGATCCGCAGATCCCCGCCACTTGGTCAGGTGTAATCTCTCACTGCAAATCATCCGATGGCGGGGCAGACTTTGTCTGCGAAATCTTCTTCATAATTCCTCACTGCAAAAGGAGTCTGTTTGGTTTTCTTTGGAAAATTGCACGATTCTGTGGGCTTTTGTTTTTGCTAATAATAACAAATAGCAGCATCAACAATAGCCCCCTGACTAGTGGCAGCTGTGCTCTTTATGGCTAACAATTTTCCTTTTCATTTTCCCGTTTCGTTTTTCTTTTTTTGGTTTTTCTCGTTTCGTCGCTGTTGGACTAGAAATTTTCGGGTAATATTTTATGGCAATTGATGGCTGAAGGAAGAGACTTTTGCGGTGAATTTATGTAACGCACTTTCCTCCAGTGGTCAGTGGCGTTTCTTGGGTTTTTTTGAGGGGGGATATAGCAGGGGTTTGCTTGTGCAAAGTTGAAATAAACAATAACAAATTGCGCTTGATTTGCTTTATGATGTTTACACTAGGCCCAGTGCCTTGTTTTTGGGTGTTAGTACTTTTGGTTTGGGATCTTGAGATTGAGTGAGTGGGTGGTTTGCTTAATTAAATTTTTGTTTGCCCCGAAAAAGGAAGCGAGAGCCAAGAAAAATAATTCCAAGTGCTGGGGGCTTTTAAATCTACTACCTGGAAATCAATTTCAAGGGAACAAAGTTCTCAAAAAACAAAAAATATAGAAAACGGGATGGGGTTTAATCTAATTTTGTTCATGCCGTGCTGAAAATTAAGTAAAACAACACATTCGAAATATATTCATAGCCGGAAAATTGTCCAAATTAAATGGCAAAAGGTCGGAGGTCAAGGGGAATGGAGGGTGAAAACAACGCACTCGGTGTTTTTTTTTTTTTGCATCTACAAATACCAGTCATACTGCGAATGATTGATTTAAAAATATCCATGCCTGGCAGATGCCATAAAACATACCTGCAAATGTGAATAAACATGGATGGATATATGTGGGTATGAATATTCGGCACACACTCGTAGGCACATGAACATGCATATTTATTTCTGTGTACTCAACTGTTTAATAGGTCGTTCAATGAGGTAACTTTGAATCGCTGCGCAGCGAGAAATTCGTGTTAAATCAATGATCTAATGAGTGGATAATGGCCTTAAATCACCTTTTCCAACGCGGAGTAAATACTCCCGGGAAGTGTGAATCAATAATAATTCGATTAATAAATATTTCTGATTTAATGGCGCGCAGAAGGGAGTTAAAATATGCATCCGCAGTGGGGTTAAATATTGTTTCCCTGGCTAAAAATAAGACTTGCTGTTAAAGGAGTAGCAAAACTCACTGATTCACTTTCACTGGAAGCCCCTGACATTCACAAGTAGGTTATCAAATATCCACTCAGTCAGTCAGTCAGTTGTTCGAGTGATTCATTTTCGTATCCCTCTCATTAGTAGCTCATTTATTTCGGGAATCCCTGACCCGAATCGATCTGGGGATAAGCCAAAAGGAGTGACTGTCTGAAGCTCTTTGTCCAAATTTGGGTCGCACTACATCGTCCACAACTTCGAGTTAAATTCAAAGGAGATCTGTGGTGAAAGGGCTTCTTCGACTTCGGTTTCCCTGATTCATCCAGGGAACTCAATGCACTCAATAATTAAATAGAAATGCAAATGGCTCTGGGGAAATCCGCAGCCGAGGAGCATTCGCCAATGAAGCCACTCGAATGGTTGGCCATAATGAAAATTCATAATCTTTAGCTCGGCCAATGGACCACATTGGACTATATGTGGGGATATGGGATGAAAAACAGGGAAAAACGGATTCACAAATGGAAAGCGGGTTGGGGGGAAAAATCCGGGCGGAGCATATGGAATGCACCAAGGGATGCAGATGGGATCCGGATACGGGGATATATACGTATGAATATGAATGCCAATGCCAATGCCGTGCACTGATATGGATTTGGGTTGTGGATGTGTAATGAACTCGCTCACTTCGCGTTCCGCCATTCGCATTCCCGGCTTCGTTTTTTCCTGGCTTGCTTATTTTAACAATATCCAAAAGCCCAGAGTCCCAAGTCCCACATCCCCATATCCCATATTCCATATCCCGTATCCAGTATCCCATATCCCATATCCCATATCCCCAGGTCCTCAGACCATATCCCATCCAAATGGCCCACACTCTGCTCTTCGCAGATAGCGCAGCGCACACAACTCGCATATTGTTGTCATATTGTTGGCCCCAAACCCACCGTATGCCGCACACTGATACCAGGATTGTTGAAAAATGTGCACATTTGTTAGATTTTAAAATACCTGTTTGGGGACCTAAAATACCAAGCTCCTAAAAATACTTTAATGTATTCAAAAATCATTTCTGATTATATAAGATTTTTTATTGGGAATCTAAAATTCAAAACTTTTCAAAATATTTGAAAATATTCAAAAGGGATGTTATATTTTGTAAAAATATTTCTGTTAGGCCAGTTAAAATACAGAACTCATGAAAATATTTTAATACATTTTCGATTTTATAAAGGGACTTAGGGTTGGAAAACTAAATTAAAAAACTCCTAAGAATATTTGAAAATATTAAAGAATCATTTTCCATTTTATAAAGAAATTTTTACGAAACTCCTTAAAATATTTGAAAAAAGTATATATAGTTATTCTTTAAAAAAAGATTCCTGTTAGGGAAATTAAAGTACAGGACTCCTACACATTTTTCAAATATATTTAATCCAAAAGGATGTTGATTACAACACCTTTCTGCCCACTGTGCCATTTGGGGACTACGAAACGCCCTGCAGGCAACAACAATGGACACACGGAATTGTTGCTCATGTTGCTGTTGTTGCAAGTTATTATTGTCTGTTGCTGTTGTTGTTGCCGTTGTCGTTATTGTTGTTGTTATCATCCGGATGTGTCACTGTGTGCATATAAATCGCATTTAATTTATTGTAAATCGGATTAAATTACCAAATGTTGCACGAACGCACGAAACGAACACGGTATATGTACCTACATATATGGGGTATGAAGGTGGAAGCGAGAGGTGAGGAGAGTGGAAGTAGGACAGAAGGATGAGCCGTAGGCCTAGTTAACCCATTACTATCTATATAAAAGGAAGAATTTTCCAAGGCAATGGGCATCTTTTAGTGATAAACTGGCAATATAAACATCATATATTAAAAAAGCAGCCATAGATAGTTCGTTTTGGTTGATATTTTTCACAGTGCAGCCTAACAAGCGACTTATGAACCTCACTAATGGGTTAAATGTATCCAGAACTTGACATGCACCTTTGCCTACGCCGAACTCAACCCATCACACTCCCCATCCAAAGCCAGGCACAAGTTAAATCTTTAAATATGCAACAGCTTTTGGCCAAGAGCCGTGGCAAAGACCCATTAAATGTGGCCAAAAGCGGCTTATTAACTAAACAACCCACAGGGAGCTGGCCCAGCTGAGGCAACAACTGTGTTTGGCCCTTACAATAGTCTCAGACCGACACATATGACACAAATAATCCCCCGAAAATAAGGACAAAAGTCGTGAGATAAGGGATAACAAAGAATTAGTCTTCTCTAGCTTTTCCTCTTAAAACAGATGTGACACGTCAAAAATATATAAAGCTAGGGAATTTAAACACAGAAAAATAAATTATATTTTCGTCTTAAAAATATTCAGGATTTATATTTATTATATTATAAGAAATAGGAAAGTATTTAAGGTAGTAATATGGCTCATTAGGTAGTTATCTATTCCATGCAATAACAATTTCGAGATATTGTGATATTAGGCACTTTGAGATCTCTAAACTAGACTTTTCTGATATTAAGTGGTTGGAAGGAACAAATATATACCATAAACGTAATTATAATGATAAAAACCATAACTCCTTTTGTTGGTAACCCACCTTGTAATTTACTTATGTTTGAGCTTAAATGATCCATGCAAGATTGCCTCATTTTAATGATTCAACTTCTACCTCGCAATAATTTAATTTTTTTTAAAATGGAAATGCGGAAAACTGGCATTGTTCCAGTGCACACTGATTATATAAAGGAAAAGACTGGGAGGTGGGCGGAAAATAATGCTGGGCGGGCCCATTTGCACTCTCATTTGCAATTAACCGTGTGCGGACGGACAAGAAACGGACAAGCAACGGACACGGCGGACACGGACAGCTGTTAACTGGTGGCGTGCACTCAATTTGCCGGAATACACCCGTGCATACATATATATGAACAGAATACTTGGACCGTAATCGTATCTGTTAATGTACATTTCCACGGCTCATAAACGAATCTGCTTGAAACAAGGACGGTGGTAGTCGCTTGGGGGTCGAAAATCGCGGGATGCTGCTGAAATCAGAATCAGAATCAGAATCAGAACTTGAAAGACTTTAAGTAAAACTCAAGTGGACCAGATTGGCAATGCAATACCGATTGCAATTCCGATTCCGGCGGCGATTCGCGATTACCATTTTGTCTTTGAAGTGCCGGACCGTGTCCATTAAGCTCTCAGCACGCTCCCAGAGAAATTCAGCAGCATCTGCATCTTGTTTTTCAGCCCACCCCCCCCCCATTCATCTGATATTTCTGATCTAGATCTAGCCGAGCTAATGGTTCGTTCGTATCTCTGCTCGTTTTTTCCAGCCTGCGAGTGCCATCCGATCGGCTCATCTGGCAAGATCTGCAACAGCACCAGCGGTCAATGTCCCTGCAAGGACGGGGTCACCGGACTGACCTGCAACCGATGCGCCAGGGGCTACCAGCAGAGTCGCTCCCACATCGCCCCCTGTATAAGTAAGTAGTATAGGTAGATTGTTATAGATCCCCATATCACAAGGATATCCGTACTTCCCAGGATTTCGAATGATCTACAAAATAGATGTGGAACTATTAAGGAAACTTAGAAACTTACATCAACGATGTAGTTGAGTTTTAAAGATCTATACATATATTTTTTACCTATCTTATAAAATGTTTTGGAACACTATAAGAAATTTACTTTTTTTATAATTTTAAATAATAATAATGATCTAAATATTAAACTTACATTATTGGATTTAAATAATAATATTCTTACCCTATAGGAATAGATACATCTTAAAAATGTATTCAAGTATATTTTAGGGTTCTTTACTAGGAAATTATATTATTTACCCCTACTGACACAACTTTTTCCCAACTGTAGAGCAACCTCCGCGAATGATCAACATGCTGGACACCCAGAACACCGCTCCCGAGCCCGATGATGCCGAATCCTCGCCAGGAGTTGGCGTCGATCGCAATGGCGCCTCCGGAACGGCCGCCCAGTCCCAGTACTATCGCACCGAGGGCGGCAGGGGTAAGTAAGTGCCTCCTCTCATATCCATATCTATCTGTTGTGTTTTGTGTGCTAACCGACTATCCGGATCCCAGTCCGTCCCATCTTTCCCGTCCTACCATGTTCCCATCTTTTTGCGAGTGCCTATGCTAACTGGTTGTATTGTTTATCAGTGGTTACAGTGAAGTCTTGGTAAAGAGAACCTTGGATATAGAGAAGAAAGATATCGGGAGTATAGATCTAAAAGGTATTGTGTAAATAAAAAAATATATATTTATAGACCTGAGAACATAGGAATATCTGGGAAACTCCAGAATATGCATGTTAAACGAAATATTTTTATTTTGAGTAAGTCCTAAAAAAATTGATTGATTAAATTTAACTAGGAAAAGAAAAGAAGTGTTTTTAGGTGATCATTTGATTATAAATTACATATAGGTTATAAGAGATATTTGGGGTTATATCATGCAAAGCAACTTCAGAAATTGATTACTTATGATAGATGATAAGATCACCTCCTAGAAATCTATAAGTTCCGTAAGGTTCATGATATTCACGGTATTCACAGATTATTCATAGCTTTGGAAAAATGTTTAGCTTAGCTTTTTTTTGTTAGAATCTTATACCTCCGATTTTCCCATTAGCGAGGGCCCACTGTTTAAAGGCCGCGGCCAAGGAGGAGCTTGCTTTGCCGTGGCGCTTGCCTCGCCTTTGTAATCCTTTCAAATGGGTGAGAAAACACAAATCCGCTAAAGTGCAGTCGGTTGTCGGTCAGGAAAAGTGGAAGCGGAAAAACAAGGAGCGTAGAAAGGAGCAGGGATTTGGGGGGGGGGGGGGGGGTTTTGTGGAAGACAAGAACGGGGACAACGGCACTTAACAGACAACGCAAATGTTTGCACGCAACTTTTAGTTACAGTGGCGAAGGAAGTACAGTGGGGCCCCGGAGAGGAGGAACGGGTGGTGGAATGGGCGAAGTGCAACAAGCATACAAAATGCGCCACGCAGCATAAATCATACTAAGCCCAGTTCTAGCCCCCTCTCGCTCGCACACTCACTCCCTCTCCCTCTCGCAGCAAAACAAACTTTGCAATAGAATTCCAAGAAAGAAAAAACAACAGGACATCTTTGTACAGGGTAACGAATTTAAGATAACCCATACTCACTACTTTTATTTTGACATTTTGAAACCGTGAAAAAAATAATACAACTCATAGGAGAATATAAAATGTGTAAAAGTAGGTTAGATTGAGTTCAATCCCTCTTAGATGTTTTTACCAAATTCCATTTTTTCATTCAATATCTTATAAAAAAGAAATACCGAGAATTATAGGTAGAAGGAGATAGGACCTACATATATATGTAATATAGGTTAGGTTGTGAGTACTAAGATGTTCTTACCAATTTGTTTCTTTTTCCTTACTGAACCATGGCTATAAAACAAACTGATACATGATAGCTGTAGTTCTTATATTATAGGCAGTTTAGAATGTCAAACTTGGACCATAGACGTAATAAGCATAAAATAACCTCATAAAAATTTTTTTTGTAAATTTCCCGTGGAATTGAATATATAATCCGATGTCTAAAAATTACACTCCAAATTTTCAGTACAGTTTTTATAACACATCCAGATACCCATTCAAAATTCCCGCATACCCTTAATATTCACAACTAAAGGGTATTAAAAAAGCAGCAGCAACAGTGGCAACAACAACAATAAGGACCCCAAAGAAACATCACAGAAAGATAAAGGAGAAAGAAAAGCAGGGAATACGAGGGCCAGAAAGTGTAGAATGACAGCGAGCAGGCGAAACTTGGCAAAGCAAATGTATTAAAAAAGTTTTTTATTTAATTTCCCATGAATAAGCTGCAGCGGCGACGAGAAGAGCAGTCGCCTACTTTTCGGTCGCACTGTGTCCAGTGTCCACAGTAGATATACGTATAAGTAGAACTTCTGCCGACGCCGCTAATTGCTCCCAACTATTTGCTCAAGGCATTAGGCAAAGTCACTGCGGGATAACCCAAAGGTGGCTGCTTCCAAGGATCCAAGAATCCAAGGATACTAGGATCCAAGGACGAAAGGATGGGGATAAGGATGAGGATGAGCCGTTTATGCAGCTGCAAGTGGAAACAATGACAAATTGACTGAGCAAGTTAAGCAGCCACAGGAAATATAAGCGCCGAGTTAATCATAATAGAGTCCCATTGTCATTGCCAAGTGACCGAGTGAAAAGGGAGAAGGGAAGTCAGGAATCTGAAGAAGTTGCTGATTTTATTTGACATTTTTTATCAGGTCTTGCCAGCTTTTATTTGTTTAAAGTGATTTATTTATAGGTTTTTTCAAAATAAAACTTTAAAAATAAAGCTACAGAAGAGGTGTAAAATATTTTTAAAATATGAAACATATTTAAAAATATATATTAAAGCTAAGATTCGTTTTTAAAATGTTTTCCTACATTTTGGGAATCTTTTTCTTATTAAAATTACATAAAAAAATTAAAGCGAGGAAGGGAAACCAGGAATCCAATGCAGTTGAACTTTTATTAAACACTTTTCAATTTAAAAAAAAAATTGTTTAAAAAAATGTTGTTTTTTTCTAAAATGTAGCAATGTTTTATTCCGAATCAAAGCGAAATAGAAAAGAAGGGAATCCAATGCAGTTGGATTTTTTGACGTTTTTAAACGGCTTGGCAAGTTTAAATTATATTGTTTCAAAACCCATAAGAACCGCACTATAGATTAAAAAATCTTCAAAAACTAGTCAACTTTTTTCAATTTCAAAAATGAATGTCGTTTTAAATATGGTTTTCTAAAATTTTAGAATATTTTATTCAAAAGAACTGCATTAAAGGGGTAAGGAAACATATAATATTGGCATTCCACTTGGGCAACTTCCTTTTATTAACTCTATTGAATTTCGAATATTTTTTCGAACATGCTTTGTAGCCAAAGAATATTTTATTACCTCCATCCCGAGTAGAAGAGCAAGTTCTGCGAATCCATTAAAATTGCAGCCAGATATGAATAGCTGGCAGACAGACGGCTAGGATCAATTCCTGGCTGCAATTGTTGCATATCAAGTTGCCTCCGGCTGAAGCACCAAAAAACGCCACTCCATCCCGACCAAAAATGCAAATGCAGAATTTTGAGATGAGGAGGGCGCTTAAAGAGCTCCCCTCTTAAATTTATTTGTCAACGGCAAAGAAAAGCGCAAGTTGGAAAAGTTGCCGGTGGAAAGTTTTCTATTCCTTGTAACCAAGAACTGAGTTAGGCAAATGGACACACAGACACGGGCGTAAAAAGTTCGTCCTTTGCTATTCATTGGCACAACATGAGGGGGCGTGGCTGGCACCGCCCATTTAGCCACCCCCCTCCCCCCTTTTCCACCACTCAGCACGAACATGAATGTTAATTATGAATTTATAATTTGATAATCTTATTAAATTAATTTAAAATTCTGTCCAAGTTTGAGTTAATTTAAAGTTAGTTGCCCCCGCAGCGCAAAAGCCCCCAACTGTGTGTGTGTGTGTTTTGCCAGGGGTCGTGGGTCAATTTTAATGTTATGTTAATTTGATGACTGGCAAATTTTAGGAAGATTTATGTTTGCTCAAAATTTGCACAAATGGATATTAAAGTTGTATGAACTGTTTACCAAAGGTTTGAAATATTTTGGATTAACTTAAAGAAAGATGTATTATTTAATCCTGAGATAGAAGTAATAAATGCTATAAGTAATGCCTGGTTAACCTTCAGGTATTTTCCTCATCTTCAGATTTTTTCTCACTAGTTCTATGAGTTGCTGGCCCACTTAAACACCTATAGCATAGCCAAAATGGCCAAAAGAGGGATTCCCGAATAATGAGTCAGAAATTTCGAATCTCCCAGCTCTATTTTCGGTTATTTTCGTTCGTATTCGGGGCGTGGCTAATGATCTTTAAATGACGGCGATAAATATCGTTTGCTAGCTAAGTGCATCGGAGAAATGCACTTTAATCGGATGGGACCGAGCTCCATAAATAGCCCAGGGAAAGTGCCATTTTCACTTTCGATTTTGGATTTTATTTTACCTTTTGACCTTCCCTCTTATCCAGATCAATCGATTGATATATATATGATATATATAAATGTTTATGCCACGAACAGATCGAGAGTTTGTTTCAATTGTGTCACGTTTGCTTTGACATTGCGATCGACGGCGAAAAGAACAACAATGCAAATTGCAATGCCCAGCCAAAGGAAAAACAAAATATAAACTTCTTGGCTAATTTTAGTCGCCTCAAAAGGCGGCCCAAGGCACGAATTCGAAATACAGAGAGAGAAATACTATAACAATTCGAAAATACTATAATTTAAGACTCAAAATAAATAAAAATCATAAAATACCACGAAAAATCAACAAAAATTTAAAACGCGAATTCTTCAGTCGAAGTCGCAAGTGCAATATTAGGGCATTAAGGCCTGTAAAACATTTTTTTTCTGTGCACTGCGGGGCAGTCTTAATGTAAAATTGATCGAGCATCAGTGCTGTTGTTGCTGCCACTGTTTCTGTTTCAGATTCTGTTTCTGCTAATTGGCATTGGCCATAAAGACATAAATTTTGCAATTAAATTGTAAACACCAAAGTGGAATGCCCCAGCCGAAGGACAAATGGAAAAGGGCCAGTGTCGTAGGCATAGAGAGCGAACCCCATTCAAATCCTATCCCCAATTAACCTCTAACGCAATATCACTCCGATCCACTTGCCCATTAGCTCAGCTTCATGTCATCTGTGAAATGCGAAAGTGGTTGCTCGCTCTGTGTGGGACATTCCTTATTCCAAGGGAATGAGGACCTCACAGTGTGAACGGGGTATTATTTAACCCATTTGCTAATTGTAAACCTCAAAATTTTTGACTTTTCAGAATGCGGCAAATGCAGAGTCAGCACCAAAAGGCTAAACCTAAACAAGTTCTGCAAAAGAGACTACGGTGAGTTAAGAAAATTTAGATATATTTATATGTTCCTAGTTTATATTTAATTTTAAATTTAAATTTTACCCACAAGCATGCTTAAATGCTAAGTTAATATAATTTTTTAAGTATTATTGTGTTAAATATTAAATTAAAATATATAAAATAGGTATATTATATATTTTAATTTAATAAGGAGCACCATTTGGTTCTTTATTCTACTTCCTAGAATGGGTTGCCTTTTTTCTCAATTATTTTTTGAGTTCATCCTTGTAAATCAAAATCCCTACTGATATATTCCTCTCCCCCATTAGCAATAATGGCCAAAGTAATTGGTCGCGATACGAGCAGCGAGGCGGCCAGCAGGGAGTCTCAGCGACGCGCAATGGATCCCGACGTGGCGGACTACGAAATGGACCAAGATCAGCCGGGATCGCCGCGGTCGCCGATTACGACGGAGTACGAGTTCCACTATCCCAATCCAAACTCCAGTCCCAGCGACAGCGAAATGGAGCACTACGATCTGCAGATCCAGGCCGTCTTCAAGCGCAGCAGGCCAGGCGAAAGCAGCGGCGCGGGGAACGTCTACGGAATGCCGAGTACAACCCTAAAACGAGGTCCTATGACCTGGATCATACCGACTAAGGACCTGGAGTGCCGCTGCCCCAAGATCAGAGTAAACAGGTGAGCTTTGTGGGGTAGAAAAAAAGACTGTAAGATCACCAGAAGCACTTGACATGGATGATACCTACCCAATATTAAGAACAAGATATGAAAGTCATGGTAACTTTATTACAATCAAGATATCCACCTTTGAATATTTCAAAAACTATGGTAATATAATCCCTTTAGAGACATTTTCTTCTTAATAGGGTAAAGTTGGTAATTTAGATAGTTTTCTTGGGAGATGATTCCTTATCCAAGTTATAGGACAACCTATGTAAATGGTATCACGATATGTAGAGTTAGAAATACTTTTTATTATATCATTTTTTAATTCGAAATCCTTTTGTTACAGATCCTATTTGATCTTGGGTCGGGACTCGGAGGCGCCACCCGGTTACCTGGGCATTGGACCGCACTCCATAGTGATCGAATGGAAGGAGGACTGGTATCGGCGCATGAAGCGCTTCCAACGGAGGGCGCGCACCTGTGCGTAATCCTCATCCAGATGATTATAGTCCCACTCCCTGTGTGTAGTCCCAAGATTCTAGGTCCTAAGAAATGATTGAGAGCACAGAGCCGAACAGGAGAAAAACAATCAAATCGTGTCATTGTCGCTTAAACAGTTTTTTTTTTTTGTTTTTTTTCTTAAATGTCAATGTCAAATTAACCGATTTTGTAGCAGTTTAAAATCAAACTAGTGGTATTTTATTTATTTAACTTTAACTTCAATTGTTACAAATCAATCGGTTATTGATTAACTTCAATCAACACACACGAAAGTATCTATACATGTAATCTATGTAATCTATATATACGACTTGTATTATTCGCTAAATTAGGATTCCTGTCAGCCCAGTTTAAGCATTTGTGAACAATTTACGTACTAGGGCAGTCTCGAGAAAGCGAAACGAGCGCCAGTAAGCAATAATTTATTTGTAAGAAACACCTTGATGCATGCATGACTCGCAAAAAATCGTAATTAATAAATATTGTACAGAGCAGAGGAAATGTTTTTCTAATTTCAAATTTTTGGCGGGTATTTGAGAGTACTGCCAGACTTTCTTATTGCTGGTGTTGCCATTTGCAGGCTATCGTTGCCATCTGTTCGGTGCCGCCGTTTGTTATTGGATAATTTTAAAAAAGGGGCTCTATACCCTTAACTTTTTAAATGTTTTTGTGTAAAATGTATACGGTTGAGCACACATAAATTTATTTTTTATTTTACCATGGCTAATTTGTATATGCCTATATTTCAAATTTAGTTTTAAATCTTAAACGCTGCGCGGGCTGTTAGCCATGTGGCAGCTCCAATCAGAGTATGGCGTTGCCACCCTCACAGCTATCGATTGTGCCTATCGATAACGGAACAGGTGTTTTGTGTTTTGTTTACCTTTTTGTTTGCTTAAATTATAAATAAATAACAATGGAAAACAAGGGGAAATGCAAGGTATGATGGACTATACGGATTGCCCAGGATGTTGAGCATGCCGACCTTATCATGGAAGTCAATTCGGATAAATCCGAAATGGAGCGTGCTTGTTTTCACACACAAACACATGGAGTTTTTCAAGAACTGGAATTATCCTTGAATTCAAAAGAAATGGAGCTGTTTAAAGCTAACTAACATATGCAGGATTCTTAAGTCATCTAAAAAGAAGGTTTGAAAGCAGTACATTTTAAATTTTACATATATTTCTTGACATTGGGTACTTTCCCGCGCCAAGATTTTGTTTTCATACATACATAGATATGTACATATGTATGTTTGTATGTACATTAAAGTGGTCCTTATTTCTATAAAAACTTTTAAGATCCCTTAATTCTTCTATATGGTTGCCGTTGAGGTATACATATATGTTAGTGAGGCATTGCAAAAATAATTTTTCGAAAATAATACGATTTACATAGGTCCCATACATTGACTCCTAATTATATTACTCATACGCACTGTTGCCTTTGATCAAATACACTATTTATACCCGTTCCTCGTAGAGTAAAAGGGTATACTAGATTCGTCGGAAAGTATGTAACAGGCAGAAGGAAGCGTTTCCGACCCTATAAAGTATATATATTCTTGATCAGGATCACTAGCCGAGTCGATCTAGCCATGTCCGTCTGTCCGTCTGTCTGTCCGGATGAACGCTGAGATCTCGGAAACTATGGGAGCTAGGCTATTGAGATTTGGCGTGCAGATTCCTGAGCTTCTTACGCAGCGCAAGTTTGTTTCAGTAGAGTGCCACGCCCACTCTAACGCCCACAAACCGCCCAAAACTGTGGCCCCTACAGTTTTGATGCTAGAATAAAAATTTTAACTGAAATGTAATGTTCTCATCAATACCTATCGATTGACCAAAAAAAAAGTTTGCCACGCCCACCCTAACGCCCATAAGCCGCCCACAAACTTCAAAAAATCGTAAATATGAACGTGGATATCTCGGAAAATATCAAAGATAGAGAATTGAAATTTCAGATTTAGATTCCGTAGCCTTATACGCAGCGCAAGTTTGTTACGCGAATATGCCACGCCCACTCTAACGCCCACAAACCGCGAAAACCTGTGACGCCCACAATTTTTATGCTAGATAAAAAACGCCCATAACGCTTAAATCTGTATACCGCCGGTAGGTGGCGCATTTTAATCTCGCTTTACTACTTGCATATCTCTATTTAGCTGAGTAACGGGTATCTGATAGTCGAGGTATTCGACTATAGCGTTCTTCCTTGTTGACTGCTTTTCATGTGCGGATGGTTTTGCCCAAGAAATTGTCCTACACACTTGAGTTCGCGGTGCTTTTGAATAAAATAAGTCCTGGGCAAGAAAATAACAACTTAATCGAAACCAATCAAATATTTATTTATTACAATATATTTTCTTTGATATTTGTTATAAGATGCGCTTTATAAGGGGAGAGTTGGGCATGAACAGTTACAAAAGTTAGGATAGATAGAGCGCTCACATTGAAAATGATATTGGTAATATACAAAATTGCTTCATGGTTCCGCCAATGAAAATGGCTTTTGGTTTTAAATATGTTCTGTAAATGGTAACAAGGCCATTTGTGTTTTTTCTCCCTAAAAGAAGAGAAAAAACGTTCTTCAGGAAATCTTAGACATCTTGCTAGCCATGAAATTTTTTATGGTTATATTTTAGTTAAAGAATATTATTTTTGATCTTAACAATTTATTTTGAACTAATAACAATTTATTTAACATTAAACTTTTTTTTAGCACAGATCGATTTATGTAAAATTTTGTTCTTGTAACATCAATGAAGGTTAAAATTGTCGAGAACTATCCTATTTCTTGAGAATATAATTCAGTGCCACTTTGGCACTTTACTTTGACTTGACTTTAAAAAGTTGGCCATCGACCTCGGCGCAAGTATAGTATTAACAGTTCCGCAATTGCGACAGGTAATCAAGTGTTTAACGGATCGAGCCTTTCTTGGTTTCGGCAACTTTCCTCTTTTGGTTATTTTAGTATTTACCTTCGGCTCGCTTGATCTATTTTGAAGCTCCCGACGACTTCTTTCACGACTTGCAATCCTGGCGCTCCTGCGAGGCACGGGAATCGTAGCTTCTGGTTCGGGTAATATAGAGACTTCAACCATTTCCCTAGCCTCGACAATTTCTTCTGGTGGTGGTGACATATCCCAAGAGTGATTTACCACGATCACCCGAGGATATAAATGCTATTTAGAAGTGTTAGAAGTCGTACCACAATTATATTCCATCTATATGTACCGGTAATTGTTCATCGCTCATTGTGTCTTAGGCCTTTTTTACTTATTTGCTTCAATATATGTATATATGTTACTCGGTCAAAAAATATAAGTGAGTGTGATTTTTTCGGTTTGAGTCTGGCAACAAATATCAATGGCTCCTATGTTTAAAAAATTGGGAATGGCATGTGTTTGATTTTGCTAACTTTTAGTTATCATCGTTTTTATACCCGTTACTCGTAGAGTAAAAGGGTATCCTAGATTCGTCGGAAAGTATGTAACAGGCAGAAGGAAGCGTTTCCGACCCCATAAAGTATATACATATATTCTTGATCAGGATCACTAGCCGAGTCGATCTAGCCATGTCCGTCTGTCCGGATGAACGCTGAGATCTCGGAAACTATAAGAGCTAGGATGTTGAGATTTGGCGTGCAGATTCCTGAGCTTGCCACGCCCACTTTAACGCCCACAAACCGCCCAAACCTGTGACGCCCACAATTTTCATGCTAGATACAAAATTTTAACTGAAATGTATTAATCTCGTCAATACCTATCGATTGATCCAAAAAAAAATTTGACACGCCCACTCTAACGCCCATAACGCTTAAATGTGTCTACCGCCAGTAGGTGGCGCATTTTAGTCTCGCTTTGCTGCCTGCATATCTCTATTTACCCGGTTCAATATATATATTTATTTATACACATTCCAAAAGTGCTGTTTTAAGAAAATGGTATTAACAAAAGCTGTTCAGAAAAGCCCACAAGCAAGGGTTAAACAAATAACAGGCTATAGTTAAAATAAAAAAGCCATCAAATGAAAACGGTATAATTATAAACAAGACGAAACTAAATACAACCAAGAAAAATGTCATGTACTCATTATTTTTTTCTCACATTTTCTCAGTACTGATATTGGATTTAATCGCTTTTCATTTAAATATAAACATAAACAGAAGCATCATACACTCGAAAAACAAAGTTTACATTGCAATGTTTATTATCATTTTCCCATCATAAAGGTGAAAGACTTTTTTTTGAAAACAGACAAGTAAAATATTTAAGTTTTTCCAAATCTACATTTATTTTCCATACCAATATCAACTAATTGCCATTGCTTCCGTTTTATTGTCAAGCAAATTGGCAACTTTTTGTTGACAATTTATCATTATTACAATGATTGTTGGTTTATTTAACAAGCATCTAAAAAACAGGAAATTTAATTAGCTGACAATTTGATTGCTAGCAAATTAGTTTTTTTTAGCAAAAAGGTTTGTTAAAAATGTAATGACTTTAAATTAAATATTAAGCTTAGTTCACTGGCGTAAAACACACGTATGAAGGATAATTTAGAATTTTATTCTAAACGTGTTTTCTACTTTGCAAATTTAATTGGTTCAATGCATTTTCATTTATCCAATTTTCTCAATGTGCAAACACGAAATCTGAGTTAAAAACAGAGACAGCAGCTCAAATTCGTTGAAATCAGAGTTGGCATAAGCGACGAATATATTTGCTTACATTTGGGCGACAACTTGTCGCCAAGAGTCATATAAGAATAAATATGCCGAGTGTATATGTAAATCCCGATAATTGTACTAGGTTTTCCCCATAAAATATTAGCCATAAAGAAACCAGGCTAAATTATTGAACAGGTGCTTTTGACTTCTAAACTCCCCTTTAAAACTATATTGAATGTACAGTCAATAGAGAGCGTGAATGTACATAGACTGCTCTATAACTCGAAATATCCTATAGGTTATAGGCAATTTAACCAGAGAATAAATAAATATATAAAATCCAGCATTGGTGTCAGATATTCTAAATCACCCTTCATATGCCCTTGAAGTTTACCCCATCTTCCAAATACATTTTGTATGTGATATCTGTGTTGGAACAACAATGTTCTATAATGATGCAATTTAAAGACGTCGTTCTATAAACTACCATATCTTAATTTGCAATTAATTCAAATACAATAATGATATATAGAATGATTAGATTACCACTTGGATTTTCCATTAATAATCGTTAATAGAATGATAAATACCTTTAAAAGAAAACATTACTTTTGTAATTTGCCAGAACATTTTCTGAAATTTCGACCAAATGGTGCTATTGTCTTGCCCTTTGCTGTCGGCCCTAAAAATACGAACAGGTGATTCCGGGCTGCAGCGTTCGGAGGCCCTGCATTTTTTGGGCCGCCAGTTCTAGACGCTTAACAAGTGCGTTTCGACCAAAATTTGTTCCACCCAACGCCCACCGCCCATTTTACGTCATCAAGCCGCCCGGTTCCCCCTCCACCCCTCTCTAGCTCTCTTTCTCCGAGCTCCTGCAAGCCGCTCGCCCACGCAAGCTCTCTCTACACAGGGAAAAATAATGATGAAGTCCACATATAATTCAGAAATATATTTTATAATGTAAAAAAAAATAAATTTTTATAATTTATATTATTATTGTTATATTTTATTTTAATCATATTATTATAAATTAAGGAAAAATATGGTTTGGTCCCCAAAAATCATAAAAAAATATTTCCAAAATATTTCCATATTTAACTTAGATGCCATCGAACATTGTTAAATATCTTATAATATCTAATACTCTAAGTATTACTAGAAAAAAAAGTAGCTTTTTTTTGTGCATGACTAGTAGTATTCGAATACTGCTTTACAAAAAAATCTTAAACTAAAAACCGAAATACGGGTACAATTCGTAGAGTAAAGTATGTAAATATCAACTGATAAGTGCATTTTAGTGAAATTTTGGAATTTTTTCGGAATTATTCCAAAGTACATTTAGGTTCGATTGAACATAATTTAGCTCCAATTTCTCCCAGTGTAGCCGGCAAAGTTACCGAAAGCTCTGCTTAACTTTCTGCTCGAAAAGGAGAAAGGAGAAGGCCGAAGAGAAATACTGGGAAAACGCCGGGCAGAGCAGAGAAGCAGGAGGAGAGAAGAGGAAAGGAGAGAGAGCGGCCGATACCGATTCCGATTCGCGTTCCGATACCCGATGGCCGATTCCCGATTCCCGGCGCCTTATAAATACGCAGAGCCGCAGGGCGACGCTTTCATTCTCTCGCAGTGTTTAAAGTGACATGAAAGTGACGACATTGGCGCACTGTAGCAAGTCATGTATCAGCATGTCCAACCAAACAACACAAATCATATTCACGCCAATGGTGAGTTATCGTTATCGTTCGCTAGTTTTTTTGTGTTTTTTTTTTTTTATTTTTTTCGCTTTTTATCGCAAACTAGTGATGATTATTGGCAATATTTCCATTCAATCTCGTGGGTTTTCTGCGGTGCTAAGTGAGCGGGCAAACAATTGCTCGAGTTGCAGCATGTGATGCCAGGTGTGCGTGCTTTTTTCGCGTTTCTGCTCTGCTTTTTACTAGCTTTTTTTGTGTGTGAATTTTGTGTGAGACGCGCATGCGCATGTGCCGGAAAAAAAACGGTAAATTACTGACCGGCTAACGGTTTTCCCTGTGTGTGAGTGCGTGCTTGAATGTGCATGATTGCAGCAGAACAGCTGTTCTAATCAGTCCAAACCGAGAGGCAGGTTCATAAATATTGCAATATAAACATCGAAACTGTGACACACCCTCCTAAAAGTCGACTTTCCTAGGGGGAAAACCCATTTAGAACCTATAATTCGCATTGATTCCGCTTTAAGAACCTATCAAATGGACACTCTCCAAAGACTTTTATTCCCAAGACGGACAATTGTTTTGATAAAAACAAGTATAAACTTAATACAGCGGCTCTTGTTGATTGACATTAGTTTTTGTTATCAGTGTGGTTCGATATTTCTACGATTTAAACATCCGTAGACTTAAGGTCTTTAGGAACGTTTACTTAAATCCCTAGCAAACCAAAGTTTAGCATTCCAAACAAAAAATCTAAACGTTTTAAATGATTTATGTGGGAACTAAACATATGATTGAAGTTGATTTATTAGGGTACACCAACCGATAAACGTTATCGATAAGGTAGAGTTTATTAATAGCTCTGCTTGTGATATAAAATCCAAATATATTGATTCTGGGTATTTTGGGAGTTTTCTCACGGTATTTAAATATTGTAACATTTTATAGATTCCGAGTCTATTATAATCTTTTACGGATTTTGCTATGAATTTAAAGATGATCCTAGACTCCTTCGTATATCTTGCACTACCTTTTAGCAAGTGCAAACACGTCTGAATGGATATTGGCAATTACTGACTATACGACTTTCGTTCCATTTCCCTTTCATTTGAGGTTGTTTACGTTATTGTCCCTAAAAGCAATTTTACGATGGCTAAACTTGGCCACCATTCCCCGGCCCTTTCATTGTCAGTTACGCAATCGTTAAAAGCTGCCCGGGGTTGCTTATCAGTGGGTGCCGACTGTACCCCAACCCGGTCGCAGTGGCTATCTATCTATGTCCCTCAGATACAGAGATGTACAAAGACAGATGGATTCCGATTCCAATTCCGGATTTCTATTCTGACATCCGTGGGCAGGTGCTGCCTATTTATAGGCGCCGCCCACGTATTACTGGCAAAAGGTCTAATTATATACTTGTTAAGCCGGCTTTTCAGCTGGGAAACGAGCATTCTGAGCTGAGCCGAGATTCCTTGGCAGCCGGAAGCCCTCAAAGCCCAAAAGTTGCAGTCGAGCGAGTCAAGGACAAAGTCAAGGCAACGCCAAAGGGGATGGAATGTGGGATTCTTCGGTGCGTGGGTGGGCTTTACTGGGTGGTCTGTGGGTTGTGCGGGTTGTCGTGACTGCAATTTGCACTTGACATAATTCGGACACAAAATGCTGTGCACTGTGAAAATAAACTGGAAGTTTATGAACCGAAATGGATGTGGAAAGGATGTATGGAATGAATTTTTGGGTGTATATTATGGGGGCGTGCAATAACGCCCAGTGAAATAACGCCCATGTTTAGTTTAATTACTGTTATTTTCCTAACCCTGGCTATATAGTTTGACTAGAAACTTATGAACATTTTAAAAATTGTACTTAAAGCAATAATTAGGCACTTTCGTAGGGGCTTTACTATCTTCATAAATAAGAATGCTTGTACAAATTTATATATTATGAAATATATACATCTTTGTATTTGTTATAAAGGAAAAAGTGGAATATAGTATGTGTTAAACATAAAAAGTAGAGGGTTTACGCCTTGGGGATAGGCTATAAATTTCGTAAAACCTTGAAGAGCATTCGGGTCTCTAAGATCTCTCCAATTACCAGTCAAAAAAGATTTTTGCATCATAACTTTTGCAGACAAAGCTGTATATGTAGAATCTTTAGCACTTTGATTGTGACATCTATTATTTTTCGCCGACAGAGCAATTGCGGTACTGCCCGTTCATTGTGCCCAGGCGAAAATAGTTGGCGGCTGATGATCTGATGCATTTAGCTAATAATTTAGAATTGCTGTCATTAATCACACTTAGAGAGAGATGTGTTGTCTCCCAGTGGTTTCCCCTCCCCAGTTCTCTGAGATCTCGGGATCTTATGATGTTTGCTTGACTTGTGCAATCCGCTGAGTGTGGGGGCAGTACCGGTGTTAGTCCCACCCCATCGCCTCCCCAGCCCCGCCCCCTCTGCCCAGCCGCCTTAACGAAGCGGAGAATTCAGACCTTTATATAGCCACGTGTTTCTGGGAAGGTGTCTGATGAATGATTTTATAAGGCGTAATAAAAAATGTATTTTCAAATCATTCTATAAAAAAAATAAAAGGTTTACATAGCTACAAGGAACGCTTATGTGGCTTTACCTATTAAAAGACTACATTTTCGGAATAGATCTGTTAATTTTTTATTAAAATACAATTTTTTGGGAACTAAAAATGTGTTTCATAATAATTTAGAATTTTAAAATTTGAAATTTTATCATTCTTGAACATTAAATTATTATATGATTATATTTTTAAAACAGATCTGTTATTTTAAAATACCATTTTTATTAAAATACCATTACCACAGCATACAAAATGGGTTTCATTTTAGATTGAATTCTATTATATTGTAATGTGAGTCCTAATCTTTAATTTAATTTTAAAGACTGTATTTAACTATGATTCAACATTCTTTTTAGTGATCTAATAAACTTTGAATTTTAATTATATTCTAATTTAACTATTTTCATGTTCTTTAATAATGATCAAGTCTGTATTTAATTTACGACTTGTTCATTTAATTATGACATTTTTTCCCCTGGGATTTAATGTACTTTGAGTTTAAATTTGTTGTATATGTGATGTTGGACTCGTGATCTTTAGTTTAATTTTAAATCCTGTATTTTATCACATTTTTCATTTAATGATGCAATTTTTCCGCCAGTGATTTAATGTAGTTGAGGGTTGAGCAGCGTCGCAGTTAGCAGATTTCATTTGAATGAACATGAGAGAAGGCATCATTGCCATTACGGAATTTGGGGGCCAGGGCTAAGAAGTTCGCCATTGTGCTCACGTACTCGTAATGTCCTTGGCTTTGTCATTTGCCCAGTAAGAGGGGAGGGGGTGGTGGTGGGCAGGTCCTTGGGGCGAGACCCTTTGACAGCCCCGCAAAGTGTGCTACGTGCTTTTTCGGGGGCGCAATTCCCCAGCTGCCGTGAAACTTTCACATCGCCGAAGCGGCGCTCAGGAATGGCAGAACGTGATGGGGTGAAAGGCAGTGAAAGGCAGTGAAAGTTGGCGGCGATAACACAGCCTGCGAGCTGTTATCAGCTATCAGGCCGAGATGTCCTGGCAAGGACATGGCCCACAGCGCAGGTCCCGTGAGCAGAGCTTTCCCGCAGAATACCGGTTTCCGTTTTCCCACTTTCCCGACTTTGTCTATTTTTAACCCAGACTCAGGCCACATAAATACCCACAGAAGTATATATATCTATATATATATAGTGGTGGATGTACATGAGCAGCTGGCAACGTCACCAGGAGCCGGCTTCCATTGCGTAAGTGAGGGGGTGTCATAAAAACAGGTGGCCACCGGGCAAGGGGCGTGCCCCATATATCCATATATGTATATATTATGTTGTATACCCAACCAAAACTGACACGTGGACCGGTTTCGAACGACTGCGGCAGCCGTCGCCTATAAAAATTGCATATATTTGATGAGAAAACCGTCAGAAGTTTGCACAAATTGTTTGAATCATTAAAATCCCTGCTATACAAAGGACAATCACTTTTTAATTAAGTTTGTATTCTATCTGACAAGGTATTGGAGTAGGCAAACAGAAGAGATCCTACTGAAAGAAATCAATTGTACTACATAATATCAAGAATATTATGAAGGAAAGTCTTAAAGTATACAAAGAAAATGTATAATTAATATTTTTTTATATTTTGTGATGTATTAAAATACCATCCTGTCTATAAGGTATTAATATTAAGACAAAAGAAGTCATCATTCTAATAATAACTCATCTGATTAAGAAATCGTATCTGATTTTATCGTTAAAGTGATATATTTATAGAGTTTTCCATCTAAAGTGAGAGAGTAGGTAACAGACTCGGCGAATTCTTGGGGAATATAAGGAAAACGGGGAAAAACGACGTGGGGAAGAGGTAAAAACGACGAGCCTCTAAAATTCATAGCCCGCACACAAACAAAAGTTTCTTGATGTATGTACCCTTGTGTGTGTGTGTGTGTCCTCGTGCACTTTCATCTGTGTGCGTGTCCTTGCTAAGCTTACAAATAATTGAATGGCGCCCGAACAGGGAAAAAATGAGTTCAATGCCTCGAAGAGGTCCTCTTGCGTCCCCCCAAGTTCTCCATCTGTCTGGTGTTTGTATGCTCCCCGCTCTTCGACCCACTGGCAACAGCTTGAGAAGCCAATTTCTGTACTCTGTATTTCATCAGAACCCGAACCCGAGGCATTAAGCTTGCATGAGGAGGAAAGTGTTCTTGGCTTCTCCTCAGCTGCCAGCTATTTCTAATTTTCTATTCCCATGGACATTGTGCCGCAGTTTCCACCATGCATAAGAGATAACGAAATCGGGAATCAAACGAAACGGAAGCAGGACCGTGTTTTCCATTGCAGCTGTTCGATGGTATTTTTAGAAGCCTTTTCCAATCAATTTGCATATTTTTATATATCGGCTACACTTAAAGATTCGCCAGCTATTTGCTTGGGTCTCGAAATGATTTTTATTGTTCCCGAGATCTCATATGTGGACCATAACCTTTCTATTTTGCCTTGCACAAACGAATTTCGCCTAATATTCTCGGCTGCCCCGAAACGAATCCAAATGAATTTATAGCTCTGTAATTATTACGGCGATCATTAGCGTCATCATCGTGGACGTTGGCAGAGCAGTCCACCATAACGCTCGGCGCGTCACGAGTCAATTAAAAATCAATTGGGTTAAATTGATATGCCAACAGAAGAGGCAGCGACAGCGCTATATAAATACCGATTCCAGTTCAAAAAGAAGAAAGTAATAAAACTGGGGACAGAAAAACTGATTAGCACACGATTATCTGCCGACTTTAAGGTGGGATTAGTCTGCTCTGTTATGAGTGTTAAACAAAAAAACCAATCCCTACACGATAATTCCTATACCATTATAAGATGATCTCTTAATGATCTTAAGATCTTATTCAGCAGAATCTTATTGGGTTGGTGTCTATACTACAAAGGCTAAAAGCTTCTGCGTAAACTCTTATAGAGAAGGAAGTTCTCTTCTATTATGTAAAGCTTACAGATCTTTAATATTTTCATTTATATTGATATACCTATATAAATTATAATTAACATTCTACGACCTTTTTAAGTATTGCATATAAGATGCAATAGATATTTACTTGATAGGTATATCTAGAATGCCCTTTGCTCAGTGGTCGGACTTTTCTCGATGACCTTCGCGTTGTTTGTTGACAATGTCAAGGTGTTATACCCGTCAAAAATTAACACCCGAATGGTTTTTCTGTATGTGTGTGTCACAAATATTATGGCTAAAAATGACAGCGAGCACTAACAGTAACAGTTATAACAATGACAAGTGGCGTTATAAAGGGAGTGCACTGAGAGAAGAAGTGACCCAACTAACGTAGTTTGAATGATAGAAAATTCTGACCAAATGCCAATATCTTTGTTTTTCTTATACCCAACCACATACCAAATTTCCTATCGATCCAACAAATATTGCGGCTATTTTTAGTTGGCTTCTTTAAGAATCGCCACAATGGGTCGCCAGAATGTATGCAATACTTTGAGCTTGGTAATAGCACATTTTTATGGCACATTTAAAAAGCATAAACGGCTGTCAGATCCTAATAAAAATATTACATTTTTTCCGCTGTGTGCTTTACGGTGATATTTTATTTTAGTAGAACGTTTCCAACAGTTTGCGTTCATAGCAAAATGGCGACACGCCCCCCTGCCACCCACTTGCCTTAAGTGCACGGCTCGCCTTGACATTGACTTTGTCGTTCTTCCGCCCAGACGTAGAACCCCCCTCCCCTGCTTTGCGGAACCTCAATTAACAACAAAAATTAAAGAAGGCGAAGAGGGAGGTCCGCAAAGCTACGTTAAACGACAAACGATACATTTCAATTAAGAATAGGGCGAGCAGCATTTCGACAGCATCCAATAAAACACTATGGAGAAGGGGAGCTCGGGTTCTGAAGAAGAGGTGGCAGAGGTGGGCATGCCTGACGCAAATGGAGCACAACACATATTGAAATAATAGCATTTCAAAAAACGATTCGGGATGTTCATGCGCAGACAGATAACGCGAACAAGCAGGGTCATTACAAAAAACACAATATCACTACCAAACCGCATACTTCTTTTATTACAAAAAGCATATTTTTTCTTCTTTACATTTTTTAATAAAAGCCAAAGTTTAAGAATTATTCTATGAAATGATTACACTATGTTGAAGCCGGCAATATCCCCAAAAAAATGTTACGCAAAAATATCAAGCAATCTCTGAATAATCACCATATTATCAATTCGTAGACATAATAAACCATAATTTATTGTCACCATACATATAGGTTAATTAAACCCGATTGATTTTGCTTATACATAACTGTCTACCGTTCAAAAAACATGCAAATATGACAGTCTAATAGGCGACACACTTTTGAATGCATATCCAATACAACAACATTATCAAACCACAATAACCTTCTAATAACTTCCCTATGCCAACAATATTTGGCTTAAACAATTAGCATTAACCGCTTCTAGGCAGATTGTAACCGGTTAGCCAGTGGCTTCAGTGGCAATACAATTGAATTAAACGCCGATTAAGTTTCAGATAGATTACAACTGGTTCTTACCCGATTTATCAGCAAAACTTTTGCAACAGACTATAAAAAAAAACCAAAGGTGTTAAGAAATCGAAAGTGAATTTATGGAATTAGCATAAAATTTAAGTTCGTGATTTGGGAACACGTGTAATCCGCTGTTCTGGCTATGAGAAGTGGCCAACCGAATTGAGAATTTTGGACATGGACTTGGGACCGGGAGAGGGCCATTGACACTTTTGTCGGGACTTGGAACTCAAGACGTCTGTCGATACAGAACAAATCAATTAAGCGAATGGAGTGCGGTTTATTTCGGTCGCATTTGTGGCTCGCATGTCCCTCGAGGGTTAAGCAAACACTTGTAACCAAGTTCTTTGATTGATTCGGTGTGGGGGGGATGGTTGGTCAAAAACAAGTGTCAAAAGGTGAAGCGCGGACATTCGATCCGTCAGTCGATCAATCAAGCCATCAGTGGGCCATCCAGGCATTTAGCTCTAATTAGCACAAACGAATTTGCGACACAAGCAGAGGGAACTTTGCATGCTTCGTTTAATTAACAGAGCTTACGTTAATAAGTAAACAAACAATTTAAATTCGAATACATATTCATTTAGAAAAGAGGAGAAATGGACATCAACAATTTGTTAAAATTTATATATTATCCAAAGATTATTTTTTTAGCTAATGGATTTGAAATTAGTTTAGATTTTATTACAAAAAAAATGTTTAATATATAAAACATTTTCTTTAATAATTTATATAATACCCTAATACATTTTTCGTTCCCTTTGTTCATGTTTTAAAATAATATTTGATAACTAAAAAAGCCCTAAACGATGACGAATTTTAATCAAATATCTTTGTCTATAAATACTGGGCTGAGTAATCAAGATCTTGGCCTGGTAACTGGTTCCTAACTTTCGGTCAGGATCTGTAGATCCGTCCTTGTTCTCCCATTCGAATATTTCGATTCAAGAATTTCTGACGCGACGCCCGCAACAAAATTAACTGAAAATATTTACCAACGACGACCGGCAGAGGAAAATCGTTTTTTATTTGGCCGCCTGCCAATTAAGATGCATGAACTTCCCCCGCCGAGCTTCGCATATTTCAAATATTCATTTGCAGCAGCTTTTCCTCGACCCAGAAATTTGGCCGACCAGCGCGTGATTATTACTCATTTTAGTGGCGCTGACGTAGGCAATGCGACTTCCCATCCTCCCTGGAGTTGGTCAAGTGCACTGAAAGAAATATATACATTTATAACATATGTCAAGTGTGCTTTTTACAAACTTAAATTTAGTTTGGAGGTCAGTTTATCACTTAGTCATCACTTTAGCTTATTATTTAAACAACAGTCAAGGGGAATACGAAAATGTTTACTCTTGATAGTCTATAGATAGCAAACATTCCAATGTGAGCAAATTCGTATTATTTAAAAGATTTAACTCAAAAATTCCTTATTCGGCTATTGATAAAGTATTTTTGCCAAATTAGCTTTACTTTTGATTTCTTTATTATTCAGATTTTACACAATTGGACTATGAAGACTAATTGTGTAATTAATCTAATAATATACAGTTCGTTGATGTACTTATATCAAGAGTCATGAGTTCCATAAGTATACCATACTAGTGTCAAAATATGATTAATTGCACGTAGTGACGCTGGTAAATTTAAATTGATTTGTTGCCAATCAGCATGGTATAAATACCGGGTGATAATGATAATGCAGATATCCCCTTAAAGACCGACAATTTCTGAAATCCCCTATCACGTCTGCCGCTGCTGTTATCACTCTAATATCTTTGCAGTTTGTTTTGCGTTAGAGTGTCTAAGTAATTAGCGGACGAAAATCAGCCGACAGGCCCTAATAATGTTCGACCCCTAAAAATACGAAGATATATCGCACATCCACACACAATTATCCGCAAAGGCTACGTGCATCGCTAGGCGTAGGTACATTTCACTTAAAACAAGGTACAGTGGTTAGTCTATTATGCAAATTCGAATTGTTTCACTATAGGATTTACCAAATTTAAAGCAAAATTTTGTTTGTTCTGAACCATATTTGCTATATGGTAATATTATCAAGTATCAATTAAAAACTCAAGAATTCGCGTTTTTGTATATGTTTTGAAATGGAAATATAATCGAACTGGGCGGTATATTCAAATATATTTGTTATTGCAAAGCTGAATTTAATCTAGTTCCAATATCCGAGTGATAACTGTATGAAACTCAAGAATTCGCGCTTGTTTATATATTTTCAAATGGAAATGTAATCAAACTGGGTGCTATATTCAAATATCTTTATTATTGCAAAGCTGAATTTAATCTAGTTCCAATTTCCGACTAATAACTGCATGAAACTCAAGAATTCGCGTTTTTGTATATGTTCTGAAATGGTAATCTAATTCATAGGGTGCCATATTCAAATATCTGTGTTATTGAAAAGCTTAATCTAATCTGGTTCCAATTTCCGAGGGACAACTGTATGAAACTCAAGAATTCGCGTTTGTTTATATACCTTCAAATGGAAATCTAATCGAATGAGTTGCTGTATTCACACTGAATTTAATCAGTTTTCACTTTCCGAGCGATAACTGTGGGCATCCAATTGCAGACATTAAGTTCATGTGACGCTTTATGTCTGGGGTGTCGAGTAGCTGAGAAGTCGAATCAAAATCATATTTAATAAAACTGAGCAAAGAACTCACCCAACAAAAGGGGGGATTTTGAGACGGGCTCGTGTTCCGTTTTAATTGACCATTAGTTTGTGAAGTCAGTGGCTGGTTGTCAAGTGGCCGTATTCGCAGATGAGATTCAAATTAATGAAGATGTATGGAAAATATCATTAACTAAACTGCAAAGTTCTACAGAATAATTACTAAGGAATGTACAATGCATACAACTTTACCATAAAAACTAAGTATTATAAAAATAAAAAACTATTTAAATTACCAATTTTGTTATCTTTATTATCCTTATCCTAATAAAAATCATGTTATCTCAAACGAAATTTATTTCTGATAATTGTTATTGATAAAATGCCTCTAGAGAACTTCTGCTAAGAACTGAATATGAGCCCCGTTTAAATGTTTATAGTATGGAAATACTGACAATACGACGTGCTCAAATGCATGAATAAACTGAGGTAATCGATTTACTGAGCGCTTGAACTATTTGTTTATTTCTGTCGCCACCCTTGCAAAAATGTGCAATGGGCATTCGATCACTTGTTGACTTGCACAGATCTTGAAGTAATGTATCCGACCCGCCCATTTACCGCCCACCACGCCCCCTTCGACAAGTGATCAACAAAACAGAGGGAAAAATAAAACGAAAAATTCACACAGGCCGCGTGACTTTTATGACAGAAAATACATTGAGAAAAAAAGCTGGGCAAGAAGAAGCTGAAAAACGACAGAGAGCTTAACGTAGAAATCGTTTATTTATGTTTATGTGCCCACGTATATAGAGAGTCTGTGTGTAGACGTATATTATTTATTTTTAAACGCACGCTGGTAGTCAGCAAAATAGAACTATGCAATTTAAGCCAGGGGTAAATAAAAAAATATTAAACAAGTGTATTTATATTATTTTTATGAGTGTATTTGAATTGTACATAAAAGATTTTTAGTTACATCTGATTACGTAAACTTAATGTAATACGGTTAAATCTGAATACGTATACTTAATATAATATCACGCATACGCAATGTTGCACCAAGCATATTTTATAGTATCTGCTGATTTGTAAAATAAAATGATGCTATATATATTTAATCACCTACTAATAATTCAAATGGGATGCTAATTTCTCCGACCCCGTTGTGCTGGTGCATACGTAGGCACTTCGGCGTGTGTATCCAAATCTTTCGGATACGTATTATATTTATGCTCGTGCAGATATCTATTTGCTTAGCACACTATCTTGGTACATATATGATTTTTGGGGGCAAGTCCAGTGGCGGAATCGAGTGGAAATAGTGCGGGGAACTTTCGAACTATGAATGTACATAGGGTGTTATATACAGGCGTTCGTTGGGCTGATGAAATTTCGACGCCTCGTGGGCGAGAACCCGAGAAAACGAGAACTCGAGAACCCGGGATCCAGTGACGTAGACCTCCAGACTTTCGATGGCAGAAGATATATGGGTGTGTGAAAGTGTGGTTCGTAGCAGCACATGACCATTAATAAGCGGCCAATTGAGGCAAATGAAATGCGCAACCAACAATCAATTGAGAGGAGCCGATGAATGGAGGCGACCAGGAATGATAATACCCACACTATACTATAGTGGACATTTAAATGAGCGCCGAGTGAGAACCTTCTGACGTCGCCAGGGAAATTAGCCGACTAATTCAATTTGAAATTTTTATGCAAAGCTATTAATAGCCGGTGGAGATCAAGAGAGCCAGCGAGCGGATGGATGCCTTCACCTTGACAATTCTATAATCAAAATATATATCAAACCAACCGAAGACAGTCGAAGCGAATTGCATAAATCAGTCGGAAGGAGGAGGACTTTCACACATACGCAGTGTGTCACGTAGTCAGCAAGGCAGAATAAAGCTAGCCATCGAGAAATATAGAGTCTTCGGCGGTATTTGTACTGGGATACATAACTAGGTTCTTTTATAAGTAAAATAATTATAAAAAGCGGTTTATTATGAACGCTTAAATTGGATATTCCTTTGAATTTATTGTGATAGTGGCTCTTTTCTTTACCATGGATTATACTATGGTAAATAAAACTTAGTGATATAATACTATACAAAATGTATCCAAAATAAGCAGTCTAAAATGTCTTAAGTGAAAATATATTTTCTCAATAACTAAACCCATTTAAAATAAAATAATTTACCATGGACTTTAATTAATAATGATATTTTATTTATTTAAGGTATTTAAAATAAGCAGACTAAAATTTCTTCATAAAAAAATACTTCCATCATAATCCCATCTATAAAAAAATGGTTTCTTTTTTTGCAAACCGCTTACTTGAGTCTAAGTTATTGCAACTTAAGTTAAAGTTCTTAGAAAATGAAAGAGAATAAATGCAAATCTTAGATTTTTAACAATAGGTTTTTGTATATGTTCTTTAAAAGCTGGTTCTATGCTAGAAATGGGTATGATATCTATAAACCAGTTACTCCAAGTCATTTGCGGTCTAAAGCTTTTATTTGTATTTCCATTTACTCCTTATTGTTATCCTCGATAAAAATGATATGAGGTCCTGTTTTCGAGAGCAGTTACTTGGAAATGGCTCAACCCTTGACTTGGGATGTTATTATTATCCTCGGCTGGCTGTGTACCATTACAAAGCATGAACGTAGCTCGTCTCGTTTGGAGAAAGTGGTTGTGCTCCCACTTCGTCGGCTGTTTTTCCGGCGCTCGGCTGTCACCCGAGGGCCGCCCGAGTACCGCCCGAGCACCACCCGAGGGCCCCCCGAGTACCGCTCGGAAAGCTTTCGCCGGGCGGACTATTTGACGCCTCCGAGAATTGGGATGCGAACAGTTGCCTGCGAATCGCCGCCCACTGCGCTACACTTTTTTTGGCCCGCTCTCGTTTTTTGAAACACTTCTTGTATTCGTATATATATATTCTACATATATACACCTATATATATATATATTCGTATTCGCTGAGAGCTGAAATTCGCGGCGAAATAATTTTAGCAACTTGTTATCCGTCCATGCCATGCGCGATAAAATATCACAACTATTTTGCTTGCAAAAGAACGCATGCAAAAATAATTCAACAGATAATAACAGAGGTGTGTGTGTGTGTGTGTGTGTGTGCTAGTGTGTCATAGGTCCATTCATAAACTCTGGCTACACAGGAAATAATATTGTGCGGTCCCAATATACTCATATACATATATTCGTTTCGATTCGGTTGTTTATATTCATAAGAAATATGCATCAAAGTGATGCCCATCTTTTTTTCTGGTGCCCATGAGTAATGCTAATCCATGTGTTCTGTTCTCTCTTTCTCGATACGATCCCTCGCGATCCTCCAGGACATAATGTGCCAACAAAAGCAACGACCAACGGGACCATGTGCGCCAATGGGGCTC
Organism: Drosophila suzukii; assembly: GCF_043229965.1. Classification (NCBI taxonomy): domain Eukaryota; kingdom Metazoa; phylum Arthropoda; class Insecta; order Diptera; family Drosophilidae; genus Drosophila; species Drosophila suzukii. The sequence continues at coordinate 11,946,724 of NC_092084.1, read as the reverse complement.
TTGGGACAGAAGGGCCCGAAGCGCCAGAGACCGACGCATCAGGGACCGGGCGGATGCGGAAGCCGCTGGAGAGGAATGGCTCAACGCAGAACCACGCTGTTCACCTCGAGAGAAGGTAACGATCGGCCCTTTGAAATCCCTTTAAGATATTATAGAACATATGCCCCGGTTGTACGGCAGTTTATCCAAAAATTTCATTTCATTCTATTTTGTTTTGGTCAATGGTTTTCAAACCCAACAAAATTGTCTATCTATGAGATCTAACAACTATATTCCTTAAAGATCTCCCATAATACACTTTATAATTGCCTTTCTATAAGATCTAACTACTACATACCTAAAAGATCTGGCATAAAACACTTCGTAAGGTCCCATCTATAAGATCTAACAATTATATTCCTTAAAGATCTGGCACAATACATTTTTAAAGGACCTATCTATAAGATATTCCTAATAGATCTGTCTTAAATCATTTTTAAAGATCCAATCTATACGATCTAAGAACTATATTCCTAATAGAGCTATCATGCATCATTTTTATCTAGAGCTATGGGAATTCTTTTTTGTTAAATTAAAATATATTTATTATAATTATCTGTTCTTGTTATAGAGGACCCTATTATGATCTTATAATATTACTATTTAAAAAATGATAAGACTCGTATTATATATGAAATATTGTACCTTAATGATATTTTAAGTATACCAGGGCATATTCAGTTTGAATCCACTCTTGCAACAAAATTCAATAATATTATTTTATAATTTCATCAATTGTAATATGTTGTTGTTCAGAAAAAGTTTTAGTATGGTGCTATATCTTTTTGGAATCTTGGATTGAAGAAACAATTAACTTGGCATACTCTTGCTCTTATACAAAATACATGTTCTCAGTGTAGTCGTAACCATTTTCTATTTACTTTGCTAAAACGCGCTATCCACTTGATTTGATTTTAACACATTGCCGTCAATTAAATGATTTGCTCAACTCACTGAAAATTAACAAGTTCGCACATATATTTTTGACATCTATCTACGAATATTTATTTATTTAACTTAAGACTACGCTAAAAAGATCTAAATGATGAAATCATGACTTTGGTTTTGTTTTAGTGTTCCTTGAAATCAAGTGCCCTCATTAGAATATTTTTAATTTGAACTGAATAATTAACAAGCTATAGATAATATATTTTTTTATTCATTGATAAAACATTATAAGCCCAGAGACCCTTGACATATATATAAATCCCCTTTAAGAATTTTATTTAACCCTTTTTCTCTTTGATTTCAGGCTGGGCCTCTTCAGTGGGGTGGCTTTAATTGTTGGAACTATGATAGGTGAGTGTAAAATACATTCGAAGACGCCTTCTGCCGACCCAATTGCCAAAACAAATGCATAAAACATGAGCCAGGAATGTCGTAGCTATGGGAAAAACGAAACCAAAATGGCCCTTCAAAACACGAAAACGCAATTTTCCTTGGATTGTGTGAAATGATTATACTGTTGTTTGAATTTGCTGTCCGTTCCTGCCATGTTAAAACATCTTTCTCTCGGGGAGTCTCTGAAAAATATTGAGGCACATTTTTTCATTCCGTTTTTTGTATTTTTTGGTTAAGATTGGAGACGCGCATGGCCAAAAATACGTACGCATAAATTTAGCTATATGTACGGCATGGTACATATACACAGCTTTGGCCCCAGCCTATATGTATGTAGAGTCTGTCTGTGGGTGTCGGAGGGTATAGATATATAGATACGCCATCGACGTGAGAACGAAAGTGCGGGGGATTGCGTGGATTAAGGGCACTTTCCAGGCATATTTTTAGGGGGCGGTAGAGGGCGGCCCTATAAAAGTGGGGGAGGTTGTGGTTTCAGCCCATACAGTTGTGGTCAGAGGAGGATAATCGAAGTAATCTCAGTTTTCTAGAAATGATAGATTTTAAACCATCCTAAGTTCAGCTTAAATGGGTTTCTCAAAGTTCATTCTTACTTTATATATAACATCTTGTTTAAACATAGTTTTTTAATAATAATAATACAGATTTAATAATATAATAGGACTACCATGTATACCATACCAAGTCTAATCAAGTTCCTAAAGTATAGTATAGTATTATATCTATAAAGAATTTTAAAACGAAACTCCTATCAGTTTTATTAGATGTACAAAATATCCTTTATGCCTAGTTATCCCTACCATTTTGGCCGCCATTGTATCCGTTTAAAAGATGGGTTCGGGTAACGGAGCCTAATATATATTTATGACACGAATAGCGCCTATTATCGCTGCTGCACTTTGACCTTAGGCAATGGCGCCAGTTGTGGCACGTTACCAAATTGTTGCACGCCTCCAGTTCCGAACTCTCAGAATCGCTCTGCAAAAATCCCACTATTTACCAGTATTGCGCATTCGCCGCGTGGTCGGAGCTTTCGCCGTACTTTCGCCCGCCCACTGATGACGTCTGCAACACCCCCAATAATATATATATGTAGACTCCCTCATTAGCATACGCGAATCAATGGGAAAAGTAGGGAAAACAATGTGGGTCCTAATCAGCTGTTTTTTCCGAACAGCAGCTGTGCCGTGTAATACGGTCAACCCATATACACACACTTAATATCTATATCTATATCTATAGCATCTCTTTCATTCTTCTCATCCACAGGGTCTGGAATTTTTGTGTCACCCTCCGGTTTACTGGTTCGCACTGGTTCCGTTGGAGTTAGCTTTATAATCTGGCTTGCCTGTGGTGTGCTCTCTCTGCTGGGTAAGCTACCGTCACTCGAACACTCGAACCCCGATGAGGAATCTAACAACCCCCCAAAGCGTGCACCACGTGCAACTGACCCACTTAACGACGCCAAGTGGCCAAGTCCCAAAATCCGACCCTGCACTCATCACAACTTGTTGCACGGCTGGCAGGGGGCCAAACTTTCGCGGAATCTCACACCTCCCAATGTTGTGCACTATGCACTGGGAGAAAAAAACGTTCCCCAAGATATTGAAGTCGATATATTAAAATATGATCATTCGTTGTCATCAATTTCTGGATGTATTACGTAATATTTGTATTCCCTGAACTCCTTAACTATGGTTATCTTTTAGTTACTGCTTAAATTGATTTATAATGATTTTGCACATGATCTCAAGATCCTTTCATAAAACAAAGAAATAAGATCAAAGTATATTTTTAATTATGGTAACCAACTAATTACTAATTAAAGTATTCTACCATGATGATCTTATGTTCCTTTTAAAATTTTAAGAATGAGAACAGAAATTTACAGATCTATTATAATAACCCATCCAAATCTAAGAAAGAGTTTGATTCTCATGAACCATATTTTATATAGGTACTTACCCTATATTTTTCCCGTGTTCCTCATTATTTTTAACTTCTGGAACCATACTGATTATAAAGATCTACAACCCCATGATCCTTTGATGAATTTACAAAACCAAAACAGAAAATCACAGATAATTTCATAAAATATAATCTCTAGTCATATAATTTTGATCCTCATAGACCATTATTGATACACCTACCTATAATACTTACCTCCTTAATTTCAGGCGCTCTGGCATACGCTGAACTTGGCACGATGAACACATCGTCGGGGGCGGAATGGGCCTACTTTATGGATGCCTATGGACCGGCGCCGGCGTTTCTGTTCTCATGGGTATCGACTTTGGTGTTGAAGCCATCTCAAATGGCTATAATATGCTTATCATTTGCACAGTACGCCGTTGAGGCCTTTGTGACGGAATGCGATCCGCCCAGGGGTGTGGTCAAGATGGTCGCCCTGGTGGCAATTGGTAAGATCAATATTTTGGGGATCACTACCATATTCGTTTAGGTATTGATCCCTGTGCTATATTATATTTCCAAATATACTAAAGAATGGATTTTTACCCCCATAGTGATGATCCTATTCGTGAACTGCTATAGTGTCAACCTGGGCATGGCCGTGCAGAACGTGTTCACCGCCGCCAAACTGGTGGCCGTGGTGGTCGTGATCTGCGGCGGAGCCTGGAAACTGATGCAGGGCAACACGCAGCACCTGTCGAATGCATTTAATGGCCCAATGCCGAATGTGGGCGCCATCGCCACGGCCTTCTACACGGGCCTGTGGGCCTACGATGGCTGGAACAACCTGAACTACGTAACCGAGGAGATCAAGAATCCCAGCAAGAATCTGCCGCGCTCGATCATCATTGGCATTCCGCTGGTGACGCTCTGCTATGCGCTGATCAACATCTCCTACCTGGCGGCCATGTCGCCGCAGGAGATGATCGAGTCGGAGGCGGTGGCCGTCACCTTCGGCAACCGCATCCTGGGGGCGCTGGCCTGGCTGATGCCCCTCAGCGTCACCATCAGCACCTTCGGCAGCGCCAACGGCACGCTCTTCGCAGCCGGCCGGTAAGGATTACTGCTAGAAAATGTTGGATATAGTAACAGAGCACCATCCTGCAATCTGCAACAACATCACTTCTTATTCTCATTCAAGAACATTGACTTTGGGATGTTTGATACATGAAGCTTTGACTGTCCTTAACTTTTACAAATTTACTTTATGGAGTTCTATAAAGTACAAAGTCTAAAAATTTTTGTTATACTCTTAACATTGAGTTATCGAATTTCAAACGATGACATTTTAACTGTTCTCAAATTTTATAGATGTAATTATGGAATTCAAGCTTCTTAGTTGTCCATAGTATTATTATTATACTTATATTTTATACATGATATTTTAACCATCCTTAAATTGTATAAATTATCTTTCAATGGGGCTTAGCCCAAAGATTTTATACCTTTATATTGCCATTCAAGAACATTGAGTTCCTGAAACTTGAAATATGAAATTTTAACTTTTCTTGAAGTTTATAAGTTACCTTGAAATCTTTTAAGAGTATATTCGATTGTAAAAACATTGACAATGATACCTGCAATTGTTTAGAAAACGTATGTTAATGTTTTAGCAAAACAGAAGTGAATATGTATTGCAGTTTTGTATAAGCTCAAAGTTTTGAGTTCCCTTTGTAAACATTTTTAAAACAAACATCTGATCTTTGTTAATTTTTTTCTATATCATTAGCTTGTGCTTTGCGGCCAGTCGAGAGGGTCACCTGCTAGACATCCTCTCCTATGTGCATGTGCGTCGTCTTACACCTGCTCCGGGGCTGATATTCCACGTAAGCATCCAATACTCCTCCCAGGGGTAAACCCCACCGTAGACTTTGCTTCATCAACCACATAGTAACTGTCCCAAATGTGCCCCTCCCTAGCAATAACTTGTATATCTAACTATTATCCCTCTAATAATCCCTTTTTTTGTTCCTCCTCCTTAAAACCCCACTTATCACCGATAGTTGAGAGTCCCCCTTATCATCCGTTTGACCACCCATGTGAATGCCCGTGTATCGATCCGATCCTCGTTCTAAACTCCCCTCTTTCTCTGTATCTTTCTCTGTGCGTATTTATCCCCGCCTCCAGTCGCTGATTGCCTCGGCAATGGTGCTGCATGGCACGATTGATTCGCTGATTGATTTCTTCAGCTTCACCGCCTGGATATTCTACGGCGGAGCGATGCTGGCCCTGATCGTGATGCGCTACACCAAACCCAACCATCCCCGGCCCTACAAAGTGCCGATCATCATTCCCGTTGTGGTCTTGGTCATCTCCGTGTATCTCGTGGCGGCACCAATATTCGAGACCCCGCGCGTTGAGTATCTGTACGCCCTGCTCTTCATCTTCGCGGGCATGCTCTTCTACGTGCCGTTCGTCAAGCTCGGGATGACGCCAAGGTTTATGAGTAAGTTCAGGGAAATTAAGTTATACGATAGCATACCATACCATACCATATGATATGATATGATCATAATACCATTTGATGTGGTCAGCCTTTCCTATAACGATCGCCTAGAATCTTCTAGTTCTAATCCCGAATTCTTCTCTACCCGCAGACAAGGTGACGCTGTTCTTCCAGCTGCTGTTGGAGGTGGTGCCCACCTCATCGATGGCCATGTTCGAGTGATAGGAACCCCCCGAAAGTGCTCAAGTTACGGGGTCACCATTCTCGGAAGGAGAGAAGCAAATACATTCACTTAATTACTATACAAAACGAGGATAAACTAGGAGTGAAGCACATAGACAGGATACCAAGGGGTTGAGATGGAAAGTTAAGCGATAATGGAATGTTGAGAGCAACCTATATTGATATACTGGACGTTGTCGTTGACAAAGTAGTGCTAGAGAAACAGAAACTATTTGAAATAGTCTTTTTATGCTATGAGCTGGTTATATTCAAAGATTATATATGAGTATACAGATATTTAGTGTGGATACATATGCATATGTGTATCTTATGTAGTGCGCATAGGCCAAGTTGCATAGTTGATACGTACGTACGTTTATACAAACGAAACAAATCTATATATACATATATTTTTGTGTTCTATTAATTAAAGATCAAGAGAAATGACAGAAACAACTAAAAAGAAAAACACACACACAACAGTCGAAAATATCTTTGCCAAGCGGTTGGAAGAGTGCAGGGCCCATAAATAATACCTGGTATTTGGGAAAGGGCTAGGGTTTGAGTGCAGTACCGCCAGGAATCGATCCGTACCACCAATCCGTACAGTACCCACCTAAAAAGTGAACACTCGCCGCAGAGCTTTCGGATTAATCCTTGTTTGTTTTCATTTCAATTTTCCGTTGGCGCTATTTACCCACATTATATACGAGTTTAACGATCTAAAGATCGGCTGGAATAGCAATATTTATATATATATGTATATGTGTGTGATGGATCGTGGATAATGATAATGATAATAAGGAAAAAACGGAAAAAGGAATCCAACAAGGATGCAGAAAAAGGACAAAAGCTAAACAACAAACATCCCAACTGAATGTTTCTAACTTTGTGCGACTAATGCGCCACCTGGCGGTCGGGGATCGCGTGTGAAATTCGTAGGACTGCAAATAGGCATTAAAGATTTGTAATTGATACCAAAGTAAGGTAAAGAAAACAAACACTGAGAAAATTCAACAAAAAAATAGAAAAAGCCATTGAAAAAGAAAGGAAAAGAAAGCAAACATAAATACTACTATGGATACTTGTTAAATACATTTTTTTTGCGACCTCTGTCTGCTTGGACAAATCGTTGCAACCAAAGCTAGAACTAGATTTAGAGAGACGGTTATACTTCTATGATTACTGATTACTATTACTATGCCATTTTTTTTTAAATTTTTTCGGTTATTCGCTCTTTGTGAAGGACTCGTCGTACACGAGTTAGAAAAAGACAGCAGATGCAGGTGCCGTCTCGCTTGCACCCAAGTGCCGGCTGCAAACAAAATACAAGAATTTACATTTTTTTTTTTGATAATATATTTGGTTTTTCTTTTTAAATCTCGCGCTTTGCTCTCAATTGTCTGAACCGATATACAAAACATTTATATCTTTACCTATTTATAGGGATACTACAGAACTTACACACACATAAATATATATTTATATAATTTGTTAAGTTTATAAATTTTATAATTTTATTACCAAATATTTACAATGAGCTAAACGGTAACCAGAACAAATCGAAAATCTCTATCTATACATGTACCTACCACCTAATGAAAAAAGAATTGTATTATGTAAACCAGAAATTGAAGAAATAAAGTTTTTGAAACACATCCATCGGTTTCTTTATTAAATACAAGATTTTATTTTTTTTTAATATGTTTTATTCAGTATCACTACTTTTTACTACAATCTTAACTTAATATTGGTATAATTTTATGTCTTTACAATAATATTGGGATAACAAAAATAAATAAGCACACTTTCGGTGGCTCTTTTAACAACCTTATAGGCTTTTTATATGAGCCAGCTCGAAATCTTTGACATTAAATAGCTTATAATAGAAATGCTCTAGGACATCTTTCTAAAGATGAAGCAGGATGTTACGCCTCCTTTTTCGCCTGGCGGTTTCTTTCAGCGGCGTTGAACTCTGGAAACAGGATACCAATCTCACGGAGGGCAGATGCTTCGCTATCGGATCCATGGCAGGCATTACGGGTATCGGATAGCCCGTACAACGCTCGGATGCAGTTGGGATCGCTATAGACGGCTCGGAACACCTTGGTGGGTCCTAGAAGGCTGCGCCACTTCTGGATGCAGGCTTCCGACTGAAGGATCAGGGCATAACAGGGTCCGCTGGGGGAGAAATATGTTTATAATGAATGTTTATTATGTATTATGTATTATGTTTATTAATAATAATATTAGGTTTACCCAGCTAAGGCAGGTTTTTTGCGAAAACTATAGTAATAATAATGGTATTAGGTTCAGTAAAGGGAGGTTTTAGCAAGAACTACATATACAATTAAAAATAAAACTTTTAGGATATTATGATGGTATAATATTTACAAAAATGATAAACTATCAGTATTTGGTTAAAAGATACACATGTTTTGTATCCCGTTGAGATTTGAACCTTAAATCTAGCCTATTAGGAATATGAAAATAATGTGAGAGGTAGATACATATCTATCTATTCAGTAGATATTTCCTGTATTGACTGGTTAATGGTCTGCTAACCTGTTCATAAAGCTGGTGAGGCGGTGGTAGAAGAATTTTCCCTGGTGTTCCTCGTAGAATCGTTCTGAGAGTTCCTTCGTTATGCAAACCTCTTTCTGGTCGAGGACCGTAAAGTTCTGGGAGATCAGGGCCCGGATCTGCTGCATCGCGTAAGTGTTCCGCAGCACGTGCGGCTTTATCAGAGCCAGTGTGATTTCCATATCTTGTATACTGTATTTCCAACTATTTAGTTTTATTTTAAAATGTAAACAAAGTTTTTAGTCAGTTGCTATTGAGATAGGTCTATCGATAATACCGGAAAACTAATCGCAGTGTGCCGCTGAATTAAATAACCGGTTTCCACTGTCATTACTTTTTAAATAAATTCAGGCGGTTAGTCAATTATAAAAAGAAAAAGTAAGTTAATTAACTAGTTAAATTAAATACATCCAGTAAAATTATAGAAATTACTGCTTTAAGATAATTATTTGGCAGTTGGGCAACTCTAAGAAATACACCAGGACTGCAGAAAAAATACTAAAAACATTTTAGTTAAAAAAGTAAAAGTTTGATTTCTCGTAAACCAATGAATGGATTTTTATAAATAATATATTAAAATGTTCAGAAGGGCAAGTCCCATCACAAATCATATCAATATTTTATAGGAAACGTACTTAAACACAAATTTTGCTTTTAAGTATTCCAGCGCCAAAAGGTTGCCACATCTCGTGACTAAGAGCTGCCACCTTTTTCCAATCAGCTGTTCGCATTACACAAGCAGCCGCTTTTTAGTTTTTCCTTATTTTTACCAGAGTTATTTGAATTAAAACCTCAAAATGCCGTTCATGAAGGGCCGTGAGCCCATCCGCCGCACCCTGAAGTATCTGAATGCAGGCAAGCTGGTGCTCAAGGACAAGGTGCGCATCTTCAGCGTGAACTACAACACATACGGCGATCATCACGCGGGAGCCCGGTGAGTTAGATGATATATGTGGCTTATACAGGGAGTATAGAGTATAAACTTTGACCCCCACAGGGACTTTGTGTTCTGGAACATCCCTCAGATCCAGTTCAAGAACCCCGAGGTGCAGGTGCTCACCCTGAAGAACATGACGCCCTCGCCCTTCGTCCGCTGCTACTTCGACGATGGAAGGGACATGCTGATAGACGTCGACGGGCGGAAGCGGGACGAGATCATCGAGCACCTGGTCCAGGTGGTGGGCAAGACACGGTGAGCCCTTGTCCCAAGATACAGCAATTGGTTCCTTCTTATAAGGGTTAAATACACCGTTTTTGATAGTTTCCCAATGTATAGTACAGAATAGTTTAGGCTAATCCCCCTAGAGCCTATCAAAAACATTGGAAACATAACTTATTTTCGTTATAACTAGCCTTTATTATTAATCTTTCGTTAGTCAAAGGGTTTACTAGTTTTTGGTAGATCCTGTTATATTGTAAGGGCTCCATTAGTGGCATTACATAGACCTAATTTAACATGAACTTGATCTATTGATCTTCTGGTTAGACAAATTTTTCCAATAGGTTTTGCTACATAGATCCTTTTACTTTGTTAAAGGTTCAATTATTTTCATATTGAGTATTCGCCCAGTCTATGAAATACTTTAATAATATGAACATGCACCAACTCTTTGAAACCTTCTGATATATTGAACAATTTAATGCATGCTCTTATTTTTCATAACATTTTTGAACTAATCTTAGCTGCGTTGTTTTCTTATTATTAAGTACAAAATAGTATAAATATTTATCCAGTCTAAATGAACTTCTACGGGGCAACAATTTCAAAGTATGAAAAGTGTTTGGGATGTGTAAAATGAACACCTGTTTCTAGAATCTATACCATTATGTAGCACATGGTGGGAAATACAAAAAATTCTAATGTATAAAAGAGATTAGTTAGGCGATTTACGAGAGGATTATGGCCAGTTAAAATTATGATTGACAAGGGTATAGTTAACGGGCTATTTTAACAAAATGTATCAATTCGCATTGTTGATTCAAGCAGATATCTTCTACCCGATAATCTAGCCTTAAATATAGATAGTAAAAACCTTTTTCATTCGACATTTCCAGCGAGCAACTGGATGCAGAGGCGCGCCTGAAGGAGAGCAAGGACAACCCGGCCAACTTCGGCTACGGATGCGGCAGGCACTGCATCTGCGAGATTCCCGGCCAGGTGCCCTGTCCCGGAACCGTTCCGCTGCCCGATCACATGCGCGGCAAGGTCAAGTTCGCACCCAAATAGACCTCCGTCGTTCTGATTGTTCCTTTTTTTAATAAATTAATTGTAAATTACACCCGCAAGGCTCGTCTGCTGAGGTAGCGCCCTAAGTACTAAAGATTTTTACACACTACGAGGGTGAGGCGGTGGCGAAGTCTTAGTCGAGGAGCCTAGCGCCGCTTGGGACGCTGCTGCCGGTGGTATGGAGCCGAGGACTTGCCGTAGCGCTGCGATCCGTCCCGGTCCTTGTTGAACTGGTAGCGCTGGATGAAGGGCACGTTGGCCTCGCCCCTGCCGGCTGTGTTTAGCTCGAGATTGTCGTCAGTCTGCCGCTCTAGCACTTTCAGTTTGGCCTCGATGGCGCGTATGGCCTCGGTTTTGCTGATCTTCTCCTCCCGCTTGCCAGTGCCCAAGGCTGGTATCTCCAGGCGCGGCTTGGGCTTTTGCAGATCATCCTGTGAAGTGAAGGGGGAGATTTTAATTTGTAACAAGTGAGGAATGCCCAGTTATATGTTGATAGTTAAAAGTCTGGGAAGTATGTGGAGGAATTCCCTTGATTTGCTTACATATTTGATGTTCTTGGCCAGGCGCACGGCTATCGAGCGGTTTCCTACGCTGGTTCCGTCCAGTTTCAGCAGTGCATTGGTGGCTCCTTCGTTCTAAAAAGGGATTTGGATTTGTTAGTAAGATTAAAAAAGAATTTAAGATTGTTTGGCCATATCCTTTAACTGTCTTAGTTATTTTATAATTTTAATCACCAATAACTAAACTCAGGCCAATAATCTTAAAAATAAAATGAGTGTTTAATATTGAAGGTACTTAAAAACTTAATCTGTTTACGTTCCAATCACCGTACAATTAAATTTTTTAAAGGGTCCTTAAGCTTAAGCACCCAAAAATGTTTCTTATAATTCTACCAACGTGGACATGTGTTAGGTATTTGTGGTAACCAAGTAGTATATATAAAACGTTCGTTTTATAGCTTTTTTATGTTGAGGAGTACAATAGGTAATAGAAAACTGACATGCAAAGGGGCCCTAAGCTTAAAAGGTACCCAAAATATTGTGTATGTAGGTATGTCACTAGTTAAAATATACAATTTTACATGATGATTCATAATATTAGTTATTTTTATCGTATGTTTTGGCTATGGCACATCTAAAAGAACAAAAATCTGATATGCAACAGAGCAAATGTTCACTCTAACTCGTGCAAAGGGGTACTTAAGGTAAAAAGTACCCGAAAATGGTTTTGAAACCGTACATATACGGGTTATATCTAGAACCCTGTTCATTGTATAGCCCCTTTAAGCTGTGGACTATGATAGGAGTTACTAAAACTAAGTAAAGATGATACAACATCTACCTATATAACTCGGAATTATCTGAGAATAATGCAGCCGCTGCACCGTGCACCACCAGCAAAATGCAGCGTACCCACCTGCGCGAAGGTGACGAAGGCGTAGCCCCGGGATTGTCCCACCATGGGACCGCCCTTGTGGAACAGCATGTCGAACTTCTCGATGGCGCCGCATTTTTGCATCAGTTTGAGGAGTTGAAACCGATAGGGGGCAATGCAAAAGGAACTATTAGCACCTCCGGATCGCACGGCATTGTGCAGCCACAACTTACTCGGTGATGCGGGAGTCCAGGTTGCCCACCCAGATGCGCCGCGTCTCCTCGGAGTTCCCGCTGCTCCCGCCGCCGCCGCCCGAGCCGCTCGCTCCCGTCTGCAAGGACATTTTGGACACTCTAAGGATCTGGAGCGCGGATTAAAGGGATTTTGCCATTTTGTTTGCAAAAAGTATTCACAGTGTGACCTGGCAGCTATCGCTGGATTATACCTCAGAAATATACTAAGAAATACACTTTTAGTACCAGACTTCTCTAGTCAAATATCGATAGGTCGATTATTTCAATGAAATGCGCAAGATTCAGATTTAAGTCCGAAATACCATGCTTTCTTGCAGTTTTTTGATCGTAATTTGGACAAATCAAGGCGTACAGCTAAAATACCGACTGTTTTGAGCAGCTTTCTACATATGCTAACGATCCTCATCATTTTTAGGAAAATTTATTTTTTGACCAATTTTCTCATTTTTTATAGGGGTTGCATCACTTTTTTTCGAAAAATGGCAAAAAATGAAAAATTTTCAGGTTAGAATGCCAATCGATTGGAAATTAAGCAACGAGCTCAGCGAGGTATGACATTCCTCATTCTGACAAATACTTTTGTTTTGGCAGCCAAAAATCTGAATTTTTATGTCGAAAAAAAGGGTTCAAATTTTTGTCAAAAATACAAAATTCAGATTTTTGTCAAAAATGCGAAATTTTTTTTCGGTTTTTTCATCGTAGCTCAGCCATATTAAGGCGTACAGCTAAAAGACCGACAGTTTTGAGCAGCTTGCTTAAAATGCTAACGATATTCATCATTTTTAGGACAATTTATTTTTTGACCAATTTTCTCATTTTTTATAGGGGTTGCATCACTTTTTTTCGAAAAATGGCAAAAAATGAAAAATTTTCAGGTTAGAATGCCAATCGATTGGAAATTAAGCAACGAGCTCAGCGAGGTATGACATTCCTCATTCTGACAAATACTTTTGTTTTGTCAGCCAAAAATCTGAATTTTTATGTCGAAAAAAAGGGTTCAAATTTTTGTCAAAAATACAAAATTCAGATTTTTGTCAAAAATGCGAAATTTTTTTTCGGTTTTTTCATCGTAGCTCAGCCATATTAAGGCGTACAGCTAAAAGACCGACAGTTTTGAGCAGCTTGCTTAAAATGCTAACGATCTTCATCATTTTTAGGAAAATTTATTTTTTGACCAATTTTCTCATTTTTTATAGGGGTTGCATCACTTTTTTTCGAAAAATGGCAAAAAATGAAAAATGTATAGGTTAGAATGCCAATCGATTGGAAATTAAGCAACGAACTCAGCGAGGTATGACATTCCTCATTCTGACAAATACTTTTGTTTTGGCAGCCAAAAATCTGCATTTTTATGTCGAAAAAAAGGGTTCAAATTTTTGTCAAAAATACAAAATTCAGATTTTTGTCAAAAATGCGAAATTTTTTTTCGGTTTTTACATCGTAGCTTAGCCAAATTAAGGCGTACAGCTAAAAGACCGACTGTTTTGAGCAGCTTTCTACATATGCTAACGATCGGCATCACTTTAAGGCAAATTTATTTTTTGACCAATTTTCGAATTTTTTTTAGGGTTGGAATGGAAATTAAACAACGAGCTCAACGAGGTATGACGCTCCTCGTTCTGACGCTTATTTGCTTTATGCAACCCAAAACACAGACTTTTTAAGGCCAAAAAATCGAGCAATTTTTAAAGGCACCCAAGCCGACAATCTTCCAAAGCAAAACGTATTCAAACGCCTTAAAACGAGATGACAAACCGAGAAAAATCAGCAAGACCCTTGAAATATGCAACAGTCGTCCTCAGGAAGGGATGGAAATAACTTGATGGGGACTCATGTAGACATTGCTAATGCGCATTGTATGCGATAAGTTCCAGACTCGTTCCTCTTTCCCAGGACATTTTAAGCTCCCCTTTCATTTCCCCATGGGCAGCTTCCGATGTCTTCATTTCTGGACACTGCTGGATGTGAGTGCAAAAATGCAATGCATTTGTATGCAAGGTTTGGCATGAAATGTGCAGAAATTCTATCCCCATATGGCTTAGGGGATAAATAAGTTAAACAAATAAGAAGATATAAAAAAATGTAATAAGCCGTTGAAGAAATTTAAGAACTTATATTAAGTAATGCCCCTAAGCCAGTCGGTTTACTTGTTAGTGGGATCAAATGATCATTATGGGGAAATTCAGTATTATTTCTAACTAGATAAGGGGTGTGTAATTTAAGGAGCTTTCTTGCTCCATTCTCTCTTTTTCGAATGAAAAGAATTTTTAATGAGGGAATATTTAATTCGGGGCTTGTTTTAAACAGTATGAATGTATTAATTTCATTAAAAATATTTATTAAGAACCCTGTTAAATCTTTTTCAGAGGGTATTTTTCGACCGTGGTCTTCTACTCGAGGAACTAGTGTGATTTTGGCTTTTCCTTGTCGCTCCACATGTTAGATTTCGGTCCGGTCCCATCTCTTCATTCCTGTCTTCACAAATTACCGTCGTTGAGCTGAAGCACCACTAACAAGCAGATGGGTGAGATGGTATAGGGGGCAGGTCCTGGAGCCGAGGTCCTGGCGATGCAGATGAGCTAGAGAGCGATGATAAAAAACGGGCTCTTGATCTTTGTCCCAGCATCCACCATTTATTTAAATAATTCACCGAGACGCCGGGTTCCGTTCCACGATGCATATCGAGTTTGTCCAGCCAGGACGCACTGGCATGCATATGTAAGGAGCTAAGGCCGGACACTCGCAGAAAATATATATTAAGTCGAGAACTTCCAGTTCCATTGGCCTAAAATACAGAGTTTTCCATTTATGCTACCAAATATTTTTAGAATTCAAAAGCCCCAAGTATTATTTTGCAGTGCATCTCAGAAATGCATTTTAGTATGCATGCTGCAATTTCTATATCCACATCCTGCTCCACTCCACTCCTTATTCGTATGCCAATTTTTTATGGCACAGAGCTGGGAGCAACATGTTGGTCATTTTCTGCATACGTAATTCTTCTAGCAAATCACTTTATGGCGCCAAAATGGCAATTTAGTGGGTGCAGGTCATACGAATTACCCGGGCGCATTGGTGCTTTAAGTGCCAGGATGTGATTTTGAAGGCTCTTAACGAAGCAACCATTTTACCAGGAATTTAAAAAGTTCAAAATCTTGAGTTGGAGAAAAGCAATTAATATATTTACTATTAATATGTTGGTTAAATATTTTTTTGGATAACTAAAATGAAATGAAATCAAGGAACTAGTTGACCTAATATATTTGTTTTCCTTCTTATATTTGAAGAACCCTTTGCTCCAAAGCAAGTGCTTCCAATTATGGATTTCATAATTTCCCTTTAAGGAAATACTCTACGAAATTAATTTCCGTTGAGACAGGACTTTGCTGTTTTATTTTGTTTTCGGTGCTATTGCATACATATGTCCTCACTTATCCATTGCCACGCCCTGCCCCTTTTTAACCTCTCTACGCCCCTTTTCGAGCCACTTTCACTACCCCTAAAACCCCCCAAAAACCCTCACAACCCCTTAAACTTAGAGTCTTTTAACCATTTTGCCTTGCGTTCACCACGCCGGCGGCAAATTGCAAAATGGACACCATTTTTTTGGTTCCTCATTCTTTTTTGGAACATCGTTTTCTCTTTCTAGTTCATAAATATAACTGCTTTTATAAATGCACACGACTGCACTGAAAAAATCTCTTAGAAAATATGTTATAACATCTTAAATTGGTTTGATATTTGTAATTCTTATAATATTTAAAATACAAATTAGCTTATTAAAATATTTATTTGAGGAAAGAAAAAGGTTTTTTAATATTTAAAAGGCTGTTTTATAATTTTAGCTTTATAAAAAAAAGGAAAAACTAATTTATTAAAACTATTAATTTATTTTATACCATTTCTTTCCGTGCTTATAGTTTAGATATGCTGATATGGAGGAGGGGGCGTGGCAGAAAAGGGGAGTTGAGTGGGGGTGACACGCATGCAAAACTTTGTATAGGAAGCAAACCAGTTCAAGTGCTTGGAAAAGTAAAGTCGTCTGGTGACTTAAGTTGTTATAAAAATGCAAATTTTTTACAGCTTTTGCCATTTCCCAGAGCAACATCACGATGAAAAGGGGGGTATGGATATAGAGGAAGGATATGTGTATGCATACATATATGGAACGATAACTACACGAAATGGTTGTAATGATTTTGTCATGAGTTCTGTTGTGGGGCATAAACTAGGCTGGAAATCCACAGGAAGGAGGTCAAAGGACGACCACAAGGATCTGGCTGGGAGAGCTGGATAAGCCGGACATTCTAAGTAGCAGTGGACAGCATTGCTCCTGACAGCCGAATCCCTCGAGTTGTGCTGAGAAGGGTACTATACGGATGGAACGAGGTACAAGGTACGGAACCCACAAATGTATATAACAAATATATAGAAAACTCTTCCTAATATTAAAGGAGTAGGTACACAGTCTAAACCAGTAAAGCTACAGCTTCCAAATTTTCAGGAAATATTCGTTCTGTAGTGTTATTATACACCAATAAATGATTTCCCGCCAAGAAATACCAATCAGGTCAAAATAATTTTTTTTTGAGAATTCAGTATTTTTTTTTTGGCAAAATCCACATCACTAAAAAAATTTGCATTATATATAGATGCTTTTCTTGTTAAAAGGTTACTTTGGTTTTTAAATTTACTACCCAACTCGAATTCAATACATTTCTTTCATCACTGTCTACCAACCCACAAAACTGCTTGACCAAACTAAGAAGACTGGGTTTCTCTCGAAGACCTCCAAATTATGGTCACGTCTTTAGCCAAAGTCTGCTCTTGGCATTCGGCACTTGATAGCCCCGAATATATATTTGTAGCTGACACATGACCCCCTGCGGACGCATTTTGAATACGTTCAGTGATTTTAGTTGTGGCTTTCTAATGCAGTTACTTATTATATGAGTATGTGGTCCTACCGCAGTTTTTCAGACGTTTGCTGCAAGTTACAAGTGTCAACCGCATTTTAGTTAATTTTATTTAGCCAGCAAACATTTCTATTAAACCATAAGAGGTGACAAAATAATAAGTGAGCAGTATCAAGAACATCCTAACCTGGCCCTTTGTAGTAGCCAAATAAATTAGTTCTTAATTTATTTATTTTAAGCCATTTCCCAAGACTTAAAAGGCGCCCAGGAGCAAGGAAAGTGGGAGGTATATTTCCTAAAAATAGGAGGGAATAAGCTGAAAAACAGGGCGAACTGGCGAGGTCCTGCGTGTGTCCTGGCCAGGCTGATGTACGAGAGCATTATGCGATAAATGTGCATTTTTGTGAGTTATTCAAATTATGTATGCCCATCGGTGTGTATCTATCTTGGCCTGCCCCATCGTCCTGAGGTCCTTTGTCCCTCGTCCCTCGTCCTTCGTCCTTCGTCCTGTGCACGGTTCATTTGTGCAGGGCTTGTGCAATTTATGACAGCGTCTAGGATCAGGACATGGAAATATGAAGGCAATAAAATGCCTCAGCCAAAAACTCCGGAACGTGAATGCAAAGGAGCAGTCGCTCGCAAGGGGGCCTTCAAGGATGAAGTGCCCCGTCCTTATCGTTAGCATCCTGGAAAGGTGTTGCAATGCCCATCGAGAATGCCAAGGTGCAACCTATCACAGGATGCCATGCAAATTAGTTAACAACAATTGAATGCGGAAACGAGGGACAAGAGCCACAGACAGTTTGAGCCACCTTCTGATATTCATTTGAATTCAAAACTATGCCAGACATTTCGGCATCAACAGCAAACCGTTGAGAAATGCATTTTAATAATGTTTACTAATGATTTTTTGCAATTTTTAAATTATTTTTCAAAGCTTTAAGGGTAAATATAATAAATTATTAAGGAATGGTACTCGTTTTTTCAAGGGAGTAAAATCGAAAATTACGTTTTCAATTTCTATTTAACATTATTTAGTAGTAAGAATGATACGATACTTTACATTTTTCTGTTTTTTTTGGGATATACTTAATATACTTTTATTATATGTATTTTTGATACCTTGATTATTTTTACACTTAAAGAAATATCTGTTTCCGATACCCATTCTCTCTTTTTTAAGGTTATCCATTAAATCTACATATGTTGTTTAGTTAATTATGGGCTTGGTTGAATCTCTGGGCAAATGTAAAGACAATTAAATTGAGGGGTTGGGAAACTAGGGGGCTGCTTGTCCTTATCGCCAGGATCCCGGGATAGGTGCTATAATCCCGAACGGGAAATGGGGAATGCCTAGGTGCCAACTGTCCTGGGATGTCATGCAAATTAGTTAAGCAGAGATGCCGACATATTTTGATTTTAATTAAAACTTATTCGAGGAATGCCATCAGCAACTGCAAACAGGAATCTTTAACAATAATAAGGCATGACGAGTGTTGCATAAATTTATGCAGCACATAGTGTTGTGAGTGCGTGTGTGTGTGTGAGTGTATCTGTGTGCATCTCCATCTGTATCTGTATCTGTGAGTAAGGACGAAGGATATAGCCCCACCCCCTATATAAAATAGGTAAACAAGAAAACTAACGGTTACAAAACCATATAACAAATTACATTCTGCCGACGCTGGCTGACATATCTTGAAATGGGTGCGAAAGAGAGGGGCTGTGAAGTGCGAGCGAGAGGGATGCTTTGATTATGTGAACCTTGGCGAAATGACTTCTGCTCATTCCACTCATCTCCAGTCGCTTTTCGCCTTTCTTTGACGTCACCATCTTCAGCTTATGGGGCGGCAATAAAAAGCACAACATAAATGAAAGAGCCGCCATTTCGACGGTTTTTTTTTGGCTTGATCGACCATGAGATACCCTGTTTTATGGATTTTTCATTTGGCTCTGAGATCCTAAGATTCTAAGATACTACAATAAATATTTAGCTAGTTGATCTATGTTAAAGAAAAATATATAACACAGAGAGAAAAAACCAAGCACATTGTTCTTGAATTGAGAACATTCGTTCTTAAGAACTGTGTAAGTACCAATGTTCCCTTTTTGAGCTTAATGATCTTAATTCAAGAACCAAATGGTAGGAACTAAAATGTGAAATGAGTTGATTTCGTTCCATTTTCAAGTTGATTTTGGACTTAATTTAAGAACATATTTGTATCAAATGGTATTAAAACAGGTTCTTTTGTACTCTTTCCAGAACTTTTTGGTATCAATAACGTATAAATTGTATACAATTAGATTTAACTAGCTGATCTATATTAATTAATAAGCTTGTTATATTTTTCTACATTTTTCTTTTGAGCTTAGGATTGTTTTTAATATACATGAGATAATACTTACAATTTTTACAAAGTTTTCTTAAAGCCCTGATTTTTTTAGAGCCTAATAGTAATGATATAATGTATCGGTGATAAATCTTATATTCAATTTGTTTTTCTTGTAGTTCTAACCTTTTTTCTTGAAAAGAAATATTACAAATTGACTTTACGATTATTATAAATACTTTTAATGCATTTTTGATATAAGAGACGGCCGTTTTTACTAGTTGCGAAAGTTATAGGTATTTTATCTTAATTTTCGTAGTACTTAATTCCGATACTAAAATACCCAAGTACCTTCAAGGATAATATGCAACCCGAAAGTGCAAGGCTTGTGATGAACAATCCCCAAACCAACGACAAAAACAACAGCAGCCCTATAATATTGCGTAAATTGTGGCAAGTTGTAGCACCCACGAATTTTCCGGCTTATCCTGAAGATGGTACACATATTGAAGATGGGAATATGCGAAGATTTTTCCATTTTACAGCGGCAGAAAACTTTTTAATTATCTGTGCGTGGGTGTGTGTGTACAGTGTGTATGCTGGCAATTAAGGCCCAACCCCATCGTACTGCTCTGTCATCCCCAATCAACTTTATCCCCCATCTCAAGCTAAAATTAAAATTACTTTGGTTTGTGTTTTCGCTCATTTTTGTTTTTCGAGTCGAGTGGGTGGTGCGATTTAATGGGTCACAGGGTCAGCTTTAAGTGACACACACCCACACTCACACTCACACTCACACAATTGGCCACACGTTCAATTCAATTTCCGTTCAATTCAATTAGACGGGGAGGATTTAATTGAAATGCCGCCGATGCCCCCGGCAAAAAAAAAAAACAAAAAAGAAAAACTTGTCAATGGCTCCGCACAAAATGCTGTGCTGTCCAAACATTTTCGCCAGGCTCCTTTGGATGTTAATGCTATTGGTTTCCACAGTGACCGAAATTGATGTCAATTGATATTGATAATCCATGCATTATGCGCGATAAACAAAGTTAATTGAATCAAAGGCGCTGAGTAACCCCCCAATTTATCCCAACCACCCACTCGTTAATGGGGCGTATGAGCAATGTCCGTTAAGCACGAAATGGAATTTCAAATAAGATTAGTGCCCGGATGTCCAGTGGTATCAATGTCGTCGATATCACACGATAGTTAACTTCGCTTTTGTACTGGTTCGGCAGACGGGATCTACAGATCCGATTATATGGTAAGTGGCTGAGTTTTCCTTGATGATTTCCAAATTGTTCTGACTTCTGGCCTTCGATTTTGCAATTTATTGTAGTTTTTTTGTTCTAAAGATTGTATTTTAAAAGAAAAATACTTAATTTAAAATTATATAGCTTTTTAATAACAACTAATAAACAATTGGCTGAATTATATAATTTTTGAAGGGTTTGAAAATATGGTAATAAATTCAGAATATCATCTTTTATTTTTCCCTGTTGGTTTCCCATTTTTTATATTTTTCTGTATTACGTAATAATTAAAAAAGATTTTGGCAAGCAAAAATAAAGTAAATGTGATTTTTGGACAAGGTTAATTTTAATTGAAACACAAGAATAATATATTTTAATCCATTTCAAATTTTATATCATAGTTTTTAAATATAATACATAAATGTTATATATTTTATTTAAAATAAATTTAAAACTATTACTATAAAATAATATATCAAATTAAATAAGCGCTCAGCAATAGCTCTTAATTGTACCAATTGTAATTTATTATGTAGTTGGGTAGTAAAAAATATAGAATATAGAACAAATATGCGTTTTATTATAAATTTATTTTTTAAAGGATGCCAGAAAATGGAAACAAAAAGGAATCCAAATGGTGAAACAAATACCAAAAACTTTCAACTTTAGTTTGATTTGTAATTGAAAACGCTGACCGGACCACGCCTACTTTTCCCAAGAAAAAGAGGCGTAGGAGGAGGGGGGTTGGATGGCCAAACGCCACCTGCCAAGGCGTCAAAATTAAAAAGTTTCGACAGCGCTTCAACAACAATTTGGCAAGTTTCTTGATGCTTGAAATGAACAATAGTTTTAAAATGCCACCAGCCCAGGATAACTGCCCCTGCCCCAAGGAAAATGGGTCTCCAGGAGGGGGCACAGTTTTATGAGCTTGGCAAAAAGTTAGCCAACAATTATTTTTTGTCAGAGCAAACGCAAAAATACGAAAAATCTACATGACACTGAATGAGTTTTCAAAGTTTTCCAGCCAGGATGGGATCCGAAGGTTTAGGTTTTTGGGGTATGGCAAGTTCTGGAGGACAGAGACAAACGCATTATCGTTTGCCATTGGTAAGTGTCTTCGTGTGTGGGGGATGTTGGAATAGTAGAATGGCTCCTTGCCTGGCAAATGTGTGTCTAATGCATTTTGAGGAGTGCGTTCGTACTCCTATTCCCCGGCTAAAGCCATCTAAATGTTCTGTCAAAGCACACAGGCGACCACTTTTACCATTTTCCACTGGGAAAATAAAATTAAATACGTTTATTTCAAATGAGAAAGAAGTTCAAATTACCTCAATGGGGGGGAATTAAACCAAGTGCTTGTGAAAAACCTCCAGTCCAAAAGATTTTACAGATTATGATGGGGAAAATTAAATTCTAAAAAATGTATCATGTTATTATTGTTGCTAAATTGGTATATAAAATGATATATTACCATATTAAATTAAGGATTTTCTGAGTGTTTCTGGGCCTTCTCATCAGCACCCTTTTGCGCCCTTTTCCACATGTGGTTTATCTTAAATTCCCACTGACACTGGACTTTCCCCTCCGCCTTTCCCGATCTGCCACGCCCACTAACTCGGCCAGGAAACGGAAAGAAATCAGGCACTTTCACCCTGAGGGCCAAAACCCCCCCCCAAAAATAACTCATACTACGCCCCTCGTTTACTGCAGCCTCAGTTGTCTGTTCGTTTTAAAACTTTGCGCAATTGTAATTATTTTTCGATTTGCATGCTGCAGTTTTTCAGATGTCCAGCAACTTTACAGCAGCAACTGCAGCAGTTAGGGCAACAGTAACAACAATAAAACTGGCACTTTCAGCTGCCACTTGCAGCAGATTCCACACTCGAAAGCCGCCCCAAAAAAGACCACCCACCACCCACTAAGCCAGCCTCCCATTCACCCACCACCCATTTACCCACCACCCCAAATCCGATGATCCACCGCCCAGACAATGGGGAAAATGCCTGAGCAAATGTTTGGCTTTGTTCGCTTAATTACAAAAATTGCAAAAGCTTCAAATAATTTTGATCAGCTCTCTCTTGCAGCTTTTTCGTGGGATTTTCCAAGCAGGGGCGTGTTAAAGGGGTTTTTTATAAGGAAACCTCGATAAATGCCATTCGATTCCATTTTATTATCAATCAATCAAAAATCCTTGTTTGTAAACTACTTAAAGGTATATATGGGAAGGAAACAGGAATATTATTAAAGAGTATTTAAAGAGGTATTTATTTTTATGGTAAGATCGTATTAACCGGTATTTTTTGGTATTTTTAGTTATTTTTTTTTTGATTTCATCATCATTCAAGTATGTATTTATGTAGGTATGAATAATTATAAGGAAGTTCCCTGGTGGTATTGTAATAGAACCTTTTAAATGTTGGTGACTAGGAAAGAAAGTATGCGAAACCAGGATTTTTTTTTGGTTTGGTTGGTATTTCTTTCTGAAAATATCGCAATCCCCTCTCAAAAATATTCGTAGGGGCGCCTCTGGCCAAAAAGGGGGGCTAACTCAATCTCAGTTCGAGACGTTTTCTTCGGAATGGCCACCATATGAGACCGATTTCTAGTCCAGGGACCCTTCGCCTGATGAAAGTTGCCCGATGAGGAAAAACTTTGCACGCACTTGGCACATTGTTCTTGGAGGTGGTGGTTGGGGGTCATTCGGTGGGTGGCTGGGTGGGTCAGTGGGTTGGCTGTCAAGTGTGCGGTGCTTGTGGTCATCATCAGTCCGGGCAGTCCAAGCCCAAAAACTGAAGGGCGGGATGGGAGAGGGCGGAGCAACATCATCATCGAGTGCATCGAGTGCATGTCTGTACATACATATGTGGGGAAGAGGTGCCAGAAAAGGGAAAAAGTTTTGGGGACTTGGAGATGGAAAACTGGTAGTACGTCTTCTTCTGGCCGAAAACCACCTCCCCTTCAAAAAAGGCAACCAATGTTTAAATGGGAAAAACTGCTACGAAACTTTGAAAAGGGAACACGACAAATGCGGGCATTGGGATAATGGAGAATTTAGGAGAAGAAAAGGGGACAAGGAAAGACAGAGATAAATGGAAAAGAAGAAATATTCCAAGAACAACAAACTACTAATTGGAAAAAGGGAAGCACAAATGGGAGTGTTTCAAAGCATATTTTTTATTTGATTGTTTTTTTAAATATTATAATATTTTATCAAAGATTTATGATTTTAAGAAAGTCTAAAGGGTCTGCTTTTGAATACCTGATTTTAATATTATACTTATGTTTATAACTATTAATATAGATTTCATTTATAGGGAAAACAAGAAAATTGTTAATAGGAACATTTTAACAGAAACGTTTTGAGGTTTTGAGGAACTAGTAAAAAAATACCAAAACTAATCCCTTGTGGAATATACCAGAAAATACCGAAAAATTCACCACAGAATGTTTTCCTTCAGTTCATAAATCCGCATATTTTATCTGCTCAATATTAACTTCGAAGATTACCCGAAAACCCAAGTGATATACCTTAACATTCAACGATTACAGTTTCAATCAGCTAGTATTTCATTTAAGGGGGACATTGTAATTAATTCCGGGTAACCGTCTCGTTTTACACTCTGTTTTCCGGTAACGTCTCAAGTAGCGACATCCGATTGTCCTTTTGGCTTTGGCAACTATAGTGGTGAGTGTTGTTGTGTGTGTGTGTGGGCCTGTTGGGGATAAGTAACCGCAACTCGGAACCCTTTCGCCACCTACCCAGTACCCATAATCCTGGGTCCTGAACCCCAGAACCACTCCCCTGGAGGCTCCAAGCCCATTTTGTTCCGCTGTTGTGGCCTGGCGTCTGAAATTTAATACTTTTGCACATTTTCTAAACTGTCGTTGGCCTTCCCGCCCCCATTTTCCGCCCACCCACTCCCAGGATATGTGTGTGTGTGTGTGGGCCTCTGTGCATTTTTCTATTCCCGTTTTCATCTGTGCAACATTGCCACAGAACGAAGAAGAAGCAGCAGCAGCAGCAGCAGCCGGCAAGGCAAAAGATGGAAAAACAGAAAAAAAAATTGTTTCTGCGTTTTTCTAAAATTAAAAAATACATAAAAAAAACATACAAAAACGCTGCAAAAATATGCGCGCTCCGTCGCTGCTTCATTGCTGCGGTTGACGGCAGCAGCAACACCAATAGCCCCATTACACGGAAAATAATTGTACATTATCAGGATTATATATAAATAAGTTGATTAACTGAATTTTTATTTTTTTTGGTCAAGTTAAATTGTTAAAAGTTTATCTAGGGGGCTAAAATCATTTATTAAGGTGTCTAAAAGTATGCTACCAAATATTTACTTGGATTTATTGGCATAGCATTCCTTTACACGGCCTTAAAAATAATTTCTAAACACCTAATTTATTATTTGAACAATTTGAGACATAAATAAGGATAATAAATAATGTTTTATACAAAAAAAGTGTCTAAAAGTATGCAACACTATATTTACATGAATGGATTAGCGTAGCATACTTTGAGGCAGCATTATAGGAAGTGTCAAAACGCCTCAATTTGTAACAGAAGTAACATCATAAATCTAATAATGATATATTATAATAATGCTAAAAATAGTTTCTAAAGCTGTCTAAAAGTAGGCAACAATGTATTCCCCTGGATTGATTAGCATAGCATACTTTTGGCACCTTCTTAAAATGCTTTCATTTTATTTGGGGAATGTGTGGCATTTATTAGAATAAATGTTGTTTCCAACAAAGTATGCTTTTTATTACATAGCTCCCCATTTTTTCTCTCTCTGCAACAACAGTGGCAGCTGCAACATTGACGTCGCTGCCCGTGCCGCTGCCGAGTTGCAATTTTTATGACATTTCATTTGCATGCCGCGCGCAAAGGCAGCAAAGGGTGGAAGAAGCAGAAGCGGAGCGGCAGCGGCGGCGGCGGCAAAAAGAAATTAAACACAACGGCGTCGAGGGAAAAGTAGTAGAAGAAGAAGTAGTTGGGCGGCGGTGCGGTGGCTGCCATTTTAGTATGCACACGGAATTGCTAACAATATGGCGCCTCGCCTCGCCATACTTTGTAGCCGGCCACGCCCCCAGCTCCCAGCCCCCAAACCCCCAGAAGAACCTCCTCCGCCTTTGGCCTCCTTCACTCGCCTTTGGCCTGATCTCAGAGCTGGGGGAGATTGGAGGATTGGGGAGCCTTGGAGGGTCTGAAGAGCCCGGTGCAAGGGTATTCGCGGCTGGACCTGCTGTTGGCTGCCCAGAATTTATGGCACACTTTCGACCGATAATGCACCTGTACACGGGGTAAAAAAGGGTGCATAAGGCTAATTAAATCTTAATTGTCAATCAGCAGTCAAGTTCTTTAGAGGTGCTAAAGAACCCTCACGCTTATAAAGGTGTCTGAAAGTATGCAGTAAAAGTGTACTATAGATCCAAAAAAAAATGGAGTTGCATACCTTCAGACACATTTTTTTAATTGTTTCTCAGCAAACAAATTCTTTGAAGCTGCCAAAAAAGAAACACTAATAAAAGGTGTCTTAAAGTATGCAGTGAAATAATATGTAGGTATTTTCGAAACAAAATATATTGTTGCATACTTTTAGATACCTTTTCAACGTTAAGTAAAAACTTTCCTTTGTCTTGCTTTCCAGATCCATAAAAATAATCTATGAATTTTTGCTATGTTGTAATTTGTATGTCTCTGAGGCTAATACAATTCTTTGGAGCTGCCAAACTAATTTCACACTTATAAAGGTGTCTAAAAGTATGCAGTAAAAAATATATATAGTTGTTTTCTATTGAAAATATATGGCATACTTCTACAAACCATTTAAATAAAATTTAAGAATTTTCCTTTCGCTTAAAAATATATATACATTTTTGATTTAATATTTTCTAGTTTTTAAAGCTAGTTTATTATCAAAGCTTCATGAAATATAGGTCCCTTAAAAGTTTAAAAGACTCAAGTTCTTTAAAAAGTATTTTGAATAGTTCAAGCTAGGATTTTAAAATAGAAATATAATCATAAAGTTTTTAAAAAAGATATTTTCCAAACATTGTCTTAAAAACAAGGTGTTTCATTAAGAAAAGGATATACTATAATCAAAAAATAAACTTTAGTAGTCTTAAGAGGTACGTCCCCTTCGATCAGTTCCCTTTGTCACTCACCATTCGGAGCTGTTGTTCCCCAAAAGCTTAGCTTGCGCTGGCAGTGTTTGTATTTTTTTAATTAATTCAGTTTTGAGCAATTAGTTTTGATGCGTTGCATTTAAAATTAATTGCAGCAGCGTTAATTGGCTGCAATCTGCCACCCCCACTTTCACCGCCACTTCAACTTTCACCGCCCCTTCCGGATGTTGGGAGCTTAGGCAAGAAGGAGTTGGGAATAAATCAACTAAAAAGTGCACAACCCACAAAAATGTTTCCTCTGCGGCTCATTAAAGGTTAATTTGTTGAGTGCCGCCGAGGGGGTGTGTGGATTTTATTTTTTCTGGATAACGGATGAGAGCTGCCTTGTCGCTGAAATGCAAAATTAATTATATATGACTGTGTAATTGCCAGCCGCTTTCCATTCTCAAACTTCCACTGGAAGAGACCGTAATGTAACACACATGCTCGCATAGCTAATCAATTTAATGTGACATGCCCCACCGTCCTGTCACTTTCTGGGCCTAATTACCCATCGTTGTGGTTGCCCATTGAAAATTTCGAGCTTGAAAACCGAGCCTCGAAATCATTGATTCCCTAAAAAAGGGTAGAGGCATCTCATTACCTTTCACACAGCCGAAAAATCCAAATACCTGTAAGCCTAGCTTTGAAAATGTGATTAAAAACAAATAAATTAAAATTAAGAAGTTAAAATATTCAACAAGAACTAAGTCATATCTAATGGTTTAAGTATTTAACAAATCGAGCAAAAACACCTCTTGACGAGTTAACAAACTAGTGACGGTCGCACCTTCAACATACGAAAGTTATGGTATCAACTTTTGTGACAAATCCACTAAATGAATACTACATTTTTGATTGGTTATTCGATGATTTGGTGATTCGATAATTTTATGATCCAATTATTCGGTGATTTGATGATTCGATAACTAGATTCATCAATATCGTACATCTTTTTCGCTAGTCATGAATATTTTATTCAATGAGAAAATTTTAAAAAGTGTATTCATTTAGTGGATTGCATTCGATCGGACCATTACAGTAGATTTTTATTCCGCCTTCTCACACTCTCCTGGAGCGCTTCGTCACTACGCGGATTGCCTTCCACAGTTTCCAATTATTATAAAAACCCATAACATTTTTTATCAGTGCATGTCCCAGACATCTTCTCTCCTTTATGTGCTCATTACAGTGACTTTGGCAGGGGAGCCATTGACAAGGCAACTGAGGCCCACGAAAACAGTGCCAGCGGTGCGTATGCGTAATATCAAATAAAGATGGTCCGCACGTTCGTGTGTTTAGGTGTGGGCAGGTGGGCGAGTGTCATGTATTTGCTAATTAGAGTACGGTTGCGGTTTTCCTTTGCAAAATGTCATAAATTCGACAACGAACAGAATTTCACACACTGAATACTACACCAATGGTGTTTTTTTTTTGGGCACCTAGCCTTTGGCTTTTGTTCTGGGAAATGCGGTTGTGACAACCGAGGGCTCACTGTGTCCCCGATGACATCCCATAGCTTTTTCACCATTGGTGTGGCTACTGTGGTAGGGTTAGCAAAAACCTATCTTCCATTTATATGGGCTTCGCTCTCTGGCATGCTGGTCAAGTTTTGTTTTCGCACAAGGTAAAACAATGGATGCATTTGCAGATGAGCTGGTGGGTCATTCATTATTCATTATTCGCTTTATTTAGGGCTGAAAATATTTTCCGTGCTACTTGGAAATAATGAAAGGATTTTTCCTTATGACTTTTGACTATGATTTCATTATGATTATTCTTTATAATTAAAACATATTTAGCTTAAACTCTATCAATACCTACAGAAGTAATGAAAAAAATAAGTTTTTATTAAAAACTCTGCCCTATTTAATATTTTATTGAGTCTTTTCTCAAATAGCCATCATCTAAAAGCATACAATTTGTATTAATTTATCAAAAACAGAATTTAGACATATTTATATGTATATGTATATAAACAGCAAAGGTAATTAAGATGCATTTAAACCGAATTAACTGAACATGTAGTTGCCTTGCATATCAAAATTTTAATTGTTTGTCGACTTGCTTTCAATTTAATCGTTTCTACAAATATGTTTCGAATTCCAGACAGTTTGCTCAGGTATTTTAATGAATATAATTTGCTATTATCTTGGAGTGTTTAGATTAATCTTATGGAACAAGTTAACATTTTTGGCATTTAGTGAGTGCATATTCCAACCCATTTTCCCCAACCATTTCCGATGTTTTCTGCCATGCCCTGCGGCCTTTGCTTTGATTTTGCGTTGGCTTTATTTTTTTTTTTGTCTGTCGACTGCTCTTTTGCTGTTTGCATTTGGCATTTGGCGGCCTGACTTGCAGCTGCGACGCCTCCGATGATGAACGCCCCCTACTCCCCTATAAATATTCCTCAAAGTCCCCGGATCGCCAGAGGGTCCAGCGAAAGGGTCATGGGGTCATGAGGCTGGCCTGGCTTGTTTGCACCCGGCAACTTGTGTTTCATTCTATGTGTTCTGCATTTTGTTTGACAACATCAGACTTCTTTGGCATAATCAACTCGACGATGAATGTGTGTTCGTTTTTGTGTGTGTTTATATTTGTATATATAATATTTATTTGCCCTGCAGTACCTTTTATAGCCTTTTTGGCAGTGAATCACATATAAATTTGAACCACCTTTAATCACATTGCTATCAGTAAATCATCACCATCTTCCATTACTTTTCTACCGCTTTATCATCAACAAATCATCACATAATAATAAAAGGTAATGAGCTAAACACCACTTTATTTTTAGGGAATACGAAAATTATCAGCATTTAATAAATAAATTACTTAAAATCTTTCTATCGACTTCTTTGATCAAGGCATCATTGTCTCTATAAAAGAGAATAAGCTTATAACTCAGTACCATAAACAAAAAAAGAAATTTTCATCCCATTTCCATCAGCAAATG
Source organism: Drosophila suzukii (assembly GCF_043229965.1). Taxonomy (NCBI): domain Eukaryota; kingdom Metazoa; phylum Arthropoda; class Insecta; order Diptera; family Drosophilidae; genus Drosophila; species Drosophila suzukii. Next base: position 11,916,614 of record NC_092084.1, on the reverse strand, counting down.
ATTACCCTTTTCTATATATTTTCCACCGCTTCATCATCATCAAATCATATCCATTTCATCACATTTTCATGGCTAAATCAACACAATTTCCATCACCTAATAATCATCGCACACAATCATCAACAAAAAGATTAATTTTCATCGCATCATGTACAGTAATATAATTTAAATTTAATCCAATTTTAGGCCTTTTAATAACGTTAATTTGTATATATTTGTTATATTTTTCCAGATTTACTGGTTGTGTAGTCCTGGCACGATTTCACTTGGCTATCCAGCATTTATTATCGCTCCAGATCGGTGGTGTGTGTGTGTTAATGCATGCACACATGAGTGAGTATTAAACAATGGCCTACAAACTGACGGAGTGACTAAGTGACCAACTGACTGACTGACTAACTGACTAACTGCCGAGTGTTATTTAATTACGCTCAAACAAAATTCAATTGAATTTCCTTTGCATCTGATTGTGGGTGTGTGTGTGTGGGGAGATCTCGACACTAATACCAGCATGCACTGCCACGCCCAACACCTCCCACACACACACACTCTCACACACACACACACAGGATGCAAACACATTTCGTTATACAAAATAAACAAATCAAATTAGAATTAATGTTGAATAATTAGTCGCAACATAACGCATTGGGGGCATTTGCGATTGCGATAGGACCTGCAATTCGTGGATTTTGTGGGTTGCATTAATGTCCTTGCCACTGTATGAGTGTGTGTGTGTGTTGTGTGCCTGTGTGTGTTGTGTGTGCTCAATGGCATGCAAGTGGTTTGTTTGTTAAACATGTAATTTGATTTTGAACTCGCTGCCGCAAGAAATGGTCACCAGTTTCAGGGGACAAAGGCTGCATGGGCAGTTTCGAGGTGGCTGTGCCAATATTAGAACTGCCAAACTACTTGCAAAATCACCAGTACATTATACATTTTAAATTTAATTTAAAGCGTTTTGAGCCCCATTTCCAGACCAAAATGTTTAAACTATAGTGCAGAGTTGCATTTAGAAGTAGTATTTTTTTAGTATTTATTTTCGTTGGTATTATTTTCCAACAAAATTGCTTAAAATCGCACAAAAAATTCTGAACTAATTCAAATTTAAACTTTAAAATTATTATTTTAAAGAAAAAACAATTCATTTTAAAATCTCTACATATTTTTATGATTTTTAAAAGACTAAAACTTGTTTTATCATATTTTATATTATTGTTTAAGTAAATGCATAAAGTCATATAATGATAAATAGAGAACAAAACTCGCCTTGGAATGCAAGAATTGGAATGCTGCCTATTATTTCAGGATTTCCATTTGCTTTCATGGCAATCCTAGATTGGCTGCATTGAAAATTTCATGGGGATTATAATTTTAGGGGACTCCCCAAACAATAAGTTAGAAGCCTCTTTCACCAGAAATTCTGAAAGCGCTTGCCTTTCTTGGAACAACCAAATGTTTACTCATTATAATTAGGAATAAATACCTACGTACCTAATGTTTTGTATTTAAAATTCAAATCAGATAAATCAGGTGAAATAAAATACTAGAAAATATCACTCATACGACCAGTTGGTTTTGTTAAGTTTATCTGTATTTTCGTTGTTATTTTCTTAATGAAGAATATATATTTATAATGTTTTATAAAAATATTAATATGGTTATTTGTCTTACAAGCTTACATAATTGCTCAAAAATTTGAAAAATATGATCCTAAGAGCCTCAGGTTCTTTCGCGATGGCCCATTCAATCACAGTCATAATTATTGTGCTTGAATTCGGAGCTCCTGGCTTTGTGAGCCTTCATTACCCACCTAATGCTAATTGATTGCGCCCGGTTGTTCCCACCCACTTAAATTTCCATTCCTCATTTCCCATTAGCCGTTTTCCTTATCGCGCATACGACGCGTGTTCGGCGTGTGTGAAAGATTGTTTGACTTGGCACAGGGTTTTTTCCGGGCCACGCAAAATATATATATATATATATATATGAGGAAAAAAATCAAGGAAAATTGCTAAATGCTGGCACGCCCCCTCTGCGCCCTAAAAACGAAATCAGGACATGCTGAAGGTGGCGCAGAAAGAAACAAGATGGAATATCTTTTAAGCCGTAGTCGGTAACTTGCCGGCTTTAATGGCAGCGGCTTAGAGTCCCCACTCTCCGGCTCTTTTATTTTGTGCATAATTGAAATTTATGCTTAAATACATTCAACGAGCTGCTGAGCGGCTTATGATCCTACCCCGGCATCCTTCGCATCCTTCGCATCCTTTGCATCCTTTGCCATTCGGGGAATGCGGTGCGTGTGTGTATTTTGCATATTTAACTTTGCATTTGAGCGCTAAGCTTTCTTAGTTTATTATTTAAACAGAAACAGGCGAGCGACGCTGACAGCGATGACGACAACGCGACGAGCTGGCAAGGATTGCCGGGCCAGGGGCGGGTAAAAAGGGGGTCAAAGGGGGTCAGGGTGCCCAGGATATTGTCCCGGTTATTATTATGCCAAGTAGCTGCGTCTCTGTGTGCCTCTCTACACTCAACGCAACCAAGTCAAGGTTGGAAGGAAAATATTTAAATACGATGTAAATATGTTGATGGTTAAAATAATTAGGTTTTGAAAGAGGGTAGAAAAATATATAAATAAAATTAAAATATTTTAGTTTAAAATAAGGGTAGAAATATATATAAATAAAATGAAAATGTTTTGATAGCTGCTTGCAGGTTAACTACTTTGAATGGGTAGATAAAAATATATACTTAAATATATTTAAAACAACTTCTTAGTATTTTTTAAGTTAAAAAAACTAGGGAGTATTCCTAGTATAAGATATGGGAGTATATTATCAGATACTTTTAAAAAAGGGCAATAAAAATAATTAAATTTTAAAATAAAATACAGAAGCTTTCCTTATTAACATAATCCGGTGATTTCCATAGGCATATTTTCTAATATTAAAATTTTAGAAGTTAGTTAGTATTTAATACTTATTCGTGATGTGTAAAAATATTGCGATAATTTATGATTACATCTTGAAAAAATAAAATATAATACAAGTTTATAAAAATTAACTTAATATTAACAAGCATATTTTAGCCATGTTTTCACAGTTTTTAATTATCTTAAGCTTTATAAAATATATAATTTTTAAAAACATTTATTTTAACAAAATTAGCTTTGTTGATAAGCCTAAAGAAATTTGATATGATCTTAAACCTAGAGAAAATAATTAGAAGTGCCCCCCAAAGTACTCGTAATTTCTCCGAGTGTATGTGTGTGTGGTGAGTATTTAGCGTGCGTGAAATTGAGATAAATGTCGCCAGAATTATGACAAGCAGGCGGCCCCAAAAGCCCAAACCCCGGCCAAAAACCCGGGCAAAACCCAAGATAAAACCCGGAGACAAGTCAGCCCTTAGACCAGCCCAATTCCAGCCCACAAGTCGCGATTCGCGAGTGACGCAGTCAGCGGAATATGCAAATTATTTTAGAATTGTTTGGCGTGCCGCCCCCTTAGTCACCCACCTGCTGTCTGCCCCCTTTTTTGGAGCTTTTCCACCGCCTCTGCCCGGCTCATTGTCATTAAGATTGCGAATTAGCATTTGTAAGGCATTCTGCATAGGCTCAGCTGCGAAGGCCAACGCGGCTTAAAGAGCAGCTCAGCCTGTGTCAGTTCGCCGGATGATTGAGTGCACGCAGGTGGATGGAAGCGATGGCAGTTCGCAGGACGAAGGGCGAATTCGCAGGATGCTAATCCCGGGGAGTGCCAGGAAGTGGATCCCGAAGATACCTAGGCAGCACTGGGGTAGCCCCTTACATTCTAAATAAAAAATTTAATTTTAAATATATTTTGTTATCTATTTATTTATGTAGTACTCTAGCTTCGAGGCCATTATGAACCATTTTTTCTAGCTTGAGCTACTACTAGTAGGCTTAAATTAAGGTTAAGGCTATTAACATTCTTTATTAGGAAATTGAAAATATAAAAACTATAAATGTTATAATAAGATAGATACTTAGTAGCCTCTTGCAAATTTTTGTAGAATAAATGTAGGGTATTTAAAACCAGAGAGCTTGCAACAGTGATTATCCACGTCTCCCGTCTTTTAAGTATTTATTTAATATACAAGCATTTAGATTATCTTGATTGATTGGTATTATATATTTTGTAGTGCCTTTATTTTATTCAGTGTTTATAATAGCATTTCGCATTTTACTGAATGTCTTTAAAGGCATATATTATTATTTTTAGAAAATCAAATAATACTTATTTAAGCAAAACATAAAAATAAAATAAATAATACCAATGGCTCTCTTTCAATAAATTTTGTAGTAAAACATTAATTCAATAACAGGAATGGCAAAACTGATTAATTTTTTAATGTTCCGTTTCCATTTTAAATATTTTAATTTTATTTTAAATGTTATAATTTATAAATCTAATTTAAATTTCTTATTAATTTTAGACAGGAAGAATACATGGCATTTAATAAATAAATTAGTTGTTATTCAGACGGGTTAATGATTCCTTGAATTGAATATTATCAACAACTTATCAATTGTAAGTAAAAATTGTAAATAAGATGAGTACTTTGACCTGGCTAACGTGTCATATGCGTAATTTCTGCATTCCATCTTACATCTTATGGCCTTTAAAGCGTTGGGAGTATCTGCAGTTAGCTTGGGCATCAAACCCTTTAGTAGTTTATCATTGCAAGTAAATTCTGGGCTAGAAACAAACCGGGGTGAGTGATAAAGAAGGGACAATCTGGAAATATCTTTGGAGAATCGTGACTGATATGATAAGTGTGCCCGCATAAGTTAGGGCTTAACGACTCCCAGCGATCTGGCAACACTAATTCTGGCAAACCCTAAAGCTGTGCGTCCACATTAAGTGTCTGTCAAAAATCTGTCGACTTTATTTTCTCAGAATTGAAAATTGGTTTTCACTGGAGGTAAGCACATAAAAACTTTTATTAATCTCAATTAACGTATTTGGGGTCTAGGATCAAAGTGTTAAGTGGTTTTCAGCAGCGGTAAGAAGCATCGAGACGACGAATTAAAGAAAAATCTGTCTAGATATTGAGTGCCGATTTATTTTCTCAACTGAAAATTGGTTTTCGCTGAAGGTGAGCACATAAAAACTTTTATAAATCTCATTTAACCTATTTTGGGGTCTAGGATCAACGTGTTAAGTGGTTTTCAGCAGCGGCAAGAAGCACCGAGTTAACGTATTAAAAAAAATTCAGCCAGCAAACAATTGCACAAGTGAACAAAATGGCCGACATGCCCGACCTTGACAGCAATGAATTTTTCAACCAGAAGGAAGAAAAAGAAGCATCAATGAACGAGGAGGTTCCCATTGAGACCGTAGCCACCGAGCCCGAGACTGCAGCTCCCGAGATGGCGGCTCCCACCGCCAAGGATGAGAAGCCGGAGATCGAGGCGGATCCACCTGGCAACACCGATGTGAAGGACCTGGAGAAGGCCTTGATGGACGGGGAATCCTCCAAGAAACCCGACTTGGATCAGCAGGCCAGTGGCGAGGAGAAAGAAAACGAATCTAAGGATAATTCCTTGCCAAAGCGCCTCTTTCAGGGTTTGGAAAATGATTCGGCCCCTCCACCGGCTAAGCGAGCAAAGCGTCGGGAGCCGGAAGACATGGAATCGGAGCCCCAAACTGAGGTCCCTGCTGACCTTGCCAATGATGTGGATCGCCCTCAAACCTGAACTACCATCTACCATCTCTACGCATCGCAGCTACTCCATTTACTACATCAAACAATAACATGCTGACAATTCTAAATTACATTTCATTCAATTACTGCATTGTACTTAAACTAAATCAACACTCACCAAAATAAACTAACTAAATACCATATGATTGCTCTAAACAACTAATTGATAGTTTGCATAGTTGATAAACTAAATCTAACTAACTAAAATGTTATAATCAATAATCAGAAAGATACTTAGTAGCCTCATGCATATTTTTTTATAATAAATTTAGGGTATTTAAAACCAGAGAGCTTGCAACAGTGATTATCCACGTCTCCCATCTTTTAAGTATTTATTTAATATACAAGCATTTAGATTATCTTGATTGATTGATTGATTTCGCATTTTACTGAATGTCTTTAAAGGCATATCTAGTTTTAGCAAATCATATAATAAAGAAATCTTAATCATTTAAGCAGAACATACAATAAAATAATTAATATCAATGGTTCTCTTTCAGTGGATTTTTTAGTAAAACCTTAATTCATTAACAGGAATGGCAAAACTGAATACTTTTTTAATGTTCCGTTTCCATTTTAAATATTTTAATTTTATTTTAAATGTTATAATTTATAAATATAATTTAAATTTTTAATTAATTGTAGCCAGGAAGAGGTTATCCATGGCATTTAATAAATAAATTAGTTGTTATTCAGAGGTGGTAATGATTCTTTGAATTAAATATGATCAAAAACTTATCAATTGTAAGTATAAATTGTAGGTAAGATGCGTATTTTGACCTGGCTAACGTGTGGATGCTTGATTTCAGCTTTCCTTCTTACAACTGTGGCCTTTAAAGCGTTTGGAATATCTGCAGTTAGCCTGGGCATCAAACCCTTTAGCAGTTTATCATTGCAAGTAAATTCTGGGCTAGAAACAAACCGGGGTGAGTGATAAAGAAGGGACAATCTGGATAGGAATAGGGGAAGTAAGGGCTCCAGGGGGCTAGGCGTGCTGTTAAATCTGTTTGCCGTCATGTGGCCACCGATGTTGATTGTCCGCCCCGGCACTTCCAGTCTTCCATCTCCATCTCCATTCCCAGCACCATTTCCATCCTGCTCGAGAATTGCCCGAGAATTCCGGACTCTCCCATTCGATTCCCCCCGGCCAAGTTGTGTGTTTTTATTGTTTTACGAGGCCTGGCAGCAGCTGCGTGGGCAACTTTAAACATGGCTGCCCGGGTCCTTAGTTCTGGGTTCTGGGCTCTGGATTCTGAGTTCTGGGTCCTCGGGGCATCTTGGTGTTGCAGCTGCAACAATTTCATAAACTGCTGATGATGCACAGCGAACAAAGTTTCACAGAGCTGATAAAGAAAGGGGGCAAGGGCTTCGAGTTTCCCTGCTGTTTCCCTGCTTTTGGGTCAGCGTCTCAGGGTTTATCAGCTGTTCTCGGAACCCCCGTCCCCCGACTAGGATTTAAATAAACGGGCCAGAGATGCAGATGCAGATGGTTATGATGGTTCTGGGATGGCAGGTTAGTATTTAACATTCATGAGCTTGGCTGCCCATCAATAAAATCGCGTTTCAAGGGCCTGCCACTTTCTGAAACGCTCTTTTCTGAGGCTGTTTGCGAACATTTATCAAGAATTTTAATAATTTCCTATTTTTTCCTAACATTTAAGATAATAATTATACAACTTTTTCAAAAATATTTAAAGGAAAGTATTAAATAAATTCTTAATCTATAAGCAAAATCAAAAATAAAATATGGTACGCAACAATAATAGGTAAAATATTTCTTATATATTTTTGATCAGTTTCTTCTTCCATTTTTACAATTTTAAATTTAATTTTAAAATCAGAAAGGCAAAAAAAAAAGAGAAGAAAACTGATTGTAATATGCAGCAAAATTAAATAAAATAGATTATTCTTTTTGACTTGGTATATTTTATTAACCACATCTAATATTTTAAAAAAAGAAACAAAATGTCTATTGCAAGCATAAACAAAATGTTTAATAATTTATTTTAAAAATTCTGAAAAATATAAATAAAATACTTAAGACAATTTTCTCAAATTCCGTTTCTTTCATTTTCATTATAAAAAATTCTATCAGCCTTATAGCTTCTATAAAATTTATATAATTTTTATAATACTCATTCGTTGTAATGTTTCCTTAAAAATAAATTCTTTGCTTATATACACTCTTGGAATTTCGTTTCTAACTGACATTGATTGGTTCTCATTAAAGATTGTCGAAGCAATAAAATCACCTGTAATCCATTAGCTGATTAATGGCATTTTATTGCTTCGCCTTCAATGAACTGCATTAATTTCTTCGGAAATTCGACACTTTAAGCGCTGCTTTGCGGTGGCAATATTTCCAGCAATTAAGCCGGGGGAATTAATTAACTAACCATTGGTGGTATTACATTTCGATGGATTCCCAAGAATCGGAATTCCATCCAAAGGTCCACTACAATGCATTCTTATTGCCTTTGTGCACAAATTATTGCTTATTGGAATGGACAAAACTTTTGATTGCAATTGTAGTGCCTGCATCTCTGTCGCGCTATTTTTTCATTCGCATTTTTTGCATAATTTGATTTTGCTGTTTTTGCATGATTTCAAAATAAACATGGAAAATTCGACGGCTTCGCATTTTCCTTGCAGGCAAAGGGAACAAAAAATTTGCCAGTTTCGTGCAGAAAACTTTTCACTAGTTGAACTTCTTTGGAGGAAAAGTTTTCGCCGTATTTTGTTGTGTTTGCTGTCGTCTCCATTTCCCCATTTCCCAACCTTTCCCCCCCCCCCCCATTTTCCCCAAGACTTTGAGCTGAGGGGCGTGGCACAAAGGGGGCGCTCTTGCGTTGTAGTAAAATAAATATTTGCATGTGTTGTGCATATTGTTTTTCGCATCCTCCTCCATCGAACTTTTCCTTTTTTTTTTTGCCTGCATAGTTTATTGGAAAAGCGCGGCGGGGGAGGGGCGTAGTGAAGGGGGGGAGGTTTTTCCGAGGGGTCAAGTGTACTCCGGAGGTGCATCTCGTGTAAAGTGCAATTGATTGCTGTTTAAGTGCGTTTTCATGTTTCATGCATTGAATGCCCTGTCATATTTGCTGTTCTCCAGCTTCCTTTCCTTTTTGATCCCCCTTTGAGCCCTTTTGGCCCCCTGCCACGCCCCTTTTGGGCACACCCCACCCCCCCTGGAGTGTTCCAGATGGTTAATCAGTCAAGTGACGTAAGCGAAATTATGTTTAATGCACGCCATCGACGCATAACATCTTCTTTGGAAGGTTCCCTTCGGAGGTTCGGATTGCCGGCATTGTTGCAATGCGTCAATGTAACAAATTGCCCAGCCAGCAAAAATGAACAGCGATTATGGGTTCCAAATCATCGAAATATAGAGTGCCTTACACAAAAAATTGTGGGTTTGACACCTTTTTTAAGGCCCCAAAAACTATAAATTCTGAGGGTAATATTAAAAACTGAACAAAGAAAAGTTCCACTCTTCTAAAAATGATGGGTTAATATTTTAAATATATTTTATATAATTATAGACATATATGTAAACCTAATCCAAGTAAAAATAGTTATACATTGTAAAGCCAAGTAATCTACAAAGTGTTCCTAAAGTGTATGCCCACTTAAACATTTGCAAAATATATTAACTCCAATTCCATATGGAATTTATAATCTTTATAGGGAGACAATTTTGTTCCTTACAATAAATGTATACATATGTTTTAAATATATTCAATATAATAATACAAATAAATATAAGCTTGACCAAGCTAAAAATAATTTTACAGTATAAAATATTTATTTTCTACAAAGTTTCATGTGTAAAATGTAAAAAATGTTTTGGGTTGAAAAATTAACGAAAAATGTTGGTTGAAAATTAACTAATAGATTTAATTAAAAGAAAAAGATTTCATACTTTATATTAATTGATAGAAAGTGCTTTCTTTTTATACTCTTCTTAAATCAAGATTGATTTTGGCACGGTGCCTTTAACAGAGTGCTGTTAAGAAATATCTTTGGAGAATCGTGACTGATATGATAAGTGTGCCCGCATAAGTTAGGGCTTAACGACTCCCAGCGATCTGGCAACACTAATTCTGGCAAACCCTAAAGCTGTGCGTCCACATTAAGTGTCTGTCAAAAATTTGTCAAGATATTGAGTGTCGAAAAAAAAATCTCACAATTGAAAATTGGTTTTCACTGAAGGTAAGCACATAAAAACTTTTATAAATCTCAATTAACCTATTTGAGGTCTAGGATCAAAGTGTTAAGTGGTTTTCAGCAGCGGTAAGAAGCACCGAGACGACGCATTAAAGAATTTTTTTTTCTCACAACTGAAAATTGGTTTTCACTGAAGGTAAGCACATAAAAACTTTTATAAATCTCATTTAACCTATTTTGGGGTCTAGAATCAAAGTGTTAAGTGGTTTTCAGCAGCGGCAAGAAGCACCGAGTTAACGTATTAAAAAAAATTCAGCCAGCAAAAACTTGCACAAGTGAACAAAATGGCCGACATGCCCGACCTTGACAGTGATGAATTTTTCAACCAGAAGAAAGAAAATGAAGCATCAATGAACAAGGAGGTTCCCATTGAGACCGTAGCCACCGGGTCCGAGGAGCCCGAAATTGCAGCTCCCGAGATGGCGGCTTCCACCGCCAAGGATGAGAAGCCGGAGATCGAGGCGGATCCGCCTGGCAACACGCGCATTTTTCAAGATTTGGTAAATGATTCGGCCCCTCCACCGGCTAAGCGAGCAAAGCGTCGGGAGCCGGAAGACAAGAAACCGGAGCCCAAAACCGAGGTTCTTGCTGACCTTGCCAATGATGTGGATCGCCCTCAAACCTGAACTACCATCTACCATCTCTACGCATCGCAGCTACTCCATTTACTACATCAAACACTAACATGCTGTTAATTCTAAATTATATTTCATTTAATTACTGCGTTGTACTTAAACTAAATCAACACTCACCAAAATAAACTAACTAAATACCATATGATTGCTCTTAACAACTAATTGATAGTTTCCATAGTTGATAAACTTATAATTTGTCCTATATATCAGGTTAATTCAGGTTACCTTGTCCGTTTCTACGTAAACTAGTCTCAATTATAAGGCTATCGGCATGAAACCTTTCCAAAAGTGGTATTTCTATTCCTGGTAGTATATACGTCGGAACAAGCCGGATTAGACAACTACATCCCAAAGCTCCCATAGGGATGATCAAAAAAATATTTTTAAATAACGTAAAAAAATTATAACTTTGGTGTTTTTTGCCATATTAACTTCAACTCTTGGAATTATTATTCTTTTAACATTTTAGAACTTTGAATAATATTAAAAACAAACCAGAAGATTTTATCATATAGCTGCAATAGAAACAATCGTATAGTTAATGTCAAATTAATACAAGGACCATTATATTTTTTTTATTCGATTAACATATTCGGTAGTATATTGAAACTAAACATTATCTTAATATTTCTGTAATTAATTTTTATTTTTCTAAAAATAGGAAAGCTCTGTACATACAATAGAATAGTATAGAAATTTCGGCTTGCCGAAGTAAGCTTCCTTCCTAGTTATTAATTGTTATGTAGTTTTTGTGTATTTATATACTGTGAAGGTTTATTAACAAAGTATTTAATATCCCAAGCCTCTTAATTTTTGTAATTATGCCCAAACAAATATTTAGTAATATTGTAAGCCAAAGACAGTGTGGCAACTACCTGTTATTAAGCCCGTTTCGGCAAAGTGTAAAACGATTATCGTGTATCCGAGTATCGTTCTATGATTTCCATCAAACTCTGTTCAACTAGCGTCCCATGAAATTGTCTCGTTATCTTTGGCTTTTGTGGCAAGGCGCTTTCCCGGCGTTTCCCGGTCCATTCGAACGTATTTTCCGAAGAATTTGCGTTTGCATTTTTGTGCGGCATTTGCAATTTGTCGGCTCCTGAGCCATCCACTATGCCAGAATCCTCCGTCTTGGCCCCGAGTTGCAATCTTCAGCTGCTGCCGCATCAGCAGAAATTCACAATAAGGCTGCATAATGCACAAAACTCTCAGCCACGCCCCCCCTGCGCCCCTGCCCACCTCCGCCCCTTCTGCTCAAGTGGGCGTGGCAAACTTTAGTGGCGACGGCCTACAAAAACTTTGCCGAGTCAAGCTGTTTTCCCCCGGATTTTGGATTTCCCTTGGCGGTGTGGCGGTGGGAAAAAGCCAAAAGAAGCTCAAGAACCTTTTGGCAATGGCATAAAGTACACAAATCCATTTTCAGCTTAATCGCTTCTACTTCAATTTGCATTCGTTTGATTGTCTTTCGGTTTGATGGTCGGGGGGATTCTAGATTGAGGATTGTAGAGACTGAGACTGGGTGGTGGTTCTCTTTTTGGGTCTTTCAGCTCGGGAAAAACCCAATCTGCATCGGCCATCAGACGGTGGGAGCATTGATGAATTCGCAGTTGTCAAAACAAAATGTTAAAGTGCAATGTGCAGACAGATTTTCCCCGCTCGTCGAGGAGTGTGTTCTTGTTGCAACGTAGTCACGTAGTTGCAATTTCTACAATTCAACACACAAAGGACTTGGCTCGCCTCCTGCAAAAAGGATGTGTGTGAGTGAGTGTGTCTCCATCTCTGACTGCCACTTGATGACAGCCACTGCGACACAGCCACCCGCTTTCACCGGCCCACCTTCAGACGCCCACTTTCACCCACCCACTTTCTCCCGGCGACGAGTGATAGCTTCATTAGCAGTTCAAATGTCAATCACGATGCCGTCTCGCAAAATTTGCATTTTGTTTTTCCCCAACTGTGCTTGTGGTCTCTCGAAGACAGTGATGATCGCTACCAGATTTGTAGCTATATATGGTATGGGGTTTGTGTTTTGGGTACATATCCTTACAGAACTTAAAATCTATAGGGGTATAATTTATATGAATTTTTGTTTTGATTATGCGGTATCCTAATCTTTATTATAATATATTATTTATAAGGATATTTTGGCTTAATATTCTTACAGATCTTAAAATGTATAGTAGTATCTATTTTATCTTGTTAATGCCTCAACGTTTTTTTAATTTTAATTTTAGACTTGATACCAATCTAATAGACCTTAAAATATAAAAAGCATAGATTTTACATTATCTTTGGACTTTAAAAAAAGGAAATATATTTATATTGACACTTATCCTAGGAACAGAACCCTGACCTTCCTTACAAAAAATCTAAGCTATGTTTGAAGAAAGGAACTTCTTACTCTTTATAGAGCCTTCTAAAAGAAGTCAATTTTTTTCTGATATCAAGAATATTTCTACTTAAAAACTGAGACAAATTTAAGAATGCTTTTTTTACACTCAATCTTTAGTTCAAATGAATTGGCATTATTATGTTTATGTTTTCCATACTATTTTTAGGTATTTACCCGGATATGTGTGTGTAAAATAAAAACCACCTGAATGCTTCCCATCACTGATTGTATGCAAGATGTGAGTGGGTGGGTTCTAGGTGGTTTCTGGGTGGTTTTTGGGTGGTTTCTGGGTGGTTACGGGTGGCTTTTGGGGTCTTTTTGGCTAGTGGGTGGCCCAAGTGAAGTGTGCACATTACGTAACCGTTACGTAAGCAGCCGCCGGGAAGAAGGGGCCGAGCTCCCAATGTCGTTACCTGAGCGTCAAACCAGAAGGGAATGGCCCGGGGCGCGAATTCCATATCAAGTGGCAATGTAAATGAGAATCGAGAATCATTAAATCGTTATACGGCAGTTCCTGCACGTGCATATAGTACATATATGTAGTGTGGTGCACATAGTGCACACACGAGTGTTTGCCCGTCGTAATGCCGGGGAAATTGCATTGGCCAAGTGCGAGTGTTGCCAAGAAAGTCTTTCCCCGGCTTAATTTGCAACCGACTCCGGCAGCGATTACGTTAGGCAATCCGGATGGGGTTTATTAAGGGTATGGTTGGACGACGCCTGAAAGTTACATTAAGTGGTATTTTCAGGACTTTCAATTGCTATTTTTATTCAACAAGGCAAGTAAGACTAGAGTTTTGCAGTTAGAACAAGTTTTGTAAAGTATACAAATATTTAATTAAGTAATTTAATACATTGATTAGAAAATATATATATATATAATTTTTGTGGATTAAATACTGGAGGGCATGTATCTATAGCAAGAACTAGTTGGGAATTATAAGTACTCAATATTTGGATAATTAACATTATTGATGAGGTGGCAAATCGTCAATTTCAATTATAACACATTTTTATTAGTACAACATTAGAAATTGTGAAACATTAAGGATTTTTAAGTCATATGTGGAAAGTTTAATATGGAACATTGTACTTTGCATTGTAATATTAAATCAGAGTACAAAATCAGGGTAGATCGATGATGCTTACCAAGAATATATACTCTATAGGATCGAATATTTTTATTTGTTGCCCTAACCAAAACCTTATAATAATCCCAATAAATTAAACATACTTTACAATAAAATATCTTATCTATAATATGTACAAGGTAATTCCCTTCCACGATCTGATAAATGCTGCAATCCAATAACCTTCGGTCATTTATATTAATTTTCCGTAATCAGCGTAATTCTCGAACATTTATGAGCCTATTGAAGACAATTTCAACTACCCCATAAATTATTTTTGTAACGAACCGAACGAAATTGTGTTGTTGGGAAATAAGGCAGCAAATTATCGATTTATGAATACCCAATTCGGGGAAAATAAGAAGGATGGCGAAACTGGACACGAAAAATCTCGCCTTCAAACATTTATCGATTTAATTTGCAAGGGATTTTAATGTTTACGAGTACAAACTGTGGCCAGCGACGGCTGCTTTCTGTTGTTCGGGGCCCATGGGGACTTTTATATATTATATATATATAGATCCCCGAGTCCCCCTTTTCGCAATTTCGAGACCCTCGAGCCGATTCAATGGCCACTTGACGCGCACCGCATGTTAAAAATTTCCAACGCTCGCAACACACAAATTGTTGGTAAATTAAACGCAAATATTGCGGCGCCTGGCATTTGATTGAAGTGGTTGGAGGGACGGAAGGGTGACTCCTTGGACAAAAATCGTGGCTTTTTGGGTGGCAGCTTGTCGCTTCATTTTCGGAATCCTCAAACTCCCCCACTCCGATGAGGAAAAGTGCTTTTCCCGCTCCCATTTTCCTCGTGGCACTTCCTGTTCTTGGCCAAAACTGATTGCCGTTTCTGCTGCCATAAATTGCTCAACAATACCGCCCGTTCGTCTTTAATGCCCACTCAATACTAATTACAACATTTTTGTGCCTTATGCTAATGAAGTCGTCAATTAAAATTTAATTAAAGGCGTTAAGCATTTAAGTAGATGGGTGGCTAGGCAAAGCAAAGGCAAATATTATGTCTGTGGTTATTTGAAATACACTCAATATATATTGTTTGATTATAAAGTTAAATTTTAGCATTCACATAATAAAGTCTTGAATACTCAGGAACATATTATAAAAGAATAGGTTTTATTTTCGAGAGAGGCTTTTACTGTTTGAATACTGTTTGACTTAAAAAGGTAAAATCAAAAACCGAAATTTGGATATTATTATAATAGATTGATATATCAATTTGGAGGTATATGATGCGATTTTGTGGGATGGGAATTATGACGAGAGGAGTATTTTACAGCTGCTGTTCCTTTTTTTTTAAATATATATTTGATTTACTGACTTGTCTTGACTTGTTAAGTAATGTTATAAAAATATATATGTAGCTATAAAATAATGGGTATTGTTTTCGGGGAGACCTTTGCATAGTGAATGCTGTTTGACATAAAAATCTAAAATCAAAAACCGAAATTCGGAAATAATTATAATAGATTGATATACCAATGTGGAAGTCAAAATCGTACTGCTGCTGTTCCTTTTCCCAAAAACCTGTATTTTATTTCCACGATTCCTTGCTCATTTGCCGACTTTCCACAGCTAGCTACTTATGGTTGCCCTTCTGTTGGCTTAATCGCAATGGCAATACAGTGGCAATAATAATAATAATAATAACAATAATCATAACAAGGGCCTTGGGGCGGTGGTGCGGTGCTTTGTGGTGGGTGAGGATGTGGGATGGATGGGTGGCTGGGTTGGTGGGTTGGTGGGTGCTTAAGGTGGATGGGTGGTGCGTGGGTGGTGGCTGCAAGTTGCACATTCACGCCATTTGCGCTAATTGCGCGCCACATGCACTTAACAACGCCTTCGCCATTGCCATCAGATGGCCAAAACGGAGTGAACCACAGCCTGGCAAGGCGATGTTGGGCCGCAGGATGCAGAATGCAGAATGCAGAATGCAGAATGCAGGATGCAGGATGTGGTGTGCAGGATGTTCGATGCAGAATGGAGAACCCCGAAAACCCAGAACCCAGAAACCCAAAACGCACAACGCAAATCGAGCTTATTTGCCATAATAAATTTCTCATTAACATTTCATGTTACATGAAATGGGCGGCACAACCACAGGGCTGGGGATGGGTGTAATGGAAACTTTGCATGGCTGCCACATGAAGCGACCCCCCCCCCCCCCCAAACATATGAGAACATGAGAGCCAAATACCACCCACCCGGGGGCGCCACAAACTTTGAATTTGATGACTTGAAACTGTTTTCGGGCTTTCGAAGAGTGCAAGACTTTTGGCTTCCAGTGTCAAGTGGCAAGTTGCAAGTGGAAAGTGGCAAGTGGCAAGTGGAAAGTGGCAAGTGGAATGTGGCAAGTGCGAGTGTTTGTGCACGTGAGTGTGCTGACATCTAAGTGCATCATCAATGTCGACTGAAGTGGCTGAGGAGCCGTTCCTTGCGCTCCATCAAGTGGATTTATGTGTAATTACTTAGCCCTGGCCTCCAACTGGTCCTCCAACTCGGACCGACATCTCGCAATTTCCGGCTACTTCTGGCTGCAATCTGATTTTTAAACATTCGCCATGAAGTATGCTTTATGCCTGGCGGTCTATTTGCAAGAGCCTCTTTGGGCTCAGCATTGGGCAGTTGATTAAAAGGCACTCCATTTGAAGTTGCCCAATAAGTATGTATATACTTGTAGAAACATTGCATTTCATAGGGGCTTTAATAAGTTGCAATTTTGTATATCAAATATTTTATATGGTATTATTAATCGCTTTTTAGCAATAATTTCGATCCTAATTAAATATATGTTTCATTAGCTATACAATTGAAATTTTTAAATGACATTAAAAAATATACAACAGAGTACCACGCCATTTAAAGGTTTCCAAATATATTATACTTTTTAGTAATGTTCCTTAGAATGATTAATCATTTTTCTTGCTGTTAAGTAATAATCATAAATATTGTGTTATACAATTTTAAACAAAAATGAACCTAGTGGATTTTACATAAATAATTATTTTAGTTTATTACTTGTAAACTTTTAATAGTAAGTCCATTTTTAAATGAACAAATGACACTCCCCTTCAAGATTCTTAATATATATATTGTTACTTGCATATGAATTTAATATATAGTTGCTTTAATGGATTGGAATTTTATTTTTAAACAATATTATCTAAGAAACTTTAACCATTTCTTTATTTAATTAAAAGTAATTGTTATAATAAATATGTCAATAGAAATAAGAATATATTCTAGGCTAATAAGAATTATTAAAGTACGAAAACAAGAGCTTAATCAAAAATGGTTTCCGCCATCCATGGAACTTGTTGGCCATCCATCTTCCATGCCAAGCTGTTGTGGTCCTGGATTAGCAGGCGTTAGTTAACAAGCTTCCAGTCCTGCGAGTCCTTGTGAGTCCTTGTCAATCGCGACAAACGGCGAGCAATCAAAGCCAGATTGGGGCCCACATGTGGATGTGCGGTGTGTGCTTTATGAAGATTGAGACACAATCGACTCGGCTGAAGTGTGACAAATTTGCCAATTTCCGAGTGGTCAATGCTCCACGCCCTATGCTGCCACGCCCCCAAAAGCCTCCACCTGCCAATTGCATCAACGTAAATCGACGCCTCATCATTGCCATCATCATTGTCATCGTCATCTCCATCGTCATCATCGTCGTCCTCGTCATCGTCTTTGGCCAGGACTCGCTGCTCCTGTTGTCCTCGTCATGTTAATTTCTTGTTCGGCTTTCAGCTCACGTTCCCGCCGACAAGAGGCAGTCAAATTGAGCCGAAAACGGAGGGGTTTCGACTGGGGAACAGTGATGGGAGGGCCACTGACTTTTATCCTCTTATTCGGTACCCAAACATACCTTACCCTAATAAAAAACCCTTGATATTTCTTTATATTTTCAAAGAATTAGTTCGAAAAAATATGAAATGTTAGGAACTCAGGAACGTTGAAATATATAGTCGCATAAGGTATAATTTAATAGCCATATAAGGTACCATTAAAATATTAGTTGAGCCTTAAAAAAAAAATTTTTAAATAATTCATTGTATATAAATAAAATTATTAAATATAAAAAATAAATACAAGCAATTTTGGTAATAAGCCAAGTTAAATATCCATAAACATACTTATTCAAAGGAAGACAGACATTATAATAACAATAAAACTTTAATAACCTACCTTAAATTCAAAATTCTTAAGGTCACATACATCTATGGAGTATTGAATAAATTTAAAAAAATATATATTACAATGTTCAAATATTAAAAAAAAACTATGACCTATAAATGTCAGAATGCTTTACGAAAACAATAAATAGCAGCTAGCATGCCTTCAAAAAATATGAAAGTCAGATCATAAGCTTATTAAAATAATTAAAGGAATAAATAAAGTATTCCGGTAAAATGTTTGATGTAGGCTTATTCAAAATATCAATAAATATACCTTTTAAATTGAAAGAATGCTCTTCGAAAACTAAAGAGCTTTAATAGTTACCTGTCTGGCTCCTACAAAATTTTAAAGTTAGTTATTTACAGCTGCTATTTCGACTGTACCCACATAGACCCTTCCCATCACTGTTCAAAACTGGAGTCGCCTCGTTTATTTGGCCATCAAATTTGGCGTTGCCTGCTTCGCAGCTCCAACTTGGCCAGCGAACTGAAGTGGCCAAGTAAACATAAACTTGGCTCGGCTAATGGTCGATGGGAAATGGGGGCATTGGGAAATACGAGTGGGAAAATGGTGGCAATCAATCAAGCGCGAAATGCACTGATCAGCCAATGAGATCGATCGCTTCTCCCTTGAAAGTTCGGCGAAAACTTGCCTCGAAAACCCATACTTTGCCGCATTTTCCTTGGGCCAAGAAAAGCGCGGGAAAAATAAGCAAGTTTTCAGGAGAAACCTTTTTGCATGTAGAAGGCCCAGACTTCTTTTAATAGTTTTTTTTGTCTATTTTCTTCCTTTTCTGGTCTGTGCCAAATAACTTTCTAACTTTCGCCGGTTTCTAGCCGAATCTCCTTGTCTTTTTCTTTGCCTATTTGTAGATAGTGGCGCTGTGCAGGCGGCAAGTTTATTAGCCACATCAGCGTTGCTAATGCCAGGTGAGCTACACGCAATTAACCTGCATCCACGCACACACACACACTCGGGAAAAGGGGGCGGGACAGACAATAGGGCGTGGCAGGAGGTGGCCAAAAGTGGGGGAAGACGCCTGGCTTACAGTCAAACCTGCGAGCAGAAGAACGAAATATTAGGATCCATTTTAAGCTTATATTTGAAATTACTAGACTTCAAAAATCAATTGATAATGAATCATTTAGCTTGAAAGAGTGTATATTAAATCAAATGGTTTATTATTACATTTATTAAATATTTATAACTACTCTGATACAAAAAGGGAATAGTAAAAAGAAATATCTGCATATTTAATTTGATTTTAAAATATTTTAATCAAGGCAGAAATTATAAGGTAAAAGGTTAGTTATACTTACTTCAGGCTTTTTTTTAATTTAAAGAAAAATACTTTTAAAATGAGTGCCTTAAATTCTTAAATTAGGTGCTAATAGTATTTATTCATAGTTGAATATTTACATATTTTTGACATCAATAAAAAACCACAAATAATAAAAATTCAAGAGAAAATATAAATTGAAATTGAGATTAAAAGGTTTTAGACTACATAAAATTAAAAGGGTGATTACATTAAGTTTCAAATTTATATTTAAGTAAGTCAAAGATAAGAATGAAAAGTTTTCAAGTTTGACTTATGGGGTCTTCACTGTACATCCGTTTGGCTTTTGGAGCCACTTGTTAGGTTTCCGTAGAGGGGGTCCTCCTCCGCCTCCTCCTACTTTCTCCCCCCACTTTCTCCTCCTCCTTTCTCCTTTCTCCCCCTCCCCATGGAGGATATTGTGTAGTCCTGCTGCAGCTCCTGCTCTCCGAAGGACTCGTCGCTGCTCCTGCCCTCGCAGCTAATTAGAAAAGCAGTCACGCTGCGCTTCGCACACACTAACAGCTTCAGTTGCCACATCATATTGTTATTAATTCGCAGCAAAAGTTTCGGGATCTCGGACTCTCACAGGAAATCCGGTCAAAAGTATTGCAGTCCAAAAGCATATTTTCTATAATTGCTTTCATTCATTTCATAAGGGCCGTCTCAGGACATCGCCTTAAGACTTAAAGCCGGCAATTAATGTGCATTTGTTTGGCAGCGCGAAATTTTCACAAAAACCATTTGTATGGAGAGCACTTTGTTGTCATTGCTGCAACTCCATAAAAACGTAGAGCTTTTAGCTTAAACGTTTGTACAAAAGACTTAGGATGACATCCCTTTTTCTGACTTTTACACGGATTACTTAGGACGAAAAAAAGGAACTTATTTTTAAGCCAAAAAGTCTCTTTTTTCACTCGTAGTTTATTCAAATCAAGACGTACAGCTAAAAGTTCGACTGTTTTGAGCAGCTTGCTACCTATGCTAACGATCACCATCACTT
Source organism: Drosophila suzukii (assembly GCF_043229965.1). Classification (NCBI taxonomy): domain Eukaryota; kingdom Metazoa; phylum Arthropoda; class Insecta; order Diptera; family Drosophilidae; genus Drosophila; species Drosophila suzukii. The sequence goes on along the minus strand of NC_092084.1, from coordinate 11,895,991 downwards.
TAAGGACAATTTATTTTTTGACCAATTTTCGAATTTTTTGTAAGGGGGTGCATCGTCTTTTTTTGCGAAAAATGTAAAAAGTTAAAAATGTTCAGGTTGGAACGTCAATGGATTGGAAATTAATCAACGAGCTCAACGAGGCATGACATTCCTCGATCTGACGTTTACTTTTTTTATAGCAGCCAAAAAACTGGATTTTTATGGCGAAAAATGGAGTTCCGATTTAAGTCAAAAATAAGAGATTCAGATTTTAGTCAAAAATGCGATTTTTCTTTCCAGCTTTTCAATCGTAGTTTGGTCAAATCGAGGCGTACAGCAAAAAGACCGAATGTTTTGAACAGCTTGCTAAATTTGCTAACGATCCCAATCAATTTAAGGAAAATTTATTTTTTTTCCAATTTTCGCATTTTTTGTAAGGGGGTGCATCGTCTTTTTTTGCGAAAAATGTGAAAAAATGAAAATTTCCAGGTTTGAACGTCAATGGATTGGAAATTAATCAACGAGCTCAACAAGGTATGACATTCCTCGATCTGACGTTTACTTTTATTATAGCAGCCAAAAAACTGGTTTTTTATGGCGAAAAATGGAGTTCCGATTTAAGTCAAAAATACGAGATTCAGATTTTAGTCAAAAATGCGATTTTTCTTTCCAGTTTTTCAATCGTAGTTTGGTCAAATGAAGGCGTACAGCAAAAAGACCGACTGTTTTGAACAGCTTGCTAAATTTGCTAACAATCCCAGTCAAATTAAGGAAAATTTAATTTTTTACCAATTTTCGCATTTTTTGTAAGGGGGTGCATCGTCTTTTTTTGCGAAAAATGTAAAAAGTTAAACATTTTCAGGTTTGAACGTCAATGGATTGGAAATTAATCAACGAGCTCAACGAGGTATGACATTCCTCGATCTGACGTTTACTTTTTTTATAGCAGCCATAAAACTGTATTTTTATGGCGAAAAATGGAGTTCCGATTTTAGTCAAAAATACGAGATTCAGATTTTAGTCAAAAATGCGATTTTTCTTTCCAGTTTTTCAATCGTAGTTTGGTCAAATGAAGGCGTACAGCAAAAAGACCGACTGTTTTGAACAGCTTGCTAAATTTGCTAACAATCCCAGTCAAATTAAGGAAAATTTAATTTTTTACCAATTTTCGCATTTTTTGTAAGGGGGTGCATCGTCTTTTTTTGCGAAAAATGTAAAAAGTTAAACATTTTCAGGTTTGAACGTCAATGGATTGGAAATTAATCAACGAGCTCAACGAGGTATGACATTCCTCGATCTGACGTTTACTTTTTTTATAGCAGCCAAAAAACTGGATTTTTATGGCGAAAAATGGAGTTCCGATTTTAGTCAAAAATACGAGATTCAGATTTTAGTCAAAAATGCGATTTTTCTTTCCAGTTTTTCAATCGTAGTTTGGACAAATCAAGGCGTACAGCAAAAAGACTGACTGTTTTGAACAGCTTGCTAAATTTGCTAACGATCCCAATCAATTTAAGGAAAATTTATTTTTTTACCAATTTTCGCATTTTTTGTAAGGGGGTGCACCGTCTTTTTTTGCGAAAAATGTGAAAAAATGAAAATTTCCAGGTTTGAACGTCAATGGATTGGAAATTAATCAACGAGCTCAACGAGGTATGACATTCCTCGATCTGACGTTTACTTTTTTTATAGCAGCCAAAAAACTGGTTTTTTATGGCGAAAAATGGAGTTCCGATTTAAGTCAAAAATACGAGATTCAGATTTTAGTCAAATGCGATTTTTCTTTCCAGTTTTTCAATCGTAGTTTGGACAAATCAAGGCGTACAGCAAAAAGACTGACTGTTTTGAACAGCTTGCTAAATTTGCTAACGATCCCAATCAATTTAAGGAAAATTTAATTTTTTACCAATTTTCGCATTTTTTGTAAGGGGGTGCACCGTCTTTTTTTGCGAAAAATGTGAAAAAATGAAAATTTCCAGGTTTGAACGTCAATGGATTGGAAATTAATCAACGAGCTCAACGAGGTATGACATTCCTCGATCTGACGTTTACTTTTTTTATAGCAGCCAAAAAACTGGATTTTTATGGCGAAAAATGGAGTTCCGATTTTAGTCAAAAATACGAGATTCAGATTTTAGTCAAAAATGCGATTTTTCTTTCCAGTTTTTCAATCGTAGTTTGGTCAAATCAAGGCGTACAGCAAAAAGACCGACTGTTTTGAACAGCTTGCTAAATTTGCTAACAATCCCAATAAATTTAAGGAAAATTTATTTTTTTACCAATTTTCGCATTTTTTGTAAGGGGGTGCATCGTCTTTTTTTGCGAAAAATGTAAAAAGTTAAACATTTTCAGGTTTGAACGTCAATGGATTGGAAATTAATCAACGAGCTCAACGAGGTATGACATTCCTCGATCTGACGTTTACTTTTTTTATAGCAGCCAAAAAACTGGATTTTTATGGCGAAAAATGGAGTTCCGATTTTAGTCAAAAATACGAGATTCAGATTTTAGTCAAAAATGCGATTTTTCTTTCCAGTTTTTCAATCGTAGTTTGGTCAAATCAAGGCGTACAGCAAAAAGACCGACTGTTTTGAACAGCTTGCTAAATTTGCTAACAATCCCAGTCAAATTAAGGAAAATTTAATTTTTTACCAATTTTCGCATTTTTTGTAAGGGGTTGCATCGTCTTTTTTTGCAAAAAATGTGAAAAAATGAAAATTTTCAGGTTTGAACGTGAATGGATTGGAAATTAATCAACGAGCTCAACGAGGTATGACATTCCTCGATCTGACGTTTACTTTTTTTATAGTAGCCAAAAAACTGGATTTTTATGGCAAAAATGGGGTTCCGATTTTAGTCAAAAATACGAGATTCAGATTTTAGTCAAATATGCGATTTTTCTTTCCAGTTTTTCAATCGTAGTTTGGTCAAATCAAGGCGTACAGCAAAAAGACTGACTGTTTTGAACTGCTTGCTAAATTTGCTAACAATCCCAGTCAAATGAAGGAAATTTAATTTTTTACCAATTTTCGCATTTTTTGTAAGGGGTTGCATCGTCTTTTTTTGCAAAAAATGTAAAAAATCAAAAATTTCCAGATTTGAACGCCAATGGATTGGAAATTGAACAACGAGCTCAACGAGGTAATACATTCCTCATTCTGGCCATTATTTGCATTACGACAGCCAAGACTCTGCTCTTTTGGTCGGAAAATGTTTATAATTTTGATTTCGATATTGAGCTTTTCAGCCATAATATTTATGCTTCGAGTACTTATAACTCATGCTGGTTTTCTTACCACTTTGTTTGTTATATAGATTGTTTTGTCGATCGTCGTCCGCAAGTGAAGTGAAAGTTGGGGAGCCTCAGCTTATGCAACGTTTACGCCAATAAAACGAACTGTTGGATGCGGAGGAATATATTGGGGTGGTATGGTATAATAAAAAGGGGCGGTGGGCGATGGGCGGTGGGCGTGGCGCGCCGCATGCGGTTGGCTTCCCGCGTCGTTGCTGCCAGCAAACTAATTAAGTTTAGCAGCCAAAGACATTGCTGTAGCATCCAGCTCCGGATGAGGAAAGGCGGGGAAAGCTCAGCTGGAAAAGCGGGGAAAAACGGGTGAAAGCGGGTGAAAGGGGGCTCGTTTTGCTCATTTTGGCAGTGTGCATCATCAAGAGCGGCAGCATGGCTGCTCGAATTTACTTGCCAGCATTCACAACTAAATTAGATGCATAAACTTTTGTTTATTGTTTGGTTTATGTCTAGCTGACGTGAGCCAACTCACTCACCCAAGCAGCCAGCGGCTTTAATGTGCACAGTAAAAATTGGATAAATAGAACCTATTTGTTATCGGTACTACACTATGCTTTCTTCCATTTTACATAGATGAAATAACTTAAAAAAAATCATTTAGTTTTCATTTAATATGAAGAGTACACGATATTTCAATGTTAATATTGTGTGAAAGTCATAATATATTTTAATTTTAATATTATATGAAATTTAAAATATATTTTATTTTATTCCAATATTGTATGAAGTTAAAATAATTAAAAAAAAATATTGACAGCACTTTTGCTTAGCTATTAAATAATTTTTATTGGCTATTAGTCAATATCTGAATTTATTTTACAAAGTGATAGTTACCTAAATAAAAAATGTTCTACAGGTTAGCAAAACTTTAAAAAAATATATATATTTCAAAACATGTTTATTATACCATATTATACCATGCCTTTGAGTGTATATATACATATATTTATTAATGTTTCCTGTTCTTTTGTCAATTTGTTGATCATAGAACTTTAATTTTGCATATATACACATACATATATGTGTTTACCTTATTTTTTATTGTTAAACATTTACGAAAATCCCAGGAAGTCGATTTTAAAGGACTAATATTTTCCCCCAGTGCATCTTGCATTTTCCTTTCTTGGCAGCCTCTCAATTAGTTCGCGTGGCATATTGTTTTCGCATTAAAAACTGTCCACGGTCGGCGTTCTTAAACAGTTTCGCCAAATTGCAAGGGGGTGTTCAAAAGGGGGGGAGGGACAGTGCGTGCCTGCGGCTTACAGTGCGTGCCATGCACATAATTCAAAGCCAAAATCTGCCGCTGACACGACAGCAACACTCCAGCGGAAAAATGTGCAACTCGCAATAGTTTAAACAACAAACTTGGCATGACGCACATGGGAGCGAAATTTTGTGCGTGTGGCGTGTGTTGCAAGTCATTTTGATTTCAAGTTGCAACAGTGTTAGCCGCAAAGTTGCGATTGCATTTTGGCGGAAAAATAAAGGGCCAACTTGGCCGACAGCCACAATGTTGCCAAGGTGGAGTCAATCTCAGCACGATTGTTGGTTGATTTTCCCTGCTCCTAGGGTATGTGTATATAAATCCCAGGGTATTTCCTAGTTGGTGTAACAAAATGCTGTTGGTTCGCCAAGTGGTCGGCCATTTGAGAAATGCCGCCCACCGTGCCACAAAAGGGGGGCGTGGCCGACGTGAGCTGACAGGCGCCAAAAAAGAAACGGCAGCCGTCTATTGAAAGCGACTGCTGACTGCGCCGCAAGTGTGAAATATTTCCCAGGACGCGAATGGCGAACGTGCTGGAAAGGATTGCCCCGCCATTCTGGCCCATTCTAACCCACTCTCATAACACCCCGTCTCCACTAATCCACAGGCAACCGCAGCGGGTGCAGGTTAGTTGCATAAACTGCGGGAAAACTCTCTTAAAACTTGGCCTTAAGCATAAAATAATAAAAAAATAGTTAAAAAATAATACTCATAAGACATAGTATATGTATAAAAATCAAAAATAAATGAAACATTCATTTATTTAATATCTATAACCAACAATACATATTTTCTGCAAAGTGTCAATATCAATCATAGTAATATTGGTACCTAGTTATAAAGTGTTTATTTTTATACGGTTCTTAAAATGAAAATTTTAAATTAAACTTTAAAGTAATAATTATTTCAAAATCCGTTAAAAATATTTTAAAAATATTTAAAAAGAATTTATGACTTCTGAAACCTATAAATATTAATTAAATTACATTTTTTACAAAGTTTTAGTTAGCAATAGATTTTTTTTGGACTTTTGGCCTAAATTTCATAAAAATTAAAGATTAAAAAATATTTCTAAGGAGCTCTATTAATTGAAAACAAAAAGTGTAGATCCATTTTTATATTTTTTTCAACTTTGTTTCTTCATTTTTAGGGTAGCTCGAAAATGCGGGTCTAGAACTTAAGGAAGAAGCATTTGGCATTTAAAATGTATGGCATAATCGTACACTGCCACGATTTATCCATCCCCAGAAGACATTAAGGATTATTTTTGTATCGCTTTAATGTTCCTTTCTTTTTTGTCAAACCTTTTTCGAATTACTATGCATTTTCTGTCAGTGCAGCTGGCCACGCAGCTGCAAGTGAAGCGAAAACTGAAACTGGAACTGAAACTGAAGCGGTGGCTGTGACAAGCGGCCCAATGGCAGCCGAATCACGGAAATTGTTTTGCCCGTGCCCCGCCATCTAAACTCTCGTGTGGCACGTTTTTCCACCCGCTGTGCGGGGGGTGTGCCAATGTTTGAGGACCCCTTCCCGCTGCCAAATGCCCCCATACCATACCATATGATCGCCCCTTCCCTGATCCTCGGCACTTCAACTTTCAGCTTGCCAGGACCTGGCCAGCGTCAATTGCAGCCCGAATCGCAAACAGTTGCAAGGACTCAGACACAGACACAGTCACACAGCCACCAATACAAATACAGCCACAAATACACACACAAAACCCCCCCCTCTGACAGGACCCATGCAGGGACATACGACACAGGACATATGTGTGCTCCATTGTTTGTGTCGCCCTGCCAGGGACAGCAAAATACAGGGGAAGAGCGCTTTCATTGACTTGATTTTGAAGAGGGCTTTTCCGGTTTCGGCCATGCTCTAACATTGTTGAGATAATTACAAGATTCCGCCACCACAGCTCGGGGATTCCGTGCCCTCGGTTGGGCGCCAGTTGAAATCACGGCACTTCCTCAGCCAGCAGCACGCCAAGTTAATTGAAAGAACATTCTGCCACAACTGCAGCGGGTTGCAAGTTGCCAGTAAAAGGTTATATTGTATTCTGGGAAAAGTAAGTTGGGTAAAAGGATGCGCTTTCTGGGTTTTTTTGGGCATGAAAAAAGCAGAAAGCTCATAAAATAAACTTTAAAATAGGCTCAGCTGTAAATTTTTAAAAATGACCAGAAAATTTAAATTTTATGATACAAGACTTTTAAAATCGAAATCCAATAAGACAAGTTATGGACTGTAAAAAATCATATTGGGGTCACCAGGTAAATAAAAAAAATTAAAATTAAAAACAAAAGTTTAAGGGCAGATCATTTTATAATCAATCAAAAACTGGAAGGCAACTATGAATTCGTTTTGAAATTAGTACAGAATGGTATTTTTTTTTTATGAGCTTTTTTTTTATAACACTAAGAATGTAAACTAAGGAACATAATTTAAAATCCATTCAAAACGTACTTTAATGATTTCTAAGATGAGTACCTACATTTTCTTGATTTTGTTTCATTTGGTAACCTTTTGAGTTCGATCAGTCCCTTAAAAATGTGGCTAACTTGCAACCGCTTGTTGCACAAACTGATTGATCGACTTGGCCCATTCACTTGGCCATTTCCCATCGCCTTTCAGCGCTAAATTGTTGGCCATCAATGAGAACGGCATTTGCCACCTTATTGGCCCGACTTAACTCCTCGACTGCGAGTGTGTGTGTGTGTGTGTAGGTCTTTCTGGCCCTAAAAACCCTACAAATCCCCTCTCCCCTTTTTACAGGATGTGCCCTTTGACCTGCTCTAAGCATTCCAATTACTTTCAATTTGTTTAGCGCGCTTTGCGCTGAACTTGAACTTCCTCGACTGGGGCAAAATGACTGAACTGAGCAGCTCAGTTGAGTTAAAGTTAAGTTTCCTGTTCGCCAAGGAGCTGCCACTTGCCGTGCACTGGGAGAAAATGATAGTACTAAGTCGGATTTTTGATATAAAATATTTTTGGTGCCTTTAATATTTTTATCGTCTTTGTCAATAAATATTTTTAAAAAATATGCATGAACTCTTTTAAATAGAAATACTTTTACATACATCAGTTAAATTTACTTTTAATAATGTTTTGAATATATGTTCCAAAGGAAAATCTGAAAAATTTCCTGTATTTAAATTCCTATTAATTGAAAAAGTAATAAAAGTCAAGCTTGTAGAAAAAGTTATAGGTATATAATTTTTGAACTTCAATAATGTCAGGCAATGTTTAAATTATGGTTTAATATAAGACATGTAATTATTTCATATCATAATTTGTAAAGTTGAACCACAACAAAATAATATTTATATAAATGAAATGGTAAAAATATAAAGTGTAGTTGATATGACATGTTTCAGAGTGGTTTTGTTTTCAGAACACCAGAAATTATTGGATTTAATAAATTAAAATTTTGAAATTTTTTACAAGAAGTACCCCCCAATTTCTCGCCGTGTGGATGCTGCCACTCGTTGCGGCTGCTGATAATATGGCGTCTAACAAAGTTATGGGCCAAGCCGAGCAGATGCGGACGAGAATGGAAAGCCAAGTCAAAAACTTGGCCACAGTTGAGTGGAAAGTCAAGAAAGCGGGGCAACTGGGAAAGCAAGGAGGGCGGGAAAAGCGGGGAAAGCAGGGAAAGCAGCAGGGGAAAGCTGGGAGCTAACTAAATTCATTTAGCTGCCAGTCTGCTGCCATGGGCCCCAAGTACCAGGATATGTGAGATGGCTTCGTTTTGGTTGGTTTGGCCACAGCCACCGACTCCAGTGTGTTGCGGGGAATTTATTTTCGTGGCTAAAGGTGCAACCGAGCAGTCCTGGCCTGCATCGATGTCGTTGCCACATCATTATTTCACTCGGTGAGCAATTGTTGTTTGCCCAAGGACACAGGACACAGGACACCGAACACAGAACACAGGATACTGGTCGCAGGACCCTCGACATTGGCAGCAGAAGGAGCAAATTTATTTGTTCTGATCTCATTTTTATTGCCACCAACTAAGCAATGACTACAAATCGCTCATTTCTAATGGACTCGCATTTATTCCAACCACATGGCGAGTGGTTGTCTGCTTATTACAAGCGATTTATCTACCGCCACCAAGGACGATTAATTGAAATTTAAATCGAGCAGGCAGTCTTGAATGGGTTTTTCATTAGGAGTCGGTTTTAATTATATAATTTAAGGTAAACGGATTATTAATTGAAGTATTTTTGATTATTAAGAGAAGCATTACGATTTTGAAAAATTTACCAAGAGATGTTTTTGAAAAGCCGCAGGGTAATATTTTTACTTTAAACAAAGTTGGAAAACATTATCAATAATATATTTAAGTAATTGCGTTAAACTAGGAATTTAAATTAATGAGGTAATTTTAGTTATACAAATTTTAAAAAATTTCAAAGAAAACAATAACCTTTTTTTAATGTTTTCCAAAATTTCCATCAGACGAAATAATTTCACATAAAAATCTAAAATAAAAAACAGGAATTTGAGAATACATACCATGTGCTTACTAAGAAATATGTATCTATTAATGGTTGTACAAAGTTTAAAAATTTTTTCTTTGGTATCCTAACTCTATAAATTAAAAAAACAAGTAGAGTAATGCAAAGTGGTAGCTTATCCAATCAGTGGGTTATTCTGAATGATGGTTATGTTCTAGATACCCCTATTCCATTTTATAGAGCAGGTGCATCAATTCAGAACCGATTTCTGAAGTGCGGAGCCTCGGGTTATCAGTCTGGTCATTCGATGTGCTTTGTGTTGTTGCCTTAATTGAAAGCAATTAATAATATCGATGCTGGGACCCGTGGATATATCCCCATTCGTCTATACATCTGCGTGCGGTAGTCGAGTCACCTGCAAAGCACACAGATACTTATTTTCCCGCTGGTGTGCGTGGGCAGTCGCATTGACAAATGGCGTTTTTAATTAAAGGTAATAAATATGTTTGAGTCGTGGCGAAAGAAAGAAAAATAATGAAAAAAGTATCAGAAGGAAATCCAAAGCGATGTGCATGGCCCCGCGGGCATAAATCATAGCATCCAGCGACATGTATAAATATAAATATACGTAGTATATATATCTGCCAGCCCATCTGTGGCGCAAAAACACATGTAGAAAAATCAATGGTGAATGCCAATGGAAATTCGAATGGGTAGGGAAATGGGCGTGGCAGTGCCGCCCACGTTGACGGCAATCGTGTGCAAAACTTCAAACAATTTCCATTAAAAATTGAATTTCCTTTGCATAATTAAATAAACTTGCGCCGCAGAACGACGGTTTGAGGTGGCCGAACGATGGCATCTTGATGCTTTAAAGGATTAATTTGTTTTCACTGGGTGAAATAAAAATCCAATAAAATTTATGGAAGGTGGAATAAAAACAAGGGGTATCCTTGGTGAGAAAGACTATAATATAACTAATACTTAGTGCTTTAATGAAAAGGAAATTAGAGACCCCCTTTTAATTGTATATTTTTTTTAGGAAGCCTGAAAAGGAATTTTTCTAAAATTATATTTATATTATATATCATATTACACTCATTAAATAGATTTCCCCAATTGGCTACTACAGTCAAGAACTTTAGTAACAATTTCCGGATTTGGCGGACCAAATTGCAGGTCTTTTAAACCCATAGTCAGCCCCTTTGAAGCTTCCTTTTTGGATGTGGATGTGGAAGTGGAGACCACTCGGAGTTACGAAATGTGGGGACGTCAACATTGTCGAGATGCCGAATGGAAGAAGGGTTTATATTTTTTATATATTCCCCCTTTTTTTTGGTGGCGGAATAGGGGGATTCCCGACAGACCGATATAGTCATTGCACTTCCTTTCCCTTGCACAAAATGTTTCAATTAGAAGCGAAACAAAAACTGCTGGAGAAGCGAGAATCCCTTCGCAGGATGTCCACGTCCTCACGAACTCTTCACCTCTGCAAGTATTTTCGGGGCGGAAAACTTTACCAGGCCCACGGGAACCGAACAGATATTGCCATCCGGGCCCATAAGTCCAGCTCTCGTCGCCAGAACTCATTCGGTGGCACGTTGCGAGTGCAACTTTCAAATGCGTTTAATATTTAAATGGCAATGGCCGAATGCGAGTTGGCCCTCTTCCTTTGCGACGTCATCGGTTTTTCTGGAGATGCCCGGCAGCCAGGACCGACCGGGAACCCACCCGTCCACCAATCCACCAATCCGCCAAAAGGCACACATGCAAATTTGCTTTGCAATTTCGCTGCAGAAGTGCAGTGCAAAAAATAATGAATAAAAAAAAATTTTGAAAAAATAAATATATGCTGTAGAAATATATATGTGCTTTAAAAATATTAAAAATAAATTTTAATAATTCAAAATGTCATCATTGCGTATGAGTAATATACCGAACAAATTTGAAAGGACTATAGGTTATCAAAAATATAAGCTAAATTACTTTTTAAAACTTATTGTTTTAAATAAGTTATAAAATTATAGGGTTTTTCAGCAATAAATAAATTAAATATTATTTAATATGTCAGTTTCGTTGAAGTAACTTAAACTGTTTGGTTAGCGGTATTAAGTATACGCATCGTTGTCTTGACTTTTTTAATCAATACAAGAATTTAAAGAACATTTTTTTTGCTTGATTTTTGATTTAAAATATAGTTTCTAAAATATTGAAGATTCGGCCTTTAACAGTCCCGGTTTTTTTTTATTAAAAGAAGGTAAACAGAGAAAATTAGAATAAGTTGTAGATGCAGTTGTTAAAACATCAACAAATTTGATTTATACTATTGTTTTAGCTATAGTTCTTAGATTTTTAATGTTTTTACCCATTTTTTTTCTGTATATGGAATTCCGTTTCAAAGTCTGTAATGCCGTCCATTATGTATATTCTTTTTCTATGAATTTATGTAATGAACACCTTATTTTCGACTGTGTAGTCGGGGGCCACAAAGTTCGTACTTTGCAGCGAGGTTGAGCGCTCCACGTCGATGGCCGAAACCTGCTGCCTTCTGCCGCCGACGCCCCTGGCGAAAAGGGCGCTCCTGCCACCAACCGACCCCCCTTTTCGCCGCATATCTAGTGTGGCATTCAGTTGGCGTGCTTAAGCTGCTTAGCGGCAACTGCTCGTCGTCATTTCCGGTACAGTGGAGCACACTTGCCCTCGGCAATGGCCGACCCTCCCCATCCGTTCCGTTCCCCTTTCCGTTCCATTCCCCTTTCCGTTCCATTCCCTTTCCGTTCCGCCGGCGAGCCACCTCAACTTGACCGAAATGCAACTGATGACCACATTTACTCAATTAAGTTGCAAATTCATACGCACAGAGCGCAAAACCGAAAAACCGAAAAACCCGAATACCCACAGAGTCCTGGCCAAAGGAGAAAAGAGCAGTTCCAGTCCGACCAAGGTCCTGAATCCTGCATCCTGCCGCCTACATCCTGCATCCTGGCTGGCCCTGGGTTGACAGGGCGGGGATTACGCTTAATATGGTGTGAACATTCATTTAAATGCCTTAAAAGCACTGCCACTGGAGCAAACTAATTGAAGGTGAAGCTGCCGCACAGAAAACGGATATGGATATATATATATATATTTATAAATGGGCGACAGAAAATGGGAAAACTTTAAGGGCCACTAATCCCGTGAGGGGAAGTTGCTCCGGCCAAGGCGACCATGACTCATATATCATTCGAATGTTCGGGATTATAAAACTCCGTAAGAGAGCGCTCAAAGTATCACAGATTCGGACCAAGTATTTAATAAATAGCCAAAGTATTTTCAATTACAGCGAAATGAGTTTGTATTCATAAATTTGGCACACATTTTGGTTTGCAACTTGAATTAAACAGGTTATTTCAGTCTTGATTATTTATAATTTATTATTTTTCCCAAGATAGGAATATGTTAAAATGCTAATGGTAAATTAGTTAATTTAAATACATTTTAAGGTACTTTAAATTTGAAAGTAACTAAATTTAATTTGAAAATTCCTGCACATTAACCCAGTTAAAAAGACCCTTTCCCCAGGTAAGTATGCAGATTCCTGTTGACTTGTTAAACACGATGAAACTTTCAAAGTGATCGATCGACTGGCAGTTGGGAGTTTCGAGTTTCGAGTGCTGGAATTGTATTTGACATAGCTCCGTTGGCCTACAGACGTCAAAGTTTCGATTGCATTGTTTTTGGGCCTTGGGAGCGTAACGTGGCCCATAAACTGTGGCCAAGAATTCCGTCTTGTATACCCGTTCACCTTGCGTAGAAGGGTGAAATGGGGCGAAATGGCTGGGGAAAGTCCAGGGGAAAAGGAGCTGGCAACTGGATGCCGAGGAGAGTAAAAGTTTCCCATGTTGCATTGTTTGGCGTAGCACAAAGTGAGCAGCCCTGAAAGTTTCCGCGTCCATTCATAGAACATTTCCCTGCAATAATTATTTTGTGGCCGCAAGTTGGCAGGCATAGCGCATGCATAGGGCAGCTGAATGGACTGTGGTCCGTTCCAGTACACAGAGAGAAACTTTTTTTGATTGTCTATCAGTTATACTATTTAATCAAAAATCAGGATAGTGTCACATGGCCTTTAACAAATTCTTTTAATTTTTTTTAAACAGAAATTTATGATTTAAGTGTATGAAAAATCCCCTTAAAACAAAAACTTAAGCAGTATTTTTTATAGAAATCTGGGAAGAATCTTACTTTCAGAGTAGCATTTTTAAAGTTAACAGTTGTGGAATTATTTATATATATTAAATTCTGGAAAGAACCTAATTTCCAGTGCAGCATTTTTAAAGTGCGCAGTTGTGAAATTCTTTGTATATATTAAATAATCTTTTAAATATAATTGATTTATTTTAATGTGGTTTTTAATAAATTTCCATATATTAAATTCTTAAAAAAATGTTAACTGAGTGAACTCACTTGTATTTATTAAACCTCATAGGATTCATTTATTTTTATAACACTCCCTGTTGCTTTGGAACATTCCTGTCTTCGATTTTTTCAGTGTATCCCGAAGTTCGGACCGTGGCCGACTCGTTTATGTGCTTTTAATTAAAATAACCAACACAACACGGAGGAGGCACAAAGGATTGGCATCGAGGAGGCCAAGATGGAGATGGGAAAAGGAGCAGTGGGCATCTTTGTCTTACTCTAATGAACTTTTTGGCAAATTTAGAGGACCACAATGGAAGGGGGAGGCGGAGGAGGCTGTGGCAAGGACACGTTGAAGGACCATTTCGAACAGGACTTGTGGCAAACGTCTTCATTGCCACATTGCCACATTTCGAGAATTTCATTAATTTTTCGTATTCTTTGCGGCAATTGTTCATTTGCGGTGTTGGTCAGCCAAGTGCTCCGAATCCCTGGGCCTCGCAAATATTGCAAGTTAATGTGCTGCATTCGCCTGGCATTTTATATGCGGTCGGCGTCTCCATTTCAAACACAATGGGATCATTTATTCCGCTCCAAGGGACCTCGGGTCCAGCCCCATTTTCTCAGACCCATTCCAATGGCTTGAGTGAGACGAAATTAATTTGCATAAATACATTTCATAAATAAATTGCACAACATTGTGGCAATATCGTTCGGCCAGTTTCAAGTAATCTGTAATTTTGGCAATGACAAACAAATTACGACTCTAATATCAAATTGCCAAATGTGCAACTGATTTATGCATTAATTTGAATATTATTTGTCACCGATTGGGATCTAAAATGGAAACACAAATTCAATAAACGAATTCTCTGGCCGCCTTATTAAAGAATTCGCATTTACATTCAAATCCACACTCGTCTGCTAATTGTAATTAATATTATTGTGGAACGGCCTAAGTTCACTTGGGTCCAAAGAAATGGTTTTGGCATTTGTCAATCGGTGAACAGTGGGATGTTTTCCTATCTTTTATGATATATATATTTTTGAATATTTATTATAAAACATTTTGGTTAAGTTTCCATGGTTTTATAATCTTAAAATAAATGTTTAATGAGGAAATTGCTTTCAAGCCAATTTTGTATTTTTGATTATTATTTTTCGAAAATCTACCACTGTACCAATTGGCACGTAGTTTTAAGGGAAATTTCAGCCTTCAGTTTTACTTCATCAAAGGATTTATGATTTAGCTGCCGAGTTTTGAGGGGTCAGCAGGGCATATTAAAATTAATATTAAGTTTTATCTCTTAGCACGTGAAGTCCAGCTAAATTCAAGGAAAATATATTTCTGTCCAGCCTTCAGAAGCTTATTAAGTTTCAACTTTACAGTAATGTCCACGTGAGATCTAAATGGCTTCACAAATTTATTTTATTTTATTTATATTATTGATTTTTGACGTGACACGTTTCAATTCATGCCCGCATCACTATGGGAAAATAAAGTTCATTACAAGGTGAATTTTGTGTATTTGAAAACTTAATATGGTTGACCAATTAGTGGAAATGCAAATTCTAATTATTTTAACTTTCAAGCTGGAAAATGTAAAATAATTGGAAATAAATATCTTAGAACCAAATTTTAATTGGCAGCAGGGCCAGGAAAGTTTAACGAAAATTTTATTTGCATATTTACATTTAAGAGATTTAAAAAAGGAACCATTTATAAGTTTTTAAAGCCTTTATATTTGCTATTCAGTTTCTATTTGCATTTAAAAATAGAAGCTGCTTTATTTGGGTATTCACCAAAAACGCCAATGATTCTGTTTCCTTTTTTTTCCAAAAAAGTGTTCGTATGTCTGACTGGATATATTTTTGGTATTTTCAAAAACCCATTTGTTATGGCTGCCTATTTGCGGCAGTTGGCCCGTCTAAATCATATCGCGTCATAAACAACTTTTACCGCATCGTATCAAATTTGAGCCGCAAATGATATGGCACTGCTCTTAAACCCCCTCCCTCTAAATCTCGGTGACCTGTGACCTGTGTTGCATATCCTTAACCCCCGGCTGGGCCATAAAACATGCGACATGTTTGGCTGCTGTAAACAGTTACAATTACTGGGAGGGAAACAGTCAGTTAGTCGAGTGGACGATTAATTGCCGGTTCTGTGGGGCCCAAGCGAATGGTATTGCAGACTGAAACCCCTCCAAAAGACCCCTCGAAAAACCCCACACAGATACTCCACCACACACATACTGGTGCCCTAAAAATGCTGTTAAGTTTTCAATTTGCATAAATGGGAAAAGCCGGAAAAGCAGCTGGCATTTTGTTTGCTCCTGGCACACGGTGAAATTTATTACTCCATCCCCCCAGAAATAGTTGGAATCTCTGGGCAGAAATGCGACTAAGCCTGTTTTATGACGCACACACGGCACTCCCTTAATTTCAGCCATAATTACCTGGCCTAATGATGGATTAGCCGAAATGGGGAAATGTATCTCTTTCGAGGCCCATCACGTATTTGCATTGTTATCGTTTTTATTATTGCCACTTTTACGTGTCCAACGAGAGTCTGAGCCCCCGAAATCCCTAACCCCAATTGTCTGGTTTTGGTCCTGTTTCTGTTTTTCTGTTTTTCTGTCTGTGTCTGCGGCACTTAAATCTGCCCCTCTGCGTTTTTTTTTTTGCTCTTTGTTGATGGCGCCATTTTACATGCTTTATAATCCAAGTTCCAAAGTTCCAAAGTCAATTTTTGCATAATTCCTGGCCCGGTTGACTGGGGGGCAGCAACATGTGAATGACAAATCCCCAACAAACCCACACAAAAAAAAAAGGAAGGGAAAAGGAAATTCTCTTTTGGCTGGCTCACTTTTTTGGGCTTGTCACTTGATTGTCAACAAATTTGACAGGTTGCCTTCACAAAAAAAAAATTGCAAAATCATGGGGCACACAGATACAAGCCGAATATCGCTATGCCTTTAGAATCCTGATAAGGATCTGAAAATAAATATTTTATTTCTAAGATACAAACGATTATTGCGTTTAGCCAGATAAGAAGATTAAACCTTGATTCTTTGAGCTATTTCAGTAAAGTGCCATGGGAATAAAGAGCCTAAAGTCAAATTAAAATCATAAATCACGTGCAAATTGGACTTCCTTTGACCTGTTTTCCTTCAAACGCCGCAAGCCAGTGGCTCAAATGCTAATACCCCGAGCAAAGGGTGGAAAAATAAATTTGATCCAGAGGTTAAACGCATCGAGGGAGGGGAAATCGATGGAATGAACTTGCGGCGTTTTGGGATTACCAATCGATGAAACTCAGACGACGCCACGGGGATGCCAAAGGTTTCTGCATTTTTAAGCCAGACATTTAAGCGGCTAAGCAAAAGTTTTAAGAAACTGCCGGATTACACGGGTTTTCGGTGGAGTACTGCCAGGAATCCACAGGTTTTAAGTAATTTATTTTGTATTAATAGGATTTTTAAAGATTTTAGCCTCATTTGGTTTTAGTTATTTATTTTTCTGTTTTTTAAGGCTCGGATTGAGTAAAATGAAATTTACACCATGTTTAAATTAAAATATTGGTCAATTTATGCACAAATATGTATAATTTATTATGCAACGAAATCTTTTCACACAATCAATTGATTTGAACGTGTTTAGCAGAGTTGAAATGGGCGTTAATTATAGTTGCTAATCAGATTTATTTGGGAAAATATAAATACACTTAAAAACAAATGGCTTATTATGTTTTTGAAAAGAGTATATATATGTCTATACTTTTTGGCTTACCATTTTCGGTTATGAGTTATAACTTATAACGTACTTTTATAATTTTCTTTGACATAACAATGGTTGAAACAGCTCGAGCATTTTTTTGAAATTTTCACACTTCTAAGTAGCCCAGGGGATAGAACATCTATCTCCCAGTCAAAAGTTCTGGGTTCAAGTCCCATAGAAAATATCGCGCTTCCTTTTGTTTTTTTTTTTTATTATCCCATCTAAAAGATTAGATCCCCTCTCAGTGGACTCGCAAAAAAAAACGACTGGCAAAAGATGAACCACAAAATAGTTGATATCCTTGAAAAAACAGAAACATTTGTATATTCCCGTGACAATAGCTAAAGAAATCCAGATTAAAATAAAATAAGAATAGCGTTTTGGTTACCAAAATATTTTTTTTATTTTTTTTTTTTTATTAGGTTTCACTTTTTACTTAACACTAATTTTATTACAGTTATTTAATATTCCAAGCATTGTGTTTACCTATCCCACAACAAGTGTATGTATTATATGTATGTGTTCTCTGGTAGTTGCTAGCGATTGAAAGGTGTCCGAGTGCCATGCTTCTTACAACTTACCGGGATTCGAACCCGGACCGGTGGTACGATGTTCTAACTGAGTCGGCTGCCTTACCCACTCAGCTACCACCGGCGGCGAGATGACAGCGTCTAGGGGTTACCTTAAACCTCACCTACTGGGTTTTTCAAGGAACCTGTTACAATTTCCAAGTGGTTTTTCCCAGCAGGCTTGTCGATTGTGGGTTATCGATATGCGTTCAGTGTTGATCAAGTCGACAAAAAGTGTTGGAGAATTTTTATAATAGATTAATCGATTGCTTCTATTATTGGTTTACTCTTATAACTTAAGTAAACCCATCCACTTAAGTTTCTTACTCATTGTTGCTATCGAAATTCAATAAAGAAGATAGCTAAAAAACATGATATTAACAAGA
This sequence comes from Drosophila suzukii, assembly GCF_043229965.1. Classification (NCBI taxonomy): domain Eukaryota; kingdom Metazoa; phylum Arthropoda; class Insecta; order Diptera; family Drosophilidae; genus Drosophila; species Drosophila suzukii. Next base: position 11,877,848 of record NC_092084.1, on the reverse strand, counting down.
CTCCATAATAAAAGGCACAAACCGTTCGAGCAAACTTTCACAATTAATCCCCCAGTTCGCGAATTTTTTAGTGCCATCGGTTCCGTTTTCTTTGGCAACTTAAACCCTTCGATTTCCTTCCCCCATCGTCATCCAGACAACTTGGCCAAAGAGGCGAACTTAAAAAGTTACTTTGGCTTAGGGCGGCTTAAAAGGGGGCCATGTGTGGGGATGAGGCGGTGACTCCTTCCGCTCGACTGACTCACTTTAATATTTTAATAAGTTATTTATTAGAAAGTTTTCCCCGACTGCCGGTTGTCGGTTGCCAGCTGAGTGTAGGCTTGTTTTTCCAGCGCATTTGAGGCCAAAGTTTTCATCTGCCAGTTGTCAACACTTGGGGCTTATCGCCAGCTGGCCCATCGCCCCCGCTTTTCCAGCTTTTCCAGCTTTTCCCCATTTACCCCCACCCATTCCACCGCCTCATTACAGCCCTTTTGTATTTCATGGAATTTTTTCCCCTTTTGTTCTACTATTTTACCATGGATTTTTGCCATATTTTCCTTGTTGATTTTGCCTGTGTCACAAGTTATTGACTGCGGGGCTAAGCTGATTTTCAAATGATTTGCCCGGGCGTGGCATAAAATTACAGCCAGTGAGGAGGGCCAAAATAAAAAAAACTATGTAAAAAAGCCAGGGCGAAATGCAAAAATAAAATGTAAATGCAACTTGAAAAGCTTCGCTAATAAATTTAAATTAATCCGCGAGCACAAAAACTACAAAGTATCTAGCAGTGGGGCGTTGTCTGCTCAAGTGCTGCTTAATTTCAATTAAAGCTGAGCAATTTTCACAGTTTGTTAATCTTAACTAGAAGTCCGGGCTTATAATTAATTTTCCTTTTGCCAGCAGAGAGTGTGGACAGTCGTTTTCCAACGTGGATGGGGGACTTTTATCGGTGGAGGGGCCATTCCCATTCCCATTTTACCATTACCATTTACCATTTACCATCTTTCATTTGGCTTAAGGTACCCGGGACTACTTGAAACTCTGGGCACTTTATAACGAATGTTTTTCCAGCCAGCCGTTGTTTTTGTTGTTCTTCCACCGTCTTGAGTTATTAGAGTGCATAAAACGCACTTTTCCACGCTGGAAATTTATTGGGGGGCATTAGAAAATTTACCACGACATGCGAAGGATCCCGAATCCTGAGATGATCCCCAAGCAAAACACTTAAGACAATGGCCCACATATCATGGAGTTGGTTGGGAGGGAATGAGTGGTCATTTGGGTAATACTTATAATTAAGTGGAAGTGCTGCATGGAGAGCCACACTGACGAGCAACTGTGCTAAATTTGGATAAATTATCGGAATTTATAACGAAGCCAGGAGCTTACAATTTTGTGGTGAGTCCAGAGCTTAGGTCAATCGCCCGTAAAATCCTATCAGCTTATAAAATAACAAAGATATTGTTGCATCGTAATAGGAAACTTATGGCATTGTTGCCTAAACTGAATTGGGATTTTCTCTTTGAGACATTACCTTGACTTTGGCACTTTGAAATTATATTAAACTAAGAAATAAACATTTACAATTTGAAATAATGAGGCAACGATTCATAATCTTAGGAACTGACTTGTCATTTCTATTGTTAGGATCTTCAAATCAACCTTTATTATATTTTTTTAGACCTAAGATAATTTGAGCCCATTCGAAGCTTATTGTCAACTGTAAGCGAAATGATCTGCAAAAAACGCACTCCTACCTGGGGCTGTTTTTTTAAGTTTTCACCTTTGGCAAAGTGTTGACCATGCCCTCAAACTCGTAACGCCCCTCGATTGACCAGGTTTGACACCAAATGTCTGTGTGTCCGACGTCTGGCCCAAATCCTCTTAAATGCCAAGGCATTTGCCGTTCGTCCTGGCTTAGTCCTGGCTCTTTAGCAGTCAATAATAAACTAGGATACGCCGGTGTGACTCCGACTCGGTGAGGACCTCGATAAGTCAGTGTGGGTGAAGGTGTGTTTTAATGCATCATTTAAGCTGTAATCTGTCTCGAAGCTAAGCTCTGCTATCAACGCCATGGGCAGGGAAATGGATACGGCCAGCGGATGTGGTCACCTGGTCATCTGACAGTTCTGCACAAGAAAAAAAATTAATTTAAAGAAATTAAATATTATTTAGTGCCAAAAAAATAGTTAAGGGGCTTGAAATCACTTATAAAGAAGTCTAAAAGCTTGAAGCGAATGAGAGACTCTCGTATAAAAATGCATTGCATACTTTTAGACACTGTTATAAACATTTTTATTGATTTGTGATTAATTTTTTTAGAATTAAATATTATGTACTGCCACGAACATTTTTAGGGTCTTGAAATAACTTGTAAAAGTGTCTAAAAGTAGGCAGCACATAAGAGTATATTGCAGCCATCAGAATCACGTATGCAAAATTGTAAAGCCTACTTTCAGGCACTTTAGGAAGTGATTTTCAAACTCTAGCTCTTAAATCAAGTTTCTTTGAGTGATTGGTGATTTTTATTCCGTGTGCAAAAGCCTCAAGTGTTGACAACACTTTAAGCTTGATAATTGCTACTCACTGGCCAATAAACCAAGCCAAGGCAGCCTCATATTTTGGCCTTAAAAGCGTTTCACAAACTGCAGCCGCTCTAATTGGATGCATAAAATAATCAATGGGCTCTGATGATGTAAGAAGTGCTACCAAACAGGCAGCAATTATGCCCGATTGCCGTTGGTATTAGTGTGTAATTAAAGTGTGGCAAACTTATACAATTATAGCTCATACGAAAAATACAAAAAATTCTATAGAAAGATACCAGGGAATTTCTAATTTAAACAGCAATCACAGCTCATGGCACTTGTGGGCGATTAAAGCTGGCCAATTATTATTTAACCAATTATGGCCAGGACAAAAGCAGTACGATTTTCGATTCATCTTGGCTTTAAGAGGGGCCGTGCTAATTGCCGCTTTTGCCGCAAATGCGATCTCTGCAAATAAATGCCCGAAAGTGTGCTGCACATATTACCCCGAAAAGCCAAACAAACTGGCTGGCTGGCTGGCTGGCTGGCTATAGAAAATTATTTGTTTGCGGCAAATCACGTTTCAGTTGGCTAAAAGTTAGCAAACCGACAACAGCCGCCTCTCATCTCATCCGCCTGAAAGCGACATTATTTGCGTACGTGAGCGGCCCTTAAACGGACCAAAAAAGGAAAAAAAATCTGCAAAAAGGGGGCTGTGATGCGGCGGAGGGGGCGTGGCAGCGGCCATTAACGGGCAGCGCGTGCGCCATTGTGCTCCACCGTCATCAGCATCGGCATCATCTCCATCTCCATCGCCATCTCCATCCAAATCCCATCCAAAGCCCCATCCTCATCCGCAGCCACGGAATTAGCCTCCTCCTCCGACGACAGTGGATTACTTCCACTCGCTTTGATGGCAAAAATCAATTGCATTGCCCCACTTTAGAATAGCTACATAATTTGATCTTTATGCAAAACCGAAAATCTCACTAATCCCGAAAAATTAATACATACCATAAAGCCAAGAGATTTTTTGGTGCTTCCGCGCACAGTGGGTCAAGTTATTCAGGTTAATAAATTATTTTAAGGCTGTTGCTCAGTTTAGTTTTAGTATATCTTTCCTTTTTGAAAACATTTGTGATCAGAGCCATTTACTTAAGGATAACCACCTAAAAATAAGCATTTGCATTACATCACTTTTTTGCGAAAAACGGCAAAAATGAAAAAATTTTAGGTTAGAATGCCAATAGATTGGAAACTAAGCAACGAGCTAAACGAGGTATGGCATTCCCCATTCTGACAAATACTTTTGTTTTGGCAGCCAAAAAACTGAATTTTTATGTCGAAAAAAAGGGTTCAAATTTTGGTCAAAAATACAAAGTTCAGATTTTTGACAAAAATGCGGAATTTTTTTCGCTTTTTCCATCGTAGCTCAGCCAAATTAAGGCGTACAGCTAAAAGACCGACTGTTTTGAGCAGCTTGCTTAAAATGCTAACGATCCTCATCATTTTTAGGAAAATTTATTTTTAGACCAATTTTCTCATTTTTTGGGGTTGCACCACTTTTTTTCGAAAAATGGCAAAAAATGAAAAATTTTCAGGTTAGAATGCCAATCGATTGGAAATTAAGCAACGAGGAAAGCGAGGTATGACATTCTTCATTCTGACTTATACTTTTGTTTTGGCAGCCAAAAAACTGAATTTTTATGTCAAAAAAAAGGGCTACAATTTTTGTCAAAAATACAAAATGCAGATTTTCGTCAAAAATGCGAAATTTTTTTTCGGTTTTTCCATCGTGGTTTATTTTATTTTTAAAGTTGGTTGCACCCTCCATTAAAGTTATGTATTTTATTTTCTAACTCTCAGGCACTTATATTTATCGTGAATATTAAATTGACTTTTCAAAAGTCACACCACTGTGCGGCTGGATAAAAAAGGTTCATGGAAGAAATGGGTAGGTACACAAGCCGTCGCAAATTACCCGATTGGAATCAATTGCTTTTTGGTTGAATATTAAGTCAATTTTTCAATTAATTTTGCTTCCTGGTTTGTCACGGATAATGCTCACCGCTTCCTTGAAAAACAACAAGGCAAATCTTTTTTATATTTACACTTTCCCCCTTATTGTTTCTTTTTTTTTATAAAACATTTAAGGGAGTGAACACTTTCCCACCGTTTCCATTTATTTTTGTAACTTGTTCAGTTATTAAGTTCGAAAGTTTGAGGTGGTATTCTTAAGTGGATTTGTTTGCGACTCATTATCGTTGTATTTCCCTTTGGCAAGTAGAGCACTAAATTGAAGGGGGTTTCTTTTACTCTATATATTGTAGAGCTTTTAGGGATAGAATATCCCTTTCTGAGGCCCACTGTATAAGTCAAATGCCTGCAGCTTCTGCGGTGCGTGCAGACAACTAATGCACGCCTCAATTTTGTTTGATTAGCGGCTAAATGAATGAACGAATGAGCACGAATCCCCCTCCTGAATACACCCACTCGCATCCCATTTGCAATCCAACTGCCCGAATGACTGACTGGATGACTGAATGACTGAATGACTGACTGAATGGCTGACCGAATGGCTGACTGACTCTGACTGCTCAAATCGGAGGACCAAGGCAGTAAATTCAAATTTGAAAAACGAGGCAACTTTTCGCCAGGCGGGATAAATGGAGTATTGGCGGATTGCAGCAGTGTGGGATTGGGTATGCTGAACTGGGAATCCGAAGGACTTAGCCCGGCCAGAACCATTCCAGCTAGCCGCACACACGACCGGCATACTAAAGAGCTGCTCGCCATCTGGAGGTCAGTCAATCAGTCAGTCAGTTAGTCCGCAATCCACAAACAGCTGAAGTTTCATTCTTCGGCACTTCGGAGAAAGAAGGCGAGCTTTTGACTATTGATAAGAATGGGAAACGTGCAAATTGAAATGGGGTTCGGGATGTGAGTGTGTGCACAGTACGACTCAATTTAATAGCACATTCCCAACCCTTTGTGTACCTTTAAGGTTTTCACTTTTCAGCTTAACGTTTCAAAGGATAAATTTGAGTAATTAAGTGGATTCCAAAGTGTGTCAATTGTTTTCAGAATTAATAGATGGTAAAGACATAATGGGATGGTGATTATACAACATTTTAAAGTAATCATTAACTAAATGTTTAAGTGTGTGACTATGGCATGACTAAGAAATTCAATTCAATACGAAATTCGGACTTAGTTAAAGATTTAAAAAAGGAATGTTCCATTATTTTAAAGATTTTTTTGGTGCTCTGAAAAATAATATAAAATTATTAGATGGTAGGGATTGCACAACATCTTAAATTAACCCCCTACTAAATGCTTAAGTATGTGAATATGGTTGGATTTAAAAATCTAAAACTAAAAACCGAAATTCGGATATGGTAATACATATAAAATAGAAACCATCCCTATTTTTGTAGAATTTTTTGTTCTATTAAAAAGTAACATTAATCGTGCATAGATATTTTTAATAAATCATCTCTAGTGCTAGATTTTGCACCTCATCTGTATGTTTGCGGCAGGAGAGCACTATAAAAATCCTGTGGCTCAAGGGGTAGACAAAGCCAACGGGTTTGCACATCTAACTATTCGGAATTTACTTAGGGAAATTACTTTGACTTTGTTGCCATGCCCGCCGGTCATTGTTGTTTCTATTGCTATTCTGTTGCCATTCAGTATATATAGTACATACAACCCGATATATGCAATATAAATGTGCCCGAATGCAAATAGGCATTGTTTGACGAACACATCGAGTCGATGGCCTGGCAGCACAACACTTGATGTTTGAGTGAAAATCAATTTCAAATTTACCGCCCCATGTAAGGCGTTGGCTTCTCAAAACGCCCACGGGCCATTCGAAATGGAGTTACACATAATCAGCGATTTTCAGTTGCCACATTTCACTCACAGCAATGGATATATTTAGTTTCCACATGGCATTTATGAATTTTGTAATATTTAGTTGCCTTGGGTTCGGCACAGGAACTCATTTAAGATGAGATGCAAAGTTTGAAGGGTAGTTTAGAGAACTTTATTCTATGTTTTATCATATATTTATTATCATATATTTATAGGTAGTCATATTTTTATTTTTTTGGCATGGTTCTGTTTTTATTTTACCAATTGGGATATTCTTGATGAAAAATATATTTTATAGGATTTTGCCCATCATGTCATATCATTTTATATATAGGTAGTCATATTGTTAATGCCTTTTGGAATAGTTCTGTTGTTATTGAATTATAAGGACTTTCTTTGTGAAAAATACTAAATACTGTGATAATATATAATCAAATTTTATGAGTTTTTGAAGCAGAACGCCTTTCTCCCAGTTGAAAATAACAATTAAATCGATTTTCCCCCAACTCCGGAAATTCCTTTGATGTGGCCATTATAATAACGCCTTTTTGAGGGTGGAAAATGGGTGTTTTACTAATTAATAAAACTGCCACTTGTTGCGCAGAAACAATTCGAAAAGCAAGCAAAATCCGGCGAATGATCATCGCCAACTGGCCAGAAAGAACTCTAAAAATTTTATGAGCCCGAAAGTATTGCCATAAAATACGACGCCTCGTTTTCGACACCCCACTTTCGTCGAAACAAATGCTGTTAATTTTTATTTGAGCCTTTTGTTTAGTCTATTAAAATGACATTCTGCGGTTCTGGATGTTGTTGCCTCGGCTGTCAGCCAGCTGTCAGAGCCACACAAATGAAGTCATTAAACGGCAGAGACAGCGCGGCCCACATGGCGTATGTGCGATTTTTGATGTTTGCTTAAACTCTTTATTTTCAATTAAAAATTCTCTGGCGGCATAAACATGGCTCATCAAGGCGTTGCCTGGTTGGGTTATGATGGCTGGTGCCACGCCCACTTTGGCAGCCATATAAAAGGCGGGGGCGTGGGGGTTCTGGGGGCGTGGCCCTGATGCGTGTGTGTTTGCTTTTTAATGAAATCGCGTCTAGACGTCGACGAAAACGACGGCATTGACATCGCTTAATGGCCGAAAAACAAACAGCGAAAAATAAGATTTATGCATTAATAATTCAAAGTTTACCAAGCTGAATTTGTTCCAGCTTGATTAGGATTTAGTGGACTTTAGAAATATTTTAAAAATATTTAGCCAGCAGAAAAAAATTAACTTTGTGGATATAATTGTAGGACAAAAGGTTTATAACTAAGATCTACAGAGTTTTTTGTAGATACAATGGCATTAATAATTTTTAAAAATATTTAGCCAGCACCAAAAAATGAATTTTGGAGATATAACTGTAGGACAAAAGGAGAATTACATAGATTTGCACAGATTTTAGTAGATACATTTGCATTAGTATTTTTTCCCTGTTTTCCCCTAGAAAAGGATTGCTATCTGGAGGTCCTTGTTGCCTGGCAATTAGCTTTAATGCTGTTGACTGCCTAAGACGAAGTGGGAAATGCCTTGGCAGTTTCCACAGTTTTCCCAGCCCAACCCATTCCATCCCTTTCCATTTCCCCCGAAAAACCCCGATAGTTTCTTGTTGCCCAATGAATATGAAACTATGAAAGTTTTGCGCCAGCGAAACGCGAGCCTTGTGAAAGCGAAAAGGAAGCCGAGGCGAAAAGTTTTCAGGCAATTTACAAATATTTTATGCAACTATTTATTTTACTCATTATTTGCGCATTTAGCGTGGGCGGCAATGCCGAAGGGGGCGTGGCAGGCCATTAAAGGACGCTTAAGTAAGTTGTGCAGTGTCCAAAAAAAAAAAGAAAATAAAAAATAAAACAGAAAACAGGATGAACTGGCCAACTGAGGCATCAAATTCAAAGCATTTAAGAATGCAAAATGAGGGGATTTGGCCGAAACATAAGCACCCGGGGGAAAATAAGGGGGGTGGGGAAAATGCAAATGTGAAAAGTCACCAAGGTGCCGGAAAAAGGATAATGCCGGAAGAAGGACTCCGGATGAGACGGCCAAAGTTTGGCTAAGTGTGGACAAACCTGATCTGCGATGCAAACGATTTGTAGATAAAGTTTGTCCCCTGTAATCCCCTAAATATATATACTCTATGTAGTCCGAATCCAGCTGAGAGTGGAAAATACAAGAAGCTCCAGTGGCAGCGGAAATCAGTTTGTAGACAAGAGAAAGTGCAGTAAGACCAGTTTAATCAACTTTTGACTAAGAACTTGCTTTATGTACTAGTAGAATTTAGAATAATAGAAACTTCTGATCAAATGTTAAATGCATACATTACTGATAAGTTATATTTTACTGTTAATTTTATTTAAATAGTCCTGCTTTTAAGAATAGGATAAAATTAATCGATATATCGATCGATTACCGATACCTACTGATTATTAATTTTAAAAAACTAACATATATTAGTTATTACACTTTTCTATTCATTTTTTTATAGTAAGCCTTATTAAGAATTGTTTAAAATATTGTATAATATTAAGTAAATACTTAAATTAATATAAATCAATATTTCGATTAATTTCCGATAGCTACTAACAATTTATTTTCAATAAATAAGAATATTATACGTATGACATTTTAATTTTTAATTTATTATAATAAATTTGTTTTTGAGCTGTGTCAAAATTAATCAGTATTTCGATTAATATAAAACAATATTTCGATTAATTACCGATAAGTACAGACCATTTTTTTAAAAATATATTTAAACTAGTTATACAATGCTGAAAGTACAATTATTTTAATATTACTTTCATGGAATATTAGATAAATAATGGCTTAAGTTCTTCTTAATGCTTAGAGCTATACATTATTTGTTTTGTTGTGAAGGTCTTCACTACATATTTTTGTAAATTGTAACGAAAACCTCTCAGCATGTTTTGCATACTATATGGACCTTAGTTGATTAACTGGCAATAAAGCTCCCTAGTTTTCCCGAGAGAAAAAAGAGGGAAACCCCGATGGAAAACCGTACTCGATTGCGGGCTTAACAAAGCCACGAGCACAAATTGGAAAGCTTAGCTGAGTAAGCCAACCTCCGGCGGTTTTTCCACCATCCTGACCCTGAAAACATCCTTGTGGCCTGGCAGCTCTTCTCTCAACACGTACGCACGGTGATATTTACAACTTTCAGCTCGATTTTTATTGTGCTTTGCTCTTAACCCGCCTCTAGAAGTGGGCGGGGGTTCCAAACAGCCCGGTGAGCTCGCACTTTTAATTAAATTGTTGTGCATTAAACGTGTCTTTGGCACTTGAAAAAATGGGGGACAGACACTTAAGAGAAGCACATTAATATTTCAAGGAAAACCCCCCCCCCCACTCAAGAAACAAGAAAAAGGAAACCCACTCAAAAGCTTAAGCTGCTAAACAAGTCTCATCCTTGGGTTCCTTTGCTGACCCCAGGACACCCATGTCCGAAACTATTTCTATCCCGAATCCCAAATGTTTTGCTTATTTTAATGCCACCCCGACTGCCTTCTAGCAGAAAATGGGCCAAATGCCTTTGTTTTCTTTTATGGTGCGGATTTTCTTGACTATTGAATTGAAAAGTTTATTTACTTTACTTTGTCTGCCCAACTCCCATTCACTCTATTTGCCCGTTTCGGAATCCCCAGGCTTGGTGGCCTTCGGAAGGGCACCTTTCTAACTTTCTACCTTTCTACCTTTCTTACCTTGACCATGACAGTCAATGTCCGATTGTGGGCATATATTTTACCCATCCACCTCCCTCCTTTTTGGGGGATGCTTCTCGGCTCACGACATTGTAAAATTTTTTGGCATAAAGTTAATAGCATTTTTGATTACTATCTAAATAGGTTTTTGTCCCATTGACCACAAAAATGTTTTGCCATGCGCTGGTTCTTGTTGTCGTAGTTACGGATCCATGCATGTCCTGTGTCCAGAGTCCTTCGTCCTGTATCCCCCATGCCGAGTCCTGGGCCCATCCCGAGTCCATGGCCAGTGAGCCGAGCCAAATTGCGATTCTTCTTGTTTGCAAAAAATGTGGAGAGACAAACATACAACAACGGAAAAAAATGAAAAATCTGCAATAGGATTTAGAGGGGATGAACTGGATATACCCTAAGTTGGGGTTCTTTGGTTTTTACAATCTCAAGATATAAAATTGAAACCCTTTTTATCAGAACTTTGGGTAAAAGTATCTCAATAACAATATTAACATAATATATAAGTATATTTTAAATATATTTTTAAGATCTGAAAACAGGTTTCCAAAAAGATATTTATAAAATATAAAAAATATATAAATATAGCAATTCTGATTAGTAAAGAAAATGTAATTTAAGAAAAACAAAATATTCTGTTTTATTTAAAATATTCCAAATATTTTTTCAGAATTTTAAGATAAGTGTCTTAAGATATGTGTCTTAATAAAATTGGGAGACGTAATGATTAATTTTAAGATCTGAAAAGAAGTTATAAGGAAAAATGTAAATAATACAATGTAATAAGTAAATAAAATGTAATTAAGGAAAAACATTACATAATATATTAATGAGGCTGCATATAAAATATTCTACGGACCCTTTTCTCGCTTAGAGTATTTAAAGTCCAAAGGGCCCAAAATATGTACATATATGCAAAAAGGAAAAAGGAACGGGGAAGGTTGAAATCTGTGCCTAAGCCTAATTTTGACTCTGTTTGGGGACAAAGGTTGGATGAATGTTGGAAAGAAGGCCACTATTGTTGCTACTTCAACAATGCCAGGATTGCCCTTGTATCCTGGTATCCCCCCTCCCATCTTTTTCAACCATGGAGATTTTCCAAAATATTTTTCCACATTTTGTTACTTTTCCCTTTGCAGTTTGTTTGTTTCATTTTCCTTTTTTTTCGGGATACTCGTGTGTTTGCCTTGGGTATTTTTGAGTGAATGACTGAAGCGGATTGGCTGCAGCTGCAATTTGGTGGCCAGCCAGCGGGATGGGCCAACTCACTTATTTATGGCATCGCTGAAATTCTTATGTATTTTAAATTGCCGTCAATTGGCGCCGATGGAGTTTGCGAAATTGGCTTAAATCTTTGACAAACGATCGACGGGCCATGCAGCGAAATTTTAAGTATTTTGGGGAGACACTGTTTGCTTTACATTTTGCGGACTTTTAAAGGGTTGTTTTAAAGATGAGGTTTGAAAATAATATGATGAGGTAAGTATTATGTTGCTTATCAAAACAAAAGCGAATAAATTTGACCTTTAATAATATGTAAACGTTGTTATTAGTTTAAAAATCTATTTATTATATTGTTATTCAAGTAAAAGTAATTACCAGTAGATATATTTATATATCACTCCTGTGCAATTTATTTGACAGATTAAGTATTTTAATGTTTTTGGAGTACAAGTGATTTTTTCTATCTATCCAAAAATTCTTACTAGGTTGTTAATTAATAATTAAAACCAAAGAAGTAATAATTCCACTTCTAATATATTTTTTCCACACTTATAACTATAATAAAAATTATATTATACTACTTAAATATGTAAAAATAGGCCCATTGAGGAGTAACTTTTCACTTTAAATCCTATTTTCAGCCTCCTAAGAAACCCAAAAAATGTAAGGATCGTTATTGCCTCAACTCAGGACCCATTCCCATTTCTATTTCCCATTTCGATTCCCGTTCGCTCCTTTGGCTCCTGATTTTCCATGGCACTTAAGTGGAAATGATGAAGACCCTCGCCAAAGGTGTGTGTGTATGGGTGAGTGTATGTAAGTGTGTGTGAGTGAGTGTCTGTCAGTGTGTGGGTGAGGCGCACGTTTGTGAAAAAGGCATAAATCTTATGTGTTTAAGTCGGTTTAACATACGAGATCCTAAAGTGTTGATAGCGCCAGACTATAAACTATACGAGTATGTCTATGTCTGTGTAATGTGTGTGTGTGTGTAAGTGCGTTTGTGTGAGTGCGAGCCTGTCTCAAACTTTTCCACTTTTCCAGCTTCAGTGTCCATGTGTGTGTGCATTTATAACAGACATTTCATTGCCTCACTAACGAAAGGGAAATATTCAATGAAGCATGCAGCAAATAAAGGTGAAAACCTTTTTCTCCTTTCGCAAGGCAGCCGAATAGAAGGTGCTATGTGTGTGGGTAGGTGTGGAAAACGAAACGTCACTGCGAGGTGGGATTGAGGAGTTTATTGGCACTCAATCAGCTTCAAATTGGCTCAGTTTGCTTCTATACTTCAATAGGATTTTCATTATAATTATTATTTAGCAGGTAATAGTTCTTAAAATATTATATAATTATTTATTAAAAATTATCTAGAAATATGTTTAAAGTAAAGACCTTCGATCGATACCTAATATTCAATACCCCTTGCTACGTTACATTATCTTCTAGTGTATCTTATACCTATACATTATTTTGGGTTTCGGTCTATTATAAAATATAGAAGTCATTGTAGAGTAAGTATAAGAAAATGAATTATAATCAAATTAAATACATCCATTAAGATTTCATTCACTTAAAAATCTAACAGATAACTATCTAGATAAACAAGGTAAGTTTTAGTAAGCTTTTTATCTCCAATTAATAAATAGGAATATAAAAGTCTATGAAATAGTTATAGATTTCCCGGATTTTTAAGGCCTTAGTTATTTTTAATTTATTTTTTATAAAATAACCTAGTTTCCCATAAATTTCTCGATCAACCCCCCTTCCAAGGCATAGAATTTGCAACTATTTGGCACATGGGCTCTGCTCTCCTGTTTGCCCAGTCGGCCTCCACAATGCGTATTGGGCCATATTATTCACACCCATAATGAATAAAGGAAGTCGGTGTCGGGGGCTGCGGCTGGGGGGCGTGGCAGGTCAGGGATTCCGGCGAGGATGACACAATGAAAGCTGTCCCGACTTCCTCCTTTGCTGGCACTCGTACTCCCGTTCGCCAGATGGCAGATATAGGCTTATTGTACAGGGGGCCAAAGCTAAAATGCAGCCACACATACGAGACTGTAGTCTGTAGTCCTGCGTCCTTCGTCCTTGTGGAACCCCCCCCTTGTTTTCGACCCCTCCTCAGTCCACTTAACTCCGTCCAGTCCCAGCGGCTCACTCACACAGAATGCGCTCAAGCGTTATTTAAGACACTTTGAAATCCTCTTATATCGAAGCTTATCAGTTGCTGGGAATAAAAATGCGAGACAGGAGGCGGCGAGGGTCCAGGACTCGAAGGACTCGCAGGACTCGCTCAAAGGATCGCCTCGTTTCGGTTCCGTTCGGTTCGGTTGAGATGCGATGCGACGAAGGTAAAGACAAAGGCCGAATCAACGGGGAGCAAACAATGAAATAAATAAAAAACCGGAAACGGGCGAAACGGAAGTGTTAATCTGAGTGTGCTGCTGTGTGGGTGATTGCCGCCTCTGTGTGTGTGTATGTGTGTGGATGACCCTTGGCATGCTCCTCTCACACAAGCTAGCATCCCAGGCTTCAGTGGAGAGTTGAAGCTGCAAGGACTTGAGACTTGGGTGACAAAGGACCCACACACTCGCACTAAAGCAATTCGACTGTGAGCCACCCAAAGGTCAATAGCTCCCCAGCAACACCAACTACTTTGATGCACTCTAAGAAAAAATGGGCAAGAATGAATAAATAAAGAAGGTGGTTAATTACTAAAAAAAACTCCTTATTAATTTTGAATTTTTGGCATATTCGCAAATGTCGTATTTTTGATAAAAATTTGAATTTCGTATTTTTGAAAAAAATTTGAACCCTTTTTTTCGACATAAAAATTCAGTTTTTTGGCTGCCAAAACAAAAGTATAAGTCAGAACGAGGAATGTCATACCTCGCTGAGCTCGTTGCTTAATTTTCAATCGATCGGCATTCCAACCTGAAAATTTTTCATTTTTTGCCATTTTTCGAAAAAAAGTAATGCAACCCCTACAAAAAATGAGAAAATTCGTCAAAAAATACATTTTCCAAAAAATGATGAGGATGGTTAGCATTTTAAGCAAGCTGTTCAAAACAGTCGGTCTTTTAGCTGTACGCCTTAATTTGGCTGAGCTACTATGTAAAAACCGAAAAAAAATGTCGCATTTTTGACAAAAATCTGAATTTTGTATTTTTGACAAAAATTGGAACCCTTTTTTTCGACATAAAAATTCAGTTTTTTGGCTGCCAAAACAAAAGTATAATTCAGAATGAGAAATGCCATACCTCGATAAGCTCGTTGCTTAATTTCCAATCGATTGGCATTCTATCCTGAAAACTTTTTATTTTTTGCCATTTTTTGAAAAATTACAAAAAAATTAAGAAATTGGTCAAAAAATAAATTTTCTTCAAAATGATGAGGATTGTTAGCAAATTAAGCAAGCTGCTCAAAACAGTCGCTCTTTTTTTTTTAGCCATAAAAATTCCGTTTCTTGGCTGTCAAAACAAAAAAAAAGGAAAAAAATTGTGTTTTAATAAATGTATATTATTTAACAGTAGCCTATATTACTATACAATATTTCTCGCAGTGTACCGCTGAGTTTGGCTAGGCCAAGCAAATAAATTTCAACTCCTGCCAAAGCTGACCCCTCACCCTTCGCTCCTGGCACAATATTTATACGGCCCCCTGTGCCGTCCACTCATCCCCTTTGGCAGACCCCCTCCCAGACGCCACTGCCCGTTTTTTGCATTGCATTGCCAATAAAAAGCTGACCATGTGAAAAGAAAGCAAAGAAGAAATGTTTCGCTGCGCTTTCACTGAGGTTTAAGTGTGGGTGGCTGTGGATTGGTGGTGTGTTTGGGGAAGAGTCCGCTATAAATCCAAATTACTTGTGGCCTGCCAAGCGCTAGCTTTGATTTAATAACATTAAAGACTCCTCCACTCCAATTTCAATTCCTTAACTTGCTGCCCAAGACCCTTCCCACAGCGTCCCTTTTTTTGGCCAACTTTCCGCAGATAAATGAAGTGTGCGTGTCTTAACTGTGGCAATAAAGGCAACACAACCCCTTTGATAGGATCCACCACACATTGGGCTTTTACTATTTTGACAACTCTTCAGTAAAGCCAAATTGTCTGATTTCTTCTTATGTTTTAGGATTTTGTATTATGATTATAAATATTTTTTAAAAATATATGCTGTGTCACGTTAGAGTTTAAAACTGTCTAGAAAATCTTTAAAGATACTTCTACCATCTTGAGCTTGGTTTTATTCGAGGAAAGGGTATCCCCTCTTCACTACCCCCATCACATAACTTTTTTAGCCCCTAAATTTCCACTCACTCACCCGCTTCTTTGGCATTTGTATGCAAACTTGAGTAAATAGACAGACAACAGCCTAAATAAAGCAAACAAAGCCAGAAATACACATGGCCATAAAGTGGAGATGGGAAAATGGGGGGAAAATGATAGGGAAAGGGCATGAACACTCCTCGTGTCTCAGTTGTTTCTGTTGCCCTGGAAAATTGACGCTGAAAATTGATGCCATTGGCAATGTTTTTGTTTTGCACGCTTTGCCATTTTTCTAGCTCGCTGACTGCCGAGGACAACCAGCCATCTCTTTTCCACTTTCTCCAACAATTGTTGGCATGCACTTGGAGAAATGGGAACGCAGTTGGCCCTTTAATGTTTGTAAAATTTAAAATAACATTAAAGAAAGGTTTTTCCAATCGAGTTTTGTTTATAAGCTGATAGGTACCATTTTATTTCATTGAAATAATATATTATATAGGTGTATATATAATAAATAACAACACAATATTACCTCATTAAAAATATCTAAGCTTAAATCTTTGCAATAATGTTATTAAATTCCTATAAGCCTTAGAAAATTTCAAATATTTTATGATACTAAAAAATTGTCTTAACAAAAATGTATTCATTAAATATTAAAATGGGAATATAAATAAAATATAATATTAAAATAAATGTGTATTTAGCTTTCCTTTATATACCAAGGTTTGCAGCCCTAAAATACTTACTATATCCCTCCTTAAAAATGTATTTCTTATGTACAACTCTGTCATTTTTTTTTCCAGTGTCTTGGGATCTCAGGATCCCCGCGAGTGTGCCGTTTCGCGAGGACTGCCCATGGGCAAACAGACAGGGCTCATTGACAGTTTAATACAAAAAGTTCACTGGCTGGCGCACTTGACACGTGCAGGGGCGTAGAACGCAAAGGGGGTTAAAACAAGCCAAGGCAATGCAGTGACAGAATCCGGAGTTATAGCCGGGATATCTGCACGGCCCAATTTTACAATTAGAAAAGTTCACGCTACGCTTTTGACTCGTTTAAGCCGCAAATTGTTGTACTTGTACGCCTGTCTTCTCGGGCGAGTGACTGCTACACGGGCTGGGGAAGTGAAACTTACACTTAACATGCGGCACTCGTGTGTCTAGAAAGTTTTGCATTCGCAATTCGCTCGACACAGCAAATAAATCAAATGGCCATGCGTCTGGGCCGAAATGCACTCAGCCATGAAGTCAATGTCACAATATTCGGTCCTCAACTGTCAACGATTTGCTGGCAACTTTAATGAACTTCTGCATAGGTCTACTGATGATGAAACTAAGGAATATTATTTGATTTTATGATAGCTCAATGAGCTTTTTTTTGTAAGCTACTTACTTAATTACATCTGTAAAGAATTTGTTACACAATGAATAAGCTAATTATAATAAAATGGCATAATAATATGATTTATCATCAGTATTTTGTTGATAATCTGTGTTGAATACCATTTTTAACAAGACTGTTTTTTTATGAAAATAGTAATTAATTAATCAAGTATTTTTTGACTTCCTTAATTATACCTTTTAGGCAGCTGATTATATTATTATAAAGATATTAGTACTGCCATAATAAATAAAATAGTAGGTGTATTACCTATACCTTAATTAAAATGATATTGTGTTATGCTGAGTATACTTATTTTTATGTTGTTTTTATTTAAGTAAATAATTTACTCTTATATATATTAACCAAAAAACACAGCAAATTTGCTCTTGTTTTCCCAAGGCAAATAATTAATTAATTATAAAATTGCCCATATAAGGTCTAGTTTCATTGCTTTATTTACTTGTATCTTTTTGTTAGTACTTTTTTATATATTTAAAATAAATAATAAATTGGTTTATTACTATTTAAAGATGATTTTCACTAATGAATAATATTTTTAGCCCAACCAAACAGTCGGGAACCTTTAAAACGGGGGCTCTGCTAATCGATGGCGAGTGCAGGGGGCCTAAATGCTTACCATTTCCCCAGAAGGAGGTCTAAGGATCCTAAATTTATGCAACTTTGCCGTTGCATCAGCTTAGGCAACAATTACTGTTCGCAGTTGTGTTCGCCATGCAAATCGCCTGGATCTGCTCGACTGCCCTCATAAGTATGCAATGCTTTTTTGCTCCGCTGCCTTTTTTCCCACTGGCTTCCGTATAAATCATTCGCATTTGAACTTTTGGTCATTTGCACAATTTTCTTACCGCGCAAATTCTCGTTTTTTTTTCCCCCAGCCATTTTCCTTTTTCCCATTTTTTTTTTTTTGTGGTTGGCCTGCATATTTCGCGCTCTTTTGGCTCAATGGGAATCAGGAGCATTGCTGTAGCTGTAACCTGAAGCCCGGAGCGTTGCCGTGTAAAATTCACTAATGTAAAAAGTTGCACGGGCTGAAGGCAGAGCTGGAGTGTCGGGACGGACTCATTAAGAGTTTGTGGTATTTTAATTAAATGCAAATTTAATACGCAAAGAAAGTGCAACACACAAAACTGGCAAGTTGCTAAACCTGAAAATGGCAGCGGAATGACGGCGCCCGGGGGTCAGCGAGTGGTCAGAGTGGTCAGGGGTCGGAGGTCAGTGGAGATATCCTATCAAAGCTGATTTCATGAATACAGCTTTAACCCCTTTTTGCCCAGCTGCTCACCTAGGCAACAAATCAGCTAACCGATTCGTTAGTTTGTCGGTTAATGTGCATAAGCGAGTGCTGTACTTTTTTGTGAAATTCGTGAAATGTATCTTACAGCAGAATTCATAGCAAGCAAGTGTGCATTTGTATCGGTTTTTATTGAGCTTTGTTTTGAAATCCCTTAAATGACTGTCTAAAAGTATGCCACAAAATAAATGCATTCCAATTGAGGAGGTATTTTTCACTGCATACTTTTCGACACCTTCAAATGTGCTTGTCCAACCACAGATATTTCGTTGTTCTCATCAATATTAAATTATAATTAAAAAAAATATGTAGAGAAAAAAAAACATTATCACGTATACGCCTTTTTTTATCACGTATCCGCAGTGTTGAAAAAGTATGCAACAAAATATATTCATTCCGAAAAACATCGCTCTATTTAGTACTACATACTTTTCAACACCTTCAAAGTGATTGCCCAACCAAAGTTATTTTCTTGTAATTAAAATATATTTATCAACATTAAAAGTACAACCCTAAGCACGTCAAGAAAAAACACCTCACACAACGTATACGTAATTTTTTTCATCACGTATCCGCCACGTTAATACCATTTGTACCCAAACCTCTCGGGGAAAATAAAAACAGTTTGAAGAGCACTTGGCATAATAATTAAAATTGTATGGAGACTGATGAAAAACACAAGTGGCATCATTTAAACAGTTGCAATCGCCGATCCCAGTCGCACATTGATTCAACTGCCCGATCACGCTTTATTCCGCCTTGTAAGTAAATCATTTGGAAAAAGCGAAATAATTTTTTAATTGCATGCCTTGCCAGCGCGCTGCCGTTGCATTTTTTTGACCATTTAATTTTTAATTCGGGCACGGGACAACGTCAAAATATAAATTAAAAAATAATTTCGAGGTTAATTACAATTATTTACTCACAATGACATCGATGATTATGATGTCGATTGTTATGGCTTTATTAACGGCAGCAGCTAGCGAATGACAACGAGAACGACAGGGAGCCAGGCAACAAAGGCACGAGAGTAGCAATAATAATAATAATATTAACAAAAGTGACACGGGCTAAATGAATGCCGGACTGGAAATCAACCACATCTGCTCGCCGGACAATGGCCTCATTACAAAAGGGCAGCCTCCGTGATCTCGCAGTGCCAGAGCACATATTGTTTATTCAAAAGGCATTTAAAACTTAATTGCATTTAAAGTGGATTAACAAAGCCTGAAAGGACTTCTTTCGGCGCACTAATGAAATTGGTGGAGTTTTAATGGTGGTATATGGGGCTGGGTGGGCATAAATAATGTAAATCAATCAACTTTCTATGGGTTTACTAGTTCTAATTACTCTTAATATAAATATTAATGAATAGATTTAAATTATTTTGGAGTTTTAATGGTGGTATGTAGGTTTGGGGGTTCATAAATAATGTAAATCAACCAAATTTCTATGGGTGTACGAGTTCTGATTACCTTTAATATAAATAAAATTCAATACGGAGAGAATTCTGACGTTCTCATCTGAGTTGAAAATGTTCTTAAAAATAGAATGATTTGAATCAAGTTGATTTGGTGGTATTTACATTGTATACCTTAATAACTAAGTTGTTAAATAAACTCAATTTAATTTTTCTCTTCTCACTATATCGATCTGACTGAACACTGATAACAATATGTACCTACACGGTTTTTGAGAACGAATGTTCTCAGCTCAAGAAATATTTACTTAAACAATTCTCTCTATGTACATTAAAATTATTATTAATTTACGAGTTTCTTTGTCTTTTATTTTCCCAACCCCATGAGTGCTCGGGAAAACCTTTCTTATTCTGACCACGACATCCTGGAATTTATTCCTTTGTGTTTTCATGCCAGTGGCTTTCTTTCCTCTCACTTTCCCCTATCGAACTCGAATTTGGTATAATTCCAAGCATACCTTCTATCGATTTCCACTTGTACCACCTATTCCGATTAACTCGCATCACTCATTCACTTCACATGCTGGAATTCGAGTTCGAGGATGAAGTCCTCAATCCACCTGAAAATTAAACCAAACAGTCGACTGGCAAACAAAAAACTCACACAAAAAATATTGAAAAAATAGGAAAACAATAAGTGAGTAAACATAAAACGCGTAAAGCAAAAATCCATGTAATTGTAAACAAATTAATGGCCATTGTGGGAACTGTGCGTCAATGAGCACGCCACAACATCAACATCAACATCAACATCAACATTCACATTAACAATAACAATGGAGTGGCAAATAAAAAAACGGGGGGAAAAACTCTCCAGCAGATGCAATCAGCAATTTTTTTCCTGACCCCCCAGGCATTTGTGAAATATTTGCGGCAATTTGCTTTATGCAATATTTGCATTATGATTATTGCGATTATCATTACTACGCTTCGAATCGAATAAATTTTAAGCTTGCCCTGCAAAATGGCTGCATTTTTCTCCGCTTTCTGTTGGGGGTTTCCTCTATCCTTTCCTTTTTTTGCTGGGTTTTTTCCCGACCAGCGACAGCTGGGCTAAAAAAAAGGAAACCGATAAAAAGTCCAGCCAGGAACTGACCCACAAGATATTAACTGAAGGTGTGGGCCCCAGGCCCCCGAGGAGTGCTTCTGAATTATGGCTGCCCTAGTCTGCTCTCGAATCAGGATCTGGAGATGAGACCCTGGAACTCTGGGAAACTGCTGCTGAGCTAAGCTGACTGCATCCTGCATCCTTTATCCCTTATCCTTTCCCCCTGCAAAGACATTTTAAGGCAGCCAGGCTTTCACCCGGGGGAAAGTCAAGTTGGCAAAGAAGTAGAAGTACTGAGTGCAACTTTCGCCAAACTTGATTATTTATTGGCCGCGGTCAACAAAATTAGATTGCCATAAAATGGATCCCTGTTTGTTACGATAAGGTGTCGAAACTGCCGGGCAAAAGGCCATGAATTATAAATAAGTCCGCAAGTTTTGAAATAAGTGCTGGCAAGTTCTTTTTAATTAGTTGGAGATGCCGGAGATTTTTGTAGCAATTATCCACGTATTAATTTTAAACGAATTGAGTGGTTTGAGTTGATTAATCCCCTCTTTTGTCGAGACTTAGTGAGTAAATATAGTTCTTTAAAAGTTTTGAAACTCTAAAACCATCATTAGTATATTTTAAGGTCCTTAGAACATAGAAGGTTTAATATTAGAATTTTTAAATATTTATTTTTAGATTTTAATGATATTTTTGGTTACTTATGTCATAAAAAATGAATGGTTAATGATGAACTGGTTGGTTATATTTAAATTAGACACATTTTAAATATTTCCTAAGTTTGTTGGACTAAATTTATTACATATCCTTCAAAAAAATGCTACCCCTTATCATTTTTTGGTTAAACTTCTTTAATTTTGGTGGATATATTACCATTCAAATCAAAGTAAATTTCTCTGTAACAGTAAGTTGCTTTTATACTAAACTTGTCTTAATTCAAAGGATTAAAAATAGGTGGAAATGGTAGTGGAAATTTCTTTAGTGTACTTTATAGTAGGGTTCTCTTACTGCTTTTTGTCAGCTCTTTTTTATGCCACTTGAAGGACCATTATTTATGAACTGAGCGCGCCTGCAAGTGTGCAACGATTATAATAATTTTAGCTTATAATGTGTTTTTTCACGTTCTAGACCCCTCAAACCCCCCCATCTTCCACTCGTCTGGCAATTTGCTGATTTATTCGCACTTAGGTGACTTAAAGTATCCTGTCTAGGGGCCACATCTCGGTATCCTGGTAACTTGCTGAAGATGGTGTCCTGAAGATGGTGTGTGTGTGTCGAGCAGCTCATAACTTCGGTGCTTACCTTGTTGTGGAAGCAGGAGTATCCCACAAAAAGGGCGACTGCATTTAAAAATGCATTAGCGTAAATCAATGGAAGCCATGCCCTTATGATTGCCACTAAATCTTTTTGAGACCCTCGGGCTTGAGCCCTGGCCAGCAGACTGGTGTCAAAGGTCCCCGTCCCAGCTGGCGACTGCCCATGCACTGAGGAAAATATTTAAAATATATTACATTTAAATATAAATTGTGAAATCACTACCCATATTTAAATTAGCACAATAGGTCTTGTGATTATTAAGTTTTATTCTTTTATTTCTAAGATTACCTTTTCCAAAAGAGTAAAAATAAAAATATATATACCTATTAAATTTATTATTTCATCTAAGCCACCTTGATTAAAACCACTTTTTAATTAACGGCAACAGTACGTATGAGTGATAATTATTGAAGCCAATGCTAAATTATCCTAAATAATTTTTAAAAAATTCTATAAAAATGTAATTCTAATTAAAGTAAATTAAAATACTCTCATTTATATAAGACGCGTTTGATTTTTGATTTTTCGAGTGTTTCTTTGTTTATTCTGGCTAATGCATTTCTTGGCTGAATTTATACGACCTCTTCTCCCTTCTTCACTATTTTCAAGTGCAGCGAAAACAATTTCGGTCGCAAATTCTGGCGGCGGTCAAGTGAAAAATCACCGAGCGGTGAGAAGGCCAAAAGCAGCTGGCCCTGGTGTGAAAAAGCCCATTTGTAGGAAAGTTGAACAATGGCAGGTCAACAGGGGATTGCGGCCTTTGACCCCGGAAAGGGGGCGTGGCCCGTTGGAAATTGCCAGATTTGCACTTCCTGCGATCGAGGACTTTTTGGTCAATTGATTTGATCAACTTTCAATGGCCCGTTTGCTGGAATTTTTTTTTAACGGCTAGACAGGAGTTTAAACCCACTTTCTACTCTCCAGGACTTTCTCTGTTTGCTCCAGAATATGGAGGCGACAATGCAATAAAGTTGTTAATTTTATTATACAACACGAACAGGGCCACATGCTCACACACACACACACGAAAGTGTTAATGATGCTTTAAATTTGGTGCTTCAAGTTTTCATAAGCTTAATTGAATTGAGGCGAAAGTGGAGGCGGAGCCACTGGATGGGGCTGAAATGGGGCTGAGGCGAAATTAATTGAAAATGAGCGTGTGTAAAGCTGGTACAGTGCGTTTCGGGACAGGCAATTCAATGGCATGCGGCAGCCACTTGGAAAACCCCTCCAACCACAACCGAAAATGCTGGGCAATTTTTGGGGATCCCCAAAACAGAGATGGGGAAATCATCAAAGTGAAAACAGGTGGCAAATTATGTTTACTATTTCCTAGCATTTTCGTAAAATAATTATTTTAAGGTGGAACTAGATTTATGTATAACACCTTTCATTAGCTTAACTTAATAGTGAAACAATAGTAAATATATTATATATTAATAATAGTAAAATCATAGTAAAATACTATGGCTCATTTAAAAAATGTTGAATAAGTTTATCGGCTTTCTTTCAAAAATTCTAGTAAAATATCAATGCC
The DNA here is from genome assembly GCF_043229965.1 of Drosophila suzukii. Taxonomy (NCBI): domain Eukaryota; kingdom Metazoa; phylum Arthropoda; class Insecta; order Diptera; family Drosophilidae; genus Drosophila; species Drosophila suzukii. The sequence continues at coordinate 11,854,110 of NC_092084.1, read as the reverse complement.
TATTTAATAAAGCTTTGAAAAGGGTTTTCAATTTTCTTTTAGTAAAATGCCGTTGCAATTTAAATAAAAATCTCAAAAATCCAATCAACTTTCTTAGCCATGCTCCATAAATATTTCAACCTAATTAAAGTTCGAGTCTGGAGCATTTTTAAGAGACACCCTCGATCGTTAAAATTCCCAAGGAAGCAGGCCACACTGTCTGTCTTCAGTACCTACCTACAGTGCGTGATGAAATATATGCTACATAATCCCATTGCCATGAATGTATGTACTTGCACATGTATATGCCCATGGGGCGTGGCCTTAAACACGATTTACAAAAGGCACGTAGCCGGGGAAACGCAATTGAAAAAGTTTTTAATTTATTTCGAATATCGAAAGACAACGAGCCCGGCCACTGCCATTCCCCAACCACCATATTCGATTCGAATACCTTGACTAGGCCTGTTGGCGCATCATTTATTTATCACTCATACGCCGTGTGTGCCGCACGTTCATACGGTGTAAGTTAATAGCCGGCACTCAACATAATATAACAAAGTATGTATATACATGTATGGCCGCCCCCTCGCTGGATCTGTATGCCATAAAGAACACGCTTATTATGCATTCAAGCCGAGTTTTGGCAACTGGAAAACAAAACCAAACTTAAGTGATTCCAGACACAGATACACACACATATGCAGAGGGGGAGAAAGGTGAAAGCGAGGCGGAGAGATGTAGTAATAAAGCCAATTGAGACATTAAAACTTATGCTTATCTGCTCAGGCTCAAGCTTGAGCTCAGGATAAGGCCCAAGGATCCCAGGATGGGGATGAGGATGAGCAGGTGACCCCAGCAATGCCAAAAGGTGACACAAATTCACCCACACATGCCAGCACACCCACACATATGCCCAGCATTTAACTCTCTCTCAAAGAACTTACAAAAAAGAGCTATAAAGCAGAATTTGCATATATTTATGTACTTTAAAAAAATTATATAACATTAGAACTTAAAGTTTTATCATAATTATAGCTCAGTTCCTTAAATTAAATCCTTATATAACCTGGAAATACATTCTTTTAAACTTGATAATAAATTCTAAATTGATTTTCTTGTGTGTCAAATATAAAGTTGAAAAGATTTTAAGTCCCCAACTATTTTCTCAGTGCATTTCGCCCCTGCTTTTCTCCACATTTTGGACCTTTGGTATCCTGATTCGAGCTTGGACTCGCATTTTCTGGTTTGGTTTGGGCCGTGGCTTCGAGTGTCCCAGGAAGTTGGCATAATTTATGAACTTGCACAGCACTCACACATGGAAATACACACCCACACAGAGACACATACCGAAACACGTAGCACGACAACAATAATAATTCAAATATTCATTTATACGCACGGCAATTCTGACATGAATCATATTTTTGCCTCGACGCCTCTGGTCACGTGGTTCAGGTGGTAATGGTGGTTCACTTGGTGACCTCGTACTCCCAAAAAAGAGAGTGTTCGCATTCGAGGTCACCTTTTTTTTTAGATAAACAGGTTCGCACGGCAAATGAAAGATCATTAGGAGCTCGGTTCAAGTCGCGAATAAATCAACTGCGGCCAAAAACTAAGGCAAAACTTGCTCGCATCCAGTTCTATTAACGATTTTCTGCGACTCCGGGCAAAGTTGACACCTGAGCTATCTAAGGTGTCCCTCTCTTTTTGTGCCATTTTCTTTCGACTTCTTGAATGCACTTGGAAAAATGTAGAACGTCATTTAGATGCTTTGGTTACTACAAAAAAAAAACCTCAATTGAATGTTTTGACAATATAATAACTTATAATTTATTTAGCAGAATTATTATTGTATCTAAAAATATTTAACGGAAGAGTTTATACAATATTATATACTTTTATAAAATGAGATGATCAATCTCCATATTTTCTTCAGTTGCTTACCCTCAATCTATTGCTTTGAATATATGTAATATGAAATCGAGATAAGTTTTGTAAGAATGGTATAAGATAGTATTTTATTTTGCGAATATAAAAATGGTTAAAATTCTAAATGGCACAAATTTGAACTGGAAAATGTAATAAAATCCTACATATTATTACATATTTTGATAATATTTTTCTCCGTGAGCCAATGGGGATTTTCTCCGACTTTTCCGGGATTGCATGCAGTTAGCGTCGCCGAATTCTGGGTGGCTGCAATTGCTCGGTTCGGGTCACGCCAAGGTAAGGTAGGGTAAGGCAAATTGCCGAAAGTTCGTCCTTCGTCCTGGCCCGCACAAATGAGCACAATTTATGTAGCACACTTGTTTGCGCGCAGCTTCTATTTGAGTTGTGCGCCGGTGTGTGTGAGTTTGTGCGAGCATAAATTTGCAGGCTCCTGGATTCGAGGCGTTAAAGAAAATCCGCAAAATGGGTTTTCCGGGGAAAACAGGACCCGATCAGGACCGCCATGCCATAAATGCCCAGAGTCATGAACCCAGTCGCACCTTCCGTGACAGGAGGCCTGATAATTGCTCGCTTACACTTGTCTCCGTTTCGGGTGGCAGTTAATAAAAACCCAACTGCCATCCTGCCATCAATTTCCCGCCTCCTCTGAATGACGCGTTGTAATGCCAACTATTACCAGGATATGCCACATATGTGTGACTGTGACTGTGAGTGTGACTGTGGGTGTGAGTGTGAATATGAGTGTGAGTGTGTGCTTCCTTCGGCTGCGTGTCCTGTTTGTTGTTGCTGCCGTTCGTGCCTGTTATGTTATTGTACGCAGCTACGTGCTGCAAACTGTCAATTGCGTATTTGTCAATAGACCGAGTTCCCAGTTAGAGCCTCAAACCATCCCGATGACAGTCAGATATGCGCAGGATGTCTGGGATATAGGGGTACCTTCTTAATGTACCGACTATCATATCATATATATATGTTATCTTAAAGAAAAGGAGGCTAATTGTTAGTTGAACTCTTGAACTTAAGAAGCTTTCCTTTTTATAACACTCTTATTAAACATTTTCATTTGTTCTTCATCATTTCTTAAGGTTAGTAGTATGGTTGTTTTATAAAGAATACACATTTGCGACTAGGTTTTTTATCCAAACTTTCCCCTTCTTTGAAGCTACCGATTAATTTATTGGAGATTATAAGGTTATTTAGATAATTAGATGGACCCTTTTATATATTTTCCAAGTACAGTGGTCCTATTTAGGTACCTAGAAGTAAAGTACTTCCCATCACTGATGATAACGAGTCGCTTTGTTTTGCAGAAGCCTGCGTTTCTATTCGAGTGTGTGAAGAGCCTGCTAGTTAAGTAGACAACGCCCCCACGAATAACAACAGCTGTGAATATGACAAACGTGTGGGTTGTGAAATGCTTCCCTTGGAGCTCAGTGCCATTTTTCAGACGGGTTTGTCTTGGCCCTTCAGCTACCATGTTGCAAGTCCCAGTCAAACTGATGTTCGGCCATTCCCGACAATAATATCATTTTGAAACAGTAATGACAACTATGCGGTAATTATGAAATCCACATGGCCAACAAAAACCATAATCGTGTAGATTTAAAATCGCATTTCGTTTAAGTGCCACTTCAAAATTTCTATATCAATTTCACACAATATAAAATGAATGTGTCAGTTTAGTACTGTTCCGATAACTGCAATGCCATTTGGCATTTGAAAATTTTTCTGACAGAAAAAATGTGGAAACTGGAGTATTAAAAATAGCAAATTATACTTAATTTAATGTGTTTATAGAGTGATATGAACTTGCGACACAGACAAACATTTGATTTTATTTAGATGATATCAATTATTTAACAATAGTGTTAATCGATTCAATATGTTTTCAACAGTCAGCTCGTGCTGTTACTGTATCAGTATTTACTTTTTGTCAAGTCTTTTCTCGCCGTCAAGTAGACGGCTACAAGCGGAAAAGCGGAAATGGTAACTGCAGACGGAAGGGAAACATATTGTTGCTGCATGCCTGGCCACGCCCCCTTCCGGACATCCTTCGCCCCCGCACTCAATTCAGTCCGTGACTCCTTTCCCCGACTTTCCCTTTGACATATGTCGCTCGTCCTTTGTCTCTAATATGGCCGGCAAACAACTTCAGACTGGAGCGCAATCTTACGCTCGCTTTACTCAGTTCCATACCCATTTTGATCAGGGGCGTAAGAGGGGGGATTGTACCTTTTTTAAGGAATTTAAACAGAATAAATTCATGAGCATACCATCCCTAGTTAATTACCAAGGTGAGGTATTGTTCATATTTTACAAACATTACCAAAAATATCTAGTTCATTTAACTTTATTCGAGGGCTGTAAGAAAAGAAACTAATATTATATTTTAATTTATATTAGCAAAGTTTCTACCATCTGGGCCCTTGCTAAGTGTGCTTAAACCCGCATTTATATACTACCAAGCTCCCCTTCTTGACAAAATCCCAACTGAGCCACTGATCTTCGCCTTGAGTCCTTGTTCTCGTCACTGCGCTGCATGAATAAATGGCGCATGTTTTTGTTGCTCTAAGTGTTTGTGTCAATTTCGAGCGAAATGAATAATATGTCATGTATGTCGCCAATGCTGTCGGCCTTTGTCTTCGGTATTTCCACACTCGGAGTCCTCCGAACGAAAACAAGTGGCTGTGGAGTGCAGTGTGCGGGTTGTGCCTGGAAATCCTTTGGCCACAGTGGGCACTCGCTCAAGTGGACTTGGCAGGACTTGCCGCTGCTCGGGCATAATTTAATTAATTGGCATTTGGAGATTTTCTTGGTGAAATTTCCGTGGCCACTCGGCCGTTTTGTCGATGATTAATTGCCCGCTTTTGGTCTGACCACGGCTCGATAACTTATCGGCCAGTGTCCAGTCGCTCCTGCCGCCCATTGCTGTTGTCCTGGATGTCCTGAATGTCCTAGTTGCCCCGACTGTTGTTGCTACCCATGCACTCGAGTTGGCTGCTCCGATGATTCGCTGCCCGCCTTGTTTGACTTAGCTTTTGAGCAACTTAAGCATGCTTTTCATTACGTTCCATTTGCTGTGAAAATATTTATCTAATTCATTGATTGGCAGCCCACAAGCGAGTCCTTGGCGACCCGAAAGGGGTGGAAGTGTCGCGTGGTGGGGGGGGTCTACCTATTGACAAAGATGGAAGTTCGTAGAGGAACCAAGGTGCTTGAATACCAGTTCACAGACAAACGTCTAAATATTAATATATAAAGTTCAGTAGCTCGGAATACAATTTCCCTGTTATTGTGCCATTGAGTTAAATAAAATGTCTTTTAGTTTCCGCATTCAGGTACAGGCTAATCACCCAGAGGATAGAACATCAAGGACAAGGGTTCTGGGTAGTAAGGTGGTTACTCCTTCCAAAACACAACCCACTTTTGCCATATGGACGGTCATTTGTTGCTCCGTCCGGAAGAGCAGAGAAAAGCTGAGAGAAGAGACGAGTAGAGCAGGGAAAATAAGGGAAGTAGAAGTGAAAGGCAAAGTGGAAGTCGAGGCAGATTTATAGCATTCAATATGTTTTCAATACTTCCGCGAAAACGTCAACGGCAGCAGGGAGAGCTAAATAACCGTTCGAGATGAGAGACACAGTACACTGGAAGAAAACTATAATATTTTATCACTTTATATTAGATAATATCATCAATGATAATATATGAAAAGCGAACTATTACTTATACTATGTTAATGGTTCAATAAAGATGGACTTTGGAATGTATTCCTTAATGAAAATTGCTTTAATAATACTATAAGAATACCCATATTTCTTGCTGTGCATTGACAAGGGTGCATTTGGACTCCCTAATATATTTCTAAGCGCCTCGTATTGCAACGCATCCTTCATGGAATGCTGCCAATGGCAACAAGACAGAGGACCGCGGCAGGGCAGCCAGCAGGAATTGGGGGAGGATGGGGAAGAGGGTCCTCGGATCCTCGCATCCTCGCATCCTGGGCATCCTGGCCAGAGACGGATGTGTGGATGAGCTTCGGCGGATGCGACTTCGACACATGTAAGCACACAATGTGCCGAGTGCAGGCTCCATCGGATTCACTGCTCGATGCACATGAATGCATTTTTCCACAAAATTTAACTTTTATGGTGGGGACTAGCCAGGATGTTCGAAGGGGGGATGGTATGGCTATGGGTATAGACCGCTTTTGTCCTAGTCGTAGTCCTAGGCATCCTGGCAACCTTTTCACTCTGCCCTGCTTTTTGTTTCTCTTCCTGATTCTGTTCGGTTCTCTGCTATACTGTTCCGCTTTCGCCAAGGACTCTGAGGCGGCTGTCAGGTGGCCGACATTTCTCAGACCCCGAATTCCTTGTCAACGCGTTTATATTGCAATTGCTGGTTGATTGGATTTGCCAGAAGCCAGACAGGGCTACCTACCTTACCTCGAACTCCGGTAAATCCCTACACCTTCCCGTTCACAATCCCTCGACCCCTGCGATTTCCCTTTCATTTCGCTTATGAATTCCAAGCGAAGCCATGTAGAACTTTAAAGCTGCAATGGTAGAAGGGACTAGAAACTATTCCTCGTCCTGCAAACGATGTGTTAACAAGCATGAAATCTAAATCAAACCGCAAACACGCAGCCCATACCGTTCGGGTCTGCAGAATCCCCTCTGGTCTTGCCATTGCAAAATGCTACAATTCATGATTGAAATTTAAATTGAATCTGTAATCTGAAACAAAATCTAATCGAATTATAGCAACAAGAACGCCACTCCCAAGCCGAGAGTTGGGATTCGATTGAGGAGGTTTGGGATCGAGAAGGTTTTGCTGATGGGGCTGGGATGGCAAGGCTGGTGAGGATGTGCGGATGGTGAGGATGCCGAGGAGCACTCGATGAGGGAGCAACGCCACGCAGAAATCAGCAAAAGTTAAACCAATGCAAAAAGCAATGGCAATCAACCAGAGCCGGGCAAAAACAAACCCAAACACATGTGCGACAGGCGGATGCCCTTGATAAATTGGCAGCAGTTGTAGCCAATGGAGGACTCTTGGATCGGAAAGGAGAAATAGAAATCCTTAATGGAAATCCGAAATGGAAGCCAAAATCCAAAAATTTCTGTTTTTCTAGGCCTCTTTTTTGCCGATATATCTCTATTTTAGCTTACTCACTTGCCTCACAATAATAAAAGTACAATTTAGATACAAATGATATCCAAATTACTAAAATATATCTTCATTACAATAATTAGATCACCATTAATATTTTAGTAATTAAGAAATAGCTTTACCAATAAAAGAACAGAAATAATAAAATAAATGATAGCATTATAAAACAATTCAACCAATTGTAACCATTGTTTTTTAAAAGAGTACGAATTTTGATAAAATACTTCAATTAATTTAAAAGTGTGACATTAATACCCATCAATATAATTATTCCCTGTATCTGTATCCATTAACAAATCACCGATGGGTTATGAGCTGGTCATTAAACATGACGAGTGTTTTTCATAAATAATAAACCGGTTAAGATGCGGTTACGACTTAATTTAAATCAGTTTACAGTTTTTATAGACCTATTAATTTAATGAATGCCCTTGAATGTTTTTCAGTAATTATATTAACAGCTTGAAACAGATATAAAGCAGCAGGGGGACTTACAATTATAATATTATTTTAGTACCCACTATAGTGATTGGAATGGAATTGTAATTATTTTGTTTTCCCAACTTTTCTAGTATAATATAAACTCTCAAGCCGGAATCTATTTATTTCTAAAACACCAACATAGTCAACAAACTCTACTAGTTTGGTTGAGGGTCGTGGAAAATCAAGGGTCGATGGAATGGGTTACAGGGCAAAATTCTTATGGACTGCGAGCAGAACTAGAAGCGGTCAAAAGGTTGCTCTCCTCCCCCCAAAAAAAGCCCATCTGCCGCTGCCCTTTGGCCAATTTAAGCAGACAAACCCGAAATGGCAACATCATCAATGCCAACTACCAGCAGATAAAATCTTCCATCTTGGCCGACTGTGCGTGTGTACTCCTGTGCGGGAATCCCAATCCGCAAGCCATATTTAAGTCAATTTACATGCAACAATCAATATTTTTTGTGCAAATAGTCAACCCATGCCCAGAAACCAAAAACGGAAACCCCAGCCTAAGCCCCAAACCCAGGCCAGCAGTCAAACAAAAACCCAAAAATTTGTACACAATTTTCAATCTCGGCATCATGAGGACCGCTCGACAAAATATAAGAGGGGCGGTATGCGGTGGGGCGATGCAGTGCGTCCTCTTTGATGGCCAGCCCATGTTGGTAGCCAAAAACTTAACTAATAACTCCTTGGTGTATCAGGAGACTAGGGCCATCCCCAGAGCGAGTGAAACTCTCGGAATGGGCAGGCAGCTACACTTTGAGAAAAATACTAGTGTAGTAACTTAACAATATAGGTAAAATTACATCTTAAAATGATGTAAAAGCTGGAATCAGTCTAGTCGAGAAGCTTAAGTTAATTGTATTGTCTTTTAAAATCATCGACATTTTCTATATAAGTCGCTGTTTGGGCGCCATTCACTGGTTTCCAACGCTCTCGACGGTTTTCTTCAGATTCAATGCTTATTGAATAATTTATTTTATATTTTTAAATGAAATTAGAAAGAGATGAAACTTACAAGTCCATCGATTGAGACAGCTTATGCTTCCATTATACTACATCTATACAGTATGATTTTGCTGGGGGTCAGTAGTTAAACCGAAGATTGCTGGATTGTAAGTTCCTCGGTGACTTTTAAGTGACCCCTTTCATTTCTCCCAGTGCTGGCTGTAAACTCGTGGCCCAGGTCCGTGCGAGGGCTGCCACAGTAGTTGCTAATTCAATTCGGCAGGAATGCGGGATGGGCTCTGCATTTCTCGATGTTCGCCTCGCCAGCCAATTGTTTTTCCTTGCTGCTCCGCCGCGCAGCTCAGGGATCCTCCGCCTGTGTGTCGGCTGGGCTGGCAAAATGTGATTTATCTGCTGGGGAAATTTATTTGGCCAGAAAACACGAGGCTAAAAAGGCAAAATGAAATGAGAACTACCAGGCAATGTTCTCGTTGCTGCTGTGGTCTCGTTGTCTGTGTTTTGCCCTTGCCTTTGCCATTGCCTTAACGTTTTGCAAGACAACCAACAAGCAGCTAACAAACCATCGGGGCAGGGAAAGAAACGAGACTTAAACAACGTTTATCGTGGCCCAAAAGTAACACTGACCCAAATAGCCAAATACAATTCGCCAATCTCCGGGCTGAGGGGGCAATGATTGGATAAACCTCGTTAGAACCGAGTACTACAAGCCAAGCAAGTACTGTTTATTTTTCTGAAAAAGCCAATATACACATACTGGCCAACCGACAAACAAAACGGTAAGTGAAAATGGGAAATAAATCTTAGTCAAATCATATGTTGCATTCAACAAATAACCTTTGGTTCATATGGGTGTGTATCAATAGTAGAAGAAGTTCTATACGCCTCAAAAACAGGGTACCCTTTCCATCGCTTCCTTGGCATCCGAAGAGAAAGCCAAATGTTTAGACACAAGTTCAACAAACAAGCAATCTTGTAGCAGCTCCCACATGGCGCATTTAATGGACACTCGCTCGTCCCCCGGAAAAGCCCCTCCTGTTTTCCATTTCCCAACTCTAGGCACATTTGCCCACCTGCTCGACACATGCCTTTGTATGTTGTGCATTGTAAAATCCGCTTAAATTGTAGCATTTAACGTCCGCCCGGGGCGAAGGAAGTTCGGTAGTCCGCTCCTGGATTGGTGGCACTTCAGTATGGCTTGTGTGCGGTTATTTTACGGTCAGCGGAGGGGAAATTTTCGTGATGATAAGTGCGGAGTGCGCTTGTCGGCGGTCGAGTGTATCGTTATCTTCCCCGGGCTGCTAAGCCGCTTAGCCCGGCCCCGAAATATCAAAATTCCGAAACAAAGGGGCTTGGGAATGCGGCATTCGATACCATTTTCCCGATCTCTCCAGAGCTGTAAGCTGCTCCTTATTTTTGGGCTAAAATAATCAGTTGTTTTGTGGTAACATTGCCTAAATTGGTCAAGCTATGGAGTGTTATACCCCGTTGAGCTCGTAGTTAAATTTCCAATCTACTGGCGTTATAGGCTGAACATTTTTAATTTTTCACAAAAAATATGATGCCAGCCCTACAAAAAATGAGAAAATTGGTCAAAAAATAAATTTTCCTTAAAGTGATGAGGATCGTTAGCATTTTAAGCAAGCTGTTCAAAACAGTCGGTCTTTTAGCTGTACGCCTTAAATTGGCTAAGCTACGATGTAAAAACCGAAAAAAAATGTCTCATTTTTGACAAAAATCTGAATTTCGTATTCTTGACGAAAATTTGAACCCTTTTTTTCGACATAAAAATTCAGTTTTTTGGCTGCCAAAACAAAAGTATTTGTCAGAATGAGGAATGTCATACCTCGCTGAGTTCGTTGCTTAATTTCCAATCACTTGGCATTCTAACCGGAAAATTTTTCATTTTTTGCCATTTTTCGAAAAAAAGCGATGCAACCCCTACAAAAAATGAGAAAATTGGTTAAAAAATAAATTTTCCTTAAAGTGATGAGGATCGTTAGCATTTTAAGCAAGCTGTTCAAAACAGTCGGTCTTTTAGCTGTACGCCTTAAATTGGCTAAGCTACGATGTAAAAACCGAAAAAAAATGTCTCATTTTTGACAAAAATCTGAATTTCGTATTCTTGACGAAAATTTGAACCCTTTTTTTCGACATAAAAATTCAGTTTTTTGGCTGCCAAAACAAAAGTATTTGTCAGAATGAGGAATGTCATACCTCGCTGAGTTCGTTGCTTAATTTGCAATCGATTGGCATTCTAACCTGAAAATTTTTCATTTTTTGCCATTTTTCGAAAAAAAGTGATGCAACCCCTACAAAAAATGAGAAAATTGGTCAAAAAATAAATTTTTCCTAAAGTGATGAGGATCGTTAGCATTTTAAGCAAGCTGTTCAAAACAGTCGGTCTTTTAGCTGTACGCCTTAAATTGGCTAAGCTACGATGTAAAAACCGAAAAAAAATGTCTCATTTTTGACAAAAATCTGAATTTCGTATTCTTGACGAAAATTTGAACCCTTTTTTTCAACATAAAAATTCAGTTTTTTGGCTGCCAAAACAAAAGTATTTGTCAGAATGAGGAATGTCATACCTCGCTGAGTTCGTTGCTTAATTTCCAATCGATTGGCATTCTAACCTGAAAATTTTTCATTTTTTGCCATTTTTCGAAAAAAAGCGATGCAACCCCTACAAAAAATGAGAAAATTGGTCAAAAAATAAATTTTCCTTAAAGTGATGAGGATCGTTAGCATTTTAAGCAAGCTGTTCAAAACAGTCGGTCTTTTAGCTGTACGCCTTAAATTGGCTAAGCTACGATGTAAAAACCGAAAAAAAATGTCTCATTTTTGACAAAAATCTGAATTTTGTATCCTTGACGAAAATTTGAACCCTTTTTTTCGACATAAAAATTCAGTTTTTTGGCTGCCAAAACAAAAGTATTTGTCAGAATGAGGAATGTCATACTTCGCTGAGTTCGTTGCTTAATTTGCAATCGATTGGCATTCTAACCTGAAAATTTTTCATTTTTTGCCATTTTTCGAAAAAAAGTGATGCAACCCCTACAAAAAATGAGAAAATTGGTCAAAAAATAAATTTTCCCTAAAGTGATGAGGATCGATAGCATTTTAAGCAAGCTGTTCAAAACAGTCGGTCTCTTAGCTGTACGCCTTAAATTGGCTAAGCTGCGATGTAAAAACCGAAAAAAAATGTCGCATTTTTGACAAAAATCTGAATTTCGTGTTTTTGACAAAAATTTGAACCTTTTTTTTCGACATAAAAATTCAGTTTTTTGGCTGCCAAAACAAAAGTATTTGTCAGAATGAGGAATGTCATACCTCGCTGAGTTCGTTGCTTAATTTCCAATCGATTGGCGTTCTAACCTGAAAATTTGTCATTTTTTGCCATTTTTCGAAAAAAAGTGATGCAACCCCTACTAAAAATGAGAAAATTGGTCAAAAAATAAATTTTCCTTAAAGTGATGAGGATCGTTAGCATTTTAAGCAAGCTGTTCAAAACAGTCGGTCTTTTAGCTGTACGCCTTAAATTGGCTAAGCTGCGATGTAAAAACCGAAAAAAAATGTCGCATTTTTGACAAAAATCTGAATTTTGTGTTTTTGACAAAAATTTGAACCTTTTTTTTCGACATAAAAATTCAGTTTTTTGGCTGCCAAAACAAAAGTATTTGTCAGAATGAGGAATGTCATACCTCGCTGAGTTCGTTGCTTAATTTCCAATCGATTGGCATTCTAACCTGAAAATTTTTCATTTTTTGCCATTTTTCGAAAAAAAGCGATGCAACCCCTACAAAAAATGAGAAAATTGGTCAAAAAATAAATTTTCCTTAAAGTGATGAGGATCGTTAGCATTTTAAGCAAGCTGTTCAAAACAGTCGGTCTTTTAGCTGTACGCCTTAAATTGGCTAAGCTGCGATGTAAAAACCGAAAAAAAATGTCGCATTTTTGACAAAAATCTGAATTTTGTGTTTTTGACAAAAATTTGAACCTTTTTTTTCGACATAAAAATTCAGTTTTTTGGCTGCCAAAACAAAAGTATTTGTCAGAATGAGGAATGTCATACCTCGCTGAGTTCGTTGCTTAATTTGCAATCGATTGGCATTCTAACCTGAAAATTTTTCATTTTTTACCATTTTTCGAAAAAAAGTGATGCAACCCCTACAAAAAATTAGAAAATTGGTCAAAAAATAAATTTTCCCTAAAGTGATGAGGATCGATAGCATTTTAAGCAAGCTGTTCAAAACAGTCGGTCTCTTAGCTGTACGCCCTAAATTGGCTAAGCTACGATGTAAAAACCGAAAAAAAATGTCGCATTTTTGACAAAAATCTGAATTTCGTGTTTTTGACAAAAATTTGAACCTTTTTTTTCGACATAAAAATTCAGTTTTTTGGCTGCCAAAACAAAAGTATTTGTCAGAATGAGGAATGTCATACCTCGCTGAGTTCGTTGCTTAATTTGCAATCGATTGGCATTCTAACCTGAAAATTTTTCATTTTTTGCCATTTTTCGAAAAAAAGTGATGCAACCCCTACAAAAAATGAGAAAATTGGTCAAAAAATAAATTTTTCCTAAAGTGATGAGGATCGTTAGCATTTTAAGCAAGCTGTTTAAAACAGTCGGTCTTTTAGCTGTACGCCTTAAATTGGCTAAGCTACGATGTAGAAACTGAAAAAAAATGTCTCATTTTTGACAAAAATCTGAATTTCGTATTTTTGACAAAAATTTGAACCCTTTTTTTCGACATAAAAATTCAGTTTTTTGGCTGCCAAAACAAAAGTATTTGTCAGAATGAGGAATGTCATACTTCGCTGAGTTCGTTGCTTAATTTGCAATCGATTGGCATTCTAACCTGAAAATTTTTCATTTTTTGCCATTTTTCGAAAAACAAAAAATGAGAAAATTGGTACAAAAATTAATTTTCCTAATAATGATCAGGATTGTTAGCATATTAAGCAAGCTGCTCAAAACAGTCGGTCTTTTAGCTGTACGCCCTAATTTGGCTGAACTACGATGGAAAAACCGAAAAAAATGTCGCATTTTTATCAAAAATCTACTTTTTTTTACCTATTTAGCATAACTTTCCACTTTGCGAACTCGCGAATGAGGCCTGTTTGGCGTTAATCATGCCAGGCCTACAAGTTAGTACCCCCCTTGTTTCTTGTCCCTCAGCCCCTGCAATTAATCGGAGGGGCACAAAAGTGCAATCGATGCAGGCAATCGATGCACACGATGCAGGGAATATATTTCCATGTCGATCGCAGCGGGAATTGCAATTTATGTTCGGCCCTCTTCCGCCGAGTCCTGAATGCTGAGTTCTGAACCTTGTAAATGTATCTGCATCTGTAGCTGTAGCTGTGGTCGCCTGTTTTGGCCAGGTAGCGGGCAATGACGTTCGGCTGCAATAAAACTGTCAATAGTGTCAAAGCGACTGGGTTTCCCCCAGACCGCCTTCGCCGTCTTCTTAAATCGCTGGGCACACAAAAGTTGGTAAGGAAAATGCAGCGATTTATTGTGGTCTGGCTGCCGAAGGCCGAATGCCGATTGTGGATTGTGGATTGCCTTGCAAGGACCTGGCGGCACAAAGGAATCCGACCGAAAGATTCATGGCCATGCGAATTTAACAGCCATTCGCCATTTCCCTTCCCTCGAGCCGCCGCTTTCCTCCATCGGGGATTCGGATTCGGCCAAAAGGCCAAAATACCGCGCCAATTGCCAACTCTTTGCGTTCTGGGTCGATGAGCTTCTGGCGCCACAGTGAAGACAATTCGAATGCGTTTACCCTGTAATTACATAGGGATTCCCACCATAAAAGTTTCTAAAAGAATAAGATTTATAACCACTTTAATGTTGTATCATTTAAATACTTAAAGGAATGTTAAGCACTACATTCCGATTTCATTAGCATTATAAAATATAATTGACAAAGGAAGTATTAAAGATTTTATTTCATAATCGATATCAATTTTAAAACTACTACTACTACTACTTTCTCCCAAAATTAATTTTTGGAAAGGGGTATATCTTACAATTTAAAGAAAGTAAGTGGAGTAAATAAACATTGAAATCACTGCTTTAAAATAAGATATTTATTGCTGTTTCTTTGAGATTAATTTGAATCATCTTCTTTTTTGTCATTTTAAACATTGAAAATGGCTTTGTGGATACCTAGACATTCGTTTTTTTAATCACACTTAATAAAATACCTTTTACTTAAATAAAAACCTTATAACTCTACCAAAACTTCAGGAAATTGGAAAATGGGTAGATTTTAATCAGCTTAAAAAAATTGGATCGCCTGAATTTGTGCTAAGTAAATGAAAATCAAATGGAAATTTGGGTTCTATGCTTCATAAGTTCGTTTAATAAGAACTTGGGGACTTTTCCTCTTTAACGATAGATTTAAATATCAATTTGACTGTTCAGGCACGAAGTTGGCCAAAGAGTTTACTGGAAAGCAATGAAAACAATACGATTACCTTTATCAGTTTCAGGTTTCTGCATTCCTCCTCCGCAGCTCCATGAAAATTCTTCAATTCTAATACACTTTTTTTTTTTGCAAAATTTGTTTCTCATGTTTGAGATTTGTATCTGTGTGGCACTCACACGCACACACACGCAGCAGGGGGCTCAAGTTTGCCGTTTTGAATGTTGTTGCATACTTGTAGGCGAGGAAAAGTTTTATGTAACTTTGCCTGATTCAATGATATGAAAGAAAGTTTGACATGTGTAGCAACCGTCAACGGCGACGATGCGATGCCTTCCATCGAATGCAGCGGCAGCGAAAAATGGTATTCCATTTGAAAAAGCGACGAGAAAGAAGAAAATTCGAGTCGGAAACTTTTTTTCGTCATTTTCCTGGGGAAGGCAGAGCAGCAGCAGCAGCAGGCAATTGTCTCGTGTTCCGCCTGATAAAACACAACAAGAACATAATTTATTTCCACAAAACTTGAAAATAACATGAACGCAGAAAATGTATAAAAAAATAATAAAAGCGAAGGGGGCCCAGCCAATGAAATTTATGGCCAAGTTTGAGGCACTCCCATTCCATCGAGCAGAGCACTTGGCAAAATACAATTTAGCATTAAACCAATATTTTATCTTTTAAGTCTATGTTAATCGTATTCGTATCTTTGTGGATTTCCTTATCAATTTGTAGTTGATATTTGAGATGGATTAGGTTGTAAGTTACCACTACAAAATCTATAAATGGATGGTCTAATTGAATAACTATTTAAGTTAATTATATTAAATAGGGAGAGAAATTGACTTTTTTATTTAAGCCATCTTTTAAAATTCTTAAAAATATTTGTTTGTGTTAATAATCAAATTTAATCATGACTTTAGAACGAAGCTGATTGGAAATTTTTTAAAAACCTTAAATGGATTTTGAACTTTTTACTATATACTATATTTCTTTAATACATACATTTAAATATAAATTACACTGAAATTAAATAGTTATGTATACCTTAGGTATACTTTTAGGCTGTTATAGGCCGGTTTAAAAAATCTTGAACGTTATGTTTTATTTTGTATATTAAATATTTCATACAAAACAGCAGTTTTTTTTAAATTCTAAATTTTTTGGTGTTTTTTCGACGTTTTCAAGCCGACACCCATTTCCGCCATTTACTTTTGGCCGCGAGTTGCCAAAGAAGAAGCTCACGCAATTCACGCACTGCGAGCAATTAGCACGGGATGGCCAAAAAGGGCCGTGATGCAGTGGGCGGTGGGAGTTGATGGGTGGTGGGTGGTGGGCGTGGCGGTGCTTTGGCAAACGGTGCTGACAACTTTCGACAATTAAGTGCAACAACGTGACCAGCAAACACAAAATGGCAGCCGTTGCCCACAAAAATGGCGGCCGAGGCAAAAACAATAAAAATGGGGAGAAAGAGGGGGGAAATGGCTGAAGAAACGGGTTAAACAGAACTCGGAAAATGCACTTTTCCAGGGGGGGAGGGGGGTCCGGAAAAGGGTGGCCATTGCAAATGATGCGAGAAGGAAGGAAGCCAAGGCAACCGCATCATAACTGCCAATGCGAAACGCGTGCTGAAGGCATCCCAGCATCCGAAAATGCGAAAATGTTAGGCATTCATCAGTCAGCCGGATGGAGAGTGGGAAAGAGACGGACAGCTGGTCGCCGAAAGAGACGGCACGATGGCGAGCGGACTGAAAATGAGAATTGGCCCGGCCTCGGCCACCGGCTTAATAAACTATGGCAACTGACTAACGATGCCCGTCCCTAATGGGCATCGGTATCCGTATCCCCAGCAGTCGAGGGTCCTCAGATATTCCCCCATAAATCCCAGGCCGATCGCACTCAAAGACATTGAGCACTGCGAATTACAGGGTTCGACCATGGGTATGCGAATCTTTCGATTTCGCAACTGCAGGCAGCAGAATATTTTGAATTTTTTTATACAATAACCATTAATAACAAAGGTTTAATCAAGAACCTACTAGCGGAATGTTTAGTTGAATTTTTTATTCCACTTTAAATAGTCTATACTAAATAGTAAGTATCCAAAAATGATTTTGTCATGGTTTTTTTTGGCTTGTGATAAAATACATTTGGTTTTAATATAATTTTTCATATTGTGGCTTTTACCTTAAATAGTCTGCAATAAAAAGTCAAGTAGCCAGTAAATTCTTGTTGCAAAATAAAATCTTTAAATGGAAAATAACATGGTTTCCTAGGATTATTCATACTCTCAGTTTTTCAGCTAAAATCATCTTTAAAAATATATAAAAAATTCAGTAATAATTTAAAAATTTGTATGAGAGGCTGCCTACCTTTTCACTTAGATTTAAATATTAAAAAAAAATGCTAAATATAGTTAATTTTCTTTGAGGTTTTTTTAAAGCATAGAAAGCATCTAAAGCCTCTTTGAAAATCATTAGTTAAGAAATGTTTTATTTATGTATTTAAAGCATGGTACGAGTATATGAGGAATAAAATATGAAATAAAATTAAAGTTCTTAACAAAAACCAAATAAATTAAAGTTTGTGTTAGTTTATTGCAAGTTATGCAATTTTAAAGCAAGAAAGTGAACCAATAACTTTTCTTAAGAGTTCTGGTACATTTTCCAGGTGCTTCAAAATTTCGGGGGCAATGTGGCGACCGACAGTTTCTGGAGAACTTCCGCAGGAGCTCTTCCACCAGAACTATTTGACAACAGCTGACATCCAGCGAAAGCCGAGCTTAGGACCACTTTCGATTCGGCCTTCGCCGGGAGTCCTTTTGCCCAGTTTTCCTGTCCCTTCGGCGACAGTGGCCTGTCATTCTTATTGTTTATGAGTCGAAACAAATTTATTTTATTTGTGTAACTTTAGACGCGTGAAGAAGAAATAGGGAAAATAAACAGAGTTTCGGGGAAACCCTGGGCGAGATGGCCGAAAAACAAAAAAAAGCTTGAGGCACGGAGACAAAAAGCCGAAGGAAAATGTAACATAAACTGATTTGTCCAGGGCAAAAATGGGGCGAAAGGGGCGTTGCAGGACTTCAAACTAGCGGTGAAAAATGTTTGCAGCTGGCAACTCGCAGGACATGACAAAGGACATGGAAAAATACACCGTCCAAGAGAAACAAAACATAATAGAAAAATGAAATAATAATAATGCCTTGGCACACGGCCCCGGCAAACATGGCAGTGACTGAAGGGGGGTCAAAAGGGGTCAGCAGGGGGCAAGGGGTTCGAAAAGGATGTGCCGGGGGGAGGGGGGGGCGACTAAACCCACTAGCCGTGTATTTGCTTAGTTGATGTCCTTAGGAGAAATTACATTCAGTCCGTCTGACTGTTGTTGTCTTTGTTTGCATAGCTAAGCTCTGTGCAAAAATACGGGGAACAACAAAACTGCAGCCAACACTGAGAGAAAATGTCACAACAAATATGGAAAAATTACCTGGTATTTTCTGGCACTAACTAAGATTTTAAACCTATTTGTAATGTGCTTAAGAACCTTATAAAATTCTATTTTACTTTTTTAAGAGCACTTGTAAAAAGGTTTACATTTGCAGATCCTAAAATGATACAAAACAAATCGTTTTTTAAATATATTTATATTTTTTAATGTACCTATAACCCTCTAAAAATATTATTAATATTAGAAAGCAATGAGATGACACGGTCCACTTGAAAGAATGTGTCTTTTTCGGATCCCAAAATGAAACACTTTTAGTTTTCATAATCTTGTTTTTAAAGAAAATATTTGTAAAATATTTATATTCTTAAATATACTTATATATCTTTAAAAAGGATGAGCTGACTGATTATTTTTCCCCCGTGTGGGTCAAATTGTCCTTGTTAGGACCCTCAACCCAACCTCTACGGGCGTATGCACAAAGAAGAAAAGCTAGAAGGAGGGCCAAGGAACGGGAAAACGGCTAGAAAATGAGCGCGCAGCCAGGAAAAACTTTCACCCCAACCATCAGCCTGCCCCCCAAAAAAAAAAGAATTGCAAAAAACAGACAATGAACATAGCGAAAAAGTATCTACAACTCAGGCTATTGTTGTTGTGTTGTTTGGGTCAAAACAATTGCAACTAACAAAGCCAACGGAATCCAAGAGATACTCCGCCAAAAGCAAGAAGAAAAAGAGTATTAGACACTGATAAATAATGTAAAATAAAAAATAAATTTAAAATGGGTTAAGAAAGAGTTCCTATGATGATGTATATGTATACAAAATATTTAGAGGTAATTATCTATTTTATTTAGATCTTAAAGTATCTCAAAGTCCTTAAATGCCTCGAAGGACCTCTCAGTTGCGAGATTTCCACTTCCGCACATGCTTTGACACAGAAAGAGACAGCGACATGTGCACCCACTTAGGGCGACTTCCTCCTTGGTCCTCAGGGCCCCATCTATATGTATCCGAGAACCAGACAGTTGATCTGTCTTTCA
This sequence comes from Drosophila suzukii, assembly GCF_043229965.1. NCBI lineage: Eukaryota > Metazoa > Arthropoda > Insecta > Diptera > Drosophilidae > Drosophila > Drosophila suzukii. The sequence goes on along the minus strand of NC_092084.1, from coordinate 11,834,643 downwards.
GCTCACTATTGTGGGGAGTTTAGGCCACCTCCTTCGTTTGGTCACTGGCCAAGTCCTGTGTTTTCGGACCTTTCGGCCATTGTGAATCATAACTTAAAAGCCAACAGTAATATCGATAAGTGAAAGGAAAACAATTGAGTGATGTACTTAAGAACTGGTACTTTAATTATCCATTAAGCTGTGGAAATTGTAAGAAACGTTGAGAGATTAAAAAGATAGTTTAAGTATATGTTGGATTTAATCATGCAAAATTAATTTCATCGACGGAAGACTTTTGTAAATGTCTGTTGAATACAACTCATTCACATATTAACAATTTCTGCACACAATTTAAGCTCTTTTGTCTTACTTGTAAGTATTTGTTTTGATTTCCATTGCATCAGATACGAATACTTAGTTATTTCAGCATCTTTTGTTTTCTTACGATTACAGTTTGCTTGATTTGTATTCAATTGCTGGTTGTATGATTCATTCAAAGTTTCATTCAAGCTGGGGAATCATTATATATATTACATATTCGTTGTGGCAGCCGTTTCTTTTCCAATTCAAGCCACTCTCGTCGTCAACAATATCGTCATCATTATCATCGTAGTGGTCGCCTGGTAATTTTGATGACTTGGCGCGATTGAAAGCGGTTATGGCCAGCTTTAAAAGATTCCCCCGAGCTCAACGGCACCCAAAACTTTTTGCAGTTTTTTTGCCATTTTAATGTTGTCTCATTTCTACGTACACAGAGAGAAAATCTATTTTAATAAATTTAAGATAAATGTATACTTTCAATTTTTATGTTTGAAGATAGAGGCTTTACTCTTTGATCCTAATTTTACAAAATTCGGTTAAAATGTGTTATACTTTTATGCCAGATTCAGAACACTTATTACAAAAGAAAGAAGAAATAGTTCCCTATTGAAATCTTGGGACTTGTTTGGACTAACTCAGTTATAATAGATCTTATATGATTTTTTTCCTCTGTAAATCCCCTTTTCTTGTTGTCATGGGCCATTGGAAGCGTTTTGGTTTGTTTTGTCCATTTCTTTTCGTTTTGGTTTCAGTTTCGGTCCGGTATCGTTTTTCTTGCTGATTTTGCTTATGCGAATTTAATTTACCGAAAGTGAGAAATGGTCACGGAACCCACTATCCCGTTCCCGCATCCTTCACGCGATCTTCGCTATAATGAGGAACACTAGTTATGTTTTTATACGATATACGTCTATATAATCCACCGGTTAATGGCAACTTATTGTGGCCCATTTCCCATTTGGCGTCTTCTTTGTCGAAGGCATAATTTGTTTTCAAATATTTATTTATTTTCGTACTTTCGGGGTGAACTCGGACTGGAGTGCGTGTGCTTGTAATTGCTCGATGGGATTGCATAACACCATTTGCGGTGTCTGGAAATTGTCCATTGCGACGGTTACGAGGCGATGTTAGATGTACTTCCCCCATAATCGACGGAGAAAGCATGGCAAAAATGTTAAGTCTTCCTCGGAAATCGGGGAAATGGAACGCAAAATCATCTGCGCCGATCGAATGCATCAAATTAATTAAAAATAGTATAAAGTACTGGTAGATATACTATCTTAATATATAATATAAATGCTGAACCAGAAAATTAAGGTTGGAATACTATCTATTCATTTTCAACTATTCATGTGACTTCCATATTTTAAAAAAATAAATATCTGTTAAGAAATAGTGCACTTTCTAGAAACCTAACAGTTCTAGTTCATCTGTTTTTCAACAACAATAAATTAATTGAACAGAAAAGGAACTTTCCTAACGAAAGGTAATGGATTATTATTAGTTTTCAATCATATTTGTTTTGACAAATGAATTCTGTCTCAAAAATTAGGTCAACCATTAATAACAGTATGGAAATAAATAAATTTCGATTTTGACTAAATTAAAAAGAACATTTTTCTATCAGAAGTTATAAAAAATATTATTTTAACATTCTTTGAAATACTAAATTGCATGGATTGACGGATTGTAGATGTTTTTAGTGGGCATGTTACTCAATTATTGTTCCACAAATCCTAAAACAAATAAAATCAGTGAATTTGTATACTGTTTCCCATTTTCCCCCTTGGCTGTTGTGTTCAAAACATTTTCCGCATCAGAATCCTGTCCAAATATTGCCTTTTTTGTTACGACCGGCGCTCAAAACACTTTAGCTCACCCAACCCCTTGACATTTTCACTCAAAAAAATGTTGAAATTATTCCCACTTGGCCCGCCACCTGAATGAAACCCCCGATTTGCACAGGTTTCACCACCCAGTTGGACATAGTTCAATGGCGAATCCCCCCGCTTTTTCCAAGAAGGAAAAACAGCGAAATTCCCCAGCAGAGCTACATTCCGATGCTAATTCTAATTAAGCGCATTTGATGAAGTAAACGTGTCCCGAGTTTTTACTTCATAAAGACAAAGGCAACACAAATCCGAAACGAATCCAAACTGAAACTAAAGAACGAGCAGGAGGGTGTTGGAAAAGCGGAAAAAGGAAAAGCGCAGAGGGTTGAGCTCGCAGATAAAATTTCAACGCGCGCTCATTAAAAACTTTTGGAACGGCAATAAAAAAAAAATAGAAAAAATACCAAAAATAAAACAAAAAAACAGAGCAACAACAATAGAGCCTGAAGATGAATAAATAAAATGAAATGTGTAAGAGAGGCGAAAAGCAGAGAAAATTCATTGTCATTGTCAAAATAAATTTTTCTTTTGAAATCCATTAAAGGTTTCATTTGAGGCGAAATTGTTAGAAAAGTGCAAACGGAGAGCAAAATCCAGAATGCGAACCGAACAGAACCGAACCGAACCGCAGATGAAGGCGAAGAAGTGGCCGGAAAAAATTGAAATTATTACAAAACTTTTGTGATTATCTCGGCTGCCTTTGGCCGGGCCCACGTCCTTCACGTCCCTCCAATCAGGACGAGGTCCTGCGGAGCTGGCCAGAAAAAAGCGTCAACTCTGTGTCGCCCAATAACTGTCAATGCGGCAAGCGTTTGGGCGTGGCCATCCGCTCGATTGCCCAGACAATTGTTGCGCCAATGGCCAGAGGATCAAGTCGAAATGGGAAGTATCTTTGTAAGGTTCAGTATATAAAGTCATATCCTTGAGAGGACTAACGATATTTGTTCTGGAACTCTCTTTCACTGCACCTCATTACCAACAACTTACTGCCTTCTGCAAAGTAATAACCCAACCACTTACCTGGAATTCTTTTCTTAAGATTTAATGTTATTACATCTATTACCTCAGTTTTGTTTATATTTATTTTAATTCCGAATATATTTCATATATCTTAGGCATGTAAACTTTGATCTAAATATTAAATTATTTTTATTAAATTAAAATATGACCAACATGGTATCTAATATTCTACTTGATTTTTATATGACATTTTTCTTATTACTTAAAAGAAAACTTAAAGTATATATGACTTACGTAGTACATACTATTATTTACCTTGAGTTAAATATTTTATTTAAATATATATTTAAGCCATGTTTTTGTATTTTATATAATTTTTTTATTAGGGTATTTTATAAGTCATTTTTTTTAATAATGATTCTGATTTTTATTTCTATAAGTCCCATTTTTTTTTCAGTCGAATATATCTATATTTAATTAAGGCAAGTGCCTTGATTTTAATTTACTCAAAATATAATGTTCATTTGGTATTAAAAATTATTTAACCATCAGATAAGAAACAACTTGTTGGTATGTTAACTTTCTGGTAACTCACAAATACTATTAAGTCACTTACATTTAAATGATTTATTACTATTTTCACGGAATGAGCTCTACAAGTAGACAATCCAGTAGACCTTATTCATGTTATTAATGAATAACATAAAGACCTTGCGAAAGTCCGACACAATGTAGATCAACCGTGGATTAAATGTTGATCAAAGAGAAACTCGGATCGGCCCATTAACGCCTATTTAGTCATCGCACCCAAATTGGATGAAATGGGGTGATGTATCACCGAAATAACCCGATTAGCAGCTGCATCGTATAAATCAGTTTTATAAATGTTTAATAAACAGCTGGGCGAGTGTCGTAATGTCTATACCCTGTGGCAAGGGTATGCAGCTTTCTCCATTAGCAAACGGCCTTGCCGCCTGACAGTCGGACCCCCAAACCCCCTGAAAAATATCCAAAAAATATATATATACATAAGTATATTCGGAAGGGGCAAGACGAGCCACTTAATATAGAGATTTATGCTAATCAAGCAAAAAGTATTTGGCGAGAGGGGTCGCAGTTGGCAGTTGGCAGTTGGCTCAAATGGAACGGAATCGAGGGGAGCGGAGTCTTCGTCATACTAAATGAAAGTGAAAATTCTTATGTAATATGCTAATATTTCTTGCCGCGCCTTGGATTTGAATTTTTCGCAGTTGTTGTTGCTGCTGCTGTGTGGATTACGAGAGATTTTTTATAATTTTAGATTTATGGAAGGGGCCATGAAGAAAGCGAGGCATCCAGAGAAGTTTTGAGTCGTTGTTATTATCTTCTGAATGTTTTTTTTTTGTTTTTTTTCTGTCATCTAATAATCGACAACGAAATTTCCAGCGACTTTGCTGGATTTGTTTTTATTTCAAGCGGGAGGAAAAGAAAGAAAAAAATTCGTATCTTACTTTTGTTTATTTTTTCTTCGGCCTTATTTATTCACAATTGGTCGTGTTTGTGCTCAAACTAATTAATTTAAATTTAAATGTGCGTGTAAATGGAAAGTTTTATACTTTATGGCCGTGCATTTGATTTTTTCGTAAATAATTTATTAAGCCACATAATTTGGGATTAGATAATGGAAAAAATCCGTAGTATCTGCATTATAAAACGTTGTAGATGCGTATTTGTGTGCCGATTATGGCTGCGTATTAAAAATCAATTAATCTGGAGAGAAAACATTCATTATGCTAATGCCGTGGAGTGGGGTCGAACACGACAATTGATAAATGAGGCAGCGAGTAGGTGAAATGAAAACAAAAGCCATGAATTAATTGAACACATTTTTAATGCCGAATAATCCGGCGAACAAGTTGCCATCCCATGGCCGATGCATTTAATTAGGGACTTAGAGAAAAATATTAAATCCGAAAACACGGCTAAAGTTTTCCAGGGGGGTCAATGCAATATTTCTTTTGCAAAATGTTGGTTCAACCTTTTGCTAAGCCTATTAAACATGATTATGAAAATTGTAAATATTGTGAGAATTTATTTTCAAATAATTTAATTCATGTGCGATTAATAAACTACACACTTTTCTAGTCTAAGTATAAAATTAAATTATATATATATGCGATGCGAGAAGATAGTAATACCATTTTAATCCGATGAGGCCACTTTTTTTCTCTACATTTCTAAAGCCAATTTGGTGTTCCGATATTTTATCCAATTAGCCAGTAATCAAAGCCATCGCTTCAAATAATTTACTTAATTTAATTTGGCGTTGGCTGGTTTTAGCCAATAGCAGGTGTTTGATATACATGTGGGTGTTTTTAAATGGATTGAATAAATAAATTAAGCAAAAGGGCCAACAAATCACTTGGATTGGTACCCCCGATATTTCAGTATTTCATCATTTCAGTAGGGATTATTGCAGCAGCAGTTCTTGATGAGGGCGTGTTCGTAACAGGATTTGGCATACAGCAGCGAGCAGTCGTAGTATAAACACTGGGGTGGCCTCAACTGCGGGGCACCGGCTGCGGGTTAAAGGCGCATTATTGAACCAAATCGAATTAATAAATGCTGGGGCATAAATAATGTCGCCGAGCCCCCTGATTAATTACCTGGAAAATCGCAGCAACAGGCATCGTGGACCATCTTGTGGGAGCAGTACGAGTAGACCGACGAGTCGCACAGCGGGCAGCCGGGCTGTTGTGGCGGCGGACCGTAGCCCTGTCCCGGAAATCCGGCGACTCCGCTTCCGATTCCGCTTCCGGTTCCGGGTCCCAGTCCCCCGAACCCAGCCCCCGCCCCAAAGGAGGGTCCCAGTCCGTTGCCGAAGTTCTGGCCACCAAACTGACGTGCTAAAAGAAGCACAAAAAGGTAAGTTATTTTTTAAAGCTCTTTCTTGTTTTTACTCGCTTCCCTAACAAAGTATTATTGAAATTGGAGGAAAAATGTTTGCTTACATTTTTTAAGACAGGAAAGAGTTATAAGTAAAAAACAATAATAATATGTAAGTATTGGACTAGTCACAAACCATCATATAAAATTAAAGTGATTTTTGCTTGTAATTAAAAATATCTTGTGTATAGTATTTAATTAAAGTTATATCATTATTATGACATTTTAATACTATTACTTAGTTTTCGTCTATCTTTTACTCAATCTATGTTATGCAGGGATTAAAACTAATCATATTCTGTAAGTTTTATCAGCAAAAAACTACTTATTTTACCTATTACTGTTAAAAAGAAGGGACGTTAGAAAGATAGGATATTACAAAAAAAATTAAATTAATAAAAAATCACAAGTAATGATTTTTCTATGGTCTTTGTTATATTTTCTTTACTAAATACTGTGCCTTAATAATTTTCCTATAACTTTTTTCTTCCATTAAATAAATTTTTTAAAATTCTTAAAGAGCAAAAGCTTACAAGAAAAGGGTAAAATATGTTTTTAATAAATAATTGAAGAACAACTTTAATGGGAACTGATGGGTTATTCAATTGTAGTTTAAGATATATTAAATTAAAATTTTTTCGGCATACTCACATGCACTCTCCTGTTTTCCCGCCACCAAAAAGATTGCCACTAGAACGAGCAGCAGAACATGGTCCACACTGCGTATGCGCAACATTTGGAATATTTTGGAGATCAGATCTTTTCCAAAACCAAAAGTCGTGTGCCGAGTGATGATGCTGATGCTGGAACCGCCGTGCGTCGACTGCAACAAAGGAAACCTTTATAAAACCCGCGATCGAGTGGCTGGGCGATCGATGCGGCTTTCGACTTTCGGCTTTCAACTTGTGACAAATTCATATATAATTTGATTTGATGGCTCTCCAGACAGCACGACAACTTGAAGCTCTGGTCTCGGATTTCAGCTTTCCAGCGGACCCGAAAAAATAAAACAAACAAAAAATGCCATCGAAAGTTACGGGGGCCACCAATGTAAACCAAATCGCAGAGGTCTTTATTTTATTGTTGGCTTCGATTGGTCTGACAACTTGATTGGCAAAACTCAGCCGAAAACTCCCACGCACTCAAATTCGAAATTCAAATTTCAAGCATCAGACTTAAAATTTCTGGCCGTTGACACATTTCTCGATTGCCAGCGAAATCAATTCGAATTTTGGATGCCGATGCGGATGCTGAATGCTGAATTTCATCCACCTGCAGCAGCAACCTTTTCAACTTTTACTTTTCCACTTCATCGCCGCCTGTTAATTGCTTCATCTGAAGTTATCCCATCTGCCAGCCCCAAAAGTTATTTTCCCAGACTCGCGGAAGCGTTCGCTTATGTAAAATTAATAAGACATAAAATAAATTTCGAATTATGCGCATAAAACAAACATCAGAAACGGTTTTCATTATTTTTTTTTTTTGGGGTTTTTGGGTTTAAGGTTGTTAATCGTTTAAAGCGAAACGCGAAGAGCAAAGTAAAAGTGTTTCATTTTGATTGAGTTCGAGTTGCTAATTGATCGCAGGCCATTATGCTAATGGGTAAAATGGTTGTTAAAGTGCAGAAAACACATTCTAGAAGACCCGATGATCGACCTCAAGCCAAGCCAATCTTGATTCAGATCTGATTTCGACCCTCCCCAAAACACTTTCTCCCGCTCGAGAGGCGAAAGTCCCTTTGCCACTCTGCAAATCAAGCTGCTCAAGCTGCCCAAACTGCTCCCAAAAGTAATTTCATTTAATTAACTGCCCGATTTGAGCCTGGTCGAGCACAATTTGAATGCAGCCAATGAAAGTGAGCAGTTTTCGGGGCCCTTTAGGAAAATAACAATGCAACACAAAACAACACACACAACAAATATGAAATATACTGGCCGTTTTCATTCATTTTCATTTTGATTTCGATGTTGATTTCCATTTGCATTTGCAACCGACTCGAGTGAGTATCTGTCAGTACGTGTATCTCGTTATGCGCTCGTCTTCGTCGTCGCTCTGCGTTGATTATCTTGTAAATTTGTTGCACGTTTTTGATGCAAATCCGCTTGTCATGTCGCCCGGCACACACATTCGGACACAAAAAATTACACAAGTGATGTCATCACCTGCTGCAGATGTTGCAGATACACACAGATATATCCCCATGCAGATACAAATGCGGACTTGTAGATAACAAGATGGATGGGCCGCCCTCTATTTAGATCTCACGCACGCAGTGTCACAACTTCGAAGGGGGGAACTTTTACAACATTCAGTCGGTTTGTTATGTTTTCGGCACAGATATCAATTTGGAATTCAAGGGACAAAATTGTATGAAATGGGTTGGATATGTGAACATTATTTGAAATATTTTAGGGACCCTGCAAAAAATGCTATGGAAATATTTTGTAGAATGTTAGGAATAACAAAAAGTAGCCTCATAATTTTAGAATTACGTTTTTTTCTATCTGCTTCCCCATCTCAAGTGTTTTTACTACCATGTATCTCAATTTGTAAGTTTAACTCCGCAGACCCAAAAAAAAAACAATAAAGCCAACAGAACAATACAGCATTGCACAGTGGTTACCATGGTATCAAAAATTAAAAATATTATTGCATATTATAAAATTACAAATAATACTTTATCAGCTTAAAAACTATTTTATACTAATGATTTAAATATATTTTATATTTTTATTTTATTTTAAATGTTTTCTTATTGTAAACATTTTTTGAGGAGAAGTGAAACCTTCGTTTGTATTTTAAAAATGCGTGGGAAGCTTGTGTAAACAAATAAGCAACACATTTAATGGTTACACTTAAAGAAAATAGAAATCTCTTTGAAAAAGGAGTTAATAAAAATTATTCAAGTAACCCGAAAAAATTTGTAAAACATTTTTAACTAGCGTTACCAGTGTGCGGCGGCGATCGAGCGGCGCTACGTGCGCGTATCTGATAGATACATGTGACGTAACCGCGGACAAGGCATTACTTTTACCATCTCCCTCTCTCCATCCGCGGCTTGTTTATTGGTTTTCGTTTCGCTGGAATGTATCTCACTCTCTCCCCTTTTTAAACGAGTATCTCGAAGTTCGTTTGCGGTGCGTCTTAAACGGGTAAACAGGTCACTTCTGCTTCTTGAGCGACGACCACTTTCCAGTCCGCGATGGTTGACCTCAATTAAACACCTGCCACGCCCAGGTGCCCCCCTCTAACGACGCCCTTTCACCGCCCCCGCCTACCTGTTACCACCTTCGATTGTCCACAGACCACAAAAATGGTTGGAGCCGCAACAGAAATTCCTTTCTGGCCAATTCGACTGGTGAAAGGGCGACCCCTCTGGGGGCATCTCCCCACGGGCATATGCAAAATTAAACTCGTAAACAATGCACGGCGATGAAATGGCCATCGAAAAACCATTTTGTTTTGTTTAAATTATTTATTTGTGGGCGCTTTGATTTATAAGCGGGCTAAAAACCAATTGGCCGCCGCCAAAAACGCATTGGGACCAGGTTTTAACTTCCGCCAGAAAGTGTGAATAGCGATTAGTAAACTAGTGCAGGAATATATATAATTTATATGTCATTTAAAGGGGAATTAAACCATAAATTTTTAGAGGCTGCCATTTTAAAATCCATAAGAAATTAGCCAAGTTCGTGGCCTTAAATATTATCAAACTCTAAAGAGCAGTAAAAATCACTAACCCATTTAGAGTGTAACTTAAAAAAAATATAAATATTTTTTATATTAATAAAAACTGTCTTCTTCTTTCAAAAATCTAGACTCCCATTAATTAAGTTAAAAGTCGTGTACCTACAATTTATTATTGCAACGTGATTATTTTTTTTATTAGAAATATGCTGCCTTGCAAAAGTTATTGTTAAGCTCAACTCTTGCCGCTGTTATTATTATTATTATACCCGTTACTCGTAGAGTAAAAGGGTATACTAGATTCGTCGGAAAGTATGTAACAGGCAGAAGGAAGCGTTTCCGACCCCACAAAGTATATATATTCTTGATCAGGATCACTAGCCGAGTCGATCTAGCCATGTCCGTCTGTCCGTCTGTCCGTCTGTCCGTCTGTCTGTCCGTCCGGATGAACGCTGAGATCTCGGAAACTATGGGAGCTGGGCTATTGAGATTTGGCGTAAAGATTCCTGAGCTTCTTACGCAGCGCAAGTTTGTTTCGGCACAGTGCCACGCCCACTCTAACGCCCACAAACCGCCCAAAACTGTGGCTCCTACAGTTTTGATGCTAGAATAAAAATTTTAACTGAAGTGTATTGTTCTCATCAATACCTATCGATTGACCCAAAAAAAAGTTTGCCACGCCCACTTTAACGCCCACAAACCGCGAAAACCTGTGACGCCCACAATTTTCATGCTAGATAAAAAATTTTAACTGAAATGTATTGGTCTCGTCGATACCTATCGATTGATCCAAAAAAAAATTGACACGCCCACTCTAACGCCCATAACGCTTAAATCTGTATACCGCCGGTAGGTGGCGCATTTTAATCTCGCTTTGCTGCTTGCATATCTCCATATAGCTGAGTAACGGGTATCTGATAGTCGAGGTACTCGACTATAGCGTTCTTCCTTGTTATTGTTATTTTTATTGCTCTAGTGTGGCACAAAACCAATATTTGTGTTCCCAGGAGCTCTACTTGTTGTTTGTGCCGATGGTTTGTTTATGTTTGCGGCGTATTTACATAAGTTATTTGCAGACAAAATGCTAGAATGCCAATATTTGAACAAAATAATGTGAGAACAAGAATTATATTTTCAAAAACTGCGCTACACCACTGCCATTTCAAGTGTTAGAATATTTTAGCAGGGTGCAATTAAAATGCAGACTCCGTTGACAACTTGACTACCCATCAAATGGCCATAAAGAAGATTCTATCTTTATTATTTGGGCCATGATGGCAACGAGGAAAAAAGAAGACGAATTCATACATATGAGTTCCCAAGGAATGCGAAGGGCATTCCATTCACATAATGCCTGCAGCTGGAGATAAACTGAGAATGAAACTGAAATCTGACTCACACATAGTTTTTCCGAGGGCGGGGAAAAGAAAACGCCAGCGCTGCGCTGCGGAAAATATGCAAATTAGCTTTATTATTTGACAGTTTCTATAAAATGCAAAAGCCACAAAAGGCAGCAGCAGCAGCTACAACTTCATCAACGTCAATGAAAACTTTTGCTACGTTTTCGGAGGTGGGGGTATGTCCATCCAAGTGTTTTGGGGAACCCAGAACCCAGAACCCAGAGCCCAGAACCCAGTAACCAAAACCCTACATCCCAGCACCCACATTGCTCCGGCTTATATGACAAACTGAAATGCAATAAACAAGTTGACAACTCTGACAATTTGGACAAGAGAAACATGTTAAATGCTCGGAATTATGACAAGAGACGAGGAGTCGAATCCAGGACGAAAGTCAGGGCGAAAAATCTGGGAGGTAGGGTCCTTAAAACCGGAAAAAGGAGGGAGGGGGGCATTCGAGGGGTGGAAATGAAAATGGCCAAATGAGAGCAAACAAACAAACGGCATAAAGAATAAGTAATAAGCATGCAAATGCGTCAAGAGAGCAACTCTCCAGATGCAGATACAAAAGCTCGGTTACTGCGGATATGATGGGGTATGGGTATGGGTATGGGCCATGAGTTTGGCTATCTCATGGATACGAGATACTTTTTCGGCTTAATTACTTTGAGGAAGGAAGCCAGTTAGTTGCCTGGCTCTCGGGACCACTGCTCCACTGGCCAAGTATCTGAGTATCTGCACCAAGTATCCAAGTATCTGAGTATCCAAGCATCCAAGTATCTGCCGAGGGCCCCGTTTAACTATTAAGGGAGCAGATACTCGTTCACTCAACAATGGCCAACTGCTTGGCAACTGTTTGTTTCGGCAACTTTCCACAGGCCCGCCTTTGTTGGGACTAATCAAAAGTCAGTTTGTAAGTTAGTTCCGCACTGTGATGTGAAATATTGCGGGGAAAACTATTCGTTTTGATTAAGACTGGACTCTGGGGTTAATATTACCCCCCTCCAGTGTGATTTCTGGAAACATTTCAAGCATTCCCTGCCCGAAAATCAATTATTTGCGATAAAAGTAAAGATAAAGTTACTTAAAACAAGACAGATTTTAAGTACTAACCATTAGCAAAATTCAAAATCATCTAACCTTTATTTATATTCATTTAAATATTATCATTTTCTTGATTACCGTACGCTCAGGAACTCAAGAACTTGGATATGATATCACATGAGGGCTTTTTACAACCACCGATAACAGAGAAAAAAGTTGCGCTAAATTTTATTTGGCACTTCCTTTGGTGCGAAAATTTACACGCAACTTGGGTCAAATTGATTTGGCCATTTTAGAGCAGCTTTTTAAGATCCCTGTGCGATTGCAGGGCTACAAAATGATTGCAGGCGGCGAGTAAATCATTTTATTTGCCCACCGTTGTTGGCTGATTTGTTTGATGTTTATTGTGTGTTCGTTGCGATGCTGCTGCTGCTGCCATCACAAAGTCAACACAATGAAATTGACCAACGGGCGGCGTTGTCATTGTCATCGGTGTTGTTGTCATGTTCCCAAGTTGCCACTGCCGGGGGCAATATTTTGTTTGCCTTTTAATTGTTTGCCCCCGTTGTGGCGCCAATAAAATTATGCAAAACCCTGGCGCACAATCGATTGGCGGGCAGACAATCGGCCGCTTCGATAACAGTTGCATAAGCTTCCCTGGGGGTTAAACACTCACCGGGGCTCAGATTGTCGGATGTTCCGGGCTTTGAAGAATAAACCATACTAATTTGTTGAACTAATGTAAAATACACATCCACGTATATTTAAAAAGAGAATAAATTTAATAAAATTAAAAAAAATCACAAAGGAAAATTTTCTTTAATTAATGATGTAATAATCTCAGTTACCAGTTTGATAATTTGATTATGATCTTAACTTTTTAGAGAAAATACATTGTTTTGCATATGTAAGTTTTTGAATAATATATTATATCAGCTTTTTACCATGCGTAGCCAATTGTAACATCTTACAGCTCGCTTGTTTCGGAGTTATGAAAGGCCTCGCCCCGAACTCTTTTTCCATTATCGTTAGGGAGCTGGTCCGCTGATTACCAGCGCTTTTCTCTTGACCAATTGAACAACAAACAAGCAAAACTAGGAGGGATCGCTGGATAAACATCTAACAAGCGGGGCAAGCGAATCTCTTGGGTTTATCTTTCGGCTTAGCCCCTTTTTCCAGTACTTTTTCGGTTAGGTCCCATCCCGGACATCATCAGATCAGCGCATCGTTTTATGCAACCCCTTGTTTTTGTTGATCCGATCACGCCCAAGTGTTAAGTGGCCCATTGTGGGTAATTGCATCATGGGTTTGCCGAGGTTGGGCAATCCGGGCCCCAAAAATATGAGCTCTTGCACTTGATTTGCCTAGGTCCCCTGTTCTCATTCGAATTTCTGGTATTTGCATTTCAATTATGCACTGTGGCCACGGCCAGAAATGAGGTTTTGGCTCTGCCTCCGAAGACAGGGCGACAGAAAGCAAAACTACGACCCAGAGCAAGACCAACTCAAAACAGACAACAGGTAGACAAACAAAACAGTCGCTGGGAAAGCGTGTCGAGATATCCGAGGGGTAATGGCAATGGGGATCCCAGATCTGGAATGGGGACTGGGGGACTGCAGGCTGAGATTGGGACTACGATGCAAAATCAGCATCCCAAAGTCAATAGCAGGGCTGCCGGGAACTCGGAAAACATGGCCTTGGCCACTGCGAAATTTGCATACACTGACCTTGGTGACTGCAAAGGTCTATATCTTATTTACACCAGACTTATTTCCTATTTTGTTTAATATAAAAATAATATCTTCTTAAAATGAATGTTTAAAATCTAATTACCTTCTATTATTAAATGTTAAATTAAATATTATAATATTTAAAAACGTAGGTAAAGAATTTAAATTTAACATAAAAGCTTTGGTTTTACAAGGTTGTATTTTTTATTAGTATGACCAACCCCATAGAGAACATTTTTATAATCCAATAAAAGCTATTTGGTCTCATCATATTTTTATTATATCTAAAATATAGTTCACTCAACGTTTTATAAGGTTTTAAACGGATATTTACAAAATACTTAAAATATAATTTATTGAAAAAAAATCCCCTGAGATAAAAGACCCTGATTTTCTGGAACTAAAAATCCCCCATTGCACTTTAGCAAGGGCATTCGTTGGGCGAAAGGTGCGGAAGTGCCTTGGGATGTGAAAATATTTGCATACGCAAAAATGTGGCAAGAAAAGTGGGGACACAGGGTGGGTTTTGTTTGGGGCTCGGGGTTCCATAGCCCCGAGCATAGAGTCTTTGGTCCATGGCTGATCCGAAGACATCGCCTGCAGCTTGTGTGCGAGTGTGCAAATAAATAAGCATAAATATAGTTGAGTACTTGTGTAATTACGGCAAATGTTATTTGATTTTGGCACCCCATGCCAACACACGCCCCTCCTCCCAGAAAAACCGACCATTCAAGACCGAAGAGACCGCAGTTGCGTGCTCCAAATGATAGTGGAAAATGGTGGATGCGGATGGTGGATGGTGGATGGTGGATGTGGATGTGGATGTGGATGTGGACGTGGACGTGGATGTTGGATGGCGGAGTGGGGCAACCTGGGAGCCCACTGGCAGATATTTGCACATTTCGAGAGCGCCGCTGCTGTTTGCACTTTCGCCCAAATACCAACACAGCAACAGCGACGGGAAAAGATGCAAAAACCGAGGAAAATAATAAAAGCAAAATAAAATTCGCATGTGGCTGCCGCTTCTTGGGCAGCCCACTATACCACTACCCATTATCAACACCACGGCAGTACGCCCATGCACAGAAAGAAATGGTATCGAAGATCACCAAGGTCATCCGAAAAAATGATTCCTCATAGATGATCTTATAATAGAAGCTCTCAGTATTAAAACTATATTTTAAATACCTAAATAAATGTTACAATTACATAATACCCATGGGCATACCTTTTAACTATAGCTTTAAATTCGATTAGCTTTAAATATATGAATGAATATGAATATTGATAGAAAAAGAGTTCCATATATTTACTTATACCTAGTATCTATTTTATTTGTCTTTCTCTACTATTTTACCTTTTCTTCAAGTGGATCCGGTCTGGTATCGACAGTTTTCGTACTGCATGCATGCAGGGCAAACAAACGAGCTTATGACATATCAAACACAAGGCATACAGCGCATAATCAGCTGCAGCTCGCTGCTCGATCCCAAGCTCTCAGAAGTTTCCATGACAGCGATGTCCCGATGAAATGGAGGCGGTGCACGGTGGGACAGGTCTCCAAAGTGAGTGCACAAAATTCTAGAATTTTTGGGAGCACAGAAAATAAATCTACAATATATTTCGAGTGACTACATATTTAATGAATCTACATGTTTGAGTTATAAGTTAACTTGCTTTTGTATAACTATAAAGAAAACGATTTTTTCGAGTTAACAGAGAATTTTTTTTTATTTTTTATATGTCATTTGTAGGTTATTCTTGCCTTGTATTCCATAGTGACCTGGATGGTTTCGGGTACAAGAATGGTTGTTGGTGCTCGGAACAAACAGAATGCCACACGTCCGGTGTATGGCATATGCAACTGCAATTGCACCACAACCAAAAGCAAGTCCTTGGTTTTGGATATTGTTTTTCCAGAATTTCTGCCAAGTTAACAGCGGAACAATGGCAGCAGATCTCTAGCATTCCAATACTTCACCCGCAAAATACCTGGTATATTAACCATACGTCGAAGCAAAAGGCAATCCGATTATGCTGCAAAATATAGGAAAT
Source organism: Drosophila suzukii (assembly GCF_043229965.1). Classification (NCBI taxonomy): domain Eukaryota; kingdom Metazoa; phylum Arthropoda; class Insecta; order Diptera; family Drosophilidae; genus Drosophila; species Drosophila suzukii. The sequence continues at coordinate 11,818,650 of NC_092084.1, read as the reverse complement.
TTTGAAGGCAAGACTAAATGTATTGTGGGCTAGGAAAATCTTTGAATTAACTGCACTACCAGAGAACAATAGAAAAGGGCTTACCATTTCCAAAATGGTCTTGGGGCGGTTTTCTTGTACGCATGTTAATGCTAAATTAGGTTTGAAGCATCGAAATTCTAGTTATAAAACCTTTAAGTTTATCAAATGGACGAGAAATGGGATCTTTACTGTACAAACAGTTAAAGTAATGTTACTTTGAACTAATTAATATATTTACAGGAATTAACTTAAATACATTTTTAGAGAATTGATTAATAAAGTCAAATATCACAAATAATTATGCAAATAAACATTTATTACGACTTGTTTTCATTATGTTTATGGTTTAATCAAGACTCCCGATGATGTAAAGAGCTCCGATAATGAGTACTTAATTGGAGGTAATTATTCAAAACTTTCGATCGTCTGCGGGCATTGTGTAATCCCCTAAATCTCCAAATTGACCACGCCCCTGATCAGCAGATCTCCCCGGGGATCAACTCGCTTTGACGGGTTGTTTGGCTTTTGAACCGTTGAGAGTCCATCAAGGCGGGCCAAACTACCTGATCAATGGACATGGATCCGGACAATTGAAGGTGTTGACCCCTTGAACCCCCCCTCTCCACTGAATATCCGCCCATGTTTTTGGTTTTTGATAGCTGCAATGAAGTTCATTTGAGTCGAGAAGCCGAGAAGGGCGCCTCGAGGCGTTGGCCAGCGAGCAGTGAAAGTTAATTGAACACACGGCCGAAATGAAATGGAAAACACGGCCAAAACAACAGGCTACCGTTGGACTTCAAGTGGATTCGAGTGGAATTGGGGTTGGGGACCGGCACTTGAGTGATTAGCGATTGCAGGTGACAGACTCCGGATGACATAAGCAATGCGAGTGCGAGACTTCCCCGAATCGCGGACCAGGAAAAATATTTGTTACCTCTAGTTTGGGACCCTTTTCGCATGCCTTTATTTGGTTGGTTGGCCGGCTGAACAGTGGTTCGAGGGTTATATTATCGAGGAAATATTTGAAAAACATATTGAATATACCTGATATACGGTTTTTATAGATTTTAGTTGGCTTTGTAGCTCCAAAAATATACCATTAAATACATAATAATACAGAAGATTTACTTTAAGTGACGGTTCAGTGATGAAAATAAATATTTAAAAATAAATTGCAAGGGTCAGTATTATTATAAAGATGTTGAGATGACTGGTTCCAAACTACAGTGCTCAGACTAAACAAAATAAATAAAGCCTGAAAACAACCGAAAAGAGTGGCAAACAAAAATTACAGCTGCTTTCGCAGGTCAACACTATAATTTTAGTATCTGTTAAGAAATTCAAATGCTTTTGGCAGCTTGAAGATGGGTAATTTGGGTAAATTTTAGACCGCACATTTTAAAATGTCTTAAAACTATATAATTAGCAAATATAAAGATTTAATGTGGGCTTGCCTTTAAAACAAAAGTTTAGAGTACCCCATTCAAATATGTCTAAAAAAGGGTTGCATGTAGAAAAGTTTTGCATAATAATAATGATATATTATTCATTGAAACAATATTTAAAACACATTTTTTATGGCTTGTAAGCTTTTGAAGTATTTAAAAAAATGTTGTTAGGCTGATTTAAAATCCCCAATACTTTCCGCTTAGTAAACTGTATTTACATATTTTTGACTAATACTTTTGGAAAACATGTTGCATTTTAATAAAATCCTAAATGCTTTCTCCGAGCGCTTTGGCGATCGATCGATGGGTTGGCACTCCTCGGGCTTTGAGATCTCGACGGCTGGCCACATTTTGCGCAATGGGTGAAAGTCGAGGGCCAAGACACTTGCTGTACGGCAGATGAGCACCCGTCTTTCCCCCCGGCCTTTTGGCCAACTCGGAGTCAGTCAGTCAGTCAATAGCCGTACGCTTTTTGGACATGGCCAGCTGCATAATGCGTGGCTGTGGCATATCTCATCTCCACTCATAGCCTCGACTTTTGGGGGGGACTACGTTGAGACTTTTGGTTTTCGGGGCTGGTGCCGTTCGCTTCCGAGTCTAACACCTCTCGGCGATTAATATGGTAATTTATGGCCGTCGCGGCAACGCAACATAAATCTGCAGCCACCTCGAGTTGCCTGGGAAATGGGCTCACGCCACATGAGCACGGAATTGCGAGTGGTTTCCACTTCTCCATGGACTCCCCGAGTCGTTCTAAAAGGCGTACTCGAGTGTCATAATGAGGAATCCACCCATTCGCCCCGGCCACGCCCACTCCTCCACCGCCTTCGAGAGGTTTATTGGGAATGCAAATGAGATGCGTGCGCCCAAATTGAAATGGCAAATGTTGACAGCGCCAACATAGCGCCCAAAATTCAAAGTTAATCAACGAGATATTTATGTAGGAAATGTTTTGCGAGGATGCGTTAACTATGTGGAGTATAGAGTCCCCATCCATGAATACTCCAACTTACATATGGGGAAGGCAGGTTGGATCAATAGGCTGCAGGAGTCAAGTCAGTAAGTCACTATATGGCTCACATACTTGGCTTTGTCGGCAGAGGGGCTGTTGAATAAGTTTGGGACTTAGTTTGGGGATAAGAAAATAAACCAAGCTCATGAGCTTGGATTAGGGTTAACAAATATCCAGGATCATAGATAAGGAACCTATTGAATTTTCTAAAAATATTTTAAAGACACGTTTTAAGGAATCTTAAAAACTATGATTTTATGATATATATTTTTTTATGCCATGTGTGTCTTTTTAAAAATCTTTATGTTAATTTTAGAATTAGTATTCTATTAAATTTTGTTTTCAAAAGTTAAAAATTAAATGAGAGAACTTGTATAAATTGTAGTTTTCTTTTCCCTTACGATAGTTCCAATCCATTTAAGGGTATTCAAATTAACATATCAAATCATTTTTTAGTTATTATAAAAATATTATAAAATTATTTTAAAATATTAATTGAATTTAAATGAATTAACAAATAATACCTTGTTAACAATACCTAGTATTTTCAATAAAGACACTATCCCAAGGACTTTTCAAACCAACCTCGTGCGATTCTCCGCATAAAATGTCCTAAGTGCTGGGCCCGGCATAAACATATTTATGAATTTTCTATTCTGCATTGCGTTTTTGATTGTCATAAGTACGAATATGAATGGAAAATTGTAGGGGGAATGGGAATGGGAATCCGAAGACGAGACTCATTTGCATTAGCCCTGGGAACGGATGGAGATGGCGAATGGATGGGGCTGATTAACATAAAATTAAGCGTTCGAAAGGCATGCGGCAAATGGGGTTTCGGAATCCGGAATATCGGAGGGGATGCGTATCCGAATCCGAGTCCAAATCGGAGCTGGAGTTGGAGTCGCAGTCGAAATCGTAGTGCTGGGCGCCGGCTGATAAGCCGAGGCGCGGCGATAAGCGCATTTAATTAGCATTAATTAAAGCGAATTGCGAGACTCGGGTACAAAACTAGCAGAGGCAACAGAAAATAAACAGAAATAAAACTGGGCTACCAATGGGTGTGGGGGCCCAGAAGAGGAAGTACCCGATTACCAGACTGCCAGAGCACCAGAGAGTTGTGAAAGTGAGGCAATGCCAATGGAAATGGAAATGGCAATGGCAATTGTGCTCGGCAATCAATGGTTTTTGGAGCACGGCACGCGGCATGACAAATTGCAAGTCGCTTTGGCTTGGCCTCCATCTGTCTCCATCGCCATCCCACTGGGTCTCGCCCTCAAGAAGCGGATATGCTGGGATGTTGGGATGCTGGGATGCCGGAGCTCAGGTCTTCGATACACGGTAACGTCAAGTGTCATAGCAACCGCGCACAGTGGGACAAAGGTGACGGAAACAGGATAGAAACTCCTAAAACTGTTCTGTGATCTCCCAAAATATAAATGATTTTACTTATTATTTAAGATATTTAAACAAAAAAGTGTATTTTCTTTAAATTTAAGAACCTTTAAAAAATAAGTAAGCACTACACAAAATTGTTCAAGAACAAGTAAGCTTACTAATCCAAAAAAATTTGTTCTTTAATAAAAAATAAAATAGCCATTGTCTTCAAATTTCTAAAATTTTTGCCGAAATTTATTTTAAAGTAGTATATTTTAATATTTTCCCTACAAAGGTATATTTTTTATCAAAAAAATGTACATTTGGTAACCAAGTCGAAGAAAAAATTCTTCTTTAAATCCCAGATGAAATATAATTATTCTAAGAGGTATACAATACCATATAATCCTACGAATAAAAAAAAATTCAACTGTATGGTTTGTTATTTCTCAGTTTTTTATAATGATATATGTACCTATACTTAGAGATTTTAATATTTAGAGATTGATGTGTTCCAATATTTTTAGCTTAGAATGTAGAGCTCAAATAATTCAAATGAATGGCTAGAAAGGTATTGAGATTTTTTAGAACACCTGCAAGATCAGGTGAATACAGTTTACATCCGATCGCGAACCACTGTGCTTCTGTGGGAGAATGAAAGACAGCGAGAAGAAAGCGGATTGCGTAATACCTGCGTCATGACATAAAGCCGGAGGCCTCGGCGATGAATGAGCGCGGAGAAAGGGAAAGGGATGGCCAGGGGGGAAAGACAGCGGGGGAAGACAGCGGGGGAAGACAGGGACTGGACCCGCATAATTGCGCGGCTACACTTGAGGCCAAGTTAAGGGCTCTCTCCGTCTGAGAAACTAAAACTGAAACCGAAACCGAAACGGAGGCCAAAATGTGGGCGAGGCCTAGGCGCAGCAGCTTCAAAAAAATACGAAATAAAAAACGACAGCAGCATCAGCTCGACGGCAAACACCTCATGACATCGGAATGCAATTTCACTTCTTTAAATATTTTCCCAATTGTTTTTTGCCTTTTGTGCGTGTCTCTGGCTCTGCCACTCGGATCTGGGTCTTCGGAATGGATATGTTTATGGATGTGGATCGGTTGTATCGGGTTTAATATCATTCCGCCACGCTACCCAGTCAAGTGTACTGGCACTCACATTTGCTAATTAGTTCAATTAACGTTGTAATAGCATTTCCATTTTAAACATGACCTTTAAAAAATATCCATTTTGAAGACGGATTAAATTGTCCAGGAAATTGACGGCCAATAAGTTTGGTTAATGCGAAACCTGACAGCTTGACGATTGTTTTAACAATGCAATCAACTGAAATGCCCTTTCTCCATAAAATAGTTTTACAATGATTTATGGCAATGGGCCAAGGGAAAAATTGAATTTTATAATGGGCTTGGGAACTTTTTAGTTGTTAAGTGACTTTTTTACAACTTGGAAGTGCTTTAAAAAATATTTTACTAAGCAAAATAATTACACGTTGTTGAAATAGACTTTAGGCCCCAAAAAGGTTTACCCCTAGAAAAGTCAAAAGTCAAATGTCTTAAAATATAATAAAAAATTCAATCTTGAATAAGATACCTTTTTATTACGCAATCCGAATATATTAATTCATTAGTTTGATTAATTAAGTCAAAAGAAAGTTACATTTAATTTATTAATGTTATAGCATTCCGTGCTAATTAATGGGCTTTGGGATTGACCTAATTTAAAATGGTTTTCAAATTAATTGCAAATCAAAAAGGGAGTTGGATATTCGGTTTTTGAGGCCTTTAATGCACTGCCAGCTTGTCTTCACTTTTTGGACCCTTATCACCATCGAGCTGGAGGGCTCTTTCCGATGAACACATTTAGAGCTCGAAACGAAAGTAGCCATCAACGCAAGACTCGAGGAAGTAAAAGCGCAAATAATTGCGACCGACCAAAAACAAAAAAAATATATATACATATACCCACACTCGCGGGCACCAATAGATATATATATATAGATATATAAGTATGTATGTAGGGGGATATTTTAAATGTGTAATGACAAAACAACAGCGGCCAACAGATGCGGCCGAAAAATATTGCCACTTAGTTGAATGTTGCTGGTTGCAGTTGCTGCTGCATGTTGTTGCTGCTGCATGTTGTTGCTGCTGCATGTTGTTGCTGCTGCATGTTGCTTGTTGCCAGTTGTTGTTGCTGCAACTGGTCACATGCTGGCCATGCGGCACCCGCAAGATGCAACAGCAGGAAGTCCAAACTTGGCAGCAGCAGCAACTGTGAAGTAACCTGGCCAAGAGGGAAGAGGGTCACCAGTGGCCAAATGGATGTCGTCTGGCGACTGGGTTGTGCGAATTTTCGAATTTCTTCCATACCCTTGAATTGAGTATTTACATTTTTGAGCTTCTTTCATTTTGAGCCTTATTATACTAAAAAATAAAAAAATCGGGGTCACCAAAGTGCATTTTCAGATATTTTCTTCTAAGAATCGGCATTTCTGCAATACAATATATATGATTATTTTTATTACTTATTATTATACATAGGAATGAGCTACTTTATTTTAAGTCTTATAATACTATAAAAATTTAAACAATCGGGGTCACCAAAGTGCATTTTAAAGTATTTTTATAGGAAAAGCTTCTGAAGATCTGTCATATCTGCAATACAAGAAATATGTTTTTATAAGGCCATACTGATTTACTTTTTCATTCATTGGGTTTCACTCAAACACAAAGTTTTTGGGTCACCAATATTTTTCCTTTAAGAGAAAAGTCAAAGCTTGTATGGTATTTTGCCTTTCCTTTGATAGGGTATCTCTGTTTTTAGTCCCAAAAATGCAGTCTTCCTTTCTGGTTTTCAACTGCAGTCCGTCACTAAGGGAGAAGGAGTGGATTCCCAGTTTCATTCCCCGATTCGAGAAAGCCAGCGCGTTTCTTTCCCGTTTTCTGGGTTTTGTTTTGGCCAGAGAGTCTTGAGATAACCATGACGATCATGGCGATGATGACGATGATGATGATGGTGCTGGGATTGGGATGCAGATGAGGATGTCGGCGATGATGATGATGGTTTGGCTGACGGCGAGCCAAAATACAAATTCAGAGAAAAGAGTGGCCCAAGAAATGCAAATGAAAGCGAAATCGAGTCACGCGAAGGCCGCGCATCTCCATCTACAACTCCATTCCCCCAGAGACCCCGAAAGACCCCCTCTGGAAACCAAGATGAAAACTTGATCTCTCGGGCGGCTGCAACTTCTTCAACAAGTTGAGAGGCGAAGCACTTTTATGACTCAACTTTGTGGAAAAGACGGGGCATAAAAAAGACGAAGAAAAGGGAAAAAGAGTTCCACTATCGGACATTGTGGCAAGTGTGTTGACATTGTTCTACTGCCGGTTGGCCCATTAAAGCAACTCATGAATATCCAGAGCTTGGCAACCTAGAAAAGCTGCTTCGACTTTCGGCGATGACGACGAGACAACTATTAAGTAATACGAAATGGAAATGGAAATTATGTAAATACCACATGCATATTAAACGGAATAGAAATGGAATCTGTATTGATGTTGAGGTGGTCATCAAATAAGTTTACCATTGGCTTTAAAATAAAATAAATTAAATGGTAGTGGCATGGAAAATATGCCATATTAAATTCATTTTATTGGGCTGATAGTTATAAAACCTTATTAAGTATTAATGAAAGTAAGAGATAAAGATCAGTAATAAAATTTCAAATACCTTTAGTATGTTTTAAATGCTAAAGGGTCTTAAGTTAATCAGCTTTTCGATAGTGTTGGAAGAACATTAAAATATAATATGTAAATTAGTAAGTAAGTTAAATATATTAAAGATCTATCAAACATTTTCCTGATTCAAAAGAAAGATTTTGATCTTATTAAGTATTAATGAAAGTAAGAGATAAAAATCAAATAAATTTACCTTTAGTATGTTTTAAATGTTAAAGGGTCTTAAGTTAATCAGCATTTTGATAGTGATGGAAAGACATTAAAATGTAATAAGCAAATTAATAAGTAAATAAAATATATTAAAGATCTATCAAAAATTTTCATTATTCATAAGAAAGATTATAATCATGAGATATTTTATTGAAAGGGGAATACTTGTATCTATCAGTTCCAATCCATTTGCAACTCATGGTGAATCTCCCCAGTTTCCTGGGTGGCACTTGGCGATCATGAGGAAGCGTTCGCTCGGAAACCCATTAAGCTTGCCATGTTTACATTGTCGAGGGCCAGAGACTGAACCACTCGAGAATCGCTTTTTGAGCGCTGCTCAAGGCTCTGAACTTTGACAAGGATCTTCAACTTCGACTCCGAATGCGGCAAAAATGACACTTGGCATCGAGAGGTGATGATGATGATGATGATGATGATGATGATGATGATGATGATGATGATGAGTACCACTGCCCCATGTGGCAAGGTTGCTCTGCTCGCAGAGCTTCTTCGATGCCAAGGTATCGATGTGAAAATGTTGCAAAACTGGTCGCCAGAGAGGGAAAAAACTCTCGACTTCGGATGAGGCTGTCCCTTCAACTCGGCACCTTGCTCATTTGGGCTTTGGCTCTACGTCTGTGGGTCGGGTTTACGAAATTTCTTCACTTTCGGTTTCGATTCGGATTCCGATTCCGATTCGGATTCGGATTCGTTTTCGGTTTCTTCAGCGGCTGCGCGGCGGCTGAGGCAGCGACGCCGGCGTTGGCCCGGCTATTACCTATATGAGCTGCCGTTATCATCTCAGCGGCAGCATTTTAAACTCGCGACTGACAAGCAGCGGTCGCCGTCGCCGATCCGTTGTCGAGAGATCCCAGATCTCCAAAAACCGAAAACCGCATCTCGAGATCTAAGATCCAAGATCCCAAACGATCCGTACCGATTCGTACCGTTCCGAACCGATCCCGCGATCCGTTCCGTGAGTGCCGCGTTTTGTATATTATTTTTTTTTCAATTTTTTTAAAAGTCCCGCATCCTTTTGAGTGCAGTGTGCCGCCCATCAAGAATCGCATCGAATCATCTTAATTTTTTTCGAGTGCCTTGTGCCGAGGATAACCCACACCAGCAGCTGGCATGGTAAAGAATCGTTTCCCTAATTGGACTCGAGTGCAAAGGATTACGGAAGAAACTCAAACACAAGCCCAATTAGGAGAAAAGTCCAAGTGACTCGGGGGAAATGCCAGCGAAAAAGTTAACCGCCCCCTTTGGGAAAGATAGATTTCCCAAAAACTTTGGAAAAATCCCAATACACAGAAAGAATTAAAAAAAGGGGGAAAATAATTTAAAGGCATTACTTTTAAAAAAATGGGATTTGTTGAGCCCTTTTTATAGGAAAAACTATCAACAAATAGGAAAAATATATTTATATTTCCATAGTTGACCATAAAATGAAGTCTTATAAAATCAGGATCAACATTCGGAATACACGGGGAAGAATGATAAAAGGATACCACTTCCAAAAGTTGTTTTTGGATTTTTATAGAAATTCTTAACAATGGAAAAAGAAATATTTATATTTAAAAAGTTGACTCTAAAATAGTTGACTTATAAAATCAGTCTCAATATTTTATTTTCCCCGTGCAATGGTATTATTTTTGGGTGGGCACGCCTGCGCCTTGCCCTTTGACCTTGCCACACGACCTCTGCTAATTGATGAGGGTTGCCCGGACTCTAAACGAAAATTGATGCAGGACCCGGATTTCTTGGCAAATCCTGGCCCAGATTATTCATTTGCTGCCTGAATCCGGAGGCCAGGGGTCAGGGGTCAGGGGCCACGGGCTAGCAGCTCCTGTCTCCAGACATAATTTATTCATTATCGAAATTGATTCATAAATAATTTCGCATTCACATTTGCCCGCTTCTGCGGGGCGTTGGTGGGGTAAATTTAATTAACGTAGATTACGATTCCCGACTTTTGGGCCAGAACAGGCAGCTGTGGCCAAAAACTTGGGGCCCCGAATTCCCCCGGCAACCCTTTTTGGAGCCCCTCCCCCCTCCCAAAACCCGGAATCGCTTCCTGGCTGAACTTTTGCTGTTTTCATCTTCGAACTAAATTTACGTCTTCTCAGCGAGAGTGAAAGTTTTGCCGGCCCGTCTGTTTGTTTATTTGTTTTTCTGTTTTATTTTTATTTAGTTTTTTTTTTTCGTTGCCGTTGCCTGGTTTTCATTTGTTTGCTGTCTGCCGTTTGTTGTCAATTGTTTAGCATCAATAACAAATATTTGTGGCCTATGCTAATGAACAGAAATCGAACGCCGGGCTAAAGAAAGCGGTGACTGAAGTGGTGACCGCCCCAGTGAACAGTGACCAGTGACAGGTGATAAATTTAGGGCCCCAAATAGCTGGGATCTAAGTAATGGGTTGGGTAATTGCGAATAACCTAGTTTAACTTGGGGAAATTGGGTGAATTTGGTAAGGGTCTGAGTTTATTTTGGATATAAGGGTGTTCCACAATTTGATTTGATTCTTTTGAATATATTTTTTTTATAAAAGAGTGACTAGTAAGATCTGTGTAATGCGAATAACCCATGTTAACTTGCCGATGGGTATACGATTATAATCCATCTTAAATATCATAATACATATTATAAAGGGTTACGATTTTATTCTTTCTTAAATATCCTAAAATATATTATATATCATGCTGTATTCGCTGGATAAAATCATCATAGCGATCTATTTTCTTGAGCTTAACTGTACGAATGCGACCAACTGGCTTAGTGACTCGTACACCCGGCATAATAAACCCATCCCAAAAACAGATCCACAATGGAATGGAGTTGCAAGTGCTGGCCACATGCGGGTCACTTCACACGGCTCACAGACAATGGGCACAGAAAGCCCCCTCATCTCTCTAAAAAAAAACTAAAAAAAAAAGAAGACATCACCCCCGCCCAAGCCCACACCAGCAGCCCCTTTAATTGTTTGCCATTTCTTTTATAATGTATTTTCATTATGCGGCGCATAATTTCACTGCCAACATTTGTGACACCTACTCATCCCCACGAAACGAACCTCACAGATACGCAGATACATGGCCGTATGGAGATACACCCGGAGCCAAGTGAAAGTTACCATTTCGGCGTTTTTTCTGTATCTTCTTCTCCGCCTCGACCGCTTATGACATTTTAACGCCGCCGCTGGCCAAAAAACACAAAAAAAGAAGAGAAGTAACAACATATTTTGTGGCTTATTGTGATACTCGTATTCAATGCGCATCGCTGACCATTGAGGTGCACTTTTCCATTTCCAAAGATTGCTGATTGCCCCGCATTATGCAATCTTGAAAAAGAGACGAGGCGATCGTAGTAAATGGCATAATAACTTGGCTATTACGCTGGGCTTGCAGATGATGGTTGGGTTCTATTAAATTCGGATTTATTATCTCGGGAAGTTATGTAAGATATCTTAGGAGATTTTTAGGATCAATTGAAATTATATAGAACATTTTTGAATAGAAGATCATTACATCTTATATAGAAAATACCTTCTAGCTATTAAAGATCATTTTCCTAGTTATACAACTTCCTGGCTTTTTTATAACTCCCCCATTAAAAGTCCCGCATAATGGAGCTGTGTTTTCAAAAACCGTGATTCATTGAGTAAAACATTTACTCATCTTTGATACCTTCACCTCTTGCATAACTCCAATCACTTTCTTATATAAGGGCATTCCAGCCTCGTCACCTTTTGCGGTCGATCCGCGTGCTTTTTGCCATTTTTATTGGCATTACCGGCTAAATCGCTTGTTGTGCGTGGAATTTTGAAAGAAGCGCCGTTTAGATTTGCTTTCTGGCCCGTTTTAAGTGGCTTATTTTTGCCATTGTTGCCGCAGCATTTGTTGTAAAACATAAAACCAATTAAATGCCCCCCCTTTTCTTGCCCCCATCCATCTTGGCCAATGGTTATTTTCGGTGCTTTTGTTTTGGCTTTGTGCTTTTTTATTTGGCTGACACGAAGTCGCCACTCGCCTGCTGAATTATTGATGATCATGATGAGCGGCCACATCCATGATAATGACAATGGTAATAACGATGATGGCCAGTCCGGCCGGGTTATGTTTTAATTAGAGCGTAATACGCCAGCGTTTTCTGGGCAACCGCAATGCCAATTACACCACACAACAAACTTGGCCCAAATGGATCAATTAACGCCTGCTCGTTGGCCAAAATAATTGATGGTACCTGAAGATTTAGCCATGTATTTGCTTAAACTAAAGTTAAATCGTTTTTTAGGTCACCACGAAAGTGCACTATTATTATTTTGTGTAATAAAAATTATACAATTATTATTAAGAGTTTGAAATAGCATATATGATGTAATACAAGTTACCATAAATAGATCTAGATTTTTAAGATGTTGGCTTATAATTCCCAACAAAGCAATTAAAATAATTGGTCATGAAGTTGTAAAATATTTTTAAACGATCTTTGAGGGTCAACCTGAGCCTTATATTTAAAGTGAACTTATTTTTCAAATTATTTTTTAATTTCTAACTTTACCTTGTTGCACAGTGTTGACAGTCGAGCAAATGGAGGCAGGTCGTAGGTTTGCAAATTAGCGCAGATTATGGTTACATATTTGGGCAGGGGTTTGGGTGACCCACGCACACACGGAAAACGACACCTGGCTGGGGGGCGAATGGCGAATGAACCCAGGACCTGTGACCTGCGACCCCTGACAAGCCTTGACAAGTTGCCATCGGCCAAAAAGGTCACCGAGACAGCTGACAAATGAGACGCGGCCAAAAGGGGTTAAGGGGGTGGGGTTGGGTCGAGGGGCCAGGGGGTTAAGGCCGGAGATGGATGGCAACTAGAGACACTTTGGGCGGATGCCACTCAATAAACATTACGATGTCGGTTAGCCGACTAACCCCTCATATTACAACTCTTTCTGCCGCAATCATTTGTTATATTTCAAAAAAATGGTAAACATAACTTCAGACAGCTGAGGTTTGTACACTCTTAGGGAAATTATTATAAATATCTTTAATTTAAAAGGTTTAGAAAACAGTTGAGGATTATAGAAAACATTCAATATAAGGCCTAAATTAAAGGGCTTGTAGTTAAAGTCTACCCTTCCCGTTTATACAGTTTAAAGTATTTAAATATATTTATATTTTAAGGCATTGCCCATTATAATACCTTAAAAAAGATAATTCAAATATTATTTAATTTTTTAGAGAAAGAGTATTTCCTTGGTGTTGTAAAAATCTCCCATTTTAACCACAATTTTTATATGCTTTTGAGCGATTAACAATATTTTATGCCAGAGCTATGGACTTCATTTTTTGAGTAATGCCCCCTGGATGTTTGGTTTCCCTGGAGGAGATTAACTTCCGGTCCAATCGCTCGGGGCCAGCTATTTTCCTATTTCCTACTCCAGATGCCATCTTGACAAATGACTGACCCACATTATCCAATCCATTCCAGATGCTCCGTTTGACCCTGCTGGTCGCCTGCTGCCTCTGCGCCGCCCAGGCGGTGTTGCACGGCAAGGATGTGAAGCGCCGCGAGGCGGGATTCGACACATACGGTCCGCCGCCACGCCCTGCCCCCCAGTACGGACCCCCGCCCCCGCAGCAGCACGTGCCCCACCGGGAGTACGGTGTGCCCCAGCAGATTCCCTTCCGGGAGTACGGACCTCCGGCCCTGAAATACGGTCCACCCAAGCTTAACTTCCTGGGAGGAGGAGGCGGTGGAGGTGGCGGAGGAGGTAGCTCCCTGCATGAGCAGATCAAGACCCACTTTGGGGTGCCCAAACCTTTCTACGGACCTCCGCATATCCAGCACAAGCCTGCCCAGCAGTACGGACCACCTCCGCCGAAACCAGCACCCCAGTATGGTCCACCTCCCCAGCCAGCGCCCCAGTATGGTCCACCCCCGAAACCGGCACCTCAGTATGGTCCACCACCACCGCAGTACGGTCCACCCCCACCACTGAAGATCCAGCACCGCCCGGCTCCTCAGTACGGACCACCCAAGCCACAGTATGGTCCACCACCTCCGCCGCAGCTCCTGCCCTCGCCACATGCCGCTCCCCTCTTCAAGCCCGCCCACCAGCCGGCTACCTCCTATGGACCACCTGCCTCCGGCCCACTGAATCTGCCACCCAAGCAGATCTTCGATGCCCCACCCCCTAACTATGGTCCACCACCTCTACCAGTGGCCCTGCCCGGCAATGGACCTGCCACCACGATCATCCTGACCAACGGTGGAGGACACTCGGGACCAAGTGGACCCAGTGGACCTAGTGGCCCGGGACCAGTGAAGCAGGTGCAGATCCAGATCGACTCCTCGGGACATACGCACAGTGTGAGTGGCTCCCAGGCGCCCTTCCACACGGCTTGCGATGGCTGGAAACCGATCCCGGCTCCCATTGGAGCCTACGTCGAGCAGAATCACATCGAGACTCAGGGTGGCTACAGCCAGGTGAACCAGGGACACGGTGGATCCTTTGGAACCCAGTATAGTGGTGGTGCAGGAGTGGGAGGCTCTGGAAGCGGAGGCGGTAGCATCATCGACGGACTCTCGGATGAGCAACTGGTGGCCGTGGCCCTTCAAGGAGGCGGCGATGGAGCCCATCTGATCACCGGACCCGGAGGCAACTCCATCGAAGCGGAAGCTCTGCAGGTTAGTTGGTGCCCAACTCCCGGTTAACCTTTTCTAATCTTATTATCTTTCTAAGGCCGCCATTGGCTCCCTGGATGACTCGTACTCCAAGCCACCCTCGGATTCCTTTGCCCCCGGCTCAGTGCACGCCCAGAAGTACCAGACCATCGGTCACTCGGGATCTTCTAATGGAAACTATGGACCTCCACCACCTCCACCAAGTGGAAACTACGGACCTCCTCCACCACCACCCAGTGGAAACTATGGACCTCCACCCAGTGGCAACTACGGACCTCCACCACCGCCTCCTCAGGGCAACTATGGACCACCACCTCCCCAGTTTGCCGCCCTCACCAGCAGCAGCAGCAATAGCCACTCTCACTCCCACTCCCAGTCCAATGTAAACATCCAGTATGGTCCTCCTCCATCCGGAAATCCTCAACCCTTCCCGCAGCATGGAGCCGGTCAGCCCAACAAGCCGGTGGCCTATCGCCCACCTGTGCCCGCCGGTCTGCTGGAATCCATTGGAGCCACCGTGCAGCATCTGGATCAATTTGGGGTGAAGCCTCAGCAGCAGCCAGCCACCTACATTCCCCCTGCGGCCAATGAGATTCCCCTGGCCGGATCTGGTCCTCCACCACTGCCCGCTCCGCAGGCTCTGTACCAGCCACCACCTCCTCCTCCGCCTCAGTCTGCCCCCCAGGTGATCCTGCAGCAGCAGCTGCCTGCCCCACAACCAGGACCCTCCTTCATTCACCAGAACAAGTTCGGACCACCGGGACCACCGCCACCACCTGAGCCCCAGTACCTGCCACCTCCTCCGCCACCAGTGGCCAATGTGCGTCCTCTGGGACCTCCGCCACCACCTTCCCAGCAGTATCTGCCCTCCGCACCACCGCCACCACTTTTCTACCAGCAGCAACAGCAGCAGCAGCACCACCATCACTCGGAGAACAGCTACAGTGAATCGCAGTTCCACTCCCAGGGATTGCCCCTTCCACAGCAGGCTCCTCGCTTCAATCTGCAGCAGGGTCAGCAGTTCCAGCAAGGTCAGCAGTTCCAGCAAGGTCAGCAGTTCCAGCAGGGTCAGCAGTTCCAGCAGCAGCAGCCCATCATCATCCACGACTGCGGACATGGACCCAATCTGGTGAGCAGCAATGGCTACACGGTGCAGCAGCAGCAGCAACAGCAACAGCAGCAGGTGCAACACTTTGGCAGCGTGTCCGCCGCCTCCGCCGGAGCCTACAACGCCATCTCGCAGAGCATCCCAGTGGCCGAGCAGCACACCCAGCAGCTGGTCAGTGGACCCGGCGACAGCTATGGTCCTCCGCCCTCTGGCAACGACCTGGACTACGACCACACCGGCTATGCCTCGCAGAAGAATTCAGTGGCTGCCCTGCCCGATGGCACTGATCCCCACCAGCTGCCCGGTTTGGATGGCCTCGATGTGCTGTCCGCCCAGAAATCGCAGAGCATCCAGCTGAATGGACAACAACCCACGCAGAACTTCCAGGTGCAGTTCGGGGGATCCCTGAACAATGCACCCGGAGTCTCCGCTGGCGATGCCAACCACGAGGAGATCCTCTCCCAGGGTCTGCTGCAGTCCATCCTCACGGCCATCGAGCAGCCAGGCAGTCAGCAGAATGTGCCCCAGAACCACAAGGCCCAGAGTCGTTCCGATGAGCATGATCAGGAGCAGGATCAAGCCCATGACGAGGAGAACGAGGAGCATGAGCATGAGCAGGCCAGCAGCTCCTCCAATCGCGTGGAGGTGCGTGTGCTGCCCGAGAATCCCGACAACGAGGAGGAGACCCCCGCCGAGGTCAAGGAGATCGAACCCATTGTGGTCAACGACGAGGAGGCCAAGCATTAGTCAGTCACTAGTTAGCATCGAACTCATCAGCGCCGCTTGAACCTATTTATTGCTGCCTCATCATCATCAACTAAGAGCTAACCCCAGTCTGTCCCCCCAGTTGCCATAAAGTGAAAGTTCAGGGGGCAGGAGGGGATCGGATTGGATCCACCACAGATTTTTTTATTAAAAAAAAAAAACCATATAAGTAAACACAAAGAGAACAAAGAAGCTAAGCATGCGGATTCGACGTTGCCCCGCCGCATGAAAAGTGCCTTTTCATGCTCGCAGCTCGTGTATAAAAATTATTTAAAATAAATAATTAATTTATTATAGCATTGTATTGTATTTTATGCTTTAAACAATAAATAAATATGTATGTATACAGAAAAAAAAGCGAAGATACTCGAGGAGGAAAGCTGCCTCGAAGTGCAAGTCATCCGAGATCTCAGGTTGGAGAGCCCCAGTCAATGGCAAATGCAAAAATGGTCAAGGTGAATGAACTGTGAACTGGGTATTGGGAAGGGGGCGGAGCAGGGGGCGTGGCTGTCTTCAGCCGACAAAGAGCTTCTCATAGAGCACTTACAAGTATCAAGGTAAAACAAACATTCAATCGCAGTGATTTGCACATTATTTTGACAGATTAACTCACAGAACTACAACTTTTTTATAAAACTACTCTAGGTACATAAGTTGTAGTCTATAACTTGAAAGCCGGATGAGTAACTGATATTAAAAATGTATCTAATCCAAATATGTACTAACTTTTTTAATAATTCTTCCTTTAAGAAGGTCAAAAATTGTTTGCCTCCCAATTTTTCATTTTTCTCTTATCACAGGAAGGTTAATTAATAAATAATTCTTCAACAGAGTTTCAAATGATTTCGGGTTCAAGTTTTCTCACGCTCAATTCCGATTCCTTTGCCAATTTCAATTCAATTCCATGGCATCCGCATCCGCATCCGTATCCGCCTCCACATCCGCATCCGCAGAGCAATGGACTTGCCGACTTGGGCCTTCCAAAGAGCAACAAGAAACAATAAAAGACATAAAATTAATTAAATTAGCCATAAACAAAGCGAAAGGTGATTAATTAACTAGAAATTTATACCGTTATATAACCGAGGGAAAAAGGCATGAAAGACGTGCCCGCTTTCTAGGGCTGGGTTCCGCCCCCAAAAAGGGTGCCCCAAATGGGTGGTTCGTTGGGTGGTTAGGTGCTGAAGCTCTCGCCGCTTTATTTGCCCATTCATTAATATTTGGTTGCTTCAGTTCGGGCCAGAACCTGGACTCGCCTTGCTACTGATTTCGTTTCATTCACCTGCACTGGCAGAAAAATGTACTGGGAATGGTTCAAGAAATCGCTTGATTTAGACAAAGTCACCAAAGAAGTATTATTAAAATGTAGACTCAGGAAAAAGCATTATTTTAGAAGGTTATTCAATTTCAAGCTGTATGATAAGCTTCAGTATTCAATCAATACTCAAAATCAATATTACAAAGTATTTTTCTCAGTGCATGTTCTGACTTCTACTTCATTTTTGCCCCATTTGCGTCCACGTAGCCGCTACCTTTGTTTGCCAAGGCGTCGAAGGGAATGGCGGACGGAAGGCTCGTCGGACGGACGGAATGATAGACGGACAAGCGGACAAACGGACAAACGGACGGACAGACCGACGGACGGAGGCCAATGGGTGGTTCATGGACGGAGTGGGCGGGAAAAAAGGGGCCGCTGGCAGCGCTTTCATTCAGTTTGCGCACTTTTAATTAATGTTATTAAAAAGTCAAAATGAGCAGCACCTAAAATGGCTGTGAGAGGGAGTGGATGGTCCTATCTTTCGGAGAAAGTTCAGGGCAATTGCATGCAATTCTGGGAGGGAAAGTATTAAGACTCGGTCTTACAACGGTTTTAATTATCCATCAGTCTAAAGTTTAGAATATTCTAGCTACAAGTACATAAGTCTTAGGTCTCCAAAATTCAAACATCTTAGATAGAACTCACAGCAGTGATCCCAGCGCTTACCAGACTCTTCTGTACCAGACCCACAAATTAATCCTCGTAAACTTAACCATCCGAATGTCAATCGCCCGAATAATTCTTATTAAACCAGCGGCCAGGCTCCGCCGAGATACTTTCAATGGAAATTCAGAGGGACCCACAGTGGACAAGTTGTAGCACGTATTTTCGCTGTGGCTTCGCTCGATTCTCACTTATTTCCATTAACTTTCGCAATTTGACTTTCGCCATGGCCATTGCCATTGCCATCGCCATCGCCATCGCCATTCGTTGAAGCCAATGCCTGATCGGCTGCCAATTGTGTAAATTTGTCATTTCAGTCAGCGAAAAACGCGAAAAATGTAATTTGCAGCAACAATTGGGGGAAAGTGGTATTTTGATTAATCGTCGATTTGCATGCGAATGCGGAAATCCAACAAAAATCCAGCCAAGAAAATCAATCCATATAAAAGAGAGCAAATTGAAGAGTTATTCTACGTGGCAACGCTTTTTGTATGCCCTGAAATTTTTTTTAAAATTTTATTCGCTTGGTAAAATGGTAAAATAATATATTAAAGTTTCATTTTAATATTGGCTTGTATAATTGCTGATACTGCACTCGGTATATTGTGTTAAAAAATATTTGGCTTGAATAATTATAATTATTATATAAGTTTTTCAAGTGTATTTTAATTCTTGTTCAAATAATTGACATTAAATGTGCTCCAACCACTAATGGGTTTCTGTTTTGTTTTTTAGATGCTCACCTGTTTTTATGACCCGGTCTACTGTCACATTACCCCTTGGCTTAAGAGTATAACAACAACTTCCGGCAACATAAAACTATGGAGGGCTGGTCGAAACCAGACCCAGCGAGTGGTAAAATAAAAATAAAAAGAACAACAGCAGGCATAAAAGGAAAGAGTGCTGAAAATGGTGTTGATTTTTCAGCATTTTATTGTGGCGTTTTTTGCCCCCCTCTCTCTCTGGATTCTTATTTACCATGCGGTGTTTTTAAAGCGGCTGCCGTCCTGTTTACACGGCGTATACGTAATACGCATTACGTATACGCAGCACGAATACGAACGGTAGCTGGAAAATGCGGGTATCGGGCATCAGAATGCAATGTGTTGTTGGTCCTGCACTTAGGTATTTACCCAGTGCCAATGCATTGGTCTTTTTTACGGGTATCTACAAGGCTTGGATCGGTTTCTTGGCCATTTTTTTTTTTGGCGGGGCAAAGCTATCGGGCAGATGGTCCGCCTACTTTGGCGAATGATGGTGTTTGTTTGCACTGGTCACGCAGAAAACGGGGCAACCCTAATTACAGTTAATTGGTGCCTGCTGTGGGGGGCTGGTGGTTTTCCACTGGGCGGCGGGCAGGACTTTCCCCGTCTGATGGGCCAAAGCTTATACGCACTGCGCGACAGGGCAAAAATACACAATTTTCCACTTTGTACTAATCAAGAACTCATTATCCTTCATTATGCTTTTCAAGTTGCCGTGTTGGCGGCGTCCTTCCGCCCCCAACCCCCTCCTCACCATTTTTCAACCCCATCCTAATGTCGCCGGCGCAGCTGCAACTGCAACGCGGAGACGTGAGGCTTGTAGCCACACAGGAAAAATTAATCAGCAAAATCAGATCATTTATTTATTTCGCCATCTATTTATAAAAACTCAATGCATTGTAATTCAAATTGAGTTGCAGGAGTAAATAAGTGGTCTGTTAATTTCCAGGAGCTTTAAATATTACTTTAAAAAATTTTAATGTCAGTCTTCCAGGTGTACTCCTTGATCTGAATGTCAGTTTTTCGCAACAAAAATTCTGTGTTTTGGTCGCCATAGTGTCAAATAAAATCAGAATAAAGAATGTCATACATTGCTGAGTTTTAAATCTTAAGAATTTCTTTTCTGTCCCTGAATTCCGTTTTTTGGCTGCCAAACCAAAAGTATTCGTCAGAACGAGGAATGTCATACCTGGCTGAGCTCGTTGCTTAATTTCCAATCGATTGGCATTCTAACCTGAAAATTTTTAATTTTTTGCCATTTTTCGAAAAAAAGCGATGCAAAAAATGAGAAAATTGGTCAAAAAATAAATTTTTCTAAAAATGATGAGGATCGTTAGCATTTTAAGCAAGCTGCTCAAAACAGTCGGTCTTTTAGCTGTACGCCTTAATTTGGCTAAGCTACGATGTAACTACCGAAAAAAAATTTCGCATTTTTGACAAAAATATGCGTTTTGTATTTTTGACAAAAATTTGAACCCTTTTTTTCGACAAAAAAATGCGGTTTTTTGGCTGCCAAAACAAAAGTATTCGTCAGAACGAGGAATGTCATACCTGGCTGAGCTCGTTGCTTAATTTCCATTCGATTGGCATTCTAACCTGAAAATTTTTCATTTTTTGCCATTTTTCGAAAAAAAGCGATGCAACCCCTACAAAAAATGAGAAAATTGGTCAAAAAATAAATTTTTCTAAAAATGATGAGGATCGTTAGCATTTTAAGCAAGCTGCTCAAAACAGTCGGTCTTTTAGCTGTACGCCTTAATTTAGCCGAGCTACGATGGAAAAAGCGAAAAAAAATTTCGCATTTTTGACAAAAATATGAGTTTTGTATTTTTGACAAAAATTTGAACCCTTTTTTTCGACATAAAAATTCAGTTTTTTGGCTGCCAAACCAAAAGTATTTGTCAGAATGAGGAATGTCATACCTCGCTGAACTCGTTGCTTAATTTCCAATCGATTGGCATTCTAACCTGAAAATTTTTCATTTTTTGTCATTTTTCGAAAAAAAGCGATGCAACCCCTATAAAAAATGATAAAATTGGTCAAAAAATAAAATTGGCTAAAAATGATGAGGATCGTTAGCATTTTAAGCAAGCTGCTCAAAACAGTCGGTATTTTAGCTGTACGCCTTAATTTGGCAGAGCTACGATGGAAAAAGCGAAAAAAAATTTCGCATTTTTGACAAAAATATGAGTTTTGTATTTTTGACAAAAATTTGAACCCTTTTTTTCGACATAAAAATTCAGTTTTTTGGCTGCTAAACCAAAAGTATTTGTCAGAATGAGGAATGTCATACCTCGCTGAACTCGTTGCTTAATTTCCAATCGATTGGCATTCTAAACTGAAAATTTTTCATTTTTTGCCATTTTTCGAAAAAAAGCGATGCAATCCCTATAAAAAATGATAAAATTGGTCAAAAAATAAAATTGGCTAAAAATGATGAGGATCGTTAGCATTTTAAGCAAGCTGCTCAAAACAGTCGGTATTTTAGCTGAACGCCTTAATTTGGCAGAGCTACGATGGAAAAAGCGAAAAAAAATTTCGCATTTTTGACAAAAATATGAGTTTTGTATTTTTGACAAAAATTTGAACCCTTTTTTTCGACATAAAAATTCAGTTTTTTGGCTGCCAAACCAAAAGTATTTGTCAGAATGAGGAATGTCATACCTCGCTGAACTCGTTTCTTAATTTCCAATCGATTGGCATTCTAACCTGAAAATTTTTCATTTTTTGCCATTTTTCGAAAAAAAGCGATGCAACCCCTACAAAAAATGAGAAAATTGGTCAAAAAATAAATTTTCCTAAAAATGATGAGGATCGTTAGCATTTTAAGCAAGCTGCTCAAAACAGTCGGTCTTTTAGCTGTACGCCTTAATTTGGCCGAGCTACGATGGAAAAAGCGAAAAAAAATTTCGCATTTTTGACAAAAATATGAGTTTTGTATTTTTGACAAAAATTTGAACCCTTTTTTTCGACATAAAAATTCAGTTTTTTGGCTGCCAAACCAAAAGTATTTGTCAGAATGAGGAATGTCATACCTCGCTGAACTCGTTGCTTAATTTGCAATCGATTGGCATTCTAACCTGAAAATTTTTCATTTTTTGCCATTTTTCGAAAAAAAGTGATGCAACCCCTACAAAAAATGAGAAAATTGGTCAAAAAATAAATTTTCCTAAAAATGATGAGGATCGTTAGCATTTTAAGCAAGCTGCTCAAAACAGTCGGTCTTTTAGCTGTACGCCTTAATTTGGCTGAGCTACGATGGAAAAAGCGAAAAAAAATTTCGCATTTTTGACAAAAATATGAGTTTTGTATTTTTGACAAAAATTTGAACCCTTTTTTTTCGACTTAAAAATTCAGTTTTTTGGCTGCCAAACCAAAAGTATTTGTCAGAATGAGGAATGTCATACCTCGCTGAACTCGTTGCTTAATTTCCAATCGATTGGCATTCTAACCTGAAAATTTTTCTTTTTTTGCCATTTTTCGAAAAAAAGCGATGCAACCCCTACAAAAAATGAGAAAATTGGTCAAAAAATAAATTTTCCTAAAAATGATGAGGATCGTTAGCATTTTAAGCAAGCTGCTCAAAACAGTCGGTCTTTTAGCTGTACGCCTTAATTTGGCTGAGCTACGATGGAAAAAGCGAAAAAAAATTTCGCATTTTTGACAAAAATATGAGTTTTGTATTTTTGACAAAAATTTGAACCCTTTTTTTCGACATAAAAATTCAGTTTTTTGGCTGCCAAACCAAAAGTATTTGTCAGAATGTGGAATGTCATACCTCGCTGAACTCGTTGCTTAATTTCCAATCGATTGGCATTCTAACCTGAAAATTTTTCATTTTTTGCCATTTTTCGAAAAAAAACGATGCAACCCCTATAAAAAATGTTAAAATTGGTCAAAAAATAAAATTGGCTAAAAATTATGAGGATCGTTAGCATTTTAAGCAGGCTGCTCAAAACAGTCGGTCTTTTAGCTGTACGCCTTAATTTGGCTGAGCTACGATGGAAAAAACGAAAAAAAATTTCGCATTTTTGACAAAAATATGAGTTTTGTATTTTTGACAAAAATTTGAACCCTTTTTTTCGACAAAAAAATGCGGTTTTTTGGCCTCCAAAACAAAAGTATTCGTCAGAGCGAGGAATGTCATACCTGGCTGAGCTCGTTGCTTAATTTCCAATCGTTTGGCATTCTAACCTGAAATTTTTTCATTTTTTGCCATTTTTCGAAAAAAAGCGATGCAACCCCTACAAAAAATGAGAAAATTGGTCAAAAAATAAATTTTCCTAAAAATGATGAGGATCGTTAGCATTTTAAGCAAGCTGCTCAAAACAGTCGGTCTTTTAGCTGTACGCCTTAATTTGGCCGAGCTACGATGGAAAAAGCGAAAAAAAATTTCGCATTTTTGACAAAAATATGAGTTTTGTATTTTTGACAAAAATTTGAACCCTTTTTTTCGACATAAAAATTCAGTTTTTTGGCTGCCAAACCAAAAGTATTCGTCAGAACGAAGAATGTCATACCTCGCTGAGCTCGTTGCTTAATTTCCAATCGTTTGGCATTCTAACCTGAAATTTTTTCATTTTTTGCCATTTTTCGAAAAAAAGCGATGCAACCCCTACAAAAAATGAGAAAATTGGTCAAAAAATAAATTTTCCTAAAAATGATGAGGATCGTTAGCATTTTAAGCAAGCTGCTCAAAACAGTCGGTCTTTTAGCTGTACGCCTTAATTTGGCTGAGCTACGATGGAAAAAGCGAAAAAAAATTTCGCATTTTTGACAAAAATATGAGTTTTGTATTTTTGACAAAAATTTGAACCCTTTTTTTCGACATAAAAATTCAGTTTTTTGGCTGCCAAACCAAAAGTATTTGTCAGAATGAGGAATGTCATACCTCGCTGAACTCGTTGCTTAATTTCCAATCGATTGGCATTCTAACCTGAAAATTTTTCATTTTTTGCCATTTTTCGAAAAAAGGCTATGCAACCCCTACAAAAAATGAGAAAATTGGTCAAAAAATAAATTTTCCTAAAAATGATGAGGATCGTTAGCATTTTAAGCAAGCTGCTCAAAACAGTCGGTCTTTTAGCTGTACGCCTTAATTTGGCCGAGCTACGATGGAAAAAGCGAAAACAAATGTCAAAAATTTGAACCCTATTTTTGGACATAAAAATTCAGTTTTTTGGCTGCCAAAACAAAAGTATAAGTCAGAATGAATGTCATACCTCGCTGAGCTCGTTGCTTAATTTCCAATCGATTGGCATTCTAACCTGCAAATTTTTTAATTTTTTTCCATATTTTTCATTTTTTATCTCAACGATTTTCGTATTCCGATTTCTCTTATGCCTT
This sequence comes from Drosophila suzukii, assembly GCF_043229965.1. Classification (NCBI taxonomy): domain Eukaryota; kingdom Metazoa; phylum Arthropoda; class Insecta; order Diptera; family Drosophilidae; genus Drosophila; species Drosophila suzukii. The sequence goes on along the minus strand of NC_092084.1, from coordinate 11,794,181 downwards.
TTAACAACAGTGAGCATGTTTTGAACTTATTTTCACAGTGCACCCTCTCTATATTATCCTCTAGCTGGCTCCACGGGAACCATTATTCATGTGGTCGGTACTCTGGTTTGGCTGGGCTTCTGCTGCTTTGCTTGGCGAATGGAAGCCCGCAACTGCTGAGCTTAAATTATGCACAATTTTATAAATGCCACGGCAAATGTCGACACAAATACACCAGGGTGGTGGCTCAGGAGAAGGGGTTCAAAGGACGAAGGACGCAGGAACGAAGGGACACACATGAGCACTTAGCCAGGACGTGACTGCGGTCAGCATAAATAACAGGTCAAGGCGTCCGCTGCACCAAAGAACAAGGAGCTTGGGGCCACACAAGGAGAGTCCGGCTCATTTGGACCCTTTGACCGATTACACCACTTCTCCAGGGGCGTAGATGGGCCACATTTTCTGGCATCCTGCTGTTGCAGCATAGGAACAGAAAATATTACTGAATAACGCAAGGCTCTTGTTAACAAAAATCAAATTTCCCTTTCTAGTCCTTATCTCAGTTTTATGCTAGGTTTAAAGTGGCTTATAAACTGAGAAATCATGTAGAACATGATCTTAAAACAAGAATCAAGGCTGTGGTCCAGTTTTCCGAAATACCTAGTAAGAAAATGTGATTAGGAAGAAATGATAGTAGAAACGTTTTTAGCACAGAACATCTAACAAGAAATATTCCCCATTTTAACTTTATTTTTTCCCTATAAATAGTTCTTTGAAAGGTTGAAAGTAGACACAAAATGCGGATTCCAGCACTGGTAAATAACATCAATAACTGGGCTAACATGGCGTAAGTGCTGCCCAAGGATAGGATCCCCCTCGCTTCGAGTCCTTTTTTGCTGACCCACTGAGGCACCGTGTCAATGTGCCTTTAATGAACGCATTTATGCCAAATGGCTCGCTCCAAGGAAGGCAAAAAAAAAAAATGTAAGCCCTGAACAGCAGGACACTAGGAGGCTTCGAAGGAGCGAAATGAAAAGCGCTAATAAAGTGCACTTGTCGCCGCGGCAAAGGCGACCAGCAACAACTAATGGGCATTGGCCAACGCCACTCCCCCCGCCCCTTTTTTTCAGGGGGGAGGGGGGCGTGGCCCAGCCTTGTTTACTGCTGGCCAAAAAAAAAAAAAAAAGAACAAGGACACACGGAGCGGCAAGGAAAGCTTTTCTAATTTCAGTCTGTGGCGCATAAATCTTGACTCCTGGCCAAACGGGAAAGCTCTCCATTGTCCACCCACTGCAGTCGGTTAAAATTATTGTTATTGCTGCGAGTGTTTGTTAAAATTTTTGCAATTAAGTTTCAATCCCGGCAGCCAAGGCGTCCATTACAAACCGTTTAGTTGGCCATTCGATGGAGCAGGTCCTCCTATTTCCTATACCCATTCCCCCGATTCTCAAGATGAGTGGTGGGTGTGGAATGTGGAGTTTGCCTCATGCATTTATTCATTTCATTTTGTTTAAGTGACCTTTTGGCCCGGCCAGCGCGTGACCTTTGACCGGGGGGAACAGGTGAGAATGGGTGGTTGGGCGCCTGGGTGTTGGCTGTTGGCTGTTTAATGACTGCACGTAGTCGCATGTGTGAAATGTGTGTTTGTGTGCCCGGCACACTTCATTAAATGCGCATATAATTTGTGACTCGCTCTGAACTTCGAACCCGCTTTTAATTGCCCTCAGGTCACAAGGGCACAGTGGAAAAGGATCTCTAAGCTTTTGCTGAAAAATGGTACAACATACCTAACAATCGTTTCAATACTCTTTAATAAGCTACATTTAATATAGTAATGGTACGATATATGTATACTATATAGAGCATTTACAATTAGAAACAAGTTGTTATACATTATATAAGCCCAAAACAAGATCGTTCCCTTTAAAAGCCTTTAAAATCCTCAAAAAAAAAAGATTTTAGTATTGAATATGTACCCTGTAACATTTCTTTAAACATCTTAGAAGACTTATACTTTCAGTTAACTCTAATAGCAATATCAAATCACTAAGGATTTCTTTTCTCTTCTTTATCATCTCTAAAGTTCTCTGATTTCTATTATCCCATCTGCTTTTACTTACCCCTTCTTTGAGTCCATCACTCTTTCATTTACTTAGTGGACTCAGCATCGCTGATTCTTTGTCTGCAGACTGTGATAACTTAAGGCTGTCCTTGCGAAGATATCTTTGCTGACACTTTTGCCCCCGCAAAACCGCACTTTGGCCCACTGTGCGCAAAGCCACCTTTCTTAGCTGCCATCATGCCCACCCATTTTTGTGATTCCCGTGGGCTTTTCTTTTCGCCCCGCCGGCCATTTTGTAGTTTGTTTTATTGCAATTGCATTACAAAGTCGCAGCTGCTGACAAGTGAGTTGAAATGAATGGGTGGGGAGGGGGTTCCTGTTCCACTGTTCCCAGGCCCAAAATGTTATTCATAGCCGAAGCGGAACAAACGCTTATTACACCTTTTAATTGGGAATTTATGGAGGACTTGAGTGGATGAACGAGTGGGTTGGGCGTTGGAAAAGCGGTTAATTTACAGCTGGGACAGCGGACAATGAGAGGAACCACCCACCTGCCGACGGTGAATTTATGCCGACGTCCAACCCTCCCCCCCCCCCCCCCCCACCAATTCGACGACCTCGAGGGATAAGCAAATAATCCCCTTATAATTAGTAGCGAACAGGAAAGGGGAAAAAGTGGAAACGGAACGTTGACAACAACAGGGCGAAAGCCCAAGGACAACAAGAGGCCGCCAAGTGGTTAATGTTGAGCAAATTATTAAATTTTTGGACCGGCTTAATGGGGGCGTGGTCTAGGCGGGGCCATAAAAAGATTAAACAGGCGAGAGCGGCGTGTTAATTTATGGCCAACAAATATGCTCGACAAAACGTTTAAGCAGGCCGCCTCTCCGTTCGTCCTTTGAAAAAAGGACTCGCCACCAGAAGCCAAGGCCAAATGTCCTTTGGGGGGAGCCAAAAGGACCCTTGAGGTAGGGGGAGGTAGGCAGTGACAGGTGGCCGTAGTCGCTTAGACCCGCTTAAAAAGTTGTAAAATTTGTTAAAATACTTGAGCGCGTCGAATAAAGAAAGCATGCGAAAAATTAAACGAGCGTAAATAATATAAAAAGCAACGACAAATGGACAATGGCATGGGCGGTGTTCGGATGTTTTTTAGGAATGGCAGGATATTCGCGGGTTGAGCGGACTAAGCAGATAGCAGCTGCATGGGACAAGTTTTGGGGGGGAATATCGGCACAAAGGACTTTCTTTGTTCAACCCTGCACAGAAAGGTTAGTTGCGAAACAAAATGTTCGGCCCACGAGGTTGTATGAAAAGTAAATGAAAGGCTTAAATGCAAAAAGTCCTCAACTGTAATTAATTAAGGGGACAACTTAAAACATCTCCGTACCTCTGCTTTATTATGCCCAGAAGAAGTCCAGCATATTCATGCTTTTTTTGTAAAATGATCCCCAACCTATAATAAATTAACTTACTTAACATGAAGCTGCAATTTTTAAATTAAAGAAAATTATATCTTATAAAATATGAAAACTATTTTAAAATTGATTATTTTTTAAATGAATTAATAATACGAAAATAATATAAAATGGCCATATTATCAGAGGCAAAACTTAAATAACACCAGTTTACAAAAAAAAATTGATGAAATACGCCTTTCAGGAAACCTTTGTTTTCCGGTAAGATACATCTCCCTGATTAAGAAAAGGGCACTTAAAATTTTTTCTATGGTACCAATTTTTTTTAAAGTGTAAAAAACGTTTTTTGCACTTTTTTATTTTATAACTTGAGTTGTGATAAACCGAATTCGGTCATTAAGGACTCATTTTACAGGTAATAGAATGCCCTTTAACTTTCTTATACACATCATTAAGTTCCATTCATTAGTTCAAAAGCTACACTTCGTCAAAGTTGAAAAATTTGGAAAAAAATCAAAAACGCTGGCATAAATGGCTTCTTTAAAAATACACGCGTAAAAACCGAAATTAGTTTTATGTTTTTTTCTTGATGGCTGAACCATAACGGAGAATATGCGCCATAGATCACGACAATCCGTTGGTAAATCGATTTTTAACAGATTTTTAAACGTATATACCCAAGTTCATTATTCGGGAGCAGCGGCCGTTAAACGTTATTTTAAATTTTCAGTGTTGGGGAACGTAAGAATTTGGTGCAAGTTGTTATGCATAACGTCAGTTTCCTTGCTAAAAATATATGAAAATGATTTCCTCGTAACTGCAATCGCATACTCTTTAGCTTGCCCAGCGCTATAGCAAAGAAACTGACGTTATGCATAACAACTTGCACCAAATTCTTACGTTCCCCAACACTGAAAATTTAAAATAACGTTTAACGGCCGCTGCTCCCGAATAATGAACTTGGGTATATACGTTTAAAAATCTGTTAAAAATCGATTTACCAACGGATTGTCGTGATCTATGGCGCATATTCTCCGTTATGGTTCAGCCATCAAGAAAAAAACATAAAACTAATTTCGGTTTTTACGCGTGTATTTTTAAAGAAGCCATTTATGCCAGCGTTTTTGATTTTTTTCCAAATTTTTCAACTTTGACGAAGTGTAGCTTTTGAACTAATGAATGGAACTTAATGATGTGTATAAGAAAGTTAAAGGGCATTCTATTACCTGTAAAATGAGTCCTTAATGACCGAATTCGGTTTATCACAACTCAAGTTATAAAATAAAAAAGTGCAAAAAACGTTTTTTACACTTTAAAAAAAATTGGTACCATAGAAAAAATTTTAAGTGCCCTTTTCTTAATCAGGGAGATGTATCTTACCGGAAAACAAAGGTTTCCTGAAAGGCGTATTTCATCAATTTTCTTTTGTAAACTGGTGTAATTATAATGCATCGCATTATAGGCAAAAATTCATTTTAAACAAACCATTTTAAGCTCACTTCGCTCACAAATAAATCGAATATTAGAATAACTCTTTGGTAATTTTATTTTATTTTTTGAGACTCTCCTCCTTTTGTACAAGCTGTCCTTTTTGTCCTTTTACCATTCCCCAATGAAGGCCCAATTAAGTTTTTGGCGGGTCATCCCAGGGGATTCCTCTGCAGTCCGGACTTGACTTATCCCGAGGAATGGGACAGGGACTTTTGCCCGGTTACTGGCACAATCAGATGGCTTTCAGTCGGGCCAGAATGCAATCAAAATGAGCTGCACAAAGCCGGAGCCGCATTATCCGATGTCTCTGGCATTGTTTGGCCGGATGTCCATGGCTCCTCTGCCTCGCTTTTGAGGACGGACGTTAAGGCCCTTAATGAAAACTGTCAGACAATGACAACGATTTCCATCGCCGTCCCAGCCGATCCATGTGCAATCATTGATCTGGGATATTATTATTAATATTTCATATAGGGACAGTCTCCGGCTCTGTCTCATTATGAAAACATTTAATAAAATTGCGATTAAATTCGCAAATAAAAGTGCGTGGAGCGCCGGAGGGAGGAGGGGAATAACGTTCAACTAATTAAGTTAATATTCCGAGACAAAGGGGGCAGTCGTAATTTATGGCCATTTGCATTTACATCGATTTCGGAAGGTCGGTTGTTGCAATGGCGAATGGAAAGTTAAGCAGAGTGAATGTGGATGAGGCGGCTACTTTCATGTCCATGTCGTCCATGATTCAAAAGCGTCATGCATTATGCAAATTAATTTAACTACAAAAAACAAGGCAATATGCAAAAGTCCTGCAAAAATGCAAAATTAAATAAATGAAATAAAGGAAAAGCCCCACAGCGAGCGAAGACAAATAAAATGGCAAAAAAGTGCAGTGCAATCATAGCTGACAGTGCGAAATTAAATCAAATAAAACATTCAATGCGATCGCAGACAGAGACAGATAGAGGGGCAGAGAAAGAGATGGAGACAGCGGTTGGGCAATCGAAGCCACCTAGTAAATTAAATATTAATTACAATAAATCAAAATGGAGTGGACAATCGGATTTCTATGGGAGCGACTTTAAGCTGAAAGATTTAAATGTTCTGGAACAACAAAGCTGGCAAGCTCGTTAAATAAAAACAAACCCTTTTTCATATATTAAGGAAACGATTGCACCACCAATTCATTTTCAGCTGAGGAACCCAATAATAACACCTAAATTTCCTGTTATTGTCGGTAGTATGAAAACGCGGGTCTTCGACTGTTATATTAACTTACTTACTTTCTTTTCTCGTACCACTTCTTTGGAGTAAACTACCAATCTGAAAGTTAAATTTTCCACCCATATTTCCACCTTCTCCCATTTCGTGCCGAGTGCTAATCGATTTGGTAGCAATTTTAACACCTGGGCCAGGCTGCCATAACTTAATTGCCTAGTTGACATCATTTTATGCATGCACACACACCATGTACTTTTAATTGCACATCATCAACAGCTGGATGAAAAAAACGGCGTATGCATAAATTATACACCAAACGTATAGTTTTCATTTAATATTTTTTCCACACCAGTTTCTCCACCAACACTCTAATGCTGGGTGAATTCGATTGGATGTGTCAACAAATTTGCGAGCTATCAAATTAAAGGCTGGCGCATGGAATTCCGATTCCCAATTGGAAGGGAAATGGCCACAAAACGGTCACAAAGTGTTCACATCTGGGTGACAGGACCATTGTTCGAGCTTCGAATTGAAAATGCAGCGTTTGAGTTTTTTTTTGTTTTTTTTACACTTTTATTGAATTCATATTTGGTTTTTGTGATCGAATCTCTCGTTTTTCGGTTCAAATTGCATGGTTCTGAATGTCTGTGTATATGTATCTGTGTTTGTGTATCTTTGTGTGTCTGCTGTGTATGTGTATGAGTGTGGTAATTACCTTCGTTAATCTGTTCTTAAACCTATGCAATTTAATCCTTTACTTTTGTTCCACTTGATGGTAGGATCCCATTTTCTTACCCTTTCCGTAATTATAGTTATTATGAATTGTAATATTTCAAAGTGTCCCGTTTCAATTGGAACAACACACATATTTTCCATTGAATTCGGCATTTTTCTTATTTAACCACATTAAAATTGTTTGCTTTTGACGCCATTGTTTATGCTTAAAATTGTATTTAACATATTTACTTTAAAATTGTTTTTGCTCTCCACGCACTTTCTGTTTACTTTTTCCTTTAATTAACTCTACCACAAAAACAACACAAAAAAAAATGTTTAAAAAAAGGCTTAAAAAAAAGACACACAAAGAAAAGGAAACAACGAAAAAAAGAGCTCCATAAAATTAATATACACATATCGAACGAACATAATAATGGGGTCAACACATTTTTAATTATCGCTTATCATTTACATATTTATATCGGTTTCATTCAATTACAATATACCATATATTCATAGGTTTAGCATCTGCAACATGGACTTTATTTCACCTTATTTTATACATAGAAATTGTTGTCGTTTCTTTTTTATTCATTTAATTATTTTTTTTTCATTTTTCATTTTGCTATTTGCTTTTTCTCTATTTAAGTTCTGGTTTCGGTTTGATATTGAATTACATTCAATTTGCTTATAAACATTTAAACACTCTTTTTAAGTTTTGCTTAGACTAGTGCATGCGGATAGATGGAGAGGAAAATCAAAATACTGGCAGATACATTTACAAATACATTAACTTGAAATGCGGTTGCAGCTCTGGCTTTGTAACTTGAATTATGTCTGGGATTGGGATTTTTATAGGGTTGATTCTGATATTGATCCTTGGACTGGACTTATTGGCCTTTGAAAGGAGCTTTGCAACATTCAACACACTTTTATCGAAAAGATTCGCGGGGGTTCTTCTTGATTTTCATGATTTTCTCTGAATGTTTTGGTCTTTATTTTGGGGCTTTCCATATACTTTTTTTTGCTTTAATTTGCTAAACGTCATCACATTCATAAAATATATCCTTTTTTGGTTTTCGTTTCCTGTTCCTTCATCCTCTTCATTATAGTTATGCATACTAAGTGGTACCATCGTATTCGTATTCATATCCATATAATTACGTTTAGTATGGAGAGTATTCTGAATATTATCTTTTGTTTTTCATTTGGAGCGAAAACGTATGAGAAGTTTCCAGTGCATGGGTCACCGGATTTCTAGGGGCTGGGATTGGGATAGGGTTAGACCCTTTCTCTGGGGTGGGATCGCGGATTTCTGATTCTGTTTCTGTATTCCAGTGTTTCTCTATCTGTCCACTAGCTTGGCTTAAAGTTACTTTTAAAGTTATTTTATGTGTCTGTGACTGTTCTTTTTTCTTTTTTATTGGTTTTTGCTTTAGAGAGAGAGTCAGTTAGAGAGTTATAGAGAAATAGAGAGAGATAGAGATAGATAGAGAGAGACACTTAAATACTCGAGTTGAATTAGCAATACGCTTTATTGGATAGTTGTTTAGTTCTCTATTTCAATATCTGCTCTCAATGGCATTTTCATTTTCATTTTCGTTTCGCTTTGTCAAACATACAACAATAATTAATATCGCTTAGGCCCTAAACACATCAAAAATGCCCTATATGTAGGTAGAGATTATTCTGATCTGATATATGGGAGTAGGCAAAAAAACAAAAAAAAAATCCATAGACTAATTATGCTGATTTGCTTTATATGTACACATTTAATCCAACAATCAATCGCTAATCCTAGCCCTCATCCATCCGTTTTAGCTACTTTTTTTCTTCACTCCCTTTCATTTCTCTTACATTTTACTATAGTCTTGAACTTATGCTAGTTTTACAAAAAAAATTCTTTATCATACTTAGGCTTGCCTCAAATCGCAAGGGTTTTCCCATCAAAACTTCTCTCTGCTATTTATTTATAATATGTTTAGACACCTATAGCTTATCCTTGTACTAGAGAATGTGTCGGTGTGTGTGTGTGTGAGAGAGTGTGTGAAAGTTGGAAAGAATCGAAAATAAAAGTTGAATAGATGAATTCATATATAAACTCGACATTTCCTTCTACCATTTTCCTATCGATGGAAGAGAAATCCCAGGTGAGTTGCTTTATTTACAAGGTGTGTGTCTGTGGCTGTTTGCTTATGTAGTTATTTTTACCTGCCCCCAAAATCATGGCCAACTTGACCCAACCATTTACGGAAATCATCTGCTTACCTCTCTCTCTTATTTCGTTTCAATAATCTTTTCAATCTGAATTTTCTTTGGAATCCATACTTTTGGTTCCATTTCATTTACCCCACAGCATAATCTATCTTTGGTTAGCTTTAGAAAAATCTGATAAATATATGTTTTTTTATTTTGTTTTCATGGGCCAAGTCTGGCTACTTAATTTAGTGATAACAGGATAAGCGCTCCAGCCCGCTCACAAAAGTCCAGGGGCGTTGGAGAGAAGGGGGCCCCGCAGGTGGGACAAGAGCAGGGATCGAACCGGAAACCGGAAATGGTAAAGTGGAAATGGAAACGGAAGGGGAAAACTGAAAACCAGGGAATATGGGATCTAATGGAGCAGAGGGGCGAGCAGGAGGGGGCAAGAGGATCAACCTAAAATGCGACTCCTGTTGGCAACTGGGCAGCGTTTCCGGTTCCCGATCCTTGGCAGAGCTATGTCCCAAGGACCGGGCTCCTCCCGAATCCTCTGCGGCAAAGATCCCCCTCCTCCCGCTGGAGATCCTGGCTGATCCTGGTGCTTCGTTGTCCATCGCTGGCCGTGTCCTTGGTGGAGGGGCTCCTGGGGTGGTGGGTGATCCTTAGCAAACCGGGGGTCGTGTCTGGAACGAGGGCGGCAGCGGCGGCGGTGACGAGGGCGGAGCAGCAGGCCACCAGCTGCAGGAGCATCAGAGTGCCGCAGGTGAGCAGGACCAGCGGCAGCAGGACCGGCGGCTGGGACGCCGTGGAGTTATTGTTGTTGCCCGTGTGCATGGCCGCCGGATGCTCGCCTGCAACGAAACGGAAACGGAAATGGAAATGGGAGAGCGATCAGTGGACGGCACAAAATAAGAGGTAAACGCAACAGCGACACGAACAGCGAATGGCATTCACATTTATAATTGTTTTAATGGTTAAATATTTTATTTTCTACTCCCCTTTTATCCCTTTTTAATTTCCAAAATGCCCTAAATATTTATTTATGCATTTCCTTCATGGCAAAATATTTTATTTACCATTCCCATTTTATCCCTTTTTGTAAATAATCCCCAAAAGATTTTTTTTGCATTTCTTTGACGGACAAATATTTTATTTTTCCATCCCTTTTTATCCCTTTAAAATTACCAAAATCCCTAAAACATTTTTTGTGGTGATGAAATATTTGCCTTTCAAACCGGTTTTTAAAAAAACTTGTTTGGCAATAAAGCTTTCGAAAAAAACTGATTGAAATTTTAATGTTAAAGCGCAACTTATTCAACTTTTTACAAAGCCTATACAAATTTTATATAAATTTCTGAGCTTGTAATGTTATCTTTGATTTTGTAATATTTACCCAATCCCTTATATAGTTGTTCAAATCTAAATTCACAACAAATTGTGAAAGGAAAAACTCTTTCAGCTTGCAATGGAAAAACGCCTGAACTCAGTAGAAGACCCACCAGCGATTGATTTACTTCCCGCGAACCAAGTCGAGTAGCCAAGTAAGCAGCAAATAAATTTCTACGAAAATGTTATTCAGATAGTTGGAAAACAATCAACAGCCCGGATGCGATGGCAATCGCCACAGACCAATAAAAGCGAGCGCAAGAAGTTAATTTGGTAGTGGACTGCACTGCATCTCGCAGATCCACTAAAATACATTGATTCGCCAAAGAGATGAGAGTGGAGTGGAGTGGAGTAGGGGACTTGGGCCTGCAGCTGGATATGAATCTGCATCTGCTACTACTACAGCCATTGGCCCCCCCTGGAAAATCCAGAAGCTTTATTGCCTATTAACTTAATTGCCGGCAATAAAAACGCCAAGACTGGCTCAAAAAGAAAAAAGCCAGCAAAAAACAAGAGCAGCGTTCAAAAACTGCCCAACTACTTGGCGGCACTCGACTAGATGGGTGGTTTTTCGGGTGCCTGGAAGGTGGTTTCGATGGGTGGCTGGGGGCCCAGTTGGCAGATAGGGAGCCATAAATTTTGGCATGAAATGCGCGAGAGTCTGTCGTCGGGGCGGATTCCGCTGCCATGGCTCCTATGGCATCTATATAGCCCCCATAGCTTCTGTAGCTTCTGCAGCTTCAATTATCATGCATCGTTCGTCCTTTACGAGTTCGTTGATGCCCATCATGAGCTGTTACTTAAGAGTCCGTCTGTGTCTGTGTCTGCTTCTGTGTCTGTGTCTGTATCTGTGTCTGTATCTGTGTGCTCCTGCCCGAATGTGCGTGCGGGTGCTGCAGTGTGTGTGACTGGGCCGCACTGTGGTGCTAATACACCTAGTGAAAGCACTTTCTCCACGAGCCGAATGCTGATTAACGCACGCCAACGTGCTGGTAATAAATTCCCGAACTTCGGAAGAGAATTACGACTGCTGAAACAGACAATTGATCATTATTTGAAAGTGTCTTTTTAAAGGGGTTAATCTTGTGTTCTTTCAAATTAAGAAGAATCCAAGAAACTCTGTCAAACTCTTATTAAAAAGTATTTTATCTCCAAGAAAATATTTTTATACAAATTCTGAGCTCTCTAGGTGTTATAAGAATAAGCAAAAATCATTGGCACCACAAAAAGCAATAGATTTAAAATAATTTGTACTTAAGCCTAAAAGTATGCAACAATTTATTTTCCCTCTGAATATGCGATGAATAATTGCATAAAGACGACTGTGTGGTTTCTAAAGCATACTTTTAGGCACTTTTATAAGTGATTTCAAATCTCCATTGGTTTCTGTTTGACTGTTTGACTAAGAAACTTTTTTTCTAAATAGGGCATTTCGTAGTTCCCCAAATCCCAATCCTCACCACTGTACCCATCTCATCTGTGCAGCACCACGTGCTTAGGGCATTCCAAAAGTTTTCCATGCCGAATGCTAAACGACAACGCCAATAACTCGGCGCAGAGCGGATCGTCCAACGTCTCTAATTACTGGCAGTTGAGGAAGGGAACTTTGGGCCTTGGTCCCATTCCCCCAGTTAATACGGTTTGACATAATTAAGCGTACTGCGTCCTTTGTCCTCTGTACTTCGTCCTGCAGATGACAATGAATTGTCGCCGATTCGCCAGTCACCATTCGCCATTCTCCATTCGCCACTTATGACAGGCCCCAATCCCACGTTTTTGGCATCAGACTTCTCCTTCGAGTGCGTTAAAAAGCAAGCACTTGCAGATAAAAGCGCCATAGAAAGTACACTTAATTGGATTGGGGGTCGGATTTGGTGCGGTCCAGTGAAACTTGGACTTGTACTTAGACTTGGACTTGGACTTGGACTTGACCAAGCAGCTGAGGCAGCAGTTCAATTAATGAAAATGACTTTGATGTGCGGCCACAGAGGCGACTTCTGTGTGGCTAGGTGTAATGATCGCCTTAAATGGCCAGAAGTCCAGAAAACAGGACCAGCTCGGGCAAAACAAATAGCTGTAAGCGGCTTTGTTTCAGCTTTGAAGCTGGACGAAATTATCAATAATGCAGCAAGCGTAGGAGATACACTGGGGGAAAGGTATTACTAGTTAATACATGTGATTTACCATAGGAAGGAATCAGTTAACTTCCCTTTCATCAGGAAAAATATAACTTTAAATATGTTCTATCATTAAATCTAAATTTTGGACTATTCCCCTTAGAAGTTGGGTTGTTCAAAAAGTAATATATATATTTTAAAGGACATCTGTTTTGAGAGTGTACTGCATCCAAAAGCGAGCAGCAAGGACAACAATCGCCAGAAGAAAGGACTAGGAACTCTGAACTGGAGGTTAACTCTGATTTCGAGAGTGGAAGTGGCAAGTGAAGCCAAAAACGAAAACGAACGAATGAATTCGAGATGACAGTCTAGAGTTGAGACACTGAAATGGAAGCACGCTTCTGTGGAAACCGTAGAATATTAAATTAAATGCTGAATGCATTTGTCCTTCGGCTGGCAGTGGCTCTTTGATTGAGGCATTCACTCTATACACGTTATTGTTCAAGGGGAAATTAGTACAAGAACTCCGTTTAAATAGGAAAATGATTTATATGAGCCTAGGAATTATTTGCTGCAGGGCAAATTAATTTAATTAGCTCAACTAATATGAAAACTGCCAAAGCTTGGATCTTGCTGAAAGGCTTTTATATAGATTATTACATTAAACTGTCTTCAAAAGTGTCAAGATATTTTGTTATATAGTTTCAGGATGGGAAAATAAGCCGAAATCGAATCCTGAAATGGAATTCAGGACGAAAAGGAGAACCAAAACTTGCTCGACTTCGTGCTCTTGATTTCTTTACTCATTTGCAAAGACGCCGCTGAAAGCTCATTTACCGACTTAGGTATGCTTCGCCGCTCAAAGAGTTCGACTCCGCCGGAAGGGGAAATAATCCCAGCCCCCACGAGAAAAGGGGGCGTAACCGGAAGGGGGCGATATCTCTATTCGTTGGAACTTGAACGCCTTTGTGCCGATTTCAATTTGGCAGTTCACTCGGCTTTGGCACAGCGAAAAAGATGCACGTAGTATTTGTATTATATATATATTATATTATTTTTTATGAATAAATATTTAATTTATTAATAATTAATATCAGACTTATATATTTAAATTAAAAAATTAAAATAAAAATCTTTATTTAAACAGTCAATGATTTAGTTCAACAAAAACTTTTGATTTTAATATAAAATAGTCTTAATGAAATATTTTTTAGCTCTTATTCCTCGTCATATTTAAAATAGTTACCCAAATATTGAAAAAATAAGTACTCTATACTTGAAATAAAATTCCAAAATAATTAGTTTGATAGGATTCTTAAATGTATAAATGCTTCTATTCATATTTTATATGATATGATGATCACTTCTTGATGGATTTTCCTCATTCTTTTTTCTCCGTGCAGCTTGTCAGATATTTTTATTAAATAAACTACTTGAGAGGGGTGGGCTTGTGGGCGGTCCCCCTCCAATCGCCTCCCTGGCATCAATACCCTGCCCTGCGGCGCCTTTCCCCGCAACGCTGAGCGCAAACAACTTGTGTTAATTACTTAAGTTTCAGCAGTTGTTCCACTTAACAAGTTGCCGCTTCTTCCACACTCTGGGCCTCCTTAGCCGCCCCTATATTCAGTATATTGTTGTTATTTTAGTCTAATTCCATGGCGTATTTGTTGTAGCGTGCCGCTTACACGCCAAAGTCATTTGCGCTCAAGTTGTTAAACTTTTTGCTTTGTAAGCGCTTTTTTCCGGCCTCAGCGGAAGCGGCGAACGCTGGGCGGAAAGGCGGTGGGCGGTGGGCGGATGGGCGTTTGGGCCGGGCCAAAAAAAAAAGGGGAGTGGCAGCCAAAGCTTAAGCCATAGCGGGAAATTCCTCAGGCAAAAAAGAGAGAGGCGTCTGCGGCATAAACGAGTCAAAACTTGCGCAAATGTTGATGCTCAAAGTTTTTCCTAACTAATTTTCTTTGACTTTACTTTCTACCATGTGAGTGTGCCTGTGTGTGCGAAAAATTTGAGATATTGGCAACAAATTGAGGAGATATAACTGGTAAAACAAAAAAAATTGACATTTATGGAACTGTTCCTGAAAATACTAAAAATAAATCTGGCATTGCTAACCTACATTAGCTGTGTTACTAAATCTTTGGGTATCTTTGATTTGTATTTTTTTGTTGATATATTTTTATATAATTTATTTAATTTAAAAATAATTGTAGATATTTTATTACTTAAGAAAAATTCCCTGAATATTTTTAAAGCTTTTCAAAAACCATAAAAAATGTCATTTCTGTCAAATGGAACATATAAACTGAAAAGAGGCCCTTAGCGAAGTCAAAGTCAAAGTTTTATTTTACGTTCAGCTAACCGCTAAGCTCCTTGAAATCGAGAAAAAGTAAAGTTCTGGCCAATATTTTTTTGGAAAAGGATTAAAAGACAGTTAATACCCCAATTGCATGTAAATACCAGAGGAAATACTAACAACTTACGTTCCCGGTTCGTTAGGAAGCTTAATTTAAGGTGAAATTCCACAGCACTCCTCTTTTTTGAATATTTAAAAATGTTGTTCCGCACAGAGTTTTAACCTCTGGTTCGATAGAGCACGAAACGAAAAAGCAGATTGCTCATACGCAAAGTTGCCGGCTAATTGTTGGTAAGCACCCCCAGCTATTTCTGCCCCCCTTCCCAAAAATCCCAACGGCCACCCATCGTCTCTACGAGCTTTTTGGAAAAAGTTGTCGTCAATCACTGGACGCGCTCGTCTGTCAAATAAAGCCAAACAAGCTTAGTTGACTTTTGGGCGCCGCACATTTGTCTTGCTGTGCCGGGCCATTCGCAAAGTGACCCCTGACCCACTAGCCCCTCGGGCCAACTAGCCCCAGCACTGGAAAGAAATCTAGTTGGGTTATAACCCAAAAGAACATATAAGTTTATGGGGTAAAATGAAAAAAAAACCATGCAAGAAATACATCAAAGTAATTTGGAAAGTTTTGTTATATATTTATAAATGATTTTCTTTTAAAGCTGAGTTTTTATTTTAAAAAACTATTTTTATTTGTATATGATTTCTAAACAAACTTGTAAAATTCAAAAAATTTTAATGTTAAAATTTTTTAATTATGGAAGGTTATACAATGACAAATATAATATTAGTTGGTCCCAAGTATCTCATTTGACTTTAAGGAAAAGCAAAAACATCTTATATATCTCTATCTAAGGGTTGCTGAATTGTTTTGAAGTCAAGAATCAAGATTCCTTTATCGATTCCTACGTTTTGAAGAGAAACCTTTTGTAAATATAATTTATTGTTCCGAATAAAAAGAAAAACAAGCCAAATAAATATTCATGTAAAAATGTAATATAGTAGAATATATTTTAAAAACCCTTAAGATCTTTACTAAAAGAGATAGAGTTTAATAAAAAGCAATGGAAATCTTTAAAGGTTAAAAACTGTTCTATAAGGCCTGTTACGTTTTTCACTTTCGAGTATATTACTCAAACTTAATAAGGTAATGTTGTAAATTTATTTTAGTATTAGTATTATCCTTGAAACGCCCTAGAACTTTATAAAATACTCGTAATATGATATCAAGTTAAGGAACATTTTTAACGTTATGAACTATAACTATAAGGCCTGTTACGTTTTTCACTTTCGAGTACACAACTCGATTTCGATTAAGGAAAATGGTAATATTTAGTAGGTTTATAGGTATTATTTTAAGATTAAAGATATATGTTTTCTTTAACGGATCAGGTGATATATAACTATTATCACAACGGTTAGAAAGTAGAAATCAGAAAAGGTCTGTGATTTTTGGATTCTTAAGTCCGCGACTAACTGGGATCCAGCACCTCCTGGTGTTCCCCCCTCAGCTACCCCCTTTTTTTCCCAGTGCACCCACAGCAAGGACAACACTCATATTTAGGTAAGGCAAAGCGTTTTGCATACCGGGCTACTCACCATCGACGATATGCACGCGGACCGTGCTCGGATTGGCGTTGGAGGGGGTGCATGTGTAGAGTCCCGAGTCCTGGGTGATGGCCTTCTGCACCAGGAGCCGGCTGGTGGTCAGCACACCTTTCTCGGTGACTAATGATATGCCGCCGCGAGGTGAATCGAAATTTATGATCTGAAATAAATAACGCCGGCGTTGGCGGTGTGAGGCAAACAGCTTAAGTGCCAGGACACAAATTTTTTTTTGGTTTTTTTGGTAGATTGCCACATTCCCAGTTGTTGTGGCCATAGTATTTCTATATATGTGTTTGTGTTCCTTTTCGGGATGCTGGGCCCCATGGCGAGCTCATGTTAGTTAAATTTTTATTAATGACATCGTGTTAGTCAAGCCAGGGTGCGCTTTAGCTCCAAAGCTTCGTTATGCCAGGCAAATTTCTTATTTCGCCAGCCACTCCCGAAATGTAACAAAAACGTAAAAAATACAAGCCGACAACAGAATTTCCTTGACATTTGCACAAAAAAAAAAGAAAGAAGAAAGATTGGGGATTCACAGGAAACACGGTGTGGTGGGATGAGATTGCGGCTGACCAAGCATTTGGTACCTTAATAGGGGTTCTGGTTTTTTTTTGAGGGATTCGGATCCTGATTTTGTGGTCAAATAAAAGCTATTTTTTAGTATTTCAAGACTATTTATTATTATTGGATTTCAGATTATATGTGAAATCATTTTCCTAAAATATGTTATGGGTTGAAAAATGATTTCTTAATATTATATTTGGATTTAGGACAAATCTAAGTTTGTTAAATTGTAACATTGTAATCAATCAAGGATCATTATAAATCGGAATCCTATATTTTCGGGTAGTTTGGCTAAAGTTCATTTAAGAAACTATTAAGTTTGGACTGATTACAAATTCACTTAAAGTGAAAGCCAAAATAAGTCTACATTTATATTTGATATCTTAAAGGTCTGACAGTTTTGGGGACAACTCTTGAACCAGCGATAAGATAGTTTGACAGGCTTCGTTTCTGATAGTTACGATATGAGAAAGGATATTCCCAAGGGTATGGGTAGTATATCGCTTAGAAGTTTGTACTTTTTAAGAGCATGGCCAGAACTAATAATCGTAAAGAACCAAGAAGTCAGCCGCAGGTAGGACCCTTGTCAAGCGTAATTATTGATGCGACTGCTGGGCTCTATTACGCCTGGATTATGTGGGTGTACTTGGGGACAGCCATGAATATGAATGAATATGAATGAATATGAATGTAAGTATAAGCATAAGTATATATAGTATACACGTGCACATGTCAAGTGGTCTCGTTGCGGTTTTTGTGATTTTGTGATGGGTTTTCGAGGGGGGATTTGTGGGCTCACCTCGCGGTTGTGCGACCAAATGACGGTTGGCGGCGGTTCCGGTGCAAATTTCACAATGCAAGTCAAATTGATGGTGGATCCCCGGTTGATGTGCAGCTCGGGGCCGCCGATGATGTCGGTGACGGGTTCTGCAAGAGAAAAATACAAAAAAAAAAGGCACAGGATGAGCAACGTACGGGGTAAAATCATTCCATAAGCTGGGCCGCACACGCAAAATGGCGCATAAAACATTTTGAAAGCTCATTTCGTTTAAGCCCGACCAACAATAAAAGTAAAAAACAAAAGTACCCACACACATACACAAGTAAAGGGCCAAGGACATTCGAAGTCGTCCTGAGCCTGTTTAAGAAAAGTTTATCTACCGTTGCGTTAAATTGTTTTCTTTCCTGCTGCGTAACCAGAGCGTATGTACTAACCCCCTCTGAAAAAACTCCCAATACCCCCCACAAAAAAAACTGTGTGTATTTGACATCTACACATTTGTTTACTTTCTTATTCATCGTAAAACAATTTCTGACTTTCGAGTGGGCCAAGAACCGGGCTGGAAAAAAGAATACACAGCAGAATGGGCATAAAGAAAGCAAAAAAAGGGGGCTGGGATAAATGCAAAGCGACATCGGAAGAGGGAAGGAAAGTAAAGAAAGTGGGCTGGAGAACAACAGAAATCTCAAATTCAAATGCTGGCCAAAGTAAACAACAAATTGTGTCATTAGTTCAAGGACATTGATTGAAATCTCGGTTGCCCGTAACTAAAATTGGAAATTTTTAACTTGCCCCCTGCTTGGCCCCCTCAGACACTTTTGTGAATGCCGTGCGTACAGTGAGCGAAATAAAAGTAATGTTTAAGAAATAACAAAAAAAATTACATCGCCAAACTACAAAAGAAAAAGCACAATTGATTTTAATTTATTTAAAATGAAATTGGTTTTAATAATAGAGTAAAAGCAAAAGTTGTATTATTTTTAGTACCTTATAAGTAGTTTAGAAAACATATATGAAAGGTATTTAAAAATGTATTGTGCTAAACAATAAAATATTTAAGTGTCTTGGAACTAAAATGTAATAAATTTGAAAGATATTTTTAAATAATAAGTTGCTGACCCATGACTTTCTTTTACTAGGCAAATAGTTTTACTAAAGATTGCTTTAGCATTAATTGAGTTATAAAAATATATCAAACAATATTCTTTAAATCATTCAATGAATATAGGTCACCAAAAAAATATTATTTAAGGATAGTATATTTTGTTAAATAAATTGATTGTATAATTATAGTATTTACATTTCAATCCCTCCTGTTTAATATTGTATATCTTTAACTTTAGTAATATGTGTATTTTAATCTTTAATGGTATTTTGCTCAGTGTATGAATAAGCTTTCCTTGTTCGTTTTCCTTTGTTCAATGCTAATAAATTGGGATTTCTTTGCTGCCGCCTTCCGCTTTTCGCCTTCTTCTGCTTCTCCATTTCCATCTCCATCTCCCTTTCCATCTTTGCCCTCTTCTACTTTCTCCTTTCCCCTTCGCCGCCATTTTGGGAAGCAGCAAAATGGCTGCTTTAGCGCTTCCGGTTCTTGAGCAACTTTCGTCATAGTGTGTGTGTGTGTCAGTGTGTTCGTGTCGGAGTGTGTCAGTGTGTGTGTGTGTCTGGAAGTGCAGTTACTGTTGTCGGCTAACGGTAATGTGCTCTCTTGGCAGAAAACGCCGCTAAAGGTTAGTGAAAGTTATGTACTGCCAAATGGCAGCCACTCGCCCGCAGCCCGAAGAAAGTGGGCGTTGGAGAAATGTGGCAAAGTGGGCGTGTGCTGGCTCCGCTTTTTCCTACTACACTATTTTCCTGTGTTATGCGCCCCATTTTCGTTTGCAACGTGCTCTCGTATCTCGTATCTCTCAATCTCCATTTGAAGTTCTTTATGCCGCGCAGCCATCTCCCCGCGGTGATTTCCCCCATTTGCCACAGATTTGATCTCCGGTTGCCCAGTCAACCTGATGTGCAATGCTGCCTGCAGTTAACCCGGTGAATAAACCGGGTTTTTTCCCCAAAAAACTCTCCTTGCATCTGCATTTTTGGCCAGGATTTCACTTGAAGGTATTCCTCGCGAGTGCCATAAACGAAAAGTTAGCTAAATGGAAACATTTTGAAAGGGATTCGGGCATACAACAAAATAGTCTTTTATGGTTATAAGCTGCTTTTTCTTTGAATATATCTTCTGGTTAAGGGTAAGTATGCAGAAAATGTTAGACAATTTTTAGTAAAAAAAAACCCTGTGATTAAAACAGGCCAAGCAAAAATTCCCTTTTGCCCTTCAATCGTTTAGCCTAATTGTTATTATTATTTTTCCAAAATGCCAATCTCTTGTAAAAAGCATAAAATAAAGGTTCGATCAGCCAAGGCAACTTGTTGAAGGTAATTTCCCTGCATTTTTAAGTGTCACCCTGGTCTGGCAAGTTTTCTAGTCCTGAAATATTCAGGCGAACAAAGAATTGTTTTCAATACGTGTTGGTTACCTTGCATAAATTCCTTGTCCTTGCAGGACCTTATTTATTTTCCTTGGCTCGGCCGACAGCTTTTATGGCAATTTAAACTTTGCCGTTCGCAGCACATTAAACTTATTGATCCAAAACAGGTTCGGAATTCGGCCGGAGCCTTTAAAAACAATGCCAAAAAGGACAAGGGAGGTGTAGGAAATTGCGGGTCATTCGGCACATGTGGGCGTTGTGTGTGTGGGCGTGGCCGGGGGGCGATGGGCGTGGCATGTGTGTGTGTGTTCGGCGAGTTAATATTAAACAAATATTACGCATACGACACGGGGGAGCAGCTGGAAATCATCAAACGCTTTCGCTTTGTGTGAATGTGGGTGTGTTTGTGTATCTGTAGCGCTAAGAAGTATGCAGCAGGTTTATTATTTATGCCATTCATGCGGTAGAACATTCAAATAACCCGCCATATCGGTATCCATACACCCCCTCATCGCACTTCCTACCACATTCCATCAGTCCCGGGAGGAATTTATGACCTTTTTACTTTTAATTTGGACAAGATGGGGGGGCGCTATCCGGAGGAGAATTCGCTCATGCGCTCCTTGGAGCATTCCGAACGGATTATCTTTGGTGATTTTTAGTTTTCCCTCGGAGCTCCACAAGCCCCTATACCATCCCATACCATCCCATACCATCCCCTCCTCATCGCCACTCACCGACTCAATTACCAGCCGAATTGGACTCTTAGAACTACACACCAGCGGTCAGGAAAAGAGTTTTTGCTATAGATATCCATCACATAATACAATTTAGATATAACAATTAACTGGGGAGGTTTTATAAACACACTAAATTAATATAAATATAATTACTGATACAAAAATTAAATATTAAGAGTGAATATTTGCATATCAAACTCAAATTTTGGTATTAAAGATTAGAATTAAATGCAAGATTTAATTTTAAATTTTTCAATATACACGTAGAAAATATTAAATAATATTCTAGTCATATTTATTTAAGGCATTATTAACTTAATTGCCAATGATTGTATTTTAAAATTTTGTTTTATAAAATTTATTATCAATTATACATTTTTAAATGATGAAAATCCAAGGAAAATATTTAAATTGACTTTGAAATTAGTTATAAATTTGAGGCAATGCAAATGGTGGCTTTTCTTAGTGTTATTTGTATGTAACTATCCAAATAATATATTTGTATATGTATTAAAACATATTCTATTTGTTGTAAGGTTTTCAACATGTAAAATTTCATAAGTTGTAGCGTTAGGTTAAAATAATATATAACATGGATATGTGTTGAAAATATTGCTTTTGTATTTTTTAAGGGGAACCTATTAATATTTTAAAATATATAAAATTTAATTTTTGGATCAGTTACCAAGGACCCAAGAAGGCCATATCATTTTGACCCCTACTGTGGTTACCTTGGCCTGTTCCAAGTGCGTGACCAAAATGCAAACGGCAATGGCTGAGATGGGAGATACCGGGACAGACAGTCCAATCCAGGGGCTGGGCAGCAACTCCAGCTCATTAATCAACGTAATTTGGAGTCTTTGGGAGTGTAAACGGCGCTTATGAATGATTCATGGCCCCCCTTTGGTGGCTACGGGGCAATTCTTCCCCCTTCGATACGGAAATTCGACTGCTCTTATCGAATTAGTTGCTGCATTTGCGCCTTGCACTTTGATTAATCGCCATGTCAACATTTGAGCCTAATTTGCAACTTTTATGCCGGGGCTTTCGAATGTGATTTATGGCCTAAAGGCAAACACCGAATTGGCCAAGAGACGCACACCCCGAAATGGCGAAACAGCCCCTAAATTTAAATGGCACAGTGTGCTGCTGTGTGTGTTTTGCTCCCTGTCACTTAAAGGCATGTAAATCAAATAATAAATTTCAATAAAAAGACAAATAAAACCCATCAAACGTGCATGTGCCCAAAAATGATTCCCAAAAAGGTCGCCTTTGGAGACCAGCCGCCCACTTGGGTTTCTGGTTGTTTACAAGCCGATTTTTAATGCCTGCCGAAAAACATTCGATATTTGATACGTTGTGTGATATACAGGCCCCCGGCGGAATGTCTAGGACCTCTTTAAGGAATATTAACTTTTTTATTTCAATAATTTAATGGATACATCACTCAAATGACTCAATCTAAAGCAGATTCAAAAATATATCACAGCGTTTTAAGAGTGCAAATAGCCTTATAAACAAGCCTGCTTGTTTTGAGCATTGAATTAAATCTTTGAAAAGGAGATCCAAGCTCTGTGATGTTCCAAAATAATTTATTAAATATTTTCTGTCACTACTAAAGCCTTCTAATTAACTACTACTTACAATATAAACTTTCTCTGTATTCTGGCTGGAAAACCCCTTGGCAATCTCTAATCCGAACCATAAAAGTGTCACCATTTCGGTGTGGATTTTTATATGTTTTCGTTGCTGCCATAAAGGTTAACGTAATGCCGCCTATAACAACACACAAGCACCCACTTAGAAAAACTTTTGGGGCTGGGGCACGCCCATTTTGCGAAACTGAAACACTGAGATGGCAAAGGCTTACACGCTCATAAACCTTTATGCGTTTTCAATTGAATTGTCCCGAAGTTCTGGGCGGATCTCGACCTTCATTTTTTTTTTCTTCTTTTCGTTGGCTGTGGGTAATAAAATTTGTTGCCGTTGTCGCCATTGTTCTACGAGGAGCGATTTTATGATACCGTCGACATATTTCAACTTGGCAGCCAAAAAGAGCGCTCAGGTCGACCAGGCGAAACACATTTAGGAGTTTTTGATCAGCAAAAAATATGAAATGTGTTGTGGGTATCTTCAGCTGCACAGAAAAAATTTTAAATTTAATTTTAAATGTATCAACTATCAATTTCTGCATTGCATTATGTAAATTTGATATTGAGTAATGGTATTTCTTGGCCTCCCTCTTTCTAAAAATGCTCTCTCAAATTGAAAAAGAGAGAAAATCGCCTAATATTACTCTGGTTAAGAGCGAGATAGCCATACTTGAGACTCTCCGAAATAGAAAAAGAGAGGAAAAAGCAAGATTGCGACTAAAATCCTTCCGAATGACATACCAAACGAGTCCTGTCTTGATAGTGATACTAATACTGAATTTCATTGATGATGATCATGATATTTTGTACATTTTTTCTCTCCGTGTAGTTATAAAGTGAGATATGCTGACACAAAACCTAAAGACCTCCTTGGTTCCAAATAGTTGAGGGCTTTAAGGCGTGATAACTCTGGAGTTTGAGCTAAATTGAAATGGAAAACGCTAAATCGGTCCCTCGACAAGGCGCAACAAGCTCTTTGGCGTTCAACAATGGGACAAAACGACGAAACGACAATGGGACAATGCGGTACGGCTGCCACGGTTGGTGGCACGTACACGGTTCGCCGGTTCAATAGTTGATTGGGCGATGGCTTATGAACTTGCCCCGACACATGCATATAGAAATGCGAATGGCGAATGGCGAAATCGACTTTTGTCCATTGATTGACTCCGCCTGTCCGAACAATCGGGACAAAAGGCAGAGCTGGCAAACAGCTTGCAGTTGACAGGATGCAAAGCCAGAATCTATCAGCCGTGCATTATAAATTCAATATGCACCGCACACGCACCCGAACTGCATGCATGCATATTATATGGCGTTGGAATAACTGATGAACTCGATCCGTTTCGGTTCGCTACGGTTCGAATTGAAGCGATTTGGCTGGACGAGAAATCGTTGCACATTTGATAATCATCGAGAGCTGTCGGCGCACGGAATTGTTATGTGATTATGGCCCCCAGGGCAAGTGTTGGCCATTTTAAGCCCTTCCTTTGTGTTGCTGACTAATCATTCTGTTGTGCATTTCCTACACTTTGCAAAATGAACGTAATTTGCAGGGGTGTCAGAAAGTAGGCCATCTGAAGTCAAAAAGTTCAAAATACAATGCTCTTTTTTTACTGCATCTGTTCTGTTGCTTTTTACTTGAACATATCTAAAAGAAACACTTTGAAAAGTAAAGTTTTTTAATAAAGGTGTCCAAAAGTAGGCAACAATAAGTTTTAAGTCAGTAAGTTGAAAGTAAGATTTTTTACTGCATACTTTTAGGCCACATTTTAGGTGATTTTAAAAAGCTAGTGATTCCTGTGGCATTTTCCATCTTACACATTTATTGTAAGCAGATCCCTCTTCTAAACAACTAAATTGTGATTCTCCACATCTATTTTTCGCTGTATTTTGCATCGCAAATTTTCCCCTTATTCATTATGTATCGTCTCTATTTGACGAGTTCTGGTGTCCCTGACCCCTTGTAATATTCCTACGCTTCTGCCCCATAAACCTTCTGGCTTTGGGTTTGTCCAGGAAATTGACTTGAATTATTTGGCATTCGGCATATCGCATGTCGCACCCCACAAACCAATAACTTAACCGGCGATGGTGGAGTCACCATCCCCTTGAATTGTCCAATTTCATGGCGGCTGTCGTCACTGACAAATGCTGAAAACTGGCTAACTCTGCCCTCGATTTGGCGTTCGTCACGAAGCTTTCGTCACGAAGCCACAGACAAACGGACGCACTTTATTTGCTGGCATTTGGCACAACAAGGCGACGAATGCCAATGTTTAGCTCGGTACAAGGAAACTGGGGGATACACTTTGATAAATAAATACATAATTCCCAAGATGACTCAATTCTTGTTGGAAAAAAAAGAATTTTAAATGAATTTCTTCCATTTTTTACACTCAAGAAAAAGAAACGGGTATATAGAATTAAATTAGGTGTCTAAAAGTATGCTGTGAACAAAGTATAGTCGACTTTTAGAAGGAATTCATGGTACTCCTAAGCATAAAATATATTCTTGCATGCTTTTAGACACCTTAAATAATCAGTAAACTAGATGTTATTACTAGAGATTAATATATTTTTTTTCTGAGTGCAGGCGACTCCATTTCAGGGTGTGATCTGGAGTCAAAACCAGAATGAGGGCTTGAGCCTGGGTAGAAATTCGCCGGTTTCTCTGGCAAACAACCACAAATGTGTTTGTGCGTGACTGCGGGCAGGGCCACGCCCTGAAATCCGGCCCAACCTGCAGCCCCTATCCATATATCCGTATCCGCATATATGTACCCAGTACATATAGTATACACCCCACTCGAACCCCGAAGGCGAAGTGTTGAAAGTGGAATTATGTGTGTTTGTGTTGACATTATAATAATGGTTTGGTTTATGTTTATAGTCTGCTTCATGCAACCGTACACATGTTCGTCCTTTCAGTCGTCCTTCCCCTTCCTCATCTCCCCCCCTCCCCTTTCCCTGGGTGCTATTCCTATTCCGATTCCGATTCTGATTCTGACTCCTAACGCCCCCTTGCAACTTTGGCGCCCATGTCCATGTCCTGGCTGTGGGTGCGCTTGTGTGCTTTGATTACTATTCAAATATTGTGACAGTGTGAAAAATAAACAAATTTGCATTATTTATTTTCATATTTGTTTGCTTTTGGGCCTGACAGTGACTCCGAGTGTGAGTCCTGAGTGAGTCCTGCCCTGAAATAAGCTCCATTTCCCCGCAACCAATTCCCCTGCCCATTGACAGCGTCAACTTTTTCCCCCAGCAAAGTTTGCTCGTAATTTTTCCAACAATTAATAAAGCAAATTATGCATTGAAAAGAGGCAGCGAGGGACGTTTTATTTAAATATGATATCTACAAAGGGCCTAATGTATGAGGGGACAGTCGAAAAATGTTGGGCAAAATACGTGGGCAGAAAGGCGAATGAGCTAATTGATTCTTGAGCTTAACTTTAAGAAAACTAAGAATAACAAAATGTATAACAATTTTTCTTTGCCTTTAAATATTACATATATACTTTAAAAGGTGCCCAAAAGTATGCAGTGAAAAGCAGAAATAATTTGCTGCCTGCTTTTAGACAGCTTTATAAGTGATTTAAAACCCAAGTGATTTCTGTGGCACCTCTAAACCCCTTGTTAAAAATTTAAGAGACATATAAAAATCATACCTCAAATCATTTTGCAAAGAAAAACAAACAAATCGGCTTATGGATGGTATGCTTAGTTGTTTTTGCCCTTGTGAAAAATATATGTCAGAAGCCCAAACCCAAGTTATCCACTTCCCCCAGAAGGCAAAAGTAACCACAGCTGCGGTCATGACAAAGTAAATCTAAAATACGCAAAATATTGTGTGTGGTGTCATTAGTTTGCGGCGTCTCAAAAGAAGGCAACGTTTTCTTGGCAACGCCTTTTTTGCCGCATAAGTTGTGATTTATGAGCCGAGGCAGCGGCACCTTTGGCCAGCAGTTCCCCATCGGTATCCTCCAGTACCCAGTATCCCAGTATCTAGTATCCTACATCCGACATTCACCAACCTCCATCTCAGATCATCATGCGTCCCTTGGTCGACTGGGTTTGAGTTTGAGTTTGGGTGTCAGATAGTCGGTTTGGATGGGATCTGGATGGTCTGCTGCTGGCGGCGGCGGCCTGTGAAAAGCCATAAAGTGCAAATGGTGCCCTGGGGAATCATCAAACAGCAAAAAGCTGCCATAAAACGACACAAACATGTGCGCAACACCAACGCCGCGCGGCAGAGTGGAAATGGGAAATGGTATGGGGGCTGGATGGTTGGATAGCTGGATATCTGGATGGGTGGCATGTCATGGGTAAGGTAGCTGAAACGGAGACCCGGAAATAGATACCCCATCAAGTGGTCAACATTCGTTGGTGTGGCTGCTGGATTGCCTCTGTCTGTGTGTGCTCGCTGCCAGATTGGATATCAGTGTAAACATCAAAGTAGTTGGCAAATCACTCACACGTAGCCAACTAAAAGCGCTGTGGACCAGGAAGAGGATGGTTAAGATGGCTGGGTTGAATGGAGTGGGTGCAGAGGCATGGCGAAGGAGCCATTTTGTGACCGGCATACAAATTGGCGGCAGTTTTGGGGCCACACTGAGCGAAATAATGACCCGACTTGATTAACTTTCCGAGGGGGTGAGGTTGAAGGAAAGGAATTAATACAATAATGGCGACAACTTTATGTGGCCTTTTGTATCGACCTCTGAAAATGCCACAAGATATTCAGCTTGAAAGAAAACTAAAGGGAATTGTATGAGTTTATCAAAAGAACGCACACTTTCCCCACAAGGCTTTTAATGAAACGTGATATTTCATATTTGGCTGCATTTGTAAGGAGTAATTTTTCTAAACAATGGTATTTTAGGCTACTACGTTTTAATATAAGTTAAATATTTTATATTATATTTAAAAGCTGATTTCACCATTTATCAAAATCAAATTAGAATTCCCAGTAAAGTTTTAGGGAAGCTATTTCTTATTAGGGGTTCAATCACTCATATCATTACCTTCTAAAATCAATTTAGGGTCACCACTTTGCAAGCCATTTAAAAATTAAAAACATTAGATTAACAATGTATCAACATTTAATAATATATTAAAATAAAAACGTGTGGTGGAAGAAATTAGACCACAGACTTAAAGATGTGTTAAGTTATGACCTCAGGAATGGCACGTTGGGGTCACCTTTTGATAAATGCAACCAGTTTCTTGGAAAGTTTTGAACTATCAAGATTTTCAAGAGAAAGTAAAGTAAGTTTTAGACTTAGGGATACTCACCAACGATGTTGAGGTAGACGGAGTGTCCTATTGGGGGCGTGGTCGATATCTGGCATTCGTAGATCCCGGAGTCCTTGCGTTGAGCGTAGCGTATACGCAGTGTCCAATCTTCGGCGTGGGGCGAGTGCATGGCCTCGAAGCGCTGGTCGGAGGTGTAGGTGTAGCGGCCCACAGTGAGCAGGTGTATATCCCTGTGCCGCACCCAGGACACCTGCAAGGACGAAAGAGTGGAGGGGGTTGGAGGTGAGAAGGAGGCACTTAGTCCGGCGTCTGGCGACAGGCGAAATGGCGACGAGAAGCCTCCAAAGTGCAGCGCCAACTGACTTTTGGGGCTTTTAATAGCGCGTTTAGTTATCGATTTGACTCCTGCCTGGTCAGCATATGTGTGTGTGTGTGTGCGAGTGTGTGTCTGTTGCACGATTACAGGACACACAGCACATCCTTCCGCCACACGCATTCGCACACACACGCACAAGCCACCGGAGACTGTCGTACGACAAACAATTTAAATGCCAAATTGAAATCGAATGTGGCCGGACCACCGCTTGCACTGAGAGAATTTTTGGCATAGCTG
This sequence comes from Drosophila suzukii, assembly GCF_043229965.1. NCBI lineage: Eukaryota > Metazoa > Arthropoda > Insecta > Diptera > Drosophilidae > Drosophila > Drosophila suzukii. The sequence continues at coordinate 11,765,550 of NC_092084.1, read as the reverse complement.
ATTTCAATCTTTTTTTTCAATATTTTATATCTCTTTTCAATATATACGTTTTTATCCTGAGGAGGTATCAACCCCTTTAGCTGTACAGCTAGGTATATTTTGAATATAATACTTTGATGAAACAACCAACATTTATTAAAATAACATTTCTTAGGTAATATTATCACATTAATATAGTGCAGTATTATTTAAAGCACATATATATCTAAGATTCAAGTTCTGATGAACTTAAAACGACTGACTTTTAACCTTTCCTTGGATTTTTTGTAATTATAGGAAAGTTTTACATAGGATACTTGATGCTTCACTGACATTTAAATAAATTGGGACCTTGTATTTTTTTACAACTATTTATTTTGAATGTCTTGTCTTAGTATATATTTTAAGCAGATCTTTTTGATTTTAAAACTCTTTTCGAGTGTTCTATTGCTGCTAAGCTTGGAGGATCGTTCTCCCAAAAGGTCCTGGACGACTCCTCGCTCCTGCATGCTCTTTGAGTTTTATGGTGAATACCCATTTCCCGCCCCGACTGAACTGAACTGAGCCCCCCCAAAAAACCCCCCTCGACGGCTCTTAACTGTTGGCCATAATTACGCGCCGCTTAACTCGCTGCCAGGGGCGGCGTAAATCGGATGGAGGGGCTGGTAAAGAAGCAGGGGCGCGGGCGGCCCGACAAATCAACAAACGCATCGCATTTGGGTGCGGGAAAAAGGATTTTGGGTTTCGGAACGTTGACATCGCCTGTGGTCTGCGGCATTGGCGCGAAACAATCGCATGCCGAAAAGCGTGTGCGTGTGTGGATACGGGGCCGCCATTGAGGATTTGGGATTTGGGATTTCGGATTGCGTTGACTTTGTCCCACTTCCCGCATTTGCATACTACATACGTATATGAGGCTGACCAACTTGCACAGTCGCCCATGGACACACACTTCCACTTCTGGATGGCTTCTGCATGTTTAAATGCGAATTGGAATCGAAAATTCTGGATGATTGGCAAATGGAGCGGGAGTGGGATCGGAATTGGTATGGGAAGCAGATGGCCCTCTTCTCCCTCTGCACATTTTCATATTTCCTGCTCAGACACACTCGAAAAACATACACTGTGAGGAGAGGTTGAGGAATACACACTTTGGTTTCAAAGCAAAATAAGACCGAAAGATTTACCTATTAAATAAATTCAATAAAGTGTGGAAGTCCTTCAACTATGTATGAGAACATATCAAGTGCGTGTTATAACGCAAAATGAAGTAAAGCCCATTTTTTAAAATCTTGTATTTCTAAGAAATATATATCACACATATTAAAATTATAGTCTGAATGTATGAATCTTCTAAAATAAAATATCTCATATATGAAAATTATAGATCGAATGGGCGTTATTTCACTGGGCGTTATTGCATTACATATAAGAAAAGGATTTTTTCTTAGAAGATTCATTGAGTTAGAATGATTTGCTCCCCATTCTGATAACTTTACAATAATTTTTTTCATATCAATCTTTTTCTCTGTGCAGATACATTGAAGCAAATGCGTTCTCTACGCTCTGGCAGATGTAATTATTTTAAGGGACTCTCTCCGGTTTTCCCCCTTTCGATGCAACATTTAATTGTACTTTTGTTCCAAAATTCAGTTTACTCGAGTCCCACTCTAATGGCACACACTATGTCACAATCGCAATCACCCACCCATATATTAGTCCCTATGATTATTTGTTCCGAGCTGCTGGTTTTATGCATTACCACTAACGATGGCAGCATGTTTGAAGTTGTTTTGCTCTGGGAATTGAAAATCACAAGGATGGCACACATGGCATATTGATTTAAGCAGAGCTTTTCAACTTTAAAGACATATTATATCTATGGTTATACGTTGTACTAATTATGCAATTAGCTTCAGACAAACCACAAGCTTTTTAATTATAAAGCAAGAATACAAATAACCCTAAATTTGCCATGTTTGGGCCATCATTTCAGCCACTTTTTTGTGTAGTTTTTAAGTATGTTTTGGCTATTTAAGTATGTTTGGTTTGGTCATTACGCACACAGCAGTCTGTAATTATTTTGTGCGGCTTTTGGTCTGTTAATGAATTTGTTGTACAATTTGCACCAATCACCAAGTGGACGGGGGGTATGCTGCATTCTGGGCATTCTATGCGAAGGCAATTAGATAATTACGACAACATTATTAGCAAATTAATTTTGATTTTATGCGGCGGATGCCAAACGCCAGAAAGAGGATTGTTTCCCCGTTTTTCGCCACCCACACCCCCTTTATAAAGAGATATGCCCACTGTAGTCCATGCAATTGCAAATTGCGCATTTTTGTTGCATTTCCCCATAGTCGCTGTAGATAATGTTGGCGGCGGGCCAAATCATTTGGCAAGGAAGTGTGTGAGATTGGTATTGGAAGTCGGGGGACTGCGATTGCCTTGGCCCATTTAGCAGGGCCAAAATAAATGCCCAGCAATATAAATTAAATAATATCCAAAGGTTCGCCCAAAGCCGATTTTCAATTTAAAAATGCACTCTAAACGTATTTACACCCAAAATCCCTGAGTCTCCAGGCCAAAATACCTCAGGCAAGCAAATTAAAAATCAATAAATAACAAAACCCAGTAGATGGAATTAAAAAGAAAATCCGATGAATGCTTCTAAATTGCTATTAAAATCTCTAAGCAATCGTTTGAGCTGATAATCAAAAAATACCAAAGTTTCATTTTAAAGCCAAAACGAGTTCTCGAAACAAATTGCATTAATGGCAAGAGAAAATACATGCACAATATATTTATGAATAAAAGTGGAAAATTTATGAGGGCAATTGCAAAATGGAATATCTCACAAAAGTCTGACTTCGCAGCAGTCGTTCTCCACTCTCCATTCTCCATTCTACATTGTAATTGGCGAAAACTCACTCACATACTTTGCCAATCCTTGAGCACGCCAAATATTGTTGTGCATAAATTTGATTGCATTTTGATTTCAGTCAGATTCGCTCAAGTCCTCATCTTTTATCCCCATTCCCATTCCAAAAACCCCACTCCATCCAAAAAGCGAAGCAATTTATGGTGCTCCAAAAATGATTTCCGCTCTGCTCAGTGCTTCAAAAATCGTAAAGGGGGGTTTTCTGGGGATGGGTACTTGTACTGGATGATCTGAGGCCATTATTGTGTGCTACAATATATACATTCTGATACCAATTCAGATACAGATACAGATACAGATACAAATACAGATTTACTTCGACTGCAGCAGCTGCCACAATTCCGCGTTTCTGCTGTTTTCCAGGCCCCAAATGAAGAGTGACCCCACCACTTCGGAAAATCCCAGCCCATTTCGACCCTGGCCAGCAGCACGGCATAAAAACAGTTGCCGGTTACAGCCATTTTAAATATGCCTCTGGCTTTTTTGGCATCCATGAAATCCCTCTTTCCGAAACCCCTTCCCAACCCCTTCCCAACCCCTTCCGAACCCCTTCCCAACCCCTTCCCGAACCCCTTCCCAACCCCTTCCGCCCTCTTTTGTGTGCCAAAAAGGGGGCGTGGCCCCTGGCAGGCGAACGGCAGGAAGCGAAAATCCAACAGCAAAAATGAGCAAAATTATGAGTGCAGAATTTTCTAATTTAATGTGATTATTATTTGCACTATCTTGCCGGGCTTGCAGGGCTCAATTTATTTAGCGAGCATTTCTGGCCAACATCACGGAAGTGTCATTAGTCAGGTTTCTGTGCCATCGGGGGTGCGCTGGGGAAAATCGTGGGACTGGGACCGAAACTGGGATTTCAGGTATCCATACTGACGGCAAAATATTTGCCTTTAAATTTTGAAATCAAATTAAATTGTGAAGGCAAGCCCGCAAAAATTAATCCAATTTTAATAGCATTAGTTTTTAGAGTGAGGTGATGTATGCTTTTGAGTTAGAAGACTTTGGTTTATTTACTGTGTACCCTTGACTAGTAATAATATTGAATTACACAATTAGTCAGAGGAAAAATCAAGTAAAATGGGATTATTATTATTTTCAAGCTTTTTTAACGGAAATTAAATAAGAGAAATAGGTCGAAATATGATGAAAATATGAAATAAATAAATATTCTTTCATTTTAAATGCAGAAGCAATTAAATGCTGAAAGCTAAGCCTTTTTGTGCCAAGTATACATATATAAGCAAAATAAATATTAATAACAAAGGTAAAGGTCTAAAAAATTGGAAACAAACAAATGATAGTTCAAGTATATTTAAATTCAGAGCCTTACATTTTTGTCTTACAAAGGATAGATACCATTAAAGTGCAAGTATAAAAATCTAGGAAATGTGTAAGAAGGAATATTTATAGCGTAGATATTCTTTGTAAATGGCAATCATCAAATATACTCCTCTGTGAGGCTTCAGGATTGTTAATCACGAGAATTCCGGGAAATCTTAAGACAGTTTTTCCCCCGTTTTCGTGAGGAAGACTGCCGGAATGACTTCTGAGCTGGCTGTTTTTTTGTGTGCTTTGACTGCTTTGTATTTTGTGGGCGGGGAAATTCCACCCAGCGGGCAGAAGGTCGAGGGGCGCCACCCCCTTTGTTGGTGCCCCAGGTGGGGGCACTGATTGGCACTTCATTTCGGCTGCAGTCGGACTCCCAGCTCCGTTGCCAGGTAGTCCCAATCAGCAACCACTCACGTGCAGCAACAATGGCAACAATAAACTAAGCAAACAACTCGGCAAACAGCCGGGGAGCACGGGGGAAAAAACTGAGGAAAAACGGCGGGAAAAGCGGTGGGAAATCCGGGGAAATGGTTCTCAGGGTGAGAGTGAAAAAGGAACAGCTCCTTACATATTCAAAAGCAAGGACATCTCATAATTTGCACTCGTTTCTATCGCCCAGCGCGGTGCAATATAAACCAACTAAAAAGTTTCACGCAGCGCAAACTTTAAGCTTCCCAGGACCCCTCCCCCCCTGAAAATAGCACCCTCCCAGCCCCTGGATTCCCCACTAAATAAATATAAAAAAAAAGAAGCAGTGGAGGGGTTTTAACAAAGTGTCGGCGGAGCAAGGAAAAACAAGCAGCGAGGAAAGCGTCGTGGAAAAAACTTGTCAGCGCGGCTTTGGGGACACATGAAGCACATGCCGCAGTCCCGATTCGACTAAAGAATTCCCCCAAAACCCCCCCCTAAAAAACACCCTAACCACCTCCCATGCCTTCCAGCCAATCATCAGAAGGGCGGGATTCCCAAAAACCTCCTAATGTCCCTGTTGTCCGTGATATGTGTGCCACCAAAAAACAAGAGGGTAAGGTGAAATTCGAAAGTGGAATCAAGAAATACACTTTTAGAGCAGGTTTTGAACTTATTAAGATATGTTATCAAAAATATATATTTTATATAAAATATATTTTCCAAATTTTAAACATTTTTTTTAAGATTTATCAATAGGTTTATATTAAAAATATATTTTATCTTTGAGTCGTGGTACCAACGACTATAAATTCGTATAAAAGACTTTTTAATAAATACAAGAAAATATTTTTTTAAACGTATCAATATAGTGTTAAATTTATAAATTTATAAAGAACAATATTTGTTAAATAAATGGCAAAAAAAAGCTTATAAATACCCCCACAAAAATTTTTAAAAAATATTGATAACCTATATAATTGTATTACTTTAATAAGGCGTATCTGTTAGATACTTTTTTTTTAGTCTCAAAATAACTTAGCTAGCTGATCCTATAGCTCTGCGATTTCTAAGAAAGTGTATTCGAGGAGACAAACCAGAGCCAAAGTCTTTTTTTGCCACAACAAAAAGCCCGGTTGCGGCGACTTTATCGGCGCTCCGGACGGAAAATGCGGGGCACAAATCCAGTGCAGGAAAAAAGTGGAAGAGCTATGCTTCTCATCCCGCCTTAGTTTCCCTTGTAATGCGATTTTCATTTCTTTATTCGCCGCTGTTATTGGCATTTTCTTCTCGCTGTTTTCCTGCCCCTTTCCCCTGCCACTTTTTATTCTTTTCAAAACGGGGTGGGAATCAGCGGGGAGTTCTCCAAACTCGGTCGCGAAGTTAAAAACTTTCCAAGAGTTCGAGTTGGCAAACAAACCTACAAATTTTCTCGACTCATATTCAATCGGCTATCAATTGAAGTACTAGCTGAAAAATATCCTAAATGCGTTTTAAAAATATTTTTTTAAGGCTTGCAGGCTTATTAAATAAAGCTTTAGAACAATGAGATAAAAAACAAATACTTTATTTATATCCAAAGTTTATTTGTCCAAAACTGTTTGATAAACAGAATGTTCTTTTTTTAGAGGTTTTTAAAAATTATAATCAACGTTACATAAAATTAACCATTTTTTCCCTATAAATGCCAAAAAATGAACACTGAACTGGTTATTATTTATGTATTGAGTGATTTGCTTAACCCATCAAGTAAATGATATTTATACCAGACTTCATAGGATTTACCTTAACATTAATGCAGTAAAAAGCCGTCAAGAACCTGGTGATAAACCCCTATATCAGTAACTCCTGGCTCAGCGTTCAGCTCAAGTTTATTTGACTTTGGCAATTGAAACCTTCTCGGTTTTTTGCTGCGGCTGTTCTTTTTGGGTTTCATTTTTGTTTTGGCTTGTTGGTCGGGCGCCGCAACTGATGTTGGGAAATTCGCTACAACTGGCGTGGGGAAAAAGGCAAACCAATTTGTAGCCACGACTCCCAATTTGCAGCCACCCCAGCCATAAGGCACCCCTTTTCCAACCCATTTTCCAACCCATTTTCCCCCCTTCAGGATCACCACTTGCTGTGTCTGGGTTTTCCCGACTGCATGTTTATTTATTTTCACTCTGGCTCGCATCGCTTTGTTTTATGCATGTCGCGCATCCAGCCCCGCAAAAAATAACGATGGCGGACGGAAGCAGGGGCTGTGCAAAAAGCCACTTCCGGCACTTACAACGACACCTACGCATGGCTGCCCCCTCCGAAGGCTTTTCGCCGCCCGCTTTTTCTGCGCACCCTTCATTTACTTCGAGCACGGAGAGAAATCGGGGTCAATAAAGTACTTCTACATTTTTATTTTTACCTGAAAAATAGATCTGTTCATACCTTTTTGGCAAGGAAATGGTAAAAATACCTGACTTCTGAAATCAATTCAAAGGGATTTATTTGACTTCCGCCATTAAAAATTGAGTTACATTTACTTAGAGTTTTGTAGAAACGTTTATGAAATTTATTTTAAATTCTACAATCTTAGATTTATTGATACTTCTTAATAAGAAAATGGAAAATGACCTAACTTCGTTTGTAAAATGAAAATTACTTTAGGGATTTATTTGGCAGTCATTATAAGAAACATAAAGGCAAGGATCATTAAATATACAATTTTACAGAAAAGTTTACAAAATGTATTTTGAGTTCCAGAATATAATAGTCATTTTAACACAAAATGGAAAATATCACAGACTTATTTGGAAGACAGCTATTAAATAAAAGTGATATTAGTTGGCTGTCTTAAAAAAATTGTAAAATATATTTAGAGCTCTACACTTATCTAAGTTCACTATAAGGTATATTTTTTAGCTCAACGATATTTTTTTATTAAATTAAAAGAGCAATTTCTAAATTCTTGATAAGTTTCTCGAATGAATTTAAAGTAAAATATTATTTCTGACTATATCAGTCAATTTGACGTAATTATATATTTCCAGTTTATTATTTAGCTGGAAGTAACTCTTCATATTTTTTTCGAGTGCTCGGTTTTGGCATTTCTGCTGCTGCGGTGGCTGTCTCTTGTCACCGCAGCTACAAAACTACGGAGTCAAGTTGAAAGTTCAGCACGCCCACCCCCTAACAACACCCACCGCCCATCGCCCACCTCCGCCCATCGCCCATTTAAGCTAAAAAGTAAACCAATTGTTAGTTTTAATGGAATTTATTGGGTAAATATTTGCTAAGCACAAGAAATTGCTTGTGAACATTTGTCGTCGTTTGGTTGATTTAAGATTAAAAGTTTTTAAGGATAGTGGGCAAGTAAGTGGGGTTATTGGGGTGGTCAACACCCATGAGGAGGATGCCAATCAAACCCAGTGCTCCAATGACATTATTGCTTTTAATTTATTTTGAATTTCTTGCTGCTCTTTTCCTGCCATTCTGCCCTCCTGAAAAATGCCCCATAACCATCCCAAAATCCATCTCGAAATCCCCCATAACCATCCCGTACTTCCAACATCATCCAGTGTTCTTTTCTCTCCTTTTTCCTGTTGTCGGCTCTGTTAAAAGTTTTCATTACTGTTTGTTAGTTGACGACGTCGCTTTTAGTTAGTAAATGTCTTTCACTGGATGGTGTGTCTGTGTATGAGGGTGGGGGGGTGGATTGCTTTTTATGATTTATGCTCGACCAAGTTTTAAGACAGCTCCGCCAGCAGCATGACAAAGCTTTTGTTATGCATCTTTTAATTTGGTCAATAAATGTCGTCCCAGGGACCGACTTCCTTCGAGGGGAAACAAGGGGATGGGTTTGATTAGGCCATGGGTTTATGGGTCGGGATAAATGCCGTTAGGGCCAATTTGCTCGAACACGTTCACTCATTAGTTTGTCCTCAGCCCCCTTCACTTGGTTTGCCTTTAAAGCGATAGAGAACGAGAGATTGGCCTTGTCAAACAATGGCCTTGAGGGACCCGGGGTCGCCAGGCCCTGGATCGTCCCTTGGTGGGTGGCTATGAGGTCACCAAGTTCCTTCTTTGTCTCTGCCCCGACAGGAGATTGGCCCTTTTCCAGGAAGGGGTCCCAAAGTCAAACAAGCCCCAAAATGATATGTGAGAAAAAAGAATTAGCACATAATTAAATTGGTTAACAAGGAGGCCGCACAGTTGACTCAAAATGTCACAAAAATTCTTAAGGTAATCCAAAGTTTTGGTATTTTAAATAAGTTGTAGTAAAATAAATAAGGATTGTGAAGAAGAAATATACACCTATGTTATTTATTAGCATATTACTTATCAAAATGAGTGACCTTTTTTTTCAGTCTAAAATATTAAGTTATCAGTTAAAGATTCTCAAGCTACCCTAAAGAATTAGTATCTTTAATAAGTTATATAATAATATTGATAATAATACCAATCGATCTATTTTTTTTAAAGTTTTTAGTAGATACCAAAAACGTATACCTAAATATACCAAAAAAAAACTTAAGCCTTTCTAGCAGTTTGCTTCTATAGTTGCATCACAGTATCTACACCACCTTGTCATAGCTAGTAACTTATAATAACACCTCAAATAGACAGAACTCAACTGTTGACCATGTTCTCAGCGGGATATTTGTAAATACCTAAGCGAGTCGTACCCCCCTGTTGTTCACCGATGAGTTCAGCAGCCACCATGTAATGCCCTACCCACCCACAAAGCAATTGGCCGCGGTGCTCATGTGCCTCTGGCACTTTGCTCAGCCTGTTGTTCAATTATTTTACAATCAACTTCTCTGAAAACATCAATAGGTATCGCCCGGGGGGATCAACACAGCATGAACGTGCCCCAGTCCCTGTACCTTTTCAGTTGACAATCTTATTGTTGCTGACAGAGCTGCACGGGGGCACTGAGAAAAAAATTTAAGATATTTAAACTTGTCAAAAAACATTTGAAAAAATATTTAAAAGAATTGTGTCACTATTTAAAAGAATTAACAATAATTTGATCTTTATATGATTTTGATATGATATATTATGATATAATAATGATATAAATACATTTTAAATCAGAAAAATATTTTTTTTGAATTCAATATATTATGTAATCATAGTTTTTTTTTATTTTGGACCCCTTCTCCACCCACCTGATCAGTATCTTGAACTAAAACATCTCATTTGTGGTACAGGAGTACTCAAAAAACTAAAATCTATCTAAAAAGTTCCATTCAGTTATAGCCCAAATTGAAGAGAAATATATTTGTAGGTCTTAATGAAAACTTCTTCAGTTTCTTTCTTATGATATCCAGCAACTACTATTTTTCCCGGTGTACTCTGTCGTCGGCCTGAGTTTCTCCCGTAGAGCTCCTTCTCGGGGCGCACCTTTTGTTCGGCCTCTGACGACGATGCTGATTATATCGAGTCGCTGCCACGCCCCCATCGCTCTCTACGCCCTCCCCATGCAAGGTCGCATTTGTTCCACTTATTCCACTTGAACGCTTCGTTAAGAGCAAACTTTCGCTCTAATGTTGTTCAGAGCCCTTCTTTGTTGTCGCCGCTGCGTCGAACTGCTCGGAATGGCGGCTCACAGCGGAATGTTGCTCGGCAAAACTTCTGCGCGGCAATTGTCGAGGACAGCAGGACACGGCGACAACGGGACATCGGGACATCAGGACGAAGGGAAAACAGGACATCTGTAGGGGGGGGGGGGGGGGGGGGGAATCCGGTGCAAGGACGCGGACATGGACACGAACACGTTCCACGTGAAGCCTATCAAGTGTAAGTACAACCAGTCGCAGGCTACACGGGCCCGAAAACTTATCTCATTCCAAATTAATCTGGCGGAAGGGAAATCGAGGAGATTTATAAACCTCAGAGCCAAGGGCACTTGAAAATAAATCATTTTATGTGGCTAAAAAGGATTTTAAAAATCACTTGGCTTTTCCAGCGATTCTTTTAAATGCTATATACGAATTCCAGGGACCGAAAGCAATCATTGTTATCATTACAATCATTTCTTTTTACAATTTTATGAATATAAATACCATTTTTATTATTATTTTTAGTTTTGCTAGTTTTAAAATCCCTTGTAGAAATAAAAATGATGGCTTAAATATATCGATATCTAAAAGTCCCAAAATAATGATCTTTTTATCTTCATCAAAATTGCAGTTAGTATTGTAATGATATAAAATATTTTAACAATGGTTACCGAAATATTTTTAAAAATTGAACTAAGTATTTATGGTATTACTGATATTTAATATACATTATAGCAAAGTTCTTTATAACTATGGTCTTGATCTGATACCAATATGATTTAAACACCCTGAGATTGATTTAAATATTTTAAAGCTTAAAATGAAATAAGACAGTGGGTCTAATCCTCTTCAGTTTTAACCAATTTGGGTTAATTTAATTTGCAACCCTGGCAGTTTCTTGGGGATTATACCTCTGCCGCCCTGTTCTGGGCGTTTTTTCTCCAGGTACAAGTGGGTGTGGATTTAGTGGTAAGGTGAGATGGGGCTGGATGGATGTTGGGACTCCTTTAGAATGACAACGAGTCGGGAAGCAGCGACCTTGCGATGAGTGGGTCGGCGTACGTGTTTCGCTTAACCGGGAGGGACCATCTCCCATCTCCCATTTACCATCTCCAACTCCCATTACCCAGCCAAGTTCCAAGTCCCAAATCCCAAGGACCCAGTCCAGCGAATCCCAATCCCCCTGCGCCTGGCCAAGATTAGCTGGCGATCCTGGGAAACCCAAACTGCGGAGCCACATTGACAAAGTTTGCACAAAAACGATGTCTGAACTGACAGCTAAGTTGCCGCTGGCTAAAGGCGGAAATCACCTGCAAGGACTCGCCTTGGTCCTTTTTAGAAGCCCCCCCCCCCCCCCTCTACATTCTATGCAGCAAATACCCCCCCACGCTGTGCTCAACTTTTATGACAGTTTTCCCCAACTCTCCCCGCGAATTTCCTTTATTTTTCCCATTTTTCCTGTGGCACATCCTTGCGGTTGTTTCGGTTTTAGTTTCCAGCGCACTGCGGCCGCATTTCCATTTCTTTTTTTTGCCGTGTAAATGTTTTACGACAACATTGCCTTTGACTTGGCCAAGTTAAAAAAAGGGAACAAGTGTGTGTGTGTGAGGAGCGAGTGCCGCTGACAAGCTCGTCGTGTAATTTATGATTTATGCCATTCGGACTGACATTATAATAGCGACCCTCGCCCCTTTTTCCCCAACTTTCAGTTGTCGAGTGCAGTCGCTGTTCAAATTCCAGTTCGCTTCGTTTGACTTTCGCTTTTTGAATGCGAATTATGCAATTAAGTGGCGGGATTCTCAGAAAATAACAGCTCAATTCAGCAATAATTTGTGACCTTTGAACTAAGACATCAAAATAAGTCAGTAGTTAAATAATAAGAGAGGTATCATAAGGTATAATAGATCAGAATATTCAGAATCAATGGGATCTGAATAGTTCTAGTAATTTTATACCGGTTGTTGACTTAAGATCTTATTATGTTTTATTTTATTACAGGTTAGAAAAATATTTACTATATTCTTAAATACATTTATACAATTTTATATGACATCTTAAAGCCTTTTATGGTATAACATGGTGTTGAATATGTTTCCTTTGATATTCTATTAAGTTGTCTTATAAAGGTTTGTTATATATGTTTTTTATATAAAGCCATCCCTTGGTTCATTCTTTATGAAAAGTTTTTCAGCTAGACTTGGACCTCCTTCACTTGTTTATGCAAAATCACATAGCAATTCGTTATGCTTCCATTTGTTTGTTCAATTCATTGTGTTTTTCATTTCGGACTCCGCTCGCTTTCATCCCCACTAATGAAGCAGAAGTTTTGCTTCCAAGTTCACGTTTGAAAACTCCTCAAGTGTAAGTAAATTAGAAAAGGGTAAAAACTAGCCACTTTCCCGGGGAAAAGGGGCATTTTCGATTGAAGGCGTTGAAGGTCGCCGGAGAAAAGAGAGAGTTTTCCGGAGCTTCGAGTTCGGTTTGGGCCATTGTTTGTTTTTTTGGGGGGGCTTATGCCTTTGGTTTCCGGCTGCCATTGTGGCCCTGTTTACCGACATTTTTCCCTGTCCATCTCAGTTTAATAAAGCAATAAATAAGATGCACAAGCGCTGTCGAGGAAAGTGGGAAAACGTGGGGAAAATGCGGGGAAAGCGTGATTGGCAAGATGGTATGGGATGTGTTTAAGGATGATTGATTGGGCACCTCAACTTGACATCGATAAATGCCTGATAGGTGGCGTTTCCCCATAAAGAATACATAATGACCTAAGAAAATAAATTAGAAATGTAAAGCTAATAAAAAAAATATACATGTTGTTCTACAAATATCAAAATACTTATAGGTTATAATCTACTAATAAAAATAAATAAAAAGGAAGCCTGAACAATGTTTAAATATATTTAACATTTATTTACTCAGCCATTTTTTCAGTTCAGTTTTTTTGCTACCATAACAAAGGTATATGTCAGAATCAGGAATGTCATACCTCGCTGAACTCGTTGCTTAATTTCCAATCGATTGGCATTCTAACCTAAAAATTTTTCATTTTTTGCCATTTTTCGAAAAAATGCGATGAACCCCTACAAAAATGAGAAAATGGTCAAAAAATAAATTTTCATAAAAATGATGAGGTTCGTTAGCAAATTAAGCAAGCTGTTCAAAACAGTCGGTCTTTTCGCTGTACGCCTTCATTTGGCTGAGCTACGATGTAAAAACCGAAAAAAAATGTCGCATTTTCGACAAAAATCTGAATTCGTATTTTTGACAAAAAATTTGAACCCATTTTTTCGCCAAAAAAATTCAGTTTTTTTGCTACCATAACAAAAGTATATGTCAGAATCAGGAATGTCATTCCTCGCTGAACTCGTTGCTTAATTTCCAATCGATTGGCATTCTAACCTAAAAATTTTTCATTTTTTGCCATTTTTCGAAAAAATGCGATGAAACCCCTACAAAAAATGAGAAAATTGGTCAAAAAATAAATTTTTCTAAAAATGATGAGGTTCGTTAGCAAATTAAGCAAGCTGTTCAAAACAGTCGGTCTTTTCGCTGTACGCCTTCATTTGGCTGAGCTACGATGTAAAAACCGAAAAAAAATGTCGCATTTTCGACAAAAATCTAAATTTTGTATTTTTGACAAAAATTTGAACCCATTTTTTTCCAAAAAAAATTCAGTTTTTTTGCTACATAACAAAAGTATATGTCAGAATCAGGAATGTCATACCTCGCTGAACTCGTTGCTTAATTTCCAATCAATTGGCATTCTAACCTAAAATTTTTTCATTTTTTGCCATTTTTCGAAAAAATGCGATGAAACCCCTACAAAAAATGAGAAATTGGTCAAAAAAATAAATTTTCCTAAAAATGATGAGGTTCGTTAGCAAATTAAGCAAGCTGTTCAAAACAGTCGGTCTTTTCGCTGTACGCCTTCATTTGGCTGAGCTACGATGTAAAAACCAAAAAAATTCAGTTTTTTTGCTACCATAACAAAAGTATATGTCAGAATCACGAATGTCATACCTCGCTGAACTCGTTGCTTAATTTCCAATCAATTGGCATTCTAACCTAAAATTTTTTCATTTTTTGCCATTTTTCGAAAAAATGCGATGAAACCCCTACAAAAAATGAGAAAATTGGTCAAAAAATAAATTTTCCTAAAAATGATGAGGTTCGTTAGCAAATTAAGCAAGCTGTTCAAAACAGTCGGTCTTTTCGCTGTACGCCTTCATTTCGCTGAGCTACGATGTAAAAACCGAAAAAAAATGTCGCATTTTCGACAAAAATCTGAATTTCGTATTTTTGACAAAAATTTGAACCCATTTTTTTTCCAAAAAAATTCAGTTTTTTTGCTACCATAACAAAAGTATATGTCAGAATCAGGAATGTCATACCTCGCTGAACTCGTTGCTTAATTTTCAATCGATTGGCATTCTAACCAAAAAATTTTTCATTTTTTGCCATTTTTCGAAAAAATGCGATGAAACCCCTACAAAAAATGAGAAAATTGGCCAAAAAATAAATTTTCCTAAAAATGATGAGGTTCGTTAGCAAATTAAGCAAGCTGTTCAAAACAGTCGGTCTTTTCGCTGTACGCCTTCATTTCGCTGAGCTACGATGTAAAAACCGAAAAAAAATGTCGCATTTTCGACAAAAATCTGAATTTCGTATTTTTGACAAAAATTTGAACCCATTTTTTTTCCAAAAAAATTCAGTTTTTTTGCTACCATAACAAAAGTATATGTCAGAATCAGGAATGTCATACCTCGCTGAACTCGTTGCTTAATTTTCAATCGATTGGCATTCTAACCAAAAAATTTTTAATTTTTTGCCATTTTTCGAAAAAATGCGATGAAACTCCTACAAAAAATGAGAAAATTGGTCAAAAAATAAATTTTCCTAAAAATGATGAGGTTCGTTAGCAAATTAAGCAAGCTGTTCAAAACAGTCGGTCTTTTCGCTGTACGCCTTCATTTGGCTGAGCTACGATGTAAAAACCGAAAAAAAATGTCGCATTTTCGACAAAAATCTGAATTTCGTATTTTTGACAAAAATTTGAACCCATTTTTTTTCCAAAAAAATTCAGTTTTTTTGCTACCATAACAAAAGTATATGTCAGAACCAGGAATGTCATACCTCGCTGAACTCGTTGCTTAATTTCCAATCGATTGGCATTCTAACCTAAAATTTTTTCATTTTTTGCCATTTTTCGAAAAAATGCGATGAAACCCCTACAAAAAATGAGAAAATTGGTCAAAAAATAAATTTTCCTAAAAATGATGAGGTTCGTTAGCAAATTAAGCAAGCTGTTCAAAACAGTCGGTCTTTTCGCTGTACGCCTTCATTTGGCTGAGCTACGATGTAAAAACCGAAAGAAAATGTCGCATTTTCGACAAAAATCTGAATTTCGTATTTTTGACAAAAATTTGAACCCATTTTTTCGCCAAAAAAATTCAGTTTTTTTGCTACCATAACAAAAGTATATGTCAGAATCAGGAATGTCATACCTCGCTGAACTCGTTGCTTAATTTCCAATCGATTGGCATTCTAACCTAAAATTTTTTCATTTTTTGCCATTTTCGAAAAAATGCGATGAAACCCCTACAAAAAATGAGAAAATTGGTCAAAAAATAAATTTTCCTAAAATGATGAGGTTCGTTAGCAAATTAAGCAAGCTGTTCAAAACAGTCGGTCTTTTCGCTGTACGCCTTCATTTGGCTGAGCTACGATGTAAAAACCGAAAAAAAATGTCGCATTTTCGACAAAAATCTGAATTTCGTATTTTTGACAAAAATTTGAACCCATTTTTTCGCCAAAAAAATTCAGTTTTTTTTGCTACCATAACAAAAGTATATGTTCAGAATCAGGAATGTCATACCTCGCTGAACTCGTTGCTTAATTTCCAATCGATTGGCATTCTAACCTAAAAATTTTTCATTTTTTGCCATTTTCGAAAAAATGCGATGAAACCCCTTCAAAATATGAGAAAATTGGTCAAAAATAAATTTTTCTAAAAATGATGAGGTTCGTTAGCAAATTAAGCAAGCTGTTCAAAACAGTCGGTCTTTTCGCTGTACGCCTTCATTTGGCTGAGCTACGATGTAAAAACCGAAAAAAAATGTCGCATTTTCGACAAAAATCTGAATTTCGTATTTTTGACAAAAATTTGAACCCATTTTTTTCCCAAAAAAATTCAGTTTTTTTGCTACCATAACAAAAGTATATGTCAGAATCAGGAATGTCATACCTCGCTGAACTCGTTGCTTAATTTCCAATCAATTGGCATTCTAACCTAAAATTTTTTCATTTTTTGCCATTTTTCGAAAAAATGCGATGAAACCCCTACAAAAAATGAGAAAATTGCTAAAAAAATAAATTTTTCTAAAAATGATGAGGTTCGTTAGCAAATTAAGCAAGCTGTTCAAAACAGTCGGTCTTTTCGCTGTACGCCTTCATTTGGCTGAGCTACGATGTAAAAACCGAAAAAAAATGTCGCATTTCGACAAAAATCTGAATTTCGTATTTTTGACAAAAATTTGAACCCATTTTTTTCCCAAAAAATTCAGTTTTTTTGCTACCATAACAAAAGTATATGTCAGAATCAGGAATGTCATACCTCGCTGAACTCGTTGCTTAATTTCCAATCGATTGGCATTCTAACCTAAAAATTTTTCATTTTTGCCATTTTTCGAAAAATGCGATGAAACCCCTACAAAAATGAGAAAATTGGTCAAAAAATAAATTTCCTAAAAATGATGAGGTTCGTTAGTAAATTAAGCAAGCTGTTCAAAACAGTCGGTCTTTTCGCTGTACGCCTTCATTTCGCTGAGCTACGATGTAAAAACCGAAAAAAAATGTCGCATTTTCGACAAAATCTGAATTTCGTATTTATGACCAAAATTTAAACCCATTTTTTCGCCAAAAAATTCAGTTTTTTTGCTACCATAACAAAAGTATATGTCAGAATCAGGAATGTCATACCTCGCTGAACTCGTTGCTTAATTTCCAATCGATTGGCATTCTAACCTAAAAATTTTTCATTTTTTGCCATTTTTCGAAAAAATGCGATGAAACC
This sequence comes from Drosophila suzukii, assembly GCF_043229965.1. NCBI lineage: Eukaryota > Metazoa > Arthropoda > Insecta > Diptera > Drosophilidae > Drosophila > Drosophila suzukii. The sequence continues at coordinate 11,748,281 of NC_092084.1, read as the reverse complement.
CCTACAAAAAATGAGGAAATTGGTCAAAAAATAAATTTTCCTAAAAATGATGAGGTTCGTTAGCAAATTAAGCAAGCTGTTCAAAACAGTCGGTCTTTTCGCTGTACGCCTTCATTTGGCTGAGCTACGATGTAAAAACCGAAAAAAAATGTCGCATTTTCGACAAAAATCTGAATTTCGTATTTTTGACAAAAATTTGAACCCATTTTTTTCCCAAAAAAATTCAGTTTTTTTGCTACCATAACAAAAGTATATGTCAGAATCAGGAATGTCATACCTCGCTGAACTCGTTGCTTAATTTCCAATCAATTGGCATTCTAACCTAAAATTTTTTCATTTTTTGCCATTTTTCGAAAAAATGCGATGAAACCCCTACAAAAATGAGAAAATTGGTCAAAAATAAATTTTCCTAAAAATGATGAGGTTCGATAGCAAATTAAGCAAGCTGTTCAAAACAGTCGGTCTTTTCGCTGTACGCCTTCATTTCGCTGAGCTACGATGTAAAAACCGAAAAAAAATGTCGCATTTTCGACAAAAATCTGAATTTCGTATTTTTGACAAAAATTTGAACCCATTTTTTCGCCAAAAAAATTCAGTTTTTTTTGCTACCATAACAAAAGTATATGTCAGAATCAGGAATGTCATACCTCGCTGAACTCGTTGCTTAATTTCCAATCGATTGGCATTCTAACCTAAAATTTTTCATTTTTTGCCATTTTTCGAAAAAATGCGATGAAACCCCTTCAAAATATGAGAAAATTGGTCAAAAAATAAATTTTTCTAAAAATGATGAGGTTCGTTAGCAAATTAAGCAAGCTGTTCAAAACAGTCGGTCTTTTCGCTGTACGCCTTCATTTGGCTGAGCTACGATGTAAAAACCGAAAAAAAATGTCGCATTTTCGACAAAAATCTGAATTTCGTATTTTGACAAAAATTTGAACCCATTTTTTTCCCAAAAAAATTCAGTTTTTTTGCTACCATAACAAAAGTATATGTCAGAATCAGGAATGTCATACCTCGCTGAACTCGTTGCTTAATTTCCAATCAATTGGCATTCTAACCTAAAATTTTTTCATTTTTGCCATTTTTCGAAAAAATGCGATGAAACCCCTACAAAAATGAGAAAATTGGTCAAAAAATAAATTTTCCTAAAAATGATGAGGTTCGATAGCAATTAAGCAAGCTGTTCAAAACAGTCGGTCTTTTCGCTGTACGCCTTCATTTCGCTGAGCTACGATGTAAAAACCGAAAAAAAAATGTCGCATTTTCGACAAAAATCTGAATTTCGTATTTTTGACAAAAATTTGAACCCATTTTTTCGCCAAAAAAATTCAGTTTTTTTGCTACCATAACAAAAGTATATGTCAGAATCAGGAATGTCATACCTCGCTGAACTCGTTGCTTAATTTCCAATCGATTGGCATTCTAACCTAAAATTTTTCATTTTTTGCCATTTTTCGAAAAAATGCGATGAAACCCCTTCAAAATATGAGAAAATTGGTCAAAAAATAAATTTTTCTAAAAATGATGAGGTTCGTTAGCAAATTAAGCAAGCTGTTCAAAACAGTCGGTCTTTTCGCTGTACGCCTTCATTTGGCTGAGCTACGATGTAAAAACCGAAAAAAAATGTCGCATTTTCGACAAAAATCTGAATTTCGTATTTTTGACAAAAATTTGAAACCATTTTTTTCCCAAAAAAATTCAGTTTTTTTGCTACCATAACAAAAGTATATGTCAGAATCAGGAATGTCATACCTCGCTGAACTCGTTGCTTAATTTCCAATCAATTGGCATTCTAACCTAAAATTTTTTCATTTTTTGCCATTTTTCGAAAAAATGCGATGAAACCCCTACAAAAAATGAGAAAATTGCTAAAAAATAAATTTTTCTAAAAATGATGAGGTTCGTTAGCAAATTAAGCAAGCTGTTCAAAACAGTCGGTCTTTTCGCTGTACGCCTTCATTTGGCTGAGCTACGATGTAAAAACCGAAAAAAAAATGTCGCATTTTCGACAAAAATCTGAATTTCGTATTTTTGACAAAAATTTGAACCCATTTTTTTCCCAAAAAAATTCAGTTTTTTTGCTACCATAACAAAAGTATATGTCAGAATCAGGAATGTCATACCTCGCTGAACTCGTTGCTTAATTTCCAATCGATTGGCATTCTAACCTAAAAATTTTTCATTTTTTGCCATTTTTCGAAAAAATGCGATGAAACCCCTACAAAAAATGAGAAAATTGGTCAAAAAATAAATTTTCCTAAAAATGATGAGGTTCGTTAGCAAATTAAGCAAGCTGTTCAAAACAGTCGGTCTTTTCGCTGTACGCCTTCATTTGGCTGAGCTACGATGTAAAAACCGAAAAAAAATGTCGCATTTTCGACAAAAATCTGAATTTCGTATTTTTGACAAAAATTTGAACCCATTTTTTCGCCAAAAAAATTCAGTTTTTTTGCTACCATAACAAAAGTATATGTCAGAATCAGGAATGTCATACCTCGCTGAACTCGTTGCTTAATTTCCAATCGATTGGCATTCTAACCTAAAAATTTTTCATTTTTTGCCATTTTTCGAAAAAATGCGATGAAACCCCTTCAAAATATGAGAAAATTGGTCAAAAAATAAATTTTTCTAAAAATGATGAGGTTCGTTAGCAAATTAAGCAAGCTGTTCAAAACAGTCGGTCTTTTCGCTGTACGCCTTCATTTGGCTGAGCTACGATGTAAAAACCGAAAAAAAATGTCGCATTTTCGACAAAAATCTGAATTTCGTATTTTTGACAAAAATTTGAACCCATTTTTTTCCCAAAAAAATTCAGTTTTTTTGCTACCATAACAAAAGTATATGTCAGAATCAGGAATGTCATACCTCGCTGAACTCGTTGCTTAATTTCCAATCAATTGGCATTCTAACCTAAAATTTTTTCATTTTTTGCCATTTTTCGAAAAAATGCGATGAAACCCCTACAAAAAATGAGAAAATTGCTAAAAAAATAAATTTTTCTAAAAATGATGAGGTTCGTTAGCAAATTAAGCAAGCTGTTCAAAACAGTCGGTCTTTTCGCTGTACGCCTTCATTTGGCTGAGCTACGATGTAAAAACCGAAAAAAAATGTCGCATTTTCGACAAAAATCTGAATTTCGTATTTTTGACAAAAATTTGAACCCATTTTTTCCCAAAAAAATTCAGTTTTTTTGCTACCATAACAAAAGTATATGTCAGAATCAGGAATGTCATACCTCGCTGAACTCGTTGCTTAATTTCCAATCGATTGGCATTCTAACCTAAAAATTTTTCATTTTTTGCCATTTTTCGAAAAAATGCGATGAAACCCCTACAAAAAATGAGAAAATTGGTCAAAAAATAAATTTTCCTAAAAATGATGAGGTTCGTTAGTAAATTAAGCAAGCTGTTCAAAACAGTCGGTCTTTTCGCTGTACGCCTTCATTTCGCTGAGCTACGATGTAAAAACCGAAAAAAAATGTCGCATTTTCGACAAAAATCTGAATTTCGTATTTATGACCAAAATTTAAACCCATTTTTTCGCCAAAAAAATTCAGTTTTTTTGCTACCATAACAAAAGTATATGTCAGAATCAGGAATGTCATACCTCGCTGAACTCGTTGCTTAATTTCCAATCGATTGGCATTCTAACCTAAAAATTTTTCATTTTTTGCCATTTTTCGAAAAAATGCGATGAAACCCCTACAAAAAATGAGAAAATTGGTCAAAAAATAAATTTTCCTAAAAATGATGAGGTTCGTTAGTAAATTAAGCAAGCTGTTCAAAACAGTCGGTCTTTTCGCTGTACGCCTTCATTTGGCTGAGCTACGATGTAAAAACCGAAAAAAAATGTCGCATTTTCGACAAAAATCTGAATTTCGTATTTTTGACAAAAATTTGAACCCATTTTTTTCCCAAAAAAATTCAGTTTTTTTGCTACCATAACAAAAGTATATGTCAGAATCAGGAATGTCATACCTCGCTGAACTCGTTGCTTAATTTCCAATCGATTGGCATTCTAACCTAAAAATTTTTCATTTTTTGCCATTTTTCGAAAAAATGCGATGAAACCCCTACAAAAAATGAGAAAATTGGTCAAAAAATAAATTTTCCTAAAAATGATGAGGTTCGTTAGCAAATTAAGCAAGCTGTTCAAAACAGTCGGTCTTTTCGCTGTACGCCTTCATTTGGCTGAGCTACGATGTAAAAACCGAAAAAAAATGTCGCATTTTCGACAAAAATCTGAATTTCGTATTTTTGACAAAAATTTGAACCCATTTTTTCGCCAAAAAATTCAGTTTTTTTGCTACCATAACAAAAGTATATGTCAGAATCAGGAATGTCATACCTCGCTGAACTCGTTGCTTAATTTCCAATCGATTGGCATTCTAACCTAAAAATTTTTCATTTTTTGCCATTTTTCGAAAAAATGCGATGAAACCCCTTCAAAATATGAGAAAATTGGTCAAAAAATAAATTTTTCTAAAAATGATGAGGTTCGTTAGCAAATTAAGCAAGCTGTTCAAAACAGTCGGTCTTTTCGCTGTACGCCTTCATTTGGCTGAGCTACGATGTAAAAACCGAAAAAAAAATGTCGCATTTTCGACAAAAATCTGAATTTCGTATTTTTGACAAAAATTTGAACCATTTTTTTCCCAAAAAAATTCAGTTTTTTTGCTACCATAACAAAAGTATATGTCAGAATCAGGAATGTCATACCTCGCTGAACTCGTTGCTTAATTTCCAATCAATTGGCATTCTAACCTAAAATTTTTTCATTTTTTGCCATTTTTCGAAAAAATGCGATGAAACCCCTACAAAAAATGAGAAAATTGCTAAAAAAATAAATTTTTCTAAAAATGATGAGGTTCGTTAGCAAATTAAGCAAGCTGTTCAAAACAGTCGGTCTTTTCGCTGTACGCCTTCATTTGGCTGAGCTACGATGTAAAAACCGAAAAAAAATGTCGCATTTTCGACAAAAATCTGAATTTCGTATTTTTGACAAAAATTTGAACCCATTTTTTTCCCAAAAAAATTCAGTTTTTTTGCTACCATAACAAAAGTATATGTCAGAATCAGGAATGTCATACCTCGCTGAACTCGTTGCTTAATTTCCAATCGATTGGCATTCTAACCTAAAAATTTTTCATTTTTTGCCATTTTTCGAAAAAATGCGATGAAACCCCTACAAAAAATGAGAAAATTGGTCAAAAAATAAATTTTCCTAAAAATGATGAGGTTCGTTAGTAAATTAAGCAAGCTGTTCAAAACAGTCGGTCTTTTCGCTGTACGCCTTCATTTCGCTGAGCTACGATGTAAAAACCGAAAAAAATGTCGCATTTTCGACAAAAATCTGAATTTCGTATTTATGACCAAAATTTAAACCCATTTTTTCGCCAAAAAAATTCAGTTTTTTTGCTACCATAACAAAAGTATATGTCAGAATCAGGAATGTCATACCTCGCTGAACTCGTTGCTTAATTTCCAATCGATTGGCATTCTAACCTAAAAATTTTTCATTTTTTGCCATTTTTTCGAAAAAATGCGATGAAACCCCTACAAAAAATGAGAAAATTGGTCAAAAAATAAATTTTCCTAAAAATGATGAGGTTCGTTAGTAAATTAAGCAAGCTGTTCAAAACAGTCGGTCTTTTCGCTGTACGCCTTCATTTGGCTGAGCTACGATGTAAAAACCGAAAAAAAATGTCGCATTTTCGACAAAAATCTGAATTTCGTATTTTTGACAAAAATTTGAACCCATTTTTTCGCCAAAAAAATTCAGTTTTTTTGCTACCATAACAAAAGTATATGTCAGAATCAGGAATGTCATACCTCGCTGAACTCGTTGCTTAATTTCCAATCGATTGGCATTCTAACCTAAAAATTTTTCATTTTTTGCCATTTTTCGAAAAAATGCGATGAAACCCCTTCAAAATATGAGAAAATTGGTCAAAAATAAATTTTTCTAAAAATGATGAGGTTCGTTAGCAAATTAAGCAAGCTGTTCAAAACAGTCGGTCTTTTCGCTGTACGCCTTCATTTGGCTGAGCTACGATGTAAAAACCGAAAAAAAATGTCGCATTTTCGACAAAAATCTGAATTTCGTATTTTTGACAAAAATTTGAACCCATTTTTTTCCCAAAAAAATTCAGTTTTTTTGCTACCATAACAAAAGTATATGTCAGAATCAGGAATGTCATACCTCGCTGAACTCGTTGCTTAATTTCCAATCAATTGGCATTCTAACCTAAAATTTTTTCATTTTTTGCCATTTTTCGAAAAAATGCGATGAAACCCCTACAAAAAATGAGAAAATTGCTAAAAAAATAAATTTTCTAAAAATGATGAGGTTCGTTAGCAAATTAAGCAAGCTGTTCAAAACAGTCGGTCTTTTCGCTGTACGCCTTCATTTGGCTGAGCTACGATGTAAAAACCGAAAAAAAATGTCGCATTTTCGACAAAAATCTGAATTTCGTATTTTTGACAAAAATTTGAACCCATTTTTTTCCCAAAAAAATTCAGTTTTTTTGCTACCATAACAAAAGTATATGTCAGAATCAGGAATGTCATACCTCGCTGAACTCGTTGCTTAATTTCCAATCGATTGGCATTCTAACCTAAAAATTTTTCATTTTTTGCCATTTTTCGAAAAAATGCGATGAAACCCCTACAAAAAATGAGAAAATTGGTCAAAAAATAAATTTTCCTAAAAATGATGAGGTTCGTTAGTAAATTAAGCAAGCTGTTCAAAACAGTCGGTCTTTTCGCTGTACGCCTTCATTTCGCTGAGCTACGATGTAAAAACCGAAAAAAATGTCGCATTTTCGACAAAAATCTGAATTTCGTATTTTTGACAAAAAATTTGAACCCATTTTTTTCCCAAAAAAATTCAGTTTTTTTGCTACCATAACAAAAGTATATGTCAGAATCAGGAATGTCATACCTCGCTGAACTCGTTGCTTAATTTCCAATCAATTGGCATTCTAACCTAAAATTTTTTCATTTTTTGCCATTTTTCGAAAAAATGCGATGAAACCCCTACAAAAAATGAGAAAATTGCTAAAAAAATAAATTTTTCTAAAAATGATGAGGTTCGTTAGCAAATTAAGCAAGCTGTTCAAAACAGTCGGTCTTTTCGCTGTACGCCTTCATTTGGCTGAGCTACGATGTAAAAACCGAAAAAAAATGTCGCATTTTCGACAAAAATCTGAATTTCGTATTTTTGACAAAAATTTGAACCCATTTTTTTCCCAAAAAAATTCAGTTTTTTTGCTACCATAACAAAAGTATATGTCAGAATCAGGAATGTCATACCTCGCTGAACTCGTTGCTTAATTTCCAATCGATTGGCATTCTAACCTAAAAATTTTTCATTTTTTGCCATTTTTCGAAAAAATGCGATGAAACCCCTACAAAAAATGAGAAAATTGGTCAAAAAATAAATTTTCCTAAAAATGATGAGGTTCGTTAGTAAATTAAGCAAGCTGTTCAAAACAGTCGGTCTTTTCGCTGTACGCCTTCATTTGGCTGAGCTACGATGTAAAAACCGAAAAAAAATGTCGCATTTTCGACAAAAATCTGAATTTCGTATTTTTGACAAAAATTTGAACCCATTTTTTTCCCAAAAAAATTCAGTTTTTTTGCTACCATAACAAAAGTATATGTCAGAATCAGGAATGTCATACCTCGCTGAACTCGTTGCTTAATTTCCAATCAATTGGCATTCTAACCTAAAATTTTTTCATTTTTTGCCATTTTTCGAAAAAATGCGATGAAACCCCTACAAAAAATGAGAAAATTGGTCAAAAAATAAATTTTCCTAAAAATGATGAGGTTCGTTAGCAAATTAAGCAAGCTGTTCAAAACAGTCGGTCTTTTCGCTGTACGCCTTCATTTGGCTGAGCTACGATGTAAAAAACGAAAAAAAATGTCGCATTTTCGACAAAAATCTGAATTTCGTATTTTTGACAAAAATTTGAACCCATTTTTTTCCAAAAAAATTCAGTTTTTTTGCTACCATAACAAAAGTATATGTCAGAATCAGGAATGTCATACCTCGCTGAACTCGTTGCTTAATTTCCAATCGATTGGCATTCTAACCTAAAAATTTTTCATTTTTTGCCATTTTTCGAAAAAATGCGATGAAACCCCTACAAAAAATGAGAAAATTGGTCAAAAAATAAATTTTCCTAAAAATGATGAGGTTCGTTAGCAAATTAAGCAAGCTGTTCAAAACAGTCGGTCTTTTCGCTGTACGCCTTAATTTGGCTGAGCTACGATGCAAAAACCGAAAAAAAATTCGCATTTTTTGACAAAAATCAACACTTAACACTTAGTTACTTACTAATTGGATATTGTTTATGATAACTCATAAAAAACTTTGTGTTTTGCCAAGCTGGTAAGAAATCTGAGTAAATATCTAAAGCATTTGTGGCAAACCCCGTGGCCATGGATTGATTTCATTCGATACCCACCATTCGTTTCAATTTGCAATCAAATACAATTTATTTTTCCTGCTGCAATTTGGTTTATTGACTCAACCAGCAGAACTGAATGGGGATGGACCACATAACACACATTATTCGAGACCCTTATCTATTTGCACAGACCATATAGAAAGTAGTCATTTGGGGCACTTTCGCCATCCTCGAATCGGTTATTCCGTTGACCCTCGATCCATTTCCACTTTTGAATTTCCTGACAGGCTATTTTGATTCGAAGCCAAGTATGCTAATAAAAAGTAAGCAAGACAAAGCTGAATAAAAAGGGGCTGCACATGTTGTGCTGAAAGCTGAAAGCCAATAAATATGCAAAGATATCGGAATAGCCCTCAGAAGGGGGCGTGGCACTCTTACCTGTGCCGATATAGCTCATACATATCCCACATGGCTACGCATTTTTCGATGTACGTACATATATAGTATTTGTATTTGTATTTGCTTTAAATCACTCATACGCAACGTTTTGCATTTTGAATAATTTATCATTCTGTTGGAAAAACGCTTTTCCATTGCCGGCATAGCTGCCAGCTGGCTGAGAAGATGGAAATTCATATATATATGTATGTATCTGGCAGCTGAGCGATTGCAAGTCGCATGAATTTTTCATGTAGACACGCAAAATATTACTCATACGACCCATCGGTCACACAAATTGTCTCTACCGAACGGCCCATAAGAAATGGCGGGAAAAGTGTAAGAAAATAAATATGAAAATTTCCAGGGAAATTAGCATAAGAAGGCCATCAATGGCCGCATTGCTCACAGGGTTTCTGGCAGAATTTATGGTTAACCAGGATTGCCAGGTTGGTTTGATTTGCCGCGACTGTGCCGCTAATGACACTCGCAGGACACGTTCCAGGATGCGCCGGCAACAGCTTTTCATAAACCGCAAGTGTCCGATGATCCTAACGAGCTAAACGCTGGGTCGTCTGGAGGGGGACTTTCGAGTGGATGGAGTGAAAGTCCTTTCCGGCAGGTGCTTCAAAACCCCTTTCCCACCCTCGTTTGCCTTGTTTTCCGGCTTCAATTGCCGGTGGCGTCGAAAATTCGTAAGCGAAATTGAATGAAATTGCCTGGGCAACAACAACGGCGGTATGAAATAATAATAAGCAGGCAGTACTGCCCCTTTTCCCTTTTTTTTGGGGGGCACGTAACGCAATTTCGCTTATTTTTTAGTATTTTATTTTAGCTGCGGGGCAGGGAAATTGTATTTAAATGCCGTGTGACCTTTGACCTGCCACATTAGCGGGGAGCAAAGGGCGCCGGAGATAGATATAAGGTGAAGCAATCACCGGGCACGTAAATCAAAAACCATTGACGAAGATAAACGATGGCAGTGGGTATACATAGCATATCTGCATACATATGTCACCTGGCAACCCTGGAAAACCCTACTCACACCTCCCTCTAATTGCCGAGCCATTTATTATGTATTATTGGGTTTATTGTTTGCTGCTGCTTTGCCGGAAAAATACATCAAGAAAATGCGATATTTATTGGGTATTTGCATATTCATTAGTGGTGAAGTGAGAGGAAATATTGTCTGTGTCCCGCTGTAAAAAAATGTAATCCGCCTATGGGCTTACAGATATAACTAGACATATATTTTTTATTCATTAAAGTACTTTATATTCAGTATTTAAGGCTAAATGGTTGTCTATTGAAAGTTTTTTTATCAGGAAATAGTTTTTCTGCTTTATTCTTTTGTCTCAGGGATCGAATAGTGTGACCAGAGCAGATAAATACATTCAGCCCTGGTAATATAACAGTATATTACATAAAGAGATAGTATATTACAACTCATTTAACTATATAAACCAGCCTGTTACTGTTAAAAGGTCTGATATTTATTTTTCCAACTAATTAATATGAGATTTTTCTTTGTGTAAGATGGGATAGGGTAAGCACACTTCAGATCATTAGCTGTTTTTTCCTATGTGTTCCCACCCCTCCCCAAAAAAATGAGAAGAAGAAAAGCCGCCTGCATGGCCAAATAGACATTTTCCAAGACACTTTCACCGCGTTGCCCCTGCCAGCTAAGTAAATGCTGGAAAATTGACAGCTGACACACAGACAATCGTTGTTGCCGCCTGCGTTTTTCCGGCTGCCATGACAGTCGCTCAGCTTTTCGACTTTCCACATCTCCACATTTTCCCCGTTTCCCTAGACTTTCAGTTTTGGTTTCGCTTTCGTTCGCATGGATTTTATGTCATCGCGACCCGTGAAGCGCATAGCGAAAAATATTAAACATTTCTTTGATTGATTTGCTTTCAGCCAGCAGTGTGCCACGCCCACTGCCACCCTCACCGCCCCTCCCAAAAAAAAAAAACAAAAAGGAGGGAAAAGAAGAAAAGCGATGACAACACACGAGAATGTGATTTTCTTTCAGTTATATAAATATATTTTGATTCCTGATTGAGGGGGCGGCGTCCCATGGGCGTAACCAAGTGGGCGTGGCAATCGATGTGTTTATAGCGTTTTTCCCTCCACAAAGAAAGATTTCCACCCACAAACTTGCGCCACCCTAGAAAAAAGTGATTTTTTAATGAGTCCCCCGACTTTTTTCGCAACTGGGTATTACAACTAATTTAATGAATGCACTACGCATTCCCTTTTCGGCACAAAGAGAAGGAGATTCAGATTTTTGTCCGGAGGGGGGTGGTTGACATTCTTAAAGTTTTTCCTTTATTTTTGTCAGGGAAAGCCGAAAGTTTTTTATTTCTCCTCTCGATTCTGGATTCTTTTGCCCGTGGAGTTGCTTTTAGTCCTGTGCCGTTAAACTAACAAACAAACAGACAGACATACAAACAGGGCGGGCAAAAAGCGAATGGGCGTGGCACTCGCACACAGAGGCGGCGAAAATAAAAGGAACAAACTGTAGAAACGCAATTTTTATTCCTGTGCGTGGAGGAAAAGGCTTTGACTTTCGCCAAAGCGAAAAAGTGCCAAAAAGAAAGAAAGTTTTTCACCGGAAAAGCACTGGGAAAAATTAATACTTGATTTAATATTCATTAAAAATTTTTATGATCAAATATGTTGTAGAGTTGTCATAATGTTGACTTGTATAACTTTCTGTTCGTGTGAAAAAATGGGTTATATTAGTGTTGAAAGACTTATTAAATACCTTTAGAGGTTTTTATAAAATCTGAAAAATATTTAAAAAATACATATGTAAAACCAAGACTAAATACTTTTAATCGCACTTAACAAAATATTAATTTTAGAATCAACAAGAAAAGGATGTGTATTTTTTCCTGTGCCTCTCGAGTTGCCCAGGCAAATAATTTATTTTTTTCAGCTTTATTTTTTCGTATGAAAGCGAAACGAATACCCATCGAAATCGCAGTGGCGTCCAACTGAGATGAAAGGGGGGCGAAAGTGGGGGGCACAGGTGATGGACCCACTGCGGTGTCCAGTCGCAAAACAAAAGGCCAAAGATTGGATATTGAAGGCAAAAAAAAGGAGGATGCCAGGACCCCCAGCGGAACGGCGGAAACGGAACGGAAAAAGGACGAAAGGGAGTCGAAACGCAGCGAAACCTCACACGCTAAATTGCATTTTCAATTGTTTCGGGGCCAAAGGGCAGGACTCAGGGGACGGGGGGGTCCTTCAGGCAGATGGGTTTGGTTACAACTGCCAGTGACAATTTACTTGTAAAATCAACCGCAACAATTTCAATTGCAGTTGCCCAGAAATCGACGGGGGGCTCGGTTTTTGACCATGCCACCCCAAAAGAACCCCCCTTTACAGTGGTTTCTTTGAGCAGAATTTATCTCTCAGGTAACTGAACCAATATAAATCTGTAACAAAACCGGAAATACATTGGTAAGAGATCACAGAACTAAAAAAAATTTAAAAAATAAATTTTCTTTTAAATAGTTGTAGAATAAAATAAAAAATAAGCAAAATGATATATATTACACAACCCATTTTAAAGTTAAGGTGCCTAAAAGTATCCAATGAATAATGGATAGTCGCCTATTCAATGTAAAAATATATTGTTGCATACTTTTGGACACTTAAAATAACATTTAAGTTTGGCAAACCTAACAATCTTTGTTTAATTTTGCCCCAAATAAATATCTCGGGCAATTTAATATCATAAGGTTGCTCTTGAGTAAGTATGTTAAGTACTTTTCCTGGGAAAACAATCGTTTAAAGTACCCTTGCCATGCGGATTTCACTTGAAAATCCATCCAAAGACAAAATCAATATTTTTGGAGTGCCCGAAAGTCTTGTGGCTCTTCACCACTGTACCTGGAGTCCAAGTCCTCAGTCATCATGGTCACGTTGTCGTTGTTCCTACTGTGGCTGCGGTCATTGCCCAGGGCATTGGCAATTAAATTCACCCACACATGCACAGTGCGCACACACACACACACACCCACACAATTACACACTAATGAAGTTCATGCATTGAGAATTTGGGGCACCCGCTCCATCTGGGATCCCCCGAAAATCCACCCCCAATCCGCAGCCATTGGCATTCTGCGGTGTCGAAGGAGCCTTGACTTGCGGTCGTCGCCTTTCGAAGACCGCAAATGACATGTTCCTTCAGTCAGCACCACCACCACCCACTAAGAAATCACCCAAGCAACCCCCCCCCATCAAAAACCACCCACGCAAAGTTAAGTGGGGGCTTTGTTAATAAACACTCTCGCGTTTGCTAATGAATTGCAAAGGGAAATTTTAATGTCGCACAGACATTCCGCATTCCGAATCTCCTAGGAATTGGCCTGGCACAAAGGATTTGTTGGAAATGTGGAAAATTTTCAATGGCACTGTCTTATTTATAAGGATTTAGCTCAAGTTGTTAATTAGCTCGAGTTATATCTTGAAATTATTTTTGAAAAATCTTAGAAATAATTTTATTAGCACAGAAATCAACGTTAGATGCCTAGAAGTATGCAGCGAATACTGGATAGGCGACTTTATGAGCTAGAAAACTATTGTTGCATACTTTTAGACAGCTAAATTTACATTTTAAAGTGATTACAGACTCTGATGAGTTATTTTTTAAAGCTTGGCAGAAAGCATAGATTGCATAGATAGATTTAAATATGTTTCGAGCAAGTGAATAAATAATCTTGAAGCCATACGATTTTTTGCCTTCTCAGACTTGAAATTGAATTGGGAGCATACTTTATGGCGCCACTCAGTGTTTTGCATAAAAAAGTCGCTTGAAAATTGTTAAATCGAATGGAAAATGGCTGCCATTAAGGGACATGTGCAAGATGCAATAAGGAACCGACTCCCAGACCCTGAAAATGGAACTCGTTCACTCGGCGGCCGATATAATTCATGGACTAACATCCTCTGAGTAATTAGGCGTCTGGGAGGAAATCATCTGATATCTAAGGAATGGAGCTGCCTGGCGTTATAAATGACCAGCTGCTCGGCCTGTGATTAATTACACAGTATTTAGCCAGCTCATCAGCTTCGATGACCAACGCACTTCGCACTCGGTAAATCGAAAATGGACCATGCGGCAAATGCATATATCACGTTGGGAATTCGCCCGGTAATATGCTACATATATGAATATTTCGCTACGGAAAACAACAAGTCTCGGATGAATTCTGGATTTATGCCAGTCAGGTAGCAGTTACCAAGTAGTTGTGGGAGTAAATAAAGCCAAGTAATGGGTGAGCTAATTGGATCTAATGCAGGAGTAATCGGTTCGAGGAGCTTAACCATCTGATGAAAGGAATTTAACTAATTGGTGGGGGTGGAGCAAGAAACAAATATGGTAAGCGATAAGTTTAGTAAGCTGATGAATTTCGGCAATTTTTTTAAGTCAATTGAACTATCTTAAGTTGAGCTATTAAAGGAAAGTGATAGAAACTTAGAGGAAAAGGGAGCTCCACATAAATTGTTATGAATTTATATACAGAAGAGAAAGGTGTTATATGGGGAACCCAAATTAATGCCTTGAAAATTTCCAAACTTAAAGCCAACCATAAAGTTTTAATCAAATAATTTTCAAGGCTCTCAGCCAGCAATCTTCAAGGCTTTTTAGTTTGCTTTCAGTTGAAAACTTTTCACCATCACAAATGGAGGAAAATCAGAAACAAGATCTGACAGCAGCCGTATGACTTTTAATATACAACCACTATATATATATAATTTTGCCATGGGTGGTTGGTAATCGGATAGTTCTGGTCGACAAATAACAATTAAGCAGCGGAAATGGCTGAGGAATAATTGATACCGAGAAGGCAGTGTACCTAATTGCGGCTTGTTTGCGTGGCAGTGGTAATTAGGTGGACGCGTCCAAAGCGAAAAATCCCACTCAGAGCGACTTTTCTCGAACAGTACCCCCTTATCCGGGCATCTGCGAGGCATTCATTCACTTTGTCAAACTGAAATTAAAACGGGAAGTTTTTTTTTCGAGCTTTTAGGGGAGGACTCGAACTCGGTGCCCCAAAAACTAGGACTTGCAGGACTCCAGCGCCACTCACCTAATAAGCCAGCAAAGCGTAAAAATTTGAAAAGTTTTATGGCCGCTCGCGACACTTGAGGAAACTTGCTAAAAGGCGACGCTATGTTCGTCGTCCACGATTCGCTGTATTCACGATTCACTATTCACGGATTCAGGACTCACGATTCACGACTCACGTCACTCATACGCAGCGTGGTGCGAAGCGAACTAAACTAGAAATGAACTGCAACTACTGGTAACCAACCAAACTGAAACTGAAACTGAAACTGAGCGGAGTGAAACATTTGCAACGGCTTTGTTTTGGCATTGTTCTCGGATTTTGCTCGCCGGCTGCCAGAGTTGAAAGTTCAAAGTTGAAAGTTTAATTTGCTAATTGTTTAACAGCTGCAACAGCAGCGCAACGGCCAAATGCAACTGCATTTTCCAGCTGCATTTTCATAATGAAAAGCGGGGCTGGCTTACAACTTTTCACTCAGGACAACCCCCCGAAAACCCCTTGGCCGAGGCAAAAATCCAAACCGAAAACGACAGGCGACAGCTGCCTTCAGCCACGCCTCCTTAAGGGGGCGGCAGGGGGCGGTGGGCGGCCAGGGGGCGTGGCATGCTGCAGCTGCACTCGCCGCCCTGTCAAGCGTAACGCCTTTTGACAAGTTTGCGCTGCGAAACTTTTACTTTTTGCTGGCTGCCCCCTGTTTTTCATACTTATTTCTTTTTGGTCAAGTACTTAAAAATTATTATGCACAGCCTCCACTTGCATCCGCATCCCGCAGCCCATTTCAGTGCGTACTCACCGTGCGATTGCCCAGATTCTTGACGCGGCAGGTCAGCTTCACCGTCTTGCCGACGAGTCCTGTGATGTTGGTTCCGATGGTCGTGTCGAAGGTGGGTCCTCCGGTCCCTGGAGTGGGCAGGTCCTGCAGGAAGTCGGTGAAGAAGCGCTTCGAGGCGCCGTCCGCACAGCCTGCAAAAGATGGGGGAACCACATTAAGTTGGGTTTTTAAGTATGGGAAACTGACAGGGGAAAACCAACCCTTGCAGAGGTCTATATATCAGAAAATAATACCCTTTCCACCTTATAAATCATATTATAGCAAAAAATAATATATTTTCAACCTTATAAATCACGTAAATGAAATGTATTTTGGCCTCTTCAAAGTAATATTATCTGATTTATGATCACCCGAATTTATAATGGTCAACAGGTTTGTAGTGACAAGAAAGTATTCGAGTATACGATATAATATATACAATATATTTGTGTCTAAGCAAGGAACTTGACTGAATTTCGGAGGGCTTTTAAAATGTGTAATTTGAATTTTATAGGGAAATAAATTTATATAAATTTATATAAATAAAATTGAAATAGAAAAACTATAAAACACCATTTTTTAAAATAAAATAAATAATATATACCCTAGCACTTGTCAGGGTTTATGATAAATTTGTGTCATATTAGTCATATTAAACGGTATTATAACACCTTCCTATAGGAAGAATATCTTAATTTCATAGAAATCAGAGGGTTTTATCATAAAGATGAGATGGAGTAAATTTAGGAGATATGTAATGATATATCATATTAAAACTGGAATCATGGATGCCGTACATTGATAACCTATCAAGGTGTAAACCTTATTAAGACCTTAGATTAATTTATAAAAAAATATATATATCTTCTTAAGCTGTAAGAAAAGCTATGTAAAACTTAAATATTTAAGTTGCTTCTGTTAAAATCCCGAATAAAAACTCTTTATAGGGTTGTAAATTTCTGTCTAAAATGATTATATCCTCAGAAATAGGTGTACAAATCGGCCAATTATCGGTAAAAGTAGGATACTTTCCTATCTTTCGACTGGATCCACATGGAAGTCCTTCGACTGACTGCCCTACAATTAACAAGCCAGCCATTGTTTTCGAGTAACATAATAATAGCAATAACGAGCTGCTAGGGGACATGACAGCCGTGACAGGCTCATGTCCAAAATAACGAAGAGCCCCCATTTTCGCCAAATCCCAGCCCCCAAATGACTTCGAATGACAGGTGGGCGTGGCCGTAGAATGGCTGGAAAATGGCTTTGTTATCGGATTTCAAACCCCTTCTAAACTTTGGCTGGGGCACACCTATTCTCCTGAACCCTTTTTCCGGGAAATGCATTCGTGTTGCTGTCGTGTCTCAAGTAATAATTTAAAAATTAGCACAATCGGGTGGCCCCCAGTCCGCCGGAAAAAAACCCTTTGAGCTCTTTCCAGAACGCCGAAAACCCCCGGGGGCATTGAAAAATGCACTTAACAAGTGTTGTAAGTGCCCCACATATCAGTGAGTGTGTGTTTGGGTGTTTGGGTGTTTGGCAGTGGGTGTTTGGGTGTTTCGATGGGAGAGTGTGTAATGCCTAGCCAGGGCCATTTGTTGACAGCGTCATGTGGCGTTAATTGCCACTTTACAACGAGTGGCAATTTGGAGCCGATCGAAAGCCGGCTCCCTCTACACACTCGCAACTCGCACACACACATGTGTATTTATATAAGCAAACTCTCCAGGACCAACATATGTATACATGTACAAAAAAAAGCATATTTGAACACGCAGGAAAAAGCTATCACTATCTTGTTGGCATATCTATATCTCAAAAATGTTGAATTTTGCTTCAAAAATATGTTAAAGAAATACGGAAAATTGCTTAAAATATTTTTTAGAAAATTAAAACTATAATGAGTGAATAAAATATAAGTGGCATTAATTTGATCCACCTTATCCTACACTCCTACAAAATCATAAGCTAATTGTTTTAAAAATAATTGACTAAGCAGTACAAAGGTATAGTTATTTTTTGAACATAAAACGATAAGATTAAAGTTTGGAATTATTTAACACTCAATAAACTAGAGTTATATTAAGTTAAGTTGAGTTTATAATGCATTCCAATCATTACATTTAAATAGTGGTTGATTTTCGAAGTCAAACATAAAAAACATGAACTTTAAATGAAATAAAAACTGTTTAGAATACAACACACTTTGCATTTTAAATAGAAAGACTTTAAAATGTATCGAAATAAAAAGAATAGTATTTTTTTTTTCAGTGCAACTACAATAAGAATACATATACAGCCCACAGCTGTTGCTCCTGCCCCCTCTGAATTTTCCCACAGCTTTTCCCTCGCCGGGAAATGCAACAAAGAAAGGGGAGAAAAAAGTATGAGGAAAGTAGTGAAAAGCGAGGAGAAGCAAACAACGGCGAAGGGCGAAAATTACTTAATGAAAACGGCAACGAAAGGCAATTAATTAAATGATAAACGCCCATATTATATGCCCAGGAGCTTGTTTGTTGTTCTGTAAGCAGTTTATGTAACATGCTGTACTCCTTGCCGTGGTGGAAAATTCGTCGGCGGTCGGGAAATTGGATCGTTGTGTTGTTGGCCCGCCGATAACTGCCCCTGGGCAGCGAATCGAGGCCCGGGTGCCGCTGGCCAGATAAGTTTCCCGGTCTCCACTCCCCGCCCCTGGCAAATATCCAGCGCACACATCCTGCCGCCTGACCGTCTCCCAAATGCCACTTGCCATGTGCTGCCAGCCTCCAGAAATCAGCAACCCGAATCCCGAACCCCGAAAGCTGCAAACTGAAAACTGAAAACTGAAACCAGACCGTGTGCAATGTGCAACCTGCAACCTGCAACTGCAACAGACACGACTGTGCAACTGCCTGTCAGCAGATTAGCTCGGCTCGGCAGCATTTCGCAAACACACCTGGCAGGTGGAAAAAGGTGAGATGGCTACGCAGGCACAAATCCCATGTAAAGAAACTTAACGCCCCAGTGCCAGACAGAAAAGGAAAAGAGCAGAAATTGCACAAGTAATAGGTGCAAATTTAAAACATAGCCAGTAATAAATCATATTAAACATATTAATAAAGCAAGTCAACAACTTGTATTTTTGTCTGAAATCCTAATCCCATTTTTTCGCCGTATAAATGCAGTTTTTTGGCTGCTATAAAAAAATATACGTCAGATCGAGAAATGCCCTTACAAAAAATGCGAAAATTGGTCAAAAAATAAATTTCCTATAAATTGATTGGGATCGCTAGCAAATTTAGCAAGCTGTTCAAAACAGTCGGTCTTTTAGCTGTACGCCTTTATTTGACCAAACTACGATTGAAAAACTGGAAAAAAAATTGCATTTTCGACTAAAATCTGAATCTCGTATTTTTGAAAAAAATCGGAACTCCATTTTTCGCCCTAAAAATTCAGTTTTTTGGCTGCTGTAAAAAAAGTATACGTCAGATCGAGGAATGTCATACCTCGTTGTGCTCGTTGCTTAATTTCCAATCCATTGGCGTTCAAACCTGGAAATTTTTAACTTTTTACATTTTTCGCAAAAAAGTAAGGCACCCCCTACCAAAAATTCGAAAATTGGTCAAAAAATACATTTTCCTTAAATTGATTGTGATCGTTAGCAAATTTAGCAAGCTGTTCAAAACAGTTGGTCTTTTAGCTGTACGCCTTGATTTGACCAAACTACGATTAAAAAAATGGAAAGAAAAATCGCATTTTTGACTAAAATCTAAATCTTGTATTTTTGATTAAATCGGAATCCCATTTTTTCGCCATAAAAATTCAGTATTTTGGCTGCTATATAAAGAATATACGTCAGATCGAGGAATGCCATACCTCGCTGAGTTCGTTGCTTAATTTCCAATCGATTTGCATTCTAACCTGAAAATTTTTTATTTTTTGCCATTTTTCGAAAAAAAGTGATGCAACCCCTACAAAAATTGAGAACATTGGTCAAAAATTAAATTTTCCTAAAAATTATGAGGATCGTTATCATTTTAAGCAAGCTGTTCAAAACAGTCGGTCTTTTAGCTGTACGCCATAATTTGGCAAAGCTACGATGGAAAAAGCGAAAAAAAATTTCTCATTTTTGACAAAAATCTGACTTTCGTATTTTTGACAAAAATTGGAACCCTTTTTTTCGACATAAAAATTCAGTTTTTTGGCTGCCAAAACAAAAGTATTTGTCAGAATGAGGAATGTCATACCTCGCTGAGCTCGTTGCTTAATTTCCAATCGATTGGCATTCTAACCTGAAAATTTTTCATTTTTTGCCATTTTTCGAAAAAAAGTGATACAACCCCTGCAAAAAATGAAAAAATTGTTAAAAAAATAAATTTTCCTAAAAATGATGAGGATCGTTAGCATTTTAAGCAAGCTGCTCAAAACAGTAGGTCTTTTACCTGTACGCCCTGATTTGACTGAACTACGATTGAAAAACTGGAAAGAAAAATCGCATTTTTGACTAAAATCTGAATCTCGTATTTTTGACAAAAATCGTGAGTCCATTTTTCGCCCTAAAATCCAGTTTTTTGGCTGCGTCAGATCGAGAAATGTCATACCTCGTTGAGCTCGTTGCTTAATTTCCAATCCATTGGCGTTCAAACCTGGAAATTTTTAACTTTTCACATTTTTTGCAAAAAAAGACGATGCACCCCCTTACAAAAAATGCGAAAACTGGTCAAAAAATAAATTTTCCTTAAATTGATTGGGATCGTTGGCAAGCTATTCAAAACAGTCGGTCTTTTAGCTGTACGCCTTGATTTGACCAAACTACGATTGAAAAACTGGAAGGAAAAATCGCATTTTTGACTAAAATCTAAATCTTGTATATTTGACTAAATCGGAATCCCATTTTTTCGCCATAAAAGTTCAGTTTTTTGGCTGCTAGAAAAAAAAATAAACGTCAGATCGAGGAATGTCATATCTCGTTGAGCTCGTTGCTTAATTTCCAATCCATTGGCATTCAAACCTGGAAATTTTTAATTTTTTCTATTTTTCGAAAAAAAAAAAAACATTGTTAATGAGTGTGGTAAATATTCTGCTTTCCCCAATACAAACCATCATTCTCCTTGATTTCTTTTAAAACAGTTAAAGGCAAATTATAATTAAAATAAATATTTGAACATGTTAATTCAATTGCATATTTGAACAAACAATTAAAAAGGTATATGCCTCATAGGTGTGTATGTGCGACATAGCAAACACAGATGAAACGAGGCAGGCGAAACGGAAATGAAGCGGAACGGAAACGGAAACGGCGTAACGCAGCGGACGAAAGTGGCCGCCCAAAATGGCAGCGACATTTGCCAAGTGTTAAGTGCCATTTTTGGCATCCATGATCTCTGAGCCGTTGGCACTTTTCTATTTTGAGGAGAGGTGTGGCGCTTTTGCGCGACGATTACACCGGCGATTATGCTGATGAGCAAGTGGGTTGTGGTTTTGGGTGGCTTTTGGGCCAAGGGCTGCGGGGCAAGTAGGCCGCACAAGGCCTTCGGTGGCTGCAAGCCAATTAAAGGCGAGCCGTCAGTCCTCCGGGTGACACACTCGGTCTCCTCCTCTTGATCCTGGCTGCCCTTGGCTGTCGTCAGCTGATTTATGGCCGCCATTCACATGCACGTCTCCTCCCCACATCACACCATCCTACAGATAACCCAACGCCAGTAGAAGGAAGGACCTCTCAATACCCCTTACTTTAACAAGTTCTTGGGTGTTATATATCCCTATATCACGTTTAACACAAGTATTGTACTATTTTTGCTATAAGTATATTCTGAATTAAATATATCACCCGTGTCAGAAAGGACCTTTCAGTACATTATTACTTATCTTTATTTTCCCCTAGTCTATAACAAATCCTTATAACTATAAAATTTAGTTTGATACCTATTTTATTTCAAAATACCATTAGTGATTGAGAGGACCTTTACATTTCAGTACTTGCTCGGCATTCTTTACTTTACTTAGTTTTTAAGAACTATTATATTATTATTATTTTCAATTTAAATACTTCAACAGTGATGGTAAGGACCTTTTAGTATTTTTTCAGCACCCTTTACCTTACCTAGTCTATAAGTATGATGTATCATTATATCCAGTTTAGTTCTAGTAACTGTAATATTTGTACGCCTAGCTAAACCTATTTTAAAAATATTTTACATGCATTATTTTATTTTATTTAATAATTAAAATTAATATAATATTTTTGAAGACCTGTAATGAGTACTCCGAAATGCCGCAAAGCTTTCCCTCTTTTAGCCACATTATTTGGCCCAAAAGCAGCGTGGCTTGCTTGGGTAAAAAGTGAGAGTACCTCGCCCATTCCCGCCAACATGACACGTCCTCGTTTTGGGTTTACAACTTTGCCAGAAAGAATTATGTTATGCAAACACAGGCACTTGCACACATGGCCCTCTTATCCTGGCTGCTGTTATTTGTTCAGCGTTTTATGCACTCGCTGCGGCGCCTCAAACTCTTGCTCCTCCTGCGTAATTGAAGTTCATAATTTTTTTATTAAACACACACATATTCAGAGGGGGGTTGGGTGCCCAGCAATCACATGTCCTTTGTCCTTTGTCTTTTGCATTTTTATGCTTTTTTTACACCAAACCACCCCGAACCCCCGTCCAATATCCTGGGCTCCAACGACTTGTCCCGCTGTGCGTGATAATGTTTTGAGCATGCCATTCAAGGAGCAGCCAAGGCATCGTTAAGTTGTCAATTGCCAGGATAACAAAAGTGATGGCATGACAGGACACGGAGAGGGAAAGGACTCCTCTGAAACTGCCTCAATACCCGCTGACATTCGAGCAACTTGATTAAGGCGCCACTTGCTCAGGCATCTGAATTTTTCTAACATTTTTTTTTAAATTTGTACTTTTTAAGATATACCTAAATGGAAATTATACTAATTTACATATCTACAAGTCTTCTGTATCCATAAAAATGAATAAATATTTTCCCAAGATAAATTTTCATTCATTTAAAAAATTGCCCAAAGTATTTCTGATTTTCACAGAATATTCCAAAATATATTTGGCATTTATAAAAACAATTTGGTTTAAAAATATATATCTGTTGGTTAGCAGAATAAATGTAAAACAAATTAATAGTAAAAATCCAATATCCAAAATAATATCAACGAAAAATTGTAATGCCCTGTCGCTCTAGCTTAATCCAATGTCATGGTAATATTACAACGTGAATTTGTAAAAAACTCAATTTCGGCCAAGATCAGCACTTATTCGCCTGTCAAACTCCTGGCGGAAATAATGAAAAACATTTCTCATTGCGGCCGGCAAAAAACTGTTTTCCCCATCTGCATATGAAAAAGTGCGAAATTCGACGATTACTTATAGTACCCATAACAGATTTATATATCAAATTAATAATTGTAATTTCTTTATTTGCGAAGCCCGTGGAATATTCGTTTTCTGGTTGCGCACCGACAAAAAAATCCAGCAATGTGGCAGCAAAAAAGCCAGGCGAAATATATGGCGAATACCATAAATGGTATAATAAATTTTTGCAATTTTTTTATTGAATGCTTGGTGGGGCCATAAAAATGCGCGATTGAGGCATCAACTATGGCTTTTAATGCCCAAACACATTGTAGGCCCTCAATCGATTGTCTGCCCCCGGACTGGCGACTCAACCCTTTTGCAGTTCTAGGCCGATTGCCGATTGCCGATTAACGATTGCATATGCATATACACCTCTACATTTATTTGTTTTTTTTTTTGTATTTTCTTACCCAAGCTCAATTTAACGGGCATTTTTATGTTACCACCGTGCGATTTGAGCGCTTTTACCCCATATCCGCCCCCCTTCCACCTTATTTCTCATTCATTTTTATACCCATACCTGTTGCTCGGCCTTTGGCCAAACAAGATGGTAGCTGGGAAACTGGGCCATGCGAAATCCCCTTAAACCCGACCCCAAAAAAAAAGGATACCGCCGAATTGCAAGAGCTGAAAAAGGCTGGCTCTGTGGTCCAGTGAGCGCCGAGTTCGCCGGCTTGGCCATTGCTTTTAGCATTTATCATACGCAGTGTGGGCCGGGCTAAGTGTGCACTTAAGCGCTGCTTGCGGGGTCGGGGATCAGGGGTCATTTTATGGTTTTTAAAGCAAATCAAATAATTTATTAGCATACGGGAAGTGCTACGTGCTGCAGCAGCGATCGCCTGGATTACCAACACTTTCGATGTTCGATGAACGATGGGAACTTGCCCCGAAAAAGTCAGCAGCTAAGCCAAGTCAACGCATCAAGTGCAGTGCGTTGTTCGTGACCGTGGCAACCCTGGCGGGCATTTCCGGCCACACCGAGTGGCATATGTGTGTGTGTGTGTGTGCGCCAAGCTGCCAAAAAACCGTGGGGACACTTTAATTGAGTTGGCAGCGAAACGAGAGCGATTGCCAGCAAAAAAATCGAGAAAAACTAACAAGGAGGCCGAAGTGAAATTTCCCCGCGATGCAAACACAAACAAAGGCGGGGAAAGTGGTGAGGAGAAAGTCGAGGGGGGGGGGGGGGGGTGTTCTGCACTCGAAGCGGGCGCAATCATTCCGTCATGCGTCATAAGTCGCGTCGCCCTGTGCGCCAAGAAGTATGCAAATAAAATTGTCAACGGGGCTAAGCATCTGCCTCGTCCTTTTCAGCTGCTTCCTCTTCCCGGCGGAGGTCCTTTCTGCTCTTCTTCTTCCCCCAACATCACTTCCTTATCGCAGCCAAAAATCCTTGACGTTCATGTCGCGCCGCCTTGAATGTCTGCCCATCGAGATATGCAGATCCGCGGCTTTTCCCGCTCTTTCATCTCTGGGATGCGAGTTTCCACTGCCTTTTTCTTGCGGCAAGGCACAAAATGTTTTCCAATCGCATGATTATATTAAGAGTATTATATTTTATTTAAAATATTGTTATGAACAGTGCTTTGCCTTTGAATATTATTATTATTTTTATATTTAAAATACAAGTTAAATATTGCTACACCTCTGAATATTATAATAATATATTTGCCTTTGCTTATAAAATGTGTTTAATCTTTAAATGAAAACCTTAAATAAATATTGTAATATTCTTTAGTAAGTAAGGAATAATATTAAAATTTTTACTATAGCTTTACCATAGCTGTTCCATCTCATTGAATTGTGGTTAAATTTGTAAGCTACTTTCTTTTCAGAGTCTACGAAGCAAGTCATCTGTAAAATATAGATTCCTATTGCAGGTACTATCCCTTTTTTGTTTCTCTTCTTTAAATTACAAAATTAATAATTATATTTTACAATGTCAACATTCTTGTAGTTTTAAGTACAACACCTCTTAATATTTTCTATCTTTTAAAGTTGTTATTGAACTTATAACTAGTTTCCTTTATAAATATATATATGTATCTGTTATCCAACAATGTTCTTTACTTCAAAGCTATTTTTTTTATCCCTATTTTATACCAACTTTTCGCTGAGTGTACCTAAAGCACACATGTGAGCCAAGGCCTCGTCACAAATACGGAGTGGAAAAGCAGTAGCATATGAATAAGGAGCCAAGGATAACTCAAGGAGTCGGGGGCCGGCTGATAGGCATTTATATAAAAGTTAATCGCATGATATGCTGATAAAATGCACAAAAACGAGCGCCCAAAGTAGCAGGAGATGAAATATATCTGTGGGCAAAGTGACTGCAAAAAACTTGTACGGAAACTTTTTAATGCTGAGCTTTGGCTTTTTCTTTCCATACGAATGCGAATACAAATCGAGGGGGCGGTGGGCGTGGCTCAAAGATTAGCATTCAAATGGAAGAGGAAGCAGCCGCTTTGGTTTCCCAATTGAAAGTTTGTCTTTGATTGAAATAGTTTGAGAAGGAGATGGAAAAAAATTGCACAGATAAATCAGATTAGAGGAAATCAGGCCGAAGGTGCTCGCAAAAGAAGGTCATAAATTGGCCAATTTTAAGCTTGAAAAGGTCAACTTGACATGTATTTAATTAGAATTGATTTTAGACAAATTCTTTAATTTTTACCTTAAACCATTTAAATTCCAACATTTGGCCAATACATGAAGTGGACAAATATATTGAATAAAACCAACTGATATCCCTATTGAATATTAGGTAAAATGGGGTTGGTCAGTCCAGCTTATTTGGGGGTTTCTTATGCAAATTGAAGCTTTCCCCCTCTGAGAACCACACAAAAAAGGCTCAAATCCATACAGCCGGCCAGCAAATTGCTTCCCCTTTTGGCCCTCTGCATGGATTTTCAATTTCTGCCGGGCATTTCCGCTTCTGCAGCTGCCCTTAGCCGTTTTATAATTCACTAACTTGGCAATTTTCTTCAGCCACCGTGGCCAAAAACCCCCACCAGCGATTCGCAGTCAAGTCCAGCAGTCCATAATGCTTTTTCGGTTGGTCAGAAATTGAACTCATTTGCATATAAGCGTGTAATATATTGTTGACCCGGGCTGAGAGGCTGTCGCCTAATGGCCCTGGCAGCCCATCAACCCATGACATTTATCAAAAAGAAAAAGTCAAAATGGCCAAAAAGTGGCAAAAGTGGAAGAGTGGCCAGCGGAGCGAACAAGAAACTAACTAAAAAAACAGGCTAAGGAAGCGTTGGCGATTCGCAGTTCGCTTTTTCCGGGAACTTGGCGAAAATCTAGTGAAAATGCCACACCCCCTTGAAAACACCCCCTCAATATCCTTTCAACATGCCGTCCAATGTGTTGCCCCTCCCCTCCAACTGCCATTTGAATGTCAAATGAGTTTTGTGCCAAGTTCAGCAATTTTACATTTTCAATTGGCTCCTTTTCATAATTTCCGGGTCAATTTATTTTTTTTGATGGCTGAACAGAAAAATATTACCAAAATTGGCCATCAACAGAAAAACCAAAGTTGCCTTACGAAAATCAAGTGGAGTTTTTAATTTTGAGGTACTATTCTAGATTTTATATCATTGGAAATCATTAGTATTTCAGCCTAATATGACTAAAATACCTATTTAATGGTTTAAGGAAAAGGATGTAGTTTAAAACGTTTTTTATCGTAGAGTCTATAACTACATCAATATACTTATTTTTCCTTAGCGATAAAAAATATTATTTTTATAACCAGACAGAATGAAAAAAATGCTATACTATTTTTCTGAGAAAGTGGATGACTTTAAGATTTTATATAATATTTTATAATATATGTAATAATTTAATTGTTTAAAAAATGTTAATATCATACATTAAATGTTATATTCCTCATAAGGATGAGAAAAATCATGTCTAGTCAATATTAATGGATAAACAATATGAAATGTAACATTTTTATTTATTTTTCCAATATTATTGACTGGCACCCCCTCTTGCAATTCCCAGCCAAACCCATGTTTGTCTGCCTCAATTTTTCTTTCCTCGCTCGCCACATAACTCACACTTTTCATGACTTTTGCCGACAGAAACAAACGGTTCTTTGACTTGTTTTCAATGTTTTTGAAAAGTCACAACGGCACAGAATGATGTATGGCCACGGCAGGAGCAGCAATATCGGTTGAAACCGCACCAAAGGCAGCCGGAATGGGGCGAAATATAATTGCAATGGAGCAACAATGGCGAAAAAGGAGCAGAAATTGTGGATTGCGAAAGTGCTAAAAGGAGCAGGACAGCAATTTAATATATCTCAGTGGCCGGAGCAACATCGAAAACAGTTGCAACTTGTGTGTAACATGCAGCAAACCACACACATCCTTGTGGCAAATGAGAGTCACCCAGACATCCTGTCAGCAGCAGGACCTTTGAGGATCCCTGGCCAAATGGCCACGCCCACAACGCATGCGCAACAAGCTAATCATGCCGCCGTTTTTCAGGACACAAGTGTGGCTCGGTCGCAGGACCTCCAGGATTCACGCTTCCTGACTCCCCAATTCTCCAACGCGATGCGCGTTGCGCCTGCCTGATTTTCAATTTCAATTTGGACGATAAATGGGCACGGCTGGCTGGCTGGTCGAGTCCTTCATCCTGCATCCTCTCGGTGTCCTGACAGCCCCTGAAAATCCCCTGCCTCCGCGCAGCACGAAAAACCCTATCCCAGCTCGTTTATCATGGACGCATATTGCTGACCGCAGCATGCAGCTAAATTTATGCTTAGACTGCCCACCAGCTGTCCACCCACTCAAGCACCACCCCCCAGATGCACCACCCCCTGAATAGCCACCCTCTTTGACACCACCACCCACCGATTCCCTTTAGTGTGTTAAAATTTGATTTCTTTGTCGACTCTTCTCTGGAATGGATACCCCGAAATGATGATGAACTAGAAGTAGAAGTCAGTATATTTCTGGAAAATGAAAAAAATAATACATTCTTTCAATTAGGTAAAAACATACTAAAAACATTCCATATTTTTAAATCTAACTAGTATACAAAATCTTTAAAACATCATAAATTGTCAGTATATTTCTAAAAAGTTTAAAAAAATACTACTTCATATCAAATAGGTAGAAACATACCAAAAACATACTATATTTTTAAAACTAACTAGTACACACACTCTTTAAAACATCATAAATTGATAGTATATTCCTAAAAATTTTTAAAAAAATACTACTTTATTTAAAATAGCTAGAAACATACTAAAAACGTACTATATTTTTAAATCAAACAAGTATACAAACTCTTTAAAACATCATACATTTTATAATAAAGATACTTATGGCTCTCTAGTACCAAGAAGGTTTATAAATCAAAGTAAATTGTCTCGATTTAAAAATCAGTTAAGTCCAGAATTTAAAAGAAGAAATAAACCATATATGGTTACTTATATATAAACCACACCCAGGCCACAAATTTTAGTGACAAGTTCTTAAAGCTCCGAGTTTAAAACCACTTCCACCCAGCATGCAACTTTCTCAGGCTCGCAAAATATAAACAACTTCTTTTGTATCTGATGGTTGGAAATTTAATGCCCTACAAGCTTTTCTCCCCCGGATACTTTAGGGTATTACAGCTTCTTTATGGCCAACTTGGAATTCCGCTCTGTTCGAAATTCTTTCGGTTTATTTTCTCCGTTTTTTTGTCGAGTCGCTTGTCCCGGCGACCCCTCGTCCCGCGCGGCATGTCATGTCAGCGTTGTCATTGTTGTCAGTGTCATCACAGCAGCTGAAGCTCTGGTTGGCAACACCCCCTGGTACCCCTGGTACCCCTGGTAGCCCCCATATTCGCAGGACCCCAGAACCCCAGGACCCCGGGTCCCAGGACCTCCTTTTTCCTGGCGGTGGCTTTGCGGTCGCCGTTTGCCATTCGCCATTCGCTATTCGCCATTCGGCCATCCTCGTCATCGTCGTTCTGCTTGTCATTAGACTTATGTCATTGTTCAGCCAAGTGCGCCGGCGACGACGACGACAGCAGCAGCAACATCAGCAACAGCAGCAGCAGCAGCAGCAGCAGCAGCAGCAGCAGCAGCAACAGCTGCAACAGCAACACTAAAACCAGCCATGTTGCAGCAACTATTGTGCCATATTTACTGCTGGTGCACTCGAATAAAATCATGAGACATCACCCTTATTATATAGAAAATTTGAATCACTTTAAAGCTATTTATAATGAGTGACTATAATTTTAATAATAATCTTTAAAATACAGTTTTAAGAGCTCTGATATTATCGTTTTTCTTAATACGAGAGAAAATATTGCAATCTGTGCAGCCTACTTTCCAATTCCTAAAAAAATGTGCATCATTGATTATGGTCTTATGACATTCAATTTATAAAGTCTTGGCAACCTATAAAAAATGGACTCAATATTTTTTTAAGAATTTATATACTACATGAAAAGATACTTGCTTTTAAGATAAATAAGTGTAAGTAGTTAAAACTTAAGACCTTATGACACTAGATTAATCTTTTAATTACTTAGTATAGTATGTAAAGTATTTTGGGAAGTGATAACAGTCTTAAAATTGATATAAGTTTAATTTAAATAATAATAATACAAATTTATAAAATTGTCTTAAGCTATAGACCCTTTTTTATTTATATTTTCATGACACCTTAAATAAATTCAATAATGTAACCAAAAATGAAGTCAGTCTCATATGGCTTTTAATATGATTGATTGTTGAATACAATCTAAGATTCAACATTTTTGTTTTTTTCTTTTAAAATATGGCATTTTAAGATTCTTAAAAAATATGAAGTAAAGTTTTCGAGTGTTCCAGCTTGGCCTGCAACATGTGCAGCTGGCCACGCCCACTGCTGGTTTCCAGGGGCGGCAATGGATGTGTATGTGTCGCTTTGCGTTCGCATTTTACGTGCGCGCATCTAAACTGACATTCCAATTATTCTTATCGCATCAGAGGAACATGGCCCACGGACCCCTCCAGTCCTCCAGAACCTAACCCATCCCAAAACAACCCAATCCGAACCACCCGCAGCCCGGTTATAAATGGCCCAGCGTCTTTTCAGTTCCGCCAAGTCAGTAAGTCATTCAGTCAGTCAGTTGGTGAGTCACTCAGTCATTCAGTCAGTTAGTCAGTCAAGTCGGAGTTCATTTCGCGGCGTTTTGATGGCATTTTTCATATTTCCCCCATATATCCCATATAATGGCCGCTCTCGAAACTATTTAACTTGCGGTTGGCCAGTGCGGCGAGATGAGATTGTAATGCTGATAGGACTGCCGTGGAGATGGAGATGGAGATGAAGTTGGGGACATGGAGGTGGTATGCCCTGATTTATGTCAACCGAGTCTCTTCCAGATTTCTGGGCAATCGAGGGGAGTACTAAAACTTGTGGAACTCATTTAGAATTTTAGATGCTGAGAAATCCAAGCAGTTTAAGGGGGACTCACTTCAAAGCGATTCGTAGCATCGGGGTCACCAAGTAAAATAAATAATGAAACATATTTAAGATATATGTTTTCCTGTAACCATATACAAGGGATTAATATTTTTAAGGAAAAATAATAATAAATAATAATAAGAAAAAAAATAAATTAAAAGAAAAGGATACATTGGGGTCACCAACTAAAAAAAATATTGTTTTTTATTACCTTTGCTAAGAAATGAACATAAATTAAAAGGAAAAGGCGCATTTCCAATCAAATATAGTTAATTATTCATTCATTGGCCCATAACTGCCGATCAACCTGTTGAATGGTACCAATTTAACGGAACTCCGCGCCTTATCAACGGGGTCACCACAGCGACGACCCAGTTCGTTTAATCGCACAGCGTGGAGACCTCACTTTAATTGCTATTCAATTTACTTTAGCCACGCAACCTGGTTTGGGGAAAAACTTTTTACCCACCGATATTTGTCACAAAATTATTGATTACTTTCCATTTAGCGTTTGTCATTAAGCTACGCCCTTTGATCTTTTCTCTTTCCGGGAGGGGGGAAAGCCAAAAAAAGCGACACGAAAGGGACAAAGGCACGAACTTCGGCAGGGAAAAGCGGCTAAGCTGACTTTAATCAGACCGACAATTTTTCCTCGGCTGACATTTTATTGATTGCCATCAGTTGACTTGAGCATTAATTTCATCAGAGCGGAGGTGTTTGAGCCATGGTGGTGACCCCGAAAACCCATTAAATGTTGCGGTTGGTGAAAAACAGTGAAATAGAATAAAGTAAATGTATTAAGCAATCAAAAGAGGTGTATTGCTCTCTCATTCCGCTGCACAAAACTCATTTAAATCAAATTTGCGTAGGACGAAGGATGGCAGTTCCATCTTCTATGACAGATCGAAGTGCAATAGAAACTACTCACATTTTAACGAGCATTGTGTTGGGCTCGTATCTTGTGGATACTTCGTATCTGTGCCTGCAGTCGTCATCTAAAACCCGGTAGCCTGTAACCAGGAAGCCGTAATCCCATCCCCTCAGACTCCAACTGAATGCTTTTCTGCTCAATTTGCAATTTGCGATGCGCTGAAATGCTGCTGCCCTTATTTTATTTCTATTTCACATCCAATATTACTCCATCGCCCGCCCACTTGGCCACGCCCCCAATAATCAAAGCACGCTTACGGCTTGTTATTTTAAATTTCAGTTTATAAAATAGATGGCGGAGTAGATGATTTAAAACAATTTCTGCACGGGATGCTCCTTCTGCTGATGAAGCTGCAGTCGCGGGCCAAACGAAATTGTTTTTACGTGCCGCGCATGCAAAATGGATTCTTGAAAGGGGGCGTTCGCCTGGGGTGGGCGTGGCATCTGCGATTCCAAAAATCCCCCCTTTAGAACAGGTGACCCCTACCCCTGCCCCTGCCTCTGTCATTCCCCAAGAAATGCCATTCTGGACATTCAAGGGCCTAAAATGGTAGGGAAAATAGTTGAACTCACCTGCCAGCAGGCACAAAATGCCCAGAAAAATTAGCCTGTGTGTCGACATCTTGGTTTGGGAACCTTTATTTAAATATATAGCACTGCCAAGTCTGTTGTTCAGGAACTTGTTTTAGTCTGCGGTAGCTGAAATGGGAAGAGAAAATATATCATATATCAGCATCAGTGGAATTCGAATACTAAAAGATGGATTTCCCATCTGCATACATTATCCAAAACCTAATTGTATCTTATGGCAGTCTTTTATATAAAATTATGTTAAACTATGTAATTATCTTATAAATATTTATATAATTTCAATATTTAAAGTATTTAATTTGATAATACTCCCACTTTGCTAATAAAGCCCATACATGGCTTAGTCTATTCGTAGCCCTGTGGCAAAAACACATGCTCAAATTAGAGCTAAACAAAGCCTTTTCTTCTACGTTTTTCTTTTTGTTGGCCAAATGAGCCCCGCAGCGGAGTGCAATTAAAAGCGAATCATGACCTACACAAGCAGGCAAAAGTTCACAGCCAGTCGAAAAAACACAGGGCGAGGGTTAACAATAACAACGACAATATGGAATCGGCAAACAAACTGACAAATGGACGAACAAGCCAACAAACAAGCAAACAAACAAACAAACCCGGAAAACCGCAGACAAAAGTGTTGCCCGGAACTGGAAAACTGCAAAACCGAAGCGCAACATAAAAATCCACTAAGGCAAATTGGTTTTGTTAACCAGCACAATGGACACATTAACATCGGCCAAAACACACGGGAGCGCAGATATCCTGCAGGCTCCAGGCGTTAGATGTGGACGGTGGACGTGGACGGCGGACGTGGACGTGGACGCAGATGTGGATGCGGATGTGGATGTGGATGTGGAAGCGGCGACGTCGACAGCAACGGCAAGCGACAATTAAAATTTTTGCAATTCTGTCGCAGCTCCCGGAGTACTTTTGCCCACTTCACAAATGGCAGCGCAATGCGCGAAATTGTTTTTATTAAAATGTAGAACAGTACATGCAGTTCACAAAAAAATGTGTCAAAAATGTCAAAGGTTAAGAATGTCAGGAATATTTTAGAGGTATATTTGGAATTACGACCTTCGATGGAAAAATAAATATATCAAATCAATTAAAAAAGAGATCTCTCTCAAAAAATGTAAATAGTCAAAGATTTTATAGTAAAGTAAATAAAAATCTTTTCCGAATACCTTATAAATTTTGGAGTAATTATTCAATTCAAAATATCAGTTGAAAATCTTCCAAAGACATCCCAATATCTGTAAAAAAAATATCAACTTTAAGGAAGAATTTCCCTTTGATTCGTAAATATTTAATATGATACAAGTTCTGATAACTAAATTGAAATTTTAAGAAAACATAAAATACTTACTTCTTAAATATTTTATTCTTAAGAAATAGTATTCATTTTAATACCTAACTCGAAACCATTACATGGTTATCCCAATTTTTCAACTTTAAGGATTAGTTTCCTTATGATAACGAACTCTTCGCCAAGTGCTTTTATTTTATGGCTACTTTTTCGGATTACCGAACACAGTTTCGCTCACTTTTCGGAGTGTAATAAAGGGAAAACGGTGGCGGTGCGCCGGGGGGAATTTCGGGGCTTTCGTTAACAGAAAATTATGGACTCCATCTTGCTCGGGGAGCATTGGCACATTTTAGAAAGTTTTTTGCTCATTACACGGCTTGATTTCATTTAGTTGGGCGACTGCGAGGTCGAAAGGGGAAGCCCCGTAAATTAGATGAGATAATAAGCCGGGCCCGGGCTGGGAAGCCACTGTGCGCAGTTTGGCTCAAAGGATGCGCCAGTGGAGCTGCAGGTCCTGCCAGATTCGGCCAGATTCGGTGAGGTTCTGGTCCTCTGTGCTGCCTGCATCGTTGGTCATCTTAATTAGGCGCAAAAAAGCAAACTGCAAAATGCAAATGAAAGGGGCACCCCACTGCCCTCGAGAGTTGAAGAGGTGAGGAGGTGACGCGAACCAGAGGCCAACACAGTCAAGGACCAAAAAGAATCCTGAGAGAGAGCTGTCAAAGGCAAACATTTCGGGTCAAATCAAATCCTAATAAAACGACTAGTTGGGATCCCTTGGAACTCGACAATTACCCGGGCCCAGAGAGCCATCTGTCCCAATCCGAATCGAAATCTAAATGGTATTTCCCAGCCTGGGCCCACAACAATTTGTGGCGTCTCGAAGAATCACAGCTGACTGGAGGACCAATATTAATGATTGCTGCTTTACAATGACTTCTTATGCTCCATTTACCTGATATATGCAGATTTTCAGGGATTATTGTGTTTCAGTGGGATATTTTTCACTTTAATATAAAGTTGTGCTACTCAAATTTCAAATTGAGTTTAAAACCCATTTTTAAATACCTTAAATACCTCTGATTATTAAATTGTTAGAGCTTGTGTAAAATTACGATTCAAGAAGAATATGTTCTTAATATTTTTTTTTATAAATGGCGCACCTTAGTAAAAAATCCTCTCCAACGCCTTTTAGGTATGCAACACTTCTTGTAACAAGGCATTTTTCGTTCCTACAATACCTCTCCTTAAGATATTTCTGATAATTAAATTGTTAAGGTCTATGCATAATTACAATTCAAGAAGAATTTATTCTGGAAAGTTTTTCATAAGTGTGCAATTTTAATAAAAAATCCGCTCCAACGCCTTTTAGGTATGCAACACTTTTTGTAACAGGGCAGTTTTGCCACCATTCCTTCCGTTCTTTTTCCCCCATTTCGAATAACAACATAATAAAAAAAACCGCAGTGAAAAATCTCTTTTGGTTTACTCACAATAATAAATGCCAGATAAAGTGGTCATTTTCCCCATAGTGCATTCTGGACACTTCAAACTAAGCTTTATTTATGGACAATCCAAGGGCGCCGAACCCCTTGTCAGAGTTATGTTAATACCTTTTGCCATGCACCAGATAAAGACGAAAGTGATGGGGATTGCTTCCATTTAATCAAAGCTAATTGAGAGCGTTTGGCAATTGGCGTTAACTTTAACGCTTTGACAGGCGAATGGAAATGGGGGAAAGGCGGCGAAAGTGGTACCTAAAAAAAAAGAGGGAATTTGGATATATTCAGGGATATAGCCATCCCCTAACAACTGACCACAAAATTTTTCACGCGAATCGACCCCATCCCATCCACTTTTCCACTTTCCCGCCCTCCACTTTCACCGGGCGAAACTTTTCAACGTTTTCGCTCCGTTGGCCCTCACTTTTTGGGCGAGAACATTGAAATTAGATTAAAATGTTGAGGCAAATACAAAATGGCTGCCACTTCGAGGTGTGGGAGTCAATTCGAATTTCATTAAAACGATATCAAGCGGTTCAGTGCTTAGTCGAATGCTTTCCCTCACTTCTTTTTTTGTATTCCTTATTTTTTTTCCTTTTTTTGAGTTGAATAAAGTTTGGCACGAATTTGAAAGTTCGATTAGGGGTTAGGGTTAGCCATTCGTGGAATTGGCCGAAAC
This sequence comes from Drosophila suzukii, assembly GCF_043229965.1. Classification (NCBI taxonomy): domain Eukaryota; kingdom Metazoa; phylum Arthropoda; class Insecta; order Diptera; family Drosophilidae; genus Drosophila; species Drosophila suzukii. Next base: position 11,712,698 of record NC_092084.1, on the reverse strand, counting down.
ATATTTTGAGGGATTACCATGGGGCGATGGCATTCTACGCCGCACGCCAAATACTTGTACTTTGTTTGGATATTGCAGAGCCAAAAATTGGATTGCCTTAAAATCATTTTAGCTTTGAATTGTAAAATATTTAAAATAATTTTATTTAAGAATCTAAATTTTCAGAGCGTCACATATTTTTTAGAAACCTTTTTAGGTGACCTCTTAGTTTGAATAACTTAAATAGCTATAACAATTATTTATTGAGCTTTTGTAGGGTAAGATAAGTAAATAATATGATATACTCTTTGAATTAATTCAATATTAATATTTTAGGAAGCCATTCAAAACTATATTTTTATGAAACATTTTAAAGCCCAATCAAAATACTGTGTGTCACAAGAAACTGCTTTAGAGCCTTAAATAAATTTTTAAAAATTTCCATTAAACTTCTTACGTTCTGAGGTGAATGCCCTGATATAGAGCTGCTATATTTTTCGCCCAGTGCAGATATTCGAGTCTCGTATTTACACAAGCCGTGTGAATGAACTTGGCTTCCTTTCGGCCCCCGCCCCCATTTTTTCCCCTTCTCCACGGGGCTTGGCTTTGGCCGGCGCCATTTATCATGCGAATCCCAGGAGAGTGCTCAAAGCAATGAAATTAAAAGCTGAATTGTTATTTTTGCCCGCTTGCCTTTTGGCCGCCTTGTTTTTCCTCGGTTGCCATCGAGAAGTGTGGAAAGGAGCCAGAAAACCAGGGGCCGGAGTCCTTTTTACCGGACTGCAATGATTGGCATTTATGGCCCTTAGCCCAGGGGCGGCTGCATTTCACGGGTGGAGTTGAAAAGGGGTTGGAAAAGGGGAAAAAAAAGGGGGAAAAAAGGGGGGGGGACCCGGACAAGTGAGTTATGGCAGAAGCTCGTCACCGCTTAATTGGCTTTTAATTTTGTGTGGGCGCATTACTTTTCATTACGATTAGACGCTTTGCAAGCGTATCCATTAATTAAATTCCCCGCTGTGTGGAAATGGCAGATAAAACGTGGCCAATAAAAGTTCGGAATGGGCCAAACATCGACATTACGCTCCAAATTTGACATTTTAATGTTAGGCGACATGTGCGCGCGCGCAAAAATGGCTTTTTGGCCAAAATATTAATACCCATTTTGCCGAAAGGCTTAGAGTTTACCGAGAAATCGGTACATAAATATCGGGTAACATTTTTGTGGCTCCCCCTCTCCCATTGAAAATTCCCCGCCCATGTTTCGCTGATATCAAATCTTTGTGTGTGTGTGTGCAAAGGGGGATATCAAGAAGACATTAAATTCACATTTTTAATAGATTACGAGGTGAAATCGAAAGGAAGGTTGGCCACAAATCAGATGGGGGAAGATATAGGGGTGATTATGTTCCCCAACTTCAATCGTTGATGCACTTTTGCCGGCCAAACAATTAGACAATCAATCAGGGGGGAAGCCCAGCCAATTGGAGCGCAACGAGGCGTATACGTAACACGCCACTCGAGTCGCCGGGAAAGCTGAAATCACACAGATAGGGTAAAGTTTTCCCCATTTCCACACCCCAAGCCCCCACTTCCAAAGGATAAGCGAACAGAACTTAATTGAAATCAATACAAAATGCAATTTAATTCGTCCTTTTGCAGCTCACACACACACACACACACGAGGATAGTTCCGCACATGCATTGCATACTTTGAGGCGCCGTTAGTTTATGATTATTCAAGGGGGGCGAAGGATATATATATCTATGTCTATATATGGGTAGGGATATGGCTGGGAAGCCCCGGCACTCGAGGAAGTTGTAAAGTGGGTTACAGCCAGAAAAGCTGGGGAAAAATATATAAAAAAGTTAAAGTGGGTATAGGATGGCAGTGTGCTCATTGCCTCAAGGAACTTAAGAGCTTTATTATCTCCTTCGTGATATTTTGCAGTGCCTCAGTAGGGATAAACCCGGCTCGAGCTGGGAAAAATGGGCTGCATTTGGCTCACAAGGTATGTGCACCCAATTAAATATTTATTATTTGACTTACATATACATTTCTTTGGCCTACTCAAATTTCCACAAGCAGCTCATCATTTTCTGCATAAAGATATATCAGTTTATTATAATAAAAAATATTTGCCTTGCTTATTTTGAACTAGCTCTTCATATGAATTTATTTTATTATAAAATATTTGTCTTGCATTTTTTCCCTTAGCCTACTCAAATAACCTGAACTACCTCTTCATTTTCTGCATTAATATATATCAATTTATATCAAATATTTGTATTTATTATCCCTTATTATCTGTCTTGTATACTTAAGATAGCTATGCATTTTCATACAGAATTTAAAACGTATTGATATACCAATTTATATTATTAAAAAATATTTGCCTTGCCTATTTTGCCTTAGCCTCATCAAATTACCTGAATTAGCTTCTTTATTTTATATATCAATTTATAGGCATCATTAAAATAACATTTGTATTACAAATTGGCCCTTATTATCTTGTATACTCAAGATAGCTATACATTTTTTAACAGAATTTAAAACTCGTGGCAATTTTAACTACTGACATTTCATCATGATTTGAGTACTCCATAAGAAAAATGTATATTCCTCTAAAAGTTACTTATTTTTTATATCTTGAAATACATTTAATGATTATTTTAATCACAACTTTGACTATCATATTTTTTTGATTACTATTCTTTTTAACTTAAATGGTTCAAAGATTTTGTGGTATAACTACCATTTTCCTAGGATTTAGTGTTTATTTAAAAGGGGTGATATTGAGTACATACTCAAATCTTCAAAGAAATAAATTGGCTTAGGGTTTAGCCGGTTTTGCCACTTCGAAATACGAAATCTTTTAGAAGGTATTTATTTTTAATACCTCAATGCATATAGAAAATATAATTAAAATCATAACTTCGACTATGATATTTGTCTTTCGTATTTTATATATTAATCATATGTATAATTTTAAAGGTTTTTTCGGCTCTACGAAGTATATAAATCCCCAAAAGGTATGTCCTATTTAAATGTAGTCCCTGCTATTACTTTACCCTATTCTATTTTATTTTATTTGGCCCTCCTGCAATTGTCTGCATCTGGGGGTATGTAAGTCAAGTGCTTGTCGTTAAGCTGAATTTGATTGTTTCTGTTGCTCGGGGAGCTTGGCCAACTGAAAGCGAAATCAATGTTGAAAGCCCAGGTGTTTTTTTTTGGGGGGCAGTGAGGTGGTGGGAAAATGTAATGCAACCTCTGTTCTTGGTTTTTCCAACAACTGACCGGGATAAGCAAAAAAAAAAAAAAAGAAAGAAAATAATGGAGAAACGAAGAACACGCGACGCCTTTTGTGTGTTGAGGTTTCTTCTGCCAATTGCATGTGCGAGGAAATGGGAAATGGGAAAGCGTTGTGGGCGTGGGCGCTGTACAGGGGGGCGTGGCATGTCTACGACAGTTCGGTTTATTATGTCAGGGGAGCGACAAAATAGAAGGGAGTGCGATTGGGAGTGGCAGACTGAATAGTGTTTAGCTGTCGACTAAAAAAGACATTTTCCTGCTCACTTTGTGGTTAAGCAGACAATACCCCAATAAGGGGGTTCCCTCCTTTTTTTTTGGGGGACCCAAAACCCCCAACCGAAACAAGAAAACGCATTTTATGGCATTCAAATCGTAATGATTTTGCGCTTTTCTCATGTTCTTTCCCAACAATTCTCCGCAAATGTGCGGCGAAGTTGGCAGAAAATTGCACTCGCAGTGTGTGTGACTGCGTATCATTGGATTTTCATTTGCTGCGCGCCCGGAAAATCTCAAAAGGCTGGAAAAGCAGGGGTTTTTGGGGGGAAAAGTAGAGGCGAATGCGGATGACGAGGATGTCAGCTGCCTCATCACTGTGTTGGCTGCACACAAATGCCGGACGGCAACAGGGGGTTAAGGAGCATCGATGGGGCTGCAGAGGGTTAAGGCAGATGGCAGCTGGCAGCTGGAACAGGAGCCCATTGATAAACAGACTCCACCAACGACTGCTGACCAGGACTCATCCCCCGGCTGATTCCGTATAATGCACATCCAATTAAAATGTTAGGCCCACTACGCTCCACATTCCCTTTTCCAAGAAAGCGAAGCCAGCAAAAATCGAGGAAGGAGATTACCAGATCCTAATGATGGATTTACTAGGTTCCCGAAAATGGAAGGAGGTTGATACGACAGTTAACCGAGGGGGATGGTATTTACATTTCAAGAAAATACTGAAACCCTCTTCTTTCGACTTGTATAACTTATAAATCTTTGTCGTACTTCCATGTATACTTATTTTATAGTTTCAGTAAAAAACCAAGAACACTTCTCATTCCATGCATTTCTAATTGAACAACCCAACAGTCGCTTTTAAGGGCTCTGTGCCACAAATAATTGCAATTAAAAATCATTTAGAGCTTCCGCCTAACAAACTTCCTTCCGCAGCTGTTCATCCAGATGTTATATGCAAATTTAAATTAACTGAGCAAAAAAAAGCGAATATCGTGCGGCTCTAAATTGGAAAATGGAAATGCAGTTCATGGCAACGCTGCGTATGTGCAATATATTTTCATTATTGACTCAACGCACCACTTGATAACCAGTTGAGCGCTTAAAATGTAAAGGAAATTGTGGAAAAGCAAAGGTGATGGAAGTAAATCAAGTGTCACTTAGTTTATTCACCTTTAAAACGGGGCTTTAAACGTCTCTATAGAAATTAATCATCAGAAGGGTATCACTGAAGATAGTGTCTTCTTTTAAGAGAATTTTATTCTTGAAAAAGTAACTTGTAGCAGTATAATACTGGTTTTTCGTATAAAGTAGTATAGTAGCCCTGATATTTCTGGTGGATGCGTTTCATAAATAATCAAAAATATATCAATAAAGATAGTGTAATATTTTTTAAGAGGTTTTTGTTCTTGAAGAATTAAGAACTAACTTGTAGAAGTGTTATTTTGGTTTTTTTATTTTATAGCAGCATATCAGCACCCATTTTTTTCTTGTACCAAAAAAGGTACCAATAAAGATAGTCTCTTGTTTTTTAAGAGTTTTTTGTTCTTGAAAAACTAACTCGCAGCAGGGTAATTCTGTTTTTTCTGATTTTTCTGGTGAATGCGTGGTATTGCCTGCACTTTCGGGAAATTTATCTGAATCAAAGTGACTTTTCAGGGTGGAAAAGTTGCCGCCCAGCTTCTTTTGTCTTAGGCAATCCCAAGCCAAGCCAAATCCATTCCGAAACCACCTCCGCATATCCCTATTCCCATCTATCTCTTTGTGTGCATATGCAAATTACTCGCACATATTTATTCTCTGGCATATAAGGTGGCATTTTTGCAAATGATGGAACCGGGCTTAATGTGGGGAAAAATCAAAATAGTCGGGCAGGCGAGAAGAATATGAGACAAGGACAAAGCCTTTTGTGTGCCACAATAAACTATTTTTTATTGCCGTTGCAAGAGATGGGACAGCTGTTGGGGATGTTGGGGGTTGCTTTTGGGATTGGGGGTATGGGGACTTTGAAAGGGGGGGGGGGCTCTGCAGGAAAGGTGCTGTCCGTTTGTCCGCCATTTTTCCACTTGCAATCCCCAGAACGCCCAACTCCCCCCGAGTTCGCTCACTCGCTGCGTTGTCGACCGCATAAAAGTTTTTCAATTAAGTGCCATGCCCTACTTTGGACTTTTTGCTGAAGCCAACCCACACATACACACACTCGCCCCTCTCACACACACACTCTCGCACACTCACTCACACACTCGCACACTCACAGGACTCTCACACAGACAGACGCCGCATTGCTGCATGCATAATGCGACTGCTAAAAGCGTCGCCAGCATCGCCGTCGTTACCGTTACCGTCGCTGCGTAAGTGGAACGCACGTTCCGAAGCCCCTCTTAGAAGCCCTCCCCTCCACCCATGCACTTCGAATCCCAATCCCATTTTTTCCGAACCGGAAAAATCCCAACTCCAAACTCCAGAACAGCAAGTCGGTACGATTGCACATTCGATTCTTATGAAAAATAAACCAAAGAGCTGTGCATTTATCAACAGCATTGAAATTTAAGAGGTCACTGAAAATCTTTCAAAATTATGAGTTCGAAAGTATATTCGCTATAATACTTGGCCAAAAATTGGGCCGGACTGAATTGCCGGGAAAACATCTGGATCTCGTATTTTTGACTAACATCGTAATTCCAATTTTTCGCCCTAAAAATCCAGTATTTTGGCTGCTATAAAAAAAGTATACGTCAGATCGAGGAATGTCATGCCTCGTTGAGCTCGTCGCTTAATTTCCAATCCATTGGCACTAAAACCTAAGAATTTTTAACTTTTCACATTTTTTGCAAAAAAAGACGATACACCCCCTTACAAAAAATGCGAAAATTGGTCAAAAAATACATTTCCCTTAAATTTATTGGGATCGTTAGCAAATTTAGCAAGCTGTTCAAAACAATCGGTCTTTTAGCTGTACGCCTTGATTCGACCAAACTACGATTTAAAAACTGGAAAGAAAAATCGCATTTTTGACTAAAATCTGAATCTCGTATTTTTGACCAAAATCGGAACTCCATTTTTCGCCCTAAAAATTCAGTTTTTTGCCTGCTGTAAAAAAAGTATACGTCAGATCGAAGAATGGCATACCTCGTTGAGTTCGTTGCTTAATTTCCAATCCATTCACGTTCAAATCTGGAAATTTTTATTATTTCACATTTTTCGCAAAAAAAGACGATGCACCCCCTTACCAAAAATGCGAAAATTGGTCAAAAAATACATTTCCCTTAAATTTATTGGGATCGTTAGCAAATTTAGCAAGCTGTTCAAAACAGTCAGTCTTTTAGCTGTACGCCTTGACTTGACCAAACTACGATTGAAAAACTGGAAAAAAATCGAATTTTTGACTAAAATTTGAATCTCGTATTTTTGATTAAATTCGGCACTCCATTTTTTGTCCTAAAAGTTCAGTTTTTTTGGCGCTATAAAGAAAATAATCGTCAGATCGAGGAATGTCATACCTCGTTGAGCTCGTTGCTTAATTTCCAATCCATTGGCATTCAAACCTGAAAATTTTTAACTTTTCACATTTTTGGCAAAAAAAGACGTTACAAAAAATGCGAAAAATGGTCAAAAAATAAATTTTCCTTAAAATGATTGGGATCGTTAGCATATTTAGCAAGCTGTTCAAAACAGTCGGTCTTTTAGCTGTACGCCTTGATTTGACCAAGTTACGATTGAAAAACTGGAAGGAAAAATCGTTTTTTGGACTAAACTTCAGGAGAACTTCCATCAGGGTGGTGAAAAGCACTTTAGGGTATTTGAATTACGACTATACCACACTTTTTTTAAAACCCTTTTCTCCCTAAGCCCTTCTCATAGGTGGCGCGGTTTTGTATTGAAATGCGTTGCAGCAAAATAAGAGGAGATAGAAATTGAAAAGAGGTGGGCAAAAAATGTGCAACTTCGGGTTTAATATGCGTCAAGCGACTGATGGCAACGGGAAAAGCAGCAAGAAATCCAGCAAAAATGGGCGGGGAAAACAAAAACGAGCAGCTTTTTGCTGCAACCTGAGCAATTTTCATTAAGTACAGAAAAAACGAGAAAATGTGAAAATTCGAAGAGGTTGCAGATGAAGAGGAACAGACAGGATGGGACAATTTTGAGCAACTGCAAAACAAATACGTGACATCTGCGTAGCCTCAGCTCACCAACACAGACGCCCCCGCACACAGATACTCACGCACACGGGCGCACATCAAACGCTTTTAATGAAGTAACAACGCTTTGTTACACATTTCTGCAGCATTTTTCCCTTCTGCTGTTCATGTGTTGGTTACAATTTTGGTTGGCCCCCAGTCTCTTCTTTTTCCCCCCAGTTAACTCTGACATTTCCATGGAGTCCTACACTCAAATAAGGATTTTTCATGCTTTTTGAGACGTTTGTTTTGAGTTAGTGGATATTTTTCTGTTTTTTAAAGGCAAAAAAAGCTGTAATTCTATTGTTTGCTAAAATTATTTCAGTTGATCAAAGAAAAAATACAGTATGATGATCAAAAACCAACGAATAAGTCTGAAAACGAATACCAATATTCGGGAGTAATAACGCTTGATTCATGTGCCTGTTCTATCCATTCCCATCTAAATAAAATAAAACAATTATCGTCCATTATTACAAAAGGACATCTTTTCCCAAATACCACATTTAAGTAAACTGTCAATTATAAACACAGAATATATGTTTTAATAATTGCCAAGCATATATGTAAAAGCAAGAAAATAGTTATCAAAATTCTACACAGCACATTTTCTTAATAATGTTTAATTTAATTAAGTCATGAAATAATTAAATTCCATATGAAAATACCATGTAAATTTATTTTGTAATTTTCCCAGAATTTTTCAGTTGCCCTGAGCAACTTTTCCGGTTATTTTTTTGCTGTGGGTCCTTTGCCATCCGTATGCCACTATTTTCTCCCTTTCTTGTGTTAGTTTGCTGTATTTAATTTGGCCAACGCTTGAACTTCAATCAGTAAACATAACGTGCACGCATTCTGTGGTCTACTCCGAGCACATCCACATCCAAATATCCACATCCACATCCACGTCTACATCCACATCCACATCCACATCCACATTCCCGTCTACATCCACATCCACATCTACATCCACATCGGTTAGCTGCAGGCAGTCAAACAAGGACAGCAGCCACAATCAACTTCAATAACTTAGACACACACGCAGGAAGGAAGAAAGGAAGGAAGGAGTGGGTCCTGCCAGGGGAGGGGGGAAAAGGAGGAGTGGCTCCTGCCCCCTGGCATGCATGTTTATATTAGTTACGGGCCACAACAACTAAACGGCAGTGGAAAACTTTGCCCGGCAACTCTGGGGGAAGACTTGATTTAAGTTCACTCAAACACGGTGAAAACTGTTGCCGGCTTTTAGGCCCCCTGCCCTGATTGACTAACAACTGATTGGGAGGCGTAAAAAGAGGCTCCGTTTCCTGGCCAACAAACATACACACTCAGAGACATACAGACATGTCCTTGAGCCTGCCACGTGAAATGATTAAAACACACGCACCAGGCAGCTCTACCCAAGAATCTTGAAACAGAAACATCTTCTCCGGGCACCGCAGCACTTGGCGCTCTAACCGAAATCCATTCAGCAAACTAAACCAAACCAATTTAAAGTGAAAACCTCAATTCAGAACTCACACATATACACTCCATAGCATTTACCATACAGCATATACCATCACATAACCTTACCCATTGATTATAATACGCGGCGGCTCTTAGTCTTTCATCAAGTTTGCCAGCGCTTGCGGTCGGGAATTGGAAGCGGAAGTGGAAGTGGATGTGGATGTGGAAGTGTTCGGCGAGTCCTGAAGTCGATGTCTTATATGCAAATTTGATTTAACCCACACAAAGTGGAATAATAAATACAAATCTCAAACACGATCTATTGGGAAAACTCTTAGGCCGAGCCAGTCACACATGGAGAAATGCCATTCAAGACAGAGGTAAAAGAGAAAGTGTTTGAATAATAAAACATCTTATAAAATTGGAAAATTTAAATAATAATTTAAAATATAATGATCATTATTAAAAAATTAGAATAGATTTTTTTAAGTTAAAGAATAACAAAATCACTTGGGTGATTGATAATAAATTTTTAAAAATATCGATATATATCGATTTATTTTTGTTTATCGATTATCTGCTTTTTCAAGTGCTCAGGGCTGATATTTATGTTTTTATTAATTAAAGCAATATCAAAAATATTGAATATTTATATATCTTAAGGAGATGTATTAAAAATCATTCAAAAATGAAAGATCCTTTATATAAATCAATCATTTAATATTTCTTAAAAATTTCGATTCATAACCATGAGATATTTTCCCACTGCACACCTTTTGCTTCCTGATGTGTGACCTAAAAATAATGGAAATTCTCGGGTCGGGGTAGATCGAATACCTTTGACATTCCACGAGGCTGTCGAGGAGTCCCCTCTTTTCCGCTCCCCCGCCATTTCAAACGAATATCCATCATTGAAGGGCATTTGTTGAGTCGTGGCTGCAAACAAATATCTCATATGCCGGCTTGTTTCTGTATAGAAATTTGATTTTCATAAGCTGACTCACGTGCCACGTCAAATGGCTTATGGATGTATGAAAGTGCCGGTGTATTGGTTTGCATTGGAGTATCTGTGTGTCGATTTTTGGTTTACCATCCTGGCACGCACGCCCGCATATGCCGCGGGATTGAGCAGGATACCGAATCCCGAGTCCTGGATTGTGGATTCTGGATTCTGGATTCGGGTACTTGGGGTGGCAACGCATGAATTAAGCCAAAGATATGTTTGACAGGCAATATTTCCTATACCACCCCATACACACACACACATTTACCCAGGGCACGTAATGCATTTGCAAGGGTCCTGCACAGGAGCCAAAAATTATGCAGCATGCTTTTAGGGGCAGCGGGAAATGCTTTCAGGGCCCTCTTGCTGGCCGAAAAAGGATCGGTAAAGCAGCAACAGGAACCGGAAACAGGTGCGTAAGCCGGGCAAATAAACTATTTCCCCCATTTGAGTCTTTGAATACACTCAAGGAATAGTAGAAAAATCCCTGAGCATGCATATGAATGCACATCTGGGGATTCAGACGTCCAAGTGCCGGTCTTATCACTCACTTAAATGCAATCCCCATAACCAACCATATTCAAACCCATTCGAAAGGTAAGCAACTAATCTGTATATACTTTCCACATGCAGGTGACAATTTCTGCAATTCAAAAGCATGCGCACCTGCCTGTTTGCAATGTGAATATGAATGAATATATGTGGGCCAACCAGCCTGCGGGCTGGCAATTTAATTAAGTCGGCAAAAATAACACTGCCAGTCCTGCGAAATATGATAGATGATGATGAGTGCAATTTCAATTAAAAAACAGCATGGCCCGGCCATTTTATTTGGCGCCTGCATTCGTTTTTCAACATTTACCGCCACAGCAGCCCCTTTTCGAATTCAAATTCGATTTTAATTTTCTTTTGTTGGCCGCCGTGTTTCGCGGTCCTCTGCCAAAGGATATTTTAATCCTATGCAAAAACCAACTGGGGGCGTGGCGGCAGGCAGCTCAATTAACTGACATTAAGTGACTGGCTGGGGGAAATCTTTTTCGCCATTGAAATCGAATACGCGGCACAAGGCGAAGTGCACTCGAAAAAATGGGGAGGTGAGTCGTAAAAAAGGAAGATTTATAATGATCATCAAAGTATTACATATAAGAAACTGGGCTTTTATTGTAAACCTAATAATATCATCTTCAACGAGAACATTTTAAATTGATACTATATATATAAGATTCTTCATTAAATATAGTTGTTGAATTTAATATTTTCAAAGCTAAAATTCATAAAATCACAATGGATAAAAACCCTTGTGCAAATATGCAAAGTTTTCTCTGGAACATCCTGTTTTTGGGCATTTTTTTGTATTTAAGGGACTTCTTTCTTTAAGTCACATGTATTTTTCTGCGTGTAGCACCACCCACAACAGCACCTCCCTCAATCTCACCACCACAAGAAAGCCCAGCGAAAGTGACAGCACAAGTGACATTTCAATGATTTCGCTGTCAGTCAGTCAGTGCGTCAGCCAGTCTCTCTCTCTCCCGCTCTCCGTCTGTCATTCAGGCACTCAGTGTCTGAAGAATTCGCGGGCAGGGGCACTCAAGTGGGCGTGGCCGGGGTTCGAGGGGGGGTGGTAGAGCAGGGGGATGAGACAAATGGCTGTCACGCAATGGCGGCTCAAAACAACAACTAAACTCATGGTGGGGGAAATGCTGGAAAAGTGCTGGCCACAGCAGAACTGCGGGGCAACAAAACCATCAAACGGCTGTCGAAATGGCAAACGTTGTTTTTATCAGTTTCGAAAAGGCAGAAGCCAGAGCGAAATAAAATAAAAATAGAAATAGTCGTTCGGCTTTTCTTTATACGCTCCTGGCCCCCCGAAAAAGCCGAGAAAAATTTTTTCTGTCATGCCAGGAAAAACCAAAATCGAATGGGGGAATGACCTGATCGGCTTTGGCAATTAGTGCTAATTCGCAAGGTCTACATAAAGAATTAGATTCGCCATTATTTATGGAATAGATATTTTCGTATATCTATAGGTATTGATATGGGTATAGATACCGATATATACCACAGCAGCCGGAGCTCTCTCTGCGTATGCTAATTAGTCATTGAGTGGTTTTGATCCCCTGTAAGCGGCTTGTATCGCATGTGAGCACGTGTGTCACTCGGTATTCTGTTTTCTGCATGGAAAATGTAGGGAAAATGTATTAAAAACTAATTAGAAATCAGCCGGGGGGCGGGGGGCATTGGGTGTCTCATTACAGCCATCAGCCAGGTGAAAGTTTTAGTTCAATAATTACGGGATGAAAGCTGAAGTTGCGAATAAGTTCGTCCTTCACAACCCGCCACAGCCACCTTTGCCTATATTGGCTTTTAATCGATGCGCATCGATTTCATTTTGCTTTAAGCAAAAATGTTCAGTGCTCATTAAAGCTGATTAAAGACAACCTGCGTGAGTTTTGCAACACTTAGGTTTGGTAATCAGTTGGAAAAGTGATTTTGAGTTCGTAAGAGTATCAGTGTTTAAATAAAAGTAGTCTTGTGACTGAATTCGCCATACTTTTAATTTTAAAATATATTGTTACATTCTTCTAGACACCCGAAATTACATCTAAAAGTGATTTTGCAACACTGGTTTCTGTGGCACCACGTATATATTTTTTGATGCTTAAAAACCTTGAATAAATAATATGGAAATAATATTAATAATTATAAAGTCATACTTTCTGCAAATAAATTCATTTGGCCCGAAGAACAAACTAAAAATTATTTAATTAGTTAGTTAATGTAGGTCACAGTAGTAAGTATGTTGTAAAATATCTTTACTTTTAAAGAGTATGTAATTATTATTATTTATTTATTTATATGACCTTAAGCTATATTATAGCATAGAAGTAAATCCCAAACAGTCAGTACAAATATTCGTCCCAAGTCCTTGACAAGCTGATTACTTATGACTCAACTTGATTATATGTGTCCAACTGACTGTCGTAAAAAGTTTGGTCTCTGCTCCCTGCTCCTTGAAACTCGAGGTCCTTCTGCTCCTTGGTCTCCATTTCAATCATCTTTAGTTCACGCCTTCTGATTTGTCTAATGCAGGCCACACATGCACACACTTGAGGACAACTTGGCCATTAGTCGACGGGCAAGGACATCGCACATACGCCCCGTTGGCCGAGGACGCTAACTGGATCCGAGTTTGTCATTCGAGTTGTGCACTCCCGTTTAATAGACACTCCTCCTCCTCTGAACCCGATCTCCGCCAGCTTCATCCGCATTCGCATTCGCATCTTCATCTCCTTCTGGCAGTGCCTGGCCATATTTTAACTTAATTAACTTGCAACTATTTAAGTGAACAACACAAGTGGCTCGTTTTCGTGTCACCTCGCCGCTTTCTCCTTTCTCCTTTCTCCACCACGCTCAAGGATTTTTCTCCCATTTCTCCTTGTGTGAGAAATCTGGTTCTGGTTCTTCAGGTCGCCTCCTTGGCACACTCAATGACTACAAATTGTGGTCATCAGAGGAGGCGGAGGACCTGAGGCTCCAGGGGCAGTTCCAGAATTAAAGGTGGAAATAGGAAATAGGAGATTTCGTTTGTCACGTTCCAATGGGAAGAAGGAAAGAAAGCAGGACGGAGAAAGTGGAAAGCAGGCGGGGAAATGATGGCCATCAGTACTATGGAGCCAAGGCACGTATGCCGGCGGCGCCCCTCCCCCAATTTTTCCGCCCATCCTGCCATCCAGTTTTCCGCAAGTTTTCTCCTCCTGGCCTTTTCGCCCCGACTCCAACGATTGGCACTGCGATTTGTATAAAATTACAATTTCATTTGAAGCCAGAGCCCGTGAATTGAGGTCGATAGAAGGCCTCTATCTCTGACTGCTTGCCCCGCTTTCTCCGGCATCTCTTTTTTCCCTGCCTCCCTTTCTCCCGGTGGCTTTTGCTTTTATAGTATTTATGTGCGGTGAGTGGAGCACATCAGCTATGTGAGATCTTGCAACCAAAAGCCTCTACTTTGACAAACAAAAAGGAAGCTAGCGTTTACTGATTTCTTGACACTTTCAAATCAATCTAAAGAGCAAATTGCAAATGAAATGTTTTCGTTTGTGATTAAAAGATTATAAAGTCCATTGAATTTATAATAAGTCTTATCCAGAATTTTATTTTAATATATGATTTCTGTTTTATTGTAAATTTTATTAAAGCCATAAATCTCTTAAAGAAGTGTCTCAAAGTAGGCAACAATATATTTTGAGTGCTGAAGGCAATGCCATTTTTTAAATCATACTTTTAGGCATCCTTGAGTTCATTCATTGTCTAAAATTGTGCTTACACTTCATAATTTATTTCTGTTTCATAGTCTCAAAATTCTACTCAAGGTTTTAGTAACTTAAGGAGGTTCCTAAAAGTAGGCAACACTATACTTAAAGCCCAAAAGGCCACATAATTTTTTACTGCATACTTCTGGGCACCTTTAAATGTGATTTTAAGCCTTCTATAAAAAAAGCATCTCATAGTCGATCATCGGAAAATGGGAAATTAACAGTTTTCCATTTCCTTAAGCGCTGATTTCGCGGGTGCAGCTGCAGCGACTCAAGTCGAATCCGGAGCTCATTATGCGACTAGCGCCCGACTTTCCCCACCCATTGTCAATTGCAATTCTCTTAATTAGTTTCTGATGCTGGTGCGTTTCTCTGTAGTTCTGTTGGGATCCTTGGATCCTGGGATCCCTGAAACCCGGTCCCCCGGCTGTCCATCTGCTGTTTTTGGCATTTTCGTTCGACTTTCGGACAGTCGCTGATGTAATTTTCTGCTTGTTACGTTTCATTCGCTTTTCCCTCATTTTATTTTATTTTGCCATTTTCCTGGCATGGCGGCGTTGGAAAAGGAAGATGGAGTTTGTTTTGGTTGCTAGGAATTTATTCAAATTGGAATTTAATTGAAATGTTTGTCATTTGGAAGCTTTCCCACACACCCACAGTCGTGCATGTGTATTTTCTATATATCTATATACATATATATATTTAAATTGATATTTATATATCCATAGACATTTACATCTCTCGCATTTGACTTTTTCCAATTCGCTGCGGTTCCCAATTTCCCCAATTTTCCCCGTTTGCCATTGTTTTCCACTGTCTGTTTATTTATTCTGCGGCTTACTTTTCCCACAGCTCGCAGAGCGAGTAATTCTGGAATTTCAAGAATTTTAACTTGGTAAAAACCAACTTCTCCTTCCCCAAGGAACTATTTTGAGTAGGAAAATTCTTCGGGGATTTCTTTGTCAGTTTGTAATTCTCATTTCATTTTATGCTCTCTTAGTTATCAAATGAAAATAGCAAGTACCCCTATTATAACTACACATTTTAATTCCTTTTTCCTTAAACCAAATGGGTAAATTTGGTTTATTCCAAGCACATTTGTCAAAGTTTTCGGTCCTTTGAATTAGGATATTTCTGTTGTAGGAAAGATTGGGAGAAAGCAATTGAATTGCATTCTCTGCCAGGGAATTTAAAACTTTTGGCTTTGTAATTTATATTTTTTTTTCACATTCCCTGGTTGCCTCACATCCGCTTGGAACATGTGTTTTATTTTGTAAGTAGGAAGTGCGAAAATCGTCTGGTTAACAATGATTCGGGGCCCGGGAAAAGCGGAAAAGCGGGTTGAAAATATATATATAGTTAGAGTGGCAGAGTGAATGTGAATCACAATATGCTAAAACAGATGCAAAAAGTGGGAAATAAATATTTTGCCAGCAATCACAGCAATAACAACAACTGAGTGTTGGGCGCAGTTTTCTAGCCTTAGGATAGTTATTGTTTCTGGACTCTCTCTCTGTATTTTTCGGCCTGTAAACCAATTTGCCGAAAAACCAGACAACAACAGCAAGGGAAAATGTTAAAAACTGGCCAAAAACGAGCACACCAGCAACACAAATGGCAACAAAAATTGGCATTTGCAAAATTTTGTAGCCCACAAAAAATATATATACACACTCACACCAAGGAAAAAAAGTGAAAGCTGCGAGTTGAAGGGGCAGGAGAAATTTTTATAGTGAACACGGCTAACGAAATTGAGCTGCCGCAATGCCCGCAGAAAAGTGGAGTGCCCCCTTCAAGCCCCCCCCCCCCCCCCTGGCTATGCACCACCCACTGGCGAAAAACCACCCAACCACCCACCACCCACCAAGCCAAGCTTTTGCAACATAAACCAAAAATGCAGTCAATACAAATATAAATAACTGGCAGGGCCAAACAATCAAAAGCATTTTACCCCTACTCGCTGAAAAGCCACGCCCACTGCCCACCGCCCACTTGGGCACACACACATACACGCAAATATAGGCTCTCACACACACACATAGAATATTGCGTGTCTGTGTGGGCTTGTGTAATATATGGAAACGAATTTTCGGCGTGATTGCATCGCGAATACACGGCGTATACGTAATGCATTTGTAAAATGTAAAACGCACCGTGCACCTTGCAATTTTCCAGCCTTAATGAACATGCAAAAGGAGCCACCAGCTTAACTTAATGGAAATTTTGCGGTGGCCAAATTGGATTTTTGGGCCCCCCAGACTTGTTGAAAGTGTAATGGAAACTCTGATTTATGACCGCTCCCATGTGAGCCCTTCATTCTGCTTATGAGCAAGAAATCGACTTCCGGCTTCGGTTTGTTCATAAAAATGTTTGCTCATTTCATCTGCAAATACTTGGGACAGGCCAGGAAAAAAGCAGGGAAAACCCAGGGAAAATCAAATCAGCTCAGTCAGGCACGTTTCCACGGGCCATTAGCCATTAGCCATCTCCGTTTGCCCAACGCCTTCAATTTCATCAGGCGAAGGGCAACCGAAAAACTGAGCCACATATTTTTGGGAGGGGGGGAATACCAACCCTGACCCCCCTGGAAAACCCAGGAAAATCCGGGCAACACGTTCGCCACTGTTTGTTTAAATTTGCAACGTTCTACGGACAGAGCCGCGATCATTTGACCATTTCCGTTTGTGTACTTTATGCCTTCTCCACGTGCCCCACCATTTTCACAGCCATGAAAAACTGGCAATAATATTGTGGTAATATCATTTCGCAATTTAGTTTTGCCCACAGACACGAATTCTCGAACAACAATAGAAGCTAACCGAAAAACTAATTTCATATATGGTATATGGGTGTGCTATACATACATTTCGAGGAGTATTTACCCGTTGAGTTCGGTGGAATAAAAGTGCAAGCGGTTGTGTGTGTGTGTGTAAATTTTGGTCAGCAATGGAAAATTGCAAATTAAATTATTGCACACAGAGCGTTCTTTCTCTTTTTTTCGCCTCCCCGCAATCCGCAGCTCAGCATAAAAATATGAAAATAAATATTAGTACTGAGATCTTACAATTTTCCACAGCATTAAATTTCACTTAGCATACAGAAGGCTGGAAGAAAAAAATGCTAGATGGAGATGGAGACGAGCGGAAAAATAGTTTTTCCCATCGCGAAGTGCAGCTCGTTAAGCGTCTGAATCTCGACTAGCCCCTGACAGACATTCCAGATAGCGAAGGAGTATAAAGGAGGCGGGTGGTGGAAAAATTGGGCGGGGAGTTCATGGGGCAATATGAGCCTGAAGCCCCAAGGCACACACTCTTAAAACTCGAGGATGTAAGTAATGAAACCTATGAATTTTGGTCGGAACGTATTTGCCAAGCTTAAAAATATGTGAAAAAATATACTTTTTGGTACTACCATGCATCTATATATAAAAAACCTGTCGATAAAAACGCAGGTGTAGTCCATAACCCAAACCAGTAGAGCTACTGCCTTCAAATTTTTATCATATATTCTAGTTATAGGATAGGCTTACACCAAGAACTTATACCAAACAATATTAAAGCAAAAAAAATGTTTAAAAATAAATGTGTATTGGAACATTTACATATCTTAAGGTATCAGAAAAATATATTTTGTAAATCACATTTATCAAAACATACCTTTAACATAGAAACAGATTTACAGATAATATTTATAATAAGATACCTATTACAATATTTTAATAATTTTTTGTTGGACACCTTAGCTCAGTAAGACCCATAAACTGTGCCAAGCTTAGGGTATCCTGCCTTCGATCTGGCCAAAAGCCCTCGGCCACTTCTTGGCCAACTAAAATAAGTGGCTTAGCTGGAGCATCGCTGAAGTGCACGACAGTTTTGTGGGGCTTTGAGTGCTCGGACTGCCAAGGTGGCCACACCACGAAAGTTTCGAGGTTAAATTTACCTTTTGTGCTAATACCGGCTGCAGTTACCTTGGCTCGTCGGCTTTGGGGTCTGCTCTGCTATCCTCCGCCTGCAAGTGGAAGATGGAAAAACAGAAATCAAATATTTGCCATATCAGTTTTATATGTATATTCTTTTGCACCCCCCAAATAAAGAAGGAATAAGGGAATGGGGGGGTAAACTCATTAGGAACGTGCACATTAAAGGCATTGCAAATGATATTTACATATTTTATTTCGCAGCTTTTTATTTGCCCAGCATTTGGAGTGGAAACAGAGGCTAAAACAGGCGCCTTTCATTAACTTTCGGCTATTTGTGTGTCATCAGATGAACCGACCAGGGATATAATTATTCTTTGGCCCCCCCCCCAAAACAAAAAGCCGTAAACAAATTTCTGGCGCTGTCGAGAGTCCCCGGGGATGAATTCATTTCAAGACGTTCTCTTTATCATTTTTCCTTCTTCGGGTAGGTAAATGTTTTTTTTATATTTTTGTTTTGGGTCCCTCATAGACGCACCTTACTTATTTTGTATGTGTACCAGAGTATATTTGTACATTTAAATATCTATGTGTCGGTTGTTGTCTTCAGGTTACTTTGTTGTTTGGCTTGTTGCAGCCGAAAGATAACAGGGACTCGGTGGGTGGATGGTGATGTCCTTGCCGGGATTCAGGATACAGGATACAGCCACCTGGGAGCGCAGGACAATACAATACAGATCCTATCGCTGACTCAGGAGGGGGTCAGGGGGTCAGGGGGCAGGGAGAGTTCATTGGGTGACGATGACAGCAAATTGCATTAAATGAACTAGAAGAATGCCTCCAGGCGAGACTGATTGGAGACCTGCCGAGCCATTCAAATGTAAAACAGTAAGTGAGCAGAAGGGGCTCTTGACTCCGACTCCTGGGACCAGGATAAAAGGAGTTTTAAAGGACGAAACAGGTTCTGGAAAATACCCTTTGAAAGAGAGCTGAATAATATGGATAGATTACTCAACCTTAAGCAATAATTAATGAATTATTAAAAGAAAGGTGTAAGACGTATAAGCTGGGTACTCTAAAAATATTCCCACCTTAAAAAAAAAGAAAAAAAAGATATACAAATAAAAAAAAAAAAATTAAAAATATAAATACAAATACAAAATTGCTTAAAATGAATATTTATATTTGCTTAATAATAGTTCACTTATTAAATAATTAGAATTATTATAAAGTTACATTTTTTCTTTTACCAATCTATTTGTTTATATTTTTAGCTGAGTGCTAAAGTGATTTACTATATACCCTATCTAAAATGTCCCAAAAATAATCTTTCCAACTGTCATTTCAGATGCCCCGCCATCTTTGGAACCCAGCCAGCTGCCAAAAACTGCCATAGATATAATGGGAAAATCAGAAAACATATGAAAGCGGTTTAATGAGCTTGCTTGAAGGCGGGGATTTCGTATAGATACAGCCGTTTTATAAGCTCGCAGCTCCATTCGGCACTTGGCCATCAGACAGCCACAATGTATCCATTTCACCACCCCCACTAAGCCCACCGCCCACCGCCCACACATCGTCTGCCAACTCTTCGGTATCCTGGCCAAGGACCTCCGCCTCCACCAGGCATTAACCGCAACATTTTCGTCCTGTCAGCAAATTTTGGGGACAAACATCGTTTATACTTCTGCATTGGTCATGTATGCCGCCAGAACTCAGAATCCTGAGTATCCAGAGCCAGAAATCCGAAATGAGGAGTCAGGACTAAGGACTTAGGAATCAGGACCCATCCTGCCCGCAAATTGTCACTGCTGCTGGCTAATCAATTGTCGTTCTGGAGCTTCTACAGCCAGGGAACAATTTTTGGTGAGCTCAGCCTGCGGTTTTTCCTCGTATTTGATTTAGAAATTTGCAGGTAATGAAGCTGTTTAATGTCCTGCCCGCCAGGGGGCGTTGGCAGCAGCAGTCCTGCGGCTAGCCACTCAACTAACTTGGCCCTTTCATCCGTTCGGGATCAACTCTGTGGACCGAAGACACTGCGGTTTGGGCCAAGAGGTGCCCTGCTCCTGATCCTGGCCGGTGATGTCATAAGTAGCGAGACATAAATTAACGCAGGATACTCGGTTTCTGTTGCTCAAATGTGGTTGTGTGGGGCTCAAACTCCTGGCTGATTCAATTTTAAAGACAATTTTCCGATTGAGCGAGCCCAAAGCAATTATCCTTTTTGCATTCGGGGGCCAAATTTTGATACACCAATTGTCATGTGTTTGTGTTTTTGGTGTGAGCTGCAACTGGCAACTTTCGCCTCGAATTCATTTGCAATTAAACGCATAAACATTTTAATTATGCCAGAGCTTCGTCCGGGAAAGTTTCACTAACCCCCAAAGCGATCCCCCCCACCCCAACCATGGATAACCGAACCCCCTTTTTGACTACGCCTCAGCGCTCTTTGTTTGCCAAGTTTTTGGCGCACATGCATAATGAAAACTTTCCACGGCATTGTGAGTGCAAGGCAAAAGTCGACTGAGCCAAAGTCTGGCTATCAATTTGTTTGTTTGGCCTTTTGTCGGTGGTTGGGCGTTATAACCCCCCCTTTCGTACAGGTTGTGCTACTAAGCCGCAAAAGCTTAGGCGGCAGCTTAATGAATTTACATAACGCACACACAAATCAAAAGCCAAAAAGGAGACCAAGTCCCCTTCACCGCAAGAAGGCTAATCAGCTTGGGGAAAAGTTTTCACGAGGGGGGTGGCAGATCGAAATTATGCGAGTTTTCAGTTATTAAAAGGCAACCTTAGAAGTCAAATCCTTAGAAAAATACGCAATAAATAAAAATCAAATCGTTTGAACAGGAAATAAATGAGAAACTTTCTTTTTCCGAGCCCCAGTCAGGGGCATTCATCAATGACAAAAATCAATGTGGAGACAAGCTGCTGCCTTCAATCGATGACAATGAGCAGCGAAATTGAATTGAAAATTAATGTGGAAATTAAAATGAAAAATGCTGTATGCTGCATGCTGCCTGACTGAGTTGACATATTTTCATTAAGACAACCAAATCAATTGAGAAATTGAGAAATCGAACAGCCCCCGCAGGAATTTTGTACTTAATCTTCCAATGGAATACTTATGCGGGCAGGCAATTATTTACCAAGAAAGCAACTTGGGCTTCGGTGATATATGAAGCGTTGTCCAACAATTATTAGCTGACCCCAAACAGACAATTGGCCAACATATTTGTGTTTGCCATTCGCCGGACCCTGGCAATAAAATTAAAAGTCGCAACCGCCGAACTGGCTCTGCGAAAAAGGACCTCTTTTTTGGGCTGTGAGAGAAAAGGTTTTACTTGCACCGCTATTTATGGTCATGTGTATATACCCACACAACCGGCTAAGAGTTGAATTTATTGCCCCAACTCCTCACCCTTTCTTTTTTTTATAGCCTTTTCAGCCCCGGGCACATCCACATCCATACACAGCTCGTGTTTGTCTTGGGCTTTTGTTTTCGCCTCGTTTCTTTTCTGTTTTTCCACTCCGGTCCAGATTTTTCCCCAAACAAAAACCAAGGAATACAAAAAGAAAAGCGCCTTACTTCTGCCACTGCATTTATTTCACTTGATTTTCAAACAAAATTTATAAGTTGCGCGTCGCGTCGTTTATTTTGTTTTAATAGCAAAGCAATTTCAAATATAAAGACATTACCCAGCGGAACGGGAAAATGGTGTGTGTGTGGCTCGACTGCCAAGTTGCCAAGGCCTGAAAGCATCCTGCAGTATGGTATTTTGGGCCAGGTTAGCACGACTCAGGGGAAAAGTTAAGTAAAGAATTTTGGCAAGGACAAGTAATGGGGAAAAAGGCAGAACGAGCGATGCAGAAGAGCTGCTCAGCAGAACTCTTTCCGAGGGCGAATCGAGAATATTGATAAAAGGGCCCTTAAAATAGATTACAATAATTGAAGAGCCATCGAGGGCGAACTTTTCCTTTCCTTTCATTGTGAACTTCTCGCCAGCTGCTGACCCCGTGACCTCCTTCGGGATTGTGAGAAGCGCGTAGAGGGGCGCAGTTCATAATTGCCGTTTCACGAGCTTCGCCACACAAATACAATTGTGCTCCCCACCCACGCAAAATGGGGGGGGTATCGAAATCGAATCGAATCGAAATCGAATGGAGCATAAAGGACTGGCTGTCTGTAAGGACTTCTTTTGAATCCCCGGCTTGGAAGACGTGCGTTTTTGTAGTGTGACCAGCTGTTGTCTTGCCCGCAAAAGCTCGATAACAATCGCAAATGGCTTGTTACAATAACTACAATCTGTGGCAACGGAAAAATGGGACCTTATCAGTTACGGCAAAGTCAATTTGGGACCAACACATGTCCGTGTTCGCACGACTCGATATTAATAAACACTTAAGCCAAGGACTGGCGACCGCAATACAATGTCCTCGAATCGGGTTCCCCAGGATGTGTGTGTCCCCGAATGACACATGTGTCTTAAAATGAATGGCATCGTTTGCGGATGACAGGCGACGACCAGGATACGGTCGTCAGGACGCAGCCCTGTTGCCAGATATTAAATTCACCCTGCCCAGCCAGCCGGTTGCCAAATAATGCGTATTTCATTAGAGTCCAAACAAAAGTGGCGACAAACACGAAGCACCAGGCAAATGGCCTGGGATCCTAAGATCCTACTCTATCCCACCATCGATTCGACTGGGTTTATGTCCCAAGGAGGTCTATTTTTCACTCAGCCTAATGAGATGTTCTTAGGGCCCATTCATCTTCATCCATCTTTCGCTTTTCCCTAGCCACGGGTTTTCGGCATTCTTTTATGAATTATGGTAGATAATGTTCGACAATGGTCATCAAATCGAAATGACAACTTATATATATGCAACTATTTCCCAGCATTCAGAGTCCATCAGGTTTCTCTGTCCTAAAAAAAAGAGCGAAACGCCATTTTCAAGGACTCACA
The DNA here is from genome assembly GCF_043229965.1 of Drosophila suzukii. NCBI lineage: Eukaryota > Metazoa > Arthropoda > Insecta > Diptera > Drosophilidae > Drosophila > Drosophila suzukii. Next base: position 11,689,364 of record NC_092084.1, on the reverse strand, counting down.
TTTCCTGCCAGGTAAAGGAGCCACTTGGTGGAATGGCATTGGCTTGGACTTTTGGTTACGTGAACCTCTGAGAACCAAATATCTTTTCGGACACCCGCAAAATCCCACATTAAGCTTCAGTTCAGACCGAGAGAAATTTTATATGCCACACAAATATCGAATAAAAATGTCTGGGAAACAGCACCTTGACATGTTTAAGCTTTTATCTTTATATATTTCTTCCATTTTCTTTTTTCGTTTCTATGGCTCCATTAAGTTGCCCTATTTGCACACATATTTTTATTTTGAAAGCAAAAAACAGGGCTTTCTTGAAAATGAGTGGATGTCTAAAGGAAATTATAAAGATAATGAATATGCGGAAAATTTTTAAATAAATATCTGGTGTGTACCACAAATCCGTAGGTTTTTGAAATCACTTTTAAATGTAATTTTTCTGCCTAAAAGTATGCAGTGAATAGGTATAATCATAGTAGTTTTGAGCCTAAGATATATTGTTGCATACTTTAAGACACTTTAAATGATTTTAGTTACTTAAGCCTATAAACTACTTTGAAAGAGGTTTATATTCACAACTCAAAATGCAATCAATTTAAATAAAAATCACTTTTTTTAATCGCCTTTTCCTTAGAAATCCCCCAATGGATTTTTCAGGCCCAGAGTGGCCATTCCAACAATGTCCGGATTAATCAGTGTTAGTCACTGCCAATTTGGTCTTTACCCAATACCCAATACCCATTGCATATATGCATTTTGGGTGGCAAATTAAAGAGGTGTTCCCCATATCGTTGGCTTCTGGTGTCTGTCGACAGGCGATGAGATCCGATTTTCCTCCTAAGGGGGAACCCCAGCTCCACATCTATGACCCCCCTCCCCCCAGACGAGACGAAGGCCATCCATTGTTCCCTTGGAAGGCCAAAGCCGGGGTGATCAGCACATGGGGATACAATGTGGATACAACAGGGGTGCAAAATTAATTATACACGCATGCATAGACAAAGGATAGGGGGGAGTTCAGGGTGTTCAGGGGGTGGGGAAATGGGGGCAGGATGAGGTGTGGGTGGAGAACACCTCATAATAATCACTGGTGGCATGTGCTAATACGATAATGGGCGACCAGTTGGCAGATTCCCCAATCCTCAAACCTCTGCTCTCCTATCCTGATCCTTCCGCCAAACACTTTTTCTGCTCTGGATTTTTGCCTTTCCTTTTTTGCTATCTGTTTTATTACCTTTTTGCTATTTATTTATTACCACTAAGAACACACACACACACATGCACATGCACGCACACCTACATATATGCTCCACATATTCAGCACATCCGGCACGCCCCCTTTGCCGCCCCCCTCGCACTTTGAGGCACCATAAACAAATATATTAAATTTTAATGCTTAATTTATGTGCAGATTAATTTCGTACATTTTTCGAGGCGCAGATTAGTTTTCGCCATCCTTCCGCTTTCACTGCTTTTTCCGCCCTTCCGCCTTTTCCGCCCCCTGGAACGCTAGTTCTGATAAGTAGTGGGCGTGGCAGTTTCTCTTAAACGCTTGTTAAATGAATTTTGTATGAATTTTGCTTTTAATGCGTTCGGAAATTTGCGGAAATGCGGGATATATAAACATGAAAGAGCTCTCAAGGCAGGCAGTATCTAAAATTATGTTCCAATGTCCTAATAACTTTAGAAAAAAAACAATTGCTTTATAACGAAGGAGCTTAGGAACTTACTGTCATTCTAGTATTGAAAATATATTTAACAATGGAATACAATCGCTTGAAATCACTGAAGCGCATATTATTCATTTTGTTTAAAGGACAGGCCAACAATAAATTTGAATGAATAAACATTCCAATAGGGATTTCAACTTTTTAGGGATTTATTTAAAATCAAGCGTTAAGACAAGAGTAGAATAAATTATTTTGCCAGCAAATAATTTGTATGGTATTTTTGGTACAAGTGTTGAAAACGCAGAAAATACTGCATTTTATGTTAGTATTTCTTCCAGAAAAATCCTAGTTTTTACGTAATCGTTATGTAATTGGTAACGTAAGAACGCATGATGAAACACTTTTGGCATGAACCCCATTAAAACAACATTTTATGCTTTTTCACAGATGATTTTTCGATTTGTTATTTAATTTTTGACTTACAAAGATACCAAATTGCTTTTAAAAATAAATAACAAATCGAGGCAGGCCATGAATGCATATTTTTTGCATTTTGCCAGCTTGTTGGAGGCCGACAGTCCAAAATTGGGTAGGATTAGGCCTGGATATTGTCCTCTTCGTCGGAGGATCCGGTATAGGGATTCATCGGAGTCAGGCTGTCGAGTTCGTCGTCGGAAAAGGGGCCACGTGGAGTCCCAGGACGAGGCACCTCAGTGGGGTAATCATCATCGGAATAGTAAGAGCGATCGGCCCAGCCATCGCACTCATCATCAGCTTGGTTAGGATCTGAATCATGCCCAGAAGGGGCGGTATCCCAGCTGCCCAGCGAATCGTCATCGCCGACAACGGTCTGATCTGACCATCCCTCATCCGAGGGGACTTTGGTGTTATCGGAATCGGCGCTCAAATTGGAGCCCACCTCGAAGAACTCCTCCTCCTCCTCGTCCTCCTCGGCGATCTGCTCCAGAGGGTGGACATCCTTGGTCGGGGAATCCCCGCCTGCCTGGGGATCCTGCTCCTTGACCACTTCGGCCTCCTTTTTGTTAGCCTCCTCGGCCTGGGCGAGCATGTTCCGGGCCTTCTTGTTGCGACAACGAATGCGATTGCGCGGCTTCTTGGGTTTCTTGGTCACCTGGCTGGTCACCTGGCTGGTCACCTGGGATGGCTGCTCCTGGCTGGCCTGGGATTGGATGGTCGCAGCAGGCTGCGACTTTGAACTCGACGGATTGGAGCGAACCAAGTCGCCGCTGAGCACAAGCACATTGCTGGCCACCGAGCCCTGCACCTTGGGGCTCATCAGCAGTATCTCGCTGGAGTCGTTCATCTCCAGGGTGATCTGCTGGATGCCGGGCACCTGGTTCAGCGACAACTTGGCCAGCGTGGCCTGGAGGCGCTTCTCCTCCACCGCCGGCGAGGATTGGACGTGCTTGTGCTTGCGGCGCACCGATCCCTTGCCGCCAATGCGCACCACATCCTCCATCTTCTTCAGCTTGCTCAAATCCATCGTTCTCTTCTAACTTAAATTTATACGTTTAGAAAGTTCTTTAAATTTATCAAGAGTATTTATAGTTACTTTTTTGGTTTTGGAAAAAAAAAATAGATTTTTTTTTGTTCACTTTTTTTCACCTTTGAAAAATTAGGAAGTTTAGTTGTTATCAGCCCGAGGGAAGTGAAAAAACTGAGGCTCATCGGAGAAATCCCGAACGGGTTGACTTTACTTTGAAGTCAAGGCCTACTATTGGAGCACTAAAATCCAAACAAAGAAATCAGGGCTACTCAGTTTTTACAACACTATGTTCGATTTAAATAATTATTTTTGTACAGTTTAAATACATTTGTTACTCTTATTTTAATAAATAAAAAAATATGACATTTTAAGCGTAAGTATAATAATAAAAATATAAAATAATATGAGTTTCTATTTTGAACAAAAAAATTACTCCTTTTTTTAGCAGTTTTTTTTATCGTAGTTTGGTCAAATCAAGGAGTACAGCTATAAGACCGACTGTGACATTCCTGGATCTGACGATTATTTTCTTTATAGCGTCCAAAAAACTGGATTTTTAGGGCAAAAAATGGAGTTCCGATTTTAGTCAAAAATACGAGATTCAGATTTTATTCAAAAATGCGATTTTTCTATCCGGTTTTTCAATCGTAGTTTGGTCAAATCAACGCGTACAGATAAAAGACCGACTGTTTTGAACAGCTTGCTAAATTTACTAACGATCTTAGTCATTCTAAACAAAATTTATTTCTTGACCAATTTTCGCATTTTTTGTAAGGGTGTGCATCGTCTTTTTTTGCAAAAGATGTGAAAAGTTAAAAATTTTCAGGTTGGAACACAAATGGATTGGAAACTAAGCAACGAGCTCAGCGAGGTATGACATTCCTCGATCTGACCCATACTTTTTTTACAGCAGCCAAAAAACTGGATTTTTAAGGCGAAAAATGGAGTTCCGATTTTAGTCAAAAATGCGATTTTTCTTTCCAGTTTTTTAATCGTAGCTTGGTCAAATCAAGGCGTGCAGCTAAAAGACCGACTGTTTTGAACAGCTTGCTAAATTTGCTAACAATCCCAATCAATTTAAGGAAAATTTATTTTTTCACAAATTTTCGCATTTTTTGTTAGGGGGTGCATCGTCTTTTTTTGCAAAAAATGTGAAAAGTTAAAAATTTTCAGGTTTGAACGCCAATGGATTGAAAATTAAGCAACGAGCACAACGAGGTATGACATTCCGCATTCTGACCTTTATATTCGTTATTACAGCCAAAACACTGATTTCTTAGTGCGGGAAAATGTGATTCAGATTTCTGTCAAAAATACTCCTTCTTTAGCGGTTTTTCGATCGTAGCTTAGTCAAATCAAGGCTTATAGCTATCTGGGGTCCTTAGGTAACAGATATTTCCCTGACAACCTGTAAAATGGGGTTCCTTTCGGGACCACTGATAAAACTTTAGATATCTAGGTAAGCCATGAGTTTTAAGACGTAGTAATTTGACATTTAACTTTTAATTAAACCCATTTTAAGAGTGGTGAAAATCACCCTTTTTTCGTGAGTGATGAAAGTGAAGACAGTGCAGCAAACAAAGTGACGGACGACCCGAAAAGTACAATTGAAAGGAGGTCAGGACGGGGAACAAACGGATGCAATGGGCGAAGAACAGACAACAGTTCTGGCCACTTTGGGTCCACTCCTGGCCAGAATTAACCTACAAAGTTGCTGTGTTGCCCTGGTCATTTGGCTTCGGGGGGACTGATTAAATTGCGAGATTTTCACTGCCATAGCTGTCATTGTTGTTGTTTGTGGCCTCGTAAACATTTCAGTGCAATAAACGTTTATTTGATTTTATTTGTTTTAATGCGGCGGGGCCACGCCAGTCCGCCTCTTAACTGGGCTCAGAGTGGATTCGGTTTGGCTCAGAATGGTTCAGGATGGTTGAGAAAGGCTCAGCGCCTCTGCCAATTGCCGTTGGCTGTTTGCTTGGCGCAGTGGAATGTTTTTTTCGCAGTCACTGTGGCCGCGTAAAAAGCTCGCGGCATTTTCCTCAGCCTCCGCAGCTCATTTGTATGTGTAGGTGAGTGTATCTGTGTGTGTGTGTGTAAGGATGTGGGGGCGTGTACAAGGATAACCAGCCGCCCACTCACTCTTTTGGCACAAAAGCCGCACAGTTGTCAATAGAAAAAGAGGAAAACTTTAACTTTGTTGCTGCACTTTTCGGCGGCTATGAAATGGGAAAGTGTAAAAGTGTTGGGGGGGGGGGGGAATGGGAGGTCCTTGCTCGAGGGCAACACACACAGATACACACACACACAGAGAGACAAAAATGCGGTCATTGTTACGTTTATAAACAGAATGGGCATGAGGGGCATCCTGACCGCATTACCAACTGCCAAACTGACCAGCAAAAAAAAAGGTGAAAGGAAAGGCAGGGGCGGAGGGAGCAAAAAAAAACAGCAGGAGGGGTTTGCAATATTTTCTGCAATGCTGCACATTTAAGCCAAAAAAAGAGAGGGGATGCGCTCACCTGGCCAGGTGACTATATTTTTGGTCTTCGAGTTTTTCCGATGCTCTCGAGTAGCATTTCGTTAGATAATTTTGGTTTTTTACTTGTTTTGTGATTTATAACAAGTGCTAGAATGCTGGGATGCCAGGTAGCCAGGTTGCCAGGACGCCTGAAGGGCAATAAGGAGCTGAACTAGAGGAGGATCCTGGCAGTGGCATAATCTACAGTTTGTGTTTTCAATGACTGTCAGCAAGTGCATTTGGAGTTATGTCAGGCCAGGGAAAATTCTGGGAAAAATCAGAGGGGGTGTGGGTGAGCAATGGAGTGCCAACTGGCGATGACTGCATCCTGATTGTGTTGACCACAGTGCCAAAGTGCCCTGGCATCCTGGCATCCTGGCACACTGGCATCCTGGGGAGCGGAACTCAATCGCCAGTCACAAATGGCAAAAATTGTAGCACCGAGAACCAGCCAACGGAATTGGAAATCTAAATGCACGGAAGTGTTGATAGGGGTTTTATTTCAATTTAATTGGTATCTTTCTTGGTCCAAGGAACACAAGGAGAAGCACTCAAAGAAAAAGGTAATAGAACATTGCATACGATAGTTGGAACTTTCTTGCCCTTAATATATTTCAACTCAATAAACAGAAAGTTGGGCACAACTCTGCCACAACACATTTAGGGTATTCAATTGCGTTGCAAAAGTGTAAACTTTGTAAGTTTGCCAGACGAGAATTGTGAACGCCCTCTATTTTAAAATATCGTTGCAGGAAATTGACGTACAAAATAACGCCAACTTTTAAATTTTTGTGAAAAGAAGGCTATGATATTTTCTGTCATTAAAACCCAACTTTTCAGTATATTTTTAGTATTTTAGATAAAATTCCTACCCATTATTAACCCCCTATTTCTACACAAGTACAACAGATTTGTATACATAGGCTGGGGTGTTGTAGGCCTTGAAAACTGTTTTGTATGGAAATTGTTGTTGGAACTGCTTACACTTTTACACTTTTCAAACGATTGCAACGCAATTGAATACCCTAATTGATCTATATTTTTATTGCATAAAAAGTAAGCTTTGAGTTGAAACTCAAGACCAGGTTATTTCTGGGCAGCCTGTCAACAATTGAAATTGCAAAAAGAAAGCAGCTTTCATCTGCACATATTTCCCTCCACTTTCTCCTCGCAATTTCCCTTCCATTCGCTTTTGCTTTTCCACAAAGCAGCAGAGCTGTCAACTGTTTGGCGATAAACAAAGGACCAAACAAATGAACAATTGTCACCTTCTCTGTCTTTGGCCTTCAGTTTTCATAGGGGTAGTATATGGGGGGGGGATAAATACTGGGGCCTGTCAGAGGGACCCCACACTTATGGGTCTTTCGATTATTGCCGATGAGCGATGGAACCCCTCACTCATGTACATATGTAGTCCCAAACGCTTGGACTCATCTCCTTTCAGCTGATTATAATGGCTGCACTGAGAAAAACCCATAAATAAATCTATGATATCCCTTATTGATATTACTTCCTTGCTGAAATATGGGTTATTATACAATTTATTTTTAAATGTATCAGTATCTTTACCAATCCTTAAAATGGTTTACTTAACAATTACCCACTACAAATGATTTTGAAGGTTAAGCTTACCTTGCTTAAATGTTGTTTTCTTAGGGGATTTGTATTTAAATTACTATATTTGTTTTTGAACATTTAAGATAATCGATAACCTTAGGAATTTTAAGTTACTTATATACTAAATATTGCTTAAAAAAATTTGAAATAATAAAATGAGCTTATCTAACCTTCCCAAGAATGTATTTTATATATATTATTCTACGAAAGCTGGCTATGCTATATTCTTTTATGGTAAGCTTATGATATAGCTGAGTAAAATATAAATAAATAAATAAATAATAATTGCATTTATAGTACCTATTCCAAAATCTTGAATCTTTTAAATACTTTTTTTTAAATGAGCTAAGTAAATTTTCTCAGTGTACGCAGGTCGAAGGCATTTGACGTGCTTAAAGAGCTGAGATGAAGAAGATCTGGGGATTCCGGGCGGAACACGTTAAGTTGATTAATTGCAAATTTGAAGAAAACAAACTGCAAGTCAAGCCAAGACAGCCACTGAAGCCGGCACTGAGAGAAATCTCCCAGGGTTTTCCCAGGCCAATTTCCATGGCTTAAACTCTGGGTTATCCCGGCAACTCGAAGTGAAAAGTGAAAAGTGGAGAGAGCAGGGGAGAAAAATCCAAAATCGAGCGGGCAGGCGAAATTAAATTAAGCAAATGCTTGGCAAACTGTCTGCCTCACACACACAGATACACACACATACACACACACTGTGAAACAAAAGGAAAGTGTGCCAGTGTGTGTGTGTGTGAGTGGGGGAAATGGATTTTGGGTTTTTCTGAGGCTGAGTGAACGATTTGCTGGCCGTTTTTTCCTGTCACGCGCGCTTTGTTTGCCATTTTGAAAAATGCCCAATGCACACACACATGCACAGCCAAATGGGGGCGGTAGGTGTGGCAGGATGTGTGCGTGTGTGTGTTTGTGTATCTGTGAGATACTCACGTTTGGCTCATAACTGAAATTCAGGCTTTAAAGCTCAACGACTCCTGGCAGAAGGCGGATAAACCAGACAATGTCCGACAGGCAGGACACTCTGGACTCGCAGGACTCACAGGACTCGAAGGACACACCCGATGTTGTTATGGCTGCTCATATTTACGTCACCAAAATGCTTAACCCGTTTATGCCATTAAAAGGATTTCACAGGCCGCTGAAGCCGAACCCAAATAGGAAATAGGAAAAGGAAAAGGAAGGGCCCCAAACCTGCAGGACAATGGCCAAGAAAATAAAGTGAGCCTGGGAAAAGGGCGGAAACTGAGCTAGGGGGCTTTTCCTAGAGCAGCTCGAAAATATGGGAAGGGAGGGGTTAATGAACGTGCCCTGGCCAAAAACATTTTACCAAAAAAAAATGTAAAAAAAAAAACAAGCACTTTTCTTTGCTAAATTCCTTGTGACACATAAAATCGCCGTAAAAGTTTGAAAAAGACTTGCAGTAGGCTTTTATTTTGAACGGCAAAATATTGATTTTACTTGCCCAAAAATTAAATTCTGCATTGATGGTCATTCAATTATCTTTTTTGCCCAATTTGCATATATTACTGCTGCACTTTGGCATTTATTTTTGCCATTTTAATGAATTCTTTTACGCTCTTAAGATTTTCATTCAACCTTTGATTATTTTGCATACTTCAGTATATTTGCCAAGTGCCTGGGGGTTTAGGAATATTAAATTAAATATATTTCCCTATTATTTTACTGAAAAACCTATCAATTAACTACCTTCATTGAAATCAAATACTGATTTGCATGGCTAAACTATTGTTCAAGGTTGTTTTTAACTTAACATTATGTTGGATATAATACCACAAGCATAAGAAATATTAAAGATTTTTTTAATAATTTGGTTCTTTTTATTAGAGGTGCAATCAAAAATCAAAATCAATTTTGATTTATTTTTACTTTCAAAGCAAAATTGAGCTAATAGCTAAAATAGTGCTTCTAATTTTTTCTTTTCCCTAGAGTTTTTCATTAAAAATAAAATATTTTAAAAAAGCAGATGAACTCGAAATGTGTTTCCCCATTTGCATTGAAGGCAATGTAGACTAAATTAATTTATTTTAAAATTATGGCTGCTGTATTCTTTTTTTTTGGCGCATTTCTTCTGACCTTCAAAGGGCATTCGTCAGCAATATTGCCCCCCTTTTTCCACCAGAAAACCATCCCCTTTTCAGCCCACCCCTGCGATGTTAGCAACTATTTTTAGTGCCCAAGTTTCTTAATAAATTTCAAGCGTCGTTCTTTTATGATTATTTGAAAGTGGGCGGGCGGAAAGAAGGCGTGGCAGGGGCTGCGATTGCGATTGCGAGTGGTTGAGGTGGTGGGGCTCATGAGTGTTTTTGTGGGTCCCTGGGCTGCGGAATGAAAAGTTCACCGACGTGGCACACAGCACACAGCACACAGCATGCACTTGGCCCTGGCGCGTGGCGAGTCAAATGAAAATGAAAATGAAAATGAAATCGGCATAAAACACGACAAGTGGAGGCCATTAAGGCGGGGGTTAAAAGGGGCCAAAGGGGGTGACCCCCAGGAGCAAAGTGCTCTGAAAAGCAGACTGTGCATGGATTATACATATATGGTTTATGCACAGTCAAATGGAAATGGTTACGGAAATGCAATCGAAGTTTTGTGAAAGCGGAAGGAATATAATGAAGGGCAAAATGAATGGCAAAACTTATTGGAGCATCAATATCCCCGGCTCTGATCAAAAGCAAAAGCGACTCAAGGTCCCGCACTTTCAATTACTAACCAATTTAGAACGGCTAACGATGTTTTTCCTGCTTAAAAAATGAGAGATTGGAAGGGAAAACAACCTATTCAACCCATTCCTGTCGCATCACATTACTCATACGCCCCATCTTGCCGCATTACTCATACGCCCTAGTGTCATTAGCCATTTTCCTGGTTTCTTGGCCACTTTCCTCCTTTCCTGCTGCATTTCTTTATCACTGTGCCAAACTCCCTTGTTGCCTGCACTTTTTATTTATGTATTTGTTTATCTATTTCTCTTGCTTTGCTGCTTCCAGGATAAACAAGTTTTTCGCCCCACCTCCGGATTTTTGATGATATTTTTCGGTCAATATCAATATGTGGGCAAGCCCACGAAAAACACCTGCAAATGTGGAAAGGGGCGGGGCTGCTCCCATTTTTATCCAGGGTGCTCGCGAAAATATTTTCGCATACCAAAAATCCCAAAAAGCAAGGTAAAGGGGGGGCAGAACTAAAAGCGCATGAAGCATAAATTTCGCATTAACGTAAAGCGCGAGGAAAAAAAAGCAAAAAACAAATGTGGGAAAAAAGAGGTAAAGAAGGACGACAGCGACACAAAATATGCAATAATAATGCCAAAAATAAATACCAAAAATACACCAGAACACACACCCACACACACACACAACAATATCCTCACGGGTTGCTGGAATAAAAGTAAATAAAAAGGATGCGGAATGGAAGGACCAAAGAGCAGGGGCGTCGAAAAGGGGGAAATGCAAAGCACAAGCTGCCTAGATTACTCATGCGCCCCGTGTGCTCCTTCTCATGGCAGCAAGAATAGAAAGGGTTCGGGGAAAGTGAGGTGGGGAAAGCAGGGAAAGTGAAGAAAGCCGGGGCCGAGGGACTGGGGAAGCGGACAGCTTAGCGACAGTGATGGCAGACCGTGTGTTACAAAAAATATTTGATAAAAAAGCTTAAAATGCCAGCATAATGCAGATTTACTCAAAATTAACTTCCACTATAATCAGATTTTTTTATGAAAAAAAAAATACACAGGGTATTGTAAAATAGAAATGGAGTTAGGTTGTTTTTTGTAATGCAATTAAATATATAAAAAGTAAAAGAAAAATTGAAAGCAAAAATAGATTTGCTTTTAAGCAATCAAAACAAAATAGTGTATCTAAGGAAAATATATTTAAGATAAGTGTTTATATTTGTTTTAGTTATTTACCTTATGGAAGTAATAAAACCAACTGGTTTAATAAATTGAGGAAAAATCTGTTATGATTTAAAAAAGGACAATTCTGAATTTTTTACCAGTGTAGTATAAACCAATTAATACTTGTAGCACTAGGAATGACAGCTTAAAAATCAATTTTAAAAATGTTAATGTTCCCTTAAGAGTTAAATAAATTTTCTTTGCTAAGAAAACAATGCTTAAAATATATTTTTTAACATTTCAATGTCCCTAAATTTTAATGAATATTTTTAACATTGCTTGTGTCAAAGTCCACATACACTAAAATATATTTTTAGCAACCATTGTTTGGCAGAGAAATTCTTTTTTAATTTTTTTATGTACTGAGATTACTTGATATATTTGTAAAAATTAATATGTACCATTTTGTGTCAATTATATTATGTCACAGGGTTCTTATATTTTCGTAGAATATTTTAAAATTAATTGCATATGAGATTGTGCCCAGTATCTTAGGGTATTTCCTCGTCCTGCAGCAGGACCTTCGCCTCAGCCCCTTGACAATCGCAGAGCCCCCTTTTTTTTGGGCTGCTGTTTTGGGCTGCTGTTATTGTCTTGCCTTTCGAGGGGCCACCAACGTTCCGCCATCGCTGTTCTTGATAGTTTTTGGAGCGCACAACATACACACCAGCCCGGATATATTTATGCAAGTGTATGCAGGTCCCCGTGCGATCCAGGGTCCTGGATGCGAGTGTGTATGGGTGTTTAGGCAAATCCGAGTGTGCTGTGTTGACGTTGCCACAGTTGCCGAGAAGCCGAGGCAGAATCTGCAGCTGGAGGAGCTTCTGGGGAAGCTGATGATGTGGTCTCGCTAGGAGGTTCCACTCCCGAAGCCCGATGCAGGATTCCCCCATCGCCCTGCCGCAGGATTCGCCCGACTCCCGCCCACTGCTAACAACGTTTGACAAACAACAACAGAGGCAAGCCGCCGCTACGTATTTATAAGCCGTCTCCCGGAGACAACAGGCAAAATGCTCCACTCTACTCCTCACTCGGCTGCCTGATACGCTTATGTTTAAGTTGGCAAATAACACGCTTTTTATGTGCTGATATCATTATAAATGTGCTGCAAATAATATACTCAAAGTGTAGGTGCGCAGACGTCAGCAAAACATTGTCATAGTCCTTGCGACAGGATCCCCGGATCCCTGGATCCTTTGGGCCAACGTCATGCGAAATATGTGTTTTTGTGCTTTGTGACTTTGTGTCTATGTCAAATGCATGCAAGCGGGACAAAAGGCACACGTTTGGCTTAATTCAACATCATTAGCATGGCTAATAGATACAAAATGTATACTTAATAAGGCAAAACCTCTAATTATTAAAAGCTAAGTGAAGTGTAAACTTAAGCTTCCACTTAAATGAAACGTTTTAAGATGATTACCCTTAACGTAAATTCTTTAGATTCAACTTGACAAAAAATATAAAGGAAAACACAAAACATCTCTTAAATATTATATTTTGTAGGCACTGAAAATAATATTTAAGAAGACCATACAAAAATCTGAATTTCGTATTATTGACAAAAATTCAAACCCTTTTTTTCACCAAAAAAGTTCCGTTTTTTGGCTGCCATAACAAAAGTATAAGTCAGAATGAGGAATGTCATACCTCGTTGAGCTCGTTGTTTAATTTCCAATCGATTGGCATTCTAACCTGAAAATTTTTCATTTTTTGCCATTTTTCGAAAAAATGCGATGAAACCCCTAAAAAAAAAAGGGGAAAATTGGTCAAAAAATAAATTTTCCTAAAAATGATGAGGTTCGTTAGCAAATTAAGCAAGCTGCTCAAAACAGTCGGTCTTTTAGCTGTACGACTTAATTTGGCTGAGCTACGATGTAAAAACCGAAAAAAATGTCGCATTTTTGACAAAAATCTGAATTTCGTATTTATGACAAAAATTTGAACGCATTTTTTCGCCAAAAAAAAACAGTTTTTTTGCTGCCATAACAAAAGTATATGTCAGAATCAGGAATATCATACCTCGATGAACTCGTTGCTTAATTTCCAATCGATTGGCATTCTAACCTGAAAATTTTTCATTTTTTGCCATTTTTCGAAAAAATGCGATGAAACCCCTAAAAAAAAAAGGGGAAAATTGGTCAAAAAATAAATTTTCTTAAAAATGATGAGGTTCGTTAGCAAATTAAGCAAGCTGTTCAAAACAGTCGGTCTTTTAGCTGTACGACTTAATTTGGCTGAGCTACGATGTAAAAACCGAAAACAAATGTCGCATTTTTGACAAAAATCTGAATTTCGTATTTTTGACAAAAATTTGAACGCATTTTTTCGCCAAAAAAATTCAGTTTTTTGGCTGCCAAAACAAAAGTATTTGTCAGAATGAGGAATGTCATACCTCGCTGAGTTCGTTGCTTAATTTCCAATCGATTGGCATTCTAACCTGAAAATTTTTTCATTTTTTGCCATTTTTCGAAAAAATGCGATGAAACCCCTACAAAAAAATGAGAAAATTGGTCAAAAAATAAATTTTCCTAAAAATGATGAGGTTCGTTAGCAAATTAAGCAAGCTGTTCAAAACAGTCGGTCTTTTAGCTGTACGACTTAATTTGGCTGAGCTACGATGTAAAAACCGAAAACAAATGTCGCATTTTTGACAAAAATCTGAATTTCGTATTTTTGACAAAAATTTGAACGCATTTTTTCGCCAAAAAAAAACAGTTTTTTTGCTGCCATAACAAAAGTATATGTCAGAATCAGGAATATCATACCTTGATGAACTCGTTGCTTAATTTCCAATCGATTGGCATTCTAACCTGAAAATTTTTCATTTTTTGCCATTTTTCGAAAAAATGCGATGAAACCCCTACAAAAAAATGAGAAAATTGTTCAAAAAATAAATTTTCCTAAAAATGATGAGGTTCGTTAGCAAATTAAGCAAGCTGTTCAAAACAGTCGGTCTTTTAGCTGTAGGACTTAATTTGGCTGAGCTACGATGTAAAAACCGAAAAAAAATGTCGCATTTTTGACAAAAATCTGAATTTCGTATTTTTGACAAAAATTTGAACGCATTTTTTCGCCAAAAAAATTCAGTTTTTTGGCTGCCAAAACAAAAGTATTTGTCAGAATGAGGAATGTCATACCTCGCTGAACTCGTTGCTTAATTTCCAATCGATTGGCATTCTAACCTGAAAATTTTTTATTTTTTGCCATTTTTCGAAAAAATGCGATGAAACCCCTACAAAAAAATGAGAAAATTGGTCAAAAAATAAATTTTCCTAAAAATGATGAGGTTCGTTAGCAAATTAAGCAAGCTGTTCAAAACAGTCGGTCTTTTAGCTGTACGACTTAATTTGGCTGAGCTACGATGTAAAAACCGAAAAAAAATGTCCCATTTTTGACAAAAATCTGAATTTCGTATTTTTGACAAAAATTTGAACGCATTTTTTCGCCAAAAAAATTCAGTTTTTTGGCTGCCAAAACAAAAGTATTTGTCAGAATGAGGAATGTCATACCTCGCTGAGTTCGTTGCTTAATTTCCAATCGATTGGCATTCTAACCTAAAAATTTTTCATTTTTTGCCATTTTTCGAAAAAATGCGATGAAACCCCTACAAAAAAATGAGAAAATTGGTCAAAAAATAAATTTTCCTAAAAATGATGAGGTTCGTTAGCAAATTAAGCTAGCTGTTCAAAACAGTCGGTCTTTTAGCTGTACGACTTAATTTGGCTGAGCTACGATGTAAAAACCGAAAAAAAATGTCGCATTTTTGACAAAAATCTGAATTTCGTATTTTTGACAAAAATTTGAACGCATTTTTTCGCCAAAAAAATTCAGTTTTATGGCTGCCAAAACAAAAGTATATGTCAGAATGAGGAATGTCATACCTCGCTGAACTCGTTGCGTAATTTCCAATCGATTGGCATTCTAACCTGAAAATTTTTCATTTTTTGCCATTTTTCGAAAAAATGCGATGAAACCCCTACAAAAAAATGAGAAAATTGGTCAAAAAATAAATTTTCCTAAAAGTGATGAGGATCGTTAGCATATTAAGCAAGCTGCTCAAAACAGTCGTTCTGTTAGCTGTACGCCCTATTTTGGCTAAACTACGATGGAAGAACCCAAAAAAAAATGTCGAATTTTTGACAAAAATTTGAGCCCTCTTTTTCGCCTTATGGTCATATCGCCATAAATACAGAAACAATATTTTCCTCTATTTCCTTTGGCCCATTCATCAGTCACTAGTCAATTGCCATGCTGCCCCACTTTATTCTCTTCGCGTTTTCTCATTTTCAAACGTTTCGCGCGTGTTTATGGCCGCCGTCGCGTTTTTAAACGCGTCATTTGCCAAATGGCATGTGGCATATGCCATATGGTATATAGTATCTGTTCTGCGAGCTGGCTGCTTAGTGCAATGCCAGCCAACTAAATGCGACATGTACGAGGAGTAATGAGTGCGCACCAACTGCGGAGGCCCCCCTTTTGCCACGTCCCTGGCGAGTGTGTTTGTGCACAAATTATTGCCTACTTTTTGGGGCCAACTTTTGCGGTGCGAGGACAGGACAACTTTAATCACTTTGCAGTCTGATTTGTGTGGTTGTGGCGTCGTCACTTGGCATAGCACCGCATATTGTCGACCGGCCACAGGTCACAAATAAACAAAGCTCTGGAAGGGGTCAGTGCCCCCCTTGACCCCCTTGAACCCCCCACTCGAGCCTCAGCAAATGCAAATGTAAATTGTAAGTGGTACTCCTGGTGCGAGCGTATTACATGTGCCTGTTAAGTAGTTAACGCTGTTATTGTTGTTTGTTGCTTACATTTTGGCTTCTAATGCGTTCATTGGCAGTAGAAAGGGGGGGGAGGGGGGGGGGGGGGGTCGGTTCCAGCAAGGACCAAGGAGCAGAGATTCCTAGCAACCAGACAAACAACAGTTTTGCATTAGTATGCAACTCGTTTTGGCCTTGTCGCCTCTGCTGCACTCGCTGTTGCCACTATTATTATTGCTGCCGTCGGCCCAGACATTTTTGTTAATTTAATAGCCACGTCGACCCAAAAACTTGACTGCGACCAAGTTAACTACGAGAACTGGAACGCAGGAAGGTTAAAGATAAGGTAGGCTCTTTGCTCTATATCTTAGATCTTATATTGTACTAGTTTTCAAATCTTTTTTAATTTAATTAACCCATCTAATAGATGGGAAACAACCCTTCTTAATTAAAACAATAGTATTTTTGAAGGAGTAATTTAAAATATGGTAGTTCTTATAGGTAGCTTTAATATTGGTTACCTATTACTTTTTGTATTAAAGTAAGATTCATTTTAAATTTTTATTGATGGACTTTTTTAGTGTTTACTTACCTAAGAACCAAAGAAAAAGTATTATATTCAACTCATTCCTTATAAATAAATAAAATATAATTTTAAGATACGCATCTTAGAGATACAAATATTTTAATAAAAATCAGGACCTGATTAATTATAAATTAAGAAGAAACATTTGTTTCCAACCAAAGTTGCCCTTAAATCCAATGTTTAGAATAGGATTTCTCATTTAAAACCAAGTCTTCTAATATATATCCAGAAAATGTGTGTTTTTTAGCTAACTTGATTGGTTGATCAGTAAAAAACACAAAAACCATTAAGCTTCTGGTCTGCAGAGCAAAAAAACGCGACTTTTGAACCTCGAAAGCCCTATTACATATGCTTTTTGCTGACAGACCCCCAAAACTGGCTGTTCTTCCTCCCATTAAAACGCAATTTTAATTTTGCGCCAACATTAAGCACACATCAGAGCCTCTGCAAATGTGTGTGTGTGTGTTTCTTGGGCGGCCTTGACTCTTTTTGTTGTGCCCCAGCTTGTGCCACGCCCCTTTTTGGGGGTGGCAAGGGGTGCCCTGATGGGGCGGAAAAAGGGGCAAAATATGCCGCATTTATATGAAGAGCATTTGAAAAATTTTACAGCATCAAAAAAAAAAGACATGGAAACGGAAAAAGCAGGAAAAACAGAAAACGAAGATGGAAAATTATGCCAGGAAAACACTGTTAAGCCCACAAAAATGGGTGCCAGCTGCCGTAGCAGGAAGATGTTCATGTTAAGAAATATTTAAACCCCGAATTTTGACGCGTGCCAGGAAAATAAAGCGCCAGAATGAAGGGTGCCAAAGGAAATAGAAAAAATATCATAAAATAAAATAAAATAAAAGGGAAAGGAAACCGAGAACATGAACATTAATTAAGGTATACAAGTTGAGATGCCGGTAAAGAATGCGCCCAGGGATCGGCCGAAAAAAGATGAGAAGCCTTGGAACTCGAGCCGAGTTGCAGAAGTTCTCCGAATGAAATGTGACAGCTCCATCACCATCGGAACATCCAAGGACCGGGGTTAATTACATAATAACCTTTGAAATGTAATTAAGCGCAGACACCGCACGCATGTATTTAGTATCTATGTGTGTATACATAGCCCCAAATGAGCAGCAACAATGGAATGCTCACAGCCCACAGCATGAATAATGCATCTATATATGGTGGGTAATACCCATATATTATATACACATATAATATGTATCGGTGACTGGGCGTATTGTCACAAGTGCTCATGTCATAATGCCAAAGGCACCGCCGCACCGCAGAATTCAAACGGCCTTGACAATGCCGTCCTTGTGAACCAACCACCCAACCCACCAAAATGCCACCCCGTCTCAGGCCATGAACCCGTGATCCCACTTCAAGTTAATGACGGAAATTGATGAGCTGCGACTAATTTTGTTAGCCGCCAGCGGTTTTAGTTGCCTCAATGAATAACAAGCAAATGAGATTCCCAATTCACTTGCCAGATATCCCATTACTCAGACATTTGGCCACTGCGGCCAAGGATTATGATCCGGGAGGAATTAGCGCACTCGGCACAAATGTAATTTGACTGTTTTTAAATTTAATTGTATTACGAGTTTTTGATCAGTGGTTTTGATAGGGAACTGGGGCTTTTGGAAACTGTACTTCATATAGGAGTACACAAAATGGAGGTGAGCTGTATGTACATTACATTTCTGAGGTTGAAAATGTTTGTTTTGTTCTTGAATCAAGTAGAATTGACGGTATTTACATTGCATATCTCAACAACTAAATTATTAATCCAGTCAGTAGTGTATACCTATCAGAAAGTTGTTAAACACTCTCAATTTATCTTTTCTCTTCTCACCATTTCGTTCTAATATTGAGAACATTGATACCAACATGTTCTTACACGGTTTTCAAGAACGGATTGTTTCAATTCAAGAACTATGTAATTGTTGAGTCAGTTAATGAGCTAAATAAGTGCGGATTTCCCCTAGCTAAGTCTTCCTATCTGTGCTATTAATAATTTGTAAAACCTTTACTTATTTGGAATTATTTAATTATCATGAAAAATGTATAATGTTATAGTGGGGGTTACCAAAATCCCTTGGAGATCTATGATTAAAAAACCCTTACTTTAAAATTGCATTTCCATGAATAAAAATATGGGTCTGTGGAAGTGCTTTCTTAGGTAACCTTTCCGAAATGCAATGGAAACCCATTCGAACTGCGATTATAAACGATGGATTGCTGCATTATTGTACCCTTGCATGTGGCTAATGCACCTGAACTGCCATTACAGGCCGTGGGTTGAACTTAATCAGTTGTTGCCCCGCCGGCAGATTCAATTCCGGAATAAAATACCCCCAATAAGGTGCTGGTATCTGCGCTATTTGCTGTTTGAACGCCCCGCGACCACAGTTACTGGCATTCCGCATCGCTCATACGCAGTGGTGAGCGTTGGCAATCAGCCTGCGAGTTGGCAGCCTAATGTTTAATTAAACAGCTCACCGTCTGACTGGCAGGATAAGCGAGTCCTTGCTGGCTTGTTGCCTTGTTGGCTCTTTTTTTACTAAGGGGGGGGTGCTATCCCGCAGAAGGGATAACAACACGGATAAAAAGGCCCTTCCTGAAGGAGGGAGAGAGTGAGTGGTGTTTTCCTAGGTTTTCCCAGGAAGGACCTCCGCCGTATCCTTCGCTTGTTGATTTTGTTGTTGTCAGCACGTTGGCGCTGCCTTCGTACCGCGTTGTCACGGCTGCTGCACTTATCAGCGCCAGCTGCTGCGCCGACAGCGGCGTCGCGTAAATATGCCGCGCAAATATAGCGGAAGGAAGCAGATTAACACGGCAACCAGATACCAATAACTACAGCAACACCACGACAGCAACACTACGACACCAACAGCAACAGCAACTGCGGCACGAGCTGCGAAAACAAAAGCAATCGATGGTGGCTCCAAGCCAGCCCAGCCAGCCCACACCTCACTGAGAAAAAATGCCAGGTTACTTAAAAATATTACATCATTTAATTGTTTACTAAAAATAATATCAAGGTGTTTTATATTATTATATTCATTTTCTCATGTAAGCAATTTGTCAAACATTTTAGTTAGTTAACCACTGTTAAAGAAAAACCAGGCCGAATTATAAAATGTACTGAACTCCATCTCCTAAAAATCATATCAAAGACCTAGTTATTTTGTCAAATATTTTAACAGGCTAGTCAAACTCTGACTTAAAAATATATAATCTTTATTAACTTAAAATTTCTCAACGAAAAGTTATTATTAAAAAAAGAGGTCCCATTTACTACCCGTAAAGGAAATAATAGGACAGCAGTATTGAGAAGAGTAATAGTGGTTTTCACCTAAGGAAACTCATAGGTAATTTCATAACAGCGGATTAATTGAATTTTTCATTAAATATATTCCCAGCATTAAAATAAAATGATTTATTTTGTTTTATAAAAATATTTACGATGTTTAAGATGTTTAACCTTCAAATGCATATCATTAATGTCTCTAATGTAAGATACTAAAATTTTTCCTGAGGACCTTTTTACAGCTTAAAAGAAAGTGACGGGAATAACAGTTGTGTGACAAATTTCATCAAGACTAAGTCTGACGATTTTTTCTTTTTTGTGAATCAGTCTCTTTTTTACCAGTGTAGCCCTGTGCTTTTGCCGTGCTCCTTGTTCATTCGAATCCTTTGCTTCTTTTTTTGTGTGTCTTCGTTTGGCTGCACCCACACTCTTGCACACCCTCGCACACTCAAACCCTCTCACGCACACAAGGCCAGATAGCGCTGTATTTTTTGTCATTGATTTCAGTTTATCTCCTCCTTCTCCCTTTCTTCTTTTTCCCCCTGCATCTGTGTGTGTGTGTAGAGGGGGGTGTATTGCGTGTGCTCGGTTTAAACTGTTCAGCACACTTTTGTGGGCAAGCGACTTTTGAGAAGGAAATTTCATTTCATTTAATTGCCACCCGCGATTTAATTCGAACTCATTTCCAATCACGCACACGCCAAGGGGGCGGCGGCTGTCCGAGGGGGCGTGGCATGTCGCCACACGCAACTGCAACTCACATGTGCCCCTGAGCCTCCTTTACCCTTTGTACTTTCTCCTTTCACAGTAAAGTAAAGGGTTCAGCCTTTAGTTTTCTTTAATAGTTACTCGATGGTTACTACAACAAATTATTCAAGTGTTATTATAGTTTCTTCCTATTAAATTGGATCGTAATTTCGTAATCTTGGCAAAAAAAGAAATAAACGCGAATTCTTCAGGACCTAACACATACCAAATGTTTGCTAAATGCCTATCCTAAGAAAAAATGTTGTATCTGTCGAATTGGATCATATATTCGTATTTTTGACATACAAAGAAATAAACGCGAATTCTTCAGGATTATACACATACCATATTCTTAAAGTTTAATTGTCGGCTAAAGCACCTATCCTCAAGAAAATTACCATCTGTTAAATTGGATCATATAATGTATTCGTATTCTTGACAGCAAAAGAAATAAACGCGAATTCTTTAGGAATAAGCACATGCCATATTTTGTAAGTTTAACTGTTGGCCTAAAGAATCTTATCTAAAACTTTACAACATATTATTGTAAAACCTTCAAAAACCTTCTATAACCTATCATAATTCCCAATACCATACTTTGCAGAACAGTGTAATCAGTTTCGCCTTTAATAACACTTTCGGTAAATATTTGCAAAAGTTTATTTGTTTTTACTTTGGACCCTTGATTCACAAGCTTAATTTCAAGTGAACTCAATTAATTGCATTGAAAATGGAAGTGCAATATTCAATTAAAAAGCCAATTCTGGCTTAACTTATTTAAGGATGTGTTTATATTACAACCAATTTAAAACCCTTGACTTAAAAAACCCTATTTTACCTAGCGGGGGTTGGGAAAGTCAGGGAAAATGCGGAAAACTGAGAGAATGAAAGGCACATTAGTGCGGCCTGACAACATCATTAATCCGCGACTCCGTTAAGCCGGCAGAAACGCACACAAAACTTACAATAAATAAACGCAAACGAAAGCCAGTTTTCAACGTGGTCGTAATGACTGCAAATGTTTCGGATTCTGATTCCGATTCGAGCCGCGTGTCCCAATGGGTTTGTCCACTGGCCGCCGAACATGCAAATCAAATTGAAAATTGGCCCAGCATTGGATGAGCATTGGATTCGGCCGGCGCATAATTATTTTGCATTAAATTCCCCAGCAACTCGTTCGTGTGTGTGCATTGGCGGCAATAATTTGCGAAAACCGAGAGCTACAAATGCCATTAAATGGACAAAAAGCGCAAAAATAAGGCACGAAGTTTGGGGGGGGGGGGGGGACGGTACAGAATCTGTGCTGGGAATCAATGTAATGAACGGCCGCCGCAGAGCGAAAGCAAATTGAATGCATCCGGCTCACAGAGAAAAAAATGTCAGTTCGATATATGAAATGAAAGCAACTGAAATGAAAATGCATCACAAATATTTAAAGAAGAAACAATTTTTTTATATATTTTAATAATAAAGAAACTCCTCAGAAATCATGAGGAATTCGAAATCATTTCAAAGGTGTCTAAAAGTATGCAACAATATATTCTATTTTGTATTATTTAATAATCAAGCAATTCCTTAGAAATTGTGAGGAATTAGAAATCATTTTAAAGGTGTCTAGCAGTATGCCATATATTATATATTTTATATTTTAATAATCAAGAAATACCAAAGAAAGCATGGGAAATTTGAAATAATTTTAAAGGTGTCTAAAAGTATGCAACAATATATTTTATACTTATTTTCTTAATAATTATGAAATGCCACAGAAATTATAAGGAATTTGAATTCATTTTAAAGGTGTCTAAAAGTATGCAGCAATATATTTTATATATATATCATTTAATAATAAAGAAAATCCACAGAAATCAATATGAATTAAAATGAATTAAATGAATGATTTTTTTAACAATAAGGAATTTGATATAACTTTTAAAAGTGCCGGAAAGTATGCCACAATATATTCCCCATTTTTCACTGCATACCTTTAGGCGCCATCATGAATGTTTTCAAAACACCTGCTAATCTTTTTTTTCTGAGTGCACCCACGCAGCCAGCAAATGAGCTTTAACTACCTGCCAAAGGATAAACCAGTCCTGTCGATTAGGGATTACTTTAATTGTTTCAATCAATGTTGCATACTTTCGGGGGAATCAACTAGCTGCAAAGTTTCCACTGCGCCACTGTTTACAACTTTCAGTTAAACTTTACTTAGCAATTACCCCACCATTTTGCCAGGCAACACTTGTTTCCCCCTCTCTTTCCCTCTCGACTCTGCTGTCTCTTTCTGCCTTCTGCCTTCATTTTCCACTGACAGTTGTCTTCGCCTGATGAGCAAACAAACATGGAGCATGAAGTCCATCCGCCCAACTGCCATGAATATGCAAAAAAAAAGGAAGAAAACCGAGATACAAGGACACTCGCGCCCATCTGGTGGGCGGGTGATTGCGGAAGGGGGCGTGGCAGCGGCATAACTAGCGTTTAACATTAATAAAAATTTGTAGTCAGCAGGTGGCCGGTTGGCTTGAAAAAAAAAAGAAGCAGGAGGAGTACAAGAAAAAAGTGTCTCGCATTAAATGTAATTAAAATCAGTTGCAGCACAATGGGCGGGGGGCGGACAGCTGGGGGCGTGGCAGCTGCTAACGATGCCCCCGCGAAATGAAGTGAAAATGTTTGTTGAATATTTCGCTGCATAATTCCGGGCGCTAACGGGAGAAGGGAACCGGAAATGGCGAAAAGGTAAAGAACAAAAGCTGCTGGATACACATACACATGCAAATAGATTACATGTACATGTACAGTGGCGGTGGGACTCCCCGTATTTGCCCTTTGCTAAGTTTCCCCTGATTGTGTGCCGTCTCTATCATCTTTTTATATTTTTTTATTCCTTCCTCCTATTTCTACATCTCTCCCCCACCATCTCGACTGCATTTTGTGCTGAGTTTAGAATTTAATTAAATATGCTGGCGGCTGCCTCTGGCCTCCGGCTTCCAGCTTCCTTCTTTAATCGCCGCCTAACCACAGTGGCGGCCAACAAGTGTCAGGCCACCACCACCACCACCGCCGCACCACCGCCACCACCACCACGGCACCACCCCCTCATTTCAGCCACCCCCTTTTCATTCGGGAAATTACAAGCCAAAACGTGAATAATTAAGCGGCAAGAGCATTTCCTGAGGCTGCCAACCTGGACCAGAATGCCAAAGGAGTGCAGAAAGCTGGTGGAGGGGAGCTAGGCAGGAGAAAGGGGGTGAAAGCGGGTGAAAGCGGCGAAAGAGGACAAGAGAAACGCCCACTAATGCGTTGATAATTATTAAACGGCAACGGGCAAACGAACCAAAAAAAACAGAACACAAGAAAGCTAACGAAGGCTTTCATACCCTTGACCAGTTTTTTTTTAAATAGAACTGGACATCATAATTATACTTTCAAAACGGTTTTTTTAGATTCCAATCCACAGGGTACTCTTTAATTTCCTACCAAATTTATTACAATTTTTGGTTGAAATACTTGGAGTTTGTAGATTTGCTTCCCTAGTGCACTTCTACAAATGATTTCGGTTTTTTATTTTATATTTATAAGTCAAACCATTTTTGCTTTACACCGACTTTTCAGAAAAAAAGTACCTATCTTTTATATACATACATATAGCCAGACATACTAGGATAAGGTAGTAAAAACCAAAAAAAATCATATCATCCAAAACGTCACTCTCTAGGTATTACCATCCAGACTACGGTATTACTTGTATCAAAATAAATAAACAGAAATGGGGGCCACGGAAAATTGAAAGTAAGAATAAACACGAATGCGTCGATTGTTTAACTTTGGCTTCATTTTTCCCATTTTTTTCCTCCGGTCTTGTGTGGTCTTTGTTCACACTACTTACGCTTTGAGCGGGTCCCAGAACCGGGAATCGTAAATATTTTATTAGTTGAATTACGTCGAAGGCCACGGGGCCCGAGAAACGGAAAAGAACAGACGCCAAAGCCGCCAAAGGCCGCAAATATCACGAACGGAATCCAATGGCAATGGGTGTGGAAAGAAAGTGGTAATCGGTTGGGTTAAGTCGTGGGGCTGGGGATGAATTGGATGTTTTTTAAAGTTGCCACATAAATATTTTCGAATTTCCTCTGCCATTCCTGCTTAGCCACAGCCGGAAACGGAAACCAATTCAAGTAAACGTGTTCTAAAGTGGTTGTAAAAGTCGTTGATGTTTAGGTTCCTGTCCGAATCATCCTTTAATTTCAAAATATTTTCATGAACTTTAACAAATACTCTTTAAAGAGTTGCCATATGTCTTGAAATATTTCAGCGTCCTTCCATTTCTGGGCTCTTTTCGCTTAGGACTTTCGAACTGTGGGTGAAACCTTAAAATAGTCTTTGAGACTTATAAAAATGTAACATTTAAATTAAATTAATTGCCATTACAGGTTTTTTCAAGCAAATTTTCTTTTACAGGGATGCCATATCTTTTGAAATATTTCAGTATCCATCCATTTCCGTCCTCTTCCCTTGACATATTCCCTTCTCATTTGTTCCTTTCCGTTTAAGACTATCGAACTGTGGGTGAAACCATCTATCCATCGCTTCGAGATGCATTGAATCTCGCCATCTATCTATCCATCCGTCCGAGTATCTTTTGTTAAGCTTTGCTTTCCCCCCTTTTTGTTGATGGTCAAGGGTTTGTTTTGCATTTTTTGTATGTGTTTGTGCTTTTTTTTTAGGTTTTTTTTTGGACTGTGAGATGCATGCACATGACGATTTATTAAAACTGACAACGCAGAGAGTGTGTGTTCGATGTTGTTACTGTTGTGCTGTTGCTACCAGCCGTTTGTTTTGATTGTTTAAAGCATGTTTAGGGTGACAACAGATCGAGGGACAGCCAGCCAGAAACAGCCAGAAACAACCAGGCGGAGGGCCAGAAATGCCGAGAACTGTCACAGCCGGTTGGGAGCCACAGCGGAAAGTGGAAATTGTCAAACATGCCATGGTCAACATCAACAACCAAAAAGAATGCGAGGCAAAAATGCCTCAGCTGTCTGTGATGCTTAAAATTGAACTATGGCATGGGGGGGGGGGGGGAAGGATGTTTGCAGGACATGACAGGCCATAATCCCGTCCCCGGAGTCCAGCGAAGGAGGAGAGCAACAAGTAAAAAGGTTAAAGGTCTCCCTCATCTTGGAGATGCCTCTACCTATTGCTTCAAAGTTCGCAGATTCCTTGTCATATCGTTATGGTATTTTTCCGTTTTTCTCTCTTTATTTTTTTTCAAAAGCCTGACAACAAGAACAACTGGCGGCCAAATGCACTTAATGCCCCACTGCACCATGCCACATCCGTATTGCACGATGCAGTGGTTCTGTACGCCACACCATTCCGTAGCGTCGTAATCCTCTCTGAAAATCTCTTGACATTTATGATGAACGATTTACCACGCCATTGCAAATTAAAGCAAAACAACGGATCCCATTGCCGGGGTCCAAAATCGAATAAAGCACTCCGACAATCATCGGCATGGCGCTGCCACGCCCTTTGCCATTTGTTTTTATGCACAGCTTGTTTTTGGCCATCGCTCACCCACCCACTTTATATATCCAGGGATCTGAGATTTTAGGGGGATGATGTGCTTGAGAAAATCTATAAAAGGTTCTAAAACTAGTTTTCTAAAAGTGGAAGTAGTAATATATAAAAGAAATTGGAGGAAATGTAATGGTATTCAATTCAATCTTCTTATATCATATCATATGATATCATAGCGATTATAATAGATCACAGTTTTTACCTTGAACATAGTTTGTATTTGTTTTAAATTTATAGGTATAATCAAATAGGTATTTCAAGTATTATCTTCTCATCATAATCTTTATAGGATATCAAGTTGTGTTACTTCTGCTGTAAAGTCTCTATTTATAGAGCTGCCACTCCCGAATACTGGGTACCCAAAGGTCGTGGCAATACCCCTCTGACTCTCGCCTCTTCTTTTTGTGGCAGTTGCAACATCAACAAGCGAACAAGCAAAAGCGAGTCCCAAAACTGCAAGTGAGGGAGAGGCGGGGGCCAGAACAAGTGCATCATCCGGAAAGCAAAGCAAATGCCCCATAAAACAAATGTGCAAATAAAAATGTTTATAAACAGCGTCGACTGCGGAGAGCACTTCACAATTTTCGGGATGTGCGCGACAGCGATTCACTTTCAAGGAGTTTGAGGCGAGGATGGCTAAGAGTTTTGGATTGAAACGGGGTTGGGTTTGGGAGAATAGAGACTACGAGGAAGTCAGAGCAACAGGATAAGCGAGGAGGTCACAAATTAAGTCAACAAAATCTGGACCACTTCTGAGAAGCTCCAAAGATGTAAGAAAAGAGACTTCATAATTGAAAGATTCTTAAGTTAAACAAACTCCAGATAGTTATAAAAAAATATTACTTCTTTAAAGAAGGGTTTTGAAATTCCCCATTAATGATGCCTAAGAGTACTTCATAATCTAAAGGTTCTTAAGTTGAACAAACTCCAGATAGTTATAAAAAAAATATTACTTATTTAAAGCAGGGTTTTAAAATTCCCCGTAAATGGCGCCTAAAAGTATGCAATAATATATTAGAAGGATACACTTTTTTGCTGCATACTTTTAGACACCTTTATAAGTGGTTTTAATGCCTAGTGGCTTATAAAACTTTCTAAACCTTGGAATATTGTAAGTCTTTAACTTCCTTAATGCACTTTAAAGATTTTGGTGCTTTACCGGAAATCACACACCCAATTGCCTGACCTCCATTTGCATTTTCGACCACCCCGCAAGTCAGAGTACTGGAATAATTGCCTCAAAGCCGCCGTGCGCCCAGAAATAGCTGCATTGACATAGCGGCCAACCTCAGCTCCCCCACAAAAACTCAATCAGACCTCTGTTGACTGATAAAGTGACCAAAAAGTGTCTTTGATTTACATTGGGCTGAGGGGGCCACGAATGTCTGACCTTGCCACATTTCGGTGGTATGTGGCGGTTTGGGGTAGGCGTGGCAGGCCATGAGCACTGGCGATTATAAATGACTGTCGACCCATGGCCCCCCAGTACCCCAAGCCCCCCTTTCGCCGTCCCTGTCTCGGCGATGGCCTTGAAGTATGCTACACAAAATGTTCGCACATAATTAAGTGCTTTCAACTATGGCAGCCGCAGCTGTTGCCATCCTAGAGTCCCAGCGTCCTAGTCCCAGAGTCCTGCAGTCCAAAAGTCCGAGCATCCGAGTATCCGAGCATCCTCATCACTGCCGACAAGTATCGCATCGCATCGCATGCGAGTGTTTGTGTGTTAGAAAGCAATTTTTTTTATTAAACAGCCGAGCAGCGGCCGCATGTGGCATCTGGCATCTGGCAACTCATGGCTGTGGAGCTGCTCAAGTGGCCAGCGAAAATGAACTGGCCAGAACCCAAACTGGTCAGCGGCATGACTGGCGCTTTGATTGAAGCCCCCCCTCCCTACACGCTAAATACACGATGGAAAATGCGGTTCAACTATGGAGGGGTTTCTGAACATAGTTTCCTCATCTTTAATGTGCATTTTAAATTCGAAATGTTTAAAACGTGGGAAAAAATTATAAGTGTTCCAGGGTAAAGGCTTAAAAACCCAGCCGTCAATTTCCCCGAGTCACCAATTTAAAATGCGTTTTAGAACAAATTACATACAATTTAAAAAAATTGCTTCCAAAACCTACTATTAGGATGTTTTTAAATTGTGTATTTGATTTGGAAACTATTTCTGTGACACCCCCATTTGAATTTTTGGTTGGAATTTGCTATAATGATAGTTTATACTATCATATTACTATACATATCATAATGATCAAACCATCATATTTTCTTTTAAAACATGTCAACCGAATTGAAATTGAATTTAGAATTAAACGAGTATTGAAATTCTCCAAATACTTATTGCTTTTGGCCATAATCCTTATAGTTCTTAAGATCTAACATTTTTTTAACAGCTTTTCCTTCTTATAATGGCTCAACAAAGATCATTATTTAAAAAAACGTTCTACCTAAGATCTTTAATTTAAATCAAGGATTAAAAACGAATCGATTGCAAATTGTTAATAAACTCCATATGTAAAGAATTTCTTTTTAGATTTAAAAAAGGAGATTTGCTTGTGTGCCTTAAATTGTCTTAAATGTGAGCCAGCTGGGTATTTATGAACTATGAGTTTAAAAGAATCATTTTTTTCTGCAATATTCCATTTATAGCCTCCTCAGAAGCTCAGAAAGCTCACATTCTTGCGGGCATTACATCTTGAGTGGGGGAATCACGACCTAATAATGGCTTTTTCTCCCTGTACTTGTGGATCATGGAGGTCGGTCCGTGGAGCAACAGCATTCGGAAGCGGAAATGAAGGCATCCATTATGAAAAGCCCAACAGAGGGCGCCATGGCAATGGCATTTGTCAACGCAACTGGGCCCACAAAGAGGCAGGGATTCCGATTCCTATTCCGATTCCTAGCCGGAGTTCGAGTTCGAGTCCAGGACTTGAGGGCTAGAGGCCAGAAGTGGCTGCATTGTGTTGTCTTTTCACCTTCGAGCCTGAACTTGCAAAGGCTAAAACCGAACTGATTGCTCTGTGCCATCTTTGATTATTGCATTCCCGGCAGAGGAGAGAAATTCCTAGGGCTCAAAGTCATGGCTGATTCAATGGGCTGACCGGCATTCCTTTCGATTCCTTTGACTTCCAGGGTATATACCCTGTCCTTTGACAACTTCTTTAAGGATTTCTTCAGCCACTCGAGGGTTTTCTTTTTTTTTTTTGCTGTTAATAATATTCAAATATAATGCAAACAATGTGCCAGAAAGTCGACGCAAAGTTGTCGCTTCACTGGGGGGTCGGCCACACCCCCCTTCCGGTCGACAAGGCCCTATAGTTTTCACTCAACTGTTTGCATTAATTTGATTCCTTTTTGGCCGCTCGTTTTGTATTGTAATATCCGGCCGCTTTGGCCGCGCTTCCTGGCCAAGAAAAAAAAAATATATATAGGCAGGCGTTCATTTTTTATTCAGCACACTTTTGGCCAACAGTCGACTTGGGCTGGGCGATTTCAGCCAACTTTATGCAGCTCTTTGTTTGCATTTTCCAACTCATTAAGAGTAATTCGCTTTGCTCTTCGTTATGTATTTTCCTCTGGTTTTTTTTTCTCATATTTTTTTATATTTTTTTCAATTTGCTTTGCATTTTTCAGCGGCGTGTTGAAGGTGCTCGAGTGGAAATTAAACACGCCGCCAGCTCGCCCACTCACCTAGGCACCCCCCAACCCACTTTTCCAGACCTGGCCTAAATATTTATGGGCCTAAATAATGGCCAGAACTGAAGAGGATGGCCAGACGGGCCCTGGACTTTAGTTAATTAATCATCGCATGAAAAATCACTGTATCAGTGGTCAGCAGCAGAATCGGATGGATGGTGGACGTGGAAGTGGAAGTGGAAGTGGATGTGGAAGTGGATGTGAACATGGATGTGGATGTGGATGTAGGGCGTTCAGGGTGCGTAACTGGATGCGAAACTAAACCTGAACCACAACTGAAACTTGGACTCCTCGGACCGGGGACAGCCTAAGCGAGCCCATAAATAAAGTGACAACAAACACACTTTCGGTTCGCAGGGAGGGGTGGAAATTACGCACGAGATTGTTGAACAAGCCAACAAACAAGGACGACGACTACGACGACAGCAATGTGGTCAAAACACAGCTAAAAAATAGAAAAAAAAAAAAGAAAAAAGCAGAAAAGGCGGGAATGTGACATGAACAACAAGGCGACTGCCGGCTGCCCACTAAGTATGCGCAAGTAAGCGATAGCCTATGAAAAGTGGCAGACAGCTCCTGAAAATGGGGGGAGGGGGGTTCCAGATAGACCCGCCACCAGCATAGATATAGCCCAGGCACAGTGGTTATGGCCTCAAGTTAAGTCCGCCAATAATTGCACAATTATCCAATCGCCTTTGCACTTACAAAACTGCGCATGCAATGTAAGCTCAATTGGTCGTTAAATATAATCACTTAAAATGTCAAACAAAACTGAAAAAAAAATATATGTTTACATAAAAAAAAAATTATAAACGATTTTTACAAATGGCCAGAAATGATAGTCAAGACTGAATAAAATCCGATTAAATCGTTGCTTGCATTCATCTCACTGCTAAATACAAATAAAATATACGTATATGAATACATTTTTGGTCAGCCATTCATTGACAGTAGAAATAAAAATAAAAAAATTAAGAGTGCCATTCGCAAATATTATTTGTGTACGCAATGTATTATGGAAATGCCAATATAAGTGCTAAAAAGTAAAGATGATGAGTGTAAGCTGTGAATTGGATTTATATATTTTTAAATGCTGCAGTTTTGAATTGCATGTAAAAGCTTATAAATTGGGTTTAACTATGAAAAGTAAAATCTATGATTTGTATAAATTTAATTTATGATTTTTATTTGCCAGGCGAAACTGTGAGTTGCAGAATAAACAAAAAATTAAATGTATATTCTACGGAAACACTAGTGTTGGCAAATTAATAAAAAGTTGTATAGAAATTATTAGTGTTGCGAAGTAAGTTAACAAGTTGTTTAAAAGTTTGCTGTGGTAATAAGTTCGGTATGAATCCATTGACATTTCGGATTCCAAATAAATTGTTGCATACTTTTAAGCACCTCTACTTAAAATATCTGAACCTTTACAAATTACTAGTGTTGGGAAGTCAGTTGAAAGTTGTCTAAAAGTATGCTGCGGCAAAAAGAAGTGTGGATTTGGGTATGAATCCCTAGGAATTTTAAATTGCAAATAAATTGTTGCGTACTTTTAGACACCTCTACTTAGCACTGTAGTTAAAGAAATTATTAGTGTTTCGAAATCAGAGAAAGTTGTCTAAAAGTATGCAGAGCTATAAAAAAGTTTAGTTTTCGGTATGAAACCATGGGAATTTCGGCTTCCGAAAAAATTGTTGCATACTTTTAAACACCTCTTCCCAAAACTTCTGTAACTTTGTGTACTTTTTGTCGACTTAAGTGAGTTGTATAGAGCTCTTTGGGGAAAATATAGTTATTAGTTGGGAGAGCTCCACTGTGCCCACAGCAAAAAGGACATGGGGAACGGACAGGCCCCGCAAAGCATGCAACAATTTGTGGCACTTGAAACGCAAGTCGCCCGCAACGCTTGACGGCTGACGGAAGTCCGTTAGCGTGGCCAAAAACTAATGCTAATGTATGTGTGAGCAAGTGTGCAGGTCCTGCGGCCGTCTACCCCTCAAACTACCCTCGCAGAGCAAATATCCTTGTGCCGAAGCAGAATGTTGGAATAAAATAAATAATCATAAAATAGAAATAAAATGACAAATTATTTCCGTTTCCGTTGAGCGAACTTCGAGGCGTGGCTGGCCTCGGCGGAGGTGATGTGGTGGTGTGGATCGGGTTTTCTGGCCAGGCTGAATCCTGGCTCCTGGCTTCCACAGATTTCTAGCCATCCAGAACATGCCTCGCACAGGAAGGAGTGTAACGAACTGCGCGGCAACGAGACCAAACGAATCGAAACGAAAACGTGAGGGCCTAGAACAGAGGGGCGAAACTTGGCTAATATATGCAGCTGCCAGTTGCCAGTTGCCAGTTGCCAGTTGCCAGTTACGTCCGCCCTCGCAGGACCCAGATGATCCTGGCAGCTTGTGTGACAGGAACACAGTAGCAGGAGCAAGAGCAAAGGCAGCACCGAGTGCATAATGTACTTAATGCGCCCCTGGTTTCCTTTGCCTCTGGCATAAGTAATTGGCCTTTCGGTTTTCCCTTAACCGCTCGTTTTGTCAGCAGAATGTACATGGGCACATGGGCCGTATACGTGATGCTCATACGCACTGCTCTTGGGTTTTTCATGTTTTCGTAACCGGTGTTCTTTGATTTAACCTCTAAGGTTTGGCCCGCCACCTCAATCGATAAACGAACATGTTCGCCGACCATTGCCAGGTCATTCCCCACAATGCTCAAATTAAATATTTACACATGCCGCAAATAGAGCCCTCATGTATGTAAATGTGTGCTTATGCCAGTTCATAATTAATAATTATTTTATTACTTTCACAAACAAACGGTGTAAAAGGGCAGAGCTCAAATGGCAGAGCCAGCCGTCTACTGGATACTCTATAACTTAAGTGGCCACTATAAATTACTGTGTAATCCATATATCGAATAACAAACTTTGGAATGATGGTGATTATTTTTACAGGTAATTAGGTCCACTAAAATTGAGAGCTTTTCAATTTCGGATTGGCAAACGCGAACAGTGAATCAGACAGACCTCTCCACCACAAAGGGCAACCCGTGGGCTACAAAATTATGACCGCAATTTGGGAAATGAAATGCATAAAGCAAAATAAGCAAATGGCACGCAAAGTGACCCGAGGCGGCGTCAAAACGTTCTAATTGGCCGCACAAAGCCAACCACGGGGTCAGCCTGAAGGGGCTGGGGGTACGGAGCGATGAGTAGGTTTTCTAGATTCTGGGAATGACGGGGGTGGTATTCGTAGCACTTGAAAAGTACTAGGAGTAGGGTCCCTGCTCGAGAGCCACTTCACTTCATGATTTCTGCACTTACCACTTGCATCTTGTTCTCGACAAGGCTACAATTTGTACGTAAATGAATATATATAAATAAAAATATAGCTACCCAATGTTTTTACAAGCTTCCATTCTTTCCCAATAAACCTAGAGTCCCTGTTTGGGCGCCACTTATCATCTTTATTATTCTTAGGTAGGTTGATACCTACGTACTCTAATCCTTAGAAATGTTCAATATATTTGTCCAAATGCCTATATCATACATTTATTTATAACCCCAATTCTATAAATTCCATATCGGTTAATATGGATAAAACTACGGCCCCTGTTTGGGCGCCAGTTAACCAGTAAAGGTTTTATAAAGCAGCATCAATCACTATATAAATCTTTCACAAAACGGATAATACAATTTCCGTTTCAACCAATGTTGGTTGATTTACGTCTAAATTAAATATAAACATTTTCTATGTTTTCTAATCGGCTTTGGAAATAATTTGTAAACCCAAACTCTGCCATATAGGATTGTGGTGCTTAGAACCCTCTAAATTTTAAGCATGGAAAATGGCTATAATGCATATCTGCAGCGGACATGTGTGTGTTTGTGAATGTGAGGGGTTGGTTGGCTTAAAAACTTTCACATGACTTTCACGAATAACCACTTATTTGCCCCGTGTAAAATCACTAGAGTAAAATGAGTGAGTTCAAGGACCAAGCCCCTGAGCCAAAAAGGGCCCCACCTGCCGAAAGGCCTGCCCAGAAACCCTTCCCTTTTGGATCGCATTGAACTTGTTTCAGACGCCCCCTACCGGCGTGTACATAACCTCGTTTCGTATTTATCAACGACTCATCATTGTGATGGAGGGCTCCTGTCAGCGGGCCGCGCCCCGCGTCGAATGTATTAAGCCGTCCCCCGGGGAACTGGGAACTTGGAACTGGGAACTGGGAGCTGGGAGCTGAAAACTTGGACCTGAGCCACTCCCGGCGGCCTCTTTTGGGGAAACGGGCCCCGAGAGCCCATCGCCCTCCGTCGCCTCCAATGGAATCTCAAAAATGGCGTGCCGAACAAAAATTAAGCAAATAAACTTGTCAACACATTCAACTTCATTATCGAGCCGAGGCCGCTCCCCGATGGTCTGAAACTTACCCGTCTGCAGAGCTCTTGTGGTTTTTACTTTTTCCGCCGCTCGGTTTTGTTGGGGTATTCGGACTTTCGTCCTTGGGCGGCCTGCAAAAAGAAGGGAAAAACCAGATGAGAAGAGAAATTATGACCTGGCTCAAGCTGCGAGATCCCAAAATGGCCGCCCTGGAATATACATATGCGAATATTTTGTGGTTTAATTTAGAGTGCCTGCGGGCGAGTTCGCAATAAGTATGAGTTTGAGTCAAGGGTTCGGGTGGGACTCCCCCAAAAAGATTCGCAATCACGCGCCCATTTCAGCAGCCGCCGGCAA
The DNA here is from genome assembly GCF_043229965.1 of Drosophila suzukii. Taxonomy (NCBI): domain Eukaryota; kingdom Metazoa; phylum Arthropoda; class Insecta; order Diptera; family Drosophilidae; genus Drosophila; species Drosophila suzukii. The sequence goes on along the minus strand of NC_092084.1, from coordinate 11,654,700 downwards.
GGACGCACACTTCAAAAATCCCCCAAAAAATCTTATAAATTCCTCTGAGCACGAACACTCTACTGCCGTGGAATATATGCCTGTGGTAAATTAAGTCCCTTTATACCTCCAAGCAATTGTTCTTTAAAAAAGTTGTGATTCATTTCATTTTTTATAAAATGGATCAGCTAGATCCATCACAAACTTTTTGGGGTTTGTTACTTGGAAATCGTTATTTAGTTGGTGAAGCGATAAAGTTCTATGGAAGCGATATACCTCTATATCTTTTGATCACTTTATAAGGTTTTGGAAATAAGTAGGTATATCCATACAGATGCTTTTAGAAAATAATATTAACAATCCCAAGTGATGAAATATTAATATACCTCACTTAAGATGGCCTAAAAGTAGAACACTTATCTTTCAGATTAAAGACACTTTGAGCTCCGAAAAGCCAGCAAGGGAGTGAGCCATTTTCAATATACCATGGCCCGAGTGCCGAATTCAGATAAATCATGAAACTTTATAGTTTTACAAGCAGTTGGACACACAATGCCCAACATAATCAGGCGAAGCAACAGTGGGCATCAATTTTACAGCCCCCCGAGCGGGGATCCAAACAATTTGCGCAAATATTGTTGTTTGCATATCGAACCCTTCTCGCCATCGACCATCCACCATCCACTATCGACCATGCACCATCCATATCCACCATCTACCATCCACCATCCACCAAAGCTGCACAATGAGCGGGGCGAGCAAACAAATTTATGACCGTCATAACGTTGGGATGGCCGGAGTCGATTGGAGTCCGGCAAACACGGGGCCGACAAAATGTCTATAGTGCTACATAATAATCATAATAATAAATAGCAATAAAAGCGCTACAAAGGAAATTAAATTTCTGTATCCGCAAAGAATTTCAAAAGTGCACACAGGAAACGACAGCGGATCTGGGGTTTGGTTTCTGGAGGCACTGGCCCTTTCCTTCCCCCCACACTTTGCGGCCCTTAAATTGCCCATAAGCTGTTTAACTGAGTTATTAGGGCCTCGAGTTTCGAGTCGCCATCCTCATCCGCATCCTGCTGACCCTCAGATCCTTGAGTCCTGGCAGGACAACTCCTCGAGTGCTGCCGGTTGGGCAGCCAGCGTGGCAGGATGGCTATATTAATGTTAATTAATGTTAAATGCCTAGGCGTTTCAAAATCATTTGCAATTTGGCCAGAACCGCTGTCCAAGCACCCAGAACCAAGTGCACCGTTCAAAATTGATGAGATATTGTACTCGTTTTGATGAAATTCCAAAGCCATTTAAGAGAAAGTGAAAGAAGGAAGAATATCATGTTCCTAACTTTGAATATATCTTTTTTTTGAAAAGGTACCAGGTATTTGATATGGTATATGATATGATATATGACATATGATATGATACATGATATGATACATGACATGAAATATGATATGATATATGATATGATATATGATATGACATATGATATGATATATGATATGAAATTTGTTAGTTATATCATGTTTAGTGTTTTATAACTATGTACAAATGAGGATATGATTGATGATCTTAGTATTTTTTTATCTGTGGGAATACTGGACAGCCCTTGTCGACGCCTCCAATGGCCCATCACCATCATTAATAATTTGATAATTAGTTCGAGTTGTGGCGTTGACGCCTGCCAGTTTGAATCCTGCAGGATCTATATCTGCAGGGACTTTCTGTGTTGTTTTTGAGAGGTCAGTCAGGGATATCCTTTGAGGGACCTGAACGAACAGTGGCAAACCAATTGAGTCGCATTTAACGGGCTGACAATGGGGCATATATATGTATGTATATGTATAAAGCGCTTTGTTCCACTCGGTCGGCAGTCGTGGGCGGTGGGGCGTTGCCCTCAAAAAAAAAAAAAAAAAAAAAGAAAGAGCTGGGGGCGTGGCCGGCCATATATGACGTGTGACAAATTTTTGCGGTTGGCAAAGCCAACGAGGGTCGTGTATTGTAGGTGGCAAATGTGTCTCCTCTCGTCTATGGCCGGAAAATTGTCCAACATATCCGGGTAGCGTTGAGGTTGGCTGGCTATTGTGGAAAATGATGGTAGCATGTAGTAGTAGTCGTCCCAGGGGTGGGGGTTTTTGTCCAGAGCCCAGCAAAATACCGCTTTACTTGCAGTTAAATAGGGCGGAAAAATAATTGAACCATTATCAGGCAGTCTGCCGTATCCTGAACCGCACACACCCCCCCCCTCGCCACACACACAGTGTACATTCTGTACATCCTTGAGGAGAGTTTGGTGAATAAATTTCGAGCTTGTTTCGTTTTTTGGTTTATTGTGCTTATTACAAAATATTTAACACCCGCCAAGGAGCAGAAGGAGCCAAAGGAGCTGCCACGCCCCTGTCACACAGTCGTCCAACGCCCCCTTTTTGGAGCTCCTTGTATTTCATCCTGTCTGGCTGAAAATTGTTGCCTCATTGTACAAATTTATGTTAATATTTTAAATTTCCGTGCTGGCTAGCGAAGACTGAACGCCCCCAGTTGTTTGTTATTGGCCTGGATGGCCTGAGTGTCCTGAGTGTCCTGGGTGTCCTGTGAACGAACGCCCCATGTCGCTTGTAAAATGTAATGTAATTTCTACGCTGCCGGCTTTTGGGGGGCAGGACGAAAAGGACTCGGGTCTCAGGACCCCGGGAGCTCCCACGAATATTTGTGAAACAGGAGAGCCGCTTAAAGAGCGGCCATATTTTTAAAAAGCCGCAAACTGCAATGACAGTTAACGCCACTGGAAACGCATGTGTAGTGGGGTTTTATAAATATTTAACGCTCATATTTTATGCACATTTTTCATACATGAAGCAGCTTGAGCGGACAAAGGACAATGGGCCAATGGACGTTCGGCATCATTAATTAATCCCAAAACGTTGATCCTGATGGACCGCAGAACGCCCAGAGCCCCCGGAACACCCGTAACCCCCCGAAACGGGGGCTTTCGGCTTTAAGTGCTGGAAAATTCAAGTGAAAATTGTGAAGGGAAAATGGTGAAAAATAAGCAAATGGAAAATGCTAAGGCCGCTGCTGCTGCTGCTGCATTGTGTGTGTTTAAACGTCCTCCGCCCACCATATTGCGGCATGTTGTTGCGTTGAGCCTCATTAAGCGCACTTTGTCCTGCCGACTGTGTCCATTTAAAGGAAACTCCTCAGCCACCCTGCCCCTCAACCCCGCCACCGATTCATTCCTTCTCGTTTGCCATAAATTATTTTTAAATGCATACTTATGTGGAATTTTGCCACGCGCTGCCGCGACAACTTTTCATAATTTTTATTTACATGATGCGGTTGTGGGCGATGGCTACAGAGGTCCTGCTCCTGGTCCTGGTCGTGGTCCTGGTCCTTCCTGAATGCCAGCAGCCAGGATTGAGGGCCGCTTTCAGTGGCGGTGTGTAACCGCATTAAAATGATTTGTAACGAGCGATGGCGGGCCTGTCTGAAGCCCGATGGCTTTGCAAAAACAAAAAAAAAAACAAGCAGAAAACTGAAAAACGGGCGAAAAAATAAACGGACAGCCAGGATGTGCCGGGGGTGTCCTGCAGCATTTACCACACGCATCACTTGCCACGGCGCCTGCATCTGACTCCCTGACAGCACATCCCCCGATGTCCTGCGATGTCCTCCGATGTCCTCCGTCATCGCGACCCTCGAATGCCGCTGCATTTCAGCCGGAGGTCATTCGGGTCGGCCGATCGGAGGTGGCGCTGGCTGCACGAGTTCAAACGCGCATTAAAGGGGAAAAGGGAGGATTCTTAAAGGGGCTTCATAAAAATGTTTACTTTCTTTATAGCAGCCAAAAAACTGAATTTTTAGGGCGAAAAATGGAGTTCCGATTTTAGTCAACAATACGAGATTCAGATTTTAGTCAAAAATGCGATTTTTCTTTCCAGTTTTTTAATTGTAGTTTGGTCAAATCAAGGCGTACAGCTAAAAGACCGACTGTTTTGAACAGCTTGCTAAATTTGCTAACGATCCCAACCAATTTAAGGAAAATTTATTTTTTTACCAATTTTCGAATTTTTGGTAAGGGGGTGCATCGTCTATTTTTGCGAAAAATGTGAAAAATTAAAAATTTCCAGGTTTGAACGCCAATGGATTGGAAATTAAGCAACGAGCTCAACGAGGTATGACATTCCTCGATCTGACGTATACTTTTTGTATACCAGCCAAAAAACTGGATTTTTAGGGCGAAAAATGGAGTTCCGATTTTAGTCAAAAATACGAAATTTCGATTTTAGTCAAAAATGCGATTTTTCTTTCCAGTTTTTTAGTTGTAGTTTGGTCAAATCAAGGCGTACAGCTAAAAGACCGACTGTTTTGAACAGCTTGCTAAATTTGCTAACGATCCCAACCAATTTAAGGAAAATTTACTTTTTTACCAATTTTCGAATTTTTGGTAAGGGGGTGCATCGTCTATTTTTGCGAAAAATGTGAAAAATTAAAAATTTCCAGGTTTGAACGCCAATGGATTGGAAATTAAGCAACGAGCTCAACGAGGTATGACATTCCTCGATCTGACGTATACTTTTTTTATAGCAGCCAAAAAACTGGATTTTTAGGGCGAAAAATGGAGTTCCGATTTTAGTCAAAAATACAAAATTTCGATTTTAGTCAAAAATGCGATTTTTCTTTCCAGTTTTTTAATCGTAGTTTGGTCAAATCAAGGCGTACAGCTAAAAGACCGACTGTTTTGAACAGCTTGCTAAATTTGCTAACGATCCCAACCAATTTAAGGAAAATTTATTTTTTTACCAATTTTCGAATTTTTGGTAAGGGGGTGCATCGTCTATTTTTGCGAAAAATGTGAAAAATTAAAAATTTCCAGGTTTGAACGCTAATGGATTGGAAATTAAGCAACGAGCTCAACGAGGTATGACATTCCTCGATCTGACGTATACTTTTTTTATAGCAGCCAAAAAACTGGATTTTTAGGGCGAAAAATGGAGTTCCGATTTTAGTCAAAAATACGAAATTTCGATTTTAGTCGAAAAATGCGATTTTTCTTTCCAGTTTTTTAGTTGTAGTTTGGTCAAATCAAGGCGTACAGCTAAAAGACCGACTGTTTTGAACAGCTTGCTAAATTTGCTAACGATCCCAACCAATTTAAGGAAAATTTATTTTTTTACCAATTTTCGAATTTTTGGTAAGGGGGTGCATCGTCTATTTTTGCGAAAAATGTGAAAAATTAAAAATTTCCAGGTTTCAACGCCAATGGATTGGAAATTAAGCAACGAGCTCAACGAGGTATGACATTCCTCGATCTGACGTATACTTTTTGTATACCAGCCAAAAAACTGGATTTTTAGGGCGAAAAATGGAGTTCCGATTTTAGTCAAAAATACGAAATTTCGATTTTAGTCAAAAATGCGATTTTTCTTTCCAGTTTTTTAGTTGTAGTTTGGTCAAATCAAGGCGTACAGCTAAAAGACCGACTGTTTTGAACAGCTTGCTAAATTTGCTAACGATCCCAACCAATTTAAGGAAAATTTACTTTTTTACCAATTTTCGAATTTTTGGTAAGGGGGTGCATCGTCTATTTTTGCGAAAAATGTGAAAAATTAAAAATTTCCAGGTTTGAACGCCAATGGATTGGAAATTAAGCAACGAGCTCAACGAGGTATGACATTCCTCGATCTGACGTATACTTTTTTTATAGCAGCCAAAAAACTGGATTTTTAGGGCGAAAAATGGAGTTCCGATTTTAGTCAAAAATACAAAATTTCGATTTTAGTCAAAAATGCGATTTTTCTTTCCAGTTTTTTAATCGTAGTTTGGTCAAATCAAGGCGTACAGCTACAAGACCGACTGTTTTGAACAGCTTGCTAAACTTGCTAACGATCCCAACCAATTTAAGGAAAATTTATTTTTTTACCAATTTTCGAATTTTTTGTAATTTTATAGCTTTTGTTTTTAAAGATTTGCAATTGAAAAATGTAATTAGTTGATTTTTAGAACCTGTTCCTCTTTGTTTAAAAATAAACAGACCAATTTTCGTATTAAAATACTTCAGTAAATATATACCCATATAACAAATTTCTGGTGCTGCAATTAAGCAGACCAAAACAATCTGGCTTAGACATAAACCTATCTTCCCATGCCCACCCTCGAGTCAAATAAAATAGTTTCAAAAACAAGGGGGTGCATATAAAATATTAACACAATTTCCGACACCGAACTTTACGAAGAACTTTTTGTGTCTGGAATTTGTAGTGAAGTAAATATTGTGCATATGGCCGTAATCCCAAGTTCAGCTGGGTGAGTTCCTCGTTGAGCAGCTTCAGCTGGTCGAGTGTGTGGAGAATAATCCCCCTTCTGCCCCTACGACCATCGTAATCAATCTAATTATTATCAACTTTGCATTCGCAAATCCGCCTCCAGTGGCCCCCCGTCTGACCCTTTCTACCCCCCCTTGGATTCCGTGTTCTAGGGCCACCATATGGCGAGGTCTGCTCAGTTATAAATAATGCCATCGAGCATATGCTGGGTTACTGGGGGATATTTACTCACGCAATAAGTATAATACTTGTTCGAGTGCAGACACTTGCCGTGAAGGTTCTCCCCTATCAATCGGTTTTTAATTGAGTTTGCCTGTGTGGGATTTTTCCATTGTGCCACCGGATATGCTTGCAAGTGTCTGCTCATTTCACCTTCCTGATGACATTTTAAGAGTCCTTCGCATAGACAAGTTCGCACATCCAGGCAACGGAATTACCTTAATTATTTATATTTAGGTTTTGGCCATACTCTATGTGTGTGTGTGTGTGTGCCCTCTTTCGGTAAAAGTGGAAATGATAAACTGGTAAAATATTCAGATTTGATGACACACACACACCCCCCATTTTACCCCACTCGACCACTCAATCAACCACATCGATCGATTTTCAATCTCAGCCCGAGTGGAAATTGTTATGAAGTTCGTTTATTTATTTATTTTTCGTCCGCACACTGTTGCAGTTCATTTCGTATCTTTTTCTCTGCATTTTTTGCACTTTGAGCTGAAAACTATTATGCATGGCAGCCGACTTCTGCCTTTGGCACTGCACTCGATGGATAGGCAAATACATGGCTGCTAGTGGAGCACATAACTCTGCCATTTAATTACTTAAGCAATCCATGGATATGTGGCAAATTTGCGGCGATTTGCTGGGATTTTCAGCCAATCGTAGGGAATTTGTAGTGAAAAAACTGCGTGAAATGCAAGAAATTGCACTGGTAAATCTGTGAAAGCCTTTCGATTTTCACAGGTGAAGAGCAAAAGTGCTCGAAGGTCTTGTTTACAAAAGGTTTGAATGGCAGCCAAAGGGGCTTATTCAGCAAGCTCGACTCGGGGTAATTTCAAAGCCAAATTGATATTGTTTTCTATTTGTTTTACATTTAAGAAAAAAAACTTGAAAGCTGAAGCGGAATTTAAAATAAGCCAAAGGTTCTAAAGGAAAAATATATTTTTAAAAAATCTAACAACATGAAAATAAAGAATATAAAAGAAGGTTAAAGGTAAGTTGGTTTTATATAGCTGTGAAGCACTTCTTTGGATGGAAAAATACCTTTTCTTATATCTCAAATGATTTTAAAAATAGCTATATATTTTTGTTTAAGTTTTTCCTTGATTTTGATTGATTGTGTGGCTCGGAAACCAGGGCTAAATTAAATTTTGGCTGGAAGCCACCGACTTTGCCTTTGATATTTAAGCCGTCTACTAAAGCGTCGAGTTGAACAAAAGGGAGAACAGCAAACGGCGTTTAATGTTAACGCTTTGTTGCCGATGTTGGCCAACTCCCTTAACCCTTAACCCTTGTCCGCCCTCCGCTTCTCCGGCTGGCTCACATAATTTAAATTCCATGCCTGTTTCGCTTTGGTCGCTAACCAGGCTGTTTTGCCATGCGACTCACATACAAAGTACGAAATACGAAATACGAAATACAAAATACAAAATGCTCCATAAACGAAAATGGCCGCCCCGTGTGTCTGTGTGCGAGTCCACATGTGTGTGTGTGTGTTAGCCGCTGTGTGCGTGTTAGCCGCTGAAACTGGAACTTCAATTCAATCAATTACGCGCTAATGCACTTCAAAGTATATTCCTTTATACAAAACAATATCGCGGGCAAACAGTGCCTGCAAAAAAAAATGGAACCACTCCCACCCGCTGACCGAAACGAAGTCAAACGTCGGATTATGCAGTTACACTGGGAGAAAAAGTAGTCACCGGTGGAGGGAAAAATAAAAACACACATAAATATTATTTAACATAAAAAACCCAGCATCTCCATAAAATCTTCTTCAAAAAGTTTGATTCTTTAATATTCCTTTTATTTTTTGATCCTTACATGTTGAATTCCAGTTATACCATATGTTAAAAATCCGAAGTATAATATATCACAAATTATAATAGAAAACGCTTAATTTGATTAAACTAATTCTCTCAATTTATATATATATATTTCTATTTTTAACAATCATACCCATGCAAATTAAGATCTATATAGGTTTTTTAGACACAATTTTATAGTTCTTAAATACTTCCTAATCGAGAATAGTTTTTTTTTATTTCTAATTTTAACTTGTCTTGACGTAAGATATTGTCCTAAATTTAAGAAATTAGTAAAATAACATTTACTAAATCTAAGTAGAAGTAAAATATTATTTTATATACGATTGATTCTGTATTTTTTCATGCCCCACATCATTCCAAGGTATTTCTTTATATACCTTACATTTTTTTTGTGTATATTATGTATCATACTTGTATTTTAAATTGAATTTCATGACCTCTCAGCAGGAATATTCCTAATTTATATTTTTAATAATGGTGAATTTTTTCGAGTGCATCAAAGCGCCAGGTGAGCTCCAGATGAAAAAGGGGCCGTTGCGTGAGATCTTTTTGTTTGCCGGCTCGGATGTCACCTGGTGGTGGCCAAAGAAGTGCGGGGGGATGGGCAGATGTGGGTGGCAGCTGCCTAACCCTTGTAACCCGTGACCTTTTCAGCACCCACTCCACGCCCATTCCACAGCCCGCCCACCAATGCGTGTGCCTTTGTTTGCGTGCGTTGACAGGCGAAAGGAAAATCCATTGAAATTCAATTTAAAGAATGTTGACAAACGTTTGTCGTGAAACTGCGATGCCAAAAACCCAACACGGTTGCCATTGGCTCGACGGCAGCTTAAAGAGAGTCCTGGCCAGGCGATGATTTCCAGGTACTGCAATGTCATTGAAAACTCCCAGATCAGCCCTAAAAATCATTTAGTCTGACGAGAAAAGCCCCAAGGGGATTTTCACAGGGGCTCATTACGGATTGGTCTGTCATTCGATACACTGAATACCATACAACGGGCTTGGTAATCCATTAATATATGCGAAAAGTGTGAATGCATTGGTGGAAAGTGATTTTCTAACAGGTTATGGTTAAAATAAAGGAGGTAGAATGATGCTGGCACAGAATAGATGGTCAGAAATGCTGGTGTGAGTTATGTTTTTAATAATTGTAGGTATTCAATGTATAGTTTCTGGAAGTGGGACCAGCAATGAACTATTATTTATAGCTTTACTTAGTATTTTATTTGTTTTTTTGGGAAAAAGGTGGTTCCCATTTAATAACGTTTATTCCAGAACTACATTTTTGATCCATTAAAATTATTAATAAGTTTAAATGTGCATACGTTTATGGATAAATAAGGTTGATGTATAACACCTATAATTATTCCCATGCCAATTTCAACCATGTATAATATATCTACATTGATTACCCAGAACTGGTAGAACCAAGCTGTGTTTAATCAAAAGTTCTATTTGAAAACACAAGCCAATATCGATTACATATCAGTGGCAGGAGCAAATCTACGGAACACTATCGAAGGACCCACAACAGCCCTCAGCCATCAGAAACAACAACAGTGCCCCCTGCACCGCACTTATCCCAATTGGTCATCACAATAACTTCAATATATTATATTACCTAATTACAGCCAACACTTGGCTGGGTCCTCCCATTCCCGTTTCCTCTGGCCCCTCTCAAGGACCACATCCCATGGATACTGACGTGGTCAAATCATGTCGATGAAAATTTTGAAGCTTTTAAACTACTTCAAACACAGAATAAGATAGACACTCGAGCTGGGTGGATGGGGGTATGGTGGAATGGTGGATCGGAGTGATATGATGGAGCACTCGGAACAAAGGATGCGGATGGGAAAAGGGGCGGAGCTGGTTTGGCTTGGGTTGAAGGGTCCTAGCAAGCGAAGCGTTGACAGCGTTTGAGCCAAAGGAATCAACTCTGGGCTCTCTAGTTGACTCAACTTCTTCGTTTGCCTTCTTTGTGTCTGTCTGTGTGTGCTTTCTTCCTTCCCCCTTTTGGCAATCCTTACAAAGAAGGCACATATCACACCTCCAGGACGGGGAAAGTGTGTGCGTGTGTGTGTGCTGGTTATGCCACAGGGATCTCAAATTAACACTTGAAACGCAATGGGGCGAGGAGGCAAAGGACGAGCTCCTGATGTCCTTAGGAGAACCAGAAACCCAGCGAGAACCTGAGAACCCAAGGAGATTGGGCGGCTGAGTGGGCTTCCCCGGTTTTTCTTCCATTTTTTTTTGTGGCTTGTTACGAGCGAATCGAGCGTATGACTTAACAAGTGTTCCAATCTGCAAGGACGCACTAATACCCGCACTCACACACACACACACACACACTTTCACTCAGTAGAACACTCACACAACTGCGGAATGTCCTTTACGAGTTGTCATCGGTTTTGCTTTTGGCCCAAAACATTCCCAAAACGGGATTGGCTTTGTTAGTGTTGCCTTTGCCTCTTGCCTTTCATTCGTTTTAAAGCATTTTTTAACACTTTGCCCGCCATTACGCGGGGGAGAAAGTAGCGGATAAAGGTTCAGGAGAAAGTGGAAAAACGGAGGAAAAGCCAGAAGGGCCTGCATGTGGTAATTGCCACAGGCCTTTAGCGATTTTCCTTCGCGTTGGGGCATCGTTTTCCATTTTTGTTTGCCCAGCTGGCTCATCCCCTTACACTTTTATTATTTATTTTCTTCTCCCTTTTTTTTATTTTTATTTTCATTTTCATTTTTATTTTATTTTTATTCTTTTTGGACCACCACCACCACCGTCCTTTTTGATGTGAGATTGTGTTTGTCTTTGCCACAAACAAACCGACGGCCCTGCGAGTTTATCTACGAGTGTCGTCTGTCGCTGGTATGGTCGTGTAATACGATTATTCGCTGGATTTGCCAAGAAATTCACATTTTTCGGAGCCTGCCTAGCCAGCAAATCTCCCTTTTATTCGGGTTTTTGGGCCCAGAACGGCCTTATCTAAGCGGTTCAGTGAGGAATGGAAATAATTGATCTTTAGCATCAATTTGGCATTAAGATTGCCAATGCCATGAAAAGGAAAAAATGGACAATCAAATGCCATTTCAGGTTCGATAAGCATTATAACAATAGGAATTTTAATAGAATAAAATGTTTAATACATAAAGATCTTCGTAAAATTAAAAAACAAATTTTTCTTTTAAGGTGACTCGTGTAGGTTTGTGCTAAGAACTGATTTTAAAAAGAAAAAACTAAAAAATAATTTGCTTTCATTTTCTATTTTGTTATAATTCTTAGAATTTGGCGCCTAAAGTACTTTTGATTTAAAGCTCAACCTTGAAGACAGGATGAATTGCTTTTACTTGGCGCCCAACGTGGGGCTGTCAATGCTTTTGATTTAAAGCTCAACCTTAAATACAAGATAAATTGTTTTTATAATTTTATTTTTTCAGCTAACGCATTCTATGTCAAACACTAAATTCAATCTGGCTTTTGTGGCCTTCGAGACATAATAAACAAGCCTATTCTGCCCATAAATATTAATGTATATAATACTTCCAGCATTTCGTTGCCTAGTCCACATACTGTAATAATAATAGTAATGTGCTGCGATAATATTGACTAACCATAAAGGGCTTCGTGTGGCAGCGGGTTAAACCAGGATGTTAACCTCTTTCTGAAAACCGATATCAGATGACACATTCGCGGGTTAACTTTGCACGCTTAACTCGACGGCCTGTCGCGCATGTTAACTGTTTGCCTGGCATTGGCCAAGTCTATTTGTTGTCGCGGCCGGGAAAGCCAAGAAAGACTTATTTGTGGGCCTTGGCAGCACTTAGTGGTGTTCAAACAAGCCATTTGCCACCCTGCTTTCTCAGCTTTCTCGCCTTTCTCCGCTTTCTTCTCCTCAATCGTGCAACTCATTCACCTTAGCCTTGGGCTCAGTGAGTTGGCTTATGTGTCTAGACTCTAGACTCTAGGATTTCGCTATACCATTCAACTTGGACTTTGTCTTGGAGTAGCCCCCAACCATTTGGTGTCCCACGCGACTTGTCAATCAAATGGAGACGGGCGAAGGCATCAATCAAGCTTGCCAATCATCCATCAATCAATCAAACCAGCTGCTGCTCGTCTCCCTCTGCCTTTTCTCCCCCTTTTGTCTAGCCAAGAATTGGGCCGAAGACATAAATAAAGAAAGAAATTCCATTTCAGCTGATTGTCGCGATGCGTCTTAATCCCGAATGCCAATTTCGGAGGCTTCTCTGGGTATTATTACTTGTATCTTTGCTATTTACGTAGATTTAATTTTGATGCGTTGGCCAAATGCAGGCACAATCAATTGAAATTCATCATTCATCCGGTTTTGGAGGTGTTGGGAAATGGGGAAATGGGGAGTGTCGCAATCACAACGCACCCCATCGCTCATCAAAGCTCATTAGAGTGCGGAAAAGTGCCCGCGGAAAAGCGATGATGGAAAATGGTGTGTCTGTGTGAGTGTGTAAGCATGTGCAATCGAGGGGAAAGCGATGACTAAGTGCTTGGGGGGGAAATCGGGTAAAATGTAAATTGATAAGACAAGTGCTAAGATGTGGCTAAGTCGATGAGTCTCACTAAATCGCAAAGAATATCATTTGGCACAAGCTCAAGTGGGATATTACTAGGTGTTTACTGAAGCATAAGTGTATTATACTTTCCTGCCTCTGGAATATATTTTATTTTCGGTAATTAAAGCCAAAAATAAATATTAAATATTAATAGAAAAGATTCACTGAACATGTACGAATAAATTATTTTCAAAACCATTAACTAACTAAATAAATAATTTAACTATTTGAAATGCCAGGTAAATGCATTATTTATATTTTGGTAATGCAGTTTGCCATTTAACGTAGGCCAGTTGAACCAACCGCTCTTGAAAATGTATGATTATTTTTTGATGGCAATTGCATCTGCAGGACTTCTGAAATACCCCACATAAATAACTGAGGGCGTGAAGATGTCTACCCCGATTATTTGTACGCCATCGCATGGCATTGATACCGTTTGGGATGTAATGCAGTATCCTGGGGGCAGAGGTGGATTTCCACCTCATGACAGCTACTTGCTCGCCCGGTTGACTGGGCCAGGACAACGGGACAGGAACAGGGACATCAGGACGACGCCTTGAAGGAGCCAGCCTTTCAGAGCTTAAAACAATGAGACAACGGCAACGGCAACGCAGAAATGGCGACGACAACGACGGCTACCTGACAACCCTGAGGTGTGTCCTGTCTGCTGCTCCTGCTGCTCCGCATCCTTGTTGTTCACCGCCTTCTTCCCTTCCTCCTTCCTTTTCGCCTCCTTCTTTTCCACCTTCCTGCCAGAGTTGCCCCCCAGCGGACTGCTGCTCGTCTGTTTGTTTGCCAGCTTGTTTGCCTGCGCCATTGAGTTTTCCATTTCATATTCAAGGGCAAACACAGGGCGAGTGCTGACAACAACGACAAGCAGTACAAGTGGGCTTCGGAGAGCCCCCAGTTCCGACCTCAAGATACCCGCCTTTTTGAATCTCGAGATGCGATGGAATCGAAAAATTGATATTGCCCAACTTGTTAGTTGCTCAATTGACCCAGGTTGATTCAGGCAGCTTGCTTCCCTTCTTTGCTCGTGATTATCAACTAGGACGTATTGGGGAATACAGGTTTTTCATTTCACTTCTTTAAGTCAATTCATATACCCTTTCCTTAGATTTTTTATACCTAGACTTTAAAGCAAACTTTTTTGATACGTTGGCAGCCCTATGCACCTATCAAATGAAAACTATATATGTTTAAAAAATGCCTAAAGCTTTAATATCAAGCTAATTTGGGAGTAAAGATACTATTTATAATTTTCACAGCTGGTTCAAGTTATTCTATTAGAAATATAAAGGATTTTAAAATAAATGTATTAATAATATTAATTATAGTGTTATGTTTTTGATAAAGATTCCTGTTCAATATTTGATGATCTTATTATGATATGGTGTATGTTTTCTGCATCTAAGGAACCTTTGCCTCAGTTCTGTACTCAAAACACCCACATATCATATGAGTAAGGGGTATGCCAAGACGTAGTCCTCAATCTAACCCCCCTTTGGGGTCCGAATTCGTCCTGGAATCCCCCCCCCCCCATTTCACCTGCATTTAAGCCGCGGGCAGTGACTTGAGCTGAGTCGACTTGGCGACTCTTTCAATTGCGCTATTAAAAATCATTTAGAGTCTGACAAATAAACAGCTGCAGGGCGTCCTGTTTGGATAGCACCCTGTTGGGCCCAAGCCCCCCACTCCGCCCCTGGAATTTCGCCCCTGGCTCAGGTGGGTTGAAGGACCTTGGCCCAGGTTTCCTTTGTGGGGGGTGGCTCTGCTTTTTTTCTCCTTTTCTTTTTTTGGGTATAGATTCCTAACAGCATTTAATTTCAGTCGCACCGCAATTTAGAGATATTTTTTTGTAGAGGGTAAAAAAAACCAGCAAATCAACAATGAAAACATTTTCGCAGCGGGCAAATGGAAATATGGAAATTAAAATGGAATTAAAACATTTTTTATTTAAATAACACACAGAGAGATATTTCTATTTCGCTGTTGCACAAGGAAAGTTAATAAAATATGCAACTGTAAAATAAGAAAATGGCGAGCAGGGCTGAAATAGCAAACGCGGACTACAATCAAAATACAATGCAATGGGGTGGAAATGTGGGTGGTGGTGTAGTGGGTGGCTTAGTGGGTGGTTTAGGGGTGGTTTAGGGTGTGCCTTAGTGGGTGGCTTAGGTGGTATTTCAGGGGGTGGTTCAAAGGACATACAAACACACACACACTCGCTGCGTTTACACAGCTGTGCGCCAAGTGAAATTTTCACACATCTTGGGGTGCTTGTGTATGTGAGCTTTCTCTCCATTACAAATTTGATAACTAACTTCAATGTTTGCTCTACGCTCAACCATAAGTAGGGTGCAAAAATTAGTTAGTTCTTTGTCTGAAAGTTGAGTTTGGCTAGCAGGTATTAAGTGGGTAATGAAGTATCTATTGCTGAAAGCTCATAAATAATTTGCCAAGCAACTGCTTTGTTTCTCTATTCCTTCTTCTTTTTTTTTGGGCAACACGAATCCAAGACGCTTAATCAATAGATATAATTATAACCATGCTGACCTCATTTTCGGCTTATACGAACTATTTAAAGTATAGAAACGCCGGCGAAACGCTCTAAACGAAAATAGAACATAATTAATGGGAATAAAGGCAGCCGGAAGAGGTCGATTGCCGGTTCTATTAGGGGTTGAGCGGGGTCTATAAATAAATCGCGGCCATGTAACCCTAAAAAATTAACCATTTAAGCGGGGGGAAAATACTTAAAGGAGTATTCTGCCCATCAAATGTCTAATTATGCACTGAATATAGCATTTTGAGAACCACGGAAAGCCAGTTTTAAATTCACCAGCCAACTCGGCGTATACGCAATGCCAAATTTAGAGTGTATATCTGTGTGTGTGTTGACCTAAATGGGGGGGGGGATGGGTATTTTGGATGCTATGGGGCTGACAGGCTTGTGACTTGTGGACACTTCAGCTGGCATTTGCAACAACAAGTGGAGGCTGCGTAACCGAAACTAAAACAATAACAACAGAGACAATTTTCGTCATTTGATTGTTTTAAATTTTGCATTAGGCTTTTGTCATCCTGTTTGTTTACTTATTTATTTGCTGTTGCTGCTTTCTTTCTTTCACTCCTCCAACTCTCCACTCTCCATTTCTATTTCCAGTTTGTTTATTTGTTTGTTAGCCAACTTGTTTGCCCCAGCTTTGCCTGTGCATTAAATGCAATTCGAATTAGAATTTGGCTTTCGCCTGTCGGTCCAACATCTATATGGATTCCCCCCAGAATTTCCCCTATATATATGTATGTATATAGTGCCCGCGGCATTTGGCGGCGATTGGCAGTTTAATTGGCCATTTTGTATAACAATTTGTAGTCGTCGCTATTTGCTTTCGCCTGGTGTGCTGGCAATTTGCGGCCTGTTTTGCTTTCGGGCCGCAGCATTGGTGCCTGTTATATGGCCAGCTTTGGTTAAAAATTTAATGAAAATTTCGGGCCCTGCCCGGGCTGTCTTTGCAGTTGTTGTTATGAATCAAAATTTGGATACGCAATGAATTGGAAACGTTTCGGAATGAGATAGCCGCAAAGCCGATGCAGAGAGAGAAATTGTTGGGTTACAATATATCACAATTTTATATGTTTCGGGAACCTGAAAATATTTATTAAGTATTTTTTAAAGGCTCATTATACAATTTTTTAAAATAATATGTTCTAGTTCTAATTTAAATTTAAATATCCTGACATTTAAGACAGTTATATCAAATAAAAAAAATATTATCCATAGTTGTCAAAGTCCAATAATATTATAGTATAGTCATAACAACTGGTACCATTAAAAATTAGTTTAGAAAACATTTCGGACTTCATAAGAATACAAAAAAATATTCCCCTGCCTAATTAGTTATCCTTATAATAGCATATCCCATATTTTTCTCAGTGCCCACAGATGGGGGAAAGTGAAAGCGAAATAAAACTGGCAACTGGAATTGAATGAACAACGGATTCGGCCAAGGATTCATGGATCAGAGAGCCGGTCGAGCCGGATGATTTTGGGCCAAGGCTGTGGGGCTATTAGAGATCCAGTTCGGCGCTCACGAGCATATTTTAATTAAATGCCTTGGCATAAAAATATTTTACGCATTTAACTGACAGAGACGGATAGATTATATGGTATTTTGGTATATATATATTATGCATATAGATAGTGGTATCACATTAATGCAGCTTAATTACGTGACATAATTTAGAAGGCGATGACAAAACGGCGACAGGCAACGACAATTCGCCTTTGTTTACGGCCAGCACCCGTTCCGTTTCGTTCCGCACTTTGGCATTGTAACTTCTTTTTATAGCGCTACCTGGTCCAGGCATAGATGCCATCCTCAGGGCTTCCAATCCCCATCCCCCCCCCAGAAAACCAACCATTTCCCAGCTCATGTCCTGAATTATGAGGCGCTCTCCCCCTGGCTTTCCCACTCACTCACTCGCTGGCAGTTATGCTAAGCTCTGCAAATGAACATCATAAATAAAGGTCCTGGAGAGGGAGGGGGGCCAGAAAATAGAATAGAGTGGGTGGTTTTGGGTCGTAGCACCGCCGAGGCGCACGTGAGACAATGTCGAACAACAATAAAGAAAGTAAACTTTAACTCAAAATACATGACACAACTTTCGGGCTATACAAGTGATCGAATAGGTAATACCATTTATTAAGGGTTTAGGGTATATTTTTTAATTAAAGTGACCAGGTATCATTCAAATTATGGCATATCTTTAATGGAAATGGTATTTCAATCAAGTGAAATAATCGTATGTGACTAAAAGTCAAGATCATTTAGGATTAGTTATGTATGTCTTTTACAACGACGGTTTCTAAAATAGTTTTTTAAATATTAAAAAATATATTACTATTATAATGTATTTTTAAAAAATCTCTCAAGATATAAAGCATTTCTAAAAATGTCTAAAAGTTAGCAATGAAAGAAGAAACTTATAGTCCATAAAACATTATATCGTATAAACTTATATTGCAGCATACTTTTAGGCACTTTTAAAAAGGAATTTTAAAATAATGTCATACAGATTGTAGCATACTTTAAAACACCTTTATAAGTGATTTAAAAACTAGGTTACCCCAAACTTAAAGCCCAACATGCCTTACTACACCTCGAGTTGTGACTAAAAGTTGGTTTCGAATTGCGCGCATGTTTAAATGCTGTTATGAATATGACAGCCAAGGAGGCAGGGGCGTCGCTGGAGGGGGGTGGGCGTGGCGCTGATGGTGCTGCCAAATCAACCGCATGAGTCTCCTCGAGGAGGTGGAGTGGGAAATGCTTATGAGCATTTGTTTTTTTTTCCCTGGTTTCGGTTCGGTTCTTCTCTCATTTCGCGAATTATTTTCGTAATAACCCCCTGTAGCCCAAAAATACCGCCTGTCGCTTGTAAGACAACTTCCGCTAATGCAAGCGCCCGCTTCCGTTTCCGTCCCCCCTCCCCTCGCCATTCCACCCCTCTTTAACGCTCGGGTTCTGGCTCCGGTTCCGCTTCTCCTTCCGCCCCAGCAAACCCCCAGCTTTTCGCCGGTTTTTGTTTCACTTTCGGCTCATTTCTTATTTCACTGCCATAGCCTGCTTGTGTTTGGGTCCCTGTTTGTTTTCTGCTTTTTAGAACCTATGAAAATGCAAATTGTGTTAAATGTTGATGTGTTTGTAATCAAAGCCCCCCCCCCCCCCATTTTGCGAGACGAGGAAAAATATCAACCATAGCACCCAGTGACAAAAGACCAGCGTCGGTGGCGTATACGCGATATGGATTGTGGGAAGTGGGCTGGGGGGGGTTTGGAAATAACATTTCCAATTACCCGAGTTTATTGCCAGCGATATGAGTGGGTAGCGCTTTCGGGGGAATTCACTCTAGTGCCTCTATTTTTGCGATTCTTGAAATTCCGCTTGTTGGCAAAAATTTATCCTAATTACAAACGACTTTTATTGATTAATCCCACTTAAAATAACTAAGGAAATGTGATACTTCAAAGGTTTCTGATAATAAATCTAGCTAAAAATAATTTTTAAAATACAAAGGGAGATACTACAGTTTGAAAAATTATTTGATAAATTTCATGATTTTTCCTAGAGACTTTGAAAATGTGACAAATTAGACGGCCCTTAAACAATTTACAGCTTTTTAACTTAAGCCATAAGAAAAATCGATTTTTAAGGATTTTTTACAAAAAAAAAAGGCTGAAAACTTGATCAATCTTTTGAATAATATACAAAAACACAGCTTCTTAATAAAAACTATAAAAATATTTTTCTTTCTTTTTAAATAACATTTTTTTTCACTGATTTAAAAAAAAATACGTATTAATTCAAGCAAACAATGATTTTATATTAAAAAAAAATAATAAAAAGGAGTTTAAGGGTTTTAAAAAAGATACAAAAACACCCATTTAATTATTTTTTTTAATTTTTTTCGGTTGAATTCTTATAAAAATAAACTTCATTGGAATATTTCAACAACAAATGCTAATTATTTTAAGAAATTGAAACCAAAACTGTAACCTTTTTAAAAATCTTAGTTAATCAGATTTTTTTTATATTTAAAACACACTTTTTTCATTTCCTAGCAACTGGGTATTGATCATCAGAGGAGCCTTTCGTCTGCAACAAGATGTGTTAAGTCGTAATGCGCGTTCATTCACAATTTTAATATGCGCGATTTCGTTGATTATGTGCCATTGTCGGCACAAGGACCTTGATGATGGGGCTCCTCCTCCAGCTCCTCCTTCAGATCCTCCTCCTCCAGGACCTGCTTTTCCAGGACCTCCTCCGCCTGCGACTCCTCCTCCAACGCAACGATGGAGCCGACGACAGGTGGCCAGGGTTGCCAGGGCAATCAAGTAAATTACGGAAATTTACAACTTGCCGGGGTCACATCCCTCACACTTCCCGCTCCTTATTTATTTTTTTGTTTATTTGTTTGATTGCGTTTCGCAAATTGGCATCGCCTCAGTCATAAAATTTGATGCTAGTGCGTAGGCAATGCGGCAAGTATGGGGTGTTATTCTTTTTTTTTTGGATATGGGTTGGGGGTAAATGCTGTGGCCAGAAACCCCTTCCAATTTAATGCCACAGCAAAGCCATAAAACTGATGTCCTATTAAATTATTGAGCATAAATTCAAACAACCAGCCACAAAACAAGAAAAAAAAAATGATGAAATAAGCGAGAGGATAAAGCTGTAAGGCAAATCAGCGGGCGAAAAAAAATCGAGTTGAACATATCAAATAAATAATAAATAAATGACAGTCGATAAAAAATGGCATCGTTTGTAGTTGTTCTTCGGTCCTCTGAATCCAAATGTGTGTGTGACAGGGCGACATCATTGAACAGGACATCACAGAACAACCATAATAGAGCGATTCATTTGCAGATTTCACCCGCCAGCCCCCATTTTATTTATTGTATATTCAAAAAAAGACAAAAAAAAAACAGAAACAATTGGTCAAAAATAAAATAGTACAAAGAATAATGAAACGAATCATTGAGGCAAATATTTGAATGATGACGACTGCTGGCGGAATATTATAAAAATGTTATTACGCTGAAAAATTTCAAAAACACAATGTTACATTTAGTCAGGCGCCAAAAGTGTGGATACAAAAAAATAGAAGAGTGCTTTGAACCCAAATGAGTTCTGTTCGGAGTTCTTTGTGCATACATACTTATCCAGGACCCCCTGACAAATTGAGGCAAAATGCAGCCGAGCAGTCGCAGGACTTCCAGGACCTCCACAGACTCCTTTTCCCAAAACGAAAAAGATTCATTAATCAAAAAAAACCCCAAAGGAGCCAGCTGGAATAAGCTGGCAAAAAAAAAAAAAAAGAAATGAGAAACGAAGAGAAAGTCACTCAAAGAAGCCGCATTTGAAGGAGCTGTAGAAGATCTGGGCAGCAGAAAGGTAAATCTATGAATATGCAAAAGGAAAAGCAGCTCATGTATTTATTATAGGTGAGCCGCAAACAGAAGGAGGATTCTCTCCTTTGTCAAAAGCGAAATTTAAACAAAAGGCGCCAACAAATTCTATGAAGGCCTTAAATAATTAAGCAGCAAGCAAATGAAAGCACACTTTTGGCAAGTCATTGCCTCACTATTGGGAAAAACAAATAAGGAAGACTATTTCGGTCTAATCTATTTTTCATAAAAATCCCCAACAATTCATATTGTTTTAGCTATTATTGTTATACGGATATTTTGGTTATTGTAGCGCTGAAAAAATGTATAGTAGGTACACTATATAACTAGTATTTATTATCTCTAGCCATATAAATTGCAGGGATATATTGTAAATAAATAATTGAAATTCAATTTACTATCTATGGGCTGTTAAAGCCCCACATTCTCGGAAACAACATGAAAATGTCGATTTAAATAGACCAAAATCATGTCCGAAAGTGCGGTTAAGTTTTAAACCAAACAAGGCTCGCCTGCTCTTAAATATTTGTCCAACAAACTCAATTCACCACCAGCAGCCTCTCATTAGGATGGCAAAAAAGTAAACAAAAATTCCGGCAACCTTCGGCAGAGATTCGGAAATTGTGGGCTAATAGAAAAATTTGTCGCAATACGAAAGTTATTGACAAATGCGAAACCATCCATCCACCAATGGGGAAAAACAGGACACGTTGGGACGTGAAAACATTGGGAAATTTCACAAATTTAGTAAAACAAAAAGAAAAAGAGTTTGGAAAAACAGGATGAGAGGAGAAAACTAATTCACATGAGGGGCAGAAATCCGTAATTCGAATTTCAATAGCCGGAGGGGGAGGGGGGCAGGGATTGTGAAAGGATCAAGGAGGGGACACACTGGCAACTTTGCAGGCAGCCGCAAGTTGGCAACCCTGGCACAACCCTATAAACCGAAACCTTTAAAACCATTTAACGTAACTTTCAAAACCAGGCTTGCCAAATATGTGTGAGCGTGTCAGTGTGTGTGTCAGTGCGTGTGTGTGTGTGTGTGGGCAAAGTTTTTAAAGTGTCAAAAAGTTTGGGCAACGTCACCCGGCATCATCAACAGCGCCACTTTCAGTGGCCATCGGGAGATATTCGGAGAGGGCGGCAACCCTTTCGCATTTTCCACAATTTTGCATGTCGCACTCTGCATTCTGGCCCCTGGTCATATACACATATAGTACACCTGACATCCTTACGCTTCCCCAAAAAAATCCCAGAAAATCCCTCTACCCTCTCTAGCCCGCAAATAGTTGCGGCCATAACTTTTAAATAGATTTGGAATCTGTTTCGAATTTTCCCTGCCCACCCTTTGTTTAGGGGTTTATTTTATTTCTTCTCCCTCTTTTTTTTCGCCCATATTAAAAGGACAGCGGATGGGAAAGTTTACCCCTAACACATACTCGTTCATTTATATTGGCAGCAAAGGAAATGGCCAGAAAATATTTGAGCGCTTTGGCAGGTGACTAGCCCAAATCTGAACTCAATCCGAAAAACCCCAGGCCCCCTTTTGCCAAAACCCCCCCCCTCGTTGGTGCAATTATTTCGAAAGCAATTTGCATTCTGCCTTCGATAGATGGGGAAAGTTCAACGGAAGCGAATCGCATGCACACAGCTTTGTTTAACCCGAAATGGGTATGGGGATTTTTAGCCAATGATTTTGCGATAGGGTTAGATGGCTGACAAAAGGCTGTACTTTAGATATGGCCACGAGATTGATCGACGGTCGGGCCAAACTGGCTTAGATAAAGAAACACGAGAACTGGGGCATCTTCTGAAATGTGCCATGCCAGGACTCGGTTTTCTAATCAATTTTGTTGTGCAGTAAAAGAAATTATTAAAGAGAGAGAAATACAATAAATGAAAATATAGAAAAAAAACAGTTGGATTTGTAAATTAAAACAATAAATGTTTGGAGTCACTGGGAGGAAAATCATTTCTTAGCTGAGACCTACACCACAGTAAGTATATTTATTAAAAATTTGGACGCTGTAGCTTTACTAGTTTTGGTTCTGAACCGACTACTTCAAATTTTAAGGAGAGTTTTTTATATATATATAGAAAGCTTTGAGCTTGCAAATGATGTCAATAACTTTCTTTCATTATTCTATAAAGTAAGAAAAGTGTATATAAATGAGTTAGGTATTTATCTATTCGACGACGTCAGGGGTAATGAATCGCATTAATGTCATTATCCCTTTTTCCTGATTTCCTCAATGCCACAATATCAATTATTTAAGAAGCGGTTCTATTTGCATGCCCAACTTAAGTGGCGAATCCATTGAATCCACTCCACCAAAATCGAGGAGGCCACTTTAGTTTATCTCCCTTTCTGAAGACAAAAGGAGAATAGCCGGGGCTTTTTGGTTATCCAGCGTCTCGAGCTCGGAAAACCGTGTGGAAAAGTGCGTGAAAAGCGCCATAATTTATGCAACAACTACAACAATAAATCCATTCTGGCTTGGACCAACAAATGGCATGTTAAATGAACTGAAAACAGGACTCCCCAAGTGGCGAGAGGGAATAACTAAATGAAATGGTATGGTTTTTGGAATGGTAGCTGTAGGATGTAAGATGGCCATGAGGCCGGAAGTGAACGCAATGCAGCACTTCCGGTCTACCATTGCCTCCTTGCGAACTTCGGCTCCGCTCCTGATCCTGTGGCTTTGGCATCGTCCTGGAGTTGACAGGACCAAAAACAACCGCAAAGCCTAAGGCAGCTCCCTTTTCCCCTCCCCCTTTTGTCCGCCCGTCGACCGCAGATGGGCGTTGGGCGGTCTGTGGGCGTGGCCGCCTTAAGTAAGCAAACCGGCCCAAAAGTTAAAAAGTAAAGAAAAAATTTTAAAACAATACCAGCTGCCCCAAAAAGGTGTGACAGCCTTTAATGCCAAAAAATCACGGCATTAAACCCGAAAAATAACGAAACTTACAAAGTTTGGCCTACAAGCAACTAGTTTTCAGCACCAAGCAGATGATACAGGATTTAGAGAGTTCAGTTCAGGAATGGGTATTTTCTTTGCCACTGAAATCATAGATGTGAAATCTAGTCCTGCCAAAATGGTAGAAGATTTCTGGCAAGGCGGAAAAAAAGCCATTCACACTTAAATATTATCATTTATTTATTTAAGAGCTCTTAAAATCTATTTTAAATATTTCTTTATAGCACTTTTAGGTTAGATTTAGTAATGGTTATTGGTTAAATTATAAAACGCCTTCAATTATTTGTTTATTTTCTGCCTTTAAGGCAATTGAAAAATGCCTAATATATATTTTTTTAATATTTATTAAATATTAAATATAAGCTAGGGTTCTTTAGAAATATTTTGCAACCGTATTGCCACCCATTTTTCATCACAAAATCATGCCAATTTTATTGTGAGTGCATCTGTGCCGCCTGAACAGTTTTGCAGCTTAGCGGCATGCTAAAAAATTAACTAACTTGGCCGTGTTTGTTTTCGCTTGTGTTTCTGTAACGCTCTTTTCGCCACCGCACCACTGCACGATCTCCCTTTGGGGCGCCCCTGGAACCACTGGTTTGGCGGCACCGCCAATTAGCACACATGGGGCCAAGAGGCTTTGGCTTCAGTTTCGGTTTCGGTTTCGGTTTTCGCTTGTTTCCCTCATATGGCGAATTAAATTTGCATGGCCACAGAAATATTTCAATATAAAGCGTCCAGGTGGGTCAGGTGGGTAAAGGTGGGCGAAGGTGGGTTAAGGTGGGCTAAGGGTGGTGCCGCCAAAGGGGGGTTAGTGGCAAGCTGAACGTTGCCCGGCAATGAAATGTTGTTTATATACACTTTTTTAATCTTCTCCCCTGCCCCGCCGCCACTGCCCATTCCATTAGCTTTGCCCCTTTTTCGGTTTGTGCTCCGTCAGCGGACAAGGCAAAAACATTTCCGCTGGCACAGCACACACGGGTGCACTGCGAGAAAATGGGAAGGTATTTATTTAAAATTAAGATTAAATATTCTCGCTTTTGTGTGATATATTAGGACTACATTAAAATATTAATGGATTTTTTATATCTGCCTATTTTCTGTAGTATTTAAGTTAATAAAAATAAATAATTATATATAAAAAATATTTTCAAAAACCTACCAAATTCAACATCGTCTTCGTTGAAAATCAAAATAGTTTATAAGTAGATTGCTTTTATCTTAATAATATTTTTTTTTAATTAATCACTTCATAGAACAAACAGAAATTGAACAATATTTGTTATAACGTAATGGTTTTCGCTGACAATCAATACAATTTATTAGTAAATGGTAACAGTCTAAAAAATATTTTTAAGTATTAAGCTATTGATAAAACAAATAAAATTATAAGTTTATTTTCAATACCTTTCAAGATTTGTAATTTAAAAATCATAATAATTTGTAAGTAGATGGTCAAATTCCAAATAATATTTTCATATATCAATCTCTCAAAGCTTAAATTAAATAAGAACAAAATAAGTTGGCATATTTTCTCTCAGTGCAGCCCCCTCCCCCCCCACACACACACGCACAGAGTTGGACACCGCTTAACCCTCATCAGGCTTTACACCTTTCGGCGCAGTAGGAAAATTCAAATTTAGTAAATTTTTTATTTTCATTTTCCTTGTTGTTTTTTCTATTTCCAGGGGGGTAGGTGTATGGGGAAAGGGGGGGGTTTAGACCCAAAAATGTCAGAGGCTTACACGCTTCTATGCAGTTAGCTTGTTTAAGTTGGAGTGGTCGGTGGGCGGAGTGGGCGGAGGGGGCGTGGTGGGAGTGAAGCGTTTGTATGAGAAGCTTATAATCAACATAACGGGCATAACAATGGCCATTAAACTGCTGCGGGGGGTGGGAAAAGCGGGAAAAGCGATGAGGAAAATGGAAACCACTGGGGCAGGTCGAGTCGACCAGCTGACGACCAACGGCAACTCATTTTTTATGGCCAACAGTCGGTGGGGAAAATGGGAAAACGGCGGGGGAGACAGGCGGCATAAATCTGTGCACAATGCGTCTGGCATTTGCTTGATGGCCCAAATATCCTTACAGAGAAACAAATGTATAACTTTACGGAATCCAAAGAAAATGTTTTGAATACTCATTGAAAAAAAAAATATAATATAAAGCAATACCAACTAAATGTAATATTATTATCGGTTACACCAAGTTTGACATTGCTGACATGCCATTTATATTCCCCCACTTTAATAAAGTTTTTTTTAAAGACATTTTAATTTTCTCAGCGTATCTCTATCCGTGTCTGTATCTGTATCTGTGTGAGTTTGCTGATGGGCGAGTGTGCGTGTCTATCTTGACCACAATAAAATTTATTTGTATTATTTTGCCGGCGTCGACATCGCTTGTTTTGTCGCTCAAGTGCGAACTAGAAACAAAAATAAAAATAATAATAAAACAAAAATAAAAATAAAACAAAAAAAAAATAATATCAAGACAAGACAACCCAAGACAATGGAGCATAGACATTGGGTTTGGGGGTATTTTTGGGGGGAGCCAAGACAAAAAGAAGCGATTTCAAATGCACTTCAAAGGAAAAATGTCTGCGACCCGCTTTAGAATGTCATCAACTAATGAGCAGAGATCCAAAGAGCTGGAGGAGGTTCATTTGGCCATGTGTCCTGTGCCATTTGAGTTAATTAAATTCCTGAACCCAATCCTGTGAAAACGAACATAATAGGATTGGGGGTCTATTTTGGGTAGAACATGAGGTAGGTGCATTGGGGTTTCCAAACTTATTATCTCCCATTTTCATTTGCACTTTATAACGAAGGCTAAGCGCTTCTCAGAGCTGGAATACGCAAAATTAATATTGCCAAGTGAAAGCAATAAATTTGGTCATGCCGTTTGAGGATTTGTCTTTTAAAAATGCAAATAAGTCAGCTATTTCGACCACAAGAACCATAATTTTTAATTATACAGAGGTTTTTCGGGGAACCAAGAAAGCTTTTGCCTATTTTATAAACTGAAGGGAGTGCAATTTTATAAGAAAATTAGTCTATAAACAAATTGAAAACTAATATTATGCCTCTGTGTGCCAATAAATGTTGTAAATTAACTCAAAATAAATACAAAATAATCTCAAAATGATATAGTTCTCAATGGGTTTTGTGATTAGGGGAATTTTTATATAGATACTAAATATATTATTCTATAATAATAATATAAGGGTATACCGATCTGCCTGTTGCATGCATTTCATCCGTGTAGCTTATTATAAAGCTACTTAAATGACATTATATATTTATCAGATGTAAATGAGGTATATAATTTTCAAACTTTTCCCAGGACCAGCTGGGTCCAGATCCAGAAATATATCTCGGCAGGAATGCAGCTGCCGTTTGTAAGACAACAGCTACCATTTTTCCTCGTGGCCATATCCCTTGGCTTATTATACAAGGAGCCAACAAACCGTAACTCAGACACCGCTGAGACTGAGGTTTCTCTTTCCGTTTCAGCTACCCATTTCCCCATTTTCTCGCCGGGTTTACTTTGCACGCAACATTTTTCACAGCGAATGCCGTTTTTGGGTGTGTGTGAGTAATGCCATCCCAGGAACCAGAAGCCGTACCCCCTACCCATACCCATATCCGTACCCATCCCAAGTCCCAAGTTGCCGTACAAATACCAACTCCTCGTGTCCTGGGGCCAAGCATTCGCTGGACATGAGGAGTTGGTATTTGGTCAATGCGTCAGTTTTACGGCTCGTAATGCTTGTAATTGATTGTTAATGCCGCACTTAACCCAGACTCCAGCTGAGCTGGCCAAAAGGACAATCGTCCTGTGGCCGGCCATGTGCCTGGGTCGCAAGAAGGAGCCCATTCCCAATCCCCATTCCCCATGGCAATCCCAATCCCCTTCCTTTGGAGCCGTGTGCGTGGCTTGGCTTATTTATTATTTAAGGGCTGTATTGCGTGTGCAATTGTTGAAATTCCTTTTTAAAAATAACACACAGAAATCAGTTAAGAATAACCAAATGAGGGGCAATAAGGAGAGCTGCTGAGGCAGCAGCAAACAAACAGGACCAAGGATCGTTGGGCTTATCGGACGGCTCAGGACCAGAAGCAGCAACAGAATAAAAACCGCAATCTGAGAAGAGGCTTCGACAAGGCCTGCATATTTTATCTGAGTGCACTGAGCGAAACAGTCGATTCAGCTTAAATTGTAGACTAATATTTTACAACTTACACGTCTTTATAAGAGAAGAAAAACACTAAACAAAACATATATGCAACCCTCTGGAAGTCTGATCTTTTCATAGTCCTTTTTTTCACATTCACTTTAATGGTGATTTTAAAACCTTAAAATATTTTGGTAAATCAATTTCGACATATTAATATAAGGGAACATTTTTGTTTTAATTTAAAAATAAGGTGCTGAATCACTTTGGCTTTATCAAAACTTAATAAGCTGCCCTAAAGTATGCAACAATTCGGATGTCGAATGAATTCGACGTAATTTTTTCACTGCATACTTTTGGACACCTTTATAAGTAATTGAAAAACCCGCTTGTATTGTAATAAGTCGATTTCGACATATTGATAAGAGGAATCATTGTTCATTAAATTTTAAAATGTGGCACTTAAGCCTGTAAACATGCAACCTTTCAGAAAACCAATGTCACTGCATACTTTTGGGCACCTTTATAAGTGATTTTAAAAACCTTGTAATATAACTATATCGATGACCACAACAAAATCTTTATCTATATAAGCACTTTTCTCGCTGTGTGAGGACGAGACTCTCGTGGTGTTCTCCATGTGGCAGCAACAAACGGAAACGTTAATGCCGGCAATATAATAAAGGATAATGCAGCAGGAATTGCAACCCCGCTTCGGCATTCCTTGCTGTTCTAAACAGCCCGGCACAACTGAAATGACAATAAACAAAAATGCAGCAGCCACAACTGTTGGGCGGGCAAAACTAAAAAACAACCAAAAACTGCAAAATAGAAAAACAGAAAACAGAAAGTTGGTAAGACCAAGGAGATGGATAGATGGAAAAGAGCTGGAATGGCAGAGAATAGCAATTTGGAATGGCTAAAATGCTGCTCTCCTTGTTTGGCCTTTTCATTTCTGCGTCTCGTCTCGTTTCGTTTGCGTTTCTCGTTTATTGAATTCGCAGCATGGCAACAATGGCAACAATTTCTGTTGCATACTTTTCGGAGCCACTCACTGGGCCACCACCCAGTAAACCATCCACGGAACCACCCATTTCAGGAAATCCCGGGCCAGCGAATTATAATAACAATGTGGCCCAAGGCGGGCAACAGATTAGCCCAGGCAAATAACATTATAAACTATGCAAGACGGCAAATAGATAGCTGCGAATTATTAAAATATCATTGATGTGCATGCCATTACCAAAGGACTTGCAATGGATTGCCAATGGATTACGAAGTAAGTCGGTCAAGGTTCAAGGGACTTTCGATTTTTGCATTAATTCGGGCATGTAATGGACTTCAAAGCCGCAAGCAGTTTACTGCTTGACATTGAATTAATTTAATAGGTCAATATACGAGTATCACTAGGGCATTGAAAATACATTTAAAGGTGTCTAAAAGAATGCAACACCTTATATTTTGATCCACCATCATTCCGAAAATCAAATTTTTTTTACACTGCTTACTTTCAGGCGCCTTTATATGAGTTTTCAAAATTCATAGTGATTTTGGTCACTAGTGTTTAATCTAGTGCTTACTCTTTAGAGTAATGTTCATATCAATCACTTTTGCTTGAATCCTATGTTCTCAAGATATACTTTCTCCGTGATATATAATATACGTGTTCCATAAGAACCAAAATAGCATTGCATGCCATAGGATAACAGGCCATCCGGTTGCCTAATCCTTTTAGCGGGCATTCCACCGTTCAAAGCCAGTACGTGTTCCAATGGATGTGGGACAACAATGTCCCTACAGCATTTAGTGGGTTTGTTCTCTGGGCTTTTTGTTGGCTGCGGAGCCGGAATCCACAATCCAGAGTCCAAAGTCCAGATGACAGGACCATTACTGGGCGGAATGGAAAGATAACCGATTTGCTTTCGTTGCTCTGGTCGCAGCAAAAACAATTACGGCAAATCAGATGACAATGGCCGGGTCTAAAAATACAACCACGACGCAAACGAGATAACAACGGAGCAGCTCGACGCTCTCGAACCGTCGTATCTGTGAGATAGATGTGTTTTAAAGTAAGTAACTAGGCGATGCTCCTTGGGCCAACATCCCGGAACAGCCAAATACTCAAACACCAACGAACGAACACCCATCGAAACAACAATTCCTGGGTGGTGGTGGTGGGCTGGAAAATGGGGGCGGGGAGGTAGGTGGGTCAGTGCCACCCCCCCCACCAAAGTCGTTGAAATGAAAATGAAGATGAAATAAAATGGAAAGCACAAACAGAGAAAAAACTAAAATTTTCTATGCTGTAAACGAAATTGAAAATGAACAAGCGGAGCGAACACGGACATGAACATGGGAAGCGGACACCGACACAGATACAGATACAGATGCGGGGACAGGGACACGGACAAGGACACGGATACGGACATGACCGGCACTCGGACGGAGACCCAGACCCGGACCTGCACCTGCACTGGAAAAAAATAAACGGACTTTAGACAGGAGCAGGCTGGCAAGTCAATCAAGGGCAAACAAAAAGCCCAGACCAATTAGTTTCTTTGATCGGCAGTTTACCAACAGGAAGTACTAGTTTTTGATGAAAAAGTAACTGGTTCTAGGAGTTCTTTTTATAAAAGATAGGGCCTTTTGAATTTGGTCACCAAAGAAATCCAATTGATTTCGATT
Organism: Drosophila suzukii; assembly: GCF_043229965.1. Lineage (NCBI taxonomy): Eukaryota > Metazoa > Arthropoda > Insecta > Diptera > Drosophilidae > Drosophila > Drosophila suzukii. The sequence goes on along the minus strand of NC_092084.1, from coordinate 11,623,948 downwards.
AATAAATACTATATTGTATTCTTGCTAGTCACTTATAACTAAGTGTCTAAAAGTATGCAACAGTTCTCTTGCATATGAGAATTGCGTACTTTTAGATACCTTTCGAAATAAATTCAAACCAAAGGGGTTAAGATGGTATATTACAAATATGTATAGAACCTATAAATGGTGTTTCCATAGAATATTTTAGAGAAAGGCCTATTGGAACTCACTAATAAATGGTGTCTTGAAGTATGCAATAAGAAAAGCCCGCATTTATAAGTTTACATATAGGACATCCGTATTTCAAACACAATATTACCTACTTCTAGACACGATTGTAAATAAATTCAAAATCAAAACTTCATCAAACTAACACATTAGAAAGTCCCTGAAAGTATGCAATGGAACAAAGAAGCACCTTTTTAAGGTCCTTAAAAGTATGCTACAATCATCTAACTTATAGGAATTTTCAGCTTTTCAATATATATTATAGCCTATTTCCACATACCTCTCCAAATAACCTCAAAGCCCCTCAAAATTGGGAGATTTCTAGCAGTGTGGATATGGTGTGGGAGCCCTAACATGGAATGTATGGTATTGTGTGCACTGCGGAGCGTTGGAGGCGTTGGCAAACAGCGCTGAGTGCCAGGATGTAAGAGTCAATGTGAGTGTGAGAGTGTGTGAGTGTTCCCATGTGCACATGTGTGTGTGTGTGTGTGTGGAAGGTGACTCAATGGTTTGTGTTTTTTCCGCTTTTCCTTTCTTGTCTTGGAAAACTGCGCTCTTCTTGTAATGAGCCTGGCGAATGGAAAATGGAGAACGCTGATGAGCTGCGTCTTAACTAACCAAAATGGCGCGAAGGGGGCGGGGGGGTGTTTTGAGGATGAACAGGTGGGCGTTGAGCAGGGGCGGGGCTAAAAAAAAAAGGGGGGAGGGGGGCGACAGTCCTCACTAGGAATCGCTTAAAAGCAAATTGCGCTGAAAAGCAATCAGCGCATAAGTGCAATACAAATACAAACAAGTTTATTGCTTTTCCCGTTGTCCTCGCGGTCTTTCCGGTCAGGATGCCTTCTAAACGGAGCCAGGGGCGGTGGGCAGAGGGGGGGATCTCCAGGGGGATTGCATAACGAAATGAGATGCCTGAATGGAAGCAGTGTGCCCAAAGCGTTCGAAGTGGCGCACTATTTACTGGCATGATATATGTCGGTTATTAGATCCGATGTGCACCATCTTCGCTCTCGAAGATTTAGCGTGGCAAATTCAAATTTAATGCGGGTAGCTCGGTGGCCAGCAAATTTATGGATTCCACTTGGCTAAAAGCCTGAACGATGGTGGACCTGGACCACCCCCCCCACTAGTGTCAAAAAATGGGCAAGCGCATTGATAGATTGTGCCACGGATGGATGGCGAATGGATAAACAGATGGAGTACACGGAAAGGAAGCACTAAAACCCATTATGATTAAAGTAGCTTTCAATATAAAAGGATTTTTAGTATTACTTAGTAAACCAAAATGAGGTTAAAATAAAAAATTGTTATAGAAGAATACCTCATCCATTTTGTATTACATTTCGGTTTTTTGTAGTACATTTTCTATTCTTGACTTTTAGATAACCCTTTTTTTATTTAATTCCAAAATGTATTTTTTTTTAGTAAAGCCTTTTTTAGGCATTTGGTATTTACGGTATTTTTTCAAATATTGAAAGAAAAATGTCAACCATTTTCTAAAATACTTTTATCCTTAAAATCTTTTTTTATATTTGGACATCGATAAGTTTAGCGCTTCTTTAAATTGAGGAAACCATTTCTCAATACCTCAAATATTTTTTACAATCGATTATATTTTTAAAAATTTGTATTATGATTATCTTTATAATTTAACAACACTTCCCATGAGAGCAACAGTTTTTTTCCAGTGCCAGCCATCATGTAGCTTAAATGCATTTGTAATGACCAATTATTTCGCAAAGCGGAGTCCTGATGGAATGTCAAATCCGGTATTCAGTATCCAGTAGCCAGTTGCCGTAATCCACCGCCCTAAACCCAAACAGAGACCATTATCGGGGGCAATCAAATCGTGGATTGCAACGCATAACATAACACATTACGGCGGAGGACGACAAGCCGAAAACAAGGCGGGGAACACGGGAACATTAAGTCCTCATCACTCCAAGGACTCCGGCTCCATTGTTGTATATCCGTATATCCCTATAGCCGTATAGCCATATAGCCTGTCCAAAAACAAACTGTCGACACCTGCCATGAGTGATCACCGCTCGCGGCTCGCATTACAATGCAAATAAGTCGGGGAGGTTGGGGTTTTCGGGGCTCAGAGGTTGGTAGGTTGAAAGTTGGAGGGTTATTGCCCATATGGCCGCCGGAGTTGGCAACTCGTAACCCACTCGACGGAACGAAATATATACGGCAAACACATTTAGCCCGTAATGGACTTTTTTTATGGCATTTATAAGCGCGCGCCAAACAACGTTTCCCTGGGAGACAGACAGATAGACAGACATTCAAACATTCAGACAAACTTGGCTCGCAGTGAAAAGGAAAAGGTAATGCTGCCGGCAAGTGGCTGGTTCGAAATAGGAGATCGAAATAAATTAAACTAGCATTGAGGGCCTAGGAAATGCGTGCACCTGTATGAAATATTCAAGTACAATCAACCGGGAGCCATTGAGGAAACACACTTCCGTTGAATATTTCAGCGATTTTTACTCGCATGCGGACTTTATGTTGGATTTTCTAGGGTTTAAAGGGGTTTGCTTCGGACTAACTGGTCCGTTTTCACTGAATATTTTAAAATGAAATATTCCCTTTGTATTAAGCTGCCTTAAGTGGTTCAAGCAATAATTGCCATGCGTGTTTGAAGAGAAGTATTTATATCAAACTTTCACATTCTATATATTTCTTTTTAAAGATAAAACAATTTCCTGTTCGATTAAGGAAGACGGGTATCTCCGAACACAACTTCACTTGCATCTGTGTCTGTTTCAAATTCACATTACTATTCCATTTCCGGGAGTAGACATACCTCACAGTCAATAGCTCTCTATGGCAAGGTTTTCACTAAGGTTCCGGTTCTTGTATCTGTTTATGCCTACACAGCCAGAAAAAACCACAACAATATCATCTAGATAATATGTTATTTAAGGGAGTTAAATAAATATGAAATAATATAAGTTATGTTAAAAATAGTATAAGTAAATCCTTAGATATATTTATAAAAAATACTGGTTGACAGTAAATAATACCTATTGTATTAAAGTAATTGTTCTGACATGGCCTAAAAATATTTAAATGATATTTCTTCCTCCAAAATAAGCTTTAGTTAAGTAAGTAATTTTCATAAAATTATAATTAATTTATTACTTAGGGCTTTCCTTTAAAATGACTCTTGTTGTAGAGGTTGCAAACATAATTTAGCTATCCAAACTTGTTGCTAGAGGTGCCCCCCTTTTTTCTCCGCGTGCACCTCCTTTCCTGGTGGATCCAATAAAATGTGCGAAAAAGTTGATGCGCGGCTCGCGATTGCCATTTATTTTTATTGCCGCACTTACCTGCTACTTAGCGCCTCCCGCCCCCTTTTCGAGAGTACGTGGGCGTGGCCGCTCACTAGACAGGCGACACAGAAAAGTTTTGAGTTTGAGTTTGAGTTTTGACTTTTGCCCGGTGCGTTCCACCTTCTATATAGTACAAGATACATATATATTTGGATGGGTGGGCAAGTGTGCGACTGGCACTTTAACCAGCCATGCCAGCTGCTCCTTTGCCGATTTTCCAGCTTTTCCTGGGAGAGAAAAGCGGGCAGGTGCCGCCGGTTGGCCAAGAAATAAGAAACCAGGAGCCAGCTGCCAGAGAGCGGGAAAATGCCAAGTGCCAGAAGGAAATTCGCACATAACACTTCCCAGAGGCCATAAAGTCGCGCATATTTATAAGCCGCGTCTGTCTTTCGATTTCCATCTAGGATACGCTGCTTTATGCCAGCTTTTTATGGCATATATGCTATGTACATATATCGATGTGGACTGGGACCAAACAAAATATATACAGCCCCCAAACCGTTTGCACTCCATATGACAGACCACCCACTTCAATTGACATCTTGCAACCTTTCAGATAGCCAAACATCTTTTTCGCATACATCCGTCAGCTGCCTCGCATTTGTTTCGCATTTTGCGTTTTATTGCGCAAAATTGAAGGCGTACTTTATGGCCGACTGGATTTTTTTGCATAAACAGAATTTATGCATATACAATATACACACGACTAGGGGGGTCGAGTAAAAAAAATAAACCAAAAAAATTGGCAAAAGACGTGACAAACTCTTCGACGAAATAAAAAAAAAAAAAGGCGAAGGGAATGTAGAGCCCGGGCCGAGAGCAAAAGTTTATAATTTGCTTAGACGCGACCAAAAGTCTGCTGGAAGGACTGCTCCTCAGAGAATCGAGCTATAGCCATAGGATATATACTTGTAGCCGTAGCCTTTGCAGCTTAAACCAGATTAAATTATCGCATTTTTCCTTATATATTTTTATTTTGTCCTGCTGCCGCTGCTGATTCTGCTCCCTGTGCCATCCTTGATTCGATTTTTGCTAACCAAAAAGAGAGCAAAATACGAAAAAAAAAAAAAAGAAAGAAAGCCTTATCCGTAGGCAGGCGAGAAAAGTTCGAATAAATTGAGTGAAAGTTCGCATTCGCCTTAAACATTTTGCCTTCTTCATTTTTTTTAGGCGACGGCACATGGCTTCAACTTGAAATTTTCTGCTCCCCATTGGCTCAGGTGTGAATGGCTTTCATTTTTCTTTATTTTTGAGGTATTTTCCGCAGGCTCTGAAAAATTCTTCAAATAAGTTTTCCACACAGGCAGCTCGGAGACCAAAAATAAAAATATGAAGTATATTTATTAGTGTCGATGGAAATTTGTTGGCCTGCCAGTTTGTAGATCGCAGATCAAACTTGGCTTACATTTTTTATTTTTCTTGCACTTTTGAGGGCTTAAGAATGTTTTCTACACTGACTGCTAAATATTTAAAACAAATTTTTATGGGAAGCAATATTTAAAAAATATAAGATTGAATCTTTTGGTTTTTTAACCTATCTGCTGAAAACCTCTTAAAATATTTAATTAAACACAATTCCTTGATAGAAGTTACTCCAAAATATGTGAGGAAAAATTTGCCTTTATAAAAACCACATAGCACAATTTCTGCAGATTTGAAACCACTAGAGTTTATTGTAGATAATTATTAAGTTATAAATACTAAACCAGAGAGATGTTACCGGTTTTTTAGGCAAGATCCTTTAAGGCACATTTTATTTAATAGTCCGTGTTTTTCAATTTAAATATTTCACAATGTTATTTTTCCCGCTGTTTTTAAGCTAAATGTATGTTATAAAAGTTTTAAGGAAATATATAATATTTGTAGTGGTAACTGGCACTTGTTTCTTCCACCTTCTGGCCGCTTTTTTAAATAAATTTCCTTTTCAATTGGGTTAGACTTGGCAGCAACAGCCTGAGGACTTTAAAGGGCTCATCCTCATCCTCACACATACACAAACACACACACACACACACACAGGCACACAGTCACCCACACAAGCGCACGAAAAGGACACTTACGTTTTGAGTTATTGGGGCAGGCCCAAAAAAGTATGCTAAGCTTTTCTCGCCTTCGCTGTGCAGCTGCAACTTCAAACTACGAACTGCAATCAACTGGAATTCACTTTTCCGCCAGCCGTCTCACTTTTCATTGTTTACGTTTCACTTGTGAATACCCGCTGTACTTTCTTTGTTTTCGTGTTTTTGTTGTCAATTGAGGGGAACCCCCAAAAAAATATATATATGTAAAAAACAACGACAACAGCACTCTTTTCACACACTCAACCGAAAAAACAACAAACAAACAACAGATGCAATTGGCGGCGGCACGCGTTTTTCCGACGCGACGCGACGCGTTTTCAATTTTTCGGATGGGGGGAGGGGGGTTTTGGTTTATTTTTGGGGGGGTCGAGGGGGGCGGTAGGCGGAACAGGACGAGCCAGCCACAATTGCAATTGGCGATCGCGATCGCGACCGTTGAATCGCCTTTTCAGCGATTTATCTTTAGCGATTCGAGTTTAGGAGATTCGAGTTTTGGAGATTTGGAGTTGTAGAGATTCGAGTTCGAGTCTGAGTTGGAGGCGAATGCGAATGCGATCCGAAACGAATCGGAATCGGTATCGAATCGAATCGAATCGAGTCAAATCCAGTGATTATCCGTCCTCAGTCGCGTGGCACAAACCGCTGCGTTCGATAACCTAAACGAAACTGAATCGCCGAGCACTCACAGCTCGGCCGCTCGGCACCTCGAAACTGGAAACTCGGCCAACGATTCGTGTGGTTTCGTGTCCGTTTCTCGGCCCCTTAAGTTCCACACGCACACACACCTTCTCGCAGGACACACGAGGTCGGTGTGTGTGTGCGTGCCCTCGGCTCGGTTGCCCCACTTCCGTTTCCCGCTCCGGCCAACTTAACCCCACTTCGTGTGTGGCACTTCCGGTCGATGCGCAGGCGCGAACTAGCATCTGTGGATACCGACTGTGGATTGTGTGTGCACGGGAGATGAGCAACGTTTCGATAACAGCCGCCGGCGAAAAGGGGTCAAACCACCCCCAAAAACCCTAGACTATGGTTTTTGTTAAGTAGCACAAAAAAAAAACAAAAATCTGAATCTCGTATTTTTGACAAAAATCGTGAGTCCATTTTTCGCATTAAGAACTCAGTTTTTTGGCTGCTTTAAAGAAACTAATTGTCAGATCGTGGAATGTCATACCTCGTTGAGCTTGTTATTTAATTTCCAATCCATTGGCATTCAAACCTGAAAATTTTTTACTTTTCACATTTTTTGCCAAAAATTCGAAAATTGGTAAAAAAATAAATTTCCCTTAAATTGATTGGGATCGTTAGCATATTTAGCAAGCTGTTCAAAACAGTCGGTCTCTTACCTGTACGTCTTGATTAGACCAAACTACGATTGAAAAACTGGAAAGAAAAATCGCATTTTTCACTAAAATCTAAATTTCGTATTTTTGACCAAAATTTGAACCCTTTTTTTCGACATAAAAATTCAGTTTTTTGGCTGCCAAAACAAAAATATAAGTCAGAATGAGGAATGTCATACCTCGCTGAGCTCGTTGCTTAATTTCCAATCGATTGGCATTCTAACCTAAAAATTTTTCATTTTTTGCCATTTTTCGAAAAAAATTGATGCAACCCCTACAAAAAATGAAAAAATTGGTCAAAAAATAAATTTTCGTTAAAGTGATGAGGATCGTTAGCATTTTAAGCAAGCTGCTCAAAACAGTCGGTCTTTTAGCTGTACGCCTTAATTTGGCTAAGCTACGATGTAAAAACCGAAAAAAAATATCGCATTTTTGACAAAAATCTGAATTTCGTATTTTTGACAAAAATTTGAACCCTTTTTTTCGACATAAAAATTCAGTTTTTTGGCTGCCAAAACAAAAATATAAGTCAGAATGAGGAATGTCATACCTCGCTGAGCTCGTTGCTTAATTTCCAATCGATTGGCATTCTAACCTAAAAATTTTTCATTTTTTGCCATTTTTCGAAAATAAGTGATGCAACCCCTACAAAAAATGAGAAAATTGGTCAAAAAATAAATTTTCCTTAAAGTGATGAGGATCGTTAGCATTTTAAGCAAGCTGCTCAAAACAGTCGGTCTTTTAGCTGTACGCCTTAATTTGGCTAAGCTACGATGTAAAAACCGAAAAAAAATATCGCATTTTTGACAAAAATCTGAATTTCGTATTTTTGACAAAAATTTGAACCCTTTTTTTCGACATAAAAATTCAGTTTTTTGGCTGCCAAAACAAAAATATAAGTCAGAATGAGGAATGTCATACCTCGCTGAGCTTGTTGCTTAATTTCCAATCGACTATCATTCTAACCTGAAAATTTTTCATTTTTTGCCATTTTTCGAACAAAAGTGATGCAACCCTTACAAAAAATGCGAAAATTGGCCAAAAACATAAATTTTCCAAAAAATGATGAGGATCGTTAGCATATTAAGCAAGCTGCTCAAAACATGCGGTCTTTTAGCTGTACTCCTTGATATTAATATGATACGATTAAAAATACCTCTTAAAACATGAGAATTTTGACTACAAAATTATTTTTAACATTATTGCTTTCAGTTCATCGGTTCTTTGGGAGACCCTAGATTAGTAAAGTTCGCCCACTCGTTATCGAAGGGGAGGGGCATCACTGGCGGGTCCTGAGTGGACTCCATTGGGGTCCTGCAGCTCGGGCGGCGCCTCCGAGCGACAGTCGTGGCCGAGAGGCTGGCAGCGCTGCCTCTGCAGGCGAGGCACGAAGGGTCCTGCGAAGAGTCCTGCTGCTGCTGCTAATGCTGCTGCTGCTCATGCTGCGTGCTGCGTGCTGCATGTTGCATGTACGCCTGCTGCTGATGCTGCCAAACGGACAAGTTCAAGGGAATTTCGCGCGACAAATAAATTACACACGCACCGCCAGCGAGTGCAATGCAAATTAAGATGGCAGCCGCAGGTTCAGCTGGCATTCCCTCAACTTCAACTCCAGATACTCGAGCCATTCGAACCCGGCCAGTTTGTCACCCCGCCCCCAGATCCCCTTTCGTCCTTCACCTTTGAACAGAGAGAAACCCAAATGAACCCACTCTATCATCACTTTTTGTTAGGTCCTCTTCAGCATTTGTAACTTTATTTGTATCTTGACTTAAAAATAAAAAAGCTAATCCCTAAACGTTTGTAATTGATTAATGTGTACCTTATTTCTAAATTGCAAAGCAATTATGTAACTCAAAAGTAAGTTTTACCTTGGAATGGTAAAAAATTTATTCGAAGTGCAGTTTCTCAAAATATAAATTACTATAAGATTTTTAAATACATTTTCTCCATCTGATATATTGATTAAATCTTTGCTAATAATAATATGTATTTAACCAATTTTTCAATTTTGTATTAAAGAATATTATATATTTTGATGGGGGTTATATAATATTATAGAAGACTTTCTGGTATATATACCACCATTTTTTAAAATGATTTATAAGAATTTGGTATTTTTCTACGAGATTGAAAGATATGGGATTAAATGTTGGTTGTTAAAAAAGAATATTTATGAAGTTTTAGAAATCATTGGGTTGCAAAACCTTTTGTTAAAAAATAGTAAATCTTTTTTTAAGGTTTTGGGTGTGCATACATGAATTTTGATATATATATCACAATTTATTTAAATTAATAGGAGGATAATTATGTATTAGTCATAGTAAAATAGCAAATATAAAGAAGATACTTGACTGGGAATGTTCCAAATTTATTTTAATTTTTTTACGGTATTTGCTCTAGTTTTTTTCCGGTGCATCGCTTTCAGGTTGTTTTCCCTGCGCGTTGCACTTTGCTGACTTTGCTTTACTTTTGCTCTGACTTGCCACTCGGATTCGAATTCCTTGGCTGGTGCTGGTGGCGGGGGAAAATCTCTTATGGCTGCTCACTTGAACGGTTTTCCCCGTTGTCGCTGTTGTTGTTGTTGTTGTTGCTGCTGATGTTTTTTGACTGGTTTTCCCTGGCTTTTCCCTATTTTCGCTGGCAGCTCTAAGCCCTTTGCACTCACTTCGCTCGGTTTGCGCATCGTCGAGCAGCATCAAGTTGATTTTCGACCACCCACTCAGCCCCGCCGAAAGTTGTCATTAAAAAATTGCACTCAGCGAGCCAAAAGGCGCTGCAACTCTGTTGCATGCAGGTGGGCAAAAGGTGGGCAAAAAGGTGGGCCAAAGTTGCAGGTTGCGAGATGGGGGGGCTGAAAAACATCAAGGCTGCCTTGGAGAAAACTTTCTGCATTTATGCGAAATGCCGCAGCAGGCTGCAATGAATTCACCCGCCTTCTGGCCACAAAAGTCCTCTGTCTTGGGGGGTTTAAAGCCCCCTGCAAGCCCACCCCCCTTTGCAAACCGACAGGCAAATCGCAACAGTCCCCTCTATGAGCCATTAAGGTCTCATTTAAATCAAGAGCCGTCTGCTAAGCGTCCGCCATCAAGTTTATTATATAGTTTCGCCTTCGACAACCACGCATTTTTCTTCCCCTTACCCATAGAGGCATAAGTATATATGTATATATATATATATTTTATATTTTTATCCCTATATATTGTATATTTGATGCCCTTCTACCACGCACAGTCACACATGCCCCTGAACTTTTTTATCCCCTGTGGAACCTGTTCTTCAATAAGCAAAATACTTGTATTTCGAGGCTTTCACAAAAATGAAAACATTAATTTTAAAATATCCGAATGTATAGGCCGCCTCACTTGTCCCTGAACTTTTGCATCCCCATGGAGTCTATTTTTCAATAAGTAAAATTACTATGCATGTTAAGGAAAGTGAAGGTAGTGAATCTGGCAAAGGAAGGTTTCGATATTAATATGTATTTGGAAAAATATTTATTTCTTGAATTTTAAATTAAACTAGTTACTTTCCCCTACATTTACTTTATTTTATAAATTTATAATATATTTTACTAGCAAACACAACAGACAGAACAAACAAATGAAAATCAAATTGGAAAAATATATATACACATATGCCCATCTATTTATAAATAGATGTTGTTTACCTTTTGATACGAGGATTACATAGCTTAATAATAAATAAACGATTATAATCCTCAGCATCTAATAATCTGATCTGCTTAATTTTAATTTTAAAGAAATTGTTGTTTCGTAGGCTTTAAAATTGATGTTAGCACTACTAGCTCATAAGATATTATAACTTGATTTCCAATAAAAAACAATACAATGGCTTATAATCTAAAAATAGCTAATTATAAAATATCTTTAGGCGTTTACCGGCGAAAGGAAACATCATGTAATACGGTTAAACTGTCCATCAATTATAGATGTGGAACTGAGATAGTTGCATTATCAAAATCTCGATGAAGTCGATTGCACCTGCGGGTTAAGTGTATCCCCGGATCGCCGCCACTGCCTTTTGCTGCCCTCGTTTGGTCCTTGTTGGTCCTTTTGTGCCTTTGCTGGTTGTTGCTTATCCTGCCGCCATTGTCCTGGCCGCCTCCATTGTTTTGGTGCAACAGCCACGAAATGCAACTACGACGATGAAGACGAGGACGATGACGATGACGAGGACGAGGCATTGTCAGTGCCGACGCTCACCTGAACGCCTCCTGTCGCCCCTGAAGGTCCTTTTCGCCACGATTCCCCGTGATTCCCCGCGATTCCCGATCCTGGCCTCCCTAGTTTCCTAGTCCCACATCTGCAACATCTTCGTTTCGTCTCAGTGCCGGTTTGTTTCGCACACGCAGCCAAATTTTGTGACGGAAGTTGGGTTAACAAATTGTTACTACTAAAATTTATAAAAATTAAACCACCTTTTAGATCAACCATGTAAAAAAGATGTAAATGTAAAATTAATGTAATATAATAAACGGGAATTCTTCAGCAGAACATCATCTAACATGACAAAAAAATTTAGTTTAATAACAACATTTTTTCAAAAAACGCGAATTCTTCAGAACCTACAGAAATCCCTTTTTCGGGCCTTAGATAATAAATACCATTTCATTAAAAACTTATATTGCACCTATTTTGTGATGAAAGGTTACAGTAAACATAACAAAAACATAATTGTAACATAACTAAAAAGTAGAATAAATTATAGTTAAAATCTATGTGAATAGGCTGATAAATATGTTATAAAAATGAAAAGCTTGAAAGACATTTAAAAATATTAAAAAAAAAAATTATATACCTTGCAATTTAAGATGGAAAATAAAGCACTTCAATTTAAGAAATTTTAAGAACATATAAAGCTTACCATCCAAAAATTAAAAATTTAAAAAAAAGGACAGATACCTAAAAAAAGTGTCTTTTAAATAAAATTTTTTGTCGGGGGTTTGGGACTTAGGGATTTCTTAAAAGGCAAAATTTGTTTAATTTTCTAAAATCAAGATTTTACTTCAATCTATTATGAATATTTAGTTGATAACCTACATTGAAACATTTTAAACTTTTTTTCTCCCAGTGTAGCTGCCAAAAGACAGAGCTGCCTGCTCGCGATGCTGCCTTTCAACTTAAGTGAAATAAAATACAATTTATTTGTATATTGTTTTGCTGTTGACAATTGCGCGACTGCAGAGCGCAACTTCTTCGCGGGGCGAAAGGGGTGTCGATGGTGGGCGGTGGGTGGTGGGTGGCTGGAAAGCGGGTGGTGCTAATGGGCGGTGGGTGGGTGGTTCGGTGGGTGCGTGCGGCATGTGCCTCATTAGTGCTACATTTTCGGGCGGGCGTCCATTGTCTTGGATTGCCTCCCAAGTGGCAACTGGACGACGTGACGATGCGCACATTTAATTGCGTTTTGGGTTTGATTAAACAGAAAGCGACAGCAATGGCAACATTCGCTGTTTAAAAAGTGGGCCAAGATGTTCTATGTAGGGCCTATCATTATCACGCACAAAACAAGCGATATTCTAAAGATATTATAATAAAAATGCAATGAAAAGAGTCTGGAATTCATCTAAATTATTTTAAAAAAAGGATACAATTCAGATACTAAAAGGTTTACATGATACCCACAGAAAATAGTTGGCAATTCCAATATATACGTGACATTTTACTAGTTAAATGGCTTTGATTTTAGTCCGCCCAGATAATCTGCAACTCAACTACAAAGTTATATCCAAAATAAAGAAATAACGAATTTTACAGCTTATTTTTGTAAACACCGAAAAGCTTTTTAGAAAAATTATACCATTGAGAACAGCTCACAGAAATTCAGCAAATCCTTATATCAACAAAAATTACATGGAAAATGAAACTGACATTTTTGTTTGAATCAAATAATTGTTTGTCAAAAATCAGAAAATTCTAGTTCTAACAAAAATGACAGAGAAAATGGCATGGATATTTTGGTACTGTATCAAATAGTAAAGGTATTTCTATCTATGGGGGTCAAAGATTTATGTGCCAACCAAAATAACCAAATAATCATCGAATCAACAGGATTTATGACAATGTAGTTTCTCTATTCTAATTAACAATTTTACCTAATTGAGAGTTACCTACTTATATTTAGATGCCTAAAACGAATATTGAAAATGTTATGACAATTATTGAGGTATTTTTCCTGTGGGTTTCCAATAACATAAGAGTATTTGCAGGCTCGTTGATTTATAATGATTTTATCTATCACACAAAATTCCCAATTAGGCTAAAAACCTATTGGGCTTCCATTATCCACAAAAGTTGGCAGCGTTCTGAAAATTTGTGGAAATATTTTGCATTCTTTAGTCGATGGTAATCGATCTTTGCAAATGGCATGGAAAATGCCAAGGTCCGAAGGCAAATTAAATTTTAAAGGCAGTACAAAGGAGGCACAAAAGCGACTTCCAAGGAAATTCGACTATTACCTCAACCAATGAATTTCAGATAATACACATGGCACATGGAACATCAGTAATCTGACCAAGATCCATCGGTTTAGGTTGAGCGAAGAACAATGCAATTGCAATGTTCCGAAAGCAACAAAAGGACCTCGGCACCAAGTTAATTAAGCAGAAGACAAATGAGAATGAAGTGCACAATTGCTGAGCATCAGCAGAGGCTATTACAATTAATATCCATCACATTGGGGAATATGCATGGTGTTAACACCCGCTTCTATTCACTCGATTTATGCCACAATAAGGGGAAAACAATGACCGAAGGAACAATCGCTCGCCCATCCACACTCCATCTGTCCATAAATCCATACATCCATCCATCCATCTATCATCGTCAGAGTCGTCTTCATCATCATCAATATATATACATATATGTTGTAATATTTGGCCCGTCCACTACTTATTATAAAATAATCAAAATTCGACAAATTCTCGCATTGTTTGTTGTGTCCCATTATTATTACGTGCCAAAAGCAGCGATGGCGAACCTCAACCACCCGGAAAGTATGGGCGAAAATCCATTGAACGCGTGTCGACGACCACGCGGCGTATACGCGATGTTGCCTGCCTATTTGAATGCATCTCTAATGCGTTATGCAAAACTGTCCATTGTGGTTCCCCTGGCCCATTGTTATTGTTGCTGCCGCCGGGTTGCAACAGACAACAACGGACAAAACAGGGACAAAACAGACAAAACAGGGACATCAGATACACGAACACGTATGCGCACCTGAAAGCACGCGGGAATATGTGAGCAAACAAAGAAATATGGTCGTCGTGTAGCAGGAACGAAAGTATACAAGATACACTGGTAGTTCAGGTAAAGGTTATCAAAAGCAGAGCCTTAAATCACAAACTTTTAGAGATGTGCCTCTAAGAAATTGGAAGAGGATTGGTCATGGGTCACCTTTCTAAAAGCCTAAGAAAAATGAGCTATAGCTTATCTAAATTTAAATGCAGATTGTTAGGGAATTGCATCACAACTTTTAAGAGGTAAAAAATCACAAATCGGTTAAGAATTGGTCAAGTTATGGCTTATTGAAATGCAGGTTTGGGTCACCATTCTGCAAGACAGTGCTAAAATAAAAGGAATTTATAGAATTTTAAATGCAGATTGTTAGAGAATTTAATGACAAATTCAGAGGTAAGACAATACAAAATCGGAGTAGACTGGTTCAAATAACTACCTCTAGAAGTCAAGTTCGGGGTCACCTTTCTTGGAAACAGAAAAAGCTTGAAAATAAGTAAGCTTTTGGGCTACCCTTCTTAGAGTCATGAGAAACTAACACTAAATAACAAATTAAAATGCAGTATATCAGAGAAATGAACTATAAATTCGAATAGAGAAAGTTAGATAGATCCAGTTAAGAGTTCTTGAAGTGATGTTACATTTTTTAAATAGTTAAGAGCATGAAAAGTGGGAAATGGATGAATTTTATGTCAAAAAGTATCTATTAAATCTGAAATACGAAACCTAATTTAAACCCATACCTTTTTCTAACGATGATTGATTTTTTTAGGATACTGGTTTGCAACCTATGGGCTTATTTTTCCAGACTAACATTGGCCAAGTGGCAATGACCATTGGTTCACTCACAGAAATCTGGGAAATTCCTGCAGCTATTCATTGGACATGGCCCGCGAGTTAGATGTTTCCCGTGTTCCCTAAGAGAAGTGTGGGTTCGGGGAAAATAGGAATAAAAATACCATTGCATACACATAGGCGCCGGCCACAGACGCCGCCAACGTCCTGGCATTTAACTGCCAACGGATGTTATGGTCGAGTGAGTGACAGGGGGCGTGGCCCCTGGGGGCCGGGATGGGGGCCTAGTTTCATTTTTAATTTATTGATGATTTTATCAACGGCCAATAACAAACCGCGTTGGCAGTGGCAGGGGCGAAAACCACCGGCCAACAATGGCAAACAAACAGCACGGCCAAAATGCTAAGCGAACAGCAGCAGCAACAATAATACCCAGACAACAACGTCAAATCACGGAATATACATACAGACAGTTCTTCTTAGTTCTTTGTAGTCGGTATTAGGTATTCAAAACAGTACCCAAGACATAAGGTACTGTGTAGTATACACACTTCAGGAAGAGCACATTTAACAAATCCAATAGACTTTGATTGAAAAGGATGGTAAACGTTATTTATTCTTTGAACCAACAAAATATTTTTAAAAACAATATAATATTTAAGTAAATGCTGAAAAGATTAAAAACTATACTAAAAGACAATACATTCTATGAGCCAAAATATTTTTAAAAGCAATATAATACTTAAGAAAAACTATTCAATTAAAATCTGGAAAAATTTCAAAACATGTTAAAAAATAATTCATTCTCTGAATCATAATATTTTTAAAAACAAAACAATATATTTTAAAAAATCCTTCAAATAAAGTTAGGACAAATTATGGACCAGGTTTAAACTTAAATGTAAATAGCATATGTTTTGCAAAAATAATTATAATCCATTATACGCTATATCAACTTTTTCACTTACTAAAAGAAAATTACTTTATTATTAAATTATAAATCCAAGGTATCAACTAGTCGGCGATCTGTAAGCTAACATTTCAAAATATATATTTTTATTTTGTATTTTTTTTGTTGGGTGTGCTGAAACGTTTTTGAGAAATTTGCGTTGATTTGTAAAACGCGTCAGGTGCGGAAATGACGCCATTTTCGGTGTATATGTATTTCCGGGGAGAGTGGCAGGTGGGCGTGAGGCAGGAGGGGAGGGGGGCAAACGGTGCCGGCCATTTGCAATAAATGCCAAATGCCCAAAAAGCAGGTGAGAGCAGCGAACGTCATCAACGGCAATCGGCTCAGCAGCTCCATGCGAAACCTGAACTCAACTGCAGTGCTTACAAATGCAAATTGAAACATGATAATTGGTCTCACCTGTGTGTGGGTGAAACGCTGTGTGAGTGTGCGAAAAACCTGTGCACTTTAAGAAAAATCATGTAAAAAAGTGTCATTGATAGCAAATTACTTTAATGCCTGGAAACTTGACAATATCACTGCAAAACACTTAATAAAGTAGATTCGTTAGTTTGGTAAAGTAAAATATTTATGTTTCGTCAAATAAAGCAAACCAAAAACCAACCTACAAATAAAGAAATATTTTATATTAAAGATTTTTCATTTTACCACTCAGTTGATGTACAAAAAAAATTGTTATACAAATAATTTTTTTAACCAAATTTCAACTGAAACCTCCTAAGCATTACAGTAAAAGAATATTTAATTGCACTTTTTTTTAGTTTATGTAAACACACTGAAAAAATGTATTATATGAAAAATAGAAATAAAATCAAGCAGCTAATTTAAATTGCATTACAAATTGGAAATGAGAAAGTAAATATATTTTTAAAATTTGAAATTAATATCTTACCTTTATTAAAAAATAAAAAGTGGTTTAATTACATATTTTTTATGATAGCAAAAGTAAATGGGTAGTTAATAGAATTGGTATAATCCTAGAGCATTCAAAAAATCAAACTAAGATTAATCAATTTCCCTTTTAGAAAATACTTCGCTTTTAAAAGTTATGTTCTTTCTCCCATAGAAAAAGGATATCCTAGTGCGAAAACCGATTTATTAATTTGAATTTAAATTTTAAAAAGAAGTACCCCCCTTTTTGCACAGTGTAGGGGGGGTCTGGGTGCTACCATGCCGCACATGCATATGTTTATGCGATTGAGAACGCTTGCGGGGCGTGAGAGCGCAGATTAATTCACTCAACTGTAAAACCGCTCATTGCTGTAACATTTACGCAGCGGCGCGTTCTGCGGTCAGCGGCAATGACCAGGACATGCCACGCCCCATCGTTAAAAGTGGGCGCACGGCCAAGTGGCACGGGCTCAGGAATCGGTTAGGATCGGATTGAATGGGATCCATGTTCCACGTTCCAGGAGTTATAGTTCTCCTCCGATTTCTATGGCATAATTATGGGCACACATGGTTGTTTCATTCACAAAAGGCTGCGAGTACGGCAACAACGACAAGATGGAGAATGGAAAGCCACAAAGGGGTAAAATGGGTGTTCTAAAGGTTTCATTCTCAATACTCTACTTTGGTGGAAGTTTAGAAACGTAGGGGATTTTTAGATATTATTGAAAAATATTTTTTTGAACTTATCTGAAGAATAATTCCTATATACTAAAACATTTATTGCAGCTAGGATATTATAAAGTTATAGTTAATCCTAAGATCCTAATCATTGTTTAAATTCCATTGTTTCAAAACCCTTCGGTTTTCCCTACATCTATAATTTTATAAAAATGTTAAAAAAATGTTTTTTTTATCTCAAGAACCTTGAGTAAGATGATACAATGTTTAAAGTAGTATATAACATTTTCTACTTTTATATTTAGCTTATTTGTAATACAAAGCTCTAGGAATCAGGGGCTTGATTTAAAATATACTCAACTAGAAGATATTTAACCTTATCAGTTTCCAATACTGATGATGATACTCGCTTTTGTTTCTAGACCTAATTGATATACCCACTATATGCGTTAGCGTTTTCTCAATGTAAAATATCCTGCCTGCAACATGCAACTTGCAACACGCAGTGTGCAATGTGCAACGTGCAACACACAATGCAATGTGCAATACGCATTCAGCCATTTCAGCTGGCTGCCGCAAAAGCTGCTAAGTCGATGTGCGATGCGATTCTGCCGCCTGCTGACCAATTATGGTCACTTGGCCTCGCCACATGACCGCCTCGCCTGCCGCGTTCCGCTGCCTAGGCGCACGGGCTCTGGGCTCTGGGCCCTGACCTCTGACCTGTCCGCTCGAGTGCGACTCTGCCACAGTTCACAGTTCATTTCAGTTGAGCTTAGTTCAGGGCCAAAGCCTAAAACGCCCCAGTTGGCCAACACAGTTGGCGGAAGAGCAACAGTTTTATTTTTTAGGAACTCGGAATAAAGAGGCATAACATCTTGGGTCTATAAGTAACTATGGGAGTCCCCATTTAACTTGGGAATTCTATTTAGAGTTATGCAAAGTGAATGATAACAAAATTTATTTGTGTCATGTCAGTAGATTTCGGTGTGCATTGATTTTTGGTTTCCAGGGGATAGCGTTATATAATATATATAGAAGATAATAAAATATATAATATAATATCAAAACCTAGCAAATTCCATTTTTATTGGTTTTTTAATTCTTAAAAATAATGTTTCTTTTCATTATTGTTAAAATATTTTAAACATACATTTTTTAATGGAAAAGTATTTCCTTATATTACGTATACGCCATCTTTAAGGCGCTGTAAATTAAGTTCCTATGACTTGGAATCCTTTGGCACACCACTTTTGAAAGTCGTTCAAGTAGTTGGAAATCTTTAATAGAGGATATATTTCTAAACTTTAGTTTTTCGGCCTGTAGCTAATGACTAATTCGTAATTACTTAATCAAAACATACACATATTGTTGTTTTGTGAAATGAAGTTCTCTCTCCGCCATGTCGTCGCTGTTTTGCTTTTAATGAGTGAGACAATTGTTAGGCGCATTTTCACTCCGGCTGAAAGCAACATTTCCCCGCCTGCCGTTTTAATTGTGATTAAAACCAGCAGCTATATTTCAATTCACACTTTTGGGGGCGGCAAACGAGCTGACAAAAACTTCTCCCGTGTCAAAAGCGCGCCAGTCGAAGCTGCCACTTGCCACTTTCCACTTGGCAATTGTTTTTCGGTATCTCGTTGGAAGCTTCTTTTAACATGATACCGCTTTTGTGTCCTTGGTTTCCTTGAAGGCCTAATCCGCCTCCCCGTCCTCGAGCTTTCTGGCTAACCAAATCCGCCCAAATCCAAGCCACAAGCTAAGAATAAAGGCTCGTTTGCACTGGAAAAAATATCAACACATACAAAAAAAAACGAAAAAAAATAGTAAAAAAAATATTTATAAATGTAATAATATTATTATATATTAAAAGAAAATAAAAAATAATGTTATCATATTTTTCACCAAATATTTTCAGCAAGACAAGCATTCAACCAAATAAATCAAATTAAGTTCAAGTCAGTCAAAATTAAATTAGATCCTAAATATTTAAGGTTGTATATTAAATTCTTATACAGATGGTTTAGTTTTAGATTCAGCTTTTGGTATACTTTACCTTATAGAGCTATCTTACACTCTTTTCTTCTCCGTGTACCTGTCTTATGTCTGGTACATTGGGCCAGTGACTTCTAAACTGGGCTCGCTGCCTTTGCCAGTTGGCCTTGTTGGCTTCGCGGCTCAGTCGGGCAAATGTTTGCCGCCATATGCATAAAGTATACTTTCCAGAATTCTGGAGGAGGACCCAAGGAGGAGCCGGAGTCGTCTTTCTAATAAGCTGCCGTGCCGATTTCTTGAGCCTGTTTGCTGCTAATTGTTGCCACAGACTCAGATCCCAGTTTCCCGTTCCTTTTTAGCTGCCTTGGTAATTTTTAAACAAACTTTGGCGACATTTGCGTGCGTTTTTCGTTTGAAGCGCCACCTCCGACATTGTCGCTTCTAGGCGAACTAATTACATTTTCGTTTTCAATTAGAACAAAGCGAAGCGAATAGCGTTTTTCGGGCTGTTCTAGTCACGAGACAGAGGATGGACTTTTCGGGGCTTACGAGTGGCAGGAAAGGGACTGGGTTTTCCAGGACACGCACTGGGTTCAACGCCCATCAGTCCAAGTCTGAATCTAGCTTTCACTTCGGACTTCTTACTTGCAGCGAGCTGGAATTCCAATGAATTTTTTTAGCCCCAACTGAAAATACTGGACAAAACAATCATTACAAAGTCTTGTAAAGTTGGAAATAGCAATATTCTTAAATAGTCATAGGTAATACTCATCTAGCATAGAATTCCATTAAAAGAAATTAGTATAAAATGCCATTTTAGAAAGTTCGACAGCAACTTAAAATAAATCAACTTTACCCTTCTCTCTCCTGAAATTGTAATGCTCTTACAAGAGTAGATAAATAAAACTTGTACGTACCCACTTTTCCTCCATCTTCATTGCAATTATAATTACATTTCGTTCCAATCGTTGGATTATGCAGGTCTGATGAAGGCGATGAAGTACTGGGGATAGAATGGAGGTAACTTCGTTAAGCCAATGAATCCAATGTGGCCGACTCGATTCCATCGACTTGCCCCTAAATGTATGCATTAAAAATTTGTTAACCGACCGATTCCCCCAAGGGGACCCGAATCAATTGTTTGCCTAATGCAATTTACTCGGCAGCAGATGCAGATGAGAATGCGGATTCGGATGCGGATGAGAATGCAGATGGGGATGCGGATGCGGATGGAGATGCTACTACTGGCTGAACCAAGGTAATCAACAATCAAAATCCAAAGTCGTTGGCCGTGTGGGCGTGGTCGAACGCCCCATTCAGGGGCAAGGCACTGGGTAACGTCGCCGCTCGTTTAGGTCACTCTTGATGACGACAATTTGCATGTCAAGTCCATTAGGAGCATGTTATCATCCATCCCGTTGACCCCTTCACCCACTCCCTTTTTTCAGCCACCGCAGGAGCTACGATTCTTCCCATCTCCTTCGTCTGCTTTTGAATCCTTTTTTCCAGCTGCACTTTACACTACGTTCTTCGCTCAAGAGCTCCTTCTTTTTTGGCTTGTTAAGCGCAATTAGTCGGTATTGACCATTCCCTCACAAACACTTGCACAAACTCGCACACACACTCACAGTTGCGGTCAAAAAATGAGCACTCAAGAAGGTCTTAACTTACTATCATTTCCATCTACTCCATAGACTTAAATGGTTTCTGAGTATTTACAAGCTTTTTTAGAAAAACATGAAGGTAGTAGGAAAATGCGGGGCTTGGTAATGTTTTTTTAAAATAAGTTGATAAGTTGATGTTTTAAATATAAGTAAGAAATTAAGTGGTAAATTATATTATAGAACCCATTCCAAGAAAATTACCTTTCGAGCAGTATAAGTTTGATAAGAATCCAATCAGTGGTAGGTAAGATGACTAATAGAACAAAAATTATAAATACAATAGTACTTATTTTAGTTGATGGTTTAAAAGGTCTAGAAAATGCTTTGCTAAATCACTGTGCCCAATTGTAAATGGAGTTTGTGGGCGCATCATTGATGTGGCGTTGATGGTGGGCTGCCCTGATATTCTATATGTTTCGTTTTTGCCACTTTGCCACTTTTTTTTTCATCTCTCCCCTCGTCCCACAATGTTTTCAATCAACAAATTAAAACAACAACCACGTCGACGGCCTTGTTGTTGCTGCCAACGCATACACTTTGTTTATTAAAATCCGCACAGTTTTTAACGAAAGTGTGCGAAGAATTAGGCTGCCGTCAGAGACTGTTCAAAAAAATTGCTCTTTGGTCGTACAATATATGACATTTAACTTTAGTTTAACTGGATGGATGAAAGCTACCTAATGACAGAGGGAAAAGCTTAAATTGTTCTTCTATTTTTTCAAATATCTATGTGACAAGCGCACTCTATTATAAATTCTTTGGTAAATAATCATGTCTTTTTGTGACATATTATTTAATCTTTTTGTCGGCTCTACAGTTTTTTCTCTACCTTCTTTCAGTTGCCTTTTTGATTGAGTTGCTGCATTCTTTAGGTGAACCGCTTGCGGTTTTATGCTTCTGGTTGCATTTTTCCCACGACTTGTCTGTTTACGGCCAAAAGGATGGAAGGGATGTGGCAGGGTTGGCTGTTGCGATGGCGACACAGTTGAATCCCTCCACAGAAGGTTTCCAAAAGAATTCCCGGTGATAAGCACAAATAGCAGCCTTCTTCAGGTGCAGGACACAAACATGAACTTAAAAAGGCACAGAGAGAAAATCTCTGGATTTTAGATTCAACTAATCACGGTTTAATTTTGTGTCTTATAGATACTGTCTCTTTTAAAATATCTTTAAACATTTTTCAATATTATTTTTTTCTATAAAAAATCTGGTAAATTTTTTTGATCTCCTAAGTGTAAGAAAAATAAATATTAATAATATTAAATGAAACAAAAACAGGATTTTATTTTATATTATATTATATTATATTATATCATATCATACACATCATATCATATCATATCATATCATATCATATCATATCATATCATATCATATCATATCCTATCATATCATATCATATTATATTATATTATACTATATTATATTATATTATATTGTATTATATGATACTGAATTATATGCTATTGTATTATTTTATATTTGTATTCTCTTTGAAGTCTCTCTGTGTACTCTTTTATTTTCCCTACCGGCCGTTTGTCATCATATTTTGATATGATTTTACGACAAGCGCCTTGATAATTTTGCATTTTGCCACAAAGATGTGGCTACCGATTCGGGTAAATCCCATCCTGGCCACGTTTTATAGCCCCAGAAGTTGCACTTAATTGCTCCGACAAACAGGGGATACCAGCCCGAAAGAGTGAGATCGGGGGGTTGAAGATTTTTCTGGCCGATTGCCAGGGAAACTTGAATGTTTGTCGCTGTTGCACGCGCCGCACTCTTCAGAATGTTGTATGCAATTTTTGGCTAAATATTTTATGATTTATTTGCGTGCTGCACTTAACAGCCAGGACATCGGGACGTCAGGACATCGGGACACCAGGAAACTGACATGCCAGGACACACTGTCTGTCCACTTTTTGGTCTTTTGACCGATATGCCCAACAGTCTGTATACAGATATACATTTATATACATATATACATACGGGTGTGCTGTTTCCTGTTTTCTGACGCATTTAACAAATTGGCTAAGCAAATTTCCCATTGATTTGCCAAGCACTCAAAACGGAAGGCCCCAACGAAATGAACACTAAGAAGGCTGTGAGGGAAATGGCAAATGATTTAGGATAAAATATTTTACTGTCAAATTCAATCAAGTTGGCAATATGTGAAATGCGGCTATACTATACGTATACCCATCTGTATGTTTGGATTCCCCCTTATAAGTAGTGTGTGCGTGCGTATTAATGAGTAGCTCGAAGTGCATAAAATGTTCGCAATTTGCGGCACATTTGGGAAAACAATGCAAAAGGCATTTATTATTGAATCGTTTGGGGGATTGCCGAAACACTCGTATGTACATCCATCTGTATATGTGTTTTCTAGAAGCCTTAATCTACTGCACAATGGAGCATTCCAATGGGGGCGGCCAAAAAGGGGGAGTGGCCGAGCTGTGGAAGAGACAGATAAGTGAATTATATGGTCGGATTACAAAATCTGATTTAGCCTCTTAAAGGACAGCCCAATAATCTCTAGCCCAATCCGATAAACTTATTGCAGATTGCAAATGGAAATCACTTCCAATTTACAAAATGTTCAGAATGTAATTTAATTTAATAAACACAAGAAGTATTATAATCTCTTTTGAAATATAATTTTAAAGGCCTTAAAGCTAAATATTTTATAAATCTCAACACAAAATGTATTAACTTAAGGATATAATACCACATTAAATAATTTATGAAAATCATAAAGATTAAAGATGACAATAACGAAGGTAATTAAAAGTTGCACAGTCGCCAGAAAAGTTACTTATTAAAATCCTCGATATATTACCATCAATCAGGCGTCTTTTTCGTCTTTCACTTGGTTGAAAAAAATCGTCAATTTAAGAAGTACTTACGACAGGCTCAATTCCTGTTGATCCGAACTGTCATCGAACGGATTTTCACCGGCAGTAAGTTAAGACTTTCCACTTATCGAATCTCATCGAAATATGAGGCCGCCTTTAAAGCTCTCCATTAAAATTGATTGTGGGCGAAAGTAAGTCAATTGTTGAGTTCCATTACCAATTAAGATTAATTATCGACGGCAGCCAACATATCAGTACGTAATTTCACTTAATTATAATTCATGGATTTATTGTTGTATTGGGTCAATCTCCAAGGAAATTGGATTGAATGCTTAAGGAACAAATACTAGATGGGTTATTTGTGTGGGCAAATCCAAAGCTAAATGTTAAGGAAGTTATACAATTAAGTTAAAATTCTTAATATAATGAAAAGGAAAATGTTATTCAATGTCAACAGATGGGCAAATCATCTTAAAGTCACATTTAATAGGAAAGGCTTTCAAAAGGATTCTGCTTAACCCCCTCTTCACTTGGCGAAAAGGGGGGAAATCCCATCTTACATTTTATTTTAGCATCAAGCAGCCGTCAACAACTGCGACCAATCGCAGCTAATCAAAACCCAGTCGTGACCCGAGGCTACGTCTATGAAAAAAAAAGGTTTCACGGCCAACAGGATAGAGGAAGACAAGAAGGAATGGTATATCAGAAAGGTTTCAGCCATAGGACACCCTATTAAACTACCCAAATATATAATACAACTCATCTGCAGAAAGACTGTTAGTATTAAATACAATATATTCTGATAAAATCAAATTAATTCAATAAAATTACCTTATAAACGGCTTTTAAAAAAACAAATTCAATATACCTTGTGTGACCTTGCTACCCCGAGACCCTGCGTTCATGTGCTAGTCATAAATTCAACTTTTGCCGTTTTCTATGCGACGTTTCATTAAAAATTTAGCATGAGGCACCTTTGTGAGGAGTTCGCATATCGAGGGTTTCGCCCACCCATATTCCCCATCTAGCCGGGACTTTTGGAGGCTGTAAAGTGCGTTTGTTGGCGTTACTTTATGGCTGGAGCGCATGTAAACACGTGGCCACGTGGCGATGGGGCTACTTGCCAATCCGGAATCCACGGATAAGGATGGGGGATGAGGTATGTGGATTGAGTTCAGGAGGAGGTGCACGGAAACGAAGACGGAGACAAAGATGGGGATGTGGATGGGGAACGGAGGACAGGGGACAAGGTATTGTCCCAACTGCTCCACAACACCAACACGTAATGATTGTCCTTGCCACATACACAGGGAGAAAAAAGTCTATCTAGTGTAATAAAATATTTTATATTATGTTTCTTGTCACTGATTTATCCATATTTTAAACATTCTTTTATCTGCGACCATTAACCGGTTAGAATTTATTTTGTAAGATCATAATTGGATTTTATAAAAACAGAATTTGCAACCAATCTAGTAGTACTGGAAATCGGTTCTTAAAAATATATATATTTTAAATATAATTCGATGACTACATATCACAGTGTTAAGATATTTTATTTCATAGTTTTCCTATACTACTTTTAGGACAACAACGTTTTTAAATAATTAAGTTTATTCTGACTGCTAAATCGTATAACTGATTAATAAGTACAATCTTATTGAGGGTATAGCCTACTATAAATGTCATCGTTATTTTAAAATTTAAAAACCTTTAAATATTTTAACCTTAAGAATACCTAAATCTGATTTCTCTACCTAAGTAAATGTACCTTTGGGATATGGAACACTATATTATTTCCCCTAAGTTCAATTAATAACATAATTTGTAAGTTTTATTTTATAGATAGTGTTATAATCGGAACTGTGTGTATTTTTTAAAATATTTTTTTCCATTTCAATGCCTGTTTTTGGCAGTGCTTCAACAAACACACCCAGGCCCGCATAAAATTCATGCCCTTCGACAACTGCGCCTCATACATTTTTACGACTCACAGTCATATTTATAGAGTCTCTGGGAATCTGCTGCCACTTAGCGTCCTGTAGCCAAGTCTCCTGTCGCTCAGTCAACGCATAAAGTCCGCCATCAGGCTAAATTAGGCAAAGGATGCCCAAACACATATACATATATATAAACCTATCTATATAGATAGATAGATTGGCATCACCCCAAGTCAAGGACATCGCCTGCAGAGGACTTGTCAAAGGACTGCATTAATTATTCTTATTTATTTAATGCCATTTGTTCATTGTCCTGGCCGGGACTTTCCTTCCCGGGTCATTATCGTTGGCATCCTGGCTCCACATCGTCATCGGCTCAATTGAATTAATGCGCCCAATTGCATATGGAAATGCCATAAGAATATATGGGTGTTTGCTGTCCGCATTAAGCGGCAACGTAAAGTGATTACGTTATGATGTGCGCGGCTTAAGGAAAGAGAAAGGAAAATAAAGGAAATCCAGGACACTTGGTCCTCCTCGCACTATTTACGCCATGCAATCAGGATGAGCTCAAGTCAACTGACTTACGTTAAACACTTGACATTTGTGGCGAAATAAAAGTCATGGGGCGAGCAAAATGACAGTAAAAGTTGTTGAGTGGGAAATACGCATTTAATAGGAAATTCCATTAAAACCTTTTCATGAAATAGCCTTTTAAAGAAATATACTATCTTAAATTTAAAAAATCATTGTTTTGACTGGCATATCGCAAATAAAGATCCTAAAGAGGAATGTCATACCTCGTTGCTTAATTTCCAATCCATTGGCGTTCAAACCTGGAAATTTTTGACTTTTCACATTTTTTGCAAAAAAAAGACGAAAAAAGACAAAAAATGCAAAAATTGGTCAAAAAATAAATTTTCCTTAAATTGATTGTGATCGTTAGCAAATTTATCAAGCTGTTCAAAACAGTCGGTCTTTTAGCTGTAGGCCTTGTTTTGACCAAACTACGATTGAAAAACTGGAAAGAAAAATCGCATTTTTGACTAAAATCTAAATTTCGTATTTTTGACTAAAATCGGAACTCCAGTTTTCGCCCTAAAAATCCAGTTTTTTGGCCTCTGTAGAAAAAGTATACCTCAGATCGAAGAATGTCATACCTCGTTGAACTCGTGGCTTAATTTCGAATCCATTGGCGTTAAAACCTGGAAATGTTTAACTTTTCACATTTTTCGCAAAAAAAGACGGTGCACCCCCTTACAAAAAATTCGAAAATTGGTCAAAAACTAAATTTTCCTTAAATTGATTGGGATCGTTAGCAAATTTAGCAAGCTGTTCAAAACAGTCGGTCTTTTAGGTGTACGCCTTGTTTTGACCAAACTACGATTGAAAAACTGGAAAGAAAAATCGCATTTTTGACTAAAATCTAAATTTCGTATTTTTGACTAAAATCGGAACTCCATTTTTCGCCCTAAAAATCCAGTTTTTTGGCCTCTGTAAAAAAAGTATACGTCAGATCGAAAAATGTCATACCTCGTTGAGCTCGTGGCTTAATTTGCAATCCATTGGCGTTAAAACCTGGAAATGTTTAACTTTTCACATTTTTCGCAAAAAAAATAAATTTTCCTTAAATTGATTGGGATCGTTAGCAAATTTAGCGAGCTGTTCAAAACAGTCGGTCTTTTAGCTGTACGCCTTGTTTTGACCAAACTACGATTGAAAAACTGGAAAGAAAAATCGCATTTTTGACTAAAATCTAAATTTCGTATTTTTGACTAAAATCGTAATTCTATTTTTCGGCCTAAAAATTACAAAAAATGCAAAATTTGGTTAAATAATAAATTATTCTTAAATTTTAAATTCTGCTATAGATTATTATTGCTACCATTGTATTGAAGTGTTTTGTTGGTACTACTTTTTCTATCAGATTAGAGGCACCAAATAAGCCTTGAAAGTTTGCACCACGTTGTGCCATGATTGTGCAGATTCTATCTTTGAGTTTTCACCCACAACCGAAAGACCGTTTTGCATTAGTTCGAAGCCGTGCAAATCGCCTAAGCCAAACACGCTCCTTTTTCTCGAATGCGGCAAAGACAAAAGCCAACCTAAGGAAAATCCAAAAAAATACAAAACGAAACGAGCATAAATAAAGGAAAAATGAGAAATACAAAATACAAAACAAATACCAGCGATATTTCAAAAAAACCAACCACATACGTGAGAAACCGAGCGTGTCTGCGGGAAAAGGGAAAAGCAGCCAGCCAGCCAGGCAGTCGGTGGAAAATACATATAAATCGGCCAACGAAATCTCAGCCATTATTTGGCATTATTGAAGTAAACGAATTTCAAAATGCAAGCCATTCGAAGCAAGGCAAATGTCTTTAAAATCGGCCAATTTGGGAACGAGATTAAAAGGAAGTCGGCAGACAGAAGGCACAAAGTGGCGAGCAAGGATGGCCAGGATGCGGAGGGCAGGAGGGCAGGAGGATACGGAGGATACGGATACGATGCACGTCCTTGGGCAGTGTCAATAAAGCGCAACAAAGAGCTCGGCCAAGAGCAAGTCGTGTCAATATTTTGACTGTGTTTTAGCCTTGGCTCCTGTGTCTTTGTGCCTGTATTGTATTGGCCACGGCACACTGACAAAAAATTATTGGGGAAAAGGATGCATTTTGAAAGCGAAAATACAAACACAGTTGTTTGACATAGTAAATAAACTGGAATTTTAGGTAAAAGTATATTTTAAACAGTCTAAATTTTTTTACCTAACGTAGATTATTTTCTACGCTGGATATTTTATCATAATCAAATGCTATACGCATCCTTAACCTTAAAACATATTTCGGAATATGTCAAACTTAATTATTTTTTCCCTAAAAACAGTAGGTAGAATTAGTAGACTAAGGTCTTTCGACTTATCACATTTTCTATAATATAATAGCTATTATTAATTATAATATTATATTGGATTAATTTTATATTTAACTTAAATTGGTTGCGTATATTGTATTTTTTTTTATATACACAGACCTCTAGTTTTGTTAAAAATTAATACAATATATAGTTTATAAACCTAAAAAATAGTCGGTTTGATTATTTTCAATTTTATAATTTGATTTTTCATTATAATGCCAATTTATAAGTGGAACAGAAGAACAACATGACTTAAAGGCCGAACTTAAAGCACCGCCATTTACCTCTTGAATTGGCCTGGAACCGCTGCGGTGGCCTCTTTTCCCCCAGTGCATCTGTGTGTCTTGGGAGCCTCGGTGGTCCTGCGACTGCCATGCCCCTCCGGAGGTGGCCATGCGCGTCCAGCGTCGGGAATATTGATGCCCCTGGAGCGTGCCGCTGGGAATGGCATGTGCCAGTTGACCATGTCGCTGCCGAAAAAAAAAAGAAAAAAAGAAATTGAGAGAAAGGAGGGAAAGCAGGGAAAACTAGAAAGGCAGTCGGCGCATGTTAAACACTGGCGAGTCCATCCGAAGGACTCTGGCCATCGGCCAGGATCCATCTTTTAACGGGGGGGGGGGGGGGGGGGGGGGGGCGAAAGGGCCAGGAAGGAGGACATAAATTAGCGGCAGGCCGGTTCTCCTACGCGCAGCACTTGGCCAAAAGTTCTGCGGCTGTGGTGCCTCATATTGCGGCACGCAGTTTATCATTGTGTCGGGTCAGCGTTTGACCCCTGACCCCCGACACCCGACCCCCAAACATAACGTTACCCACAAGCGGCTGCTGCTGTTGCACATCACGTGACTTGCCAACCAAATGAAATTCTTGGCAGCCGCCACATGGCGCAAAACGCTTCCGTAATTGAGTTGCCTCGTGTGCATGTAATTACCTAATACTCCCGTCCTCAAGAAGGACACTCCGCACTTGTCGAAAACGCACTCCGGTCCAAGGTATCACCATGATACTAATGATAATGATATATAACCAAGAAAACGAACAATTGGAAACCCGTCAGCCCAGTTTGGGTGCCAAATCTAATTTAAGATATTATATTATAATCTGTTTTCAGATTATGGGTATCTATTAAATACTTACCTCATTTCCTTATCCAAAGACTGTATCATTATATATGTTCTAATTCCATTTTGATGGCAAAAAGTATTCAATTTTTCCGCCAGTTTGAGACGAATCAAAAATACTCCAGTCTTAGATGTACCGCTTGCCTTGAGTTCCATCGATGATATTAACTTTTTAACCATAAACACTGCAAACGCCAAAGAATGGTAATTCATTAACCTGTTAACCCAATTTAGGTGTCAAATCTAATTAAGGGATAAGTTTTTATATAATAATATGCTTCCAAATTGTTTCTTATAGATATTTATCAATAGGCATTTGAGATTTTCAGACCTTACCAATTTTCTTATCCAAAGAGTGTGTCATTTTATAATATATATATTTATCCCAATGTCCTAATTTTAATCTTTAGGTTAAGGAAAATGATTAATTTTTCATTATACCATGTAAAATAAATATTTACTCGGCTTTCTCAGGTAGCCATGCGAAAGACCTCTTCTCTACTTCCAGATCTCCGAAGAGCTTAACTCGTTTTATTGGGGGCTGATCCATAATGTTACTAGCGGTATCTGGAGACCTGCTTCGTTTTTTAGCCATTTCAGATGGAAGATGAGGCATTATTCCAATCGACACGAATCAGTTTCGTTGAGAAAATGTTGAGCCGAATAAAAAAAAATAGTACTGTTTGATTGAATGGCCTAGGGATAATGACAATGTGTAAATAATATCTATATAATCAACTTAATCAAGGCCTGCTCATTTATTTACATGTAGTTGATAAACAAACCCCGAAAAAACCATTCCTTCAATCCAATCGATATTAGTTTTTAATTATGCCACATTTGATTGCATTAACTTGCCC
This sequence comes from Drosophila suzukii, assembly GCF_043229965.1. NCBI lineage: Eukaryota > Metazoa > Arthropoda > Insecta > Diptera > Drosophilidae > Drosophila > Drosophila suzukii. The sequence goes on along the minus strand of NC_092084.1, from coordinate 11,593,041 downwards.
ACGCAGTTGTTTAGTAAAATAAAAAAAATAAAATAAATAAAAATGCAGTCAGTCATGATGTGAGACGTGAAAGTGCTGCGAAATGCAATGAAATAAATAATAACCACAAAAATGCAATTTAATACAAATCTAATTCGAGCACATCAAGCTGGCCAGCTGTCCGTGTGTAAAATCCCCCAAAAACCACCCCCCACTTCCAATCTACGCAAAATCCCGACCGTTCGTGGCGATTTTTAATTGAAAGCGCGACTTTTGGGCTTTCGACCAACCCAAACACACACACACACCCACGCAAAAGCAGACAGCAGCATTGGCAACAGCAGCTGCATAAATTTCATTAGTAAACTTTTAATTAGAAAAATTTCACCATGAATTTAATTAGTGCAGATACACACACACACGCACACATGGCCAGAGAGACAAAGCCGAAAATTAAATTTAATAAAATGAAATGAAAATGAAAATGAAATGCAGCTAGCCCACTGCCAACACCTGACAACTGGCTGACAATAGTAATGGCATCGGACAACAGCAGCGTTTTGCCAGGGGAAAGGCGGGGAAAGCGGGAAAAGCCAACAAACCACTTTCGGAAAATCGCAATATTACCAGCCAAGACACAAACCGGAAATAGCATGCAAAAACATCACAATGCTCTCGAATTTTCATCCCAAAATTAGATCAAAAGAACAGGATTCAACAAGTGTGATTCCATTGTAGGCTATTATTATTAAATCAAAAATCTGTAAACTATTAAAAAAGAAAATTCTGTTTCTATAATATTTTATATAATATATTTGACTTTATTTTATGGAACATTCTCAAGGCCTTATGACACTAGTATTATTTTACTTTAGAAAATCATGGCAACCTACAGAGTAAAGTGGAAACAACTTAATTATGATTAAATTGTGAATTTTGATTTTTATCATCTTAAGGTAGCTATGAATTTCTGAAATAAATCTAGTCAGTTGGTCAAAAATAGAGCCAGTATCATGACTCCTTTTAACCTTAATATGTATGCTTTATATACTATAACTATGCACTATAAAACCTTTCGCATAACCATTCTAATGATACTATTTTACTGACAAATATAACAGATTTAAATTGACAATTATACTAACCATCTATATTATTTTATAAGCAATTTACCAATATTTACCTAATTTTTTAAACAATTTTAAAAGGGTAACGCCAAGAAGAACATCTGGTTGGCAAAAACACAAGGAACGTTTTTGATAATTCCCCTTAATTAAAACGGTAAACTACCGAAATGTAAACAAAGCACACACAGATGAAAGGGACCAAAGTTCCGTAGATTTAGGGGAGCTGCATCGTGTAATTATGTCTTGGCAGATTCGACCAACTAATTGCCAAGGTAACAATCCAACAACCCAACAACCCAACAGCCGAACAACCCACGACACGAAGTCGCCACTGCAAACGTCACGTTCTGTTGCCAGCAATTATGTGGCTCACACAATCACACAGTCACACGGACACAAAGAGATCACCGTTGGCCAGGCCAAAAGACACTGGGCGAAATATGCTAATTATGATGGGAGCCTTCATCGCCGGACATTAGAAAGCCACCCAGAAGCTGTGACGCAATCGTTGTGTGGCCGTGCAACGATTAAGGTTGGTAAACTTAGGCTCGAAACAAGATGGTTTTGACTTAACGTCACTAAAAACTAAGAATTCTTAAGGGAAACATGATAAAACATTATTTAAAAAAAATATTATAAAAAAAACTATCAGGGAATTAAACAATATAACATTTCGATTTTCCGGAGATCGATTGATATGTCATGGTCTCCAGAAATGCGGTTTCGGGGCAACTTTTTAGAATTAAAAAGAATTTTGCAATTGAAAAAAGGGTCTTAAATATGTGTTGAAAATGTTACAATGTTATATAATCGTTATAATATTTAATAATATAATTTTTAAGAAATCCATTGACATTATGAGCTTTAAAATATAGATAGCTTTAGATATTGTGGGTACACGTATGCAAGCCTTCGAAAACATAGTCATAACTAAGATAAAAATGGATATTAAAATTTATAATCTTTAAAGTAATAAATCTTATCTAATCTCATCTTATAAGAAGCCTCTCATAACAGACTTGGGATTGAAATGGTCGAGCCTCTTTAACTTTTTGGAACCCATTAGTAGTCTTTTCCCCTTTCTTGGACAAACAATTGTGCCTGCACTTCCGCCACAAGCACTTCTTGTTTGGCGACACATCCATAGATGTACATAGATACTTATAGATATAGATCTGGCATTCCAATATGATTATCGGCGACCCCGAGGTCAGGTGGCGTCACGCTTAACGTGATGTACTGCCGCAATTGGTGTAATTACAGAATGAGGAAGTGCAGCGGTTGCTGGGCAGCCAGACATATGGTAATTATGCTGCCAATCATAACGCCGAGCGGGTTTAGCCGGCCCAAAATGTATTTTCGTACACATTTTCAGCGTAATTTATGTTTAGTCGCTGCTAAATTTATTGTTTTTACTTAACAACTGCAGCGTTGACGTCGATGGCAATTAATCGCTGCGTGATTAATCATTTTCTATGCAAATTATATATATGCGCCGCTCGTTCGTCCCTTACCCAAAACACGCGAACTTCTCCAACTTTAACATTGACTTTGAATTTGACTGATCTATCTGATGATAGTGAGATGTGCCAAGAGATCTTTAATTACAACAGCAGTTGAGAGATGCTGTCGACGAAATACGAGTACAGGTCTTGAAGACCAGCAGAGATCGTAAAGCAACCATATAACAACTATTGCGGTTGCGGCTCGATAGAAGCGCACAAATCATTCATAATCATATCTTGCTAATCATATATGCGGGAGAACTTCAATTGAGTCAGCCAATAAAACCCAAGACTTGTTGAATGGAAATTGCAAGTGGCACTTTAATTGAAAAATCAATTTATCGGCGAGAGTGACGCATAAATTTTAAGAATCAATGAATAATGGGAAAATTGGTGCAGACTACAATTAAGAGTTTTCCAATACGAAGAAACTATATTTTATAAGGCTGTAAGTATTTTGCAAATAATCGAAAACAAATTATATGCATGCACATTTCATTTGAATACCTTTTTTTATAAATTCTCTTCATTAAACCACTCTTATTTTGAAAAAAAGTCAATGATCGCATCGGATGAGTCGAACTTCTTAAAGAAACTCAGTGATGTTATAAGGCCAATAAAGCGAAACAACCAGTAGCATCGCAATTGGCCAATAAAAGAAATAGCTGAGTCTAGATTTTTTAACCAATGGTCTGAAAACTCAAATACCCTGGTACACAGATTCAAGCGAAAAATATTTCAAAATAAGAAACTTTATGATCCCATAACAAGGCACGTGCCAAATTAAGTAGAACATATTTTGTGTTTTATGGCAGCTCACGTGGACAATACCCTTTCAGACAGCTTAATATTTATTAGGATATGGATCTGAACAATTATTTTTACCATGTAAATTTTGGAAATCGTAATTACCCAAAACAAACATTTACTGTTGCAAGAATAGTATGCTGAAATGAAAGAACATGAAAATTAAGAAGGATTGGATGTCGTTTATGGTTTTATAAACCCAATATAAAAATAGAATTGACCCAGACTCAGATCAAGAATCAATATTTTTTGCTTTATCGGGGATGGCCATTCGACGTCACAACGGTCCGAGTCATAATCATAAGTTGTTTTATTTTTTTTGTATTATTGGCGTTTTCGGTTTTTTGCATAATTCGCATTTTGCTTTTGTTAGTTTTTTTTAGTGCGAAGCTTCAGCTGTCGAAGCATTGTTATTTTAATTAACGCCGATTAGGTGTGAGGCACGTTTCTGTCTACGTTTCTTTAATCTCTGTATTTTTCTGCGTTCTGTACATTTGTTGTGTTGTTTTATTTTTTATTTTTTTGGGTTTACGACAGTCGTTTGTATTGTGTTAACGGCTCTTAGCCGGGTTAGTAGTTTTGTAAAACTGTGCGGAAAGTCAATAATAATTCCCCGGCTCGGCTACTTATCGGCAATTGCCTTGAAGCGAGCATTTTTCCCACACTTGCCGGCGGTAACTGATTATACCACTTACACGGGGGCCAGACCCAGACTTATAGACAGACTTACCCCAACCATCAACGCCCGGAGCGTTGGGCCGACGCCAAACCGGTTCACCACGGATAATCGGTTCGAATCGGTTCAGTTTGATTCGGTTCGGCGATGATATGGGGGTGCTGTAGGGGTGATATATGAACGAGTGATCTAGTGGTGCAGCGTTTGCGGTGCAATTACGGAAGCTGGATAGGGAAGAGTGTTGCGCACAGGGTGTCCAGTTCCTAAAAAACCCAATCTTCACTGGGAAAAAAAATAAATTCTATCGTAAGTAACTTTAAGTCACTTGCACTCAATTAATCAGACGATATTAAGGAACTTCTTATCTTAATAATAATATCTTAAATATATTGGGATTTTTTTAAATTTAAAATATAAAATTCAAAATGTATTTTATGTTTTAATATGATATTATTATATTTCATTGCGTATATCAAGTAGTAAAGCCTGAATTTCATATTCCCCGTTCAGATAGATATAATATTAGATCAAATTATTGTGAAAGAAAAAACTTCAAAATCGATTTTCTAGACACATGTTCGACTTGTGAATATCTTAAGTTAAGAAGTTCCCTTCTATTAATAACTAACTTCTACAGCTAATTTCCACCTAATCAAAGCGAAGACTATTAAAAATATGATTAAGATAATATTTTAAGAATGGCCAGGTCCGATGTCCTCATGTTAAAGCTCCACTAATTCCCATGGCTAATTTCTTTCTAATGAGAACCAGTTGTGGGGCCCCGCAGCGCTGCCCAACCCCAAGATGTGGGAAAAGCAGCGACGCCAGCCGAGCTGGCCAATGGTTTAGCCAGAGACCCATTCATAAACCCAAAGTGCTGCTCGACCTCCGATCAGTAGCGTGTTGACCGTCGAGATGCCGAGATTGTTGAGCAAGTGCAGCGTGGCCGCCGTTCTTTGGGCGCCTGCAGTGCTCCTTTTGATTTTGGATTGTCAAGGAGGTTTAACTGGAGCTGTGACCACCAGGGCTCCACCACCTACTAGAGCTCCACCGCCAATTAGGGCAGCACCGCCAACCAGGGCTCCACCTCCAACCAAGCCACCACCGCCAACCAAGGCGCCACCGCCCACGAGGACTCTACTGCCCAGAGCGGCTACACACCCCACAGCCGGCTATTGTGTGCCGGAACTATGTGAGCTGTACAATGGTACGCACGTGGTTAATGTGCCACATACCGCTTGCGGCAACGATGGTAGCTTTTCCTCCGCCTGTGGACCGGAGCCTAAGCTCCTGGATATGAGCGATCGGCGGCGCCAACTTCTGCTGGACATGCACAACTTGGCCAGATCAAAGATCGCCAGCGGAGAACTGGCTGGCTATCAAAGTGCCGCTCACATGCCGCTCCTGCGCTGGGACAACGAACTGGAGCAAATGGCCGCCCTGCACGCCAAACGCTGCCAGTTCGCCCACGACAAGTGCCGCAATACGCCGCGCTTCAAGTTCAGCGGTCAAAATATCGGTTACTTTTGGATTGGACGCGAGTTCAAATCGCATTCGCGGCGCATGAAATCCTTTGTGATCAACTGGTTCCGCGAGTACCAGGATGCCAACCAGAGCTTCATCGATAGCTATCGCCCACATCCGCAGGGGTAAGTTGATCACATCCACATAAATAAGAAATCTAGAAAAACGTAATTTAAACCGAATACATTACCCGATAAATGCAGTTACCACTACATATTTTAGATTTATTATCCGCTTTACAGATTTTGTCATTTACTAATAGAACAGCTTTTTCAAACACTTCTGATATAAGCAGATTCACTTGCGTAATGATTACCCTGCTGCAAAATATTCTTATGTTTATAGCATTGTCAGCATTACTTTTTTAATGGGTTTGGGTAGAACCGTAAAGTATTTCTAACAATAACTTTATCATTGTTAATAGAGAAATAGTACTCTAAAAAGAAATATCGTTTATAGAGTTGTCTATAAGAGTTATCTTTTAATCGGAATATTTTTGACCCACAGCAAGAAGATTGGCCACTTCACCCTTTTGGTCTCGGATCGAGTGAGTCGGGTGGGCTGCGCTGGTGTCCGCTTCCTGGAGCCCAATTCCAATCGCTTCCAGTTCATGCTGACGTGCAACTATGACTACAATAACATATTTAACGAACCCATTTACCAATCGGGTCCGGCGGGTTCCAAGTGCCCCCAGCACCGGATCAGCGAGAAGTTCCCCGGTCTGTGCGATTGGCGGGACCCTACGAACGATGTTGAGAGCGAGGAAAGCACCGAGGACGATAACACCCTGGACAATAATATTCCGCTGTAAAACGAATCAATCTATAGGATAAGGAAGTAATACTCGTCGCCACTTACCTGGAATAAGTTACAAAACATACATTTTTTTGCTAGTGTTTAAGCAATTAAAAATCTTCTAAAGAGAATAATATAATTTTATGCTAACTATGGTTGAGTGTTTATTAGAATACAAATTAAATTTGATTAGGATTTAAGCAAGCTTAATGCTATTAGTGTTTCGAGCCTTTTACGAAACATCCGACGCGGTTGTTAATGCCGCTCCAGTTATCACATCAAAGATATTAAACGGAGGAAGAGTTGCGGTGGTCGTAGTAGCCTCAGTGGTTGTCTTCTTCGATGTTGTTCGCTTAGTGGGCTTCAGAGACGTTCGCTTAGTGGGTTTCAGAGTTGTAAGTGTGGCCGTTGTTCCTTCAGTCGGCTTAATAGTAGTGGGTTCAGTGGGATTCAGAGTTGTCGGTTCGACAGATGTCTGCTCTGTTGTCTTAACTGTTGTTGGCTCAGTAGGTTTCAGAGTTGTAGGTTCTGTAGACGTCTTTTCTGTAGTCTCCACAGTCGATTGCTCAGTTGGTTTCAGAGTTGTCGGCTTGTCCGTCGTTCCTTCAGTGGGTTTCAGAGTTGTCGGTTCGACAGATGTCTGCTCCGTCGTCTTAACTGTTGTAGGCTCAGTAGGCTTTAGAGTTGTAGGTACTGCAGACGTCTTCTCTGTGGTCTCCACAGTCGATTGCTCAGTTGGTTTCAGTGTTGTCGGCTTGGCCGTTGTTCCTTTAGTGGGCTTCAGAGTCGTAGGCTCAGTGGGTTTCAGAGTTGTCGGTTTCGCGGTCGTCCTCTCGGTGGTCTTCACTGTCGTTGAATCAGTTGGTTTTAGAGTTGTCGGCTTGGCCGTTGTACCATCAGTTGGTTTCAGAGTTGTCGGCTTCGCCGTTGTTCCTTCAGTGGGCTTCAGAGTCGTGGGCTCCGTGGGTTTTAGAGTTGTCGGTTTCGCGGTCGTCCTCTCGGTGGTCTTCACTGTCGTTGAATCAGTTGGTTTTAGAGTTGTTGGTTTGGCCGTTGTTCCATCAGTTGGTTTCAGAGTTGTCGGTTTGGCCGTTGTTCCTTCAGTAGGCTTCAGAGTCGTGGGCTCAGTGGGTTTCACAGTTGTCGGTTTCGCGGACGTCTTCTCGGTGGTCTTCACTGTCGTTGAATCAGTTGGTTTTAGTGTTGTCGGCTTGGCCGTCGTTCCATCAGTTGGTTTCAGAGTTGTCGGCTTGGCCGTTGTTCCTTCAGTGGGCTTCAGAGTCGTGGGCTCAGTGGGTTTCAGAGTTGTCGGTTTCGCGGTCGTCCTCTCGGTGGTCTTCACTGTCGTTGAATCAGTTGGTTTTAGAGTTGTCGGTTTGGCCGTTGTTCCATCAGTTGGTTTCAGAGTTGTCGGCTTGACCGTTGTTCCTTCAGTGGGCTTCAGAGTCGTGGGCTCAGTGGGTTTCAGAGTTGTCGGTTTGACAGACGTCTTCTCTGTGGTCTTCACTGTCGTTGCCTCTGTTAGTTTTAAAGTTGTCGGCTTCGCCGTTGTTCCATCAGTTGGTCTCAAAGTTGTCGGCTTGGCCGTTGTTCCTTCAGTGGGCTTCAGAGTCGTGGGCTCAGTGGGTTTCAGAGTTGTCGGTTTGACAGACGTCTTCTCTGTGGTCTTCACTGTCGTTGCCTCTGTTGGTTTTAGAGTTGTCGGCTTGGCCGTTGTTCCATCAGTTGGTTTCAGAGTTGTCGGTTTGGCCGTTGTTCCTTCAGTAGGCTTCAGAGTCGTGGGCTCAGTGGGTTTCACAGTTGTCGGTTTCGCGGACGTCTTCTCGGTGGTCTTCACTGTCGTTGAATCAGTTGGTTTTAGAGTTGTCGGCTTGGCCGTTGTACCATCAGTTGGTTTCAGAGTTGTCGGCTTGGCCGTTGTTCCTTCAGTGGGCTTCAGAGTCGTGGGCTCAGTGGGTTTCAGAGTTGTCGGTTTCGCGGTCGTCCACTCGGTGGTCTTCACTGTCGTTGAATCAGTTGGTTTTAGAGTTGTCGGCTTGGCCGTTGTTCCTTCAGTGGGCTTCAAAGTCGTGGGCTCAGTGGGTTTCAGAGTTGTCGGTTTGACAGACGTCTTCTCTGTGGTCTTCACTGTCGTTGCCTCTGTTGGTTTTAGAGTTGTCGGCTTGGCCGTTGTTCCATCAGTTGGTTTCAGAGTTGTCGGCTTGGCCGTTGTTCCTTCAGTGGGCTTCAAAGTCGTGGGCTCAGTGGGTTTCAGAGTTGTCGGTTTCGCGGTCGTCCTCTCGGTGGTCTTCACTGTCGTTGAATCAGTTGGTTTTAGAGTTGTCGGCTTGGCCGTTGTTCCATCAGTTGGTTTCAGAGTTGTCGGCTTGGCCGTTGTTCCATCAGTGGGCTTCAGAGTCGTGGGCTCAGTGGGTTTCAGAGTTGTTGGTTTAACAGACGTCTTCTCTGTGGTCTTCACTGTCGTTGCCTCTGTTGGTTTTAGAGTTGTCGGCTTGGCCGTTGTTCCATCAGTTGGTTTCAGAGTTGTCGGTTTGGCCGTTGTTCCTTCAGTAGGCTTCAGAGTCGTGGGCTCAGTGGGTTTCACAGTTGTCGGTTTCGCGGACGTCTTCTCGGTGGTCTTCACTGTCGTTGAATCAGTTGGTTTTAGAGTTGTCGGCTTGGCCGTTGTTCCATCAGTTGGTTTCAGAGTTGTCGGCTTGGCCGTTGTTCCTTCAGTGGGCTTCAGAGTCGTGGGCTCAGTGGGTTTCAGAGTTGTCGGTTTCGCGGTCGTCCTCTCGGTGGTCTTCACTGTCGTTGAATCAGTTGGTTTTAGAGTTGTCGGCTTGGCCGTTGTCCCATCAGTTGGTTTCAGAGTTGTCGGCTTGGCCGTTGTTCCATCAGTGGGCTTCAGAGTCGTGGGCTCAGTGGGTTTCAGAGTTGTTGGTTTGACAGACGTCTTCTCTGTGGTCTTCACTGTCGTTGCCTCTGTTGGTTTTAGAGTTGTCGGTTTGGCCGTTGTTCCATCAGTTGGTTTCAGAGTTGTAGGCTTGGCCGTCGTTCCTTCAGTGGGCTTCACAGTCGTAGGCTCAGTGGGCTTCAGAGTTGTCGGTTTCGCGGACGTCTTCTCGGTGGTCTTCACTGTCGTTGAATCAGTTGGTTTTAGAGTTGTTGGCTTGGCCGTTGTACCATCAGTTGGTTTCAGAGTTGTCGGCTTGGCCGTTGTTCCTTCAGTGGGCTTCAGAGTCGTGGGCTCCGTTGGTTTCAGAGTTGTCGGTTTCGCGGACGTCTTCTCGGTGGTCTTCACTGTCGTTGAATCAGTTGGTTTTAGAGTTGTCGGCTTGGCCGTTGTACCATCAGTTGGTTTCAGAGTTGTCGGCTTGGCCGTTGTTCCTTCAGTGGGCTTCAGAGTCGTGGGCTCCGTGGGTTTCAGAGTTGTCGGTTTCGCGGACGTCTTCTCGGTGGGCTTGACTGTCGTTGAATCAGTTGGTTTTAGAGTTGTCGGCTTGGCCGTTGTTCCATCAGTTGGTTTCAGAGTTGTAGGCTTGGCCGTTGTTCCTTCAGTGGGCTTCACAGTCGTGGGCTCAGTGGGCTTCAGAGTTGTCGGTTTGACAGACGTCTTCTCTGTGGTCTTTTCTGTCGTTGAATCAGTTGGTTTTAGAGTTGTCGGCTTGGCCGTTGTTCCATCAGTTGGTTTCAGAGTTGTCGGCTTGGCCGTTGTTCCTTCAGTGGGCTTCAGAGTCGTGGGCTCAGTGGGTTTCAGAGTTGTCGGTTTCGCGGTCGTCCTCTCGGTGGTCTTCACTGTCGTTGAATCAGTTGGTTTTAGAGTTGTCGGTTTGGCCGTTGTCCCATCAGTTGGTTTCAGAGTTGTCGGCTTGGTCGTTGTTCCATCAGTGGGCTTCAGAGTCGTGGGCTCAGTGGGTTTCAGAGTTGTTGGTTTGACAGACGTCTTCTCTGTGGTCTTCACTGTCGTTGCCTCTGTTGGTTTTAGAGTTGTCGGCTTGGCCGTTGTTCCATCAGTTGGTTTCAGAGTTGTAGGCTTGGCCGTCGTTCCTTCAGTGGGCTTCACAGTGGTGGGCTCAGTGGGCTTCAGAGTTGTCGGTTTCGCGGACGTCTTCTCGGTGGTCTTCACTGTCGTTGAATCAGTTGGTTTTAGAGTTGTCGGCTTGGCCGTTGTACCATCAGTTGGTTTCAGAGTTGTCGGCTTGGCCGTTGTTCCTTCAGTGGGCTTCAGAGTCGTGGGCTCCGTTGGTTTCAGAGTTGTCGGTTTCGCGGACGTCTTCTCGGTGGTCTTCACTGTCGTTGAATCAGTTGGTTTTAGAGTTGTCGGCTTGGCCGTTGTACCATCAGTTGGTTTCAGAGTTGTCGGCTTGGCCGTTGTTCCTTCAGTGGGCTTCAGAGTCGTGGGCTCCGTGGGTCTCAGAGTTGTCGGTTTCGCGGACGTCTTCTCGGTGGGCTTGACTGTCGTTGAATCAGTTGGTTTTAGAGTTGTCGGGTTGGCCGTTGTAGCATCAGTTGGTTTCAGAGTTGTCGGCTTGGCCGTCGTTCCTTCAGAAGGCTTCAGAGTCGTGGGCTCAATGGGTTTCAGAGTTGTCGGTTTCGCGGACGTCTTCTCGGTGGTCTTCACTGTCGTTGAATCAGTTGGTTTTAGAGTTGTCGGCTTGGCCGTTGTTCCATCAGTTGGTTTCAGAGTTGTAGGCTTGGCCGTTGTTCCTTCAGTGGGCTTCACAGTCGTGGGCTCAGTGGGCTTCAGAGTTGTCGGTTTGACAGACGTCTTCTCGGTGGTCTTTTCTGTCGTTGAATCAGTTGGTTTTAGAGTTGTCGGCTTGGCCGTTGTACCATCAGTTGGTTTCAGAGTTGTCGGCTTGGTCGTTGTTCCTTCAGTGGGCTTCAAAGTCGTGGGCTCAGTGGGTTTCAGAGTTGTCGGTTTCGCGGTCGTCCTCTCGGTGGTCTTCACTGTCGTTGAATCAGTTGGTTTTAGAGTTGTCGGCTTGGCCGTTGTTCCATCAGTTGGTTTCAGAGTTGTCGGCTTGGCCGTTGTTCCATCAGTGGGCTTCAGAGTCGTGGGCTCAGTGGGTTTCAGAGTTGTTGGTTTGACAGACGTCTTCTCTGTGGTCTTCACTGTCGTTGCCTCTGTTGATTTAAGAGTTGTCGGCTTGGCCGTTGTTCCATCAGTTGGTTTCAGAGTTGTCGGTTTGGCCGTTGTTCCTTCAGTAGGCTTCAGAGTCGTGGGCTCAGCGGGTTTCACAGTTGTCGGTTTCGCGGACGTCTTCTCGGTGGTCTTCACTGTCGTTGAATCAGTTGGTTTTAGAGTTGTCGGCTTGGCCGTTGTTCCATCAGTTGGTTTCAGAGTTGTCGGCTTGGCAGTTGTTCCTTCAGTGGGCTTCAGAGTCGTTGGCTCCGTAGGTTTCAGAGTTGTCGATTTCGCGGTCGTCCTCTCGGTGGTCTTCACTGTCGTTGAATCAGTTGGTTTAAGAGTTGTCGGCTTGGCCGTTGTTCCTTCAGTGGGCTTCAGAGTCGTGGGCTCAGTTGGTTTTAGAGTTGTCGGCTTGGCCGTTGTACCATCAGTTGGTTTCAGAGTTGTCGGCTTGGCCGTTGTTCCTTCAGTAGGCTTCAGAGTCGTGGGCTCAGTGGGTTTGACAGTTGTCGGTTTCGCGGACGTCTTCTCGGTGGTCCTCACTGTCGTTGAATCAGTTGGTTTTAGAGTTGTCGGCTTGGTCGTTGTTCCACCAGTTGGTTTCAGAGTTGTCGGCTTGGCCGTTGTTCCTTCAGTGGGCTTCAGAGTCGTGGGCTCCGTGGGTTTCAGAGTTGTCGGTTTCGCGGACGTCTTCTCGGTGGTCTTCACTGTCGTTGAATCAGTTGGTTTTAGAGTTGTCGGCTTGGCCGTTGTACCATCAGTTGGTTTCAGAGTTGTCGGCTTGGCCGTTGTTCCTTCAGTGGGCTTCAGAGTCGTGGGCTCCGTGGGTTTCAGAGTTGTCGGTTTCGCGGACGTCTTCTCGGTGGGCTTGACTGTCGTTGAATCAGTTGGTTTAAGAGTTGTCGGGTTGGCCGTTGTAGCATCAGTTGGTTTCAGAGTTGTCGGCTTGGCCGTCGTTCCTTCAGAAGGCTTCAGAGTCGTGGGCTCAGTGGGTTTCAGAGTTGTCGGTTTCGCGGACGTCTTCTCGGTGGTCCTCACTGTCGTTGAATCAGTTGGCTTTAGAGTTGTCGGCTTGGCCGTTGTACCATCAGTTGGTTTCAGAGTTGTCGGCTTGGCCGTTGTTCCTTCAGTGGGCTTCAGAGTCGTGGGCTCCGTGGGTTTCAGAGTTGTCGGTTTCGCGGACGTCTTCTCGGTGGTCTTCACAGTCGTTGAATCAGTTGGCTTTAGAGTTGTCGGCTTGGCCGTTGTACCATCAGTTGGTTTCAGAGTTGTCGGCTTGGCCGTTGTTCCTTCAGTGGGCTTCAGAGTCGTGGGCTCCGTGGGTTTCAGAGTTGTCGGTTTCGCGGACGTCTTCTCGGTGGTCTTCACTGTCGTTGAATCAGTTGGTTTTAGAGTTGTCGGCTTGGCCGTTGTTCCATCAGTTGGTTTCAGAGTTGTCGGCTTGGCCGTTGTTCCATCAGTGGGCTTCAGAGTCGTGGGCTCAGTGGGTTTCAGAGTTGTTGGTTTGACAGACGTCTTCTCTGTGGTCTTCACTGTCGTTGCCTCTGTTGGTTTTAGAGTTGTCGGCTTGGCCGTTGTTCCATCAGTTGGTTTCAGAGTTGTCGGTTTGGCCGTTGTTCCTTCAGTAGGCTTCAGAGTCGTGGGCTCCGTGGGTTTCACAGTTGCCGGTTTCGCGGACGTCTTCTCGGTGGTCTTCACTGTCGTTGAATCAGTTGGTTTTAGAGTTGTCGGCTTGGTCGTTGTTCCATCAGTTGGTTTCAGAGTTGTCGGCTTGGCCGTTGTTCCTTCAGTGGGCTTCAGAGTCGTGGGCTCCGTGGGTTTCAGAGATGTCGGTTTCGCGGACGTCTTCTCGGTGGGCTTGACTGTCGTTGAATCAGTTGGTTTCAGAGTTGTCGGGTTGGCCGTTGTAGCATCAGTTGGTTTCAGAGTTGTCGGCTTGGCCGTCGTTCCTTCAGAAGGCTTCAGAGTCGTGGGCTCAGTGGGTTTCAGAGTTGTCGGTTTCGCGGACGTCTTCTCGGTGGTCTTCACTGTCGTTGAATCAGTTGGTCTTAGAGTTGTCGGCTTGGCCGTTGTTCCATCAGTTGGTTTCAGAGTTGTAGGCTTGGCCGTCGTTCCTTCAGAAGGCTTCAGAGTCGTGGGCTCAGTGGGCTTCAGAGTTGTCGGTTTCGCGGACGTCTTCTCGGTGGTCTTCACTGTCGTTGAATCAGTTGGTTTTAGAGTTGTCGGCTTGGCCGTTGTTCCATCAGTGGGCTTCAGAGTCGTGGGCTCAGTGGGTTTCAAAGTTGTCGGTTTCGCGGTCGTCCTCTCGGTGGTCTTCACTGTCGTTGAATCAGTTGGTTTTAGAGTTGTCGGTTTGGCCGTTGTTCCATCAGTTGGTTTCAGAGTTGTCGGCTTGGCCGTTGTTCCTTCAGTGGGCTTCAGAGTCGTGGGCTCAGTGGGTTTCAGAGTTGTCGGTTTGACAGACGTCTTCTCTGTGGTCTTCACTGTCGTTGGCTCTGTTGGTTTTAGAGTTGTCGGCTTGGCCGTTGTACCATCAGTTGGTTTCAAAGTTGTCGGCTTGGCCGTCGTTCCTTCAGTAGGCTTCAGAGTCGTGGGCTCCGTGGGTTTCAGAGTTGTCGGTTTCGCGGACGTCTTCTCGGTGGTCTTCACTGTCGTTGGCTCAGTTGGCTTTAGAGTTGTCGGTTTGGCCGTTGTTCCATCAGTTGGTTTCAGAGTTGTCGGCTTGGCAGTTGTTCCTTCAGTAGGCTTCAGAGTTGTGGGCTCAGTGGGTTTCAGAGTTGTCGGTATCGCGGACGTCTTCTCGGTGGTCTTCACTGTCGTTGAATCAGTTGGTTTTAGAGTTGTTGGCTTGGCCGTTGTACCACCAGTTGGTTTCAGAGTTGTCGGCTTGGCCGTTGTTCCTTCAGTGGGCTTCAGAGTCGTGGGCTCAGTGGGTTTCAGAGGTGTCGGTTTTGCAGACGTCTTCTCGGTGGTCTTTACTGTCGTTGGCTCAGTCGGTTTCAAAGTTGTCGGTTTGACAGACGTCTTCTCTGTGGTCTTCACTGTCGTTGCCTCTGTTGATTTTAGAGTTGTTGGCTTGGCCGTTGTTTTTTCTGTGGGTTTCAGAGTCGTAGGGTCAGTCGGTTTCAGAGTTGTCGGTTTAGCGGACGTTTTCTCTGTGGTCTTCACTGTCGTTGCCTCTGTTGGTTTTAGAGTTGTCGGCTTCGCCGTTGTTCCATCAGTTGGTCTCAGGGTTGACGGTTTGGCCGTTGTTCCTTCAGTGGGCTTCAGAGTCGTGGGCTCAGTGGGTTTCAGAGTTGTCGGTTTGACAGACGTCTTCTCTGTGGTCTTCACTGTCGTTGGCTCTGTTGGTTTTAGAGTTGTCGGCTTGGCCGTTGTACCATCAGTTGGTTTCAAAGTTGTCGGCTTGGCCGTCGTTCCTTCAGTAGGCTTCAGAGTCGTGGGCTCCGTGGGTTTCAGAGTTGTCGGTTTCGCGGACGTCTTCTCGGTGGTCTTCACTGTCGTTGGCTCAGTTGGCTTTAGAGTTGTCGGTTTGGCCGTTGTTCCATCAGTTGGTTTCAGAGTTGTCGGCTTGGCAGTTGTTCCTTCAGTGGGCTTCAGAGTCGTGGGCTCAGTGGGTTTCAGAGTTGTCGGTTTCGCGGACGTCTTCTCTGTGGTCTTCACTGTTGTTGGCTCAGTTGGTTTTAGAGTTGTCGGCTTGGCCGTTGTACCATCAGTTGGTTTCAGAGTTGTTGGCTTGGCCGATGTTCCTTCAGTGGGCTTCAGAGTCGTGGGCTCAGTGGGTTTCAGAGTTGTCGGTTTCGCAGACGTCTTCTCGGTGGTCTTTACTGTCGTTGGCTCAGTCGGTTTCAAAGTTGTCGGTTTGACAGACGTCTTCTCTGTGGTCTTCACTGTCGTTGCCTCTGTTGATTTTAGAGTTGTTGGCTTGGCGGTTGTTTTTTCTGTGGGTTTCAGAGTCGTAGGGTCAGTCGGTTTCAGAGTTGTCGGTTTGGGAGAAGTCTTCTCTGTGGTCTTCCCCGTCGTTGATTCTGTGGGTTTAAGAGTGGTCGGTTTGACCGTTGTCCCTTCAGTGGGCTTCAATGTCGTCGTCTTGAAAGTTGTCCCTATAGTCGTTTGCAATGTTGGCTTGGGAGTGGTGGCCCTACTTGAACTCGTCGTGTCTCCCCCACAATTGTGCGGAGTGGTGGTGGCATGTGGGCATTGAGGCTTCGTGGGAGCCGGACTGGTAATGCGGTGCTCACAGGCTGGCGTGGTGGGATGATCTGGACAAGGAGGTGGTGGCGGCTTTAGGGTCGTGGTGCTGGTTTTATTGTTGCACGGATTGCGAAAGTGAAGGACTATCTCGTTGGGCTTTTGGCCGGGCACGATTCGGATGTGCGGGCCGAACATCGTGAATGCGGCCGTGGTGGCCACCAGCAGGCAGATTACGAACAGTTGCATCTTGTCAACGTGCTGCTGCCGGGCTGTCCTTGGATTGTGTCCTTTTTTGTGGGCGGGTCAGAGTGCTGTGAACACCCGAGCTACACCCTCGGTACTGAGCTTTTCAGCCCCTCCAAGGGCATATTTAAGCCGTGGCCGCGTGGACGGAGTCGGGTCCCTAGTCTGTGCAAGAATTTGAATTCCGGACGGCGACCGAAAGCTCGATCGTTCCGGCAGCGGGAACGGATGCACTGCTCTGCCCCTTGGCACGCACCTGTTCCATAAGGTTGGCATAAGCATAAGCCCAAGATTATCGAACCGGAGCGACGTAGTTGAAGCCCCTGCGGGCGCACGTTCCCCAAAACCCATTCATTCATTGAGCAGCCAAGAGGGTTTTTTTTAAAACGTTCTGCAATTTCAACGATTTTTATTACGCTTCACTTCGGAAGGGGGAGGTCGCATTGAATGGGGCATCGGCTATACTCGTAGTAATAACTTTAATATTAATTTGTGCTGAGTTCTTTTTTGGCTAATCTCAAAATATCTTAATAGGCATCTCTTTCTATTTGGTGTCTGGTTTTGTGTGTGTTTTATTTCGTGTCTTCTTTTCTACATCTACTACTTGGTATAAACTTGGCTAGTTCGAATCGGTAAGATGGAGATTTATTTTGTTTGACATTCCTATATATTCGTTAGCTACTTAATCGTTTTACGCAACTTACGAATTTCAATGCTCCATTTGGTGAGGCAGCGCGCTTATAAATTTGCACTATACATAAGACATATGCAATTCATATGCAATATACTCATTATACATATATATAATATATATTTCTTTATATATATATATTTAAGCTATAACAAAGTTACCGACTGACTGATCATATTTACCATCTAGCACGCAAACAACAACAAAACGTAAAACTAATGGTTGCCCTTGTTTTTTTTGTTTTGGGTTTTCGTTTGTTTTTTTGTTTCATTTTTACCCAGTGCTAAACTATAGCTAATATATCTATATACTCGTTAAGAATTGTTAACCGTTAATTGTGAGGCCGATACATTTACACTTATTAGGCATATACAAAAAAGTTCTAGGCCACTAGTTGTTGATAATGTTTAATAGGCTCCAGCTCCACCACCTCTGCGGCATTTCCGGCTACCGGCTTTGGGCCATCCTCGGGGGGATCCAGCTATCGTTACTCCGCCTCCTGATGCTCCTCCTAATCTTGCTCCTCCTCCCGCTCTCCGCTTGGGCCTTTGCTAGATCTCGTCATCGCTGGTCTGTGGACAAAGAACCTGCTCCTGCCACCAGTCGTGGACCTCGTAGACGGCATTCGCCTGGTTATTAAACGGCAGCAACTTCCCGCTGCCCCCAATCATTTGGCTCATCATGGCCGATGGGCTGCCCAGGGCACCTCCTCCTCCACCATGGTGATGATGCTGCTGGTGCTGGCCATGTCCATGTCCATAGCCATGGAGGGCAGCGGCGGCGGCTGCTGCGTTTATTGTCGGATAATGGAACTGGCCAATCTCGCTGTTCAGCTGGGCGAAGAAGCTGGAGGATTTGCTAGCCTCTCCCCCACCGCCGCCGCCGCCGCCTCCACCCCGCTGTTTGGCCAACTGACCCAGTTGACCCGCATGTGACAATGTGGTCATCGAGTTCTTCTTCCTCTGCTGACTGCTGATGTGCAGACGCTCCTTGTCACTCAGCGTCGAGCGCTGCTGCGGATCACTGGAGGTGGGAGCCAGGAACTTCCTGCCCGCCGAGCTGCCCGTGGAATCGGAACGATTCAGGGCATAACCCCGCTTGCCCACCGCCATCACATGACGGGCGGCGCTGGTCTGGACCGCCGGAACTGCCGCTACCGCCGCCGAACTTCCGGTTCCGGTTAGTGGTGGCTCAGGGTGAGGCAACTGCACCATTGCACTGCTACTGCCATCCTTCTCCTCGTTCTCCGTTGAGCTGAAGGTCGGCGAGAAGGCGTCACTGGTGGGCGGACAGGCCCCAGCCACTGCCCCACTGATCGTGCTGATCGCCGACTTCTCCGCCGCGCCCAGAGGAGCCTTGTCCTCCTGGACATTTGGCCGCATCACGGGCTGCTCGTTGGTGGCCCGCAGGCCGGCAATCAGCGAGTTCTGCTGCTTCTGCAATGAGAAAGAAACAATAACAGGTTGTATATTATCAAGAATTTATAATTGTAGCATATGAAAGGTATAATTTTGTAAAGTCGTTTAAATTGCAATTTGTCAAACTTACGCTAGCATTTTGGGCCCGAATCTTCTTAAGGCACCCCTCCAGCCAGGTGCGGATGGTCATTTTGGCCACCTCCTCCTCAACCAGGTACTCGAACTCCTCGCGCGCCAACAGCTCCTCCAGCTGCAGCGCCTTTCGAATGTCCACGGAGCGGTAGCTCAGCATGCTGAAATGAATTTGAAATGGATGAGATATTAATACGGCTAAAATCTATCCATAAACCACAATCCACAATTAAAGATAACCCACTTGATCACATCGTGGAAGGTCACATCCTCGCCGTTGTGCAGCTTGTCCAGCTCATAGCACATGTACTTGAACAGAAGGCGATCCTTCTGCGGATCGCACTCGAGTCGTCCCTTCAGCAGGCGCAGAATGAACTTTACCCGGCGTACGGGTATCACTCCTCGCTGATGGATGTCCACAATGTTCCAGGTGTTCTGGAAATTGCGTATATCCGCATACGAAAGCAGGGCATCCTCTTCATTCGAGTAGAAGAGGGAAAAGTTCTCCATGATAATAGCTGCGGAAAGGGAAAAATTTAATTGGAACTTTTGATATAACATGCTTATCATAAAATTATTTCTTATAACATACGATATCCCCTCAATCCTTGTCTGGTTTCAAAATTGTTTTATAAGACCATAATTTGATTAGGTATAAAACGATATATGATTTTATAAAAACATTTTCTAACCAATCAAGTATCATTGGAAATCGGCTGTTAAAAAATGATCTCACTTATACTCACTACTTAGGATTTATAAATGATATGTACAGTATAGATTTCAGATTCGATTTTTGGTATAAAAAGTTTTAATAATAATGTCTGAAGAATTATAAAATAAAATATAAAAGAATTCATAGTTAGAACTTGATTAGCAGAGATTTTTTGGAAACCTCTATTTATACACATTATTTTTGGTAAATCAAAGTGTTTTTACTTTAAAATGTTAACAGAGTATGTAGGTCTTATAACAGAAATGAATATTTTAATTAAATTGTAAAATAACTTTTTTTAACTCTTTCATTTACGTAATGACAATGATGCAATTTTCCTAATAATTACGAGGTTGTTACAAAACTTTGGTTACTCATAGTACGTTCCGAGTAACCCGACAATTCCGCGGGAGACCTACCCACAAGCAAGTTGAGCACTATGTACGTGATGATCACGTAGAAGGTGCAGAAGTAGATCAGGCTGGCGGTGAAGTTGCCGCAGTCCGTCTCCCAGTAGTTGTTGCCCAGGGTGCAGTACGGCGGCTGGACCATGCAGTCGTGCATGATCTTGTTCCAATCCTCGCCGGTGACGATCCGGAAGAGCATGGCCACCCCGGTGACGGGTGACCCGAAGTTGGCCCTCCGGCCGATGCCCTCGCCGTACTTGACCGTGCCTGAAACGAGAATCAGCCGGGTGGAGAGGTCAGTAGGGACGGGCGGTTGGGTTTCGGGGGTCTGGCTCTGGTACACTCTTGATTTATAACACTTGTAATAATTATTTTTTTTTGGAACCCAGCTCACCGAAGAGAATGGTCCCGGCCAGCGCATAGAAGAAGACTAGCAGAAACATGCCAAAGATAATGAAGAAGGACTTGCATACAGACACGCCCACGGTCAACATGAGCATCTTCAGTGTGGTGTGCTTGCCGGTGATGGTGAAGAAGCGCAGGATGACCACCATGAAGCCGAAGAAGTAGGACAGATCGTTCTGTCAGAGATTAGAGGTCAGAGGTCAGTGTTCAGTGGGGTACTGATGGTTGTTAGGTTCTTGGGTTTGTATGGTTGTGGTTGGGTGGTTGGTGGTTTTTGATTGGACAACAACAGCAGTGACAACTTACCCGCAGAATGGTCTGCAATATAATCCAAATCACACCGGCAACGGTGACGAGTAGGTCATAGCGATTGCGCCTAGATTGCCAATAGCCGCGCGGTGTAAAGGCAATGTTCTTCATCACCACCTCAACCACAAAGACAAAGGTCAATACCGCACTGACGATCACCAGGCGTTCCGTATGCACCTCTCCCTTGATCCACTGCAGTAGACAATTGAGACAAGAGACTATGACGATAGAGTATACCGCTCCAAGTCGGGAGCTCCGAGGCTAATCTCTAATCTGTAATCTCTAAGCTCTAAGCTACGCAGTTACATACTACTGTTTCAATTCATAACTCCATACATTCATTATCTTGCTAGGCTTTTTTTGATTTTGTTTTTAGGTTATTGGCAGTATTGCTAGTTATTTCGGATTTCAGTGGGTCATTAGCCACCTTTTTCTATATTTAGCTATATGCATTGGTACAAACGTGCTGGCATGCAGTTATTATGACTTTGGGCCTAGAGCGGTTATTTATCAAAGTCAAAAGCATATTTTTTGGCGGCCCACTTATATCACCGAATGTATCTTGAAAGTATGCGCATCTAATTTTAAATTGGTCGTTATGGATATCTATGGTATAAAATTATTTACACTTTTTACAAGATTATTATTATTTCATAAACTAGAAAATACTTTTTGCTACCGAATATATACATATGTACATATCTGAAATTGTGGCAAGCCCAGTTTGAAGTTAAATTGAATAGTATTTCGAATAATATATTACAAATGAAATAATACAGTGGCGAAAGAAAAAACTACCAATAAATCACCATTAAATGGTACATTACAAATTCCCATTATTATTCAATATTTAAAATGGCTAATTTAATGACTTTTGAACACCTTTACTTGCTTTTGGATTCATGTTTCTTTTGTCTCACTATATGAATATTATCCTTATGAAACGATCAATCTGAAGCTAGACCTTTCTAAGGCAACCGTGAGTTAGGGATACATTTTATAGATTCATGCAGTTACTTCGTGCTCCGCTTAACCCCTGAAAGCCCCGGTACAAACCGTGATGGAGAGCAGCATACTGTTGATCAGCACCACCACCGCGATGACCCGCTTGAAGATGATGTGCTGGGTGATGTCGTATGTGAAGGCCCGGATCTTCCGGCCATCGGGTCTGGGCGGCAGGTGGAGCGGCTGGGCGATCTTCAGACGCTTCTTGAGGTCACACCAACGCCTCTGGTCGACGGTCAGCAGAGCCGTGCCCTTGTTCTCCGAGTAATTGGCAATGACCACGCCCACGAACAACGTCAAGCCGATCATGCAGCCCAAGAATATGTAGATGTGGATATAGACCGCATGGACCTGTAAAGATAAAGGTATCAGATCGGAGATCAAAGGTCCATAAAAATATGAAAAAGGTTATAGGGGAGAATGTGAAAAATAATTGTACACTTCTGATCACTCCTTCTTCAATTTTCCATTCTAAGGAGAACAAGATTATATCAAAGATCATAGGTATTTTAAGGGAAAAGGGATTATATCAATGATCAAGGGTCTTAAGAATAATTAAAACGTACATTTACAGAGAAGAATTTGAAAGACCAACATGCCACTTTAATTATTCAATATTTAATTCTCTAAGGTTATGTTAGAAAATTAACAAAATATATCATTTTACCTACATTTTAAGAATAAAATAATTATATAATGGTCAAGGGTTCAAAAAGAATTACAGAGAAAAATGTGGAAAGTCAACATACCATATTAATTATTAGATATTCGATTCTCTTATTAAAGGTCAGAGAATTATTATTTGTATAAAGTGAGACTCATACATTTTGAAAAGATATCTAATTTAGTGTTCCAAGTACTATTTTCTCTGACTTGGTCAAGGATATTTTATAGATTTTTCTTTCTAATATCATCATTGATCATTACAATTAATTTTACAATAAGAGAGAACTACTGTGTTTTTGACCAGCCCTGCAAAATATTCTCGATCACAATAGGTTCTCCATATTTTCTTGGATGCATTATTTGGCGCACTGTTAATACCAAAGGAACCTGTGAACTCACCGGACCCACTGCCTTGATCAGGACATCTCGCACATCCAGCCAGCCCTTGAAGGACAGCACCTCGAAGAGCGTCAGCATGGCGTCCCCGATATTATCGAAGTTGAATCGACGCGGATTGGCCCACACCCGTGGCACCAACATCGCCGGATAGGACTCATCCGGACCCGGGGTAAGCTTCATTTTCGTCACGAAAACCCGTCGCATGAACACACCGACGCAGTCCTCCCTTCTCGAGATTGTCGGATCATTGCAACGGGCCAAACGACCACCGTACAACTGAACACCGTAGCTGGCGAAGATGAACATCAGGAGGATGAGCAGCGTGGATACGAGCAGGATCTCCTTGAAGCCCCGGCACAGCTCGTAGACCACCTTCCGCATGTGCGGCACCAGGGTGAAGATTCGCAGCGGACGCACGCATCGCAGGATCATCAGGAGCTGGGCCGCCGAGTTGGTTGGTATATTCAGGGGCATCCAGCACAAGAACGAGGTGGACACCACATAGATGAACACATCCAGGGCGGCGGCCACGTCCTTGATGTAAGCCTTCGGCGTGAAGAACAGGCCATCGGCCAGGATCTTCAGCGCCAGCTCTAGGCTCATGAAAATAACGAACCCATACTCGGCGATCTGCAGCGTCGGATGATCCATCACCCGGTAATTGGGTGTCTCGAACATCATCGAGATGCACGAGAGCGTGGTTGCGAAGATCATTACCCAGTCCAGATATGTGACCAGCCCGAGAAAGTTGCTGCAATGGATTCAAGGGGGTTTTTCGATTAAATTTAGGGATATTCGTAGTGCCTAGGTAATGTGTACTGCTCTGTATTCCCCAATGGGGTAAATACATTCTTTATACGGTTTTTACACTATTTAAGAGGGGCTATGTAAAAAAACGTTTGGACTCGGTTTAAGGAGGACCAGGTTCAATACCCACTTTTGTGGAACCTTATAATACTGATATTACTGTGTTATTAAGTTATCGGGATTATAATTATATTATTTACATATGTTATAATTTTTTGTGATAAAAAAAATTTCACAAATGATGGTTACTAAAATGTTTGGACACCCATCTATACTACAAAGTACACTATCCTTTATCGGATAATGAGGTGAAAACCCCTTTCTATAGAGATTTAACATAAATAATAACTTAATGAGGAGTAATGAACAAAAATATATAAATATTCTGTCTGAAATCAGGACTGCGTTTTAAGAGACCCAGGTTCGATTCCTATTGTTGCAGTGGGAATTTTTGTATTATAGTGTTATTGGCTTATCCTGACTATTATTATATCATTTTATTATTTAATGTTACCAAAAAATGGTATTTAATAAGGAAAAGGTTAAAAAAAGCCCTCCAAAAAAGTCTGGTAAATGGAAAATGTACAGATCTAATACTCCCTTGGACACCGGAGACTCCACTTACTGCAGGCTCTTGTACTGGACCTTGCGCTCCTTGCCGGTCAGCGGGTCCTTGAGACGGGCATCGTAGCGCGCATGCACGATCTTCTGGCAAATCTTCCGGAAGCGACTCTCGCGCGGCACCAGAAAGAGCGGCGTATCGAAGAACGGGTGATTCTCGCGCAGATCCTCCTCCCGCTGGTTGCGTCGCATCTCCGCCTGCTGGCGCTTCGCCTGCAGCAGCTTGATGTCCAGGTCGTGGGGTCGGGCCCGTCCGGAGTTCGCCCTTGGAGCCGCCGCTATGTCGCCGTTCTCCATCAGGTGCTCGTACGTCTGCTTCAGCTTGATGGAACCGGAGCGCACGCTGCGACGGATGGAGCGGGAGCCGAACCTGCGGATTGGTAGTGGACACACATCAAACGGGTCGCGCCGCCTCGGTGGGGCAGGGCCCAGCTACTCACTTCTTCTGGTCCACGCGCCACGGCTTCGAGTGGGTGATGGTGCCCTGCGACTTCAGTCCACCGCCGCCCTTCGTTCCCACCACGGGCAGCATCGCGGAGTCGCCCAGCATCAGCCGCTGGTTGTTGCTGTCACTGCGGGTTATCAAATTGCAAGCATTAATGTAGCTCCTCTTATAAATATGAAAAATATTTCAAAATTAAAAAAAAATTTGCGAAAAATTACAAAAATAAAAAATTTTCAGCTTAGAATGCCAATCGATTAGAAATTAAACAACGAGCTCAACGAGGTATGACATTATTTTTGTTATGGCAGCCAAAAAACTGAATTTTTATGGCGAAAAAAGGGTTCAAATTTTTTCCAAAAATACAAAATTCTGATTTTTGTTAAAACTGCAAAATTTTTTTTCGATTTTTCCATCGTAATTCAGCCAATTCAAGGCGTACAGCTAAAAGACCGACTGTTTTGAGCAGCTTGCTTAAAATGCTAACGATCCTCATCATTTTTAGGAAAATTTATTTTTTGACCAATTATCTCATTTTTTGTAAGGGGTTACATCACTTTTTTTGCGAAAAATGGCAAAAATGAAAAATTTTCAGGTTAGAATGCCAATCGATTGGAAATTAAACAACGAGCTCAACGAGGTATGACATTCCTCATTCTGACTTATATTTTTGTTATGGCAGCCAAAAAACTGAATTTTTATGGCGAAAAAAGATTTCAAATTTTTGTCAAAAATACGAGATTCAGATTTTTGTCAAAAATGCGACATTTTTTTCGGTTTTTCCATCGTAGTTCAGTCAAATCAAGGCGTACAGCTAAAAGACCGACTGTTTTGAGCAGCTTGCTTAAAATGCTAACGATCCTCATCATTTTTAGGAAAATCTATTTTTTTACCACTTTTCGCATTTTTTGTAAGGGGTTACATCACTTTTTTTGCCAAAAATGACAAAAATAAAAAATTTTTAGGTTAGAATGCCAATCGATTGGAAATTAAACAACGAGCTCAACGAGGTATGACATTCCTCATTCTGACTTATATTTTTGTTATGGCAGCCAAAAAACTGAATTTTTATGGCGAAAAAAGGTTCAAATTTTTGTCAAAAATACGAGATCTCGATTTTTGCCAAAAATGCGACATTTTTTTTCGGTTTTTCCATCGTAGTTCAGCCAATTCAAGGCGTACAGCTAAAAGACCGACAGTTTTGAGCAGCTTGCTTCAATTGCTATCGATCCCCATCACTTTAAGGAAGATTTATTTTTTGACCAATTCTTCCATTTTTTGTAAGGGGGTACATTATCTATTTTTGCGAAAAATGGCAAAAATAAAAAATTTCCAGGTTTGAATGTCAATCGATTGGAAATTAAACAACGAGCTCAACGTGATATGACATTTCTCATTCTGACTTTTATTTATATTTTGGCAGCCAAAAAACTGAGTTTTTATGGCAAAAAATAGGGTTAACATTTTTGTGAAAAATTTAGATTCAGATTTTTGTCAAAAATGCGAATTTTTTTTCGGTTTTTACATCGTAGTTCAGCCAATTCAAGGCGTACAGCTAAAAGACCGACTGTTTTGAACAGCTTGCTTAATATGCTAACGATCCTCATCATTTTTAAGAAAATTTATTTTTTGACCAATTTTCGCAATTTTTGTAGGGGTTTCATCACATTTTTTCGAAAAATGGCAAAAAATAAAAAATTTTCAGGTTAGAATGCCAATCGATTGGAAATTAAACAACGAACTCAACAAGGTATGACATTCCTCATTCTGACTTATATTTTTTTTTA
This sequence comes from Drosophila suzukii, assembly GCF_043229965.1. Classification (NCBI taxonomy): domain Eukaryota; kingdom Metazoa; phylum Arthropoda; class Insecta; order Diptera; family Drosophilidae; genus Drosophila; species Drosophila suzukii. The sequence continues at coordinate 11,567,274 of NC_092084.1, read as the reverse complement.
TGGCAACCAAAAAACTGAATTTTGATGGCGAAAAAAGGGCTCAAAGGGCCAAAATACTGATTTTAACAGTTTAACTCACTTGATGATGTGCGTGATGGCCAGCTTCCGAAGACTACTGCCAGCTGCACGGACCTTGGCCGTCTTGTTCATGATCCTTACGGGCTTCTGCTTGCGGAAGACCACGTTCGACTCCCAGCACTCGGACATGGGTCGCTTGCAGTTCTCGACCAGCGAGTCCTCCGTCTCCAGCTCGATGACGAAGTGCTTCATGAAGCTCTCGCGCACCTTGGGCAGCATGAAGTCGTTGGGGATGCGGTGCAGGATGGTCATCTGCGGCGAGTCGGGGAACTTCTCGAAGATGCGCAGGCGAAATGGCAGTGTCTCCTTGATCTCGGCGCTCTGTTCGCGGAACTTGAGCTGCTTCAGCTTCTTGATGTCCTCGTCCAGCTCCAAATTATCCAAGATCACCGCCACGAACAGACTGAGCACGATGAGGGTGACGAACAGATGGTAAAGGATAAAATATACAGCAACCAGCGGTGTGAGGGTCTTGCTGGTCCGGATCATCGTCTCGTCCATGACCTCCACCCAGGCCTCCTGCGTGAGGATCTGGAACATGCTCATGAAGGCCTCCGGGAAGGACTCGAACTTGGTGAAGTCGCACAGGAAGCAGAAGAGCTGCATCGAGATGCTCGAGCTGATGATCAGCAGGCACATGGTGAAGATGATCAGTGAGCCGAGTTTCTTCCCCGGTCCGAAGATCTTATAGACGAATCCCTCCAGCATCGGTGAGGCCTTGATCAGTCGCACCACCCGCAGCACCTGGAAGTAGGTCAATCCCGAGGGATAGAACATCGGCACGATGTGCAGGGTGGTTCCGGCGGCCAAAAGTAGTTCGAATTTGTGTATGGAGTGCTTGTAGTAGCCACGCCAGCCTAGACAATAGATCTTGAAGAGCGTTTCCAGGTCCAGCAGGCAGGTGAAGACCAGCTCGATGTAGTAGTACCGCTCGTAGAACACATCCCTTGGCCGACCATCGTGCTTGAAGGTCATCGTGGCAGTCACAATACCATTGGCCAGGATCACGCTCATCACCAGCATGCGAAAGTACGGTGATCGCAGGATGGCATGACATGTTTCCGGCGCCAACCCGCCGTGCTTATTATCATCGATGGTCACCAGTCGCCAGCCGGAATCGTTGCCACTTAAGATCTGCGAGGCTGCGGTCTTCTGTATGTGCCCACGCGCACCCCACATCTGTTGGAACTGCACACGGATTTCGTTGAAGGTCTCCGTGATCACCGCTATGAACACGTTCTTCACCAGCCACGCCAGGAAGAAGATCATGGTGCTGAAGTAGAAGGCAGCTCGCCAGGCCGGCAGCGAATCAATAGCCCTGTACATGATGAACACCCAACCCTCTTGCGAGGCTGCCTGATAAACTGTGAAGATGCTCGTCGCGATGTCCTCGAACCCATTGAACCCGATCACATAGCTGCTGAGGAAGTCCATCTTCATGCAGACCATCCCGGGCGAACACTGGTAGCCGGAGTCGGGATCCATTGAGCAGAAGGTGTCCGGAATAGCCAGCGAGTTGATCGTCAGAACACTAAATATGTTTGATATTTTTCAAGTTCTTAACCTTCTTTAATTTAATGTTGTATTAATTTATTTACTCACGGTCTTTGTAGATGATCGTATTCCGTGTTATTCATCACACAGTGATTTTTCAGTTCGCCAAAGAACTGAACCCCAAGTAATCCATACAGGGACATGAAGAAAAGGAAGAACAATGTCACATTGTAGATTTGCTGGCTCGAACGTCTGTGAAGAAAAATTTAAGAATTATGAAATTTTTTAAAGAAAAACTCCCTCAGATACCCACTTGAAGATTTGGTTGATCCGACTTTTTGGCATACTAAATTTAAGGAAGACTCGTAGGAAGCGAATCATGATCAACGGTCGAGGAGCTCTCATAATAGACAAGTAGGAAAACCTAGGATAGAAGAATTTTTAGTTATATAACTGATTCGATATTAATTGTGGGAAAATATTCACTTGGGAACTATCTCGAGCACTTCAAAGATTTGCAGAATGATCGAGATCCACAGAAAACTAACCATCGAAGCATCAAACTGGCACCAGTGGTCTTTCAGATAAGGCACCTCACCCTGTGGACGTTCATAATAAAGATAAAAGATCAAGACTTTCGTCGATAAGATTCAAAAGTATGATTTTTTTAAAAATAATGGAAGCAAAAAGTGTTGAATATATTGATAAATATTATACAAAAATTATAAAAAAAGTTTTTTGTGCCGTAGTGGTAATTGAACCCTGGACTATTGATTTCTTTCAAGCAAGTTGGAAATTATGATGATTTTTGATTTTATAATAATACTTTTTAAAAAAAGTTTGTTGGGCAGCAGTGGTATTTGAACCCAGCCCTTTTTTGCATCAAAATGAATTTAGTATTAGCAATTATAGGTTTTCCCTGAGTGCACCGTACTCACATGCAGCACTCCCCGGATATGCATCTTGGCGATCATCTCGGCGGTGAAGAGCAGCGTGACGGCCGTGTCCGAGGCAAAGGTGATGAACTGCAGCGAGGGATACCGCTCGAAGGTCTTGGGCGTGTTCAGCGATACGGAGGTCAGCGAGACGAGGGCACAGAGGCGCATCAGGCGGCGCACCCACAGCTTGTTCACCCACTCGATGTCGGCGCTCTCGTTGAGCGACTCCTCCGGCCCATAGTCCGCCAGGAAGGGTTCGCCGCCCTTGAGGCTCTGCTTCCGGCCGAGCATGATCTTGTTGCCAATTCCGGTGGCGATGCCCAGTCCAATGGGCGGTACTCCGGTGATGGCGGCACTTCCCACGGTGCTGCTGATCCCCCCGCAGATGCCCATGCCGGCGGCAGCTGCTCCGCCACCCATGCCACCGATGCCGCCCAGTCCGCCAAGCAGATTGAGACCACCACCGCCACCGCCGCCAACTGCTGATCCCAGTCCGGCTCCGGCTCCGGCACCGGCTCCATTGTTGTGACCAGCGCCCGAGGATGGGGCTGCCGTGGTCGAGGAGCCACCGCCTCCTCCGCCGGCCAGGGACTGCTGCTGCTGCTGCTGCGGCTGCATCCCGAAGGCGACGCTGCTGCCACCTCCGCTGCCGCTGCCGGAGTTCACAATGGTCGTCGGGCTATTAAGCGCACTGGCCGCATCCTGGCGAGCGCCCAGACCCAGTCCGTTGCCAGGACTGCTGCCCGGCGATGGATTGAAGCTGAACTGGCTGGCGGACGCGGGCTGCGAGTGTCGCAGATGGGGATGCGGATGCTGGTGGGGATTGGAGTGGGAGTGGGGATGGGGATGCGGGTGCGGATGGTGGTGCGGCGGATGGTGGAGCGAATGCTGGTGGTGGCCGAAGTGGTGCCCGTGGTGGGGCTGGTGGTGGTGCTGCTGCTGCTGCTGTTGCTGTTGCGGCGTCAAGCTGTTGCCGCTGGAGGAACTGGTGCTGGCCGTCGCCGGCGTGTTGATGCCGCTCGTGGAGTACGGAAGCGAATGGTGGTGGTGCTGCTGGTGGTGGCCGCCCGTGCCGCTGGGTCCGCTGGCTTGGTTCGCTACCGCTCCAGTTGACGCTCCCGATCCCGCTGCTCCTCCTCCTCCTCCTCCTCCCGCTCCTGCTCCCGCTCCCGCTCCTCCTCCTCCCGCTCCTCCTGCTCCTGATCCTCCCGCTCCTCCTGCGCCACCTCCGCCTCCTGCGCGTTTGTTTCTAGCAGCTGCACCCAAGCGACGAATCTGTAGACGGTCAATCATTCAAGCGGCGCATCCTGACCCGGGAACGGTCGGTAGTTTATGTTCGCTGAGGAAAAGAGGATAAATAAATTAGGATACACCAAATATAGTACATACACTAATAAAAAAGGAAATGTAATTCCAAATGTTGTATTTCATATTTTAAACATATTAAATTCCATGATTGAATTTGAAAATAATGAAATCAAGTTATATTCAATATTAGTCTTATTTACTGTAATCATATTAAAATTAAATAAAAAGGAACTGTATGTTTTTATTAAAAGTTTAGAGTCATGTAAATAACTGCTTTTGTTAATTTCCATATTTAAAATTTATTGGGATTTTACCAAATGGTTAGAAATCTAAATTAAAAATATTAAATTTTTAAGAGTGTATTGATTAGAAATAATACTAGAAATTTCATATTTCATATCTCTTCTAATCTTGGAGCTTAGCTTACCAATATAGATTACCAAGAGATTCGAAAAGGCTACGATTTTATGAATAACATACATTTGAAATTTCATATTTAATCAGAATTCCCGAATTTTTTACTTGTGCCCAGTACGCTTGATATCCAAACATAGACCAATATGAGCGATTAATTTGCACTCCCATATTTTATGGATCACCTATCCAACTACATATATATAGGCGGCAATTAGAGCGAAGACCTGTGTCAATATTTACATTCGAACAGCTGCCAAGGTGGGCTGAAGGTGCACCACTCAAGCCCACTCACACATTCCCTGAATGCACCGTGAGAAAATATTAGATAATACGAAATACCTAACAAGTACCTACAAAATTCTATTACATTAAAACGTATTATCATGATAAAGTTCATATTATATCCTAACAAGGTTGATATTTATAAGATAATATAGCCTATTTTATAGGGTTTTTAATCCCTACTCATGAATGGCATAAGGTTGGTCCTAGATCTAGCAGATAAAAGTGGTTGAAGAAATTGTGTATTTTTTAAACATTCTTATATGAATCAAAACTGATGGAATGTTCTACTGTCACGTCTTGAATGAATCTTCGAAGGCATCAACATTTATTTCTGTGTGGATCAAAGACTGGCACTTGCAACCCCCGAGAGCAACCACTTCTCGCCGTATATGCGTACATATATGTACTATATACATGGCATTCTATTCATACCATCCCATCCCATCCCCAATCGCAAATCCATTGTCATTACCAACGCAGCCGTATCCAAAGTCCCAATTCCTATCCAAATCTCAATGGCAATCACCTCGCTTCATGTGAAGGCATTTTTCCCTGCACTTCTCGGCTTTTTAGCCTTACTCATCATGGACGTCTACTCACTTTTCGCCTGGTGGTGCGGTAGGTGGTTTTTAATTTTGGTGGCGGAGGAGAGCGGAGTTCGCGCGATTTCTATCACAGTGGGCACATCAATGGATTGCTGAAGCACTCATATTGTGGCCTTTGGTAGCCGCACTTTCCGGTTTTTCAGATGGAAAACCCTATTTTTCTTTTTTTTCCCTTTTTTTCTTTTTTTGATACCAAACACGCGCCGAGGTCTTCGTAAATGGGGGTTTTCTTCCTCTTACGGACGCGCGAGGACTGGGAGTTACGGCCACTCAGTCTGTTAGTCAGGCAGTGCTCCAGTCAGCCAACTAAAGTGACAGTTCCTCGGGGCCGTCATTTAAAGCTGGCTCTTTGGGTCTCTGGACCATCCAACCCCCAAAAAGTTACGACGCCTGCGCAGTGTTACGGGTCGATGGGGGCCTTTCGCCGGGGTGGCAACTCCGCAACTCCGGAGTGGCCGACCAGTGGACCAGGAGATTCCAACAATTCCGAGCAGTAATCGCATCGAAATGGGTGCCACGGCCTCGTGCAAGACCTCCGGCAGTGGCTATCCGGAGCACGATGATCCCAGCTACCGCAAGTGCCAGGAGCTCAAGGTGAGTCCTTCGCCCCGTGTTTTATATAATCCTCCCTGGGAAACCGAACCGACCACTCGCAGATGGAGCGCTGGATCCAGATGCACTACCAGATCAAGCAGCGGGAACAGGCCCTGGCCATTGCCCAGCACCGGGAGCTCTTCTACTGGCTGAGTGGATTCTACGTGAGTGCCCTGTACGGCTGCGCCAGCTACTACCAGCGGGTCAAGAGGGTGTCCGCGCTGGCTCCGCTCCTGCCGCTCACCTTTGTGATGGGTTACTATACGGACTGGGCCTACGGCAGCAAGCTGCACCGCATCCAAGGTGGGTCTACATTAAATCTGAAGATAATGCCTTAAAAACGCACATATTAAAAAGAAAACACTCCAGAAATCTTCCTTTCATCATTGGAACAGAATCTGTTAATAGGTTCCATCATATATCTTAACATAAAATCACTTTTTAACACACATAAGGTATTTCTAGGTGATTACTAGGTAATCAACAAGAAATCGCAACAGAAATCAATAGGGTTTAAAATCACTTATAAAATAATACATTTTAATAACAGTTAAAAAGATATCCCTACAGTTAACAATCAGTTTAAATCACTTGTAATATATTTAAATTGGTTTAACAACCAAACAGAATCCTTTAATTGGTAATATTAATCTGTAAATCAGTTTTACATAGAATAGCACCCCTATATGATTAACAATAATTAAGTAGAAATTCAAAAGATTATAACTAAGATAGATATTCCACCTCTACGATCAGTTTAAATAAAAAACTTTCTGGATCTATTTATATATATTAGTTAGAAATATTATTAACCAATTTTTTACGAACCGTATAATATAAACATCCTCAACTATACATTATCGATTCCATTCCATTGCAGCGGAGGCCAACATGATAATGGAGCACGAGCAGGAGCTGCTCCACTGGCCAGGCGGCCTGCCCACAGTCGCGGGAATCGATGAGGCCCGCGTTGAGACAGAAATGGATAGAAAAATGCATCCTCACCACATGTAGAGGCAAAAGGCTGCCCCTCTCCCCGTTAGTCTGTAGGCGGGATTGGGTTCTAGTGCTCAGGTCCCCATAAAAGAATCACACAACACAATCAATAGGATTCAGCCAACAAAACAGAAACAAAATTAGCAAATCACACTCACACACAGTTTCAGGAGTTTGAAGAGCCCTTAGCTAGGATTGAATATTTTTAGGCATTAACATTGGAGAATGCTGAACTGTAGGGACCATTAAATAACACTTAACAGCACTTAATTGAACATAAAACTACGTTTACCAACACTTTTTCATATTAAAACGACTCAAAAGCAATATGATCAACCTAGAACAGCACAAATCAGTTATAGAATTATTAAAGATCTTCCACCCATAACTTTAGCACTTCACATCGAATTTTTTAGTTTATTATTGAATAACAATTACCTGCCCTTATCTCGAAAACATCATATCATTAAGCTCCTGAGGAGCGGTATTTTTTCCAAATTTAACACCCTGCACAGAACCCCAGCCAGCCTACAGCGCCAGATAGCTCAAATATAGGCCCATATATATTTATATTATATATATTTATATTCAGACCTCCTCGATAACGACCATTTACTTAACCGCAGTTAACTTGCCCTCTCTTTTTCTGTCTATCTGTGTGTGTACTCACTTGCTCGCTCTGGAAGGCGGGACGCGCTTCACTTTTCCAGCAATTTTTTGAGACAATACTCCTTATATTGGATAGTTAATGATTGATATATATATATTATATACATACATGCATACATATATGCATACTTATGTACACTTGATAAAAATTGTAGTCTAGAATGTCTAATAAATGTTTTGCTCCCAGCTCAAAAGGCGAGATCCTCGTCCAGCAGTCGGTGCTCGATGAAGGCGCGCGTGTCCTTCTTGAAGTGGCGTTCACAGAACTCGGCAATCCTGGAGCAGGCCTCCTCGATCATCGCCCCGGGCACCGTGAGCACTATCCTCACATATCCCGGGTACTCAAAGCAGCTGCCCGGCAGACAGAAGACGCTCTGCTCGTTGACCAGCTCCTGGACAAAGTGGGTGTCGTCCTTGAAGGCCGGGAAGCGCTCGATGCTCACGCCGATCATCATGTACATGGCCCCATTGGGCATCACGGGGTTAAGGCCGCGCACCTGCTTCAGGATCTTGTAGGCCAGTGAGGCATTCGACTGTGGGAAGAAAAAGTAGGGATGTTTAGGTTAATACAGCTAAAGAATAAAAAATGTTCGAAGTATCTATCGAAATCATATTTTACACACCAAAAAAAGATTATTCTTTAAAAAAAATATTTTTTTAATTGCATTGATGAATAAAACATAAAAAAAATATTAAAAATAAGTTTAATAAACGGCTTCAACTTAAACTAAAATTTTGTTATTTATAAAATAACATTTTTGGCTGTTATATAGGTACATTGTTGAAAGGATCCCCTTTAATAGATTATTTAAATAAAATTTACAAAAACTGTTTGTTTTTAATACCATAATTTTAGCAGAAATTATATAAAGATATTACAAATTAATCTTCAAAAATGTGTAAAAATTCCCATATTTTATGAATGATTTAAATCGACTTACGTGAAGCACATCAATTACGCCGTCAAAGTAAGACTGCGGTGTTTTAGTCAGGATTTCAGGCAATGCACCCTGAATGATGGTATTTGAGCCCAGGATGCGACCACACATGTTCTTCAGACCTCTGACGGCATCGCCCAGACGCTGCTTGCGATCGTGCACGATGATCCAACCCATTCGCCATCCGGGAACCAGGAAGCGCTTGGTCAATCCACCGCAGGAAAAAACTGGAACCTCGGTGGTCAGGCTGCTCACAGCCAAGTGTTTGGAGCCGGGGAAGACAAAGTGCTCGTAGATCTACGAAGGGATTATAACTTTATTAACTCGAAAACAATAAAATCGGTAGATCTTAAAATATTTTATAGTTATAGTATTTAAATAGAGACCCTCTGTTGTTATATTTTGTTATGATTGGAAATAAGCCTGTAGGCTTTTGAAAATATTTGTATATAGTACTTAAAAAGGAAAATGTTTGAAAATATTGTTTAACATAGTATTTAAATCAAAAAACCCATTGCTATTTTATTTATCCTAAACTTAAGGCCACCAACCTTTGGCTAGATAGTGCCTGGCATTTTTTATGGGTTCCCATTCGGTCACTCACCTCATCGGCGATGATGGGCAGATAGTGGCGTTCGCAGATGGCGATCAGCTGGCGCAGGTGGTTCTCATCGAAGACACTGCCGCAGGGATTGCTCGGATTGTTGACCAACAGGGCGGCGGTGTTCCCATCGATTAGGCTCTCCAGCTGGATGAGATCGGCGCGCCACTGCTGGTCGGGCAGGAGGTCGTAGTAGCGCACCTCGATGTCCAAACCCTCGGCCAGGGTGTGATACAGACAGAAGCCGGGTCGCGGCACCAGGATATTCTGGCCGCGATCGGCCAACGCCAGGATGCAGTACTCCAGGGCCGAGGAGCAGCCGCTGCAGAGCAGCACGTCGTTGGGATCGATCTCCTCGTCGGGGCGCTGGTGGGCACTGTACTTGGCCACCGCCTTGCGGGCGACCTCGTGACCCTGGGTGTGGGCATATCCATTGTACTTGCCGCTCTCCAGAGAATGCAACACCGCCTTCATCGTCTCATCGGCGGCCTTCAGGTTGCCAAAGGTTGTGGGATCACCTGGGATGGGAAAGGATAGAGGATTATAAACATTTTAATAATATCTAAAACTCCAGAAAAAATACTAAAATACTAAATAAATACTAAAAAATGTATTATAAATTTTTTTTTACTTATATCTCATGATTATCCATAGGGTTAAGATATTTTATGTCTTATCAATGGTGTTAAAAGTAAAAATATTGTGACAGATTGCATTGGGTCAATGGCTAACTCGTTCGTTTCCGCCTAGCTTCGATTCCCGATTCCGATGGATAAACAAGCGGCAGAATTTTCTGGCTCGGATCCCGAGTTCGATTCTCGACTCCGCCAAACAGGTGGAACTACATTTTATGCAAATATCCCTCAAAACACAAATACAGTGCGCGTGCCTGGCTACAAAAATAATATGATATTACTAAAAATAAAAAAAAAACAAGAACAACAATCGAAACAACAACAGCTTTACAGACTTTATATATCTGGTATTTGGCATATTTTAGCAAGAATTTAGAAACTCTCGCCGGCTGACGAAATGATATTATGCATTTCGTAAATTTCCTAAGACTTAAAACCCGAATTCCTATAGAGGAATACGAGGATATTTCGGGCTATATGTATAATCATCGTGCACCGATCTCTGATTGGCTGAATTTTGTGGGTGTGTACAACATATGCATCATTATACTCCACAATGGCACCGCATTCATTTCGGCGTTCATTTTTGTGCAAAACTAGTTTATAAGTTTCTGCCGAGTCAGCTGCCAAAAATGAAAAATAAAAATTCGGCAAAAGCAAACGAGATCACACATCCAAAATATTCAAATGAGTCCGACAACTTGTAGCCCAAACGTCAGAGATGTTATGGGGATATGGTAAAATGGGGAGCAGGTTCCCCACGAAACTGGATAGTTCGCACTAGCTACTGAAAGTATTATTCTATTAGTTCAGGTATAATTTACCTATAGCACCTAAAAGTTTGTTTTTCTGAGAATTTTAGATATAATTTATTATCAAAAATGGAACCCATTGCCCCTCAACAATAGCTTTTCTCAGAATTCGATGAATAATGCAGAATGTGTAAGCTAGTGATAGTTGATACGGTACGATCTATAGAAAATTCGGAACAAATATATATAGTTTTGCATATATTATCTGAAATACTTAAAAAGTTTTGGGAGGAATAGATAAAAGTATTTTTGGTTTAGCTGAACTAGGAAGTTCCCAAAAAGGATCTGTTTTCTTGCAATCATAGTATAGTTAAGTCGAAATTCTGAAAAGTACTTATTTTTAGGCGATAAAGAAGCCTAACTAAGTGTATACAAGGATTTTTATAAGGCAAACTAGTCTAATCTTGGTGAAATGATAAAAATTACAAAATACCAAACAAAGTCCATAAAATTATAGCTTTTAAGAAAAAATATTAATAAGTTAATGTACCATATCATATGATAAGGGGTCATCAAAACAAATTCCAACCGGCTTGGTTATTATTTGAAATTTGTAAATAGGCTTAACTTATTGATGACATAGATACCTCCTTTAAAAATAGGGATATCATGGAAAGACAATTTTACTCACCAATGGACAGCGGTATCATGGGCTTCTCCGGATTCGGCTTGATCTTCAGCGACTCGACAATGTTCCGGATGCGATTGTGCGTGTTCAGGGACAACTTGGAGCCCTTGATCTTCCATCCGGAGCGTCCACTGCTGCTGCTGCCACTCGTGGACGCCTTTACGTCCTGCTGACGGATCTCCTGCGATTGCAGCTGGAGCTCGGCCAGCGCCTGGTCCACCACATCGCAGTTGGGAGTAACCGCGACCGCCTCCGGGGAGTCACTGGGACTCCGGCTCGGACAGCTGGCCCGACTGCGACTGCTCTGGAATCGGAACTGACTCTCGTTGGCAACACTGCTGGGCATTATCACCGGCCCTTCCAAAAAAAAACAAGTACCAAAAAACCCAAAAAAAAAAATCAAACAAAAATTCCAAATTCAACGGTGTCTCCGGTCCGACTCCTGGCAATTGGAGCAATCTGCTCAAATGAATGTAAAGTTGGTATCCTGTTTATCGTTCCAGACGAGCATTAGGATCTCTGTCGCGGATAGAGGTTCTTCGATGGAGGTTCTGCGATGGAGGGTCTTCAAGAGGGGGGTTCTTCAAAATGGAACCGTTTGAATGTGTCTGGCTTGGGACTATTGCGAATTCTGAACTAAACTGATCTACTTCGGAGATATCTTGGGGCTTTTATCGCCTCTGGCGGGCCCCGCTTAGCCGCTGTCATATAGGCTCTCTATATATATATCTGGGTCTGGGTCTGGGTCTGGCTATGGGTATAGGTATAGGTATATAGCCCACACACTCACATCGGCCGGATAGCACGCGCCTGACTTTGGCTTCGGTTCGAGCCGAGAGGGCCGATCGAAAGAAAAGAAATAACAACAACTATGGGGCGCCGACTGATTTGAATACCCGCCGCCTCGAAATCATATTCATATAATGCCTGGCCCGACTCGGAACCAGATTTTAGTTCGATTCGATTTGATTTGATATAAACAACAACAGCCGCATCGCATCGAATCATTTAAATGCGCCAAAGTTGTCTATAACGTCTTGGGCCAAATCCAAGCACCAGCCAACCAAAACCATTAATGCATATCGGGGGGTCGAGGGCTGATGGATGGATTTCGCCCCCGCCCATTGAAAACAGCAAACCCATCAACCCACTAACCAGCCACCCATCCAATATCCAAGGCATATAGTTCCCGGTTCTGCGATCTTAGCGGTCATCGATCCGAACCATCTGGCTAGACATTATTTCAGTCGGAAAAATGCTGTTTTCTATTAGTCGACTATTTCAGGAATTTCCATTGATGTCCTGTGAGATTTAATCAAACTTGAGCTTTTGTTAAATTCGATCAATAAGATTATTATTAATTCTAAGAGAGGTGATGATTAAGACTTGAATCCAAATAGAACATCTACATACATACATATATCCTGATCCTGTTATAAAACTGATAAGATCAAATACTTATATAACATTTAAAGGTACATATTTTATAGGCAAATTTAAATAGTTCTCTACCTTAGTATATTACTTTTCCCTCTTTTATTTAAACCTTAAATAGAGAGTAATATGGCATTTTCACATAGGGCACACTTCCTTATATGCAGATCATAAATAAGGATCATCTTTGTTAAATATATAATGTTTATATTATTTGGAAAACACAAAAAATCTCTTAAGTCTAGTTGAAAGATAATGGCTACTTTTATTCACATATTTACGTGTAAATAATATATAAATGTGAGTTTCGTTGAACTCTTTATTTGTAACATCCACCCTTGTTATAAACATCCGTGTTTGAATAGGAAAACACAGGTCAATGCAAAAATAATAAAATGAGCAAAAGGTTTTTTTTGATTCCGAATAATAGAAATATCTTGTTATGACACATGAATGTGGACTTCTTAATATCTTAGTGGTATACTACAAAAATTATATAATCATAACTTTAAAATAAAGAACCAAACCAAAAATGTAGTTCATAATAAACTTTACCTTATTTATCAAAAACTGATAATGATAACGCTTTATAATAAAATGTGATAAATATATTTGTAAAATACTTTTACCAGATGCACATCTGGACAAACGTGGAATTCACTGAGCTATTCAAGTCCATTGATGTAATCGCACCGATTTGCATAATGGAATATGCATAAGAGAATATAGCTATATCTATATCTGAACCCGATCAACTAGATCAGCTAGATTAACTGGCCACCGCACCTGTTGACGATGACAGTGCAACTTTAGGGATTTGCGATGCGGGGATCCCGGTAATTTTGGAGCTGATCCCCGGGCAGGAATCTGTTGCAGTTTCAAACTGCGTCGCAAGAAATCAGAAACAAGAGCTTAAAAAGGTACATTAACAAAAGAAGAAATGTCTTCTTTGAGAATCAGACTTGATAAATAGAAATTTAACAATATAGATATGGTTACGATTCATATTGACTTGAAATTGTATTAGTGTCAAGAATGTGGTTATTTTAATCAAAAAGTGAGGGAATGACAAAGTTATTTTTATATTTTAAGCCTTAATTTTGTTCTTTTAATCAAAAATAGAACATTAACGATACTATGGGAATAAACATTTAGTTGTAATCAGATTATTTATTTTAAGGACTGTGGACCTGCCTTAAAAGTCATTTTGTTTTAATCAGATTATAGATAATGCAGTGAATTTTATTAAAACCTATTAAAACCTATAAAACTGTTATGAAATCGAAAGAAAAAAAGGTGTATATATAAATATATATATAAAAGGATATATTATTGTTCATATTTTCTTCTGATCCTTAACTATTTTTCCATTGACTAAACTAATCATAACTCCCTGACCAACATTATCAGTATATCTTACAAGACTCCCTCAAACCACTGCTAAACATCTTTGTGTTTTTGTTTTCAACCATTCTAACAGTTACAAATATTTTTTGTTATTGGGTATCCCTGACTATTATGTAAATATTCTTCATATTTACAATGTTCTAAATATTTGTTTTGCCTTTAACTGTGATTATTCAAAGCTGTTGTTGTTGTGCCCGTCATTTAATTGGCCTTTTATATCGCGATAAACAAAAATATGTTTTTCGCGCTAGCCTTGCCATTGCATCATAACAGTCCCCGATTTATCAGAGTCGGGTTAGTCAGTGGGTAAGTCAGTCGATCGGTCGACCTCTCAAGCGATCGGTGGAGCGAGCCTCCTGCTCACCTTGGTCGGAGCAGGTTTTCTCGAACTTCTTTCTTCGGACCGTTTTCACGCCCCCCGATACTGACAGCCAACTTGAAGACAATCTCTTAAGCGTTATAGTACCGGCCTCCCTCTGATAAAGAGCCATTATTACGGAATTTCCTTTATATCTGACCTATATAAAGGGATTTATAGTTGTGGTCAGGTTTTTGTGAACCAGAACTTCCTTAGTAAACACCCTATACATTTTTTTTACAAATACATATAGTATAGATCAGGTATTTAAAGATCTTTAAAAACATTCTTAACATATTTGAATACTTCATATTTTTTTATAAAGTGATTTTTTCTTTCGGTATACTTTTTAATATTAACATTTCCTAATAATTATTTTTCTTTAAAAATTAATTCTCTAAAATGGGTTAAGCTGATTTTTCTAACTGAATTGCGCCAATCGTTCCACTAGTTGATCTAGAATTTAGTCAAATTACAATCCCACCCCCGAATAAATGATCATTTCCAAGATAACTACCAACAAAGCCGGATTTCTTTCGCTCAATGAGCAGAACACATTTTTCCGCATTGAAAACTGCGCAGTCTTTGAATATGTACATATAATTTTATTTTTCATCTTATGTTCGTCTTGATATGGTACCATTGAAACATATAATAAACATAGATTTTTATATCCAGAAAAGGTTTAACTGAGGCAAAAAAAAAAAAGCTTAAAGTCAATAATAAATGAAGATTTTCCAATTGTATCCGAAAATTATTTGTGATAATCAGGTGGACGCAGCAGAGACTGGATCTGGATCGGAAATGAGTGGATAATACTGCGACGGCGGCTACTTGCGCTTGAACATGTTGCTGAGGCGACGCTTGGGCGGCGAGTTCTGTAAATGGACAAGAGATGAGTACACACATAACGATGGGCATTACACATAGCTAAGCGAAATGTGCGATTTCCATTGCTTTGGTTTCTGGTTTTGTTTTATTTTGGCGTTTCTAGTGGCGACCGGCAAACGAAACGGTGAGGAGGACCAGGCCCATGGCGGCCAGCACGGCGGTGAGCACCAGCACCGTCCTGTTCTCCAGCTGCAGGCAGCACAGCCCCACGATGGCCAGCAGGGCAAGGCCCACGATCACCCGCTCTCCAAGGCTCAAACGGCAGAGGATGCGCCTGCACTGAGCCGGCAACGAGCGGTTGTGCATGGACCTGGCCAGCTGGGAGCCCGATGGCTGCACATAGGTGATATTGATCTGCGGCAGCGGCTGCATGTGCACACTGCCCATCGAGTAGACGGTGCAGGTGGATCGGCGGGACGAGGTGCTGGTCATGTTGGTGGCGCAACTGGCATCGGTGATGTTGCTGCACGAGCTGACCAATTGCGGTAGCTTCAGTTCCGCCGGCGCTGGTTCAACGAGCGGCTCATAGTTAAGCGGCTGCAGTTGAAAGGGCGCCGTGGACTCCGTCTCCTGGCACAGTTGCTCGAATTGCCAGACCTCCTGGGTCTCGTCCAAGGCACTCTGGTCATTCTCCATGGCCCAGGTGGCCAGGTTCTCCGACTCAAACTGCTGCTGCAGCTGCCAGGTCTCGCTGTGCTGCTCCACGTTAAATGTGGTGGATACGACAGGACTCCTTGGCCTCTTGCCACCCAGCACCACCGTCTTGCCCATCAGGAACTGCTGCTGCTGCTGCTGCTCCTCATTGCGATTGTGCAGACTGTAGTTGTTGTTGTCGGCGGAATCGGGCGACTTGGCGAAGGAGACCTGGTCCAGGCGACGGGCCTGATCGAAGCGGCCCAACCGCTCCTGGCGCAACTTTCGACGCAGCTGCACCCGCTTTCCGGACACCGCCTGATGGGACACCTTCAACGCCGCCGCCGTCCGGCTCTTGGCGAAAATGTTGCCATGTATGCAGAGGGAAACGCGACCCTTCCGTTGCTTCATTTGGCCAGTCAGGCGGCGGGTGTTGCCCTTGGTCAGGGCCAATAGTGCTGCAGTGGACAAGTGCGGAGTGCCCTGCTGCTCGGCCTGATCCTCTAGGTGTTCCTCCTCTGCCTCCATTACCATCTCCTCCTCCTCCACTTCGACTTGCGCCTCCGATGTGTCCGCATCGCTGACGCGGATCAGACGCTGCTGATCGTAGTAGGAGCGGCTCTTGCGCGGCGTTGATGTACAAAACAAACCCACCGCCTGGCGCAGCCTACGGCGCTGTATTCCGGTCAAAAGATTCGGCCGCTTGCGATGCGGCAGCTGTGGGAGAGGCCAGGTCAGTTGCCGGCTGCAGTGGAGCCACACAAAGGACGAGGACGACAACAACACGCGCACGAAGACGACACATGGACAAAGCACTAGGGCACTCTGAATGCCCTATGGCACCAAACTAAGGCTTTTGACTATCCAAGCTACAGCTCAAGTATAAGACAATTTT
This sequence comes from Drosophila suzukii, assembly GCF_043229965.1. Lineage (NCBI taxonomy): Eukaryota > Metazoa > Arthropoda > Insecta > Diptera > Drosophilidae > Drosophila > Drosophila suzukii. The sequence continues at coordinate 11,550,658 of NC_092084.1, read as the reverse complement.
CGATGACACTGAACATTGCCAAGGGGCACTACACTCTATTTAAAAAACATTTTTCAAACCGTTCACGATTTTTTTAGAGGAAGGAGTATGGGAGTTTCCCCTATTGTTTTTAACAGATCCTAAATGTTTTCCTACAAATATTCCTACGTTTTTATACCTTATACGATTTTTTTGAGGGAAGAGGTAGTTAGGTTTCCCTAAAAGGTAAATTACAAGTAGTTTCTGATAATAAACATTTAAAAAAAAATATTTTGCCACAAAAATATTTTGTATACCTTTTACGACTTGTTTAAAGGAAAAAGCCGAAGAAAAACCCGAATATTTTGTTTTCAATGATTATAAATATTTTCCCAAAAAATTGTCCTACTTTTTTTATACCTTTTACGATTTTTTTAAGGAGAGAAGCATCATCAATCTTTTCAATCTTATCAATCAAAGGTGTCTAAAAATGGCATTTTAAGAAAACAATTTAACATAAAATGCAACGTCTAGGTCTAGTACTAGTAAAATCCAAATATTCGTTTGCCAAGTAAACGTAATACAAAATTCATATTGCGATAAAAAAAAATATGCATTTTCCTATCAGTTTTTGCCTTGACATTCCCACACAATTTCCAATTAAGATAAAACTAATTAACGTTGTTTTTTTTACCATAAACCATTACAAATATTCCCATTATTTTAAAAACCAATCAGATAGCCTAAATGAGTCCCCGCAAGTTCAGTGTCACACGAGCACTACATCCACGAAACAACCAAAACATCGAAAAGCACAAATCTACTCCACACCAGCCATGGACTCCATGGTCCGCACTCACCTCATCCCGGGGCAGACCGCTGCTGCCAACGCTGAAGCGCTGCGTGAGGAACTTGAAGCGCGCCGGCGTCTTGGAGGTGTTGTTGTGATGGTCGCCGAATTCCCGCAGGATCTCGCGCGGCGGCTCCGAGCTGCCAAAGGACAACCTGCCGCCGTTCTTGCTCGGCGTGGGCGGTCCCGGCCGCTTGTAGTGGGTGCCCATGGACTTCTTGCGCGTCCCAGTGCTCGAGGAGCTCAGCAGGGCACTCATGCTGTCATCCAGACTATGGGGTCCGTCCTGCAAAAGGTGATAAAACAAATAACCATTAATATTGATATATAAAACATATGGAGCGTAGGACAACAACTGTGTTAGCTTGACACTCATATATTAAACAGGAGATGTAGTACAGACAAGACAAGAACGTAAACAACCACAGCAATTTCAAGACAGAACGGCACGGACACTTCACTGGGACAAAAGCTCACTCGGTCTTGGGTTAAATGGGTTAAATGGCTCTATTGCCGGCGCATCATGCGGGCAAACTTTGCTTTCATGGCTGCGTGCTGGGCCCGCAAGGGTGTGCCGCTCGAGCCGTGTCTGGTCCTGCTGCTACTGCTGCTGCTGCTGTTGCTGGTGCTACTATTGCCGGTGACTTTGCCGCCGGAAGTCGGGGTACTGCTAACGCTTACTTTAAGATCTTCGTCCTGGCTGCCCAGATCGTACTGGGCGGCATAAGTGCTCTTCAGGTGTGGCGGCTGCAGCGAGTTCCTATAGATCAACTCCTCAGCCCTGCATAAACGATAAAAAATACATTAATTTCAGGGTAAGAGATCAAAGACCATCGCTTACGTCATGTCCGTGGGAACACGTCCCAGTTTGAGGTCCGTCAGGTAGGTGTTGTTGAACACCTCGCCCTCCTCATCCTCCATGGCCAGATTGGAGGACGGGGCATTGGGCCGCTTGAAGGGCTGCCAATCCTCGGTGGCCGCCGTCGAGGAGCTGGAGGAAACGGTTATCGTGGCAGTGGTAGGCTTCGCCTCGCACACTGGCTGCATCTGCAGATGGCGCAACTTGGTGCTGATGATGGCATGCTGCTTCTGTTGCTCGAGGATTTTCTCGTTCAGCCGGACAATCTGATTGGACAGCTTGCGCGTGTGCTCTTCGTACTTGGCATTCTAAAAAGATGAATACAGAATTAGCATCAGAACTTTCAAGGATTACGGGTTATAGCCATATTTACCTGGGCTGTGAGGGCCTCCATCTCGGACGCACTCTTGGCCGCATCCCGTTCCTGCTTCTCCTTCATGCGGGTCACCTCCGCCGTGTACAAGGAGCGCTGCGGATGGTGTGTCAAATGTCCGGGTGCGTGTGGCGTGTGGGTGAACGTGGACAAGTTAGGGCAGTGTATATTTTGGGTTCGGGTTTCGGGGGGCGAGCAAGTGAGACAGCAGTGAGTACAGCGAGGATAACAAATAAACAACAAACAAAAAACATTTTGGGCAATGCCGTGGCATTGTGGAAATTTATCAGATATATATATTCAAAGTAGGTACATAAGTATATAACAACATGTAAATAGCTAATAACAAAATCTACATTTGTCAGTCTAGAACTCCGTTGGGCTATTAGAAACGATATCGATCTGTGTGTCGTTCATATGCAGAGTTAAAAGAAGTCCACCTAAAAGTAAGGCGTTCAGGCCGACCACCAATAACAGGGATCGGGTGTATGCGTTACGGCGCGGGATCGCGATTTCATTGTTTCGGACCTCTACCACCGGTTCGTTGTCAGGGTTCGCGACCTCTACCGGTTCGTTGCCAATGCGCCTGGCCAATATCTGTACTGCCATTGGTATCGCTTGTTCTTCAGCTGCCACTTCGGCTGCCACTTCTGCCCCACGTGTCGCATCTGTGCCTCTTGAGACCATCGTGAGGCGGCCAACAGTCTTCGGATCGATCGACAGATTTGTCTGGGTCTTTTGGTTGGCATGGGGTTTTATGGGATATTTTTGAGGTTCCGGGATTGGGATGGGGAATGGAGGATGTTTGATTGGTGTTTTTTTTTGTTTGAAGGAGTGAATGGAGAGAGGAAGGAAAGATATATGCTTTTTAATTCCATGATGTGACAGTTCGGTTAAATAAAGCTACAGCTCAGCAATTGTGGATATGCCATCTATTATGATTTCAAATTTTAATACGAGAATCGATTAAATACCCTGACCTAAGTTCTATAAATTTATTATAATCTTTGACAAATAAATATGATACTTGGTATGCGATTTCCCAAAGTTCTCTAAGCTCTCTAGCTGCTATAGGATATTCCTTATGTTCCGTCTATACTCAAAGAATTCCTAGATTTTTATAAATTTGCATAAAGATGGACAAATGACATGACTAGAACGAATATTTGTACATAAGTATACCTTATAGCTAGGTTTCCATCTTTCGATCAATTTTAACCGAAACTCCGGTGAATTTTAAGGACCTGTAAGAGCACATACACAAGGATACCACCACCACCCTCTAATTCTGGACAAGTTAGTACAGCAAAACAACAAACAACGTAAAAAACATGCACAGGCAAAAAAAAAATTCAACGGCAGGGCTAAAATGGCATGGTTTCTGGGATTATTGGATAAGTACATGTCCATGCCACCAGCCGCACTCGGTTTTAGGAATCAAAACGACTTACCATCTTGGTCTTCATCTTGTCCAACTTGCCCTCCATCTCGAGACGCTGGTCCTTGATCTTCTGCTCGCAGCGCTGGATCTCATCCTTGGCGTCGCGATACTTGGCCTGCAGGATCTGGCAGTCCAGCGCAAGCTTGCTGTTTCGCACCGCCTCCTGACGCAGCTGGCCGAGATTGGAGTCTGCTTCCGGGGCATCCGCCTTGCTGTAAGTGGCACCGAGATCTTTTGGACTCTGCGATCGGCTCTCGTTGGCCGACCTCAGCTCGGCCAGGTCGTCATTGCATTGGGCCAGCTGCTGTGATAAGGCTTCCAGGCGCTCCTTATAGGAACGAATGCGGTCCGTCGACTCGGCACGAAGGGTTTCAATCTCGCGCGTCTTCTCCTCCAGTTCGTATTGACAGGCATCGTGGACGAGTCGTGTTCCGTCCAATTCCTGGACAAGATCGGTTAGCCGTTCGCTGGCTGCGGCCAACTGATCCTCGGCCTTTTGGCGTTTGACCATCTCGCTATCCAAACGTTGCTGCAACTCGTCCATATCCTGCTGCCCCAGCTTCTGGATACGCTCAGCGAAATTGCGCAATTCAGCCATCTCTTCATCTTTCTTTGCCAGCTGTTGGTTTAGTATTTCCACCTCCCCTTTGTGGCAGCTAATCTCGAGCGCCAGGCGATCGTTCAAGAGCTCGGCTTGCAAGAGCTGATCCTCCTTGGCCTTGCAACTTGACTCCAGTTCTTTGATCCGCTCTTTGGCAGAGAGACACTCAACTTCGGCCTGTTTGTTGCGCTCATCCAACGTTTCGATTTGGTCCTCCAGGGTGGCCAGACTGACCTGGTACTCGCGCTCGGCCTTCACCATTCGCCCCTTAACCACTTGGATCTCAGGCAGTATGGAATCCCTTGCTAGTTTCAAACTATCCACTTCCTTCTGGTGAGCATCGGCCTGATCCTTCATCTCTGCTCTGAGCTGTTCCGAAAGCTTTTCTTCCTTATGAATTATATTCCAAAGCCTTGCCACCTCATCCTTCGAGCCGTCAAACAACGCTTCCAGTTCTGCGTAGCTTTCGAGTTGGGCATTGGCTGTGCTGAGCAGCTCCTGCTGCTTGGCCAGCTCAGCATTGAGCTGATGACTTAGATTCTCCTGGTCCTGGAGCTTATTACGCAAGACGAGCATCTCCTCCTTGGAGCTTCCATTTACTTGCGCCATGCGATTTGCATTGCTTTCGAGTTGGGACTTTGTCGTTTTTAGCTCTTCCTCTTTCTCGAACAGCTTCTTCTTGAGCAGATTCCTGATCTTCTCTTCGTTCTGGAGCTGAGTTTGTAAACTGAGCAGATCCTCCTTGGAGCTGCCACACAATTTATCCAGTTCGTCCTTAAGCTGATCCCTAAGATGATCCGTAAGTTTCTGTTCGTCATGAAGTTTGGTTTGTAGACTGAGCAGCTCCTGCTTGGAGCTCTGATACAATTTATTTAGTTCCGTCGTTCTATTTGCATTGCTTGCGAGTTCGGCCTTGGCCTTGCTCAGCTCCTCCTTAAGCTGATCCGTAAGTTTCTGTTCATGCTGAAGTTTGGTTTGGAGAGCCAGCAGTTCCTCCTTGGAGCTCTCGGCGCTCTTGAGCTGCTCCTTGGCCTGGACCAGATCTTTGTGTTGCTTGTCTAGCAACATTTTCATCTGATCCATAAGCTTCGCTTCGTTCTCGAGCTTGTTAGTCAAACTGATCAGCTCCTCCTTGGAGTTGTCGTACAGTTTTCTTAGTTCAGTAGTACTGCTTGCATCGCCTCCGAGCTGGTCCTTAGCCGAGCTCAGCTCCTCCTTAAGATGATGAGTAAGCTCCTCTTCGTCCTTAAGTTTGGTTTGTAGACTGTGCAAATTCTTATCGGCGCTTTTCAAGTCCTCCAGGTCCGCCTTGGCCTTACTCAGTTCTTTACGTTGCTTCTCTAGCTTCAGCCTGAGCTGCTTAGTAACCTTCTCTTCCTCTTGGAGCTTATTACGCAAACTGACCAACTCCTTGCTGGATTCTCTCTTCTCTAGCATTGTCCTGAGCTGCTTAGTAAGCTTTTCTTCGTCCTGAAGCTTATTACGCAAGCTGACAAGCTCCTTGTTGGACCCTCGCTTCTCTAGCTGCGCCTTGAGCTGATTCGTAAGTTTCTCTTCCTCCTGGAGCTTATTACGCAAGCTGAGAAGCTCCTCGCTGGATCCTCGCTCCTCCAGCTGTGCTCTTAGTTGGTTCGTAAGCTTCTCTTCCTCCTGGAGCTTATTGCGCAAGCTGAGCAGCTCCTCGCTGGATTCTCGATTCTCCAGTTGTGCCCTAAGCTCATTCGTAAGTTTCTCATCTTCCTGGAGCTTATTACGCAAATTGAGAAGCTCCTCGCTGGGTCGTGACCCCTGCAGCTCTGCTCTTAGTTGGTTTGTAAGCTTCTCTTCCTCATGGAGCTTATTGCGCAAGCTAAGCAGCTCCTCGCTGGATTCTCGATTCTCCAGCTGTGCCCTGAGCTCGTTCGTAAGCTTCTCTTCCGCCTGGAGCTTATTGCGCAAGCTGAGCAGCTCCCCGCTGGATTCTCGGTGCTCAAGTTGTTCCCTGAGCTCGTTCGTAAGCTTCTCTTCCGCCTGAAGCTTATTGCGCAAGCTGAGCAGCTCCCCGCTGGATTCTCGGTGCTCAAGTTGTTCCCTGAGCTCATTCGTAAGCTTCTCTTCCGCCTGGAGCTTATTGCGCAAGCTGAGAAGCTCTTCGCTGGATTCTCGGTTCTCTACCTTTGCCCTGAGCTCATGCGTAAGCTTCTCCTCTTCCTGGAGCTTATTACGCAAACTGAGAAGCTCCTCGCTGGATTCTAGCTTCTCTACCTTTGCTCTGAACTCATTCGTAAGCTTCTCTTCCTCCTGGAGCTTATTGCGCAAACTGAGAAGCTCCTCGCTGGATCCCTGCTTCTCTAGCTTTGCTCTGAGCTCTTTCGTAAGCTTTTCTTCCTCCTGCAGCTTATTACGCAAAATGAGGAGCTCCTCGCTGGGACCCGATTCCATCATTAGTTGCTTGTGGGTCTCCATAGTTTGGCGCATGCTCTGCTCCTGAAGGCGAGAATCCTGCAGATCGGAAGTAGCTTCCCTTAATAGTTGCTTGTGGGTCTGTATGGTCTCGCGCAGCTCTTTGTCCATTAGGCGCAACTCCTTCTCCTGGTAGCGAGCCTCCTCCAGCTCCGCTTTGATTGTCTTAACTTCTTCTTCGTGCTCTTTGACCAACTCCGAGGACTGGGACTCCTTGTCGGACAGCTGCTTCTCGATGTCTTGGCAGCGCTTTTGACATTCTTCTTCCAAAGCCTTCAACTTTGACTGCTCTTCATCCTTTTCGGCCAACTGCTTCTCTAGCTCTTTGCAACGCTTTTCGTGCTCATCTTTCGTGTTCTTCAACAGTTGCTTGTGCTCTTCCACTAGTTTCGATACCTTGTCCTCACTTTCCTTTAGGTTTATTTGCAAGTCCTGGCTTCCATCCACCTCTTTCTCAACTTCCTTGGACCGCTGATCACAGTTAGCTTTCAGTTCTTCAATCTGTTTTTCATAAGTTTCCTTTAACGCGGCCATTTTTTCCTGCATGGACTTCAGTTCCGCTTTCTGTTCATCTTGCTTCTTCCGGCAATCGTGCAGATCGCTGGACTTCCGCCTATCCGCAGCCTCCAGCTGGACGTATTTGGTCGCGCGACGTTCCACCTCTTTGTGGGACTTCATCAGACTCTCACTCAACTCTAGATTCATGTCATGAAGCTTAAGGTTGTCCTTGGTCAGCTTGTCGTTCACCATCTCCAGGTTGTTGATGGTTTCGTTGAGTTGCTTTAGCATAGGGATCTGATCGTTAGTCGACTTATTCTGCAGTTGCTGCACCTGCTCCTCCAATCGCTTCTTGGCCTGGCTAAGCGTATCCATTTTCCTCGAGGCCTCAACGCAGCGGTTTTCCAGAGTCTGGCGACTGGCATCCATTTGGTCATAGATGTCGACAAACTGGGTCATCCAAGATTGGAATTGCGCGGGGTCTTTTGCATCAGTGCATCCCGCATAAGTAGAGATTGAACCCAATTTCAAAAGACGAGGCTCAATGGTGGCAATAGAATTGATGGCTGCCGTACTTAAGCTTTGTACCAACACATGAGCCTTCGCCAGCTTGTCCTGAGTTTTTTTCACAGCCTTTTCTAACAGGGAAATCTTTTTGGTAAGACTGGCGATCTCGTCATTCTGTTTTTTAATCACGTCATTCCGTTTTTCAATATCCTCACCCAGTTGACCCAGTTCTTGGACCTTCTGGGCAATCAGTGTCTCGTTCTCATTGGTAAGCTCTGCATTGCGTCGCTGAAGATCTGCCAACTCATCGTTCAAACTATTCACCCTCGCCTCAGTCTCATCAAACGATTTCATGTGCTGCTCGAGCAACGATTCAATATCACGGAACCGCTTGCCAATTTCGTCCGTTGTCGAGTCGATGGAGGATGTCAGGGAATTCACAGAGTTATCGGCTCTTAAGAGGCTAGAGATGCGGCCCAGAAAATAGTCTGAATCCTCCTTTAACTTGCCGTTCTGCTGGTTCAGAAAATCGTTTTGGATATTGAGCTCATCCCGTTGGCTGGTGAGACGCTGCTCCTCATCCGCCCTTGTCTTTATGTACACGTTTAGCGATTCCATTGTCACCTTGAGGGATTCGCATTCAGACTGCAACTGGAGCACTCGTTGACACGCGTTCTCCCAGTTGGACGCATCCAGTTGGCGGGACAACTTATCCATGTCCTCGATCCTATCCTTAAGCTGGCTTCGACAATAGTTATACTTGTCACGCAAGTACGTATGACAGCGCAGCTCCTTCTCCGAACGGCTTGCCTCGCTGCTTCGCTCCTCATCGATCAGCGTGATCTTAGTTCCGAGCCACTCATTCCGCTCGCGCAGATCCAAGATTTGAGCACCCAAATCGTCTATCTGACGCTCTTTCTCGCCAAGCTGCTCCTTTATCTCGGCCAGATGTGCGTCTCCCTTGGCCACCATCTCATTGAGCGTATCGTTGAGTTTAATTAGCCTCTTGTTCTCCAAGTGGTACACGTTAGTGTCGTGATCGTGATCATCCTGCATTTGACGAATGTGCTTGGCATGACTACGATTTGCTTCCGCAACTTCCTGCTCAAGCTCATCAATCCTGGCCCTGGCCTCGTCCAACTGTACTCTCTGTTTATCCAGAGATTCGACTGACCACTGGAACCTCGAGTGAAGATCGGCGATATGCTCGGTCTGACTGTCGCACTGCTTCTGTAGTCGGGCATTCTTGGCCAGCTCCGCCGCAAATGTCATCTCGATCATAGAAATGCTGGACAACACTGATGGGGACTTCTCGTCTGCCAGAGGGTCAGGCTCGATGCTGTGCTTCTCGACGAAGCAAGCCACACTCTCGCTTAGCTCCAGCAAGATAGTGTTCTGCTTCTGCAGCTCTTCCCTCAGCTCGGCGTTCTCGTGCTCCTTCTCGCGCAGCTGCTTGTCGACCACAGAGCTGCCCAGATTCTCGGGCGTGGTGTTTGGGGACAGGGAACAGTTGAGCAAGTCCGAGGACGCATTGAGAACCTCACGTCGGTTGTGTAACTCCTCGCGCGCTTCCTGTAGACAACGATCCAGCTCCTGCTTGTCGCGCTCCAGGGAGCTGATTGTATCTTCTCTGGAAGATACAATCAGGCTGGATTCCTCCAGGCGCTGTTCCAGCTCCCGGATTCTGTCCACGCACGCGAGGAGTTTGTCCCCGGACGTTTTAAGCTATTCAAGAAGAAAAACAAATTAAATAAGTATCAATATAAATATATATTTATGGAATTTTGGGTAGGTATTATGTAGGTACTTTGTATTTAGATTTCCTAAACAGCGCCCTTTTTCGCCAATATTAATTTTAGAATTATGTACCTAGTAGCTTTAATTTAATTAAATAATCATGATTAATAACCATTAAATATGAATTCAAAAATATTAATTTAACAAATAAAATTCCCTCTCAATACCAAAAGTGTGTACAGTTCCAACCCAAAGGTGACTAGTTTTTCGCTGATATTCACACAAAATTCGCCGGATTTAGTTCTTTTGTGTAATGCCCCCATAAAATCAGACAGGTAGCTTACCTGCTCGACCAACTCGGATTTTTCGGCGCGCAAATCCTGTAGCTTATCGTTAGTCTCGGCTATAATGGCCTCCTTTTGGCTGATTTCCTTCAACAGGCTTCGCTTCAACTGAAATGAGGTAAAGTTTTATTATTGGTTTATGGCACCAAGTACCTGTGACCATCTGGTGGTCTATTACCTACATGATCGAACTCATTTGGCACGTTGTCGGTCGCGGAATCGTCGGCATTCTCACCATTCTGGACGGCGTTCTTGAGCTTGGCCAGTTGACTCTTGGCCATCATGTTTTCTGTAATGGGGAAAAATGATCAAATATGTAATCATATTTAACTACTATCAGAGGGCTGTAAGCCACAAGATCTATGAGGCATTCCTACCTTTGTTTAGCGATTTAATCAGGTCCTCCTTCTCCGCTTGCTGCTCCTCGAGCATGGTCTTCTCGTAAGACACCACCTCCAGCTGGGCGCGAACACCGCGCAGCTCCCGGGTGCGCTGCTCCAGCAGCTCGGTTCTGGGTGTGGGCGGAGCTAGCATTTCGTTGGCGGACATCTGGAGGCGCTGGCGATCGCGATGACGGATCTGTGGCGTGCTGCTCGGCGGCTGAGGCGATGAGGATGTGGACGAGGATGTGCCCGGTGTGGTGTCAATGGTTAGCTCGGGACTCATGGTGCTGCAGCTCGGACGACTGGGGCTGATCTGGACGCCCTGGCGGTAAACCACAGCCACATTGTTCATTGACTGGCGTAGAAATTGACGCGTCAGCTGCTGCTCCAACGTCTGGCCGAAGAAGTTGGCGATGCAAGTCTGCACTAGCTCCGGCAGCTTCTTGCAGATGCTGTGGATGAACACGCTGGGTTGCTTCACGCACGAGTAATGCAGGAGCAGTGTGTAGACGTACGCGTAGTCCGAGGTCACAAGTTGGCCACGGCCATCTATGTGGGCACTGAACTCTGGATAATGATCTGCGTTGAAATAAAAATGGGTCTCATTAGTTGGCTAGTTTTAAGCAACAAGTTAGGGAAGGAAAATCCTTGGAAAATCCCAAAACCTTTTCAAGGTGCCAAGGGAACTAGCTTAAAAGAGGACTTGAGAAGTGTACATACCCTTGCATGTCTTATAATAATCTAAGATTTCACTAAAATTTTATAAAATGGCCATTAAGCCTTGAATAATACTACTATTTCAATTAGTTTATTGACAATAAAGTAAAATGGAAGAAAGAAAATCTTTTGAAAATCCCAAAACCTTTTCAAGAAAATAAAAAGGGGGAATTTGATATATGTACATATCTAACCCTTGTATAACCTTGTATTTATAATCACAATTTAAAATTTGACTAAAATGGCATAAAATAAACATTTGCCCTTGAATAATACTGATATTTATCATTCTACAACTTAAATATCAACTCGGGTAGAGTCTATAGAAGGTCTGCCTTTTCTGTATGAATGTTTCTATATCCAAAACCTTTTCAAGGGGAACTTAACATACATGCCTAGATAAGAGCCTATACACCCTTGCAGGACTGAAATGGTAGAAAATGATCCTTAGTCCCTGAGTAATATTGCTATTTCAAAAAGTTCTGTTAACAAAGTGAAATTCTTTAACCATCGAATTTGGTAGGTGCGTATGTCCCATATTTTCTATATGAAAGTTCCTATATCAAACGTGTCTTGGCATGTAGACTCATGACATTTGGGCAACAATGACTTTGGGAAAATAGAATCCCCTATGAGAAGGATGACAACCCTGTTTTTCAGGAGGCATGACGTGCAAAACTATTTCGGCTGGAAATGCAAAATACCCGAACTCACCTCTTAGGAAGTTCAGCAGGGGGGAGCGGCGCTCCCCGGGCTGGGCCGGCAGCGCGTTCTCATCCTCCACCGGCGCCACCTGGGCCTTTTGCACGTAAATCGAGAAGAAGGCATCGAGGTCAGACTGCTCCAATGTGATGAAGTTGTGTTCAATGAAGCGACACTCGATGACCTGTGTCGGGAAATCGCGTAAGTGGATGGCATCGGGAAGACCTGCGAAGATCCCAGGATCTCTACTACTTACCCACTGGATAAGGACCTTACGCCAGCTGCGCAGATCCATGGTGCAGGTCGCGCAAGTTCACTAGACTCCCGCCGAAAAACTGCACTGTTCCCCGAAAACCCAACCGAAAGCAATACCGATGGCACAACGTGACTTTAGCAAAATAAAAAAAAACACGACTGAACAAAAAGTGTAGAAAATATTCAATAAATGTTTCTGTTTGCCGGGCAGCGAGAGCAGAAAACACGTCTGTCCTGTGTGGAAACCTTTGCTCCTACTGACTACACAACTGGAGCGACTAGCACTGGTAAGTTTGACACTTCCGTTCGACGGGCACAAGGACTACTAGACGCGAAAAAAAAACACGGGGCACGGGGAACAAATAACAATTACTTTCGGCGCGTCGTTTATTTTATATTCAAAAGCCGACGCTAGGGATGGGAGAAATGTATCAAAATCGATACTTTTCGTATAAAAATAAATACTTATATCGTGATATTTTTTCACCTGACTTATCGCTGTTATCGCTATTTGCAACGTAAGTGCCTGAAACGTAAGTGCGTCAATAAAAATAAATATTTATTATTTCACTGTTATCGCTATCGGCAAACGCAAGTGCCGGAAAACGTAAGGGAATGCAGTTAACTGTTAGGATACGGTGATTTTCTAACAACGTTATGTCCTGGAATTTCTATCGATATAGATATCGGGGTTTTTGAAGGTCACGTTGGGGGAATTCCACTACAGTAAATTATAGTAACGTGTTTGCAATCGATATCCAATCGATATCAAATGTTTCAAATCTAATATTTCGTAAAAAAGTAAATAATTTATAAAATTAGTTATTTTTTTTATCCTAAATGGACTTGAATTAGTACATTTATGGGTAAAATCATTCTGATTAGGACTGTAACTCCCTATAAAGCCACAAAATTTAAATTTGTATCTGTAAATAAAATGAACTTATGTATTATAAAAAGTAAGAATCAATGTTGTCTAATATGTTTTTATTTATAATTGTAAAAAAAAAGAAATTGAATCAAGTCTTTACCAACTATTTGCGTTTCACTCTATACCATTGAGGGAACTATAGACACATGTTTGTAAAATTCAAAAGTAGAAACCTGTTCCTTAATAATTCTTAAATAAAGTACTTTACATTTTTTTAAATTAAAGTTAGAAATTTTTAGAAAATGTTTCATAAATTTAGCCACTTTTATGTTCTTTTTAGTTCAAACATAGTCGGCGGCACTGAAAGGCACGCCGTGTAAACAAGCGAGTGCTTCTTGTTCTGGGGGAATTCCTAAAATCGGGGCCCCCAGCGGCAGAGTGTGGTCCACCACATGTAAGCTATTAAACTGTAATAACAATCTGATGACCGAAAACAATGTGCCCGGAATTAGCGCCCACTCCGTGTCTCGAAGCACGCACACGAACGTCTGGGGATAGTGCTGATCATTAAATATAACGCCACCATTAATTCCCTCAAACAATGGAAACCCACTATGTGTATTCCTTTGAAGGTGATTTAAACAATTGTAATATTTTCCATTGAGGAAGCAGGAAAATTTCGTGGTAAATAAAATATGCAATAAAATGATTGCCCCATGGAAACATTAAAGGGAAGAAAGATGGGGCGAAACCGACCTTTGTTTTGAAAATGCTCTGAGTAGGACAGGAAAAATGCTTGACCTTTAAAATCTGTACAAAACAATTACAAAATAATAATGTGGGTATTAAAATATACAAAAAATGATTGCCCTAGAAACATTATAAGGAAAACCGATCATTCAATAAGAAATGGAAAAAAAAAAATTTGAGAAATCTATAAAAAGAAAAATTTGTTTAATGAAGGGATAAATGAAACAATAATACTGAATCAAAATATCGAAACATCTCCACCCAAAGCTGGAGGAAACGGTTATGGTGGCAGTGGTAGGCTTCGCCTCGCACACTGGCTGCATCTGCAGATGGCGCAACTTGGTGCTGATGATGGCATGCTGCTTCTGTTGCTCCAGGATTTTCTCGTTCAGCCGGACAATCTGGTTCGACAGCTTGCGCGTGTGCTCTTCGTACTTGGCGTTCTAAAAAGACAGATACCGAATTAGCATTAGAATTCCAAGGGTTATAGCCATATTTACCTGGACTGTGAGGGCCTCCATCTCGGACGCACTCTTGGCCGCATCCCGTTCCTGCTTCTCCTTCATGCGGGTCACCTCCGCCGTGTACAAGGAGCGCTGCGGATGGTGTGTCAAATGTCCGGGTGCGTGTGGCGTGTGGGTGAACGTGGACAAGTTAGGGCAGTGTATATTTTGGGTTCGGGTTTCGGGGGGCGAGCAAGTGAGACAGCAGTGAGTACAGCGAGGATAACAAATAAACAACAAACAAAAAACATTTTGGGCAATGCCGTGGCATTGTGGAAATTTATCAGATATATATATTCAAAGTAGGTACATATGTAAGTATATAACAACATGTAAATAGCTAATAACAAAATCTACATTTGTCAGTCTAGAACTCTGTTTCGTTCATATGCAGAGTTAAAAGAAGTCCACCTAAAAGTAAGGCATTCAGGCCGACCAGCAATAACAGGGATCGGTATTGGTATGCGTTACGGGGCGGGATCGCGATTTCATTGTTTCGGACCTCTACCACCGGTTCGTTGTCAGGGTTCGCGACCTCCACCGGTTCGTTGTCAGGGTTCGCGACCTCTACCGGTTCGTTGCCAATGCGCCTGGCCAATATCTGTACTGCCATTGGTATCGCTTGTTCTTCAGCTGCCACTTCGGCTGCCACTTCGGCTGCCACTTCTGCCCCACGTGTCACATCTGTGCCTCTTGAGACCATCGTGAGGCGGCCAACAGTCTTCGGATCGATCGACAGATTTGTCTGGGTCTTTAGGTTGGCATGGGGTTTTATGGGATATTTTTGGGGTTCCGGGATTGGGATGGGGAATGGAGGATGTTTGATTGGTGTTTTTTTTTGTTTGAAGGAGTGAATGGAGAGAGGAAGGAAAGATATATGCTTTTTAATTCCATGATGTGACAGTTCGGTTAAATAAAGCTACAACTCAGCAATTGTGGATATGCCATATATTATGATTTCAAATTTTAATAAGAGATCGATTAAATACCCTGACCTAAATTCTTTAAATTTTAAATAAATTTATTTAAAATTTTAATTTAAATTTTAATTTTAATTTTAATTAAACTTGGTATGCGAGTTCCCCAAGTTCTCTAAGCTCTCTGCTGCTATAGGATATTCCTTATGTTCCGTCTATACTCAAAGAATCCCTAGATTTTTATGGACAAAGGACATAACTAGATCGAATATTTGTATGTAAGTAAACCTTATAGCTAGGTTTCCATCTCTCGATCAATTTTAACCGAAACTTCGGTGAATTTTGAGGACCTGCAAGAGCACATACACAAGGATACCACCACCACCCTCTAATTCTGGACAAGTTAGTACAGCAAAACAACAAACAACGTAAAAAACATGCACAGGCAAAAAAAAAATTCAACGGCAGGGCTAAAATGGCATGGTTTCTGGGATTATTGGATAAGTACATGTCCATGCCACCAGCCGCACTCGGTTTTAGGAATCAAAACGACTTACCATCTTGGTCTTCATCTTGTCCAACTTGCCCTCCATCTCGAGACGCTGGTCCTTGATCTTCTGCTCGCAGCGCTGGATCTCATCCTTGGCGTCGCGATACTTGGCCTGCAGGATCTGGCAGTCCAGCGCAAGCTTGCTGTTTCGCACCGCCTCCTGGCGCAGCTGGCCGAGATTGGAGTCCGCTTCCGGACTCTGCGATCGGCTCTCGTTGGCCGACCTCAGCTCGGCCAGGTCGTCATGGCATTGGGCCAGCTGCTGTGATAAGGCTTCCAGGCGCTCCTTATAGGAACGAATGCGGTCCGTCGACTCGGCACGAAGGGTTTCAATCTCGCGCGTCTTCTCCTCCAGTTCGTATTGACAGGCATCGTGGACGAGTCGTGTTCCGTCCAATTCCTGGACAAGATCGGTTAGCCGTTCGCTGGCTGCGGCCAACTGATCCTCGGCCTTTTGGCGTTTGACCATCTCGCTATCCAAACGTTGCTGCAACTCGTCCATATCCTGCTGCCCCAGCTTCTGGATACGCTCAGCGAAATTGCGCAATTCAGCCATCTCTTCATCTTTCTTTGCCAGCTGTTGGTTTAGTATTTCCACCTCCCCTTTGTGGCAGCTAATCTCGAGCGCCAGGCGATCGTTCAAGAGCTCGGCTTGCAAGAGCTGATCCTCCTTGGCCTTGCAACTTGACTCCAGTTCTTTGATCCGCTCTTTGGCAGAGAGACACTCAACTTCGGCCTGTTTGTTGCGCTCATCCAACGTTTCGATTTGGTCCTCCAGGGTGGCCAGACTGATCTGGTATTCGCGCTCGGCCTTCACCATTCGCCCCTTAACCACTTGGATCTCAGGCAGTATGGAATCCCTTGCTAGTTTCAAACTATCCACTTCCTTCTGGTGAGCATCGGCCTGATCCTTCATCTCTGCTCTGAGCTGTTCCGAAAGCTTTTGTTCCTTATGAATCATATTCCGAAGCCTTGCCACCTCATCCCTCGAGCCGTCAAACAACACTTCCAGTTGTGCGTAACTTTCGAGTTGGGCATTGGCTGTGCTGAGCAGCTCCTGCTGCTTGGCCAGCTCAGCATTGAGCTGATGACTTAGATTCTCCTGGTCCTGGAGCTTATTACGCAAGCCGAGCATCTCCTCCTTGGAGCTTCCATTTACTTGCGCCATGCGATTTGCATTGCTTTCGAGTTGGGACTTGGTCGTTTTTAGCTCTTCCTCTTTCTCGAACAGCTTCTTCTTGAGCAGATTCCTGATCTTCTCTTCGTTCTGGAGCTGAGTTTGTAAACTGAGCAGATCCTCCTGGTCCTGGAGCTTATTATGCAAGCCGAGCATCTCCTCCTTGGAGCTTCCATTTACTTGCGCCATGCGATTTGCATTGCTTTCGAGTTGGGACTTGGTTGTTTTTAGCTCTTCCTCTTTCTCGAACAGCTTCTTCTTGAGCAGATTCCTGATCTTCTCTTCGTTCTGGAGCTGAGTTTGTAAACTGAGCAGATCCTCCTTGGAGCTGCCACACAATTTATCCAGTTCGTCCTTAAGCTGATCCCTAAGATGATCCGTAAGTTTCTGTTCGTCATGAAGTTTGGTTTGTAGACTGAGCAGCTCCTGCTTGGAGCTCTGATACAATTTATTTAGTTCCGTCGTTCTATTTGCATTGCTTGCGAGTTCGGCCTTGGCCTTGCTCAGCTCCTCCTTAAGCTGATCTGTAAGTTTCTGTTCATGCTGAAGTTTGGTTTGGAGAGCCAGCAGTTCCTCCTTGGAGCTCTCGGCGCTCTTGAGCTGCTCCTTGGCCTGGACCAGATCTTTGTGTTGCTTGTCTAGCAACATTTTCATCTGATCCATAAGCTTCGCTTCGTTCTCGAGCTTGTTAGTCAAACTGATCAGCTCCTCCTTGGAGTTGTCGTACAGTTTTCTTAGTTCAGTAGTACTGCTTGCATCGCCTCCGAGCTGGTCCTTAGCCGAGCTCAGCTCCTCCTTAAGATGATGAGTAAGCTTCTCTTCGTCCTTAAGTTTGGTTTGTAGACTGTGCAAATTCTTATCGGCGCTTTTCAAGTCCTCCAGGTCCGCCTTGGCCTTACTCAGTTCTTTACGTTGCTTCTCTAGCTTCAGCCTGAGCTGCTTAGTAACCTTCTCTTCCTCTTGGAGCTTATTACGCAAACTGACCAACTCCTTGCTGGATTCTCTCTTCTCTAGCATTGTCCTGAGCTGCTTAGTAAGCTTTTCTTCGTCCTGAAGCTTATTACGCAAGCTGACAAGCTCCTTGTTGGACCCTCGCTTCTCTAGCTGCGCCTTGAGCTGATTCGTAAGTTTCTCTTCCTCCTGGAGCTTATTACGCAAGCTGAGAAGCTCCTCGCTGGATCCTCGCTCCTCCAGCTGTGCTCTTAATTGGTTCGTAAGCTTCTCTTCCTCCTGGAGCTTATTGCGCAAGCTGAGCAGCTCCTCGCTGGATTCTCGATTCTCCAGCTGTGCCCTGAGCTCATTCGTAAGTTTCTCTTCTTCCTGGAGCTTATTACGCAAATTGAGAAGCTCCTCGCTGGGTCGTGACCCCTGCAGCTCTGCTCTTAGTTGGTTTGTAAGCTTCTCTTCCTCATGGAGCTTATTGCGCAAGCTTAGCAGCTCCTCGCTGGATTCTCGATTCTCCAGCTGTGCCCTGAGCTCGTTCGTAAGCTTCTCTTCCGCCTGGAGCTTATTGCGCAAGCTGAGCAGCTCCCCGCTGGATTCTCGGTGCTCAAGTTGTTCCCTGAGCTCATTCGTAAGCTTCTCTTCCGCCTGGAGCTTATTGCGCAAGCTGAGCAGCTCCCCGCTGGATTCTCGGTGCTCAAGTTGTTCCCTGAGCTCATTCGTAAGCTTCTCTTCCGCCTGGAGCTTATTGCGCAAGCTGAGAAGCTCTTCGCTGGATTCTCGGTTCTCTACCTTTGCCCTGAGCTCATGCGTAAGCTTCTCCTCTTCCTGGAGAAAACTGAGAAGCTCCTCGCTGGATTCTAGCTTCTCTACCTTTGCCCTGAGCTCATTCGTAAGCTTCTCTTCCTCCTGGAGCTTATTCCGCAAACTGAGAAGCTCCTCGCTGGATCCCTGCTTCTCTAGCTTTGCTCTGAGCTCTTTCGTAAGCTTCTCTTCCTCCTGCAGCTTATTACGCAAAATGAGGAGCTCCTCGCTGGGACCCGATTCCATCAATAGTTGCTTGTGGGTCTCCATAGTTTGGCGCATGCTCTGCTCCTGAAGGCGAGAATCCTGCAGATCGGAAGTAACTTCCCTTAATAGTTGCTTGTGGGTCTGTATGGTCTCGCGCAGCTCTTTGTCCTTTAGGCGCAACTCCTTCTCCTGGTAGCGAGCCTCCTCCAGCTCCGCTTTGATTGTCTTAACTTCTTCTTCGTGCTTTTTGACCAACTCCGAGGACTGGCACTCCTTCTCGGACAGCTGCTTCTCGATGTCTTTGCAGCGCTTTTGATATTCTTCTTCCAAAGCCTTCAACTTTGACTGCTCTTCATCCTTTTCGGCCAACTGCTTCTCTAGCTCTTTGCAACGCTTTTCGTGCTCATCTTTCGTGTTCTTCAACAGTTGCTTGTGCTCTTCCACTAGTTTCGATACCTTGTCCTCACTTTCCTTTAGGTTTATTTGCAAGTCCTGGGTTCCATCCACCTCTTTCTCAACTTCCTTGGACCGCTGATCACAGTTAGCTTTCAGTTCTTCAATCTGTTTTTCATAAGTTTCCTTTAACGCGGCCATTTTTTCCTGCATGGACTTCAGTTCCGCTTTCTGTTCATCTTGCTTCTTCCGGCAATCGTACAGATCGCTGGACTTCCGCCTATCCGCAGCCTCCAGCTGGACGTATTTGGTCGCGCGACGTTCCACCTCTTTGTGGGACTTCATCAGACTCTCACTCAACTCTAGATTCATGTCATGAAGCTTAAGGTTGTCCTTGGTCAGCTTGTCGTTCACCATCTCCAGGTTGTTGATGGTTTCGTTGAGTTGCTTTAGCATAGGGATCTGATCGTTAGTCGACTTATTCTGCAGTTGCTGCACCTGCTCCTCCAATCGCTTCTTGGCCTGGCTAAGCGTATCCAATTTCCTCGAGGCCTCAACGTAGCGGTTTTCCAGAGTCTGGCGACTGGCATCCATTTGGTCATAGATGTCGACAAACTGGGTCATCCAAGATTGGAATTGCGCGGGGTCTTTTGCATCAGTGCATCCCGCATAAGTAGAGATTGAACCCAATTTCAAAAGACGAGGCTCAATGGTGGCAATAGAATTGATGGCTGCAGTACTTAAGCTTTGTACCAACACATGAGCCTTCGCCATCTTGTCCTGAGTTTTTTTCACAACCTTTTCTAACAGAGGAATGTTTTTGGTAAGACTGGCGATCTCGTCATTCTGTTTTTTAATCACGTCATTCCGTTTTTCAATATCCTCACCCAGTTGACCCAGTTCTTGGACCTTCTGGGCAATCAGTGTCTCGTTCTCATTGGTAAGCTCTGCATTGCGTCGCTGAAGATCTGCCAACTCATCGTTCAAACTATTCACCCTCGCCTCAGTCTCATCAAACGATTTCATGTGCTGCTCGAGCAACGATTCAATATCACGGAACCGCTTGCCAATTTCGTCCGTTGTCGAGTCGATGGAGGATGTCAGGGAATTCACAGAGTTGTCGGCTCTTAAGAGGCTAGAGATGCGGCCCAGAAAATAGTCTGAATCCTCCTTTAACTTGCCGTACTGCTGGTTCAGAAAATCGTTTTGGATATTGAGCTCATCCCGTTGGCTGGTGAGACGCTGCTCCTTATCCGCCCTTGTCTTTATGTACACGTTTAGCGATTCCATTGTCACCTTGAGGGATTCGCATTCAGACTGCAACTGGAGCACTCGTTGACACGCGTTCTCCCAGTTGGACGCATCCAGTTGGCGGGACAACTTATCCATGTCCTCGATCCTATCCTTAAGCTGGCTTCGACAATGGTTATACTTGTCACGCAAGTACGTATGACAGCGCAGCTCCTTCTCCGAACGGCTTGCCTCGCTGCTTCGCTCCTCATCGATCAGCGTGATCTTAGTTCCGAGCCACTCATTCCGCTCGCGCAGATCCAAGATTTGAGCACCCAAATCGTCTATCTGACGCTCTTTCTCGCCAAGCTGCTCCTTTATCTCGGCCAGATGTGCGTCTCCCTTGGCCACCATCTCATTGAGCGTATCGTTGAGTTTAATTAGCCTCTTGTTCTCCAAGTGGTACACGTTAGTGTCGTGATCGTGATCCTCCTGCAGCTCGGGACTCATGGTGCTGCAGCTCGGACGACTGGGGCTGATCTGGACGCCCTGGCGGTAAACCACAGCCACATTGTTCACAGACTGGCGTATAAATTGACGCGTCAGCTGCTGCTCCAACGTCTGGCCGAAGAAGTTGGCGATGCAAGTCTGCACTAGCTCCGGCAGCTTCTTGCAGATGCTGTGGATGAACGCGCTGGGCTGCTTCACGCACGAGTAGTGCAGGAGCAGTGTGTAGACGTACGCGTAGTCCGAGGTCACGAGTTGGCCACGGCCATCTATGCGGGCACTGAACTGTGGATAATGATCTGCGTTGAAATAAAAATGGGTCTCATTAGTTTAAGCAGTTTTAAGCAACAAGTTAGGGAAGGAAAATCCTTGGAAAATCCCAAAACCTTTTCAAGGTGCCAAGGGAACTAGCTTAAAAGAGGACTTGAGAAGTGTACATACCCTTGCATGTCTTATAATAATCTAAGATTTCACTAAAATTTTATAAAATGGCCATTAAGCCTTGAATAATACTACTATTTCAATTAGTTTATTGACAATAAAGTAAAATGGAAGAAAGAAAATCTTTTGAAAATCCCAAAACCTTTTCAAGAAAATAAAAAGGGGGAATTTGATATATGTACATATCTAACCCTTGTGTAACCTTGTATTTATAATCACAATTTAAAATTTGACTAAAATGGCATAAAATAAACATTTGATCTTGAATAATACTGATATTTATCATTCTACAAATTAAATATCAACTCGGGTAGGGTCTATACAAGGTCTGCCTTTTCTGTATGAATGTTTCTATATCCAAAACCTTTTCAAGGGGAACTTAACATACATGCCTAGATAAGAGCCTATACACCCTTGCAGGACTGAAATGGTAGAAAATGATCCTTAGTCCCTGAGTAATATTGCTATTTCAAAAAGTTCTGTTAACAAAGTGAAATTCTTTAACCATCGAATTTGGTAGGTGCGTATGTCCCATATTTTCTATATGAAAGTTCCTATATCAAACGTGTCTTGGCATGTAGACTCATGACATTTGGGCAACAATGACTTTGGGAAAATAGAATCCCCTATGAGAAGGATGACAACCCTGTTTTTCAGGAGGCATGACGTGCAAAACTATTTCGGCTGGAAATGCAAAATACCCGAACTCACCTCTTAGGAAGTTCAGCAGGGGGGAGCGGCGCTCCCCGGGCTGGGCCGGCAGCGCGTTCTCATCCTCCACCGGCGCCACCTGGGCCTTTTGCACGTAAATCGAGAAGAAGGCATCGAGGTCAGACTGCTCCAATGTGATGAAGTTGTGTTCAATGAAGCGACACTCGATGACCTGTCGGGAAATCGCGTAAGTGGATGGCATCGGGAAGACCTGCGAAGATCCCAGGATCTCTACTACTTACCCACTGGATAAGGACCTTACGCCAGCTGCGCAGATCCATGGTGCAGGTCGCGCAAGTTCACTAGACTCCCGCCGAAAAACTGCACTGTTCCCCGAAAACCCAACCGAAAGCAATACCGATGGCACAACGTGACTTTAGCAAAATAAAAAAAAACACGACTGAACAAGAAGTGTAGAAAATATTCAATAAATGTTTCTGTTTGCCGGGCAGCGAGAGCAGAAAACACGTCTGTCCTGTGTGGAAACCTTTGCTCCTACTGACTACACAACTGGAGCGACTAGCACTGGTAAGTTTGACACTTCCGTTCGACGGGCACAAGGACTACTAGACGCGAAAAAAAAACACGGGGCACGGGGAACAAATAACAATTACTTTCGGCGCGTCGTTTATTTTATATTCAAAAGCCGACACTAGGGATGGGAGAAATGTATCAAAATCGATACTTTTCGTATAAAAATAAATACTTATATCGTGATATTTTTCACCTGACTTATCGCTGTTATCGCTATCGGCAACGAAAGTGCGTAAATACAAATAAATAATTATTATTTCACTGTTATCGCTATCGGCAAACGTAGTGCCGGAAAACGTAAGGGAATGCAGTTAACTTGTAAGATACGGTGATTTTCTAACAAAGTTATGTTCTGGAATTTCTATCGATATAAATATCGGGGTTTTTGAAGGTAACGTTGGGGGAATTCCAGTACAGTAAATTATAGTAACGTGTTTGCAATCGGTATACAATCGATATCAAATGTTTAAAATCTAATATTTTGTAAAACAGTAAATACTTAAACAAAAATGAGGTATTTTTTATCCTAAATGGACTTGAACTAGTACATTTATGGGTAAAATCATTCTGATTAGGACTGTAACTCCCTATAAAGCCACAAAATTTAAATTTGTATCTGTAAATGAAATGAATATTATAAAAAAGAAGAATCAATGTTGTCTAATTACTTTATGTTTTTATGTATAATTTTTTAATATATAATTGTAAGAAAAGAAATTGAATCAAGTCATTACCAACTATTTGCCTTTCACTTTATACCATTGAGGGAACATAGACACATATTTGTAAAATTTAAAATTCTTAATTTGTTCCTTTCAAGTGGCTTTTAAAAAAAGTAACTTCAAAATTTATTAAATTAATATTCGAAATTGTTGGAAAATGTTTCATAAATTTAGCCACTTTTATGTTCTTTTCAGTTCAAACATAGTCGGCCGCACTGAAAGGCACGCCGTGTAAACAAGCGAGTGCTTCTGGTACTGGGGGAATTCCTAAAATCGGGGCCCCCAGCGGCAGAGTGTGGTCCACCACATGTAAGCTATTAAACTGTAATAACAATCTGATGACCGAAAACAATGTGCCCGGAATTAGCGCCCACTCCGTGTCTCGAAGCACGCACACGAACGTCTGGGGATAGTGCTGATCATTAAATATAACGCCACCATTAATTCCCTCAAACAATGGAAACCCACTATGTGTATTCCTTTGAAGGTGATTTAAACAATTGTAATATTTTCCATTGAGGAAGCAGGAAAATTTCGTGGTAAATAAAATATGCAATAAAATGATTGCCCCATGGAAACATTAAAGGGAAGAAAGATGGGGCGAAACCGACCTTTGTTTTGAAAATGCTCTGAGTAGGACAGGAAAAATGCTTGACCTTTAAAATCTGTACAAAACAATTACAAAATAATAATGTGGGTATTAAAATATACAAAAAATGATTGCCCTAGAAACATTATAAGGAAAACCGATCATTCAATAAGAAATGGAAAAAAAAAAATTGAGAAATCTATAAAAAGAAAAATTTGTTTAATGAAGGGATAAATGAAACAATAATACTGAATCAAAATATCGAAACATCTCCACCCAAAGCTGGAGGAAACGGTTATGGTGGCAGTGGTAGGCTTCGCCTCGCACACTGGCTGCATCTGCAGATGGCGCAACTTGGTGCTGATGATGGCATGCTGCTTCTGTTGCTCCAGGATTTTCTCGTTCAGCCGGACAATCTGGTTCGACAGCTTGCGCGTGTGCTCTTCGTACTTGGCGTTCTAAAAAGACAGATACCGAATTAGCATTAGAATTCCAAGGGTTATAGCCATATTTACCTGGACTGTGAGGGCCTCCATCTCGGACGCACTCTTGGCCGCATCCCGTTCCTGCTTCTCCTTCATGCGGGTCACCTCCGCCGTGTACAAGGAGCGCTGCGGATGGTGTGTCAAATGTCCGGGTGCGTGTGGCGTGTGGGTGAACGTGGACAAGTTAGGGCAGTGTATATTTTGGGTTCGGGTTTCGGGGGGCGAGCAAGTGAGACAGCAGTGAGTACAGCGAGGATAACAAATAAACAACAAACAAAAAACATTTTGGGCAATGCCGTGGCATTGTGGAAATTCATCAGATATATATATTCAAAGTAGGTACATAAGTATATAACAACATGTAAATAGCTAATAACAAAATCTACATTTGTCAGTCTAGAACTCCGTTGGGCTATTAAAAACGATATCGATCTGTGTGTCGTTCATATAGAGTTAAAAGAAGTCCAGCTAAAAGTAAGGCAAGCAGGCCGACCAGCAATAACAGGGATCGGTATTGGTATGCGTTACGGCGCGGGATCGCGACTTCATTGTTTCGGACCTCTACCACCGGTTCGTTGTCAGGGTTCGCGACCTCCACCGGTTCGTTGTCAGGGTTCGCGACCTCTACCGGTTCGTTGCCAATGCGCCTGGCCAATATCTGTACTGCCATTGGTATCGCTTGTTCTTCAGCTGCCACTTCGGCTGCCACTTCGGCTGCCACTTCTGCCCCACGTGTCACATCTGTGCCTCTTGAGACCATCGTGAGGCGGCCAACAGTCTTCGGATCGATCGACAGATTTGTCTGGGTCTTTAGGTTGGCATGGGGTTTTATGGGATATTTTTGGGGTTCCGGGATTGGGATGGGGAATGGAGGATGTTTGATTGGTGTTTTTTTTTGTTTGAAGGAGTGAATGGAGAGAGGAAGGAAAGATATATGCTTTTTAATTCCATGATGTGACAGTTCGGTTAAATAAAGCTACAACTCAGCAATTGTGGATATGCCATATATTATGATTTCAAATTTTAATAAGAGATCGATTAAATACCCTGACCTAAATTCTTTAAATTTTAAATAAATTTATTTAAAATTTTAATTTAAATTTTAATTTTAATTTTAATTAAACTTGGTATGCGAGTTCCCCAAGTTCTCTAAGCTCTCTGCTGCTATAGGATATTCCTTATGTTCCGTCTATACTCAAAGAATCCCTAGATTTTTATGGACAAAGGACATAACTAGATCGAATATTTGTATGTAAGTAAACCTTATAGCTAGGTTTCCATCTCTCGATCAATTTTAACCGAAACTTCGGTGAATTTTGAGGACCTGCAAGAGCACATACACAAGGATACCACCACCACCCTCTAATTCTGGACAAGTTAGTACAGCAAAACAACAAACAACGTAAAAAACATGCACAGGCAAAAAAAAAATTCAACGGCAGGGCTAAAATGGCATGGTTTCTGGGATTATTGGATAAGTACATGTCCATGCCACCAGCCGCACTCGGTTTTAGGAATCAAAACGACTTACCATCTTGGTCTTCATCTTGTCCAACTTGCCCTCCATCTCGAGACGCTGGTCCTTGATCTTCTGCTCGCAGCGCTGGATCTCATCCTTGGCGTCGCGATACTTGGCCTGCAGGATCTGGCAGTCCAGCGCAAGCTTGCTGTTTCGCACCGCCTCCTGGCGCAGCTGGCCGAGATTGGAGTCCGCTTCCGGACTCTGCGATCGGCTCTCGTTGGCCGACCTCAGCTCGGCCAGGTCGTCATGGCATTGGGCCAGCTGCTGTGATAAGGCTTCCAGGCGCTCCTTATAGGAACGAATGCGGTCCGTCGACTCGGCACGAAGGGTTTCAATCTCGCGCGTCTTCTCCTCCAGTTCGTATTGACAGGCATCGTGGACGAGTCGTGTTCCGTCCAATTCCTGGACAAGATCGGTTAGCCGTTCGCTGGCTGCGGCCAACTGATCCTCGGCCTTTTGGCGTTTGACCATCTCGCTATCCAAACGTTGCTGCAACTCGTCCATATCCTGCTGCCCCAGCTTCTGGTTACGCCCAGCGCAATTGCGCAATTCAGCCATCTCTTCATCTTTCTTTGCCAGCTGTTGGTTTAGTTTTTCCACCTCCCCATTGTGGCAGCTAATCTCGAGCGCCAGGCAATCGTTCAAGAGCTCGGCTTGCAAGAGCTGATCCTCCTTGGCCTTGCAACTTGACTCCAGTTCTTTGATCCGCTCTTTGGCAGAGAGACACTCAACTTCGGCCTGTTTGTTGCGCTCATCCAACGTTTCGATTTGGTCCTCCAGGGTGGCCAGACTGATCTGGTATTCGCGCTCGGCCTTCACCATTCGCCCCTTAACCACTTGGATCTCAGGCAGTATGGAATCCCTTGCTAGTTTCAAACTATCCACTTCCTTCTGGTGAGCATCGGCCTGATCCTTCATCTCTGCTCTGAGCTGTTCCGAAAGCTTTTGTTCCTTATGAATCATATTCCGAAGCCTTACCATCTCATCCTTTGAGCCGTCAAACAACGCTTCCAGTTGTGCGTAGCTTTCGAGTTGGGCATTGGCTGTGCTGAGCAGCTCCTGCTGCTTGGCCAGCTCAGCATTGAGCTGATGACTTAGATTCTCCTGGTCCTGGAGCTTATTATGCAAGCCGAGCATCTCCTCCTTGGAGCTTCCATTTACTTGCGCCATGCGATTTGCATTGCTTTCGAGTTGGGACTTGGTCGTTTTTAGCTCTTCCTCTTTCTCGAACAGCTTCTTCTTGAGCAGATTCCTGATCTTCTCTTCGTTCTGGAGCTGAGTTTGTAAACTGAGCAGATCCTCCTGGTCCTGGAGCTTATTATGCAAGCCGAGCATCTCCTCCTTGGAGCTTCCATTTACTTGCGCCATGCGATTTGCATTGCTTTCGAGTTGGGACTTGGTCGTTTTTAGCTCTTCCTCTTTCTCGAACAGCTTCTTCTTGAGCAGATTCCTGATCTTCTCTTCGTTCTGGAGCTGAGTTTGTAAACTGAGCAGATCCTCCTTGGAGCTGCCACACAATTTATTCATTTCGTCCCTAAGCTGATCCCTCAGATGATCCGTAAGTTTCTGTTCGTCATGAAGTTTGGTTTGTAGACTGAGCAGTTCCTGCTTGGAGCTCTGATACAATTTATTTGGTTCCGTCGTTCTATTTGCATTGCTTGCGAGTTCGGCCTTGGCCTTGCTCAGCTCCTCCTTAAGCTGATCCGTAAGTTTCTGTTCATGCTGAAGTTTGGTTTGGAGAGCCAGCAGTTCCTCCTTGGAGCTCTCGGCGCTCTTGAGCTGCTCCTTGGCCTGGACCAGATCTTTGTGTTGCTTGTCTAGCAACATTTTCATCTGATCCATAAGCTTCACTTCGTTCTCGAGCTTGTTAGTCAAACAGATCAGCTCCTCCTTGGAGTTGTCGTACAGTTTTCTTAGTTCAGTAGTACTGCTTGCATCGCCTCCGAGCTGGTCCTTAGCCGAGCTCAGCTCCTCCTTAAGTTGATGAGTAAGCTTCTCTTCGTCCTTAAGTTTGGTTTGTAGACTGTGCAAATTCTTATCGGCGCTTTTCAAGTCCTCCAGGTCCGCCTTGGCCTTACTCAGTTCTTTACGTTGCTTCTCTAGCTTCAGCCTGAGCTGCTTAGTAACCTTCTCTTCCTCTTGGAGCTTATTACGCAAACTGACCAACTCCTTGCTGGATTCTCTCTTCTCTAGCATTGTCCTGAGCTGCTTAGTAAGCTTTTCTTCGTCCTGAAGCTTATTACGCAAGCTGACAAGCTCCTTGTTGGACCCTCGCTTCTCTAGCTGCGCCTTGAGCTGATTCGTAAGTTTCTCTTCCTCCTGGAGCTTATTACGCAAGCTGAGAAGCTCCTCGCTGGATCCTCGCTCCTCCAGCTGTGCTCTTAATTGGTTCGTAAGCTTCTCTTCCTCCTGGAGCTTATTGCGCAAGCTGAGCAGCTCCTCGCTGGATTCTCGATTCTCCAGCTGTGCCCTGAGCTCATTCGTAAGTTTCTCTTCTTCCTGGAGCTTATTACGCAAATTGAGAAGCTCCTCGCTGGGTCGTGACCCCTGCAGCTCTGCTCTTAGTTGGTTTGTAAGCTTCTCTTCCTCATGGAGCTTATTGCGCAAGCTTAGCAGCTCCTCGCTGGATTCTCGATTCTCCAGCTGTGCCCTGAGCTCGTTCGTAAGCTTCTCTTCCGCCTGGAGCTTATTGCGCAAGCTGAGCAGCTCCCCGCTGGATTCTCGGTGCTCAAGTTGTTCCCTGAGCTCATTCGTAAGCTTCTCTTCCGCCTGGAGCTTATTGCGCAAGCTGAGCAGCTCCCCGCTGGATTCTCGGTGCTCAAGTTGTTCCCTGAGCTCATTCGTAAGCTTCTCTTCCGCCTGGAGCTTATTGCGCAAGCTGAGAAGCTCTTCGCTGGATTCTCGGTTCTCTACCTTTGCCCTGAGCTCATGCGTAAGCTTCTCCTCTTCCTGGAGAAAACTGAGAAGCTCCTCGCTGGATTCTAGCTTCTCTACCTTTGCCCTGAGCTCATGCGTAAGCTTCACCTCTTCCTGGAGCTTATTACGCAAACTGAGAAGCTCCTCGCTGGATTCTAGCTTCTCTACCTTTGCTCTGAACTCATTCGTAAGCTTCTCTTCCTCCTGGAGCTTATTGCGCAAACTGAGAAGCTCCTCGCTGGATCCCTGCTTCTCTAGCTTTGCTCTGAGCTCTTTCGTAAGCTTCTCTTCCTCCTGCAGCTTATTACGCAAAATGAGGAGCTCCTCGCTGGGACCCGATTCCATCAATAGTTGCTTGTGGGTCTCCATAGTTTGGCGCATGCTCTGCTCCTGAAGGCGAGAATCCTGCAGATCGGAAGTAGTTTCCCTTAATAGTTGCTTGTGGGTCTGTATGGTCTCGCGCAGCTCTTTGTCCTTTAGGCGCAACTCCTTCTCCTGGTAGCGAGCCTCCTCCAGCTCCGCTTTGATTGTCTTAACTTCTTCTTCGTGCTCTTTGACCAACTCCGAGGACTGGGACTCCTTCTCGGACAGCTGCTTCTCGATGTCTTGGCAGCGCTTTTGACATTCTTCTTCCAAAGCCTTCAACTTTGACTGCTCTTCATCCTTTTCGGCCAACTGCTTCTCTAGCTCTTTGCAACGCTTTTCGTGCTCATCTTTCGTGTTCTTCAACAGTTGCTTGTGCTCTTCCACTAGTTTCGATACCTTGTCCTCACTTTCCTTTAGGTTTATTTGCAAGTCCTGGGTTCCATCCACCTCTTTCTCAACTTCCTTGGACCGCTGATCACAGTTAGCTTTCAGTTCTTCAATCTGTTTTTCATAAGTTTCCTTTAACGCGGCCATTTTTTCCTGCATGGACTTCAGTTCCGCTTTCTGTTCATCTTGTTTCTTCCGGCAATCGTGCAGATCGCTGGACTTCCGCCTATCCGCAGCCTCCAGCTGGACGTATTTGGTCGCGCGACGTTCCACCTCTTTGTGGGACTTCATCAGACTCTCACCCAACTCTAGATTCATGTCATGAAGCTTAAGGTTGTCCTTGGTCAGCTTGTCGTTCACCAGCTCCAGGTTCTTGATGGTTTCGTTGAGTGGCTTTAGCATAGGGATCTGATCGTTAGTCGACTTATTCTGCAGTTGCTGCACCTGCTCCTCCAATCGCTTCTTGGCCTGGCTAAGCGTATCCAATTTGCTCGAGGCCTCAACGTAGCGGTTTTCCAGAGTCTGGCGACTGGCATCCATTTGGTCATAGATGTCGACAAACTGGGTCATCCAAGATTGGAATTGCGCGGGGTCTTTTGCATCAGTGCATCCCGCATAAGTAGAGATTGAACCCCATTTCAAAAGACGAGGCTCAATGGTGGCAATAGAATTGATGGCTGCCGTACTTAAGCTTTGTACCAACACATGAGCCTTCGCCATCTTGTCCTGAGTTTTTTTCACAACCTTTTCTAACAGAGGAATGTTTTTGGTAAGACTGGCGATCTCGTCATTCTGTTTTTTAATCACGTCATTCAGTTTTTCAATATCCTCACCCAGTTGACCCAGTTCTTGGACCTTCTGGGCAATCAGTGTCTCGTTCTCATTGGTAAGCTCTGCATTGCGTCGCTGAAGATCTGCCAACTCATCGTTCAAACTATTCACCCTCGCCTCAGTCTCATCAAACGATTTCATGTGCTGCTCGAGCAACGATTCAATATCACGGAACCGCTTGCCAATTTCGTCCGTTGTCGAGTCGATGGAGGATGTCAGGGAATTCACAGAGTTGTCGGCTCTTAAGAGGCTAGAGATGCGGCCCAGAAAATAGTCTGAATCCTCCTTTAACTTGCCGTACTGCTGGTTCAGAAAATCGTTTTGGATATTGAGCTCATCCCGTTGGCTGGTGAGACGCTGCTCCTTATCCGCCCTTGTCTTTATGTACACGTTTAGCGATTCCATTGTCACCTTGAGGGATTCGCATTCAGACTGCAACTGGAGCACTCGTTGACACGCGTTCTCCCAGTTGGACGCATCCAGTTGGCGGGACAACTTATCCATGTCCTCGATCCTATCCTTAAGCTGGCTTCGACAATGGTTATACTTGTCACGCAAGTACGTATGACAGCGCAGCTCCTTCTCCGAACGGCTTGCCTCGCTGCTTCGCTCCTCATCGATCAGCGTGATCTTAGTTCCGAGCCACTCATTCCGCTCGCGCAGATCCAAGATTTGAGCACCCAAATCGTCTATCTGACGCTCTTTCTCGCCAAGCTGCTCCTTTATCTCGGCCAGATGTGCGTCTCCCTTGGCCACCATCTCATTGAGCGTATCGTTGAGTTTAATTAGCCTCTTGTTCTCCAAGTGGTACACGTTAGTGTCGTGATCGTGATCCTCCTGCAGCTCGGGACTCATGGTGCTGCAGCTCGGACGACTGGGGCTGATCTGGACGCCCTGGCGGTAAACCACAGCCACATTGTTCACAGACTGGCGTATAAATTGACGCGTCAGCTGCTGCTCCAACGTCTGGCGGAAGAAGTTGGCGATGCAAGTCTGCACTAGCTCCGGCAGCTTCTTGCAGATGCTGTGGATGAACGCGCTGGGCTGCTTCACGCACGAGTAGTGCAGGAGCAGTGTGTAGACGTACGCGTAGTCCGAGGTCACGAGTTGGCCACGGCCATCTATGCGGGCACTGAACTGTGGATAATGATCTGCGTTGAAATAAAAATGGGTCTCATTAGTTTAAGCAGTTTTAAGCAACAAGTTAGGGAAGGAAAATCCTTGGAAAATCCCAAAACCTTTTCAAGGTGCCAAGGGAACTAGCTTAAAAGAGGACTTGAGAAGTGTACATACCCTTGCATGTCTTATAATAATCTAAGATTTCACTAAAATTTTATAAAATGGCCATTAAGCCTTGAATAATACTACTATTTCAATTAGTTTATTGACAATAAAGTAAAATGGAAGAAAGAAAATCTTTTGAAAATCCCAAAACCTTTTCAAGAAAATAAAAAGGGGGAATTTGATATATGTACATATCTAACCCTTGTGTAACCTTGTATTTATAATCACAATTTAAAATTTGACTAAAATGGCATAAAATAAACATTTGATCTTGAATAATACTGATATTTATCATTCTACAAATTAAATATCAACTCGGGTAGGGTCTATACAAGGTCTGCCTTTTCTGTATGAATGTTTCTATATCCAAAACCTTTTCAAGGGGAACTTAACATACATGCCTAGATAAGAGCCTATACACCCTTGCAGGACTGAAATGGTAGAAAATGATCCTTAGTCCCTGAGTAATATTGCTATTTCAAAAAGTTCTGTTAACAAAGTGAAATTCTCATATAATCAGTTCTTTAACCATCGAATTTGGTAGGTGCGTATGTCCCATATTTTCTATATGAAAGTTCCTATATCAAACGTGTCTTGGCATGTAGACTCATGACATTTGGGCAACAATGACTTTGGGAAAATAGAATCCCCTATGAGAAGGATGACAACCCTGTTTTTCAGGAGACATGACGTGCAAAACTATTTCGGCTGGAAATGCAAAATACCCGAACTCGCCTCTTAGGAAGTATAACCTTGTATTTATAATCACAATTTAAAATTTGACTAAAATGGCATAAAATAAACATTTGCCCTTGAATAATACTGATATTTATCATTCTACAAATTAAATATCAACTCGGGTAGGGTCTATACAAGGTCTGCCTTTTCTGTATGAATGTTTCTATATCCAAAACCTTTTCAAGGGGAACTTAACATACATGCCTAGATAAGAGCCTATACACCCTTGCAGGACTGAAATGGTAGAAAATGATCCTTAGTCCCTGAGTAATATTGCTATTTCAAAAAGTTCTGTTAACAAAGTGAAATTCTCATATAATCAGTTCTTTAACCATCGAATTTGGTAGGTGCGTATGTCCCATATTTTCTATATGAAAGTTCCTATATCAAACGTGTCTTGGCATGTAGACTCATGACATTTGGGCAACAATGACTTTGGGAAAATAGAATCCCCTATGAGAAGGATGACAACCCTGTTTTTCAGGAGACATGACGTGCAAAACTATTTCGGCTGGAAATGCAAAATACCCGAACTCGCCTCTTAGGAAGTATAACCTTGTATTTATAATCACAATTTAAAATTTGACTAAAATGGCATAAAATAAACATTTGCCCTTGAATAATACTGATATTTATCATTCTACAAATTAAATATCAACTCGGGTAGGGTCTATACAAGGTCTGCCTTTTCTGTATGAATGTTTCTACATATATCCAAAACCTTTTCAAGGGGAACTTAACATACATGCCTAGATAAGAGCCTATACACCCTTGCAGGACTGAAATGGTAGAAAATGATCCTTAGTCCCTGAGTAATATTGCTATTTCAAAAAGTTCTGTTAACAAAGTGAAATTCTCATATAATCAGTTCTTTAACCATCGAATTTGGTAGGTGCGTATGTCCCATATTTTCTATATGAAAGTTCCTATATCAAACGTGTCTTGGCATGTAGACTCATGACATTTGGGCAACAATGACTTTGGGAAAATAGAATCCCCTATGAGAAGGATGACAACCCTGTTTTTCAGGAGACATGACGTGCAAAACTATTTCGGCTGGAAATGCAAAATACCCGAACTCGCCTCTTAGGAAGTATAACCTTGTATTTATAATCACAATTTAAAATTTGACTAAAATGGCATAAAATAAACATTTGCCCTTGAATAATACTGATATTTATCATTCTACAAATTAAATATCAACTCGGGTAGGGTCTATACAAGGTCTGCCTTTTCTGTATGAATGTTTCTACATATATCCAAAACCTTTTCAAGGGGAACTTAACATACATGCCTAGATAAGAGCCTATACACCCTTGCAGGACTGAAATGGTAGAAAATGATCCTTAGTCCCTGAGTAATATTGCTATTTCAAAAAGTTCTGTTAACAAAGTGAAATTCTCATATAATCAGTTCTTTAACCATCGAATTTGGTAGGTGCGTATGTCCCATATTTTCTATATGAAAGTTCCTATATCAAACGTGTCTTGGCATGTAGACTCATGACATTTGGGCAACAATGACTTTGGGAAAATAGAATCCCCTATGAGAAGGATGACAACCCTGTTTTTCAGGAGGCATGACGTGCAAAACTATTTCGGCTGGAAATGCAAAATACCCGAACTCACCTCTTAGGAAGTTCAGCAGGGGGGAGCGGCGCTCCCCGGGCTGGGCCGGCAGCGCGTTCTCATCCTCCACCGGCGCCACCTGTACCTTTTGCACGTAAATCGAGAAGAAGGTATCGAGGTCAGACTGCTCCAATGTGATGAAGTTGTGTTCAATGAAGCGACACTCGATCACCTGTGTCGGGAAATCGCGTAAGTGGATGGCATCGGGAAGACCTGCGAAGATCCCAGGATCTCTACTACTTACCCACTGGATAAGAAGCTTACGCCAGCTGCGCAGGTCCATGGTGCGGGGCGCGCAAGGTCAGTTGACCCCCAACGAACAACGGCACTGTTCCCCGAAAACCGAAACGAAAAAAAAATAACGATGGCACAACGTGACTAGCAAAACAAAAAAAAACACGACCGAACAAAAAAAGTAGAAAATATTCAATAAATGTTTGTGTTTGCCGGGCAGCGAGAGCAGAAAACACGTCTGTCCTGTGTGGAAACCTTGCTCCTACTGACTACACAACTGGGGCGACTAGCACTGGTAAGTTTGACACTTCCGTTCGACGGGCACAAGGACTACTAGACGCGAAAAAAAACACGGGGCACGGGGAAAAAATAACAATTACTTTCGGCGCGTCGTTTATTTTATATTCAAAAGCCGACACTAGGGATGGGAGAAATGTATAAAAATCGATACTTTTCGTATAAAAATAAATATTTGCATCGTGATATTTTTCACCTGACTTATCGCTGTTATCGCTATCGGCAACGAAAGTGCGTAAATACAAATAAATAATTATTATTTCACTGTTATCGCTATCGGCAAACGTAATGCCGGAAAACGTAAGGGAATGCAGTTAACTTGTAAGATACGGTGATTTTCTAACAAAGTTATGTTCTGGAATTTCTATCGATATAAATATCGGGGTTTTTGAAGGTCACGTTGGGGGAATTCCAGTACAGTAAATTATAGTAACGTGTTTGCAATCGGTATACAATCGATATCAAATGTTTAAAATCTAATATTTTGTAAAAAAGTAAATAATTTATAAAATTAGTTATTTTTTTTATCCTAAATGGACTTGAATTAGTACATTTATGGGTAAAATCATTATGATTAGGACTGTAACACCCTATAAAGCCACAAAATTTAAATTTGTATCTGTAAATGAAATGAATATTATAAAAAAGAAGAATCAATGTTGTCTAATTACTTTATGTTTTTATGTATAATTTTTTAATATATAATTGTAAGAAAAGAAATTGAATCAAGTCATTACCAACTATTTGCCTTTCACTTTATACCACTGAGGGAACATAGACACATATTTGTAAAATTTAAAATTCTTAATTTGTTCCTTTCAAGTGGCTTTTAAAAAAAGTAACTTCAAAATTTATTAAATTAATATTCGAAATTGTTGGAAAATGTTTCATAAATTTAGCCACTTTTATGTTCTTTTCAGTTCAAACATAGTCGGCCGCACTGAAAGGCACGCCGTGTAAACAAGCGAGTGCTTCTGGTACTGGGGGAATTCCTAAAATCGGGGCCCCCAGCGGCAGAGTGTGGTCCACCACATGTAAGCTATTAAACTGTAATAACAATCTGATGACCGAAAACAATGTGCCCGGAATTAGCGCCCACTCCGTGTCTCGAAGCACGCACACGAACGTCTGGGGATAGTGCTGATCATTAAATATAACGCCACCATTAATTCCCTCAAACAATGGAAACCCACTATGTGTATTCCTTTGAAGGTGATTTAAACAATTGTAATATTTTCCATTGAGGAAGCAGGAAAATTTCGTGGTAAATAAAATATGCAATAAAATGATTGCCCCATGGAAACATTAAAGGGAAGAAAGATGGGGCGAAA
The DNA here is from genome assembly GCF_043229965.1 of Drosophila suzukii. Taxonomy (NCBI): domain Eukaryota; kingdom Metazoa; phylum Arthropoda; class Insecta; order Diptera; family Drosophilidae; genus Drosophila; species Drosophila suzukii. The sequence continues at coordinate 11,515,124 of NC_092084.1, read as the reverse complement.
CCGACCTTTGTTTTGAAAATGCTCTGAGTAGGACAGGAAAAATGCTTGACCTTTAAAATCTGTACAAAACAATTACAAAATAATAATGTGGGTATTAAAATATACAAAAAATGATTGCCCTAGAAACATTATAAGGAAAACCGATCATTCAATAAGACATGGAAAAAAAAAAATTTGAGAAATGTATAAAAAGAAAAATTTGTTTAATGAAGGGATAAATGAAACAATAATACTGAATCAAAATATCGAAACATCTCCACCCAAAGCCAGATGGTCGGAACTGTTTGCACAATACAATTCTCACGTATTTAGCATTGATTTCGAAACGGAGATCGGATCGTTTCCTTCCTTTGATTGCCGTCTATTTATAAAGGCGAATTTCCTGTTTATATTTTTTATAATACATTTATTTATTCGATACAATAGCGAGGCCATCCCCTCGGCGACCCCAAAACAAAAGTGCCCATATATCTCTCTTATGGCACCGAGCTGACTCGCACCACCTGCGGCTGTAGCCGGGGGCGTTTCTCGCCGGGATTGGGATTGGAATTGGGATTTTGGCCGCCAGTGGGTTTTGAACTCGTACCCCTGGGTGGTTTCGAACCCGGACCCGGACCGCCCGCCGAGTCCGTGCTGTCGCTCTGGGCCTCCACCAGCTTCACATGGGCGATGGTCTGGCCAAAGAGCTTCTGCCGGAAGCTCGGTCTCTTGGGCGTCCCTCGATGCACTCCGACCTCCAGGCTCTGCTGATGATCCTCCCGATCGCCGGAGCGCTTCTTGTGCCCATGGCGTCGCTGCTTCTTGCGGTGCTCCCCATTCGGAAGCAGTTCGTTCACATAGTGCAATGTGCTGGACGCACTGCCCGTGGAATCCGTGCCAGAGTGACCATGAACATGATGCGAATGCGAATGCTTGGCATGGCGGGCATGCTTCTCCTCCAGCTCGATCTTGTTCTTCAGGGCCACCTCCTCGATGTGCCGCTCCTGCAAAATGGAAGAGCATCTCTGGGTGAACTCAGCTCGCTTGGCTCGCCGCAAGTGCAAGTGAAGTGTCCTACAAACATGGCCCGCCGATGCTTGTCCCTTTTGGCCAGGACGGCCACCCAGGCGCCGTAGGAGAGCATGATGCCCGCCGGGACAAGGACGCCGGCCAGCGAGTTCTCCGACTTCCGGACGCAGGCGTGGTAGACGGCCAGGAAGAGCACTGTGGAATGGGGATCCGTTGAGAGGTGGACTTACTAGTCGGGGTTACAGTCGCACTTTGCTAACACCAAAAGGGGGGTTTCCCCCAAATTACCCTTCAAAAATTCAAATGATTTAAATTTGAGGTACACATACGATTCCAATATACCTTTAAAAAATGAAGTAAGATAATAGGGAAAAGAAGGCCTTTCCAGCCCTACTTTAAGGCTACCATCATCATTTTAATTTTTCTCAATGTTGGGTTTAAAATAGTTTGTTGATAAAATTGTATAACTTTCTTAAATGGATTTAATTAATTTATTTTTTCAAATTTAGGATCAACTTCTCTTCCGCGGTTTTAAACTAAAAATAGGTTTTAAACCTAGAAAACGTTTGGTAACTTTGAGTTTAAAACCTGCTTTTAGTTTAACATGCAGAAAGTCTAAATAAAGGAAATAAATGGAAATTGTTAAACCATATACACATTGATAAGAAATGAAATAGTATAAAAAAATATCTGCATATTGAATGACAAATTGGGTATTAAAAATTAATATTATAAGCAATTTAAAGGTGTACTACAAAAATATTTGTATATCAAGGTAAAAAATATTAGATTTGTAAATGTATAAATATATGGTCACACTTATTATGTCAATAAAAAAGACATTCATGTTAAAAGCAAAGTTTAAGAACCTTAAATAAAATAAAATAAAATAAGCCACGAAGGATTAAAATCACAGCGGAAAATACATTTATCAATGGAATATGAAATCTTTAATTTACTTTACTTTACTATCAGAGTATAGTAAATTGTGTTTATCTGTGAATTTGTGTTAGAAAAGTTCGACTTAACTCGAAGCCCCGTAACATACCCAAAAAACAGACGATAACAGCCACTAGACGTCCATTGGCTTTTCGTTCCTCCTGGAAAAGGACATCAAAGATGAGAATTGAGTCATCCCTGGTTGCATTTGCAGAATCATAATCAGAAAAAGAATTTTCAGGGCTATAGGTGTTCCTCTCTTTCTGTTTTTGCGAATGATGCCATAAAACCATTGTTTACAATTTCCACGTTCCATGCATATAGACGCTTATACACAAGAGAAAAACAATGGACTCGCAACTACAGACTCTACAGTGGATATTGGTAAAAAAAAAAAACAACAACAACACAAAAATCACTCCATAAATATTCAAATTTGATCGATTATTGGAATTATGATCTTCTAAAAAAGTATTCGGGCACAATTTTAACGAGTCTTCAATGCATAAAAATAAAACGAATAGTTAGACCTTGGCTTTTGCTATTCCTACATTGTTTAAAATCACCATCTTGTCCATTAAAATAATTTTAATTGCACACAGGAATTCAAGAAAAGAGAACCCTAATATAAGTTTGATTATCTTACACTTCATAAAATAGCGTGATTTACGTCTAGAGATTTTGTGTATCTGGGAGATGTGTGGATTTCATTAAGGTGATCTGACCAGAAAAATAACTTACAGGTTGATTTTGCTTAATTGTTTTTTAATGGATATAGAATAAGGAATATTTTTTTAAGGCACTATTTGATTCTTTATAAATTTATATATGTTATTTTATATTTTCAGTCTTATTTTCTGATCTAATATCCACTGTAGGTGCAAAAGATCTAAGGCGAAACTATAGGAACATTTCAGGTTTAATGTCTGACACATTCTGCTGGTAATGACGGCGCCACAAACGATGGCGTCGTGTGAATTTTAGGAGAACATGGAGTCCAAATCATCCGTAATGACGTGCCCGTAAATCAAGGTGTTTCCGATGAGTCACAAACACAGAACAAAAATTTAAACACTGAAGAAATATCCGTAATGGTGATTTTTACATTGGGGTTTTCAACCGTTTTAGTGTCTAAGAAGTCCAAGACTATCTTTTTTCCCAAAAACACCATTACCTTTGTAATATTAAAAGATTTATTGATTTTTTTTAATTAGTGATATTTTTCAACACTTGGGAAATTTTTAAACATAAGGGAAATTTATTCACTATTATTTTTCCCAAAATACGGGATGTTTTTCAACATTAGGAACATTTTTTTTAGTATTAGGGAAATTTTGTCACTGTACTACTATGAAGTATTTCCGAAAACGCGAGTTTTTTCAACATTTTGAAGGCTTAGAAAATTTGGTAAATTTTGAAAGTGCACTTTTCGAAAACACCGGTAATAACCGAACTTACGCGCGACTTGAGTTCGAGGATCTCGTTGAGGTTCTCCTGGATGATCTCTTCGTCCGACATGGACGTAATGCTCTTCCTGGCCAATGCGGTGATTCCGTCCGGCGATTTGGGCACTGCCGGATTGGGATTCAACGTGACCGCTCCTCGCGGCATCGCCACCGGGAATTTCGGCTCCGACTGGCGATTTGAGGCTTTCGCGGCGGCCATGGAGAAACTTTACGGCGGAATAAATGGCTAACGAGTTTACGATTTTAATTTTATTGGGCCGCAAAACGATCGAATCAGCGAATTCAAATGGAAAATCGATAAATAGGAATTTTTTTTAGGTTGGAAAACAATACAATTGGAATGGAGATCGCGCCCGGCCAGCGATCAGGAATCGAGTGAGGAGCAAAATGGCATGGTTTTGGGCAGAAACCTCCTCGTCTCCTCGATTTTCGACTTCGTGCCCGCCGCCGAACAATTGTTGTTAAGTATTCGAATTTCGAATCGAACCCAAAAACAATACGGCTGGTATTGTTGTTTATTTACACTGCAGTAAATAATTCTTCAGCCGAATGTGCATACACATGTGTGTTTGGTGCGCCCCAAGTTCATATCGTATTGATGCGTATACACACCGACAGAAATATGCAGCAATTAAATTGTTTATTTTTATGCAAAAGTTTCGCAGCTATTCTGCAGCTCGTGTGCATTTTTTAAAATCGATTGTCGATACAAGGTACAACCAATCAATATAAAATAAATACCTCTATTTTTATATAAAATTCATCCACAAAAGATGGAAGCTATTTTATAATTTTATTTTTAATAGATAAAAGTAACGACTATTTTTGAATCTTTAATAAAGAAACTCTGGCAACGCTGGCGGACACTTTGTTTGATTACACAAAATAAAGACTATTTTTGAATGTTTACAAATAAACTCTGGCAACGCTGGCAGTGAACGATATATTGGGGATTCTGCATTTTACTTAGATTTCCTTTTCGCTTTATTTTTTAATATGAATTGAAATTACTTAGATTTATAATTTTTGTATACACATTAATACTTTACAACACAAATGAACTGATCAAAATGTATTAAAATTGGGGTATTCAGTTATGTTGCAAACGATTCATTGATAAAGTGGTCTGCTGAAGAATTCGCGGTTTTACGAACTTTGCGATGAAACCAAGTAAGAATATTTCAGAATATTTCTTATTTGTTTCAGACAACTCCTTCATATTTATCTTTTCCTTAAACACATTAGGCCTTGTTTTGCACGTCAATATAATGCAACAATTTTTATCCTGCTTGTGATTCTATGTAACATTTCAACTGATTTGTAAAGTTTTCTAAAAGATTTGAAAATAAACGCTTTTTGGGGACTACCCCATACGAGCCACATAAACAAATGCGCGGCGCTGCGTACATCGATAATGGTGGAGGGCCATCGATACTCCACATCGTGCCCCATTCGGCAGCCATCGATATCGACATCGGTATCGTTTGACAGCTGGACAGTTCGATAGGCACGGGCATCATCTCCGAATCCAGGCAGAAATCCCCCCACCGCGACGCCCCTGAAGCAGATCACCGGGATCGGAACGCAACTCGCGCCCGTCGTCGTCGTCGTCAGCATCCAGCAGAGGCAGCAGCAGCAGCAGGAGCAGGACCAGGAGCGCAGCCACCATGGCCCAATCTCATCGGGATCGGGACAGGGACAGGGAGCGCGGCTCCGGGCCACTGCCCAACCGCTGGCTGTATTGTCCGCGCAAGAGCGACTCCATCATCGCCGAGCGATTCCTGGCCTTCAAGACGCCGCTCAGCCAGAGCTTCCAGGACAAGATGCCCATCGAGTGCACCTTTCGCCCCGAGATGCTCTTCGACTACTGCAAGACGCTCAAGGTATGTATCTGGAATGTCATTTGCGATGACATGTGTAGTTGCCAACCTGCATCTCTACCCATCCCCTCCAGCTGAAACTGGGCCTCTGGGTGGACCTGACCAACACGAAACGCTTCTACGATCGATCCACGGTGGAGGAGCGCGGCGCCCAGTACATCAAGCTGCAGTGCCGCGGCCACGGCGAGACGCCCTCGCCGGAGCAGACGCACAGCTTCATCGAGATCGTGGACAACTTCATCAACGAACGCCCCTTCGACGTCATCGCCGTTCACTGCACGCATGGCTTCAACCGCACCGGCTTCCTAATCGTCTCCTATATGGTGGAGCGACTCGATTGCTCCGTGGAGGCAGCGCTAGCTGTCTTTGCCAGTGCCCGACCGCCGGGCATCTACAAGCAGGACTACATCAATGAACTGTACAAGCGCTACGAGGACGAGGAGGATGCCCCGGCGGCCCCGGAGCAGCCCAACTGGTGTCTAGACTATGACGACAGCAATGGCGATGGCTCGGCCACGGACAGCCGGAAGCGGCACTTTGACGACAACAGCTCCACGTCCACGTCGCAGCAGGGCGGCGGAGAGCAGGAGGACGAGACCGAGGAGCTGGAGGGCGAGGAGGCGGAGGGCGATGGAGACGCCTCCACGTCCGATGGACAGCCGAGGAAGAAGCGTCGCCGCGAGATGGTCATCAAGAATGCCACCTTCATGGCCGGAGTGCCGGGTGTGCGGCAAGTGAGCGACCAGCCGCGGCTGGGTGATTTGCAGCGAAAGGTGCAGGACTGGTGCCAGTGGAACAAGAACGGCTTCCCGGGCTCGCAGCCCGTGTCCATGGACAGAAACAACATCAAACGGCTTAGCGAGATACCCTACCGAGTCTCGTGGAAGGCGGACGGCACACGCTACATGATGCTCATTGATGGCCGGGATGAGGTCTACTTCTTTGATCGCAACCACTCCTGTTTCCAGGTGGAGAACGTGGCATTTGTGGACGGCAAGAACCTGAACGACCACCTCGACGGCACGCTCCTCGATGGGGTAAGCTGTGATAGTCGATTGTTGGAGTTTATCTAATCACTTGTCTTATTTTCCATCGGCTTGCAGGAGATGGTGATAGACAAGATCGGCGAGACCGTAACGCCGCGCTACCTCGTCTACGATATTGTGCGTCTTTCGCATCGCGATGTGCGGGACGAGCCGTTCTATCCCAACCGACTGGACTACATCAAGAAGGAGGTTATAGGTGAGTGGGTTGCCCGTCCTCGGCTTATCGTTCGCCACTTTACGTTTGGTTGCCACTGCAGGTCCCCGCATCTTGGGCATGAAGCATGGCATCATCAACCAGCGGCTGCAGGCGTTCAGTGTGCGCGGCAAGGATTTCTGGGACATTTGGATGTCCGCCCGTCTGCTGGGCGAGAAGTTCTCCCGGACGCTGGCCCACGAGCCGGATGGCCTTATCTTCCAGCCATCCCAGCAGCCGTATACAGCCGGCGTGTGCTCGGACGTCTTCAAGTGGAAGCCGCACGAGCTCAACTCGGTGGACTTTCGGCTCAAGATCATAACGGAGCGCGGCGAGGGGTGAGTACTGAGAGGAGAGCTGTCTTTAATGGGCCAAACTAATCCCTGGATTGCCCTCCCTTCCTTCACACAGCCTGCTCACGAAGAAGGTGGGCTTTCTCTATGTGGGTGGTCACGATGCCCCCTTCGGACGCATGCAAAAGCTGACAAAGGAGATCAGAGACTTGGACAACAGGATCGTCGAGTGCACCATGAATCAGTATGGCAACTGGGAGTTTATGCGCGAGCGAACAGACAAGAAGCATCCCAACAGCTTCAACACAGCCCGCTGTAAGTATACTTAAAAACACTCTCAAGAATACTTTGGTCTTGATTTCAAGAACTTTTTTTCCGAATAAGTGAAAGGACGAGCATTTGATCTTGGTCAAGAAAAATTCATTTCGAGACTGATCTTATATCCATTTCAAAATCACTTTATCTCGAAAAATACTAGAGTAATTTCATCTTGATTTCAAGAACGTTTCTTCTTAAATAAGTGAGTAATTCTCAAATTGAAAACAATTGATCTTGGCTGCTTTCCCTTCCTTATTATTCTGATTTTGAGATATATTTAATTGTAATGGCATTTAAAATTTCAGCTGTTGTGGAGAGCATAAAGCAGCCCATAACTAAGGATTATCTACTAAACTACGTCGCGAACTACGGGTTTCGTGATGACCATGCCATGATGCCGCCGCCGCAAAATGCCCATCCCCATCCCCATGGCCATGGACAACACCACCATGGCGCACCGCAGGGACAGCGCCGGCCCCACTAAGCGTATGCAGCTAGCAGCACCTCACGCCTCATCTCTCATCTCACCATTGAACCCGACACTAGGAAATTAAACAGCCCCTAATAAATATATTTCAAAACGAGAATTACACTCAACTCTGAGTTGGCCGAAAAACTGTTTGAGTTATATGATTGTTGGATTAGTTGGACTTCAAAGACCTTTGCTAAGAGTAGTATTAAGAGAGTATTCCATTTAGTTAAATTAGTTAACTATCCAGAATTTACTTCAGAATGAAACAATATAGTTTCTATTGATCTAACAGTGTGATTTATATGTTTCGGACTAAAAATATCTGAAGAATTCACGGTTATTTGGTATCATTGTGAGATTAAACTATACTTTTTGAAGAGTACGCGGATTTAAATATCATAAAGATATATGTATTTAAAATCCCTCGTAAAGTGATGAATGCCTCAAAAAACATTGCAACTTAGCTAACATTTAGATACATATTTAAACCCATAGTATATACACATACTGTATTGCTTTTGTAAGTAGTTCATATAGTCATAACTTTATTTCCTTTTTTTAATATTTAAAAAATATACAATGTGTGAACCCAACGGATGTAGTCAAAGTAACACTAGAATTCAAGCAATATCAACACTTAAGGCAATGCAATAATCAAGCAGAATCAAATAATCATTCATAGCCGAGTGGGTATCATTTACATGGATGAGCGCTAGATGCTCCTTAGTTGAGTAGGCTGCCATTGTCGCGCAGGACCTCCGCCTCCAGCTGGCCGAGATGGAGCAGGGCCACCAGGGCGGCTCCCTGCTCCGCTTGCTTCTTGTTCTTCTCCCAGAAGGAGCTACTAAAGCGCTGCCCATCGTAGGTGCAAATGGAGCGGAACAGTTTGTCGCACTGCTGCGTCTCGTAGGCTGGCGGGGATTTGCCAACCCTTGCAGCATGAACGTAGAGCTGTGTCTTCGGCAGATGGTTATCTGTGTGGAGGGAAAGCAAAAGTTAAGGAATCGAGGGAATCATAGCTTTCGCAGAAGGTTTACCACTTGGATAGGTGGAGCGCAGGAAGGGCATGTTCCGGCAAATGACGCCGGCGTACTCGTCCGTAATCAAGGTAGACGCCTCCTCCAGCTTCTGTCGCTTGGCCTGCGCCTCCGGCGGCTCAACCTCCGCCCGTCCCGAGTTGCCCAGCGTCCTCAGTTCCCGCTGCTTCCGCCGACAGTAGTCGCCCAGATGCCAGATCTCGCAGATCTGCTGTAGCGTCTGGCACTGCAGGAAGCGTTTGCCACGCGGCGTCTCCTGCAGCTCCCGCAGGATGCTCTGCACATTATACTTGGCGTTGTGCGGCGCATTGTCGTAGTCGACGCACAGGCGCAGGTACTTCTCAATCAGCTCATCCATGGGCAGCGGTCCCTCCGGCCGGAAGATGCTCACATTGATCTGGGCTGCCCGGGCCACCATCACGCTGGCAGCACCGCATTCCAACTGGAACTTTCGCAGATCCTCGTAGGTCTGCATGCTCTTTGATCCGCCATTCGCGATAATCGGTATATCCACGGCCTGGGCCACGGCCCGCAGGACATCGGGATGGGAGGCATCCTGTGGTCGCTCATCCCGCGTCCTGCCATGTATAGCAATGGCTGCAACGCCCGTGGAGGCCAGTTTCTGAACCAGATCGATGGTGCCCTCCAAGTCCGGCAGGATGCGGATTTTGCAGGTGACCGGAATGTCCAGGCCGGAGCATAGGGTTCGCAGTATGAGGGCCGCCTTGTCGGGTTCGGAGAGCAGGGCGGCGCCCATGCCGCCTTTGATGGAGAACTCCTTGGGGCAGCCCATGTTGATGTCCAGCCCGGAGATGTCGCGCTGCACCAGCTGGCCCACGGCCAAGGCTCGTTCGGCATCGCTGGTGCCTATTTGGAGAACCAAACGTGAGGTTTCCTGGGCGCAGGTGCGGAAAATGATCGTTCCGTCCGAGGGATCCACAAAGTCCACCGTGCCCAAAGCAGCTGGAGGGATGGAGCAGGATTAGACTGGGTTTTGGCTACTCCCTGGAATGGCGATCCACTTACGGTTGTGCCTGCGAATGCTCTTGATCAGCTTGAGGTCCACTAGCTCCTCCGTGTAAACGATGTCCGCACCCATTTCCAAGGCCAGCAGACGCATGGGCAGCGTACCCACGCGCACCATGGGCGCCAGGATGAGCTTGTTGCGATAGTCCAGCCGCGGGCGCGTCTTCATGCTGGAGCACTTTCTGAAAACCTGGAGCGGCAGTCGAAGCATGGATTGGATATCGGCTGGATTCAGCTGTTGCACACCGTTGAGTTGGGGGGCCTGTGCACGGTGCAGCAGGGCCGCCTCTGCACGACCGTCCATCATGCAACGCACGATTTTTAAGCATTTCGTTGGAGTTTGTTAAATTTAAATGTATTCTTATTTAAGGAATTTCTTATCACTACGAGTTTTAGTTTAAAAATCTCAAATTAAAGGAACTATTTTTGTAATATCTTCAATTATACATTTTTCACAAATTATATATACATATGAGTAAGAAATTAAAGTGAATTTAAAAAGGGTGCTTGCTCCCTCCCTGTTTAAAAATATTTAACGCATATCAATAAAATCTGTACAAAAAAAATGTTAAGATGCTCCGCTTAAAAATGATAAGAAATAATAATGTCATCGCTCTTACTTGCAGCAACATTTAAACAGAAACAAATCATAACAATTTCAGACATTACATCTTTCAATGGAACAAATTATAAGTTTATGTAAACATCAATGAAACCATTGAATACGAAGTTTTGATTTTTAAAATATTATTATAATTCATTGTTTGGCCACAACGTCGTAGCCCTGGCAGCGTTATCGAAGCGCTAGTGAATTTGGCCACAGGGCGTCGCGGGGTTATCGATAGCGATATATGTTTGACCACAGGGCTATCGATAGCGATAGCTTGGACGCAGGTTTTTAACAAAAACAAACTCTTTTATTTTGTGTTTTAAAAGTGCTGTAAGCCCAGTTGCATTAGGCTGAGTAAGCGGCAATCCAAGCGGAAATCACCAGCCAGCGTAAGAACCCCAGTGCAGCAGAGGTCAGAGGTCGGCGGACAGCGAAAAGCGAACAAAAGCGAGGCGCGGAGAAAGCTGGAACCCAAAGAGGAGTCCGCAAACTGGCCATTAATTGGATTAGCGTCCGCGCGGAACGAAGAAAACCCCGGTACCACTAGCCATTAAGGTCTGGCCCAGCAACGTGACCACAACCAGGAGGTCGAGGTCCTCACACAAGGCGATACCAGGCGCAGGACCACCACATCCGGCAGCAGAGAGGCGGGAATCTTCGGGGAGCGTTATCTGCGGCTTCTGTGGCACCTGCGGCCACCCCAGCGACTCTGGTTCGGTTATGCCCATCGCCCGCCCTGGTACGCCGGTGGGGAAGTGGGACTTGGGCGCTGCCTGCAGGCGATCGACACGCTGAGGCTCACCTACGGCCAACGTCCACGGCAGCTGGCGCTGGCAGCCATGTCCCTGATGGCCAATGGCGGCGAACCTGGCGAGTCCAGCGACACGGACAGCCCAGCCGAGGCGGAGCCAGAGGCCGAGGCGGATGACCCCGTCGAGTTCAGGATCAAGTCGAAGGAGCCGGCGCAGTCCGAGCAGTCCGATCAGGGCTACTATGTGGAGCAATATGTCCTCGGAGTCCTCGATTACAGTTCGCAGTATGGCATCGACTACAGCATCTCGTATACGGCGGCCAACCTGATTGGCAGGCCAGCCAAGTATCCCGAGTACGGTGACTATCCGGAGACCTTTCCCATGGTGAGTCCACCTGGCCCATGCAGAACCAACTGTTCAGGGATCCTCTTCAATTCTCGCCCGCAGCGCACCTACGGCGACTGGTGGCAGCGCGCTCCGTCGGCCACGCGGGAGATACAGCCCCAGAATCTGTCCAAGCTGCCGACGCAGGACTATGTTGGTAAGGTTACCAATCACACTATTCTTAAGAGAACTTCGATAACCGAGCCTTGACTAACCGAATGCATCGTATTTCATCCCCACCAGTTGTGTACTTCGAGGAGTTTGTGGTGCCAACTGGAGTGGCCATCTTTGAGACCTTCAATCCGGGCGCCGTCGTTCGCATCTGGTCCTACGGCCTGACCAAGAAGTGGACCTGTTTGTGGGATGCCGCGGATGGCGATCTGGAACGGCCAGTATTTGACTCGCGTTGCTTTCGTCCGCCGCTAAAGAAGACCACGATGGTGACGAAGTGAGTCAGCCAGCTTGTTAAATAAAAATGCCTTACTTATGAACCCCCATCCATTTGGCAGGACCCTGCGCGTCGACTTCAATCACAGCAACCTGAACTACTACACGGCCATCGATGCCATCATGCTGTGCGGTCGCACCGTAGACCAACCGCGCAACCTTCTGGCCAAGAGGCGTTCGCAGCACCTGCAAAGGCAGCTACTCGTCCACTTGTCCCCGCCACCGGAGACTCCCAATCCCCATATCGATCCTCCAAACCCCGATGGCAGTGGCGGACCCATTAGTTGCAAGCTGCGCACACTAAAGTTCCAGCCCAAGTGCGATCAAGATGGGGCCACCAAGCTGCAGGAGTTTATCACCAACGATCTGAGCCAGTTCCTCAAGGAGAATAGCCTGGAGGATGGCGGTGTCGGCGTGGAGGCGCCTCCACCAGTCTCCCTCACGGATTTGCCGTTCGAAATCCTTCTGCGCATACTCAGCTACCTGGACCTCAAGTCCCTGTTCCGCGTGGGTCAGGTGTCGCGCACCTTCTACGACATCTCCACGCATCCGTTGCTCTACGCTGAGATCAGCCTGAAGCCCTACTGGCACCTGGCCAACTCCGAGCTGCTCTGCACGCTGGCCCGTCGTGCCACCATGCTGCGCAAGCTGGATCTGTCCTGGTGCGGCGTATTCAACACGGTCTCGCCCACCGAGTTCAAAAAGTGGGTGTCGGGGAAATGGGATTTGTGATATAAACCTAAACCAATAAACCCATTGCAGATTCCTGACCCAACGCGGCGATAATCTTACCCACCTGCGGCTGCACTCCTGCAGATTTCTCAATGGCAGCTGCATTGAGAACGTGGGCATAGTCTGTGATAACCTAATAGGTGCGTTATGCTCACTACTCTTGTTGAAAAATGTCTGAGTAATATCATTTTTCAGAGTTGAGCCTGCGCAACTGCCCCACTGATCCGCCGCTGCTAAACTTCTCCTGTCTGGCCAACCTTAAGAATCTGGAGCGACTCGATCTCTGCCAAACGGCCTTTGAAACGGAACTGCTCCTCAGCATGCTCGAGGGCAACCGCAAGCTGAAGCACCTGAATCTTGGTAAGAATACAAATGGAATTGATTTGAGGAACTTTTTAACTAAGTACATTTTCGTCTAGCATTCTGTGGTGTCTCGGTGAGCATGGACAATGTGGCCGACCATCTGGCCACGTACAACACGCAGCTCGTTACACTGGATCTGTGGAAGGCTCATTTTCTGTCGGCCAGGGGACTGCAGTCGCTGGCCAGCCTGCATCAGTTGGAGGAGGTCGACCTGGGCTGGTGGTAGGTCGTGCCTGTTTAAAAATTATGATGTGCCCTAACCAATTAAGTCTTATTCCAGCCTGAGGGAGGCATCGCTGGGGGATGGCCTGCTCCAGCTGCTGTCCAACTGCCCCAAGCTGAAGAAGCTCTTTCTGTCGGCAGTGCGGGGAATCACCGAGCGCGATCTCATTCATATTTCCCAGCTGGGCGCGAATCTGGAGCAACTGGACCTCATGGGCATTCCAAACATCACGCATGAACGTATTTATGAGTGGGTTTCATTGTTTTATATTGTATTTTTAAAGATTTATATAATGATTTGTCAACACTTGATTTCATTTCAGCATTCTGGTTCGCTGTCCCAAGCTTGAATTGCTCGACGTGAATTTCTGCGATAATTTGATGGATGTGGGTGTACCCAAACTATCCCACTTTCCATTTATACCTAATTCTTGCCTTCCTTTTTTCAGTACGCATTGCTGGCGAAATGGTCGCGTCGTTTTAACGTGGACATCAAGATGAGTCATCGGCGTGAATTGATTGAATAGAAGAATAAGGACCTTGTGGAAATACTATGGTACCATGATAAGAGTACCTTTTGATCCTATGTGTGGCACTCTCTCTCCGTTTATAGTAAAATGTTATCTATATGCTGTTATAAATATGAAACATTTTATATTAAACTTGGCGATTTTTTCATCACATAGCTAAATGCTGAATTAAGAGTGTTTTTTAGTATAAATAGTTGTTGGATAATTGTAATGGGAATGGAAAGGTTTCAAAGCTTAAATATAAATATAAGAATTGAGCGAGATCATGAAGAATTGCAGACCATCAAAAAGGTTTAAACTGGGGTATATAATAAACCATTTCCCATTTTTCTTAAATGTTCCATTTTAATTTTTTTATAGATGGAAATGCGAACAATTGTTTTTGTGATTTTTGGACTATAGGACCTTGTTCTAAGCTTTTCTATACATTTGTTTATTTAAATTAGTGGAATTTTCTAAAACTTAAAACGTTTTCTATGATTTATATATTTTTTTAAAGTATTTTTAAAATGTGCTGTTACTCAATAACAAGGTAAAATTGGATAATGAGTTAATACAAAGTAAAAAATCATGTGAAAAGTAACCGTTGATTTAACCGCCTTGTATTTTAGGATTCCAAAAATATATTAAACGGAATTGATAATTTTTGAATATCCTGTTCCAAATTAAATCAAACCATCTTTAAAATAAAAAAATTTCTAACAAAATAGTTTAAAATTTTGTTAGAAACTTTATGAAAATGTCTTGAAATAATTGCTTGCTTTAATTTTGAAATTCAATCGAATAACGATACTTTCCATTCGATACTCACGACGGAGTGTTGGCCACCTCTAGTACCTCCAGCGCTTCACAACACTGGCTGTGGCAGAACAGCAGAATCTATTTTCCAATAAGAAGCTTCGCTTGCGCTTATCAATTGCCAAACTAAATTTAATCAGTTCGTAATTACTAACTAGTAATCAGCAAGATCTAAGCGCGGAGCGGAGCAAGTGACTCCCCGGGGAGCGACGGATGAGCCAGCTCCAGGAGAGGGGGAATCGCCGCCAGCTGTGCAGCAGCAGCAAGAACACCAACAACAACAACAACAATATCGAGGTCGCAGGACCAAAAGGGCAAAAAAGGAGGTGGAGGAGGCGGCGCAGGAGCAGGAGGTATGTATCTGTGTGTGCCTGGCCAGCAGCCCATCAGCCCATCCGAGCCACGCCCACTGGGCACGTACACGGCGCCGTGTAATTGCGGTGAATTATTGATGTGGCTCGCCTTTTCTGCGGGCGTGCCAGTCCATCTTTGGAGTTCGCTAATCGAGTGGGTTTCCATTTTATATATCCCTCTCCATCCAGTGACCAGTAGCCATGCGCTTTAACAAGCCCGAACTGAACTCCCTGGCCAGCAATCCAGCGACGCGATTCGACAAGGAGGGCCTGCTCATCATCATCGACCGCCAGGAGGGCTTCCTGTGGCGCTCCAGCGAAGGTAAGCCCCCTCATGGCCACCTGCACTGGCACTCAGTAGCCCCATTCCCCATCCCCATCTCGCACCACCTGCAATCCCCACCAGGCACCTGGCTTATGCACACTCCATATATGTATATTCTACCGCCCACAGTCAGAGTTGAACGTTGGTGTAAACTGCGTGGCAATTTACTGTTCTACCTCAAGGATAAGGACCCCAAGTCAGCGGTGGCCGGCCTCCTGGTGCTGGAGAACTGTCGTCCGCGCATCCAGAATGAGGAGCCCGAACCCGAGGGCTATGTGTTCGATCTAGGTGAGTGGTTAACCCTAAAAAAAACCCTTCTAGTTAATTGATTTTCTTTACCCTATTCGGTTGACAGACTTCAAGGACAGCTCGTCGGAGCGTTTCATAGCCCGCTCGTCGGCCGAACGCCAGGCCTGGGTGCAGTGCATCGAACAGGCCTCCAGCGAGAGGCTGAACCTGCTCATCCGCCAGCTGAAGGAGCAAATTCAAGCCCAGAGTCGCCAGACGAACGTTGCTGGAACAGCCAGTACAATGGGCAATCACATTGACCTGGGCATGCCCCTGGAGCAGCAGGTCAAGGAGCAACTGCAGCTGCATAGCGCGCCGGCGGAGGAGTCCACTGCCGCGCCCACGGAGGAGGCGGCGCCGTTTGAAGGTGATCTTATACAGTTCTAACCCCAAAAAAAACACCCAACAATCAGGAGGCGCGGAGGTCGTTACTGTTTTTAGTTATGTTATGTCCACATATTACACCCATCCGCACCAGCACTCCAAACCTCATCCAATCCTCTCGCTCACTTCCATGCACCCAATGTACATCTACACAAACATCCGGTTTATCGCCATTCGATTCCATTTTGGGCAACCAAAAGCGCTTCGCTTGCCAAAAAAATAAGAAAACACAAAACATTCTGCATACATTATTATTATTAATCTAATCCTAACCGGAGGTGATGCCTTATTTGTTGTACTTTTATGTGTGTAATCCCAGGGGAATTGGAGGTGGAATTTAGTCCATGTGATGCAATTGAAAAATATGAATTTATTCTTGGAATAAACTTTGTTTTGCTAATGAATTTAAACGGAATTGCCTGTTGTTTGTTATTTGATCCCCACCGCTTTAGCTGTTCCGTGCTGTACCCGAACCTCCCAACCTCCATGATTTCACCCGGTGTACTCTCTATCTTGCACTTTCAGAACTGGATCTCTCGGAGCTGCCCATTTGCGAGACGGCCCTCTCCTGTGATAGCCTGCCTTTGGACACTGTGGGGCGAGCGCCGAACCCACAGGTCGTATGCTCACTGCTGCCGGCGGCTGGAGAGGATTGCCTGTGGCGGGAGCATGCCCGCACCGAGCTGCAGGAGCGGACACGCAGTCCGCAGTTTCTGTGCACCATGCGCTTCCAGCGCAGCGCCGGCTTCTCGGCCGGCACACGGCTGCGCTTCAGCGTCTTCGATGTCCGCGAACGGCTGACGCTCACCGCACTGCCGCTGGGCCACGCCGAGGTGGCCCTGGGCGTCATCCAGGACACCAGCCGGTTGCGCCTGCCGCTCACATCGCCGCGCGGCGAGTGTGGCTTCATCACGCTGGCCTCCTGGTCGCCCGACGCCGCCGTGGAGCCCGGCCAGTCGGGGAACGGACCGCCGCGCTCTAGCACGCAGCTCTTCGATGGATCGGGATCGGGAACAGGATCAGGTTCAGCCGCCACGGGAGCCACCACAAGCAGCAGACGAGGTGAGATGCAAAGAAGCTATAGATAAGTTCGATCTAGGGAAACGTCCTTTAAAGGATAATTTTGTCATGTAATTATTAATATAAAATGATCCGAACACATCACATGTAATTAAGACCTTTGAAAAATATCGACTATATGTATCTCCATCTTTGATCCCCAGCCCATCGTCGCACCCAGTCGCTGCCGCCGAAGCTGGGAGTCCGGCTGTTTGTGCCCCAGCAGTGTGGCCTGCAGCGGGTGTGCTCCAATCCTCGCCTGCGCACCTACCGGCTGAACTCCTCCCTGGGCGCCGACATCAGTGTCCAGGAGACGCTGCTGGAGTCCCGTCTGTGCTGCCAACTGCCTCAGCAACTGCTCTCCATATGGATTCAGCGCGAGAAGGAGCTGCTGCAGGAGATCTCTGGGATGGGCGAGCTGAGCGGCGAGTGGCGCTGGCGGCAGATGAACCTACTGGAGGAGCACCTGCGCCTGCTCAAGGACTACTCGCAGGCCAAACAGAATATCCAGCAGTTGGCCCGCGACGGCGTCGCCTTCAAGCGCTCCTCGGCGAAGGCCGACGAGTCGCTGGAGTTCCTGCCGGTCAACTTGCATGTGCAGCGGATGTGGGCCCAGAACGACACGATGCAGCGACGTGGTCTCCTGGACGTGGTCACCGTGGGCGCCTTCACGCGGCACGATGCCAAGGGTCGCAAGTGCGGTGGCCTCATCAAGTGAGTGGTGGATGATATTCATACAAAAGAGTTATCCCTCATAATTTAGTAAAGTTTTAGAGAAAGGTTTCAAAATCAGCAGGAATCTAAAGAATTCGCGTGAAAATAAGTCGGAATTTATAAGAAAGATAATTGTAGAAATATTTTTATTGCCAAGAACTTCGCTCTTCCTTAGATAAAAAGGACGTGATTATTATTTGTAACCTATTCAATCTTTAAGAAAATTCTACTACTTTAGAGATAAATTTTATAATCAGCCGGAATCTGAAGAATTCTCTTGGAAATAAGAACGATTTCATAGGAGTTTAATATTTTTTATAACTTAGCAATGTAATAAGAGTGATCTCTAATGATTGGCTTTCCCTTTCCTCTAGGCTCCTGCAGGAGAGCAAGTCCTGGAAGCTGGAGCAGAGCAACGCGTGCAAGGTGCAGGCGGCCAACGATGCCGTGCAGGCCACCAAGCAGCTGCGCAAGGAGATCGTCGAGCTGATGTCGCAGCTCCTCCAGTTGGCCAGCCGGCGCAGCTCCAAGGACATGATGCCGCTGTGCAACCAGATGGTGACCCGCACGCGCACGCTGCTCAACATCTGGGAACCGAGCATTGTGGAGGAGGCGGTGGCCTTCATCGAGCGCCATCGCATCATCGAAGAGCCGGAGAATGTCCTAATGGAGCCGATGTCGCCTTTCCGCAAGATCACGCAGCAGCTAACGGCCTTGGAGCTGAAGTCGCCGGAGCTGGAGGACTTTGCCACACCGGTGGTGGCGCCACCGGATCTTTGGCCACGTGGTCAGCCGCCGCTGATGCGTTCGAACAGCTGGCATCCGAGCAATAGCTCTCCCTCCAGCTCGCTTGACATCAGGGCCATTGATTCGCTGCAGCATGTGGTCAAGTGCTACAACGATCACTTGCGCAGTTTGGAGCAGAGCGGAAATCCTCGCCAGGCCGAGGAGGAGGAGGCCACATATCAGTCGCTGCCGCTGGCCTGGCATACGCAATCGCCTCCGGATGCTACCACTTCCGCCCATGTGCCAGATCCGCCAGCTGCTCCATCCGTACTGCAGCTAATCGATCTGGACGAGATCGGGCGACGGGCGCAGCGGCATCAGCATCACCAGCCGCCAGCCGGTTTTCTGGACACCAAGCTGATGAGCTCGTCGCCGTCGGCCAACTACTACCGGCCCACGGAGGAGCCGGAGCCCCTGGATCTCACCCAACTGAACATCGAGGCGAGCGTGATGTGCCTAGTCAGCAAGCTGAAGTTCTTCTGCGGTCGCTGCGACAGTCCTGCCATCCGGCTGCGTCATCCGAAGGTGCCAATCAAGCGGGAGGGATTCGCGGTGGCTCCACAACAGGCGCCGGACGTGATCGCCGCTCCGGCAGCAGCCAAGCAGGCTCCGAATCTCGAACTGGATCTCAAGCCGTCGGCGGCAGGGTGTGGATTCAGTTCCGGAGCTGTGCCCGTGCCCGTCAAGAAGGGCAACAAGTTCACCGACGGCCTGGATCTCTCGATGACCACGGACTGGGCGGCGGAGCTGAGGCCCAGCATGCGGAAGCTTCGCCACGCCATGGATCGTCTCCTGAAGACCGCCCGGCTGATGCACTCGGTGCAGCGACTGCAGCAGGACATGCGCTGCAACAGGATCCAGGCGAGCATCATGTACCGCAGGGACGTCTGCTTCTCCCAGGCGGTAAGGATTAAATTGATATATTGAAACCCATAATTAAATTATCTAAATAGGAGTATCCTCCCAGATAACCATCTTGTAAAAAGTAAAATTCCTCATTTTCTAAGCAATCCTGTGTGGGAAACCTATTTTGTAATGTTGAAAGTCTCACACCGCTCTCCTTGTTATTTTCAGCTAACCGCTCTGGTCAGCTCCCTGATGCTCCGGCTGTGGGGCAGCGAGCTGGACATGGGCTACCTGGTGATGCTCCGTGACCTGGGTCCGCTGGCCTACTTCGAGGGACTGTTGACGCTGTACGGGAATGAGGCGGACATGTGGAGCGACATGTGCATCGCCATCGAGGACCTGTCCGCAGTCAGCTTCCAGCTGGTGCGTGCCCAGGGTGATGCAGCTTTGGCGCCCATGCCCCGGATCACCGGATCGCGGCAGGCACTGGAGGTGCAGCTCCCCGTGCCGGAGCACTCGCTGCCCGGCAACGGCACCTCCATCTCGTTCAAGATCACGCCCGTCTTCTTCAACATCGGCATCAATGAGAAGGCCAGCTTCGCCGAAACCCTGGGTCAGACTAAGGAGCAGCATCGGTCCAACTGGGACAATTACCTTCGTTTGAGCCAGTACTTTGGTCGGTATCGAAAGCTGGGACTCGGCTCCGTGGACGCCGGCGAGTCGCTGCAGTCGCTTCTCGGCTTCATGGAGCAGCAGCTGCGGGCCAATGTCTCCAAGAACGTGAAGATCCTGCACCTGGCCGAGGACGCCTGCCGGCTGATGGACGGCCTGCGGTTCACCTCCTGCAAGAGCGCCAAGGACCGGACCGGAATGGCGGTGACCCTGGAGCAGTGTCGCGTCCTGGTGCGCGAGTTCCAGCTGCCGGCCAAGCATGTGCCCTACGCACTCAGCACCATGCGAAGGTGAGTTTGGGAATGGGATTAGATTTACCCTTTTCTTTTATTTCAATGTATTAAACCCTCGATGAAACCAGGTTTTGAAACCAGCAGGGAACTAAAGAATTCGCGTGACAATAATAGATTCACATAAAATGTATACCTATAGAAAAATAGGTTTCAAGACAATTCCTTTTCCTCCTTAGGTCAGTTTTTTATTTTCAGAGGAAAACGTATAAAAAATTTTAACCTGACAAAAATTTGATTTAAAAATTCAGTTTTTTGGCTTCCAAAACAAAAGTATTTGTCAGAACGAGGAATGTCATACCTCGCTGAGCTCGTTGCTTAATTTCCAATCGATTGGCATTCTAACCTGAAAATTTTTCATTTTTTGCCATTTTTCGAAAAAGTGTGATGAAACCCCTACAAAAAATGAGAAAATTGGTAAAAAAAATAAATTTTCCTAAAAATGATTAGGATCGTTAGCATTTTAAGCAAGCTGTTCAAAACAGTCGGTTTTTTAGCTATACGCCTTAATTTGGCTGAGCTACGATGTAAAAAGCGAAAAAAAATATCTCATTTTTGACAAAAATCTGAATTTCGTATTTTTGGCAAAAATTTAAACCCTTTTTTTCACCAAAAAAGTTCAGTTTTTTGGCTTCCATAACAAAAGTATATGTCAGAATGAGGAATGTCATACCTCGCTGAGCTCGTTGCTTAATTTCCAATCGATTGGCATTCTAACCTGAAAATTTTTAATTTTTTGCCATTTTTCGAAAAAATGTGATGAAACCCCTACAAAAAATGAGAAAATTGGTAAAAAAATAAATTTTTCTAAAAATGATTAGGATCGTTAGCATTTTAAGCAAGCTGTTCAAAACAGTCGGTTTTTTAGCTGTACGCCTTAATTTGGCTGAGATACGATGGAAAAAGCGAAAAAAAATGTCGCATTTCTGACAAAAATATGAGTTTTGTATTTTTGGCAAAAAATTGAATCCTTTTTTTCGACATAAAAATTCAGTTTTTTGTCTGCCAAAACAAAAGTATAAGTCAGAATGAGGAATGTCATACCTCGCTGAGCTCGTTGCTTAATTTCCAATCGATTGGCATTCTAACCTGAAAATTTTTAATTTTTTGCCATTTTTCGAAAAAGTGTGATGAAACCCCTACAAAAAATGAGAAAATTGGTAAAAAAATAAATTTTCCTAAAAATGATTAGGATCGTTAGCATTTTAAGCAAGCTGTTCAAAACAGTCGGTTTTTTAGCTATACGCCTTAATTTGGCTGAACTACAATGGAAAAAGCGAAAAAAAATGTCGCACTTTTGACAAAAATCTGAATCTCGCATTTTTGACAATTTATTTTGACTTAATTTAAGACGATGTAAACCATAAGACAATGTATCCCTTTCTTCAATTTCATTTCAGTGAGGGAACGCGGATGGACAACGTACTCAAGAATATTGGGAAGCGAAAGTATGCCTTCAATCGAACTCAGGTCTCTTTTCTGCCGGCCATGTACAGGCCGCCAGTTGGCAGCTACGGCAAGGCGCAGACTTAAGGATCCACTGGGGATCCCCTTCCTAATGTCCAACTGAAGTACTTAACGAACAGACACAAGCTGGACAACTTAACAACGATACATATTATGCATGTATCAGCAGAGGAAAACAAAACAAAACGTATAAAACAGTGCCAAAAATACATACAAAAACAATTTAACCAATTTTGTGCGAGGCAAGCAAAAAACAAGCGAATAGGTAACTAATTAAATTAGCACATTAAAGGAGAATCTTCCGGACAATTGTTAAAGCATCACACGATTCCATAGTACGTCCCCTTCCCATATTTATTTAGGCTATATCCAAGTAGTTGTAGTTTGCAGATGAGGCAACCGTGTACTTTAGCGACTCATGTACTTCCAGTGAATAAAAAACGAACTTGTTAACCACTATTACACACACAAACTTAACAACATTCGGTATCCCCTAATAGTCCTGCACCCGCCCGGTGCCCAGACGCTGCTTCCGGATCTCGGTCTTCAGCCACGAGGGTACATCTCGTATGGGATGGGCGTTGGGGAAGCGAAGAGGCTGCTCCGGTCCCTCGAAGGGATGTGTTTTGGCCAGCTTGCGCTCCAGGTATTCCTTGTTGACCTGCTTCTGGTCGCGGTGCTTGTCCATGTACAGATTGAAAGGCTGCTTCAGCGGGAAGAACTTCTGGTCGGCCAGATACGGCTTCGGGAAGTCGTACTCATAGACGGGTTCCTTGCGTTCTGCATAATGGATGCAAAATATAAGTATATGCTCCTCTTGATGCATCACATTCCAACTCACTTAAGACATCGTGGTAGAACTGCGTCAACGACTCATCCCAGTTGGTCTGATAGAAGGCCAGGCCAGCGGGCGTGAGTTGCTCCTGGTGCTGGCGATAGAAGTCCAGGGTGCTGAAGGTGCGCTTCTCCAGGTTGCTGTAGTCGCCAGTGGCCAGCTGATAGGAGCCGAGATCCAAACGCGCCTGCTGCTTGTAAAGCACAAAGACCATACGCTGGTAGCCCAAGCCGCGTGGCGGGAACGGTGGCAGATACTCGGCTAGCACTTCACCATCGCTCACCTTGCCATTGGGTATGTTGGCACTGCAAAAAGGGCCATAGATAAGGATCTATAAGTCATTATA
The DNA here is from genome assembly GCF_043229965.1 of Drosophila suzukii. Taxonomy (NCBI): domain Eukaryota; kingdom Metazoa; phylum Arthropoda; class Insecta; order Diptera; family Drosophilidae; genus Drosophila; species Drosophila suzukii. Next base: position 11,492,243 of record NC_092084.1, on the reverse strand, counting down.
GCGGCGTACTAATCTTACATGAACCAGTGCAGGCACTCGGCCTTGCCATTTGTATAGTGCGCATCGGGATTGCTGGCCACCAGAGTCCAGAAAGTGTCCTGGCCGGCGGGTTGACCCGTGATGGGATCCAGCTGGCCCTCGAAGCTGATCTGCGGCGCCTTGGTCGCCTCCGCCGGCTTGATCACGTTGCCATTGTAGACGGGGGCCAGGCTGTCGCCTTCCAGTTGGTAGTTTATGCTGAGCGGCACGCGGGGCACAAAGTAGGCGCTGCCGAAGAGGTGCTCAAAGATGCCGTAGTGATCGGCCAGCAGGCGGAGATCGTGCTGCCCGGTGGTCTTGACATAGGTGCGCTGCACCTGCTCCAGGTCGATGATCACTAGGGAAGGATTGAAGATGGAGGAACACAGTGAGCAGCTGTCGTCCATGATTCTCCGCATAGCTACTCACGCTTGTTGCTGCGCGCCAGCTGCTCCAATTGCTTGCTGGTCCGCTGGGCCTTCAGGTGCTCCAGCCGCTTCTTCAGCTGTGCCGAGCGCGACTCCTTCAGCTGCGGAAAGCCAATGTTGATGCGGGCCACCACCTCCGGATCCGTGGCCGTCTCCTCTGCGGGCAGAAGCCGGTGAAAAGGTGAGCCAAAGTGGTTACATCAACCTACCTCGCACCCGCTGTTCCAGGGAACGGGCCACGCCGGGCGCCTTGCCGCGGATGGTGTGCCCTTGCCGGGTGGCGGCCACCAGGACGCCGGCCTGGGCACCACGCAAGCCCGGATTCAGGCCGCTTTTCATTAACAAATTACTGAACGACATGGTGTTTTGTAATTTGCTCCGCGTTTTTATTTTTTGCCTTTTTCAGGGCTGCCAGACAAACGACGGAGTGTTGCCAGACCGCCAGTCAGCTGATTTTTATCGAATATCTCTCAATGAACTTTTAACGGTAAATGAATAATAAATCGTTTTTGAAAAAGGAATTCAAAACTATATAGAAAAAAATAAAAAAGGCTAAGCAAAATTATAAAATTTTAAAAGCAAACTCATTTTGCTTCATAAATTTTAGTCATGTTTTTTTTAATGCAATTCTACACCTATATATACTACTAGAATTTAAGAGTGGCTATCTATGTACCTTATAATAATCTTGGCATATCATTATTTGAATTATTTAGTTGTAAAAAGACAACTGGAGACTAAAATCTAAGCATTATTATTTATTATTACCATATTGACGCATTCATATGATATAAATATAAGGGATTTTAAACCCAGCACAGTGATATCATAAATAAGATGTTTAAAAGCTTAGGCACATTTCGGAAATGAGGATGTTTTTCTCTCAAAAAGAAAGAGATCTGTGTGGAAAAAGGACAAAATGGCAGCACTGATATGATCTAATCCGATGATCGATCGATAGGCATGACATTTTCGAGCCGAGCTTTCTAACGGTCCCGAAGTAACGGTTTGATTCCACTGCAGTTGGGAAACGTGCGTCCACCGAAGTGAATTAAAATGCAGGTGATGCACAGCTGGATCCTGATGCTGCTGGCCGGATTCCCGGCAGCTGGCCGGGCGGAGGACCTGCTGGAGCTGTCCTGCAGCTCGGATGCACAGTGCGCCCAGTTCGAGCGGGCTCGGTGCCTGGACATGGCCTGCATCTGCACGGCACGTGGCTCCGGGCAGCGGGTGCCCTGTGAGCCGTTGGAGGAGAAGCTAACCAACATCGTGGGCGGCCCGTGTCCCTGCCTCATGCCCAACGCCCTGTGCCATACCAAGTGGGAGCAGTGCCTCTGCTCTGAGGGCCATGTGCCCAGCGAGGACCGGAGGCGCTGCCTGCCGCAGGTGGTCCCGCTGGGCGGCGCATGTGAGTTCCCGCGGCAGTGCCAGTTGGCGGATCGCTTCAGCACCTGCTCCGGTGGCCTGTGCCTCTGCCCCACCCACTTTGAACTCCACGAGGGACACTGTCTGGCTGTATTGCGTGAGTACATTGAGAGAAATCACCAATTAAGTTCCCAGGGAAACTTTATATAATATGTTTTTTTTATATCCCCACCAAAAAACTTGAAGATTATTTATGTACATTCTTTTTTATCCAGACCAAAAAAAATATTAATTATATATATTTTTTATATCCCGCCTAAAGAAACTTAAAAGGTAATTTAAAGTTATAATCTTTAATACATTGTAACGATATGATTATTAAAAATTCCCTGAAGCAGATGACTCATCTAGAGTCGTGAGTCTAACTTAACCCATCTACAAATTATCAATCTAAGGCCAAGGTTATAGAAATTGCAAAGGTACAGATAAGAAATAGAACGTTCACTGCGAGAATCATATTTGCACTAAAAAAAAGAGGTAATTAATTGTTCAAATACCTAATAGAAAACAAGGAAGAACGCTATAGTCGAGTACCTCGACTATCAGATACCCGTTACTCAGCTAAATGGAGATATGCAAGCAGCAAAGCGAGATTAAAATGCGCCACCTACCGGCGGTATACAGATTTAAGCGTTATGGGCGTTAGAGTGGGCGTGGCAAATTTTTTTTTGGATCAATCGATAGGTATCGACGAGACCAATACATTTCAGTTACAATTTTTTATCTAGCATGAAAATTGTGGGCGTCACAGGTTTTTGCGGTTTGTGGGCGTTAAAGTGGGCGTGGCAAACTTTTTTTTGAGTCAATCGATAGGTAATGACGAGACGAATACATTTCAGTTAAAATTTTTTATCTAGCATAAAAATTGTGGGCGTCACAGGTTTTCGCGGTTTGTGGGCGTTTAAGTGGGCGTGGCAAACTTTTTTTTAGGTCAATCGATAGGTATTGATGAGAACATTACATTTCAGTTAAAATTTTTATTCTAGCATCAAAACTGTAGGAGCCACAGTTTTGGGCGGTTTGTGGGCGTTAGAGTGGGCGTGGCACTCTACTGAAACAAACTTGCGCTGCGCAGGAATCTCAGGAATCTGCGTGCCTAATCCCAGTATTGTAACTCTCATAGTTTCCGAGATCTCAGCGTTCATACGGACAGACGGACAGACGGACAGACGGACAGACGGACAGACGGACAGACGGACAGACGGACAGACGGACATGGCTAGATCGACTCGGCTAGTGATCCTGATCAAGAATATATATACTTTATGGGGTCGGAAACGCTTCCTTCTGCCTGTTACATACTTTCCGACGAATCTAGTATACCCTTTTACTCTACGAGTAACGGGTATAACTACTTTATTCCAACTCGCTCTATAATATTGGACTTTAATTTCAAAAATTTCTACTTTTTCCAAGTTTTTTCAGTTCTAGAGCACGAAATACCCAATGAATTCCAACACTAATCTACAATTAGAAATATAATATTTTTTTTTATTTAAATATTGTTTAAAAAAAAAATTCTGTAATTTTTTATTGATATAGGGGTCTTACTTCAGAACACAATACCATTAATAACCTTTAAGTTAGTGTTATTCCAATTAAAATCATTCAAAATAGTAAAGATAAAGCAGTTATTCCCAATATATAAAGCTTATCAAGCTAAAAAAATATTTTTTGAGACATTTTTTGCTTGAAAATGTTTTTCTTTTGTAATTTAAATTTATCCATCTCCCTATCTCCGCAGAATCCAGATGCACCATGGACAAGCACTGCGGCAGCTGCGGAGCCTCCATTTGCCTGACCGAGTTGGGCAAGTGCGGCTGTGCCGAGAACTTCGTGCACAACCACAACATGACCAAGTGCATCGCGGGATCCGCCTTCGGCGACAGCTGCGAGCACAGTTCACCATGCAAGATCAACCTGGGAGCCGGTGGCCGGTGCCTGGATCACCAGTGCGTCTGCGGACCGCAGTACTACCCCAAAAGGGTAGTCAACGAGGTGTCCAATGAGGTGGAGTACCCCGAGGATATCAGCAATCGGGAGCGGATCGCCTGCGAGCCCATCGTGCCCTTCGGAGCACTCTGTCACCACGACGGCGAGTGCCGGATTAAGCCCATGCAGCAGGCAAATGCCACGTCATCTGCATCCGCACCCGCTCCCATGGTCTGCAAATGGGGCGAGTGCACCTGCAGTTCGACCCATCGACTGGAGGAGAACAAGTGCATCTTTGTGGAGAATGGCGCCATGTATCCTCAACTAGCGGGCACCTTAGCCCTTCTCTGTCTTCAGTTTATAATGTTTCTTTATTAGGATATATGTATAGCAAAAAAAACTTGTTGAACCTAAATGAATAGAACGAACGAAAGAACGAACGTTTTACACAGATGAATTCTGGCCGGGATCAGCCAGCTGCTCAAAGGCCAATCCTGGCCGGCGTGCGACGGGGCGTGGCATTGCCCGGCGTGGCGATCTCCTGCTTGGCAGCCAACTGCTCCTCCCGCTCGGCCGCCTGCTGCTTGCGCTCCTCCATCTCGTGCTGGGCCTTCAGCATCTGCTCTTCCATCTCCTTCAGGTGCTCCGCCGCCTGTTTCTTCTTCTCCCGCCCACTGCGACCCGACTCCTTGACGGAGAAGAACATGGGACCCAGCTCGGCCAGCCAATAGCCATCGACGGCGGTGGCACACTGCATATACTCCTTGGCGGTCATGATCAGTTCGTGGTAGACCACGTAGTCGGGCGTGGTGCCCAGTCCGTATAGAGCGGATGTGGGATGCAAATGGCAGGGCATACCCGTGCGCAGATTCACATATTCCCCGATGCCCTTGAGCCTGGCCGCCTGGTAGAAGTACGCCGAGCAGATGCACTTGCGCACAATGTCCCAGTCGGTGCCGCAGCTCTTCACGTTCAGGTTCTGCTGCGTCATGATGTCCTTCAGCTGCTGCCGCACCTCGCGTACCTTCCGCATCGCCTTGATGTGGATGAAGTGCTCGTTGCACCAGGACGAGCTGTAGCTGTGGGTGGGGAAGGAAAAGTAGAAAGGATTAGTAAGGCTCATTTCTAGCGAGGATTGACTTACTTGTTCTGGCGCCACTGCTGATAGACATTGAGGTAGGTCAAATGGTCCGACTCGGGCACTTGGAACTTCTCGCGTACTCCATCCGCCTCCTCCTCACGTCCCTTGGGTCGATAGAAAATCGAGGGCACGGACAACATGGAAACTATAAGGGAATGGATTGCATATATAGTTTGCTTTTATAATTAACCCCCTTTAACCTAGAACCCATACCTATAATCAGCACCTCGGCACTGCAGCCGATGCGACAGGCCACGATGAGCATCTGGCACTGGGGCGGATCCAGTGGGAACTCGGCCATCTGGCGGCCCAGCGTGGTCAGGGCACCGGTGTGGTCGAGGGCTCCCAGGATCCACAGCTGGTACAGTGAGTTGAGGATGTTGTCCTGGGGCGGCGGATCCATGAAGTGGAACTGCAGCAGATCGACGACGCCCAGCGACTTGAGCAGCAGCACTGTGTTGGCCAGATTGGTGCGCTGAATCTCCGGCACGGTGAGGGCCAGCAGCTCATCCTTGTACTGGCGCTGCGTGTACAACCGGAATGCCTGACCGGGTCCTGTGCGTCCGGCTCGACCGCTCCGCTGGTTGGCATTGGCCTGCGAGATGGGATAGATCTGCAGGGCGTCCATGCCGATGCGCGGATTGTAGACCTTCAGCTTGCAGTAGCCGGAATCGATGACGTAGATGATGCCATCGACGGTCAGCGAGGTCTCCGCTATATTCGTGGCCACCACACACTTGCGCACCCCATCGCCGGACTTCTGGAAGATCTTGGCCTGCAGATCCGAAGGCAGTTGGGAGTAAATTGGCAGGATACTCAGCACTGGAGCATTCTCAATCTCCGCCAGCCGCTCCTCGAGCACCTCGCACGTCACCTCGATGTCCTCCTGACCGGGCATGAAGATCAGCATGTCGCCCTCGTTGGGCGTCAGGTGGACCTGCAGCGCCTGCTTCACCGCCGACTCCACGTAATCCTCGCAGGTGTTCTTGCTGAACATCACGTCCACGGGAAAGGTGCGTCCCGGTATGGTGAACGTGGGCACGTTGCCGAAGAAGGTGGCAAACTTGGTCGAGTCCATCGTGGCGGAGGTCACGATCAGCTTCAGGTCATGTCGGCGGGCAACAATCTGAAAAAAAGAGGTTGTCTACGGTTAGTCATGCGCTTTATAGAGGGATATTATAGACCCTTCCCAAAATTAAGGATCATCTTCCAAATCAGGATTATAAAATAAGGTATTTGATTCTTATAAAATGTATAAATAATTTGAATAACGGATTCTAATTATGTAAAAATTACAAGTAACATTTTTTTTTTAGTTTTCATAAATAATACTTTATATAAAAACATTTTATAAATAACTGATACTTTCAATTTTATAAAAAAAAAGAAATAAATCTTGTTAATTCATTGTACGTTATTATTACGTTGAAAATAAAACTTATTACTAACATTTTTATTATGAAAACTAAAAAAATTAATTCAAAAATATTTGAATCCAATTGGTGAATTGCAAAAATCTACTAGGTATTGGATAACAGATCACGTTCCCTTCTTAACCTTAACAAGTTCCTGGTAGTTTGGTAGTAAAATCTTAAGTTCAGGATTTTCTTATCCAGTACTTTCTTATTTTTAACTTTAAAGACCCACTGTTTTAGAGTAAAACATAACGGAAGGAGGGGATTAATGACTTTTGCTCGGCATGGGACTCTTTTGATGGAGCAACGGGGGTCTTGAAAGGCGGCTAACGGTTACAAATGTGACCCACATCCCGTCCAGCTGTGTTTTGCAGTCGTTGACCCTGCAGTGGGTCAAGGCGTCTCAGTGACTAGGTGTCCTTAAAACTGCATAAAGATCGACTAAAAGATATCCTATGATTTATTATACTATAGACATAAGGGAGGCAGGTCATAATTCTGTGAGTAAATATGGAATTAGAATTGGGTTTAGAAAAATATGTGAATAAAACTTGACTATAAGAAAGAAAAGGACATCTTTAGAGTTCTTCACGATATCAGGTGTTCTACGATAACAAAATATTGGAATTTTTAAAGGTAGTTTAAAAACAATATCTCCCCCGACTTTACAAGTACTGGGTACGAAATCCCTGTTCTCGCTATTTCGTTTCGCGAGTCCTGCCTCCACAATCAAAAATTCACCACTCACAAAGGATGGGTGAGAAAAAGAGAGACTTCGGGCTGATAAACTTCGGGTTCATCTCGGCTCGTGGTTGATTTCGTTTTTTTTGGGCTGGGGGCTACGCTTTCAGGGGCGGTAAGATGGGATGAGGTGAATTCAAGGCGGACGTGACAACACACACGTAGGCGCTTTTAAAGAAATACCCAAGAAACCCAAGCGAATCGGATGAAAGCAGAGCTATAATAATGAGGGAGCAATAATGGTATTATATGGCATCTGGGTTAAAAGTTATAATATTTATTTTTTTAAGAATAGGTATTATTTTAGTTTGAATTGTACTTGACAAGGGTTACCTTCGTTGGGATATTAGTTTAAGTACATTTGTTTGTAGAAATAACTAACGTGGGAATGGAGTATGCGAAAGGTTATCGCCCTTACGCATAAAATATCATCGCGAAAATCTTTATTGTAGGATTCCCACCTAAGACCAGCAATATACTACAATGTCCACACAAACCCAACCGTTTCGGAATCAAAAGATATTACCTCATCCTATATCTATATCCAATTGCGTTTGCAATCCAATCTGAAATCAAATTCCATGCAAGCTGGTGCCAAGCAAACTGCGCACTAGAAGAACTTTCGCATTGCCCGCCTTGTCCAAGCACCCACCACCCACAGGTCCACATTTTACAACCCACTCGTAATGCGGTTTATTATGCAGCTTATCTACTTGCATATGATTCGCTCACATATGTATGCACAAATACGAGGTGGTTTATTTATGATGCTGCCGGATGGGGGCTATAGAAGGGGTATACGGAGAGTAGGTAATGGTAAAAGTAACAGACTAACGCAATCGTGCATCGGTTTCACTATCTCACTATCTCAGCAGATGACGTCAGGTGGGCGTTTACGGTCATTACGATAGCCAGTGCGATAACCGATAAACATACAATGCATACATGCATGCTTATCGCTCATTTGGCAATATAGGCGAAATTCTTCAAAAGATATTGCACGGATATAAATCATCATAGTATAATCTCAATCGCAATACCATAATGAGGGAAACAAACGTACCACCGGTATTGATAAAGAAACTTGAAAGGGAATCGTATTGACATCATAAAATAATCCTATCGAATTTGCTAGGTATGATCAACTAAATAAAAGTATCATGATAATATATAAAATCAGGTACATGTTTTACAGAGTTGTAAGTATTTTATTGTTTTACGGGGGCCACCGGTTTTATAACTTGCCAAAAGGTTTCTTTCTCTTCTGAGAGATAACGAATACCTTTTACAAGACCATTTAGCTGCACTTCTATTTTCACGAATTCCACTATCTAAAAGTCCTTATTTCCGGATGACGCCGTTTAATTGTCTTTTATCTCACTTCCCAATCACTATCTCAAGGTCGCTGATTAAACTAACGTCTCTGTGGTCATGTGTTTTACGAACCCACCCGCTAATCAGGTCTGAATTCGTATATAACACATTGTAAAATATTCAACCAAGTTAAACTATATACACTTTCGTATTAATATGCGATTTAGGCCAGCTGATAGGAGTGCAAATAATATAAAAATGCACGTAGACCGAGGGAACTTTCCGTTTCTTTTGAGTTATAGTACCAGATGATGTATGGGGGTTACGGCTCATTTGCCCGGGTCTTAGGCATTATTTCATCTGTCGCATCAGCCGTGACTAACCATTCCACACTGACTAAGATCACGAGCTTTATACTATATATCTGCATGAGTGGAACATTGTACTCGCAGACCAACTGATATTGGGGACTAATTCGATCGAAGTCGTAAAATAATATCAGCTAGAGCGCCACCTACATTTGTGGGCATTAGTGTGGGTTCGACAGTTTTAGATCCCGATAAGACCACTCGGGTTTAGGTTTCTAGGGTTTCTATTAAAATAATCGAATCGAGTGCACTTTTTCTTTCCAATTAGGTGCAGGGTTATCAATCACATGGGTAAACAAAACCCGCAATTTCATATCTTGTATTCATATGGCTCATTTGCACATGATCTTATTATAGAAACAGGAAGCTGGCGAGAAAACGAAATATAATTCGAGCAGATAATGCCCTTAAATATTCTCGATTGCCATTTAATCAACATGAAAACAGAGCCACAACAATAAAAACAAAAGCTGCGGAAAGAACACATCAATATGGGGATTGAAAATATATTTATATATTTGCCAGTGTGATATTGAGCAGGAAATTGCATGCACTTTTGCCAATCAAAAATGCCACGAATTTAATTTAAATAATTTTATTTTTCACAGGCACCTTGCCAAAAAGTTTCACGATGACAACAATCCATTTGCATCTACGAAAACATCGGCATCTCGACAAGCATTTGAGCATAAGATCCCAAAAATGATTGCCGAAATAAATAAAATTTCGTGAATTCTAGAGGAATGTGCATCCATTAAAAGGATATTGTGCTTTCAGTCCTATCTTCATTTTTGAAAGCGATCTCATCTGATAAATAATTAGTTATAATAATTATCAGACTTTTTGACCTCCCTGAAATCCCGGTACTAGCCCCCAAAACCGAAAACAGCAACCTTGTCGAAATTCCGGCAAACGTTTTCCTGGCGCCAACAGAATCGTGTGTATATATCTTTTTCTATGCGTGGCAAAATAAAATAAAAAAAAAAAGTGGTATATAAATTACAAATGTACGAAGCGTTTGTATGTTGGTAATTAAAAATGCCGCAGATGCAATTTACCGAGCGTTTGCATTGAGGCAAAAACGTTTTGCTCGAGGTTGCTGGATGCGAATTTGAACATTGGGATGGTGGATGGTGCGAGGTGGACGGTGGATGGGGGGATTTGGTGGGTGGCGCGTGAGTTATGCGAGTCTGATGAACCTCAGTTCCACTGATCCCGGCGAGACTTGAAAGATACACTCGATACGGATGGGTGTACAATGTGCGAATACAAATGTATGTATAGTCATATATTTCCATCTAACAGTCTTATACATACGAATATCTTTTCAATACTCCTTAATATGGTATTATAATTTTGGTAACTTAAGATTAAGATTGAAAACCTTTTAGTTTGACTGTTATTCAAAACGAAATTAAGAATATATAATTCACATTTATATAACATAATAAGGAACCGGTTCCGAGAAAATACCAAACATCCATTTTTAAATAATTATTTGAAACCATGCCATTATAATTATAACATTATAACATTTATAATTCTTTTGTATTTCACAATCTTAAAGTACTTTCAATTAAAAGAACTCATAGATTGACCAGCTTTAAACCAAAAACGATTACCTATATGTATTTCTATCTTTTATGATCTTTCACCATCTAAAAACCCTTATAACGAATATGGAAATCTGTTCAGGTCGTAAAATTCTTGTTAAAAAAGCTATTAAAAATGGCAGATTTTGAGAGTAAAAAAAAAATGGGAAAGTGGGTGATGAAAGGGGGTAAAAAGGGGAGTGAAGAAAAGTCCTGAGTGAGGAATTGAGAGCAAAAGAGAGAAAGAGAGAGAGTTGAACCAGCAGAATCGGCAAAAGAGAGAACCGAGTTTTGCAGTGTGGTGAGTTTTCAAGTTCTTTTGTTGTTGTTGTTGCCTTTGGCTTTTGGAGGTGTGGCGGCAACAACAATTTGCACGCGAGTGTGTGTGACGTAGTAGAGAGCAATTTATGGCATTTTGGCAAAAAACTACGAGCAAAACAAATAAACCGAGCGAATCGCACGATGTAAACAAAACAAGCAAAGATTCGCCAGAGAATAAAAAGAAAGCAAGAATTCAAAAACTGCCAAACGATTTGCAAGTCAACAAATTTCAATGAAAAAATATCAAAACAGTCACGAACTTTTGTATTTTTTTTTGTTTTGGCACCACCAACAAGTTGTGCAAAATAACAGAAAAATAAAATAAAATAAACAAACTTTTCTTCAATTTGCAGATGGCGAAGGTGAATACACTGCAACCAGCGAGAGAAACCAGAGAGATTGCCGCAGAGAGAGTCTTCGGCGGAAAGAGCATGTGGCAAAGAGAGCGAGAGCAAGAGGCGGCCGGCGAAATAAAAAATATTATTTATTTTTACACTCATAAAAAATTAATTTCACTAATTTGGTACAAATATGTACATTTTCATATTCAGCCAGCAAATTATGATGATCTTAGGAAAAATATTTTTAATTTTGGAAACATTTGTTTTTAAAAGTACTTTAAAAAAACCAACATCCGATCTATTAATCTATAAAGAATCATAAATAAATAGATCATGGATCATACTTAAATATTATATGCATAATACCTTACCAACTATGGATCCTAACTCGTAACCATTATTTGAATAATGGATATCTTTGGAACCACTTATGGATTATAATAAAATGATTTATGGATTTTACATTAACCAATTATGGATCATACTTGTGTATATGATTAATGGATCATGTTTGAATCAATTTTGGATCATATCTAAATTTATAAAAAATCATACTTATTTCAATTATGGATTATACGTAACCAGAATTTGGATCATACTTGAAAATTACATGCATGATATCTGAATCATTTATGGATCTTACTTGATTTTCATTTAAAAAACATTAAATGAATTATGGATCATTCTTGAGTGCATTGTGGATCCTTCCATAAATCATACATATGTGACTATGGATCATACTTGAAAATCAGATGAATGATACCTTCACTACTAAAAAATGTTGTAGGATTCAGTTCTTATGAGTGACTTTGTTTTTTTTATTATTCGATTGTTTTTTGTACATCTGTTGAGCAGGTCCTTCCGCCATACGAAAGTCCCCTCAAAAACCCCCCCTCGCTTTTCACCAGGAAGCGCCCCTGTTTTGCCCGCTGCTGTTAAAATAACCGACAACAAAAACAACTCTTTTTAGCATATTTTCATTTATCTGTCTGTATTGTCTTTTATTTCACTTTGTTTTTGTGCTCGTGTCTCGTTTGCATGACTATAAAATGTCTGAAAATAGCCATCAGAAAAAAATGCGTCGAGGAATGCTGTCAGTGGTTGTACGGTGGGGGGGGGGGGGGGGGGGGGGGGGGGGTGGGGGTGGAGAGGGGGCGGGGGCTTGGGAGCCCCAAATCCCATAATACCATTGTATGTTTGTACGTACATATGTACTTAGATCCACAAGTGGCCGGATCATGTGCTATTATATCGGTTATCCATAGGATACCAAATACATAAAAATAATAAAGGATTTTGTAATAATTTCAATCTTTAAATGATAGAAAAACACTTGTAAGCTGTAGTTCCAATAAAGGTCAGTGATGGTATATCATGATACATATAAGATATATACTTTATAGGGTTTGGAAACGCTTCCCTCTCCCTGATCCATACTTTTCTTCCTCTTATTGTTTGTCTTTTGACATCTTGAATGGAATTCCAGTTGGGTGCAATGAATGCTGTATTTTTATCAAACAAGCTTTCAAGCTTTGACCTGGGGCATTGTGAATGCCGTTGTTGTTCACGTTGACAGACGAACTAGACAGGCACTCAATTGAAAGTGTTCGCCGGTACCTTCATCCCCATACCCATCTACATCCCCATCACCATTAACATCCCCATCATACCTTCCTCTTCCTTTGATTCTTTTGTCCCCTCCTGGGTATTTTTCCCACTCCGGTTTGTTTACTTCCATCTATGTATATCTATCAGAGGGTCGCGGGCTTGAACTTTGGATTGTCGCCCTCTGAAAGCGCCGGCCAACCATCCAATCACCCGTGAAAAAAACCTACCGCCCACCACAGGAACACACAGGGAAAAATGTTACCCTAGTTTTATGATCTATCGCTGAAATTTAAAGAGGTCTTTAAACTTAAGGGATATGATGGAATGAAAAATGGTTAAAAATTCAGACATGTTTTGTATCTTAATATTGAAAATATTATCTACCCTATAGATCTTCAAGCCCCAAAACTATGTAATGAAAATATAGTTTAGTATTTAATATAAGTAAACCCTATTTATATACATATATCATAATATAATAATATTTATAATAATAAAATCCTCGAAAACTGTTTACTTCACCATTTAGATATTTTTATGTTCAGTTTCTTTACGTTTAGTCAGTAAAATATTAATTTTACTAGAAGTTAAGGGAGGTAAACCAGCTTATAAAATCTAACCCAGCAAACGAATCCAGTTTGCATTTGTGTCTAAAATTTCACAATGTTACAATGTAACAACAGGTTTCTATCTTTCTAAAGGAAATTAATATTGAATAATGTTTATAAATGTTCTCAAATACTTTATTTAAAAAAGGTTTTTTCAGTAATTTGGGTGTATCCGGTGCCCATTATATAGAAATACCCTAGACGTTCATAGTCCATATGGCTACGCTTTTCGTCTGTGTAGTCAGGGGAGTCAAAACAAAAGAAAGTAAACTAATATAAGAATGAAATGGGGTAAAGTGTAGAAGAATAGAGTGGGCGAAACGGATGTCTGAGGTCTGGCTGGGGCGCAAAGTCTGGATATTACCAGATTGCGAAGGCATTTGCCGGTAAAATGCGCAAAACGAAGCCTTTAAGTCCCCAAAAGAAACGAGTTTGGCTGCCGCGGCGATACTCCACATGCAAATAACTATATGTATTTATGAATTTAGATAGTAGATACGTAGTATCTGTGAGTTTGGCCAAATAAGTGAGCGGATTCCTAAGTAGATGGATAGATTGGCGCACGTACGCGGCTTTCATTTGTCAACGGGTCTAAGCTCCCGACTAATTTCTTAATTTATTCGATTTTCATTCATATATTTTTTTCTTTTTAATAATAATTGTTATTTATGCAACCCGATTCGGAAGCCCCGTGCATTTGCTCCAACAACAATGGGAGCCCCACAAAAGGTAAACAAATACAGGTGGTTCAGTCAGCTCAGGTGGCTATTTCTTGTTCTCTTATTTTTCGAACGACTTGCCAGCCGCCAGAAAAAAAGCGCAACTTTGTATAAATAAATATAAACAAATTGTGAGGCAGATGGGGAAATACTCTTTCGAAAATAAATACTCTGCCATTTGACACACACAGAAAATGCCAAGTCAGCCCCCTTATGACTAACCGTAATCTTATCAAATTATACTTAAAATAAGTACATAATACTCGAAATAAGTACTCGAATATTGAAAACCAGCACACAAATTCTTAAAATAAATTACAGAAAGCCAGGGTAAATATTCACATGACAGAGAAAAACGTGACGTCCCTTAAATACTCTTTCGAATTTGTAAATACAAATAGGTTCGATGTTCGTGACACGGCAAGAAAAACTTTAAACAATCTTTTAAAATATCACTAGAAACTCGTACTTAAACTTCGAATACGAGAGTGTGAAAAACAGTCACGTTTAGCACTCATCTTAAGTAAAAGTAATAAAAAAAACTAAAGTAATAATAAAAAAAACGTGGCACAGCTTAAATATCTCTCTTAATTCATTTGTTTAATATACATTTTTCTCCTATTGAATTTGTATCTTAATTTCGATTTTTTTGCCAAAATAGTATGTTCTATGAGGCACTGACCTACACACACATGTGCCAAACATGCAGTGCTTTCAATTTGATTGCGCAATTTGCAACGAGAAGAACAAAACAAGACTGCAAGGTACATAAATATAAGCAAATTGCATCGCAATTAGAGGAACTGAAGGTGGTTGGCAGGGGGAGGGCACAGCAGCGGTCAAAATAATAGCACTCACTCAGAACTAGTGAATATTCATTGCAGTTTACGATTAATTGACAGCACTCAACAAGTTTATGATCTTTTACCATGACATTTTTGAGTAAAATTTTAAAGAATATCGAAAATTGAAAATTTAGTGAGTACTATTATTTAGTATATGTATTTTGGGGCAAAAGCGACCCTGGTTAAAGCATTTGTTAACTATTAAGAGAAAACAAAGCTTTTATGCTAATAATAGAAATAATGTTAAAAAGAATTTTAAATAATACAAATATTGAAGTGATCAGCTGAAATCCAAAATATGGGTTCGATATTGGAACATACTTTCAAAAACTATCCAAAAACTATTTTTTTTTCTGTGTCAAAACTATAAAAATAATAAATATAAGATAGTAATACTTATAATGAGTAGCACAAATTGTTATTTGAATTATGGGGCGAAAGCGACCCTGGTTTGCATTTTGAATAGGAGGTCGGTTTGGGAACACCCTCTATAAGTTTTCCAAAAACAAAGTATATTGCTATGTCAAACTTAAAATTACGAATAATAAGTAACAACTAAATAAGTATTTTACAACATTTTATAATAAATAAATATTAATACGATTTTTTTTATTTTTAACCAATCTAGAGCTATTATTTTGACCCCACTGTAAATATGTTGGGTTAGTGGGCCAGGGGGTGGTGAACTGGACCGGCTTCGCTAATTAGAAGCTCAGAGCATTCCGTCAATAGACAACAACAATGCGGACCATCCACCCCCTTTTTTGCCACCTGACACCCCCTCCACTCCCACTTTGCGATTCTCCACGACGTTTTCCGTCGACAGCCAAGGTTAAAACTATAAATAGATATGGAGAAAAATCAACAACAACAGCAGCAAACAGCCAACAACAAAAACAGCGAGTTGCAAAATCTATTTTTAGCCGACAGCCGCAAGACGCCGACTGTAAAAAGAGTAGATAAAAAACTTGAACCGAAAACAAAACACGAAAAATAAAACTAAGGCGTTCAATTCGAACTTAAGATGCTCTCAAATATAATCCACTTCAACTGAAATAGTAATAATAACATCTTTAGTATCTCAAAACAAAAGTCTATGAATCTTAAGTACCGCTTTCTTTTCTATCTTGTATCTTTTTCCATCTTCAATATCCATACAATGTATATATTTTAAGGAAAAGTTCTGAATTCGCCTTCAAAATTTTATCAATGAACCAGAAAATCTTTATAACCAAAGTGTAAAGCTCTAAAACTACTTCCACATCGACGATCTAGATTAAATAGCAACGAATGATAAGTTCTTGGGCAAACATTTTAAAGATAGCTGTGCTAAACATAGAACAGATTTCATTCATATTTTTAGCAGGCATATAATTACTCATTATCACGAAATCTTTCAAACTTGTTTGTTTGGCAGTAATAATAAAGGCAGTTGATAGCCTTGTCTGATAAAATTCTAGTTGGTAAATGGATACATAATAACTAAATTCTGATTGTACTGCTTAGCAAAGAAGTTGCAATGCCTTTAAGACATATCATTACCATCTACTTGCCATATTTACCATGTATCTTGCAGATACATAATAATAATGGGTAGGAAAATGGCAAAAGTCTGTGTAAAAGAGCTGACCCAAAACATTTTCCGATTCTGTTGCCTCAGCTGGCTGTTTTGGCCCAGTTTAAAAGCTTTGGCAGCAGCGGCATTGGGTCAAATTAGTCGAGTGCTCTTCCCTCCCCTCGGAACCCAAAGTCGAATGGAACCGATTCGGATTTCGACGTACGTGACAACGCACACACGCACTCGTAGTCGCATTCTACGAGAAAAAGCGCCCAAAAAATACGGAAAAAACAGAAGAGCACTCTCGAGATATCAAACTTGGGGACTACGTCACTACGAAAAGTTGTAAACTCGTCGCTTTTCCCCCGGCCTCTACGATATCGATCCATGGGATGCAGCGATTTGTACTAAAGAACTGTAGTATTACACAGAGAAAAAGGAATCTGTATTATTAGTATATATAGTATTATAAATAAACTAGCATCTCTTCAATCCGAAACTATGATAACTTGATATATTATCTACGTTGTACAATCCTTAATATAGTATTATCAAAAAAGGTTGCCTACTTTAAGGCGCGATATAATAAATGCAACCATGTATGGTAACTTTTCTAAAATGATCAGATTTGATAATTTTTTTTAATATCAGGTAAATAACTTCAATTCAACCTTACTGGAAAGTATATTTGTTAAGACCTGTAAGATCCCAGCAATACAATACCCCCATCTTACTTACGATTAATGGGTATAGAAATTCCACAATTTCTCTTTTGTGCATTATACATTATTTATGTATGTACTACTTAAGGGCCTCAATAGTTGGTGGGGGCATAAGGTCTTTGGCCAGTTGATAATACGATTAGCCTGTTGTGATGCACTGCATTGTTTGCAATTGCAAATAGAGGAAAACCCAGAGAACCTGGGGTGGGGAAAAGCTCGTTAACTAATGTGCGTGGTTTGTTGACTCTTTCAGGGTTTAATTACTGCGGAAAATTCAAGGTAATTATGTTTCGTATACAAGAGGGTACAATTGCTTTACAATTGAAATGGCTGCTTCAATTTGCATTCTCGAATTAAAGTTTCTGAATCCCAGAAATTCGTAGAAAATGTTTACTGAATTGAATTTCAATTTTTTAAATGGAAATTGGAAATAGTAAAGGGCAATTTAATATGATCAACCAAGCAAATCACTATTAAATATTTGCACAGGCCAAATTTTCTAGCGTTGCTATAAATACAAAAATCATTCGTGCTCCCATTTTCGAAGCCCGCAATTTTATTTTTAGGCGCTCCGAAATTTGCAATTTTTTGTATCAATCATTTTACTCGGTTCTCAGCCATTTCTCAAGGAAAATCAATTTATTGCCTGACATATGGCTAAATTTAATGAATATTGTTCGATTATATGAAACAACTATATTTTGAAAAGCTATGTAAATTACAGAATACGGAAGAAAAAGATAATATTTGTGAATTTTGGTCTTGAAAATATGATTTAAAATGAAGGATTGGTAGTTTTATTAAAAGAAATACAGAATTGTATATATTAAGGAACAAAGGGAGTTATCTACGCGAAAGGGTGGGGCAAAACCGACCTGGGGAACCAAAGTTGTTCAAATTGTATTTCGTTATATGATATGCTGGAGATCCAATAACATTTTTACTCGGACTGGTACTGTTTAAAGAGGGTAATATTGATCGAAATTATTTTTAAGTGTACGAAGAATTGCAAGTTCTCAATTATCGACTGCTGCCCGTGGTCGATCACATGGCCCATCTTAGAACCCGCGACTCGGGATCTGCCCAAAACCAATGTCGAACCGAGTGGAAAACAAACCATTAACCAATAGCCAATAAACCCCCACTCACATCAATCAATTTACCTGGTCTGTGACGTATTGGCGAATCGGTTCCATGGGTACTCGAAATGGGTTCGTGACTATCAACTGCGACGTTAGCGAAAAACGAAAAAAAAAAATATGAAGAAAAACCCAACTAATAACGATTACAATCGGATACCATAAATAATAAATCGGTCGCAACCGAATCGGTGTTTTGGGGCACCGAGGATATAGCCCCCACGATCCCAACAAGGATCGAAACATGAGCTTAATCGCCGTGGAATAGACAATTGTGTGGATAATGTGCGATGTGTGGTGCATGGCAAAGAGCCCAAACTCACCATGGTCTGAAAAGCTGAAAGGCGAGAGAGCCCCCAAACGAGATTTCTCTCCGAAATAAACCGGCTTCGGTTATAAATAATCTCGCTCTCCGTTTATTTATCTTTAGACAAAGTCTCTCCCCTCGACTGTCTGCATTTCATTACTATTTGCACTTATGTTATTTTATTATTCGCAAAAATTTGCAATAAACATACAGTTGCGGTTGAAATAAACAGCATTGAGAACGGTTTACTCGTTTTTTTATGGGTTGCAGTACGTTTTTACAGAGTTTTCTTGATATTAAAGCATGTACATGGTTTGCATTAAAGTGTGTAAGTCTTTTCTTTTTGAAAAAAAAGCGTTTTAAAATGATAGCATAAGTAAACATTTTGAATGTATTTTTGAGGTTTCCAGGAAAATATATGGTTTATAGCAGCTATTTGAGTAGCTTTGCCATTTTAGTATTGCAAAACCGATCCATGCTGGTTTATTTACAATCTGTGTAAAAGAAGACATTAATAAGGTGGCGCTGTAAACACGAATTTCATGTTTTTTCACCGTCGTCGATGGCCTGTAATGCGAATAGGTTATTACAGTGAACAGTGGTTGTTGCCCTGGGCAAAACTGAAATTTTTAGCTTTTCTTGGGATATAGTTTTTCCGATTACAGATATTGTCAAGATGTTCGTACAATATAAGAGGTTTTCCAAATCGATCTGTGTTTCTTATATTTCACATTAAAATATATTAGTAAGTTAAAGTTGTATTTAATGAATACTTATGAATGATTAAAAATTTAACAAATTTACACCCTTTCGTCGTACGTTTGGGAATAATTATTACTTTTGCTTTTATCAGAAATTTTTTTTTTCTTCCACACCCAGTTCTTTAACTACTTTTGTTGTATTAATTGTGGCATTTTAGGGCTTCAAAAATGTTTTTTTCTAATATTACTTAGGGCTGATATTTCTTCTGCATGTATAACTTAAAGTACACTTTAAACTATGAGTTCCCATACGTTTAAGGTTTTAACCCGACTTTAAGTTTACCATACGGACGAGAAAACGCTCCTTAGGTTTCGATATAAAATTCTGTATTTTGGAACAGTCTTTATCTTAATTTAGTTTTTCCTCTAATTATTTCCTAGCATGGGCGTTAATCTAGAAAATATATTTTTAAATACTTTTTGAATTCGACCACTGTGCTGTTAATGCCCCAACATTGCAGCGGGCTCTCTCCCGCTGTTAGTTAACATGGCAAGAGAGCCGGGGAGAGGGCTTGGGCGCACCGCGAGAGAGAAGTCGGCAGAGCGGCGGCAGAGGTCGGGCAGAGCCATATAAAGCGGCTGGCCCGAAAACATTGGTATTTGTAAAAAGCAAACCGACGAGCGGATAAGGCGAAATACCTGAAAGGCAGCAGCGAAAAACACGAAAAGCCAGAAACAGCAACCCAAACCAAAACCCAAACCCCAATCCAAACCGAAACAACTCGAACTTCGTGCAGTGTGGCAAACTGAAAAAGAAACTGAAAAAAACACAGAAAAAGAAGCGAATCGAAGCGTAAATAAACAGAGAGAACTGGAGCGAATGCCAAAAAAATAAAAATAAATATAAACTAAAACCGATAAATACAAAATAGAGTGAAAACCAACACACTCAGAGGGATATAGAAAGACGTTGTTTCCGGAAAAAGCGCGGAAAAGTGCATTTCAATTTTTTTCGAGTGAAAGTTGGGGGCCCACGCCCACCCACGTCCACGCCCACGCCTACGCCCACAATGAACCGTTCGAACAGCTTTGTTAGCTCGCTGAAATGGTGGCCACTGCAGGGCCACAACAATCAGCCGGCTGTGGCGCCACCTACCGGCGGCGGCGGCGGCGGCTACTCCCAGTCGGCGCCCAGCTCGCCCACTTCCAACTGGCCACCGCCACTGCAGCAGCACCAGAACCCCACCGCCCACCGGCTGCTGCCGCCCAACGCCCACCAGAAGGTCGCCGGCGGTGGCATTGTGGGCGCCACCTTCGGCAGCAGCGTGGCCGTCCAAAAGCTGCGCGAATCCAAGTGGTTCAAGCCCGAGGAGCAGCGCATCTTCTGCGCCGTCGTCGAGTGCGGCTTCATTGTAGAGATCCGCAGCAGTGCCGCAGCAGAGGCGGCAGCGGCCAATGCTGCAGCGGCGGCCGCAGCAGCCGCCTCCGGTGACGCCGATGTCGACGTCGACGACCTCGAGGAGCTCGACTGCCCCCTCACCGCCCAGCCCCTGACCCTGACCCCACCAAACCAAGCCCAAAAGCAAAACCAATCCCATTCCCACCCACAGCGGCTGGTCATCCCGCGCAACGGTAGCAGCTTCCTGGAGACGCAGGACGAGAACGAGACGCCAGTCGCCTCCTGGTACGGCATCGTCCTCTGCAAGGTGGCCAAGGGTGAGTGCATCCACAAAAAAAACACAGAAAAAAACATTCTAAAATAGTAGAAAAATCATCCCGAAAAAGCACTGAGAGAAAAATACTCAAGAGTTAAATCGGATATTTTTCACTTCATACATTTTTCAGATCAGTAAATAATGCATTAAAAAAATTATCATTTGATCATTAAAAAAATTCTACTGATTGTTCCAAGAAAGCATCCTAAACTAAATACAAAAATTTTTTATTAAAGAAAAATCCCAAGTGGTTGTGTGCACTTCTCATATATATACTTTTGATAAAATAACACTATTAATCCAACTAAAAAAAAAACTAGAGCTCAATACATGGATACATAATTAAGTTAAAATGAAATTAAAAAAAAAAATTTTTAACTTTTCAGAAAATAAAAAAAATTTCTTCAATGAGGTAGAGTAGAACTCTGACAGAAAATGTTTGCTAAAGAGAGGATTCATATTATCATTATAAACTTATTTTTTAATTCAAAAGTGGTTAAAGAATGATTGAAGTTTTCAAGAAAATAATATCTGATACATTTTTCCCGAGACACGAAGCTTCTGTTTTAAGTTGAGGTAAGGGCAAGTAAAAACAGTTTCATACTTGAGAAGATAAGAAAGAAATGGGTAAAAACGTTTACGCTTATTTATTCTGACGAAATCCGAATATAGTGACTCTAATAGTCTTATCTATTATCTAAATACATATACAATCTGTATTACTCTGTTTGGTATTTAATCATTATGTGCAAAAAGAGCAAATAGACGTACATACGTGGTTCAAACTTCTTGATCACATGCATTTTTATAAGTAGCAAGTGTTACTGGGATTTAATATTTCTTTGTGAATTACTTTTTGTGATTTTGGGGTTTGTTATCTTTTATTATTGTTGACAAATGCGCTTTGAAATTATAGAAAAAAATTTGGTAATCCCCCAGAAGTTTATAAGGGGTTTTATTAAAGTCCCCTAAAATGTTCCTTCTAATTCCCCATAATATTTGCATGCCCTATTTAGCATTTAAGATCTAATTTCCTGCATTGTTTGCCCAGTGTTTATTGCACTTTGAGCTATATATATAGAAGTGTTTAACTTATTGAGGTTCCACTGTGGTTTCTCCCAAAAAAGGATGCCAACTGGCGGCAGAATACCTGGCAAACTATTTAGCTGATGATTAATCACTAAACTTCGGACGTCAGAGAGTCATTAAACTAATCTATGGGTTTTTGGGTGAATGTCGGGATTGTAGAATGTCATTCAATAAACAAACATCACACACATGCGCACTGGAATGGCTAACACACACACATACATATACATTTTTTTTATCTAATCGCAAAGAGTATGCAGCAACAAAAACAACAAGAAGCTTATCAAATGCGACGCTGGCAGCGCAGTCGGCGTCGGCAGAGGGCATTCACTATGCTGCGCCGACAGCTGCTAGAACATTCCAAACTTTTAAGCAAAAAAAAAAACTTAAAAAACGAAGTTAAAAAAACAAAAGAAAACGAAAAAGCAGACGAAAGAGAAGTAAATAATAAATAAACCAAACGAAAAAAAAAGAGTAGACAAAAAGTAAACACAGCAAATGAGAGACTGACTTATGCATCATGTGCCTCAAGTCACGCACATTTCCCACTGTACAGTGAGCACTGTAAGTCACAATGGGTACAGTGATAAGTGCTTAAAAACAACAACAAACCGGGAAGGAAAGCAGAGAAGTGAAAAGCAAGCGATTTTGATTATGATAATGGTTGCGCAGACGGGTCTTCACTGTGTGTGTGTGAGTGGTGAGCTTTGCTGCACACACATAACTCACCACGCCCACACGACTGTTGCATCTCGTGTGCCGGCCAATAACCCACCACACGTGCGGCAAAGAGAGCGGAAAAGAGTGTGGTGCATTTGTATATATAAGCCACAGCATGGGTCACAAAAATAGCACTCGGTTATTAGAGATCAATTAATTCGGTGGATCTGATTGATATAGTAATAATTATTTGAATGAATTCACTTGATAATAAATATCTGTAGATGATCCTATGAATTGAACACTAACAATATTATCACAAAGTAGTAATCTATAAATATTAAAGCTTAAAATAGGAAATTTAATCCGTTTTTAAATTTAAGATATATAGGTTCTGAAAAATAAGAAATTGTACACCCACAAATAAGCCATAAATATTGTTTACATTGAAAAAAGACAATGATAGATAGTATAATACAATATATAATACATATATGTAGATGATCCTATGAATTGAACACTAACATTATTATCACATAATAGTAATTTATAAATATATAAGCTTTAAATATGAAATTTGATTCGTTTACAAATTCTAAAATATATAAAATCTGAAAAATATCATATTCTACACCTACAAATAACCCAAAAAAATTGTTTACCCTGAAAAATAGACAATGATAGATAGTAAAAGTTGATTGATTCCATTATAATGGATCTGATTACTTAAGTTGCTAGGCGACACACTTTTGATTCGGCTCGAAGACAAAGCATTGTCGTGCCTCAGTGCCATTATTTTAACCTGATTTGTATGTGGCAAATATGTGCATATGCAAATATTCGTGATAATGGGAGCTCTGCTGGGCGACAAAAGGGTTCAGTGCAGAGTAGTGAAAGAGCCGTCCAATCAATAAAGCCCCAGAATGCATGGCGCTAATCGGTTTCCATGGCTCTATTGGCCAGCCACTGATTATTGTCCAAAGGCAAATTACCCGCACTTGTGCGATTACCATGTACGGCCCCCTAAGAGCTAAATAGCCAACGAGTGGATGGGGCAAATCTGGGGGCTACGAAGCCGTGGAAATCGGTGGGCCTTGCGCATGCGTGCTTATCCACGATATTTACTATGGCTCCATGGACACGTACATATGACAACACACACGCCCATTACCTCACAACCCACCCACTCTTTTGAATCTGACGGGCGGTATCAAGTTTGATTGATTATCTTGCATTAGAAAGCGTTGGAGAAAATCAAATATGCATTAAATCCGTTAATATATTGAGGGGCTTTCGGGGAACTCAGGTGACACGGCTTTTTTGCACCACACACAGCGTTATACGAGTATAATCTTCTTATAAAGTGACCATTTAATGTTATAAAACCTTTATATTAGCTTTGTATTACTAAAAATGTATCATCTCTTTGAGTGTATAACGAAATATCAACGTTTTTTCATATGATATTTCAAAGTTGAGATTTATAAAGTCTATGAAAAAATCATTTTTAATATTATGAGGAATATTATAATAATACTTTAGTAAGGTTATCGTTTTATATCATATTTGAACCCCTCTTTTTGTATATTATATATACATATTAAGTATTATGGGGAATATTATAATAAGGCATTAATTAGATTAACGCTGAGCTGACCTCACTGAGAAATGCATTTAGAATTTTTTGCTCTAAGTCTAAACCCCAAAAAAAATCTACCTTCAATGGAATGTAATTAGTGAAATAATGGGAATTATGGGAACTGACTTTCAAAAATACTATCACAACAATCGAACAACTCATTCAATCAGCCACACACCAAAGACTCTAAACAATTTGAAATGCCGCAAATTGGATGGACATGGCAACAAATGAACGTCAACATACATATATTAAGCCGAAAAATGCCATTAGAGCAGGAAGAAGCAGAGGCGGCCGAGTGTTAAATACTAAGGAGTGCTAATTATTGCATGGCAGTTAATTCGCCATTGCCATAACGAATTGTGCAATCAACAATTTGAGCAGCAGTAAGCACCTCATGATCATCCTGGTTGCCTGTGACTGCTATTATGTCATTAGGTTTCCGAATGAAGAATTCCCAAAAGTGCCAAGTATTACGAGATAAGGTATATAATACCAGGAATACCAATGGTTTTTGGGATGGTGATATTAAAAATATCAAAAATACCTTTGTTAAAGATGTATTATCCAAACAATAATACCTTATTTATAAGAAAAATTCCTTAACTACATATTATCCCACACATTTTCACCTTGCACCGCACAGTTTATCATCATTCCTGGCGGTTCTGTGCAAAATCTTTCAATCGATGATCAATAATTAAAATCAATTGATATTATTATTAACTGAATTGAATTCCGTAATTTCTGTTTACAAACATTGCATTGGGATGCAGATGCACCTGTCTGTGGGGTTCTGGTAGATTGCCAGGGAAACAATTCGAAATTGCCTAGATTGATGTTAATGGAAATATGCACACAGTCTAATTTTATTTCTCTGATCTGATTCGTTTGCAGACAATAAACCCAAGCCCGAGACCATTGAGATATTTTCTGTGAAAATACGTGAGAACGGCACATACAAACTAATCAAGATGCAACTGGCGGATATTTGGAACCATGGATGGGAGCTGCGCATCAACAACTTTGCCGACAAGGAGAAGGTCCCCCACAACGAAAAGGACATTCGCAATCAGGTGGGTGAATATTTACAATATACGAATGACTCCAATTAAATTATATGGTTTTTAGAAAATAATTTAAAGAAAAGTAGTAGTTGGTTGGTAAAAAAAAAAAATTTAACTCCAGGTTAAAAATATTTTTAATCCCAAAAAGTTTTATGTGTAGAAAAGGGGCATATCATAATAACACTTACTTTATAGGTTTTGAAT
Organism: Drosophila suzukii; assembly: GCF_043229965.1. Taxonomy (NCBI): domain Eukaryota; kingdom Metazoa; phylum Arthropoda; class Insecta; order Diptera; family Drosophilidae; genus Drosophila; species Drosophila suzukii. The sequence continues at coordinate 11,466,626 of NC_092084.1, read as the reverse complement.
TTTATTTATCGACTTTTTTATGCCAAAAGTAGTTACAATTTTTAGGTTCGATTTTTCAATGTCAGGTTAATTTTTTACCCTGCAGTTTGTTGAGTTCTTTTTTTTGAATTTTATATGAAATCCTAATCCCAAAGCAGAGAATTAAATGATGAATAAATTATGCTTAAAGTTTTTAAGAGTTTTCAGTCAGATTTCTCAACGTCATGTTAATTTTTATCATGGAGTTAAATTTCTGTTTTGGAACAATATAGTTTCTTCAGGTTGTTTTTGTGAATATGTACTTTAAATCATAATCCAAAAACGGAGAGGAGGAGGAAATTAATATTTTTAAAATTGTATTCAAAATGTTGATCGTTAAAATACCGAGTAAAATAATTAACCCACTACGAATTCCCACAGGTGTCGGTGGCGCGCAAGGCCAAGCAGAGTTTGTGGAACAACAACAAGCACTTCGTGTACTGGTGCCGCTACGGAAGTCGTCAGCAGGATCTGCGGAAGCGACAGGTAACGACGAGTGCCAATCACGTGCTCCTGCACCTGATCAATTGATAAGCGGAGCCAGCCGGCGAAAAGCGAAAGGCCCAGAGCAATAACTTAAAAAACTGAAAAGAAATGCTAATGAAAAGCCGACACAGAAACCAAAATTTGCCACCCCCCCTCAACAAACTCCTTTTCCTGATCCCCACTACCTCCCACCACCCATATGCATTGATTGTTGTAGTTGCAGCAGCAAACAGCAAATGAAACGAATGAAAAACCTAAAAAAAAGCTATGTAAAAACACAAAAACACACACACAAACCATACACTGACCAAAATCATACACTCAGAATAATGCATGGACTAAAAACGTACTGAGGAATCCAGAAAAAAAGAACCATTAACTTTTCTAGGGCCACACAAGATATATAACCATCATCATTCTGAATCATGCTTGCTTTGCTCATATATATATATTCGCCAAAAAAACAAAAAAAAAAGAGATGCTAACCCCGAGAATTTACACAATTTAACCCGTAGAAACTCAAAAATGCATCCACCCATTCCCAAAACATTTTGTATGATAAAACAACGATCATCTCTTCTACAGTACCGAAAGCATTACTTTGTGTATTACGCATATATATAGTTATTATATATATATATATATTATTTATATATTTCTGTGAGACTGCAAACTGCCCATTTAATGTTGATGTTTTATGATGTGCAACCAAAAAAAAAACATGGGCCTGATTTTTGATTTTCGATTTCGTCAAGAGAGACTTTGCTTGACTTTCTTTTCTCAACCACTTTCAGTTAGATTTTCCGGATTCAAAGTCCCACATACGTTGAGTTCTTGTATTCAAATGAAAAACAAGCTTAAAGTCTGGGTGAACTGGATTATCTGGCGGATTGGGCGTGTGAAAAAAGCGAACCAAAAGCGAACTGTTGGCGAAAGTGAAGATCGGAAACGGGCCCATGGGCGCCACACACACAGCATACAGCACACCTCCTTGTTGTTTGTTATCTTCTACCGGCACTTTAATTCCGGCCAGGCCTTCATCGCCCAGAACCGAGACGTATGTATTTCTGTTTGTACCCAGTGTCTTACAAGTGAATCTATATTGCAGATGTCGGAGTGCGTGAAATGGGGCAGCGTGGGCATGAATGCGGGCATGCTGTTGGTGCTCAATAATCGGCAGAAATGCCATTCCCACTCAAAGTAACAAGCTAACTAGTTACCTTCTTCATTTTCCCCATATCGATTTATATAGATGGATATATATATATATGAAATAGCTTGCCTACTGCTAGAGCGTAGAAACCACAGAACGATTTTATACAGCAAACAAGTATTAAAGCAAATTCGGATGATAAGATAATTTATGGCTTAAGAACGCCAAGGGCAGTGGAAAAAAACCAAATGCAAATATACGTATTAAGTGCAGAGATAGCCAAGAAAATTCAGTTCAGGGCGAGGGCTTTTTTGGCAGTATTAAATAAAAAAAAATGGAAGAAAATTTTTATAAGATTAAAATCACAAAAAAAAAGGCAGGGCGAAGCTGAGCAAAGCAAGAAACATGGCCTAAATCCATACGTCACAAGAACACACTACACTCCCGCCCAAGTTTGTAGAGCTGTTGCAACTGGAGCTACAATTTATCGGAATACTTTTGTATTTACCATTGTGTATATGACACAGAACGAGAGAGAGAGACACACACACACTGTGAAATTCGAAAAGACTTATTAAATATTTGTTTGTTTTTTTTTGTCCTAATTTTTTGTTTTTCCATGTGATTAAATACGTATACATTATTATATATTTATATATACATTGTGAAAATGGCAAGCATACATGCAAGGCAACATTTATTGTTTTCTTCGTTATTTAAGCGTAGTTAAGAGATACCCGAAGATATACCCAACCTATAAAAAAAATGGGGCTAAAATCAAGCGAAAACTCTACGTAGCAAGCATAATAATTTATAGCATTGTAAAACAATCAAAACATTCGAAATGTTTCGTTATGTATTTAGCTATTTAGCTCTACGCGACCGAAGACTACGACTCAGAACCGAAAATTAGAAAAGAAAAATGGAATACCTAGGCAAAAATGGCAGATGCAGATGCAGTTTTGCCGGAAAATATTTTTGTACATAGGGAAACTGAAAACTGGACGCACTGTACGGATACGGACTTTTACATACGTAATCAAGAAAGATACAAAATTTACAAAATTACATTACAAAAAAAAAAAGAAAATATAAAAGTAAAGAACGCTAGTTCGTAAGCTATATATACATTATTACTTATTTTGTTTAAGTTTTGTCTTTTTTAAGCAATTTATAAAATATTTATGGTAGTCTTATATACATTTCGACAATGTGAGGAAATTTGAATATGAAACGTTTGTAAAATGCTTTATATTGATATTATTATTAAATGTTTACCAACGGATTAAACAATATTTAGCAAGTTTTTGAGATTTATTTGGTTGGGAGTATGGGATCTACAAGGTGAAAATCAGGTAAATATTGAACTAAATTCCTTGGTTTCGTAGTGCTCGAATAATACTTTAACGAGCTATTAAATTGATCGCTTCAAAATAATTATATGATACTTCGGTACACACCTTGACATTGCGAACGGTAGTATGCCTCTTATAATCAAATAGATAAAAGTATCACCTTCAATATTAATTGTTTAGCCTTTATCAAGCCTGGCGGCATACTCTTCTCTACTTTATGAAGGTAACCGAATGTCAATTTAAGGCAAAAAATAAATTAAATGAATGATTTTTAAAGATTACGAAAGAAAATAAACTTTTGAAGGCTAACATTATTATTAAAAAAAATATTTATATATTGTCTTCTTACTAAAAATGCTTTAAATTTAAAAACAACAATGGAACTCGAAAGCTTTTTATTGTCCCTATTTCATATATATATAAAGATCGTTTTATTTATCCTAATCAATCTACTATATCTTATTTTTCGTGGGACGTTTAGAATTTTATCAAAATCAGACAACTATATTCTTATTTTCCTGAGCATTGAAAATGTGGAGCACTTGGTGGTCAGCAACTCACCTCTCGCAGCAGTCCGAAGAGCACGTCCGTGGAGAGGGACCGCTCGTGGGCCTCGTCCATTATGATGGCCGCGTAGCTGTCCAGTTCCGGGTCGCGCAGACTCTCTCGCAGCAGGATACCATCCGTCATGTACTTGATGACCGTGCGCTCCGAGGTGCAGTCCTCGAATCGGATGGCATAGCCCACGTCCTCGCCTGGAAAACAAAGTAGTTACGATTATTAGGACTATGCAAGAAGAACAACCTAGCTAATTTTCAAACAAAATAACATTTTTAAACAAAAATCATTAACATAAATCTTGGAAAACAAATGATTTGGTATAGAAACAGCTCCAGATCAAAGAGATCCCTAGCATTATAATGGGAATGTTATGAGTAATAGAGTTCTGGATATGAAAAAAGGGCTCAAAAATATTCCTAATAGTTGCTGAATCTAGTTTGCCTACCCAGCTGGGTGTCCATCTCGTCGGAGACGCGCTTGGCCACCGACATGGCGGCCACTCGACGCGGCTGCGTGCAACCGATCATTCCCCGCTGGCTGTAGCCATCCTCGTGCAGATACTGCGTGAGCTGCGTGGTCTTGCCGCTGCCGGTCTCGCCCACAATGATGATGACAGAGTTCTCGCGAATCACGTTGAGCAGCTCCTGACGCGAGGCGAAGACGGGCAGGAAGCGGCGTTGCTCCGAAATGGTCTTCTTGCGCGAGAAGTCACTCTTGCCGCCCACATCCTGGTCGCGCATGTGGTCGGCGAACTTCTGGTCCTTGCGATAGTCGGCCGTGTCGTTGTCCTTGTCGAAGCGGGCATCCTCGTCGTCCTGCGGTCGCTGCACACCCATGATGTTGCCCAGCTTGGTACCGCCAAGCTCCCAGTGCTTCTTCTGAGCCTTTCGACGCTCCTTTTGCTCCCGATATGTGCGCACCAGAGCGCTGCCCTTCCGCGCCAGCAGTGCCATGTCCGAGGTGGGATCCTTGACGGGCACCACCGGCTCCGGCTGCTTGGTGAACACAATGCGGCCGTCGAGGAACGGTGGTATGATGTGGTGCACCAGCAGGTGGACCCGCTCCAGCGCCTCCTCATCGAAGTCGTCGTTGACGCTGATCGATGTGACCACGCCCGAGGTGAGCATGCGGTTTCGCTCCCACAGCTCGTTGTCCCGATTGTTCTGCCGCTGCTGGGCGCTGATTCTCTTTGTTCGCTTCTGCTCCAGCTGCTCCTCGCGCTTCCGAAAGTACTCGGAGTTGGCGCCGCCAAAGGGATTGTTCTCGTCGTCGTAGCCCTCGTCAATGTTGTACCACTCGCGATCCAGCCGCCTCTGCTCCTCCTCCCACAGGTCCTGCGACTCCGGATCTTCGCCCCAGGGCGTGGCCCCGCTGCGCTTGCGGTCGTGGGCCCACTGATTGTATCGATGTGCCGGCGTTGGACGGGCAGTATCATCCTGCCGTCCCTGGTGACGCCGGCTGGCACCGCTGCGCACGGACCACTCGCGGGATTGGCTGCCATGACGTGACCTGGGCGTGGGCATGTCCCAGTCCGACTTGCGATGCCCGCCTTCGCCATCCTCGTCGTCCCAGGAGCTGTTGGACACGCCGCCACTGCCGCCCGGTGTGCCCGGCTCCCGCGGCGTGTGCACACTGCGCTCGGACACGGAGCGTTCCCGGTCGCGGCTGCGATGCCGATCGCGATCCCTTCCTCTGTCCCTCTGGCGACGTCGGTCGCGATCGCGATCACGCTCTCTCTCCCGATCCCGGCGTCGATCTCGATCGCGATCCCTGTCCCTGCCCTCCGATGTGTAGGTGGAGTTGGCCAGGCGACCGCGCTCCTTGTCGCGCTGAATGTGCTCGCGCAGACGTTCGCGTGCCTTCTCGGATACGCCGCCCGTGTGCGTTGGCGTCTCGTCCTTTTGTTCGCGCAGCTGGCCACGCAGCTTCTCGAAACTCTTGGTGTCCGGTTTCTTGAAGGCGAACTCACTGGAAACACCGGATGCGTTGGCTGCCTGGGGCGTGGATCCACCGCCAGTGGCGTCGTCGTACTCGCTGTCCTGAAAGGAGATCAGCCGCTCCGAGCGCTCCTTCTCGGCGCGTCGCTTGGCCGCCAGCTTGTCCAGGCCCAGGAGCGAGCCCTGCGGCACCTTGAAGCCACCGCTGCCTTTTGTTTCGGCCGCGTCCTTGGGCTTTCGGATGACCAGGCCGCCGCGCGTCTCCTGGCCGGCGGTGCCCTCCAGCCGGTGAACGCCGGCCTCGTCGTCGTCGGACATCCTGTTCCGCTGGCCAAGTGGCTTATTGGGCTGGTCCTAGGCTGCTCCTAGTGCTCCAAGTTGGCTTTTTCGCAAGTTTTCCGCGTTGCCGCAAAAACGATTCATTCGCGTTGGCGTTGCTCACAGCTGATCGATGGCGCTGCCACCCTTCTGGAAATCGGTGGACGGCTGTGCTGCCACTTTGGCTGTATCATAGCTAGATGTAGCCATTGTAGTGCCACAAAAAAGCTATAGTTCTCGGGAATTTGTTTTTAGCTTTTGTACAAAAAATTAATAAAAACTAAAACAAGGCAGTTATGTCCAAGCTGGTTGACCTGTAGCATCGAAGTTCCTTGCTGTGGAGACAATTTCGGGAGAACGGGATATTCAAAATCAAAAATGTAGAAATAGTTATTTAGCTTATTCACCATCATGTCGCTGAACCAACCCATTTTAGAAATTTAGACATCCCTTTTGTCACCGCTTTGCGGATTTTTTAATTAAAATTAGGTTTTATAAGCACCACGGACTAATATCGAATAATTACTTATATTCAACATTTTTTTCTTGGCTTTTTATTTTTTGAATTGTTTTGGACTGATGAACATAAGACAGTTTACAGATTCTTTAGTTTTTATTATTTTAATTTTTTTTTATTCACAGAAGTGTTAAACATCATATTTCAATAAAAGTAAATAAAGTCAATAAACTTTTTAAGTTCTGCGCAAAGTTTTCCTGTAGTAACCTATAACCTGCCAGACTGCTGAAAAAATGTGTGTGTCAAAATGAAACCCCTGTGGCAACGCCCAGAGTTGGCGCCCTTGGAAAAGAGTTCAAAAAACATGAAAACACAATGCTCTTATTGAAGGTTTATTCACATTAAAATGCCTTAATATTCATTCTAGTCTTTCTTGCTCCCCTTCTCCGGCACCGACTGGGCGATCCAGTCCAGATACGGCGGATTGCCGTTCTGGATGGGCAGCGATATGACCTCGGCGACGCTGTACGGATGATTCTCGCGGACGAACTTGCTCAGCTCGTCGATGCGATTGGTGCGCGTCTTGACCATCATCAGGTACTCGTTGTCCTCGGTGACCTTGCCCTCCCACATGTAGATGGACTCGATGTTGGGCACAATGTTGACGCAGGCGGCCAGTTTCTGGTCGATGATGCTGCGGGCCAGTTTCCTCGCAGACTCCCGATCCGGCGTGGTCACGAAGGCCACCGAGCTGCTGCCCGCCTGGTAGGATTCCCCTGATGCGGATGCAGTGGCTGGTGTCTGGTCACCCATGCTGGCACTGGAATTCGAGGAGAAGGAGGAGCACCCTTCCCGGCGGCCACTGGAAGTGCACTGGGCTGAACTGCTCGAGGCGAACGCCGGACGGATTGTGACGGCGGCGGTCGTGACGCTGGCCGCGATCAACAGGTTGCGCACCAACGACCAGCGAAAGGTCAAGAACCTTGGGGAGATACGATATTGCATCAACATGCACTTTGTACGGCACAAAACGAAAATCCCAAGCGCTCGCCGAAAATTGCAATAAGAATGCAATATAAAAACAAAAAACGACGTGTGTCAAGCTTTGGCGTTGCCAGACTGTCCGAGCCGAGTGCTAGCTACTTTCAAGCCAAATGGCAGGAATGCATATGAGTCCTTAAACTCTAAGGCCGCTTTGCACGACGTGATTTTGTGTTTGAACAAAGTTAACTGATATTTCAGATACCTTATACATAATATATATTCTAAATATTGTTAAAGTATTTCCCAAAAATGTAACGTAATAATAATACCTATCATTTTAGGGAAAATTTACTTTTTGACCAATTTCTGCATTTTCTCGTCTTTTTTTGCGAGAAATGGCAAAAATGAAACATTTTCAGGTTAGAATGCCAATCGATTGGAAATTAAACAACGAGCTCAACGAGGTATGACATTCCTCATTCTGACTTATATTTTTGTTATGGCAGCCAAAAAACTGAACTTTTTGGGCGAAAAAAGGGTTCCAATTTTTGTCAAATATACGAAATTCAGATTTTTCTCAAAAATGCGAAATTTTTTTCGGCTTTTACATCGTAGCTTAGCCAAATTAAGGCGTACAGCTAAAAGACCAACAGTTTTGAACAGCTTGCTTAATATGCTAACGATCCTCATCATTTTTAGGAAAATTTATTTTTTGACCAATTTTCTCATTTTTTGTAGGGGTTGCATCACATTTTTTCGAAAAATGGCAAAATATGAAACATTTTCAGGTTAGAATGCCAATCGATTGGAAATTAAACAACGAGCTCAACGAGGTATAACATTCCTCATTCTGACTTATACTTTTGTTATGGCAGCCAAAAAACCGAATTTTTTTGGCGAAAAAAAGGGTTTACATTTTTGTCAAAAATACGAAATTCAGATTTTTGCCAAAAATGCGACATTTTTTTTCGGTTTTTTCATCGTAATTCAGCCAATTCAAGGCGTACAGCTAAAAGACCGACTGTTTTGAGCAGCTTGCTTAATATGCTAACGATCCTCATCACTTTTATGAAAATTTATTTTTTGACCAATTTTCGCAATTTTTGTAGGGGTTTCATCACATTTTTTCGAAAAATGGCAAAAAATAAAAAAATTTAAGGTTAGAATGCCAATCGATTGGAAATTAAATAACTAGCTCAACGAGGTATGACATTCCTCATTCTGACTTATACTTTTGTTATGGTAGCCAAAAAACCGAATATTTTTGGCGAAAAAAAGGGTTTACATTTTTGTCAAAAATACGAAATTCAGATTTTTGCCAAAAATGCGACATTTTTTTTCGGTTTTTTCATCGTAGTTCAGCCAATTCAAGGCGTACAGCTAAAAGACCGACTGTTTTGAGGAGCTTGCTTAATATGCTAACGATCCTCATCACTTTTATGAAAATTTATTTTTTGACCAATTTTCTCATTTTTTTTCGAAAAAGGGCAAAAAATGAAAAATTTTCAGGTTAGAATGCCAATCGATTGGAAATTAAACAACGAGCTCAACGAGGTATAACATTCCTCATTCTGACTTATACTTTTGTTATGGCAGCCAAAAAACCGAATTTTTTTGGCGAAAAAAAGGGTTTACATTTTTGTCAAAAATACGAAATTCAGATTTTTGCCAAAAATGCGACATTTTTTTTCGGTTTTTTCATCGTAATTCAGCCAATTCAAGGCGTACAGCTAAAAGACCGACTGTTTTGAGCAGCTTGCTTAATATGCTAACGATCCTCATCACTTTTATGAAAATTTATTTTTTGACCAATTTTCGCAATTTTTGTAGGGGTTTCATCACATTTTTTCGAAAAATGGCAAAAAATAAAAAAATTTAAGGTTAGAATGCCAATCGATTGGAAATTAAATAACGAGCTCAACGAGGTATGACATTCCTCATTCTGACTTATACTTTTGTTATGGTAGCCAAAAAACCGAATTTTTTTGGCGAAAAAAAGGGTTTACATTTTTGTCAAAAATACGAAATTCAGATTTTTGCCAAAAATGCGACATTTTTTTTCGGTTTTTTCATCGTAATTCAGCCAATTCAAGGCGTACAGCTAAAAGACCGACTGCTTTGAGCAGCTTGCTTAATATGCTAACGATCCTCATCACTTTTATGAAAATTTATTTTTTGACCAATTTTCGCAATTTTTGTAGGGGTTTCATCACATTTTTTCGAAAAATGGCAAAAAATAAAAAAATTTAAGGTTAGAATGCCAATCGATTGGAAATTAAACAACGAGCTCAACGAGGTATATCATTCCTCATTCTGACTTATACTTTTGTTATGGTAGCCAAAAAACCGAATATTTTTGGCGAAAAAAAGGGTTTACATTTTTGTCAAAAATACGAAATTCAGATTTTTGCCAAAAATGCGACATTTTTTTTCGGTTTTTTCATCGTAGTTCAGCCAATTCAAGGCGTACAGCTAAAAGACCGACTGTTTTGAGCAGCTTGCTTAATATGCTAACGATCCTCATCATTTTTAGGAAAATTTATTTTTTTTACCAATTTTTTCATTTTTTGTAGGGGTTTCATCACATTTTTTCGAAAAATGACAAAAAATTAAAAATTTTCAGGTTAGAATGCCAATCGATTGGAAATTAAACAACGAGCTCAACGAGGTATGACATTCCTCATTCTGACTTGTATTTTTGTTATGGCAGCCAAAAAACTGAACTTTTTTGGCGAAAAAAAGGGTTCAAATTTTTGTCAAATATACGAAATTCAGATTTTTGCCAAAAATGCGAAATTTTTTTTCGGCTTTTACATCGTAGCTCAGCCAAATTAAGGCGTACAGCTAAAAGACCGACTGTTTTGAGCAGCTTGCTTAATATGCTAACGATCCTCATCACTTTTATGAAAATTTATTTTTTGACCAATTTTCGCAATTTTTGTAGGGGTTTCATCACATTTTTTCGAAAAATGGCAAAAAATAAAAAAATTTAAGGTTAGAATGCCAATCGATTGGAAATTAAACAACGAGCTCAACGAGGTATATCATTCCTCATTCTGACTTATACTTTTGTTATGGTAGCCAAAAAACCGAATATTTTTGGCGAAAAAAAGGGTTTACATTTTTGTCAAAAATACGAAATTCAGATTTTTGCCAAAAATGCGACATTTTTTTTCGGTTTTTTCATCGTAGTTCAGCCAATTCAAGGCGTACAGCTAAAAGACCGACTGTTTTGAGCAGCTTGCTTAAAATGCTAACGATCCTTATCATTTTTAGAAAATTTATTTTTTTACCAATTTTCTCATTTTTTGTAGGTTTCATCACATTTCTTCGAAAAATGGCAAAAAATGAAAAATTTTCAGGTTAGAATGCCAGTCGATTGGAAATTAAACAACGAGCTCAACGAGGTATGACATTCCTCATTCTGACTTGTGTTTTTGTTATGGCAGCCAAAAAACTGCATTTTTATGGCGAAAAAGGGTTCAAATTTTTGTCAAAAAATACGAAGTTCAGATTTTTGTCAAAAATGCGAATTTTTTTTTCGGATTTTCCATCGTAGTTCAGCCAAATCAAGGCGTAGAAATAAAATACCGACTGTTTTGAGCAGCTTGCTAAATATGCTAACGATCCTCATCACTTTTAGGGAAATTTATTTTTTGACCAATTTTACGACATTTTTTTTTTGGCAAAGGAAAAAAACTTAAATTTTTCAGAAATTTTTGTCGCAATATAGGCCCAAATAAAAACGATCATCTCTTTGTTTAGTTTTTATGATTTAGTAATTTTGAAAAAGGTATGTGAACAAATCATCTTAATAAACACCAATCACCGACTAACATTGAAACACGATAATAAATACATTGAATTATGACCAAACTTAACAGCATAACTAGTGGATGGGCGGTGGAGGAACTCCTCCGGATGGACTTTCACCTCATTTACGATACAAGTCGTGCATTCGCATCATTGCTTGACCGACTTCCCCCGAATCGTCCGGAAGATTCGTCGTCCATGTGTGCCACCAGGATGTTGGGCACCTGCCCATGGCCTCCGCCTCCTTGCTGCCCTCCGTCCAGCGTGTGTAGGTTGTTTTCCTGTTGATCGGAGGTAGGGTAATCATCATACGATAAGGATCATATAGTGGCGCTACTCACCCTGGGGCTCTCGAGAAGCAATTCTTGAGCCATTGGATCGTTGGACGCCGCTTGCCTCGATCGGAGCAATCTCTGGAAAGGATTTGGCACGCTAAACGTGGACGAGGTGCTGGTGGTGGTGAACGTGTCGTTGCTACCAATGCTGCTGGATCCCGTTCCCGTGGTTGATCCTGTGCCCGGTTCCGGGGTGAAACCGACTCCGGACTCGGCGCGTTCGTGCTCCAGGAACGTTTTGGTGCCGCCGAGCGTCGCCAGCGGATTCTGGAAATGCAGGTTAATATTGAGATCCTTGTGGCCGCGTTTCCGGTACTCATAGTACATGTACCCGAGTCCGGCGACCAACGATCCGACGGCCAGCATGAGGAGCGCCATCAACCAGTGGTTGCCCGCCTGCTCTTGCTCCAGTTCCAAGCTGTTGGGCGATCCCGCTAGGATCACCTCGTTGCCGGATCCATGGGGGCACCGTTCGCCCTCGGCCGCCAGTCGGTTACCGCACATGCACTCGTATCCGTAGTTGGCCTGCAGGCACAGCCCGTGGCAGTGGGCATGCTCGCAGGGATGCGACGAAGGCTGCGGCTGCCGGGACTTGCCGGCCACCACAATGTCCTGGGCGTTCAGCACATTCAGGGGTATCTTGTGGCAGATCCGGGAACCGTAGAGGGCACACTGCACCGCTTCCACGGAGCCGAGGTTCACGATAAACACATTATTTTCGTACAAACTCAGCCCAGAGGGTTGCATCAAGGCATTGGACTTCTGCAGCATGATCTCAGGTCTTCGTATTGGTCCCGATCTAGTCCGATAGCTTATCCTCTCTAGCGTGCGTGAGTGCAGGTCCACGTAGTACAATAACTGCTGATGCGGATCGGTAGTAAGGGCCACCATAAAGCTCTCGCTCTTCTGCAGCAGCATATCCTTGTGACTGCCATCCAGCCTGGCCGTGTGGATCTCCGAGTTCGTCTGGCCAAAGCCCTGCATGCGTATGGCTATGTAGAAGATCTTGGCGCTGTAGCCATCCACAGCCAGGTGCTTGAGATGCTTGGGGCTCTTCACGCGCACTATCCTGCTGCACATGCGTCCCTCGAAGCTGCACGCGTGGATCTCCTGAGCTCCGCTTAGCACATAGACATTGCCAGTGGCCCAATCCAGGGAGAGCTTCGTGGGTGTCGGCAGACCCAAGGCCCGCACTACTCTCCTACTCTTCAGATCGATCTGGTAGATAATACCCTCATCCTCGGTGGAAAAGTAACCCATTTGACGATGCATGTCCACATCAAAGCCGGTGATCCTTGAATCATTCGCTGACCAGGCAACACTGAGCATTACGGGCTGTTCGCTGAGATTCCGCACTTCGTTGAAGGTGCTGAAGAGCAGAGTGGCTCCAGATTGAAGGCTCTTGCAGCTGACCCGATCCTGGCGCAGCATAAAGTCCGCATGGCACTGGCATTGATAGCCGCCCATAGTGTTCTCGCACAGCTGGGCACATGGCTGTTGCTCCTGGCACTCGTCAATGTCCAAGCAACTCTTGCGGTCCGCGTCCAGGCGATAGCCATCGAAGCAGGAGCACACAGCGCCGGCGGGCGAGGCTCGGCACTTGTGCTGGCACACCGGGCGTCCCGAAGAGGATCGGCAGGCCGTGGCGCATTTGGGACCCTCGTCATGACCGTTGGCACAGTCAGCGAACTTGTTGCACACCCGCGACATGTCCACACACTCGCCATCCTGGCAGTCGAAAAGATGTGGCCGGCAAGCCCGGCTCGAGGTGCTCCAGGCGTGAATCTGACTCTGGTTGTGGTTGCCCTTCTCCTGGTCGCAGTTCAACTCATCGCTGCCGTCGCCGCAGTCCCTCTGACCATCGCAGCGGAACTCCCGCCGGATGCACTGCCGTCCGGAGCGGCACTTGAACTCGTAGATGCTGCACACATCGCCGCAATTGGCCTCATCCTCGCCACGGGGACACTCGGTGGTGCCATTGCAGCGCACAGCAGATGGCAGGCAGATCTTCAGATTGCTCGTGCACTGGTACTGGTCCTCCGGGCAGGATATGTTCACCGTAGATGTATCCATTTCACAGTTCAGTTCGTCCGATCGATCGCCACAGTCATTGTGGCCATCGCACACCAGACTCCTGTCCAGACACTGGCCCAGCTGGCAGCGGTGCATGTCCGGCGGACAGCTCCGGTGGGCACACTTGTCGTGCTCATCCGATCCGTCGCTGCAGTCAATCCGTCCGTCGCACTCCCAGCTGCCCGCGATGCAGGATCCGCTGCCGCACTGGAACATGCCCGGTTCGCATCGCGATGTTGTCTCGCATGTGGCCTCATCGGAGTTGTCGCCGCAGTCATTGGTGCCATCGCAGACCAGGCTCGAGTCCACGCACTTGCCATTGTCGCAGGCGTGCTGGTGGACATGACACTTCTTGGTCTTGTCTGTAAGGGGAATATAATAGGGATTTAGTAAGAAGTAAGGCACTGGTACCAGAAAACTGCAGTATACCCCTCATAGTTCTTAAATAGATAGACTTACCGAACTTCTCGCAATGCTGCTCATCCGACTGGTCGTGGCAATCCTTGCGATCGTCGCAGCGCCGGTCCATGGCGATGCACTGCTCTCCATTGTGGCAGGCGAACTGCGCGGGGGAGCACATCACCTTGGGCTTCTTGCGGTGCTGCTCGTCGCAGTCCATTTCATCCGAGTTGTCCACACAGTCGCGCCGTCCATTGCACCGATGGTTCAGGGTGAGACACTCGCCGCTGTGGCAGCGGAACTCGCAGTCCAGGGCCTCCACGCAAGTACGGTTCCCGGCATCCCGGTAAACGAATCCAGCCGGACACAAACAGATCGAGTGGTAGGGTCCCTCACCAACGCAGATGTGCGAACAGCCGCCGTTTTGCTGCTGGCAGGGATGCGAATCTCGGCCGACGGGTGAACTGGATGCCAGCGGGATTTTCCTGGGTGCGGCGATGGGTGCGAATGGCACGATGGCGTCGGGATCACTGCTTCCCATGATGTCTATCATCTTTCGCGGTCCCATGTTGCTCTTGTGCGTCCAGAAGATTCGCGGCGAGCCCAACTCGCTCCAGAACAGATCGTGGTGCACCAAAGCCAGGCTGTAGGGACGCCTCAGTTTGCCACGGAACATTTGGCTCTCCGGCATTGCGTAGTTCGAGAAGCTAATCCTGCCCAGATCGCTGTCCGACCAGAAGAGCGTCTGGGTCTCGTAGTCAGCGGCCAACCGGATGTCATCATCTCCCAGATCGTCCTCGAAGACATGCACCTGCTCGCCCTTGCCGCTCAGCGGTATCCTATCGATGTGGCTGTGCCGTCGCGCCTTTAGTACCACATACAGATAGCCCTCCGTGGGCATAACACTCAGGCCAATGGGCCACTCCTGGCCCGGGAAGAAGCGGATGAGGGCACGTTGGCGCGTCTGCAGGGAGAGCACCTCTATCACACCGCGCTCTACATCCGCCCAGTAGAGATTCCAGCTGAGATGGTCGAAGGCCAGGGCACTCACATTGCCTAGACTAGAGCGGACCAGGACGCTGGTCTCGTGCTGCTCTGGCTGGAACTCCAAAATCAAGCGCTGGTCATTGTCCGCTATTATGAGGCTGCCATTGATCCGGTTGTAGACCATTTCGTTGATAACGCAAGGCAGCGTGTACGTCTTGCTGATCTGATGGCGTCCAAAGGCGGTGTGCTCAAATTCCAGGAGCACCTGTCCCAATCCCACGAACAGCCGTTGGCGCTTCTCCATCAGCATACAGCGATGCTGATCCGGAGCCAAACGCATTCCATCCGGACAGGCGCAACTGTGACCGCCAGCCTCTGGTTCGGCCAGTAGGCAGAGATGCGAGCATCTGGCATTCTCACAGCCGTGGGTGGAGTTCGGCTGCTTGGCGGGATGATAGATGTGCACGGCGTAAATGGTGCGGTCCTTGGCCAGGATGCGATGACCCTTGCCGGAGAATTTGTGGCAGGCATGCACGCTCTTCGTTGCCCAATCCGACCAATACAGCTGATCCTCGAATATGGCCAGGCCATAGGGATGCTTCAGCATCCCGTCCAGCACAGTACGCCGGCCAGTGCCATCGGGTCGCACCGTCTGGACACTTCCCAGCTTGGCATCCACCCAGTAGATCCTCTGCTGGTGCATATCCAGCACAATGCCGTTGGGCCAATGGATATTGTCGCTCACAATGGCCCGCGATCGGCTGCCATCCATGGAGGCACGGCCTATCATGGGCTTCTCGCCCCAATCCGTCCAGAACATCAGACCTCGCTGTGGCCACACGGCCAGGGAACGCGGCTGGTGCACATCTTGGGTGACCAGGACGACACAATTGATACCATCATTCGAGCACACGGCTATGTGCCGCATTATGTTGTCCGAGAAGTAAATGTTCTGCGTTAACCAGTCCACGGCCAGGTCTTCTGGTGCATCCAGACCAGAGGTTAGCAGGATCTCCGCTTGCGTACCATCGGCATTTGCCTTCACAATGCTCTCCGCCTCGTTCTGGATGTTGGTCCAGTAGATGTGACTGCCATCGTAGGCCACGCCAATCACTTTGCTGAGATTCCCGGCCACCGGGTAGATATGGTTTCGTACGTTGTCCTCGTGCAGATGCATTCCCATAATGGTCATCTGGGTTGTGTACAGCAGGAGGGGCTGCTGATCCTCGGAGGCATGGACGATGGCGCGGCACGTGCGATTATCTTTGGCTAGCAGGTAACCTGGATCACATACGCATCGATAGCCTCCCGAGGTGTTTTCACATACCTGGCTGCACAGATCATCTCGCTCCTGGCACTCGTCAATGTCCTCGCATTTGTCCTCAAACTTGGCCTTCCGAAAACCCGCCGGGCAGTGACACTCGGCTCCTCCGGTGGGCATCATGTGGCACTTGGCCCCCGGCGGACACTTTTTCGCCTCGCAGTTTGGCTTGGAGTGACAGAGGTCAGATTCGTCGCTTCCGTCGGAACAGTCGCTGTGGCCATCGCACACTTCGCTCAGTAGCAGGCAGGTCTCGCGATTCCGGCACAGGAATTTGCCCATCTGGGGTTGGCAAATGTCCTCTGAAAGGAAAAGGAAGTTGGTAAAAGGTTAAGCTGCATTTCATTTTGGGATTTATGAGACTTCTATACTATTCTAGTTATTATTGTTGTAATATTATATTTTATTATTATTATTTTTAAGTAATCAATGTATATGATCCATAAATCGGACTGAAGTACAGACAGATCTTGAGTTTTTTAGGAAAGGTAGATTAGCTAAGATTGTGACTCACCGCATCCCCTTTCATCGCTTCCATCGCCGCAGTCGTCGACGCCATCGCAGACCCAGTTCTTCCGCCGCAGACATCGTCCGTTGGCGCAGAGGTGGCCCGTGGAGGAGCAGGTGGCCTTCGCCTGCTCGCATCCGTCCACCTCGTCCGACCTGTCCGCACAGTCCGCTCGGCCGTCGCACATGAAGTCAGCCGGAATGCAAGTGCGATCCTGCTGGCACGTGAACTCATGCTCGCTGCAGTTGCGCATGCGCCGGCTGGAGTCCCACAATCGGATTCCTGGGCGCACCGGGCAGTTGAGCTCGTCCTCGCCGCCGGGACAGTTGTCGATGCCGTTGCACATTAGTTCCGCTGCCAGGCAGGCTCCGTGTGGCTGGGCACACGGGAACCAATGTGGCGCTCGGCACAGTCGGTAGTCTTGGTGAGGAATAGGGAACAGATTTATGTTATGAATTTATACGTAAATAAAATAACAATTATGTAAAACGTAAAGTAAAACATATATATTATCATGACATAAAATATTATTTAATAGATATTAACCTTGTATTGAAGAGGTTTCTGGGACACCCCCAATAAAGAAATGGGTTGGAAAAAGGGCTTTATATTTTGTTTTAAATGCATAATTTGTATATCTTTAAGAAATTATTTTAAATTAACATTTTAAAAGAATATTTTTTAACATAACTCTATTTTTTTGTGTCAATCGTTACTAGATAAAACACACTTCTTTTTACAGAAACCTTGATATTAAAACAAAAAAATTGAAAAACAAAATAGCTCCTAACTAAACAAATGCTTTCTTTAAGTATATATTTTAAATGAACCATTCGGTTTCAGGTTGTAATCCTAACCTATAAATAGTGCACAACATATAAACTGATGAACTTGGCGTTCCTTCTTCAGATGGTGTTAAGATCAGGTGGGACTTTAAGAGTTTTAGGCGGGAACTTTTTTAACTTATAAAAAATGGAACAGTAGATGCTATACCAGAAGGGTATGATCTGGAAAAAAGCTGACGACTTTCTGGTATAATAGCATATAAGTATGGACTTGGGGATTTGAGATCTCTCTAAGATGACTTATTAGATCGGAGAAAACTACATCGCATAAAAGCTATAGAGGGATCCGTCTCCCCACCCATTTGGTGCCCAAGATCACCCCCTGCTCACCGCAGTCCATTTCATCCGTGCCGTCCTTGCAGTCTCCGCGTCCGTCGCACATCTTCGCCTGTAAGATGCAGCCGCCGTCTCTGCACTGGAATTGTCCCGCATCGCACCGCGTGTCCGCAGATCCCGGCGTGCCGGCAGCAGCAGCACCGCAAAGGCCCAGGACCAGGAGCACCGTGATGGCCAGGTGGCGCTCAACAGCTCGCCGTGCTGCGAGTCCATTGTGTGTTTGATCCTTTGCCTTCTGCCGCAAATTGCCGTATTTGGAATGGCTAGCGCGTGTCTGCGAGGTTAGGTCGAATCCTCGCCGGCTGGTGGTCATCTTCGGGCTCTGTGCCCGCTTCCTTCGCTCGCTGGGGGGCACCTGGTGCTCCGGCTGGCACATTCAACACAAAACGCACAACTTAATCGACAATTAACACTTAGAACGGGGAAAATGTATTAAAACTGGAAAAGGGAACAGGAAAGTATGGCTTGCAGCTTGGAAAGCCGAAAGCGAATTGAACGAGAAAACCGTTCGGTTCCAACGGATCAGGTCAATTGGGCGGGAGCTGGAAAAGCACCGTTATCCCAGTGTGACCAGGGGCACGCGGCGGAAATGCACCAAAATGCATTGGGCGGAAAAAAAGGGTGTACCTTTACATGGATTTGAACACAAATATAAACTATATTTGGAAATTATTTAAAAAACAAAAACAAATTTGAAAGAATGTTTAACAACAAGTGCATTGAAAAAAGTCTCAGAATTAACTTAATTTTCACAGTTTCACCATTGATATTGGTATAAATAGGTATTGGAATTTGCATTTTCCAATTTCTTTCCCTTGGAAAAAATAAGAGGTGTGTCAAGTTAAAAATTATACGGAAATTCATAAAAGCGAGTAAAATTGTTCATCACAGATGCTACTTATGCCGCAGAAAAATCAAACATTTTTCGAGGACTTCGTTTCAGAACGACATTATTTTTCAAAGTGTAGACCAATTACCTTAACTGGGTGGCAACGCCCAAACTATCAATTTAAATTTTAAAAAACCCGACAATCAAATATCAAATCACGGCTCTGTTGAATATCGCAAAAGGATTGCACCAAATACAGAGTGATTAATTGGCTGACCATGATGTCAGCGGTGTCGAGAAATCTCGAGGCAAATTGCTGCAGTGGGAATATGCGGGTCCGAAACTGAAACAGAAACATCTGCCCATTTGGATGACCCATTGCAACAATTAATAACGGTTATGCCGCGAGATTTATGAGCGACGACATATAAACAAGACCAAAGCGCTTTAGCCGTCTCGACTCAACCGCCAAATGTCATAAAAAATCAGAGACAAAACCCGAATTGCTTAGAAACCAGAAGAGCACTCACAAATTGTATAATTAAGGAAAGGAGCGAGTGCGAGTTCGTCAGCGACTTCACACGCCGTAGGGGGCGTGTCGCAGTCGTAAAAAAAAACTAACGCAATGCCAAACCCAAAACTGGGAGTACACTGGGAGAAAAGTCATTAGTTTTTAAAATATTTGTACAAAAGGACGGTCCTGACTTGGAAAAAAAATTGTTATATTTCGGAAAAAAAAATTTTTATTTTATTCTTATTTTGGGGTACTGGTACCTTGGATCAAAAGCAAACAAAAATGGGTTTAAATTCCTGTTCGAAAAAATCAATCAACCAATCAATCAAAGTTTTTACCTTGGGTGAACGATTTAAAAAAAAAATTTTTTCTTGCATGTCGAATGAGTCATTTTAGAGACACTATTTATGTAAAAGTTTTTTTTTGGACCACCCTAATGTTCATAAAGTTGTATAACACCTAAAATAAAATTTATGTATATTTGAAAACTGATCATTTCTCCAAGTGTATGCACTCTATAAGGCGAACGTGGTTTTTCCACGGCCAGACAATTTGGGGGCTTCTCTGCCGGATGAGTCGTGGGATATCGAACGCGCTGCGCTGACAAGCGAACATGACGAACTTTTCGGATCTGCTGGGACTCTCTATGGAGTCTACAGTCGCTGGTCTTCTGTCCGGTTGCGGGTTGCCTGCTACCCGTTGACTAATGGGCCCTGTCCGCCGACATGTCCGCGCCAAGGCGTTAAAATCAGTTGTAAAGTATCTGGGGTGCACATCGCGATTCGCGCTTAGAAGCGTATAAAAACTAGAGCCGGCCCATGGATCAGCAACAGTTGATCGTCGGCTTCCACTCGGTGCATACACAGCTCTAAATCCTTTCACGAACCAAACATAACCCATCAAAAACCATTCTCAAAATGGTAAGTGATCGCAACAGAAATAAAAACTATTTTAGCGAAATTAAAAAAAATCCTAAACGTTATAAAAATATTGAAAACGATCAACTTCTATAAATGTCAAATTATTTGGAACAATGCACAATTTGGAATATTAATTTTTTTAAAAATATTTTAACATATAGACGTCGAATTTTATGTGAATTCTTTTTTTTTTTCATAGTCCTTAATGGACTAAGATTTTTTTTAAACGCAAAATTAGATTAGTCTTTAGTCAAAATTATGATACTATGAACAGATTTTTAGCTCATCAAATAAGGCTGGAAATGAAATTAAAAAAAAATCATTTATAAAGGATTCTAAAAGTATGCAAGGAAAATGATACTATCGGAATTTTCGAATGATAGCCCTATTGATTTCTGTGGAACCCTTGATTAATTTGATTTTCTCCTTCCTAGAACTCCATGACCATCTTCGCTATCCTTGTTGCCTCATTGGCCTTCTGTGCCGGCGATGTGTCCCACTTGTCGCGCAGCTATCTGCCACCCTTGAGCGGTGGCTATTCCGGTGGCTACTCCTCCGGATACTCCTCCTATCCGTCGTACTCGAGCGGATCCGGATATTACTCGGGCGGTGGCGGCTACGCCTCACCGATCGTCTCCTCCAGCTACAAGAGCTACGCGGTGCCGCAGTACACCACCTATTCCACGCCCTCTCGCACCTATTTGCCCGCGAACACGGGATATACCGGCTACTCCGGATACTCCGGCTACAATGGCCTGGACACCCAGTACGGCAGCAACGGCGGCTACGTCTACTAGGCAACCCATCTTGGGAGGACCAGCAGCAATGGAGCAAGCGGACAACTATATTCCTGTATCATAATTTTTTTTTGCCTTGGCTAAGCAATTTTTTTGTGCAATTTATGGCTATTAATATTTTCGATTGCTTTGTGGTATAAAGTTTATACTGACTAACATATAGTATGCAGTTTGATCATTTGGTTTGGGATCGCCTATATAGAAGGTTATTTATTGTATAGGATCGTTATAATTAGCAGGTCCTATAAGGTTCATGTGGATCGGATCCTTATCCCAATTCTCTAGCTATTTTATGAAAGTTTTGATATATGAGGTTAAAATAAATAACTTATTTTTCAAAATTTAAAAACCCGAACCAAATTTTGATCACGAGCTCATTAATTTTGAAATTTCGTTAATTAATAAGTTTATATATTTATCTTAAAATAATATTTCATTTGGGTTAAGTAAACGAATTTAAAGTTATACATTTATTTATCAAGAGATGCTAAAAAATTTGGACCAAGATAAAAACGTACTAAATCAAGTGTTGTGGGTTCCATAATTATGACTTAATATTGTATAGCATTTTTTGGTAAAATGTAGAAATATCTTTAAATATTTTTTTAAGAAATTCTTTTTTTCATATTTTCCTTTTAAAGAAATCCAAAATTTGTTCGTTCATGCGTCATTAACTTTATTTCTATTGTTAAAAAAAATGATAGGTACATAATATAATTGAATCGTTTTTAGTTTCACAGAGAGATCCTTTCAATGCTTAAGGCGGTACTCGTAGCCCCCATTGGAAGCGTAGGATCCCGATTTGTGTCCCGATACGAAGCTGGATCCAGATCGCAGGCCAGATCCTTGGAGCGAGCCGTGGCCGGAACCAGATCCATAACCATGACTGGACCCAGATGCATAACCATGGCTGGATCCAGATGCATATCCTTGGCTAGATCCAGATCCATAACCATGACTGGATCCAGATCCATATCCATGGGAGGCTCCAGATGCATATCCATGGCTTGATCCAGATGCATATCCTTGGCTAGATCCAGATCCATATCCATGGCTAGATCCCTGGCTGCCGGCGTAGCCAGATCCTTGGCTGGAACCCGCCGAGTAACTCACATGGGAGACGGCTGGGGCGGCATAGCTCTTCCTGGAGACAGCTGGAGCGGCATAGGATCCAAAGGAGCTGGATGCAGCTGGAGCACTGGCGTAGGACGATCCGGCGGAGCTGTAGCTGGCAGCTGGAGCCAGATATTGCCTGGAAGGAGCTGTCACAGGAGCGGAGTAGCTGGTGTGGGAGGCAGCTGGGGCGGAATAGGAACTGTAGGAAGACGATGGTGCGGAATAGGAGCCATGAGAGGATCCTGCCGAGGAGTATGATCCATGGGATACAACTGGAGCGGAGTAGCTCTTGTGCGAAACCACGGGAGAGGAGTAACTGCCATGGGATACCACCGACGGAGCTAAGTACTGCCGGGAGGGAGTGGCCACGGGAGCGGAGTAGCTGGTATGGGAGGCAGAGGAGTAGGATCCTTGGGATACAGCTGGAGCGGAGTAAGATCCATGGGATACAGTTGGAGCGGAGTAGGATCCATGGGATACAGCTGGAGCGGAGTAGGATCCATGGGAAATAGCTGGAGCGGAGTAGGAGGAACCAGCCGAGCTGTAGCTACCATGGGATGCAGATGATGCAGCTGGGGCTAGGTATTGCCTGGATGGAGCCGCCACGGAGTGACCTCTACGGGCATAGGTGGCCGCAGGAGCTGCATAAGATCCCGAGGAACTGGAGGCCGCTGCACTGTACCCACTTTGGGCACCCACTTTCGGGGGCAGATAGGAGTTGCTCAGCGGGGTGACCATTCCCACAGAGGCCAGGGTGAAAACCACAAAAGCAAAGGAGCGCTGCAAAGAAAATTAGAGTGTGAGTCTCCAAAAGTAATCCGGATTTTATAGGTATATGTACAAAACTTACCATCTTAATTGGATTCTTGGTATTTAAGCTTTTCTAGCTGCTGTTCCAGCTCGTTGGGAAGTGGAACTGATGCCGCAGCAGCCGCGATCCAAGACTTTTATAGGAGAACCATGCGCCGAACAACACATGGGTGTGCAGGTGGGTACAAATCTTCCAGTCCCCCAAAGAAGAACACACACAAAATAGACAAAAAAAAAAGAGAGGTGAAGCGCAAAAAATAAAGCAATACCATTAGAACGCAATGGAATGGGCGGCAAGAGTTTTTGGCGTTGCTGATGATCGTAGTTTCGGAGGCTACTGGCACTCGCCTTCAAGACAAAGGTTCCGAAATAATACTTTCCGGCTATTCTGTTTATTTTCTTATTTTTGTTATACTAATATGGGAACAAGTTATACATTTCCCACGTTCTTCACAAGACAAACATTTACCATTCAGTCGATTGGTTCGGCAATTACCTAATTCCATTTATTTTAGAAATTCTGCAAATGAATGATAAGAAATTATTTAATTGGGAATATTTTCTTACATAAATATTATTAATTATAATTAGGTAAAAACTAGGTAAAAAGTATTATCATATTTTGTATATAGATCTATTTTTAGGCCTATCCTTATATGATGATATAAATGATAATGATGATAAATAAGCTTTAAAGTTATATTAACCTTAACTGTTAAAACAAATGCATATCCGTAAAATTTAATTTAAGACGCTTAATCGTAACTTAAGAAAGATCATTATAGTTATTTGTTATATATTTCCTTATAGGATTATAGGATTTCCCCATTTGGATTATAATACATCAAAATTACGCACCCTGTTGACTAGTGTTAATGAAGAATGGCGCGATTGGAGGATGTCGTAGACTCTATTTATTTGACCGTTTATTTTTAGCCCTGTCCATTTCGGAAGTCGCCGAGGGTAATTAATGATGCGCCGTACCGCGGGTGAGAAGTTCGCGGCTTCGTGGTTAGAGGTAATCCAATCTTAGCTAATCCAAACCGAAAAGCGTTCGACACCTTTAGTTGTTAGAGAAAGGGGCATCGAATTGGATTGTATTGGATTCGAAGTTTGAATTTCGCATTGCGAACTCCGAATAGAGAGCCCCCATGCAATGAGAGCCCGCTTCTTCAAGACACGATTACTCACCTCACACACATTAATTATAATCCACACAAATCGGGCTTAATGGTCAGGCACCTTTTTCCTTGTACCCAAGTGTTTATGTCTTTTGCGTGCGTTTATATAATTAAAAACAAAATGCTACGAGAAGTGGAATTAACAACAAACAAAAAATCGCTCAAAACAAAAAGAAAACATGGTGATACGATGATTGTGGATGTTAAAAATACCCTTGTAGGTCTATATGGTCATGCAATTTGCATAAAATTGTCACAGTCTTTGGGGGGAATTTATCGCCATAGCTGTTAAAGAAGCTAAGTTGTTATCATAAGCACTTAATTTACTACCCGTATGTTTTTTATCCAAAAATCATCTTAATACGACTATGAAATGATATATAGTAAGCAAATATGAGAAAATATTTTTACTTGTCTTTCTTTGTTATAAATAATAATGTATTGAAATCTAATTTAAGAAATATTTTTTTTATATTTATTAAATACCTGAATAACCTCTTTCTTAAAGCTATCATACCCGTTTGTCTTAGAGTAGAACAAGATAATAAAAAACATAGTAATTAAATGTTGGCTTTTGAGTTGCGTACTTGAATAGGATGAATAGTCAGTGTGAATTCTTTTTGGAGTTCATTTAGCTCTGGGAATTAGTTTGATGAAGTTCAGATTGTCGGAATCCTATTCGGGAACAGGAAAGAAATATTTGATATGGTTTTTTTTTTGTGTTGAATATTTAAGAATGCGTGCTATAATGATATTTTTTGAGAGTCCATATTTGAATTTGTGTTGTGTATATATTAATGTAAAGTGTTTGGGTATCATACAATAATGATATAGGTATATTATGATTTCAAAATGTGATTAATAACACTTAAAAACCCCATAATATCTTATTTCTTGTGGCTCTGTAACGGGAACTTATGTAAAGTCTAACTATGTATATGAATCCATCAAGGTTTATGATATAGGGGTAGTTCTTTTGCAAACTGTAGTAACATCAGATTTATTTTAATTTTCAAAGTGTCTTTAAAAATGTGAATGTAATCTTTTAAATTTTATTATTATACCATCAATTCCTTAATAACTATTAGTTTCGGAGCCAGGTTTTTCGACAGGGTCCTTGGCGTAGGCCACAAACAGGATATTGTGTTTGCTGGAAACCGGCTTGCCATTATCCTGGTCGTGTCGCACCTTAAGGATGTCCGAGTCCAGTTCTACTGATCCCACTAGTTGTCCTGGTTTTAGATAGTAGTTCTGGCCCAGTGAAGTGGGTCGATGCTCGGTGACGAAGTGATACCTCATGGGTTCCATCTCCTCGATGACGAGATTGGGTCGCCTGGTGGTAATGGTGGTCAGAGATTCCATTTCCGTATGGCTCACTGGTTGAGCGTCAATAGAAACCAGCAATGCCAGGGCAAAGATAAAAATACTTCTTGACCTTATCGACATGACAGCGAAAATGCGATTTTAAATTCCGATTCCTGCAAGGGCCTAAAACGTAATGCATTTCCGAACCGCCTGGCGGCATTCTTTTATATCCTCAGCTGGGATTCTCGGATGGAACTCGGGAAAGGCTCTCTGTCCCCGCCAGAATAATGGCCTGGATTCTTGGAGAGCTCATCGCCTTTCGATTGTTTTGCCCGCTGGCAATATCTTCTTTTTTTCCTTGCTCGCTTTGGGCATAACAAGTTTTTGGACATTAACCCGATTTCGATTTCGCACTCAATATATGCATGCTTATATATATTGGGCATACAAATATCGGGGTGTATATAATGCACACACGCCACTTTGGTCCATTCACAAGAGAAACGGCCAAGGCAGTGGAAAAAAAAGCAAACAAAAAATGCAAATTCGGACATACAATTCGCCACATGGGCATATATATTCACATATATCCGTATGGGCTATAGAGTGTAGAGTATAGAGTGGGTCTCGCCCGACGACAGACATAAATTCACGTTGCCAGTCGCACGATTTTGGGTTCGGATCCGTATAATTAATAAGCTCCGCTTTTAATGGCAAATAAATGTTTGCTAGTCGTATTTATTTATCATTTTGCTCGATATACGTATTTATGGCTTCTTAATCTGTTGCGTCAAAAACTTTATCACAATGGTTTTCGATATGTACAACATTTTTCTAGCACATTTTCTCGGGTTGGTTTGGCTAAGAGAGTTGGTAAAATGACTTCAAAGTTTTCGGGACCATTGACTGTTTAATTGGCTGCGATGTTGCGATTTTATGACCTTTTTATAGGATTTAAAGGAGGCGAAATCTGCTTTTGGTTAATGGTTATGCGCTTTTTTTTAACAAAATCACATTAAAATTTAAACTTAACTGTGAGACAGATGGAAGCTGTGCTATAAATTTTGATTGCACAAATTGTATGCATAACAACTATCTATATATATAGTATACGAGTTTTTTAAGGGATTTTTAAAACCAGGTTTTAAATTTTATTAAATTATTAGTAAACTGCGAGTGCAAAAAAGGAATGGAATTTTGAATTGTCAAACATTATTAGTAATATTTATTTAGCTACCTAAATGTCTTACATTATTAAAGAAGAAAATAGAAAATCCTGAGGATGTATACACATTATTCCTCATTATCAATGTTATTTAGTTAACTAAGCTTATCATTGTATAAAAAATATATTGGTCCCCAAAGCGAAAGATTTGCTATCCATAATGAAAGTTCTTGTCTTTAAAGAACAAAAGATATATTTTTGTTCATTCCCGGATCTTCATTTATGTATGTATATGCTAAATCAAGTGAGAAACTATGGGAAACCCATTATGACTAGCATCTTAGAACTGGCCAAACCACAAAAATATTAAGATTCTATCAAAACAAACTAGGATTAGTCAGAAGCCTAGGAAACAATATCAAAAGAAATAATCCTAATAAATATATATTTTAATAAATATATAAAAAAAGAAATACCATTTATTGTATAGTCTTAAAACCCACCCCCCCCTTTTATAAAGACTTCTAAACGTGATTTTGTGAGTAATGCATTAAATTAAGAACATAACTTGATATTAAAGACAAAAAAAACCCAAACAAACTTAATATTCAACCACAAAGTTCCAGGTATTTCGGTTATAAATACTTTTTGATATTCAGAAATTATGCAAGAATATTTTATAGAACCAAATAAAAGCCTCTTTGTTTGTTTTAGCACATTACATTCGATTTATTGTAAGAAAAAAAAAGGTTTCATCGTATGATTAGATTCGTTTTGTATATTTTTTGGGATGCAGTCTTTAGTAGACGTATCCACCGTTGGAGCCGTAGACGGTGCCCGAGGATCCGGAGGAGTAGCTGCTGACCGCAGCGGGAGCAGAGTAGCTGGACACAGCTGGGGCGGAGTAGGTCTTGACCACAGCTGGAGCGGAGTAGCTGGACACAGCTGGGGCGGAGTAGGTGGACACAGCCGGGGCGGAGTAGGTCTTGACCACAGCTGGGGCGGAGTAGCTCTTGACCACAGCGGGAGCGGTGTAGGTCTTAGTCACCACGGGAGCGGTGTAGGACTTGGTCACCACTGGAGCGGTGTAGGTGGACACAGCTGGAGCGGAGTAGGTCTTGACCACGGCGGGAGCGGTGTAGGTCTTGGTCACAGCCGGGGCGGAGTAGCTCTTGACCACAGCGGGGGCGGTGTAGGCCTGGGTGTAGCCACTGGACACAGCTGGGGCGGAGTAGGTCTTCACAACAGCGGGAGCGGTGTAGGTCTTGGCCACCACGGGAGCGGTGTAGCTGGAAACAGCGGGAGCAGAGTAGGAGGAGACAGCTGGGGCAGAGTAGGTCTTCACCACAGCTGGGGCAGAGTAGGAGGAGACAGCTGGGGCAGAGTAGGTCTTGACCACAGCAGGAGCAGAGTAGCTGGACACAGCTGGGGCGGAGTAGGTCTTCACCACAGCGGGAGCAGAGTAGGAGGAGACAGCGGGAGCGGAGTAGGTCTTCACCACAGCGGGAGCAGAGTAGGAGGAGACAGCTGGGGCGGAGTAGGTCTTCACCACAGCGGGGGCGACGTAGCTGGCGGCGGGCTCCTCGTAGGTCTCCTCGGCGGCGGACTCGGCGGCATAGGAGGCGGTCTCAGCGGCGGCGGCAGCTGGAGCGGCATAGGACTCGCTGTTGTAGGAGGCAGCTGGAGCGGCATAGGACTCGCTGTTGTAGGACGCAGCTGGGGCGGAGTAGGACTCGCTCTCGTAGGTGGTGGCAGCGGCGGCGGCGGGAGCCTCGTAGGTCTCCTCGGCGGGAGCAGCCTGGTAGGACTCGTAGCTGGTGGAGGCAGCCGCGGAGTGGGGAGGCAGGTAGGTGTTGGCCAGGTGGCTGACATCGGCCGAGGCCACAGCCAGAAGGGCAAGCGAAAGGATGGCGAAGAATTTCTAAAAAAAGAGATAATAATGATATAAGATTATAATGATATAAGATATAACAATCTCATCCGATGTATTCAGAAGTATTTTTTTGAATATCCCTAGGACAGGATCTCCCTGGAAGCTAGAGCTTACCATGTTGCTGGGACCGAAGTTGTGAGAACACTAGTACCTTCTCCACAAACAAGCCACTTATTTATAGTCGCCAAAAATGTCTGGCCAACTTGATACACGAATGTCAAAAGGCGCTACGAAAACCAGAACAATCGCACACCGAAAAGCCACACAAACTATATCGACGATACCCGAAAACCCGCCATTCGAAAATAAAAGAGCCATAATAATGAAGCATTTCGTCCGCGGAGCTCATTAGTCGCCCATAATATTCCTACTTTTCCCCCGTTTCACTCCCCTGCTGATTCTGATTCCGATTCCTATTCTTATTTTGATTATGTTTCTTTCTTATTCCGAATATGAATCTGATTCCAATTTTGTTGGCGAATCGGAGAAGGAGATGATGTTGATAAAGTGGAAGAAATGCTATAGATGAGAAATTGCAAAAGCGGGCTGTACGAAACTCGTTATTAAACTCCATTCATAAGTCGGTTCCGTCACTTACTCATCCATCAAAGTTACAGTCCAGACAAAAGGCCCCCAAGAAGAGCAATACCGACTGAGTTCTGAACGGTAACTCCATTAATCATAAGTGGGGACTAGCCTGGAAAACAATGGCTTACATGTCGGGAAACTTTACGGTATCGCAGTGTCCGCTTGTTGGGAATATCCGAAGTTATTATCATCCTTGAGATATTTTTAAAGCATATCCCAAGATTGTATATCATTCATATAATCATTATATCATAATGTCATATATGTATTATAAAAAAAGTTCTTATAAAATTGAACAACATCTAATTATTTCTCGCTTATACATTTATTTTTAGATCAGGACCTTATATTGGACCCATTGTAGTTAATCTCTTATTGAACTCTCACTGGAGTCTACTGAACCTAACAATCACAATTAATTTATACTTCACCGCAACATCAATAAATATCAGCAGCTTAGAAATTCAATTTAGCTATTAGAAGATTATGTATCTTCTTTATAATTTATTATATCAAAAACCGCTTTGGGTGATTTATAATTTGGTTGCTTACCGTTTTGTGAACTTGCCATAACTCAAGACACACATTAGAAGATGGAGTTTCACGATAAGTACTGGAATTTTTAGGAATGGTAATAGACATGTGAGATTTATTTGTCATGGTATGAAATAGTACTTCTTTTAATCCAACTAAAAATAGTTTACTTTAAAGTCTTTCCATTCTCTACGATGATTGTGAACTATTTATTTTTATTAAATGGTACTATAAATGGAACACAAATGAAACCCAATTAAGAAACCGGTTTCCCAGTGCCCAAGTCCTGCTAAATGTGTCAGCTAACAGAGATACATTTATTATACCCACTGCCATTCGAATGCTTCACGACTTCCTTCTCCATAAAATATTCAAATGAAGGCATACATTTGTTTGTTCATATAACAAAAACAGTTTATTGATTAACAAAAACGTAACAAAAATTGTATAACGATAACAAAAAATGTGCTAGAAATTGGCTACGTAACACTAAGTTCAGATGAACCGACCAGCGATTGACGTTCGATCCACAACTCGATGCGAGTTCGGACCTCCGCTGGGGTCCGTTCACGGGCATCCTACTTGTACAGGTAACCTCCGTTGGCGGCATAGGTCGTTCCGATCTCCACGGGAGCTGGAACTGGAACTGGAGCGGGAGCGGCCACGATCTCAGTCTTCTGGACGATGGGAAGGGGAGCAGGAGCGGGGGCGGATTGGGTGTAGGTCACCTGCTGTTGCACCGCCGGTGGGGTGTACTGTACAATGGGTTGGGATGGCTGCTGGACGGGAAGGGGGGCAGGTGGGGCTGGCACAAAGGATTGCTGCAGCTGCACAGGAGCGGGAGCGGGAAGGGACACCTGAACCGGAGCTGGAGCAGGAATGGACACGGGCTGAGGAGCCTGGTAGGAGTAGCCACTGTATTGATGTTGCTGCACAATCTGCTGAACCGGTTCAGGGATCGAAACGGGAGCTGGAGCGGTGTAGGTCTGCTGAACCACTGGCGCCTGATGAACCACTTCCTGAACCACAGGAGCCTGCTGGACCACAGGAGCGGGAGCAGCGTAAGTCTGCTGAACCACTGGAGCGGGAGCGCTGTAGGTCTGTTGAACCACTGGAGCGGAGTAAGACTGCTGAACCGCAGGAGCCGGAGCACTGTAGAACTGTTCCTGAACCACTGGAGCGGGAGCCGAATAGGTCTGCTGAACCACTGGCGCCTGATGAACCACTTCCTGAACCACAGGAGCCTGCTGAATCACAGGGGCTTGCTGAATGGCCTCCTGAACCACAGGAGCGGGAGCAGCGTAGGTCTGCTGAACCACTGGAGCGGGAGCGCTATAGGTCTGTTGAACCGCTGGAGCCTGCTGAACCACTTCCTGTACCACTGGAGCGGGAGCGCTGTAGGTCTGTTGAACCACTGGAGCTTGCTGAACCACTTCCTGAACCACAGGGGCTTGCTGAATGACAGGGGCTTGCTGAATGACAGGAGCCTGCTGAACCACTGGAGCTGGATAGGAGTAAGTCTGCTGAACCACTGGAGCGGGAGCAGGAGCAGAGTAAGTCTGGTGCACCACCTGATGCTGTTCATGGATAGCAGGAACTGGCACTGCAATAGGAACTTGGACGGGAGCCGGAGCGGAGTACGTCTGCTGAACCACAGGAGCCGGAGCACTGTAGTGTTGTTCCTGAACCACTGGAGCTGGAGCAGAGTAAGTCTGCTGGACCACTGGAGCTGGAGCACTGTAGTGTTGTTCCTGAACCACTGGAGCGGGAGGGGAGTAAGTCTGGTGTACCACCTGATGTTGTTCATGGATAGCAGGAACTGGCACCGCAATAGGAACTGGTGCGGGAGCAGGAGCCGAGTAAGTGATGGTCTCCTGCTGTGGTGCAATGGTCTCAGCCACTGGCTCCGGAGCGGGCACAAACTGCTGGACGGGAGTGGGTGGCAGATATGCGTTCCTCACCGCCGTCTGGGTGGCCACAACGGGCTTGGGTGGCTCGTAGATCACCTGGGGAGCTGGCTGGATGATCTCAACGGGAGCAGGAACAGGGGCTGGGATCGAAACTGGAGAAGGGGCAGGGATAGAAACTGGAGCAGGAACAGGGGCAGGGATCGAAACCGGAACCGGAGCCGGAGCACTCTGGTAATGCTGCTGTCCGCCCGAGTGGATGGTGAAGCTGGCCAGTGGGATGGAGGCCTTGATGGACTCCACATGGGCCTGGATCTGTGGCTGAATGTGGACCTGCGACTGGATCTGTTGCTGGATCTGCTGCTGAATCTGTGGCTGCACCACCTGCTGGAAACTGGGCGCAGCGGACACCTCCTTGAGGGGCAGAGGTGGCAGATAGCCATTGGCACCGGGACGTCCATCGACCACGGCCAAGCTGAGGGCAGCCAGAACGATAAAGGCAAAGGGTTTCTGGGCGGGAGAAGGAAATCATATCATCACATATCACTTGGGTAAGCACTTGAAAAAAATTTGTAATGAGATGGCCACTTACCATCTTCACTGGGGTCACTGAAAACACACAGAGGGGACTAGAGGTGCACCGAGCGAACGTAACCGATTAACTGATGACCATCTTGGAGACCCCGTCTGCATTTATAGTTGCCAGTTGGCAGTTGGCAGCTCTCCCCTTAATTGGTGCGATACCAAATGCCAGATGGCCAAAACGCCACGGAGCGGGGGGGAATGCTAATGCAGATGGCCAACAATGAAATCATGCAAAACACATCTCATTTTGGTGCGGATTATTAAATGGCCAAAAGCACGACTCGCAGACCCAGAGACTCAAAGACTCAGTTTGATAACAAACAGCCCAAAATGGCTGAGGACGGTTACACATTAAATTTTAATGTGCATTTTAATTTTTCTGAGGACTCTTTTTTATAATTTCAGCCTGGAAAATTCGCATTGATACAATATAAATATGCATAGAGTAATTATATAAATTTAAAACTCAATCATGAATACTTTTTTTTTAATTTATTTTAAAAAGTTTTGACAATCTAAACATAATGCATTATACAAATTTATAAAATGTTGATTTTGTAAATTAAATCTATTCTATAAAGGCTAAACTATACATGATCTTAAGTGTATCCTGCTTAAATATATTTTTTGTAGTAGGTACATGTATGTGGATTTTTATACATATTTATAATTAGTTAATTTCTTTCAGTGCATGCAAGTCAAAAACAAAGTTTGACAAATCAAATGTGTATGCAAAAATTGTTCAAATATTTATCAATCGCGAGTTTGCTTGAATTGTGTCCAACTGTCCAATTGACACCTTAAGCACTCCAACTTGAGTGCATTGACTTTATCTTCAACAGGTGATATAAGATGCATTGCTTGGTGAGTTTACAAAAAATCATAAAAAAAATACCAATATTTTCTAGTGTTCAAAAATATTTTAAATATGCCCATGGTTATATAACATGTCTGAAAAAAAAAACTTAACAAGAAACTCATTGATCTTTAGTAAAGATAAACAAATGTAAATAAGTATGTCATTCCCATTGAATAAAGATAATTTTAGTTTATTATAATTTTTTTTTGAGTAAAATTGACAGTGCTGGAAATATTATAAAACTATTTTAAATACAATTATAAATATTTTATTGGGTGTGGTTAGTTTTCAGTATATTTAGCATAGTTTAAGCCAAATAAAGAAATTTAATTTATTGGAAGGGGTTGGCTAACCAGTAGCCACATTCTCCCAAAAAACCCCCTAAAACTTTTCACACACCAACACTTTCGACCATTGTCTTAGCCCTCGGGTTGAAATTTATGAGAAGATGTTAATCGGTTATGGGCCCACCAGGCCGATTTCCCAACTCACTCGATCTCACTCGGTGGCAGATATGTGTCCAACCTTCGGACGTTTTCAATGGGCCATAAGTTATTGGTAATCAGGGGCCACCGATTGTTCGATATGGATATGGATATGGATATTTGATTTTATATGCATCTCGTAGGCGTGTGTCGTAGATTATGATAAGCATGTTAAGGGCTTACAGCCGAGGTATTCGGAGATAATACAATGTAATAATAACGCCAGTTAATACGGATCTTCGGAGGCCGAATTTGAATGCGAACTTCTGCACCTGAACGCACGCGCCTCTCAAAAAGGCCCACAAAAGTGACAAATTGAAAACAAGGTTCAGGTCCACAAAAGAAAATGTCAAGTTGAGGGCCCCTGACAACCGCGGGCACAGGTTGGCTTAATTATGACTAATTGCTGTGCGAACAACCTCTATATCCGAAAACATATCTCACGTCGGCAATGAATATTCAAGCGGACGAAAATTGCAACAAAATGCCAAATGGATATGCCAACCGGGGAACATCCGAAAACCGAGCACGATTTGCATAAAAAACCCACAAATGGCTTACGTTTAAAAGCAACAAAACGCTTTACGGAATTTTAGATCACAGATCCCCATTTATCTTTATTAAAATATTAAAGGAAAGCATTTTTGAATTTATTATTTGCCTAAGCAGTTCGTACAACATCTGATATCTGATCTAATAAAATAACATAATCCAATAACATGTATACAATATTTTTACTTTAAATAGAGATCTTATTTAAAAAGGGATGCGATTTTTTCTATATACAATAAATACCAAAACAATAAATACTATAAAAAGGATTATAATCATTTAAATAAGTACCACTTTGGTGGGCGAACCTCTGTTCACCTATGTAAATCCCCAACTGATGTAAGATGATATACCATGTCTAACAAGCTGACAAAAGATCTCCCACCTTCGTTCCGGACAAAAGAGCAATAGTTATTTTCTTCTTTTTGCAACTCTTCCAAACCCATAAAAAACATGGCATAAAAGCTTTTAAATGTGTTTACTGAATCCCAAGAAACAACACCACCAAATGCCAAATATAAATAATTCAGTGAAGATATAAAGAAAAAAGATGAATAGAAATCAATTCGAGTCGTTTCAAGCCTAAATCGTTTTTATTGTTAGGATTTTGAATATCTATTGAAATCAATGCCCAAACATGGGAATTGAATAGGTCTCTATTAAATCGATGGAAAAACCCCCTATTTAAATCCCAAGCTAGAAAAGAAATTAATTATCATAAATGTTCTTAAGGGAAACTCTTTGACGTCAGAAACTAGTTTGGCCATACAAAGAACCAAGAATCTAAGTATAAGTCAGGCGATTCTTTGAATTTTGCAGACATAACAGATATTATTAACATAAATCGATTATGTTCGCCCTTTTGAAGGTCAGCTTTATTTTCTACTTCTTTTCTACGCTTTCCTATGACGTCAATTTGTAATAAATCTCTGAGGGTAGAACTCATTTTTGTTGAAAGCCAGATAATTAATTGATTACAAAATTGGCTGTTTTTTTGGCATAACATAAAAGTTACAAGATTTTTAAAAGGTACACCTATTTTGATTGCTTATAAGAAAAAAAAAATATTATACCATATTAAAGGAACCTTTTTATCTTTGCGGTTATTAACAAAATATATGAGTTTATATATTTCGACCGTCATATAATCCAACATTTTTTCTAGAAACATCTTTAATATAATCTTGAGCTAATATATTTGGTCAGCTATATGATCAAACTTTTTTTATAGAACCATTTTAACCGGTATTAATAATATGATGGGTATTTTTTTACATTCCCTTGTATCTCTATAAATTTATAAAATTGATTGATTGACAGACATATGATTTTATATCATTGATCTTTACTTAGTTCTTTCCCAATATGGACGTCAAACGTCCAAAGTTCAATAAACTTTTAGGGATGCAGCCCATAGATTATAAATAAAGTGTAGATAATTACCCTAGGACTAGGCTTTTAAGTCACAACCAACCCACTAATCAAGTTTTTTTTACTCAGGCTTTTATCGCCTTGTACCAACTTTTCAAGACAACATAATTTATGGAACAAATGTCTCTCCACTTGGGGTTTGCATAAAACATATGCTTATTTGTATCAATCACGACGATAGATTGTCTCGTTTATGGATATCAGTCAGCTTGGCGAAGACATCGACTTTAATTTCGATTAGCATAAAGACAAACGTTTTGACTGTCCGCGGGTTTATGGCCCCAAAGCAAATAAATAAATAAAAACACAAACGGAAAAATACGAAATAAAAAATGGATGATAATTTATAATGAACATGGTGATGCACTACTCAATCACCCCAAGTTAGGGGTGCTATAAAACCCAGGGATTACTTGGCCCTCTGGTAGACATAGCCGCCATTTGTTGCGTAGACGGTGTCTGCCCCACTTTTGGGATCATCTGCCAGCGGAGGCGCCACTATCTTCCTTTCGCCCTCCTTGGACTGCTCCTTTGCCGCCTCGTCGGAGTAGCCCGGCGGAGCGGGTCCTCCGAATCCGGGACCGAATTGCTGATATGGATTCTGGCCGGGCACAGGTCCGCCGAAGCCCACGGGTACATTAAACCCATTGGGATAGAGTCCCTGGAACGGTCCTTGGGGATTGGGCGAGGGAAGTCCCTGGTTGGTCAGGAATTCGGGTGGGTATGGAGTTCCTGGTGGTGGGAAGGGTCCTCCTTGTGGTGGGAATGGTCCTTCCTGCGGTGGAGGGAAGCCAGCTCCAGGGAAAGCATTTCCGAAGGGAGGTCCCTGAGGTGCGAAAGGTCCTGGCTGTGGCGAGAAGGGTGGTCCTTGGGGGGCAAATCCTCCCTGTGGCTGGAAACCTCCTCCCTGTGGGGCAAAGCCGGCTCCCTGTGGAGGAAAACCAGCTCCTTGTGGGGGAAAACCTGGTCCCTGAGGACCGAATGAGGCTCCACCATTGGGATAAACTCCACCGGGAGGCAATTGGTAGGCAGCATTCGGTGGACCCACCGGGAAGGGTCCTCCATTGGGATAGGCCGAGGGCACTGGACCGATTCCTGGACCCACTCCCGGCTCGCCAGGACCCCCACCGAACCCAAAGAACGGTGGGTAGATGGGCAGGGGGAAGTTTGGCGGCTGGACAGGCGGTGGTGGAACATTACTGCCCGTGGGAATGGCATAACCCGGCGGCAGGGGCAATCCATTCGATGGATAGAATCCAGATGGATCCTTCTGGATCTCCTGGCCATCATCATCGGACCGTGTGGATGGTGCATCTTGTTCCGCCCTGGGCGGTATGTAATCCTTGGACAGGTGACTCACATCCCCGCTTATGAGGGGCAGAAGTAGCACCAGAAGAACGACCCCTGGCTGCATCATCTCGAGGTCCGGCTTTATCTCTGGGAGCTTCCACGGCGACGGAAACTATGTGGCCACGGGCCTCGAAGACGGCACTTATAAGACTTCATATCAGCATATTATATAAATCGCTGCCCGGCTCATTTCACTTTCCCATTCGGCGAACGGAAATTGCCTTGCATCATCACAAAGGTTCCATAAATAGTCGCGGATCTGTAGATCGAAGGTGCGAGGGGAAGTGTTAAAACTGAACTATAAAAATAAATTTGTCGGCCGAATTTAACATAAAGTAACACCGATATCAAATGGTAAATTTAGCATAGGTGCAAAAGAAAACGAGGAAATATTGTTTACTGGTTGCATTTGATTAATGATGACCCATGAACCTACTCAAAAACAAATAGGATTAGGTGAAAATATATGACAACTTTATAGCCAAAAACAGTGTTGATTAAGCACAAGAAAAGCATCGAAAAAAATCGTTATTCCTAGATACCAAACCTTTTACAAAAAAGGCTTTACAATTAACTTCATCATATTTTATTTAAAAACTTTAATATATTTACTGGCAATTGTGCCTTATACATGGTCTTTAATATAGTTATATGCGTTCAAGTGTTGGAAAAATCATATTGATTGAAAAGCTTTTAAAACAAACAATTAAACTATAAGCTTTATTTAATTTAAAGTCTTAAAATTAACAGTAAAGCTTGAAAAAGTTAGTAACAACTTCCAAGTTTAATCAAAGCTCTAAGGTGTTTATAAAAAGCACAAGCAAAGCTTTAAGTTACATTTGTTAGCTCAATAACTAAAGAGTGTCAGTGTTGTTAGTGCGTGTCTACAACCTGAATTCGCTGAATTGAATAAGATGAATAAGCTGAATGCAAGACTGAAAATTATGGACTTGATAGAACAATCAAATATTGATACATTATACATTAGTCATTGATGCGGCTCGAAAGTATATGTTCTTGTTTTACTGGTTTTTGTTTAAGTTAGCCAAAGAACTTAGCTATTCTAAGCAATGATTTAATGTTTCTTGTTTGATGTCACTAAGTAGGAAGTTTCTTACATTCATAAACTTATGCAGATTTTAATTTCGATATTTGCATTTATCTAAGGGTTTCCTTATGTTTTTTAGGAAATTTGGAAGGAACCAGTTGTGTATTTAAATTACATTGGCTAACAAAATTAAATCAAAGCGAAATTATACTTAAATGCTCTATATACAAAACACTAAGCGTAATATTGGCTGTTGTCTTTGAAACATCGACATAGAGTAATATGTGACATATTGTTTCTATGCAAGCTATATTTTATAGTGGCCCGATCGGAAAAAAAGATATTTCCTAATCAAAGATCCATAAAAACATAAGATATGAAAAATTCCAACTCGTTGGGGCAACTGTTAGACCTTGTAAGATATAACTAAAATGATCCTGCAGACCGAATCCTGACGTTACAAAATATCATTTTCTGATAACTATAAAAGCCAAAAATAGATCGATCGATATAGTCAGTAACTGCGATTGAAACAGGCATTTCAATGTGTCAAACAAAATGTCAAATTTATATTAATTATTATCAATTTGATATTTGTGATATCAAGCATTTATTAAAAATTATCTAAGAGGTAACAGGTTATAAAGTATATATATTATATTTTTTCTAGATCGGGACTACCAACCGATTCGATGTAGCCATATTAGTATAAGCGCTTAGATTTTGGAAACTATACGAACTAAGAAGTTTCGATTTGACAAACGTTTGTTATCCAAATGTTCCACGCCCACAAATATTAAAAGTCTGTAAGAACTGATCATTCGTTTGATATGAATATTATGTATAAAGTTGATGAGAATAGAGTCAACATATTAGCTGTGTACAAACATGATTGGCTTTAAAAAATATAAACTTTTTTTTCCATTCTTTTCTATACGTAAGGGAGAGGTCTGTAGTTTGAAGAACATTTTGTGTCCCAACTTACAGACCATCCCAACTTACAGACCATCCCAACCTTAGGACCTCCTCCCTAGATATTTTTATTCAATTTTTACAGAGGGATTTGATTCTGTAAAAAAGTTTAATTATATTATATCTTTATTTGGTTAGTATTTGTTTAGTGGGAGTCGCCCTCCTTTTTAATCTTGATCCCCATTTAAAAACCATATTTCTTTGGATTATTGTTTTTTTATATTTTCATTGTTAACGGAGTTTACAATACAAAAAAAATTGATGGTGAGTTGGGGCAGTATGTAGGTATTTACACTGTTTCGTATTCAGTTGCAGGCCTCTGATCTCGAGGTCCTTACTTCCTGTAGACGTAGCCGCCGTTGGAGGCGTACTGGGTGCCCACATCCACGGAGGGGGCGGAGTAGCTCACCGAGGGGGCGGAGTAGCTGACGGCAGGAGCGGAGTACGACTGCTGGACAGCAGGGGCGGAGTAGCTGACCGAGGGGGCGGCATAGGTCTGCTGGACGGCAGGGGCGGAGTAGCTGACGGCGGGAGCGACGTACGACTGCTGGACAGCAGGAGCGGAGTAGCTGACCGAGGGGGCCGAGTAGCTAACCGATGGGGCAGGGGCGGAGTAGCTCACAGAGGGGGCCGAGTAGCTGACGGAGGGAGCAGGAGCGGAATAGCTGACCGAGGGGGCAGCGTAGGTCCTCTGGACGGCAGGAGCGGAATAGCTCACCGAGGGGGCGGAGTAGGTCCTCTGGACGGCAGGAGCGGAGTAGCTCTGCACGGGTGGCAGGTACTCGCTGCTGGGGGCGGAGTACGACTGCTGGATGGCAGGGGCGGAGTAGGTCTGCTGGACAGCAGGGGCGGAGTAGCTCACCGAGGGGGCGGCGTACGAGTTCTGGAGGGGCGGCAGGTACTCGTTGCTCAGGTGGCTCACGTCGGCGGCCACGCAGGCGAACAGGGCGAAGGCAACGAGGAATTTCTGCAAGTAGGATAACACTTTTCACATTAGCACATTACAAATCACAAAATATTTAAAAAAAATTTAAAAAAATATTTTTTTTTAGTTTATAAATGTTTTTTTTTGTGTATTAGCAATACAACTTGTAATCCTTCACTGACCATTTTGATTTTGGTGTGTGGGTTTGGATGCGACTGTGCTGGATGAGCTAGAGGCTGCGACTGATGCCGGTCCCTAGAGCGGGCCTTCAATTTATAGCGGCCGGCCGGTTCGAAGAAAAGCCCCGGTTCGAAGCGGGCCAAGCTGCAGTCGCAGCCGCCGTGGAAGAGGAAGATGGAGAGGAGGAGGTTAAAGCCACCAGCGGACCAAGATGAAGCGGTCGCAGAAGTCGCCACCATAAATTCAAACAAGCAGCAGGCAGAGGTACCTGAGGCTCAGAGACAATTTCACAGCTTAATTTATTCCATAAAAAATTATAAATTCTATTAGGTTAGAAAACAGTTTTAAAAAATTTAAACATAAGTGAAACAATCAAATATGTAGGTGATACCATTGTTAGTAATATGTTGAATAATATAGTGTGCAAACAGTTCATTACAAAGTCTATAACATTAAAAAATTATTTGAAAAAAAAAACTATCAACCTACACAAAAAAAATTTTTTTTAACATTATTAAATTTAAGTTTTAACTTTGGTAACTAAATTTGGACTAAATATTATACATGTACAAAAAAAGTACAATAAAAAACAAAAACATAAAGAAACATCGCTAAATATTGGCCAAGCAAATTATGTATACGCCCCCTTTGACCTTTCGACCCTACTTAAAAATCATACAAATTTTGCAATATTTTAAATATTCATGTGGCAAAATAGCTGGTTATAATAATCAGCATTTTCGTTGTAGCAAACAATAATTAATTGATCATTTACACTCCTCCACCCACAATGCTTAATGGCATTTGGCAATAAAATGGCTAAAATGGCAACCCTAATTTGGGCGGTGGTTAAAAAATATTTAAAGCAAAACTACCAAATGGAAAATAACATAAAAACTTAAATTTAACATAAAACCGTACGAAATCGCACACGCAAAACGGGTTTTGGCTCATTTACAATACTCTATTTTTCCATCGACGCAACGGGTTTCGGCGGGTGAACTACTTTTGGGACACCTTTGGTGGGGTCTTCAATCAAGCTTATTAGCGGGGGGCTTTCGGGGGAGTGGCGACAAAACTAAAAAAGACTAAGGGGTCCCGCTAATTAACATTCAATTTAACACATTATAGGCCACGCAACCTTTACTCGTTTTAGCCACATTTCGGTGGTTAACCACAGAAATGGGCCGAACGCCCAGAAAGAGATACATTTCCAGATCTGGCCTCGTCCGAGACACTCGTCTGGATTGATGGCCCCCAGAATGTCGTGCTTTCGGAAACAGATCCACACTCGCACTTTCTAAAAAGCCATAAACCCATGCGTAAGCATGTAGGTAAGCCCATCTGAGAAGCCGGCAGAAGACGGCCTTGAGAACGGAGCCGACGTAGAGTTACGAGTTCCCGAGCCGGCTTTACATAATAAGCAACAACTTTTACTCGCTGCCACATCTTGCGTCCGTAAGTTGCCCCTGAACTTGAAATGCAGCGATCATTAAGGCACGTGCACCGACAAAAATCAATTTCATCAATATAGTCCCCAGGAATTAAGCAATAAATTTCGGAATCTGATATCAACACCTTAAAGCGGTAAATTTATACTCACTAAATAAATCATTCCTAAGCCAATCCATTAACAACTTTGTAACTACACAGCATAAATAGCTTACTGATCATAACTCCAAGTTTACCATCGAAAATTTATTCGTTTCTTTGGTGTTAAAAATCCATTTTTATATACATGGATTTACCATACTGAATTACCTTTATAAGCTGAATTAATCTTTCAGTGTAAACGTAAATCAAAACTGAACTGGCAGGCAACGCCAAGCATGACGACAAGTTAAGGCAAGCTTAAGAGTTAATGGACTGCAGTTGGGGAAACTGAAATGATGACCATTCCGAGAACTACAATCGGGCAGCTGTGAGCGGTAAATGATGATCCCAAAACAGGTATTTCGAAACAGTTATAAGGAAACTTAATATCATCAATGTGGTTGAGGATACTTTGACAAGTGAATAAGGGTATCATTTCCTTAAATGCAAGCTCTATAATTCCGGTAATTAGTAAATTTGATTCTTAAGGTGTAACCACCAGAATAAAATATATTAAATTAGGTATCTTGTTTAAAAAAAATATATGTATTTAAAGATAATTACAATAGACTCTGGGGCTCTTAGTACTTAAAATTAGTAAACATAACCTCCGTTGGAGGCGTACTGGGTCTCCTGGCCGGCCTTCGAGTAGGTGGCCTGCAGATGGCCAGGAGTGATGGTGTCGGCACCAATGGCCTCGGGCTCGTGGGTCTCGGGATTGAACTCCTCGATGCCATTCGAGGCGGGCTCCTCGTACAGATGGGCAGGTGTGATGGCTCCAATGGCGGCGGGTGCCTGTCCCTTGACATAGGCGGCGATGAGATGAGCAGGCTGATAGCTACTGACATCCGAGCCGGGAACGACGGATGAGACCTGGTTCTGAACGTAGCCGCTCTGGACCGAAGCTCCAGAAACAGCAACAACGGACTGCTTCAGGTAAGCAGGCGTATATTCAGCGGGCTGGTAAGAGCTAGAACTTTCTCCGGGGACAACCGCCTCCTGCTCCTGCTCCTGCTGGTGCTCCTGGACATACTTGTAGTGGGCTTCCTGATCAGCGTGGGGGATAAACTTCTCCGGGGTGTAGGTATCAGCGCCAATAGCAGCGGGTACTGGTACAAAAGTATCAGCTCCAATTGCTGCTGGAACGGAAGCCTTGAGATGAACGGGAGTGTATTCAGCGGGTAGGTAGGAGGTAGCAACGCCTCCAGGAGCAGCCTCACCAAGAACAGCGGCCGAAGAGGGTTGGTAGAAGCTTGAATCGCTACCAGGAGCAACCTCTGCAGCAACGGCGGCAGAAGAGGTCTGCTTAAGATAGGCAGGAGTGTATTCAGCGGGCTGGTAAGAGCTAGAATCTCCCCCGGGAATAACAGCCTCCTGCTCCTGCTCCTGCTGCTGCTCTTGGACATACTTGTAGTGGGCATCTTGGTCAGCCTGGGGAATAAACTTCTCCGGGGTGTAGGTATCAGCTCCAATAGCAGCGGGCTCTGGCGCATAAGTATCAGCTTCAATCGCTGCTGGAACGGATGCCTTAAGATGAACGGGTGTGTATTCAGCGGGCTGGTAGGAGCTGGCATCGCCACCAGGAACCACCTCAGCGGCAACAGAAGCGGGGGAAGACTGCTTGAGAAAGGCAGGTGTGTATTCAGCGGGTTGGTAGGAGCTCGAATCGCCACCAGGAACAACCTCAGCAGCCTTAAGATGGGCGGAAGTATATTCAGCGGGTTGGTAGGCGCTCGAATCGCTGCCAGAAACAACCTCAGCGGCTTTTAAGTGCTCGGGGGTGTATTCAGCGGGTTGGTAGGAGCTAGCATCGTCACCAGGAACAACCTCAGCAGACTTCAAGTGCTCGGAAGTGTATTCAGCGGGTTGGTAGGAGATCGATTCGCCACTAGGAACCACTTCAGCAGACTTCAAGTGCTCGGAAGTGTATTCAGCGGGTTGGTAGGAGCTAGCATCGCCACCAGAAACGACCTCAGCAGACTTCAAGTGCTCGGAAGTGTATTCAGCGGGTTGGTAAGAGATCGATTCACCACTAGGAACCACTTCAGCAGACTTAAAGTGCTCGGGAGTGTATTCAGCGTGTTGGTAGGAGCTCGATTCGCTACCAGGGATCACCTCACCTGCAACAGCGGAGGATGAGGACTGCTTAAGATAATCATGGGTGTATTCAGCAGAGTGGTAGGAGCTAGCATCGCCACCATGGACCACTTCAGCAGCCTTCAAGTGCTCTGGAGTGTATTCAGCGGGTTGGTAAGAGTTCGAATCGCCACCAGGAACAACCTCAGCAGCCTTGAGATGGGCGGAAG
This sequence comes from Drosophila suzukii, assembly GCF_043229965.1. NCBI lineage: Eukaryota > Metazoa > Arthropoda > Insecta > Diptera > Drosophilidae > Drosophila > Drosophila suzukii. The sequence goes on along the minus strand of NC_092084.1, from coordinate 11,422,855 downwards.
TATATTCAGCGGGTTGGTAGGAGCTGGCATCACCTCCAGGGATGACCTCAGCCGACTTCAAATGCTCATGAGTGTATTCAGCGGGTTGGTAGGAGCTGTAATCACTGCCTGGCACTACCTCCGAGGAAGAGGAAGACGAGAAGGATGAAGATGAAGAGGTGCCTCCATCGGCGGATAGGCCCAACTTAAGGTGACTGACGTCAGCGGCGGCGATGCCGACAAAGGCCAAGGCGATGACGTAAAACTTCTGCAAGCAGGTCATAAAAAGTAGATAGGGATAAGAGGGAAAGAGGCGTGGAGGTGGAGGTGATTCCCCCTAGAACCGAAACTTACCATGTTTGGACTGAATCTGTTGATCTGAAGAGGGACGTTTCAGGTTTTTATACCCACAAAAGATTATGGGCCTATGCTAATTGGAGTTTTGTTTTGATACCCGCTTGATTTGGTTCCTACTGAACTTCTGTCTGCCCATTTGCTTGTTTTTTCCCATTTTTACTTTGGGTTGCGAATTTGCATAGGTAACATAACAAAAGTGGCGATCCTATCAACTTCATTAGAACCTCTGCGGGTCGGACCGCCTTGGCCTTTCCGTCAATTAAACTGTCGTCTGGCTTATAGACAGAGAGAAAAATGTTTATTGCATTTCAATGTAGTTTGATAATAATTAAATTATTTTAAAAATATTTTAAGATCTATTACAATGGTGATGGTTCTGAATGCAAAAACCATTAATTAAATTTATTTAAATATTTTTATTATGATTTAGATGCCATTACTTTTTTTTTTGGAAATTCATTCACTATTTTTTTAACGTGTATGAGTCCATCCTTTCGACGGCTCGCTAAATGGAGTTACTGATTAGCGCCTGGCAAGTTCAGCCGGGTGTCATAATCGGCTTGCTTCGCCAACCAGTTTCTAGTCTTTGGCCAAGAGTCTTAGATCTGCCAATGAGTCTGCTAATTGGGCTTGGGGAAATCAATCGATTGATGCTTAAACTTGCATAGATGTTGCCTATAAAGCCGTGTTCGATCGAAATATAACTACTTTTGGATTTTTACGGCACGAGAACGGACTCGTTGCATACCCCGCAAAGGCCAAATAATAAAGCCATAAAGTTATCAATTAATTTCTACTTTAAGTGATTCAGTGTGCCAACTAAATATATCCAGTTTCGAATTAGTTACGCCAACCATGCTGAATGCATTATAAAAATAACCTTTATATAAAGTTGCTGCTTACATTTTATTGATTAATTTATTCGCCAAAAAGATAGTTGAGCTGATTTTATGGTTATCGTTTGGTGAAATTAGCTTAACTTAATAAATTAACTGATTTTCATAATGTTGAAGAAACAAAATGATTAAAAGTGGAGTAAATTAACAATAGTCGAAGGAATAGGAAAGGGTGTTCAATAGTTGCTGGTTTTTAAGTTCACTACCAAAAGTCTAGAATAATCACGGAACATTGAACTGGGAGGAACCATTCAAAACTCGTTAATGCGAAATCGGTTTTTTTTATTGATGTGTTTTGTCAAAAAGATGAAAATAGATGGTCCGTCAATAGAGCTTATAACTTAATTGTATGAAAAATGACAAAATAAATATCTATTGAATAATTAATGGTCATCTTAGAGGTGGCACTGTTCAAATTATCATAATTGGTTTTATTTAATTATTTAACCCATTAATGAAGTTATTATAAGTACTATCAATACTTTAAAAATAATTAAGCAAAAATGTGGATACTTCATATTTCAGTGGCTATAAATTATAAAATAATTATTTAATAGTACTAATTTGGCATTCCTACGTTAATATTTGAACGGCTTTTTTAATAGTTTGATTTTTATTTGATATATGCTAAATATATTAATGGCAAAGCAATTATAATTCTTTAAAAGTTTATATTTTCTTGATGTGTGTATTGGCTGTAAAAATAAACTTTCCAAGCTTTGACTTAATTTATACAAATAATTTTGTTATTGTGTTAAAAATATGATTACCCATAAAGTTCCTTAATTAATGTTTCTTATTTTAATTAATGTAAAAAAGCATAACTTTTTTAGCCGGCTTCTTCCATTTCTTTTGTTATTTTCACAAATTTATTCCGCTAATTATGCACATTTTTGTTATGGTGGGTATTATTTTTTCAAATTTGCATCCCTGTGACGTCCGTCTTTTGACTGTAAAATATCTGGAAATATATTTTTAGAGCATGCAAATTTGTAGAACTGGCCAATATTTTCGGGCCAACTTGACTGTCTGCTCAGGTCGTAAAAAGTGTGTGACTCACTCGAAGTGGCGAGATTCTTCGGCGACTCGGTTCAGGGCATCGAAACTCGTTTCGAACATCATCATCAGTAGGCCCGAAAAAAGACAGACTTGACTCCAGTTTTTATATTTTTTTTTGGCCTTTGTGTTGTATTAATTATGAAAATTTATGCTTTGAGTGGTGTAATTAAAATACAAGAACACAATGAAATATAAGCTTTAACTATATTTATGGCCTTTATGTAAAACAAATGTCAGAGCCTGTCCAAAAATCAGGTTGAGCGACAAAAGATATATAATAATGGTTTGATTTTAAGTATGTGTTTAAATATATACCTATATTTGTTTTCATTCTTTCTCTTTTGTTGCCAAACAATAGATCAAGTTTGAAAAAGTGTGCATTTATTGATATTGATTGTGCATTTGTGTGTCAAACTTGTTGGTGACTTAACAGAGGTGTGGATCTTAGATGGGAGCTTAGCCCTAAATTATTTTTGCTTCGGACTTGCAGAGAGAGAAAAAATCAAACACCACCACATATATATGTTTTAAGTCTTTCTAGCATATTTATTCAATGAAGAACATTTTAAAAGATTATTAACAAATTGTCGCTCAGAAAAAAAATGTATTTCATTGAAAATATATGCATGTACGTATTATTTTCCTGGACTCTTGAATTTCTATACTTCATAACTTGAGTTATTGGGCTCAGACTTTAAAGTGGGATACCTCTATGAGTTTGTGTTTAAATTCTCAAATAATCTGCATTTAAATATTTCCTTTCAAACAGGGTACAAATTTTAGCCCATTTTTATGTTCGATTTTTCCCTATTTCCAATGGTTTTAACAATGGTGACCCAAAATGGCACTTCAAGATTCCATAACTTGAGTTCTTGGACTCCGATTTTGAAGTGGGATACCTCAATGAGTTTGTGTTTAAATTCTCTAATAATCTACATTTACATATTTCATTTCAAAGAGGGTCCAAAATTTTACCCATTTTCATGTTCGATTTTTCCTTATTTCCAATGGCTTTCAGAATGGTGACCCAAAATGGCACTTCAAGATTCCATAACTTCAGTTCTTGGACTCAGTTTTTGAAGTGGGATACCTCTATGAGTTTGTGTTTAAATTCTCTAATAATTTACATTTAAATATATCTTTTCAAAGAGGGTCAAAATTTTGACCCATTTTCATGTTCGATTTTTCAGAATGGTGACCCAAAATGGCACTTCAAGTTTCCATAACTAGAGTTATTGGACTCCGATTTTGAAGTGGGATACCTCTATGAGTTTGTGTTCAAATTCTCTAATAATCTACATTTAAATATTTCTTTTCAGAGAGGGTCCAAATTTTGACCCATTTTCATCTTCGATTTTTCCCTATTTCCAATGGTTTTCAGAATGGTGACCCAAAATGGCACTTCAAGATTCCATAACTTCAGTTCTTGGACTCCGATTTTGAAGTGGGATACCTCAATGAGTTTGTGTTTAAATTCTCTAATAATCTACATTTAAATATATCTTTTCAAAGAGGGTCAAAATTTTGACCCATTTTCATGTTCGATTTTTCCCTACTTCCAATGGTTTTCAGGATGGTGACCCAAAATGGCACTTCAAGATTCCATAACTTCAGTTCTTGGACTCCGATTTTGAAGTGGGATACCTCAATGAGTTTGTGTTTAAATTCTCTAATAATCTACATTTAAATATATCTTTTCAAAGAGGGTCAAAATTTTGACCCATTTTCATGTTCGATTTTTCCCTATTTCCAATGGTTTTCAGGATGGTGACCCAAAATGGCACTTCAAGATTCCATAACTTCAGTTCTTGGACTCCGATTTTGAAGTGGGATACCTCAATGAGTTTGTGTTTAAATTCTCTAATAATCTACATTTAAATATATCTTTTCAAAGAGGGTCAAAATTTTGACCCATTTTCATGTTCGATTTTTCCCTATTTCCAATGGTTTTCAGGATGGTGACCCAAAATGGCACTTCAAGATTCCATAACTTCAGTTCTTGGACTCCGATTTTGAAGTGGGATACCTCTATGAGTTTGTGTTCAAATTCTCTAATAATCTACATTTAAATATTTCTTTTCAGAGAGGGTCCAAATTTTGACCCATTTTCATGTTCGATTTTTCCCTATTTCCAATGGTTTTCAGAATGGTGACCCAAAATGGCACTTCAAGATTCCATAACTTCAGTTCTTGGACTCCGATTTTGAAGTGGGATACCTCAATGAGTTTGTGTTTAAATTCTCTAATAATCTACATTTAAATATATCTTTTCAAAGAGGGTCAAAATTTTGACCCATTTTCATGTTCGATTTTTCCCTATTTCCAATGGTTTTCAGGATGGTGACCCAAAATGGCACTTCAAGATTCCATAACTTCAGTTCTTGGACTCCGATTTTGAAGTGGGATACCTCTATGAGTTTGTGTTCAAATTCTCTAATAATCTACATTTAAATATTTCTTTTCAGAGAGGGTCCAAATTTTGACCCATTTTCATGTTCGATTTTTCCCTATTTCCAATGGTTTTCAGAATGGTGACCCAAAATGGCACTTCAAGATTCCATAACTTCAGTTCTTGGACTCCGATTTTGAAGTGGGATACCTCAATGAGTTTGTGTTTAAATTCTCTAATAATCTACATTTACATATTTCATTTCAAAGAGGGTCCAAAATTTGACCCATTTTCATGTTCGATTTTTCCCTGTTTCCAATGGCTTTCAGAATGGTGACCCAAAATGGCACTTCAAGATTCCATAACTTGAGTTCTTGGACTCCGATTTTTAAGTGGGATACCTCTTTGAGTTTGTTTTTAAATTTTCTAATAATCTACATTTAAATATTTAATTTAAAAGGGGGTCAAAGTTTTGACGCATTTTCATGTTCTATTTTCCCCTAATTCAAATGGTTTTCAGAATGGTGACCCAAAATAGCACTTCAAAATTCCATAACTTGAGTTCTTGGACTCCGATTTTGAAGTGGGATACCTCTATGAGTTTGTATTTAAATTCTCTAATAATCTACATTTAAATATTTCATTTCAAAGAGGGTCCAAATTTTCAGCCATTTTCATGTTCGATTTTTCCTATTTTTTAGTGGTTTTCAGAATGGTGACCCAAAACAGCACTTCAAGATTCCATTACTTGGGTTAATTTTAAAGTGGGATGCCTCTATGAGTTTGTGTGATACATTTTTGTCTCAGTGCACGGTATATGTTCCTCACACTTTCGGTTTCAACTCTGATATAGTTGATTCTTCTCTGGTAGCCGCCGGGCTTTGCAAATATTTGTGCAGTTCGCTTGTTTGGGGATGGCTAATGTTTGCCCGGGGTCTCGGCCCTCGGCAGCGGCCATAAAACAATTGCGGAACCAGCGTCAAAAGCGACAAATTGTTTGGCCCAACAGCCATGCGAACAGAGGCTGGTCCCCTTTTACACCTCGAAACCCCCTTTTTGAGACACTCATGCCTGCTGTACACACTTATTTGGCATGTATTTTGGCCACGTCTTGAGTTTGAGTCGCCAGCGGTCGTTATGAAAAAACGATGCATAAATAAGACAAGCACGGTGAGCTCTTAAATAACGTTTGCCAAATTGCATATCTGTTTAGGATTTTGCAAAGCCCGACTAAACGATATTTGCATTTTTTAAGCTGCTCTTGGGCAATTCCCCACTAAAGATCTTTAGACGTGGGTGGGTGTGACCCCGCATCAGAATCTTCGATGTGATCCATAAATCATAAGTTGGTATTGCAAATTTATAAGTGGGAAAGAACATCAATCTTATGGCCTTTTTTGGCACATATGATGTTAATTGAACAATTAGATTATTTTATGGCGGATATGTCAGCACTTCAATGTGAAAAATGTTTATTATATGTATTTATTCTGATTGTTTGTCTTTATCTTTAACTCATAAACTTGCTTATCCCACTTATTTAAATGGTAAGTTTCCGATCTGCTTTAAAATTAGATTTGAAGTGTTATTTCTTATTTATAATAGTTTCATTATAAATTATATTGAAAAAAGGTATATCAAAATCTATTCTAAATATTTAGTTTATCGAATCAAAAATATTTCAAGTGGCGACTGCGCCCTTACATTAGCATTCATAATTCGCGTCTCAACTCAAGTTGCGCGTCTGTTTGTCAAATTCCAGCATTATCTGAGGCATTGCAAATATATGTTTAAAACTCAATGCTGATCTAGCATGAATGTAAAACGCATTGGCTCTGGCTTATTTGTTCCGTAAATTGCCAGTGCTTTGCCGAAAGACAAACAGTTTCACAGCTTAATTCGCCAGGTAAACACTTTGAGAAGCGCGTAGAACGGAGCTCGGAATTTGTTGAGATTTTTCATACCTGCACCTGCTTAAAGTGCGGAAAATGTGGTGAAGCACAGCAAATCAAAACAAAAAATATCATTCACAGTTGAGCTGATGTTTTGGGATGCCACTTAATTAATTTTCTAAATATCAAGGGGATTTTTTCATCACCGGCGTTAATTCGTCAAAAACGACGTCGATCAATGGAAAGGCTGACGGAGATCGTATTACTTGTTTGATTACTCGGCAGAAATAAGATGGTTAAATTTGGATCGCAGACCCTGACCTTCTCGGCAAGTGCGAAACGAAATGGAATTAAATTTTTAATCATTGTTTTACGACCATAATCCGCAAAAGTGAAGGGCAATCAAAGGAAGTCGTCTGCTGAGATCAGACGATCGAAGGTGGTAGCTTTACGACCAAAGCGCGCTAATTAAAATTGCATTGAAAGCGAAATTAAGCCACAATTGTTGTGCACTTCGAACAAAGAAGCTTCTTTCTTTGCCGAAGATATATGTTTGATTTGCCCGCATAATAAAGCCATCATCGTGACAACTTCCATAAACTAAGAGTGCGAAAGGGGGGGGATCTTGAAACTGGACCCCAAAACTAGTTTTGCGATCGCGTAATTCGCCCGCAATTACAAAATCAAGTTTACGCGAGTAGTGCGATCAGATCCCCTCTGATTGGCATAATTAGTGACATTTCTGCTGTCATCCGTGATTGTGTCGCGAAATGTCATTCAATTTGTCAAATCATTTTACGATCACTACTCAGATATATGCGCAATTGGGTGAGACCAATGGGTAAATGATTGGCAGTTGTGGGAAACCAAAGCCAAAGTCTCAAAATACTACTCCCATCTGTTGTTCTATAATAAATTTGATTTGAATCAATTTTGAAAATGATATAGGGGCTTATTGATTTTCTAGCTTGGTAATTGCGGGGATTTTTTGCAACCGCAAAAAGAGCTTATAAGCTTGGGGCTGAGCTCTGCAAAATGCCATTGAAATGTGTAAGTAGTCATAGATGACTGAAAAGGTTCGGACCTGTATACCATCCATAGAAAAACTAATATTTGTCGCTGAATTTTTTATTTATCAAATATGTTTACCTAGTATTTATAATATTTATTTTTTATATTATTTCCTATTTCTATTTTTTTTCCTTTAACTGTTTTTATTATATTTATTAAATAGCTACAATGAAAAGCACAGTATAGGTAATTTCTCAATTGCCTTTTAGCCTGAGAATAAATAAACAAATAAAAAATTATATTTATTAAATAAATATATTATATTTAAAAATAGCTTTTTATTTTTCTAACAAATATTTCTGTTTAAAAAGAAAGATCAAAAATATGTTTATATCTAATCTGTTTTATTTAAATTGTATTATGTTATTTAATAAAATCTCAAGAGCATTTACTCTTCGACAAAGAAAATATGCTTTTGTTTCCCTACCTTTTTCCGACACTTGTGTTCACACACTTAAAAATTTGTCAAGTATTTATCATTATAATTTATGAAGACGGCTCAGTCTTCGTTGGTCACTCGTTTTCGTGAGGGGAATCCCATTGAAGTAACCTCCATAAGCCCGCGTTCTTGTGCCATCAGTTATTAGCATAATTATATAATTTTCGAGTTACACACGATGTTAATCAATTTGTTTCCTGAAGAAATTCTCAAAAAACGTCCATGACTTATGTATAATTAATTGTGATTTCATGATATAATTGGATTCGGATGTAGAGCGGAACCAATTTTAAGTAATGTTGTCGTTGTTTCCACTCAGTTGGAAGTCGTGTTTGTGGTTTTGTGATTGGTTATACTACATTTAAATGATTTAATAATTCTGTTAATTGAATTTGATAATAGATATTTTAAAATTAAATTAGGTAGTGCATTTTGTAACTGACAAATAGTTTATTTTTAATTGGTAAACTTAATACTTGACCATATTTTACGTTTTTAAGGAAGTACATATTTGAATGAGCTTATTAATATAATAATAATAATATAAATATTAATGGAAGTAGTGTTTGCTCTGCTTTTTTAACACATTGAATGACAAAGCAGAAGAAAAACCAGTTTTATTTTTGTGAGCAGCCCATAAGCTGGCATAATTTTTCTTAGCTGCTTTCGAAATTCTGCCTAAAAGTAGGTAATCTGTTATTGAGGTCCGTCTTTTCGGATTTCGTCATCTATTTAAGCACTAAAGAAAATGGCTTTTCTGGGACTGGGGATCTTGGAAGAACACCGCCTTTCAATTAAACCAAGTGGCTGGGTTGTAAAACAAAAATATGGCTGCCTACTTGCGGGCTGGCCCATTAAAAATTAAGCAAATATCAAAGGGACAAAGGGGGAATAGTGCGGTTTTGGGGAGGTGCATAAGTAAAAGGACACTAAAATATTACGTGCACATGTGGCCGCCCTCCCCATCCCATCTTATCTTATCTCATACCATCCAATCCCATCTCATCTGGAGACAAGACAAGCCCTGAGATGATGATGATGATGATGGCTGCAAACGGCGACAGGAACAAATAAAAAATCAACTTGGCAAAAGCCTCGAGCCCAAAGCAATCAAGTGAAATGAGGTGCAGTTGCCACGCCCCCTGTCCCGCCACAGCGCCCACTTTTCCGGGGAAATGCCGAAAATAATCACAAGGCGACAAAATGTTGCATATAATGCGGCTGCTTAGGAAGGACCATAAATAAATGCCTCAAGGCACAGGAACTGGATGAGAGATCCATAAACAGTGCTGCCATAATTTGGGGTACAAATGAGAGGGTTAAAATACGGAACTAGTAAATTAATATCATATTTTAATTGTTTGGAATTGACAGAAAAATATTATAAATAAAAACTATGTAAAGAGTTATAAAACCTTACTATATTATTATTTAGTTATATATTACATAGTTTATTTTGACACTACTTATTTGTTGGAAGTCTTAACTTGCATTTTTCATATAGATGCTATAGGGATTTTCTATGGTTAAAAAGGATTACTAGCACATTTAGCATACAATGTAGAAAATTTAAAACTCATAAAAAAAAATTCGCAATTTAAAAGAAAAGAAAATAGTTCTAAGTATTTTTCCGGCGTTTTATAAATCCCTAGAGCCTATATAAATCCGCCAAATCGGACATCTCTGAATCGGACGAAGGACGAGGCCAGGATCATCAGACTGACTGCCTGACTGATGGATGGATGGATGGTTCGTGTTAATTATTTTGCTAAAATAATGCAAGAACAGCAACGAAAAATTTGACAAAATTTGATGCGCTCATGTCGCCCATTACCACCCAAACCCCGCCCCCATTTTCTATTTTCCCCGAAAATAAAAAGCAAAATACTGAAATGAAAAATCGCAATTTCCTGGGCCCTGATAACCGCCGGCTACGAACATTTTCTATATAGGAATATAAACAACAATAAAGAGCGGACGACAGCGACGGCTTAATGAGTGACGGGCGGTCATATTAGATGAGATGCGATGTCCTTGTGTTGGCTGTGTCCTGTGTGTGTCCCTGTTAGAGTCACAGTGCCAGTGTGTGGGTGTTGGCGAGTTATGGCGCATTAAGCCCAGCTGCGACCACACCGAGAGAAAACTTTGCCAAAAACTGATCTAAAAAATTTCTTTAAAATATTTTAAGGGAACCAGAAAGAAGAAAAAAATATACTAAATTCCTAAAGAATTCACTGTTTTACTATTGATGAAAAATACCGAAAAATATACCAAAATCGTTTTGTTGTAAAAAGACAGAGAAATATACCAAATTCATAAAGAATTCGCTGTCTTACATTAATAGCAACAAATTTAAAGATTAGTAGTGAAAAATTTATAAAAATGTTTTTTTTTCTAACTGTTTATGTGTGTTTGAAGGCTATATCTTCTCTTTTTTTGGGTGGGTATTTGAACTCCTCTCGCATTCTCGGGCATTTGCATTATTCATGTGCTTGGGAGAGAAAGCTGGGGGTGAGAGGTGAAAAGACGGGGAAGAGTAGAGAAAGTCGCGGTAGTTTTATTTTAAAGCCCAAGCGTTCATAAAAACCAAGCTCCAGACAAGTGCAGTTCGCTGTCGTGGGAGGCCCTGCGAAAGGGAATATAAAGGGTGTGGGAAGATACCATATATACCCTATACATAATCCAGCAATAATCGGCTGATATTACCGGAATGCACTCAGGTTTAGGTGCTCTCTCTCTATATATATCCCATATAACGAAACAACACAAATTTGATCTAGATCATTAACACATTAGAACATATTACCTGTTCCTTAAAAAATATAGTATATGATCTTTCATATTATGTTAATGGTGAAGTTAAAACTATTCGGTTGGTATCTTAACGTTGCCTTACAACCTTCAGTAAAAATATATATCATTATGGATTGTATATAAAATATTGGTTATATTGTTATTTTGGCTATGGTTAATTGATCTTAATAATATGTAGTTTTTTGATTTAAAACTTAGCCCTTTTGGGTTTAAATAAAGAGCATTCCCTTGGTTAGGGAAACTCGTTGAGTGAAAGCCTCTTTCTCCGCCAAAACACCTCCTTCTGGCTGCATTTTAAGTTCGCTGGCTGAACGCTTTTGATGGCTTTTTTCGGGGTCCGTCCTTGGCTCTTGGTGTCCATGGGACCGCGAGTCCATCGTGTGTTGATGCTGATGACAGCATCCGAGGAGCTGACGAGCTGGGGAGCTGAGGAGCTGAGGAGACCACGTCGACCCCATGATGAAGTTGTCGTTCGTCGTTCATCGTTCATCGGGGGGCTGCTCGTTAAGTTGCCTTTAAGTCAAGTTGTTTGACAATCTTCGCAGGAAGAAGCAGCCCAGGCCAAGACAAGACAAGCCAAACGGGGCTAAAAGCGGGCAAAGTTGGGGGGAAAAAAGTGTTATAAATTGCATTTAGTGTCGGGACACGTCATTGCTGATTTGTTACGGCTGCCAGGGCTAACGGCGGAGGGGGGCCAAAAGGTCAACCTTCAGGCCTTTAACAATGGCTTCTGTCCGGACTCCGAAATAGCTGATATCGCTGGTATACCCCCCATACCCATACCAGATCCCACTGCCCAGATCTCTCAGTTCGGTTCGGGGCCCCCTGCATACATATACTATATGCAAATTGCACTGGCAATGATGCGTTCTGGAATTCCGAATTGTTTACAAATTTTCCAACAAAATGCTAGCGGGAGGAGCCTAGATATGCTAAAATAAAACTTCAAGTCATAAACTAAAGACTTTGTTTACAAATTAAATGCAGCATGCAACAAGCGACATCTTCATCGCGGAACCAAGGAACCAAGGAGCCCAGGAACCCATAGCTCTATATCCTCGCCTATCCAGATATGCGACTTCAGATACTGGCCTTTTGCTTATGAATTCGCTGGGTAGACCTACCTGCACCCCCATTCACCCCCTCCCTTTCTCCAACCGATCCCTCCTGGCGCTTGGGTGTGATGTGTCCGTTGCACTGTCCTACGGTCCATCCGTCGGTACACTGAGAAAAAAATACCATCTAGGTTTTAAGGCACTTTAAAAAATTGTTATACTAAATTATAATATATTATTTTTAATATTTTAATTCGATTTTCCTTGATAGTCGCTAGAAGTTGTCGCCAGTAAGTATGCAATGATTTTTTAGCCCAAGGATCGGTATAATCCGAAAATGCATTCCAAAGTTGAATATTAAGCTGTGTGTTGTGCTATATTTAAATACAAAAATTAAAGTTACATATTCTTTTAACTTATAAAATAAGATAAGTGCTTCAAAGGGGTACTAAAATGTGGAAAGTACTCTTAATAATTGTACATTTTGGTAGCAGGCATCTTAATTAAAATGTTTTTGTTAACCTTTTGATTATTATTGGTTATTATACAGTATTTTGTATTTATAATTTGAAGGAGTATAAATACTTATGTTTTTAAGTGACTAAAGATTTTAAATATTTTTTAAGTCAAAAAATTCGACATTTTCGCAATTATTTTTTCAACTGTACCTGTCCGTTTGTCCACTTTGTCCGCCGGCTCGTACTTTATGCCCACCGTATGCAAAGCAGCCCGCAGCCCAGCTACATGTGTTTTACATGAATTTTAAATGATATGTTAAATAAAAATGCGCAGCTAAACAGCCCAAGGCACCGCACCACAGTGAAGACAACGCAAACGGACAGGGGAACGAGTTGGGGAACAGGAACGGGAACGGGAACAGGAACAACTGCAGCCACAGTGAGTGCAAAGAGTGCGTGAACCACTCTCGGCACACGCAGTCATAAAAACAGTGGTCGCGAATGCGAATCGCCTGAATACTTTATTTGCTTTGCTCAAAACTAGATTGCGTCTTGTTAAAGTTTATTATCCAATTAAAAAGTGCTAAAAATCTAAAAAGGAACAGTGATGGGAATCATTTTTAAGACAATAAAATAAACAAACCTATGCAAGTACAATTCTTTATAACATGATCTCTTTATTACATGTTTATTACATTATTTAATTATTTAATTACATGTTGTGGTGTAAAGAAAAACTTTTTAAAAAATATAATTAAAGTACAGCATATCTTAGCTGATAATTAGTGTCTTAGCAAAATATAAATACTCGTAAGTAATTAATTACAAAATATTGTAATCTATACTAAAAGTAAAAATTATTGCAAAATACTAACCTTAAAAAATCTTTACTTTATTAAACTTAGTAAATTTATTAGAACATAATTTTTTTTATTTTAAATATACAACAGTTTTTCAAAACTCGGGAAATCTAATTCGCTTCTGGAAATAATATACCAAGCTTAAGCAATGGTTTTTCAAATTTATTGCTAGCTGTACAGTTTGTTAACCCCTACAATCTGATTTTCATTTGACTTTCTGAATCTCAAACCAATTAAATGATATAGTTCCCCCAGATCCGCCCACTGTGCAGGCGTAGAGAAAAATCAGAGAAATGGACGCGGGAAGTCGGGCCAAAAACTATGCAAAGTTTATGCGAATCTAAAATATTTGCACTGGGCAAGCGCATGCGCAGCACACTCAATTGTTCAAGTACATTTATATATCTTAAAGGAAAATCCAGCTGGAGAGGGAAAACTGAAACCGAGCAGCAGCCGCCGGAGGAAGGCCGGAGTTTGGATGCTGGATGTTGGATGTTGGATGTTGGATGCTGCCTGATGCTATCAATTCAAAGTCAAATGGGGGGACAACAAAACAAATCGGCGCTGCATCTATAATGAGCCCAGCCAACGTGGACCAAACTCAGATGCCTGGCTCAAAAACCTAAGAAAAAAATAAAAAACAGGCCGGGCCAAGGCCCCCGAGTCGGAATTGATGAGAGCGGGCAACCATATGGCCAGCGGGCTCGGGCCTGGACCCAAACCCAAACCCATCCCCAAACCCAAGCCCAGACTGAGTTCCAGGTCCAGACTGGGGTCCGATGTTTTGACTTGCATGTGCCTCATTGAGTTGTTCTGTGCGGAGGCCCCTGTCCCCCTTTTTCCTTTTTCCCCAGCCCCGATCTTGGGGAGCACGATCTTCTATGGGGACACCCACCCAACGCACACACATTGGCCTACAGGTGGGGTCAAATAAATAAATAAGGGGATTATAGATTTTTAAAAACATTAAAAAGGCATTTTTTAAGCATTACCTGGAGTAAAAATATATGAGAAACATTGCATCTTATTGTACTAAATCAAGAAAAGATAGGATTTTCAGAAAAATGTTTAAGTAAATTTATTTTGTATCAAGTAACTTGCTAATAATATTTTTTAAATTTTATTTTTAGTAGTAAATACTTGCCAATATTTAAAAAAATTTAATTTGTAGTGTTAAATACTTGCTTATAATATTTTTTAATAATGAGGAATATTTAAATATTTTTAAAAAAGAAAGAAAAGAAGATATCATAAATGAATTAAAAAAGTTTTTAAATGGGTTTTTGTTTTAATTTAGATTTTATAAAGGTAAAACATAATTTAACCAATGTAAGTTTCGATAAATTAAAATTAAATTCTTAAGTCCCAAAAAATAAATTTTTAGAAGAAGCACTTCTATTTTTCTGACTGCAGGTGTACACACAGATGCGCCCAGTGCCCTGGGGCCATCGCATTATTCCCGTTCCTAGTTCGATTCGCATTGATTGCAAAAATTGTTGAATGCCGCACAATTGAATCCGTTCGCGGGTCCATAAATGTCTTCATTATGATCTTGAGTAGTTTGGCCAATTTGCTGAGGACCAACTGACCAACGAATATTCGATGAAATTAAGGGGGTTTCAGCTTAAAAATGTTGAATATAATATTATTATATTTTACTTTGAATTAACAAAAATAATAATAATCAGACAGAGATTTTTAACTGATACTATTACATCTAAAGATATCTTAAGTCTCAGGAATTAATGTATTCCTGTTTAATTTAATTTTAAATATGTATTTCCCACCATTCGAATGCGAATCAAATATATATAAAAAATATATATTATGAAACTTAAAATGAAATTAATGTTAATTAAATAATTAACTCCTTTTTCAGTTGGTATATTCTCGTAGATCCCCGGGTGAAAAACTGTGCCAACACCCAAAAGGGGGGGAATCACCTACTTGGCCCAAGAACGGAGTTCCTGTCGAAAGGCAAGTCTGAGCTAAAATCGCACCAAGGAAAGGCAAAGGCAAATCAGGCATTAAATTGCTCATGAGGCCGACAATTTCTTTAAACACAGAGCGCTGCGCAGCGGCTGAGTTGGTAATAGAAAAGGATTTGACTCGATTGAACACCCGAATTTGCAATTTTCGAGTTAAGCTCCGTTGCGCCCCCAAACGCCTCGGAAAAAATGGTGGGCGGTGAGCTGAAATTATAGCCTAAGCCCAGGCAAGTGGAAGAGCAGACGGAGTTTTAGCCGTCTTTTTTCCAATTGCTGCACTGTTTTTTTTCGGCTTTTTTCGGGGCCATCTCTTGGCCAAAAGCACTTAACACGTCAACACGGTCGCCGGCGCTGTTTTCCCAAGCAGTCGGCGGGATTTGAGTTCGTTTTCGGTGGGAGTTGCAAGTTGGGCGGGCCTACGAAGCGGGGATACGCTACTCCAGGAAAGTAAATAATACTGATAGGAAAAACGATACTTCAATCAATAACATCACCTTTTAAGGACTGATATTTACTATACATTAACATAAATTAGTTTTAACTATTTAAATTGTGAAGAAGAAAGCCTCCGAATTTTAATAATTGTGTTAAATTTATGTTAAGGACAAGTCTTCGTTTTAGTATTAGATTTTCTAAAATCGATTTATATAGATGGGTATCTTCTACCCCTTCCTTAAATTTCTTGACACTCACATTCACTACCCTCTATTTTGGAATATACCTTGATATTGGAGGAACTTCCATCACTTCCCTTACTTTTCCCCCATTTACCCAGTGTTTGGGCCATATCGATAAAAACAATGTTGCGGTATTCTGCCTTATGCTGACATGATTACCCAGCTAACCATATAACCAAAGCCAAATCCAAAGTCGAGGCTAAACTCGAATGGTTGATTGTAGGTGCGAGTTAGAATCCACTCAGATAAATACAATTGTTTACCTACAAAAAAGTATTGTATTCTTGTGTCTAAATAAATTCCTCTTTTTATTTAAGACTTTTTCGAATTTCCAGTAAATAAAAGGATCTTAAAAATATTTTGTAAATGCGTTTAAATAATAATAAAAAATAAGACAAGATGTTTTTTTGTGTGTTTGCTTACTGTAGATTGAAAATGGGATTGGAACTCGCATGTTGCATGCCCATATAGATCGATAAGGTGGCCGAAGATTGAGCTGGAGAATGTGTATCGATTATTATCTATTTTGGCAGAAATCGATCGTGATCGATTTATGTTGAGCTGGGCTGAGCTGCTTAAACAAGGTTAAGTGGCCACAGGGTCTCAAAGGGGAACTATGATGCAGCATTTGGCCATCTGAGCTGTTAATGTGGCAACAGGAGTTTAAGTAGAAATGGGCACAAAATTAGTTCCACCGTGACTCAGACGTAACTGGATTGAGCTGTCCTTTTTTTGAATTCATGTAAATGCTATACAGATATCTTCAAAATCGTCAATTAAACACATTTTTTGCTTGGGTTTTGGCGAGGCCTTTTGTGAGTCTCTTTGTAAGGCTTTTTGGGAGACTTCTGCTGGGCTTTTAACTATAATTTTTAGGATGACCTTTTGCATGGCTTCTTGTGAGAGTTTTATCTAGGCTCTTTGCAAGGTTTTATGCGAGGCTTCTGGTTAAGCTTTTTGCTTTGATTTTAGCTAGGCTTTTTGCGACGCTTTTTGTAACGATTTTTGCTAGGCTCTTTTCATGGTCTTATTATAGTAGGCCTTGTGTTCTTAGGAGGCCTTTGACTCGTAATTTACTAAATTCATTTTGTTTCAATCCCAGTGCTCACTGATATTTCTGTTCTCGTCAATTCGATTTGGTTATTGTCGTATTACCTGGCAGCAAAAATAAAAAATTAATAAATTACCCATAAGCAGCTGTGGACATGTCGACGGCCCCCGAAGATAGGTTGCGCGAGAACCTCAACCGCTGTCTGTCCGACTCCCTGGTGAAGGGCTTTGGAGGTCTGGTGATCGGGTCCGTGGTCACCCTGCTCTTCTTCCGGAGGCGCATTTGGCCCGTTTGGTTGGGCACTGGATTTGGCGTGGGCATGGCATATCGGGGCTGTGAGAAGGAGCTCAACGATGTGAATTTCGACCAACAGAAGTGATCGCAAGCAATAGGACTATGGATTTTACGGATGCACAATTACGGCTTACTCTCTTGCGTTGATTTGGAATGTGGAACGATTGGAGTAAAGTAACTCGATAAAAATAAAGTTTTTTAATGGGGCTAATGGTGTGGTAATATCATATCAATAAACTAAGAAGAGAAAGATACTCAACACCTTTAACGTGGCCTTAGGACACTCTAATCATGATCACTTTGCGATCTGGAGCAAGTGATATATGCCAATCAGCGATGGCATTCGACACCTATTTTTTGGTCATCTTAAGGCGCTCTTTCATGTTCACCGATCCTGAGATCGTTCAAGGGCCCAATAAATCGCGTTGTCCCGTTGCAGGCTGGTGCTAATGCGACAAGTCCACCGGAATTCCCTCTGCCCTCCAGTCCGCGGCACTCTACACTTGCTTTCTTCTCGGAAAGATCGCTATTCGCGATCCATTTGCCAAGATATAGTCGAGGGCAGCGCTTCGAATTCAGTCTGCTTCCGAGGCAATCGGGCGATCGCCTGGCGGAAAAGTGCAGTCAAAAAACCGGAGGAGATTGTGTAGCACGGTCGGCAATTATAATATATACAAAATCCATTACGGTTCACAGGTCAAATGTAGAAATTGAGATAGATCCGCGGCCAGAGGCTGGATTTGGTTCATTGGCAGCTTTGCACGTTGTCCCCCCTCGAGACCCGTTCGCAGGCATTTTTTCAGTGCTGCCAAGGGCAGCTAGAAAGTAATTTGCAAAAATAAATAAAATATTTTAGTGAAATAAAAAATTAATAATATCTATTCAAGTGGGAATTATTTTATTTGTCAGTGAATAGATATAAGAATATATATATATATATATTAGCTATAATTAAAAGCTATAGCTAAAAATTAAAAAATTATTTTATTGGTAAGTATACTTATATTCACTTCAATTGAAAATGTATTATTGAATAAAGCATCTTGTGGAAATTTCATTCATAAGTACGTGTATAAATATTTCTTTCTTATTACAACCATGAACGCTTAAAATTTCCTTATTGAATGCTTGGCTGAATTGGCAGCACTGTTCCTGTCGACATCGTCATCGTCGATCAATGCTCAATCCAGCTCAGTTGAGCCTGTAGCGCCGCATCGCATCGCATCCCATGCCCATCAAGATAGTCGAAGACCCATTGCCTCCGTGGGTCCCTGTCCCTCCATTCCCCATACCCCATTCCCAAATCCCGATTCCCGATCCTCTATCCTCAATGCTCCAACCCCGATCCTCGATTCGAGTGGCAATCGTGATCGAGTCGAACTCTGTATTCTGTATTCTGGATACTGGATTGTGGATTCTTGTGGCTTCCACTCGCCGCAGTTCAGAATTCGGCAGCAATTTTTCTTCGCGGTTCCTTTTCCACCTTTTCCACTGCCCTGGCCATATATATACGATATACACGATATCCGATTCGGCGACAGATTCGTTTTGGCAGCTACGCAGTCTCCAGCGGAGATGATCAATTCGGTTCATTTCTGTGAGCCTAAGACTAAAGAGTTAGTATACATTTAGAATATAATTAAATGTCTAAGAATAAAATGAATAATTATATTTAAAGAGTTGTAAAACAATTATAAAAATAGGTTATAAGGGACTTACTTTAGGACTTCACAGAAATATATAAAATTGTTTGACCAATGGTTGTACAATATATTATAAATTTTAAAACTTGTAAGTATTTGTATTTCGTAAAACTTAACTAATATGTTTACATAGCTCATATTAGCAGTTTCCTTTCTAAATCTTCCTTCGAACTAGTTCCTCTGATCGCATATGACCAGATCTGGCCACAGCCAATCCCCGGCTAAGAACCATCCCACAAAAACTGAGGCCTAGACCAAGTGGCCAAAACCATTCCTTGGGACTCGAAGCTCTCGCGCTCTCCACGTTTAATAAGCAATTTTGATTTGGAGCAGATTATGTGACGACCAAACGAGCTGCAAGTTCAGGTTGCATGCCACACTGCTGCACTGCACCATTGCTTCCTTGGCTACTGGTACACTGGGAGAAAATCATGCGATATTTATAATATAATTATGTATATAAAGAAGTATTTGTTTTGATAAATTTGTTTAAACAATTGTGTCTTAAATATGTTTAAAATTAACATATTATTCTTTATCAGGGACCGATAATATGAGATATTTCGGATTTATTTTAAAGACTACTATGAACTTGACAAACTTTGAGAAAAAAAAGAAAATGGCAACATAATCCTAGGTATTATTTTCTAGACAAAATAAAAAAATTAATTTAGTATTATTCCTGATGCTCACTATTTATAAGGATATCCCATTTAAGGTTTTAAATCAATTATCTAAAAAATAAATAAAATCGTTTTCCTACTTAAGGTATTTAAAAGGCTTAAGGTACTATAACATTACCATTATTTTTAGTGAATTGTGAGATTTATATTTTTAAGTGCAGCTTTTAGATCATGCTGCAGTCAAGCACTTTTTTCTTAGTGTAGTCCAGCCGAAGGAGCCGCCTGCTTGGAGCTTTTGACTGCGACTTGCACTTGACTTTGTCGCTGACCCGGCAAAGATTTTTAACTGGGACTTGTTGCCAGTTCCTCGGCTCCCTGATGCCGATACTGTTTACATGGAACTTGTACTGATTGCTCCTAGTCATGCCCCCGATTTGGAGATTCGCAATTTTGTGATAAGACCACAGCGCACACCGACTTGGCCGAGTTCATTTTCGCAGGAATTGCCTGAATTTTTATTGAATTTTAATTGGTCAAAAATGGTGATGATTCCCAATGATGAGCAGCAGGGGTTTTTCTTCATTTTTTTATTGTGAAACCCTTAGAGGAACGGAGAGCATATGCCTGATGACCGGCCCTTGGCCGTTGCAATTCGGAATGGCAAAGGTTCCCAAGAAAATTTAGATCAATTTTCCTAATTTACCCGGGCCGCGGCGATTGCGTGTCGTGGCGTGAAAAACGGCACTTGAGGAAAACCCACAGAACGCGGAGGAGAATCATCGAGGAGCAGGCGGCATTCCACCAGCGGAGGAGGCCGAGGTCGAGCGGAAAATAAATCACGACTCAAGTTTCGAAAGCGCGAAACTGTTACCAAAGCACTTAAACTTAAATTGGCCAAACCGAGCTGCGAGCTAATCCAGCAGAGATCCCACAAAAGCCCCCTCCCCCCCACACTTTCTACCATCCACGGGCGGGGAGTCCCAAATTAGAAATAGTGTAGATAGATACGCCAATAGAATTTATAGCGAGCCTCGGACTGCGTTCCTTTTTTTGCTTTCCAACTGCCGCAGCCGCAGCTCCTCATGATCATGCCCTGGTCAGGTTAATTTTGGGCACGACCATGGCCAGGCGGCCATGTGGATGACGATGACGATGATGATGGCAACGCACGAAGGAAGCCGCACCAGGTGCACTGGGAAAAAATACCAGCTCAAGTTGGCCAAGGGAAATAATTAGCTGATATAAGGTCAGATTTAACAGCAGGTTCTTAAATTTTTAAAAAGAAAGCTACAAAATAGGTATACAAAACAAAAAGCAGCTTTAAATAATGAAATACTTATTTGGTATATACTAGATATTTTCCATATACTAAATAACATTTTTAATACAATTTTGGTATTTTGGTATATATTTTCGAAACTTTTTCAAAAAATACCTAAACAGTATATCACAGAAAGTTCTATTATTATTATTATATATTATTATATATTATTATTATATATTATAAAGAAATCTCAGGAATAAGAAATATTTAATCACTACAATCACAATTATACCAAAAGTTAACTTATATTTTTGGCATTAAATTTACTTGGTATCAGAATTTAGTATATCACTAGTTTAGTCCTGTATTATGATCCATTTAGTTGAATTATTTTATATTTAACCCTTTTGCTTTTCCAGGTAACCCCCTTGTTTTAAGTGCACTTTTGAGTGGATGAGCAGGGGGCTAGGTGGCAGTCATGGAGCCGAGGCAGAAACGTGCTCAGGGATCGCAGCTTAAGTTTAATGGAACCAATTGAAGATATTTTGTGGGCAAGTGATAAAGTTGTATGCCCAGTTGGTGGGTGCCGGTGCCCTCGTCCGCGTCCTCATCTTCCACAGACCAAATCCCTCTCGCTCGGAACTTGGAACTTGGCTCTTCCATCAACAAGTCGTTGCTGCAAGTTCACTCTTCACGAACCCATTAAATGATGCGTAAGCCCAACGTGATCATGCGTCTCCGAGGGGCCAGATCACACGATCCTGATACGCAGAGTGAAAAACCTGAGGAGAAATCAGCGTGAAAATTGCCCACCCTCCCCCCTTCTCCACTTCTCCACCCGTTGAGTTATGTGAAAATTGCGGAAGAATTTCGTGAGGCGGCTTGTTAGTAGATGGAAGTGGAAGTGGGGAAGCACAGGCAAAGCAAACCGAGGCAAACCAAAACCAAACTCAAGCCAAACTATATAAACTAAACTGAACTAAAGTAAACCAACATTGAGCCAGGTCCAAAGGCAATTGGCCTGCAATCAGTGGGGGAAGTGGGTGAAAGGCGCTGCCAAAGGGGGTGGGAAGTAGGTTAAGGTAATTCCCAATACACAAACATATGGCCAACAAATTTCAGCTGCAATTGCAGTGAGAAAATCACGGCATTTCTATCATAAGTTGGTATCGAATGCAATTTGGTTTTTTTATACCAAAATTGGGTCTTCTGAGATATTTCAATTGAATTCAAATAAAAATTAAGCCACTTTATAATTATTAAAATTGCTTACATACAAAAAACAATATATTCAAACATGTTATTAAAAGATATGCCAACAGAACACCAGTTTGAAAAAGTCTTAGTTTGATATAGTATTAGAAATTTTGACTGGGACTATTAATATGGTTAAGATATATATAAAAAAAGGTTACAAAATTCAATCTTTTACTATCTCAACTTGAAATTTTTATTCGTTGGGAATTTTTTTTTGATTTTCCGGCTTGTGAAAATCTATGGCATCGTTTACCGTTCTGTCTGTGCTGTCTGTGACGTCACGCTTCCGCTGCCAACCAATCAATCAAAGGGCCGTCAACTTCACACTCTCCGTCTCTTTCTATCGCCCCCTTTTTGTCTCTTTCTGCGAAAAAAGTTTTTCCACTTCTTCGTTTGCGGCTTTCTTATTTATTTTGGCTCATTTTTACGCTCTATGCACTGCGCGTTTACCGCCCCTCGCCCATTTTCCACTTTCCAGATAGCTCTACATCCTCAAAACTTAAACTCAAGCCCCAATCCAAAGTTAAAAACCCCAGTCCCTTCCTTTGTTTCACTGCTATGTTGTCCATTAAATTTGATACCCACTTATTTGGCCAATAAAATTAACCTACCTCAACTTGTTTGGCCTTCGTCATAAAGGTGGGCGAAACTCCAGGGAAAGAGACGGCAAGCTGGTGTGCGAAAGAGACGGGCAGAGGGCGAAGGGAAAGAGACGCACAACACCCTCTTTCTGCTCTTTGCTTTAATGTCAGACATGCGAGTGTTTAATGTGTGCTCGTGTCTCGTCTGAATATGAAGATGGTCGCACTCTCCAAACAAATTGGAGTGAAAGAACCCCTCTTTATAAGAAAGGAATATGAAAAATGTAAGTCATATAAACAACTGACCCAAAATATTATACACTTTCTGTTAAAATCACAAACTATTATTAAAATATTATAAGGAAATGAAACTTTGCAAATATGTATTTTAAAGTAGTTACTTTAGACTTAGCCAAACTATTGAAAGATGAATAAATTACTTATGAAATTTAACTCGTAGAGCTGAAACCTACAGTTGCCACAGATTTTATTCATTATTAGCAAGTTGTTTATAATTAGTAGTAAGCTGTACATAAGTAATATAATATTCCCTTCGAAAATTAAACTAAGCGTAAAAAAAATCACAAGCAACCAACGTTCAATGATTAGGTTATTAGAAATTTAGATCAATAACTTTTAGAGGCATGCCACTTTAAAATCGGAACAAGATTAAGCATGTTATAGGACTTGAAAGTGCAACTCGGGTTTACCTTTCTGATGTTCACATGAATCTTAGAATAAGTTATCCTAATAATGGATAAGCAATTAACTATTTTAACGCATATTGTTGGATATTTTAAATCAATTTCTGATGGGCCAAGTTTCTAAGTCACCTTGATCATCTGTAAGCCCAAAACTCTTGCCATCCCTGAATCAATGGACCTATTGGTGACCCAGCCCGCGGGCCCCCATGGGAAAGCACCTCATGTGGTGAACGCATCGGGCGCGCAAATAAATTAGCGGCCACCAAGTGTTGACATTTATTGTCAAGCCAAGCCCCAAAAAAGCGACTGAGAGCGAGTTCGAAACCGAAACCGAATTCCCGGCAGCAAAAAAAACGAAACGAAACTAAACGAGCGACACTTGCAGCGGAGTTGCAACAAGATACGCGTCGCACGTTGCACGTTGCGAGTTGCAAGTTGCACACAGCACACAGCACATTGCACATTGCCGCACGCTTTTGGTCAATTTCAATTTATTGCATCAAGTGACAATCGGGTTAAATGGGCGGGGAATGTGAATGGGAATTGGAAATGACAGTGGCAAGGACCCAAGCATCCTATTTAATTGGTGACCCCGACAACGTCTAAATTGTCGCACCTTTTTCAGACGCAATTTGCTGCGTTTTGGGCTCTGCATTCGGGCCTCTTTGTTTGGGCCTTCGGTTCTGCCACAAATAGTACTTAAATTAAATGTGCAAGTTTAAGTAAACACTTTGGTAATATTAGCTTATGAAATTATATTAAAATTAACCCTTTTTCTTTATGAGAAAATTATAAATATTTTATTTGTTTAACAGTTTTCTTCTTTTAATATGATAAGTAGACGTTGTTTTTGACTGTTTAAAATTTGTTGTAGAATTATGATCCTTTATAAATATTTTTAACAAATTCAAAATCACTAAAAATTGGATGCTAAAATATTGATTTCACATATAAGCCCGCTAAAAATGATGACTATTATTATAATTAGCTTTGTAAACATAGCCTTATCCTCATTGACCTTTTTTCTTTTATTTTTCTGTTATACCCAAATAATTTATTTTTTCATTTCTTTAGATGACCAGCGAAGCGCAGCGGCAAAACGCTTAAAACAAGCCGCTTTTTCGTTGAAAAAAGCAAAAAAAAAAAAAGAGAGGTAACCAAATTTAGACCGAGCGCGTTGCAAGATGCCAGTTTTCAGTTTTCCGTTGCCAGTTGCCAGTTGCAAGGCAATTAAAATTTTGCGCCCAAACAAAAAACCGAACAGGGGTCCTCCTCCTTCCGTCTCTTTCTCTTTCTCTTTCTCGACGACGTGTCGCCGTCTCTTTCTCGGTGTTTCGGTGCCTAAATAAGTCAAGTGTTGCACAGACAGCAACGCGAGGAACCTCAAAGTGGCAGCCAAATGGGCGTATGAAATGCAATTAAATTAAATTTGCAGTTTTCAAGAGGCCAGTGGCGGTGTGTCCAGGGGTGCAGGGGGGGTATCTAAAGGGGTATCAAAACTACCCGCAACCTGTCATAATGGTCAATGTCAATTTCGCATAATTAACATTTAATTGAAAAGTTTTAACCAAATGATAGTGCATCAATGGGAAATTACAGTTGCGGCATGGCAGTAGAGGGGGCAATTTGAGGAGGGGCTGAACTTTAGCTGACTTTTTGGGGTGCGTGACAGTGCGTGTCCTTTGCACAGGAACAACCATTTATGTGGCTGTGAACAGAGTTTGAGCCAAGTGTGAACATACATAAGTTGAGTAGGATGTTTTAGTGCAAAAGGAATACATTGCGCGATAGATTACAAAATATGGTATACGGAAGCATTCTTTGGGAAGTGATTTACTAAATTCCCATGAAAATCAAACTTAGCATCAAAGACATAGGTTAAAATCTTAATATATGCAGAAAACTTTATTAGGAAGTCACAAATGTTGTACACCTCCCTATAAGATTTTCCCTGCTTCTCTTTTCCGCTGTTGGTATTTCCCTGTTTTTTTTCCACCATCCTCATTCCCAGATCGCAACATTTTTGGTTTCGTCGGCTGGCTTTTTAGCCAGTTCTTCAGTCTATTGAAATGTCAGTCAACGGCCCTCCAAAATGTTTTATAGCCAATTATAGTTGTCACAGTGTGTGTGCTGCCAGCGTGTGTAAATACACATGTGTGTGAGTGTGTGTTGTGGCAGGCGGAAGGCCTTTGGCCCCAACTTCTGGCCAAGTCTTACTTCCTGGCTTAGTTTCGGCTGGGTTTCAGTTACTGGCTCACCAGGCCTATCGATAACAGATGATAAGGGGCTCAGCCCACACAGCCACCCACTGACAGGCCATGTGTGCTTGCACTGAAAGAAATTCCTCTATAGAACGTATAATGATTTGACTGAACTACAACTAAAAAACCTATTAAAAATGTGTTTTTTGCCTGGCAAATGACTAATAGATGTGAGAATGAGGTATGTCATACCTCGTTGAGCTCGTTGTTTAATTTCCAATCAATTGGCATTCAAACCTAAAAATTTTTCAATTTGGCCATTTTTCGAAAAAAAAGTGTTGAAACCCCTACAAAAAATGAGAAAATTGGTAAAAAATAAGTTTTCCTAAAAATGATGAGGATTGTTAGCATATTAAGAAAGCTGTTCAAAACAGTCGGTCTATTAGCTGTACGCCTTTATTTGGCTGAGCTACGATGTAAAAACCGAAAAAAAATTTCGCATTTTTGACAAAAATCTGAATTTCGTATTTTTGACAAAAACTTGAACCCTTTTTTTCACCAAAAAAGTTCCGTTTTTTGGCTGCCATAACAAAAGTATAAGTCAGAATGAGGAATGTCATACCTCGTTGAGCTCGTTGTTTAATTTCCAATCGATTGGCATTCTAACCTGAAAATTTTTTATTTTTTGCCATTTTTCGAAAAAATGTGATGAAACCCCTACAAAAAATGAGAAAATTGGTAAAAAAATAAATTTTCCTAAAAATGATGAGGATCGTTAGCATATTAAGCAAGCTGTTCAGAACAGTTGGTCTTTTAGCTGTACGCCTTAATTTGGCTGAGCTACGATGTAAAAACCGAAAAAAAATTTCGCATTTTTGACAAAAATCTGAATTTCGTATTTTTGACAAAAACTTGAACCCTTTTTTTCACCAAAAAAGTTCAGTTTTTTGGCTGCCATAACAAAAGTATAAGTCAGAATGAGGAATGTCATACCTCGTTGAGCTCGTTGTTTAATTTCCAATCGATTGGCATTCTAACCTGAAAATTTTTTATTTTTTGCCATTTTTCGAAAAAATGTGATGAAACCCCTACAAAAAATGAGAAAATTGGTAAAAAAATAAATTTTCCTAAAAATGATGAGGATCGTTAGCATATTAAGCAAGCTGTTCAGAACAGTTGGTCTTTTAGCTGTACGCCTTAATTTGGCTGAGCTACGATGTAAAAACCGAAAAAAAAAATCGCATTTTTGACAAAAATCTGAATTTCGTATCTTTGACAAAAATTGTAGCCCTTTTCTTCACCAAAAAGTTCAGTTTTTTGGCTGCCATAACAAAAGTATAAGTCAGACTGAGGAATGTCATACCTCGTTGAGCTCGTTGTTTAATTTCCAATCGATTGGCATTCTAACCTGAAATTTTTTATTTTTGCCATTTTTCGCAAAAAAAGTGATGAAAAAAAATTAAAAAATTTGTCAAAAAATAAATTTTACTAAAAATGATGAGGGTTGTTAGCTTATTTGGCCAGCTGCTTAAAACAGTCGGTCTTTTAGATGTACTCATTTATTTGACTAAGCTTCGATTGGAAAACCGTAAAAAAGGACAATTTTTCCCGTTTTTATATTAAATATAAAAAAACAAATTCAACCCTATTACTAAAATCCAATTTGGAACATTTTTAAAAGTATGTAGGCATATTTATCAGTGTGCTCCCCCATTCCCAAACCATCCCCACCTCCCGAAGTTCAGCTCCTTTCTCGCAGTGTGTGATTTTAAAAGGTTTTCCATGTTGAAGCGATAAAATGGCAAAAATTGAATAACTGACAGAGTCAAGGGAGAGGGCCTCGTGGATTTTCAGTTGCTGCGGATGGGGGCTTAGCTGATTTGGTAAATCGATAGCGAGACTCTAAGGGGAGAAGAGGGGAAATCGGAGGCGAAGAGTTCGAGTGGCTAAAATCCAAATCAGCGAAGCTTAAACAAAGCAAAAGTCAGGCTGTGGATTAATTCGCATTTTCGCGCGTTTCTTGGCAGCTTAAGGTAGTCCACCCCCCTAGGAACTCCCTTAAGAACTCCCCAACCCTTGACCCCCAATCCCCTTACTTTTTGCCATTCTTGAGCCGCCACTTTGTTTACAGAAATTATGCAAAGCATGCAATTGTTTTAATTCCTACTTGTGAGGGTTCTTATTTTCTTTTTTGGGTCCCCTTTTTGTGTAATAAATTTAACGCCAGGTTTGGAAATCGGTAGGGGAAGTCCAGACTAACTGCTGGCCCCCGGCTATTGGAAATGCATCACTGACCTAGCTTAACCGAAAAAAAAGAAAAAATATATAATGGTAAGGGGACCTTGGCTTTGGAGGTTTATTTCTTCCATTGAAGGCGAAGGTCTTGATATCATAAGTAAGGTTTTTATAATACTATTATATTTTATATATATTTAAAACAACATATATTATAATATCTATTTCCATCCTTTTTAAATTTGATAAGTAACATTATTATTTCGATCATAAGCTTATTAAAAATATTCTTTATAGAGTTCCAAAGAGTTTATAGAGTTTCCAAACTATTATCAATTTCCATAAACTGAATATTAATTGTACTTCGAGACTTAAAGGATTATATCCCAATTAAAGTTCCCTGGCAATCAGTTCTAGCACACAAGTGCGTATTGTGGTGGCTGTGGTGTAAAGGGGCGTCACTTTGACGGGGGTTAAAGGGGGTTTTCTGATCCTGATTGAAAGCCCCAAACACAAAATGCGGCATATTTTAGCGCGACTGTGTGCCACTTGACTCGATTGCACAAGAACAACAAAAGTTATGCTACAATTCATGCATGAA
This sequence comes from Drosophila suzukii, assembly GCF_043229965.1. Classification (NCBI taxonomy): domain Eukaryota; kingdom Metazoa; phylum Arthropoda; class Insecta; order Diptera; family Drosophilidae; genus Drosophila; species Drosophila suzukii. Next base: position 11,394,407 of record NC_092084.1, on the reverse strand, counting down.
ACATGACTTCTATCCCCTCCAAAAAACCCCCGCTTCAGACGAAACCACAGGCGGGGAAAAGGGGGGGTTCCTAAACGCCTGACGGTGTTTAACGGAGGACTAAGCAGTGCGAAGTGAGGCACTGTGAAAAACAAAGTCTTGCAAATATTTAATAGAATTTATTGGCAAGGTCTAGTTTTTTCTTAAATAAAGGTAAGCCTTCTAATTTACAAGATATCAAATATATTTTATTTTTACCATATAGCTTACTCTTTTTTTTTGATATTTTAATTACTCATTTATAGGATTTTTTATCCCCATTTTTAACAGTGTCTGAAGCTCTATCGTCATCGTCTGCGGCTCAAATCAAACGCACGCAGGCGAAAGCTTTTCAAGCTTTTCTAATGAGCATCGCCTCCTGCGTTAACCCCTTCATGGCCCCTTAACCCTCTGGCGCCAATGGAAGGCGATGCCTACAATTCCATCGCCGCAGGCGCAATTATTGCAACTTCAATAAATTTTCGACTTGATTACGCACAGAGCGAAATTAATCGCCGGCATACGTCATACGCCACCCGGCAATTCCAATTCCAATTAAGACCTGCGCCCGTCTATCGCCTATCGACAATCGAGTAGTAGTGGCAGGAAATTCTAGGAAATTACTCACACTCATTAACATATTTACACCTAAAAACGAACGCTGACAAATGGCAGAGAGGCGTAGCTGGCAGCCTGGTGTTTATCCAGTTCGCAATTAGACAAGGTGCCTCCACCCCAGTCCCCCATTTTTGTCAACTGGCGATCCGAACAGGCAGAAATATCAGGCTTAAGCTCAGCCAGGAAACTTAAGACCCCATTCCCAAAACCACTTTCGCGAAATTGATCAGGGAATTTAAATCGCAGAACCTGTTTGGAAGGACATAGTGTATTTTTATTTAAATCCTATATTTAAAAATACCGAAATTTTACTCTAAGTAGTTCTGATTTTCGGCAATGAGCTTCAAACTTTGTCTTTATATATACTTAAATTTAAAAAGTTCATCAAAAATGATACATACATATGTTAATGCTAGCGGATACTTCGATTTAGCATGCGGATCTAAAGAATTCGCGTTTACTGCAAAGCTGTTTAACATGTTTATGTGACAACCCATTTAAATTTATATACCAGGATATTCCATCAATGATTTGTAACTTCAAATTAGATACATTTTAATCTTAATATTTAATAAAAAAAAAGTTTTTTAAAATTAGGCGAATTGGTAAAGCCCATCTAAGCGTTTTCGAGAACGTGGCCGTTGGGAAACAGGAGCGGCAGCCGTCAAAGGAGCTGGACTAGAGCTCCAAGCAGAGACACAGGCTGAGCAGAAGGGGTCAGGGCCTCAGACGATTACGATTAATGAGCAGGCACTTAAAAAATTTTACACGGCACGCGCTCTACGCAGCCCCTGCCCTCCCCACCAAAACCGAACCAACCTCACTTCTTTTCGCCTTTTCGCATTAAGTTGTCCAACACCTGCCCAGTGGGCAAAGCGATGGAAAGCGGCCTGATTGCCAATTTGTTGTTGGCCAAGTTTAGCATTCGCATTTGTCTCTGTAAATACCGCACACAGAAAGAAAATATTATTTGGGATATGTTATAATGATATAATACCTACAGGTGGGAAGTATTGGTAAGCATTTGTATCTATTATAATGGAATAGTTCATAAAGGTAGTTCATGTTTGAAAGTAGTTCCAATCTCTTGAGGAAAATCATTGTAGTATAAAATATTGAAATATGTTTTTAATATTTTGTGATCATAAATGTTTAAGGAATTTCTCTATTCTATCTAAAGTTTTTTTTTTGCCGACACTTTTAATTCCTATTAATACTATCAATTGCTAGTAACTTTTATAATAAAATATTAAGGAAACATACATAAGTAATAGACTGTCTCTAGGTAAGTAATTCTTCCTTATAATAGTACCCATATTTTATTTCCAGGTTCTAAACTTTTTTCGTGTGCAGCAAGAACGTAAAAAATTTGAATGGGCGGGGGGTAAGGCAGTGCACCTTGCACCAATTAAGATGCACTCTCAGGACCCGTAACTAATACGCTTTGCCATGGCTAAGCCCCCTCCGATTCCTTCGCTGTTGTGACAGATTTTCCCATTGACAGGGCCTTAATGGATTAACATTTGTCAGTGTCGTGTTAGGCCAGAAGTAACAAAAAAAAAAATAGGAAAAAAAATAAGAAAAGGTAACCACAACAATGCCCGCCAGGTGAAAAACCCATGGAGGATGGGAAAAGGGAAGCTGTGGACAGTTTCTGATTTGCATAACTGACGATCATGGCTTTATTCCAGCTTAGTGTGGCTTGAGATGAGGCAGGTAGTAAGCGAAACTATAAGTAAAGTATTAAATATTTAAATGATTAATTATCCGGGTATAAGCATTTAAGCTTGCCACAATATAGTTATAACAAATAATGCTTTCCCAACTTTACTTTCGCTTAAATATTAAGTCAATATCATATAATTCAACTTTGATTAAAAATGATTACAGAATCCCCTACCTATTTCAATTTGGGTTTGAATAATTGGCGTGTTAATCCGATTGTTGTCTGGTGCAATCAGCGATTTGGCCACAGTCACTGCCATTAGTTAGGCGACACGCAGTGGCAAAAATGGGCTATACTGTGTAAGTGGTCGAGTGGAGTGGGCCAATGGATCGCATTGGTAGACGCACTTTGACAGCGGGCCCAAAGTGAATATCTTGCGGCACGCCAAACTCGTATTAATTTTAATGATATAATATGAAGAGACACGCTAAATTGTTTACTGGGGAACTCTGGGGTTTTTGGGGTAGGGGGTTTTGGAGGCCCCGGGAAGCGGTGCGTTCGGATCCAAAGAGGTGCCCATGATGATTATAGAGTGAGGTGAGTGCTGCTCTCCTTTTCTACAGCTTACTGCTCCTCTTTCTGCCAGCTGAGCCGGAGCTCATTAACATTTTTAATTTTATTTTATTTAATTATACAGAAGTTTATTGCTTCCGTCGTGCCGATGCGTTATTTTCCCCCATTTTTCGCGTTAAACTGCGAACTAACTCCATCGGAGTGAGGGGCAGGGGGCTCGACGGGTGCAAGAAATGCAGTTTTATAAATTATAGTTAAGAGCTGATTACACGCACTATAAACGTTTTACTCTTCGCGCCACGCGAACCTCGAGGGGCAGTCGGGTGTTAAGGTCCTCTAATTGATTGGCCGACACACTGGAAATAAATGGATATGATATATAAAAATATATATATATATGATTAAATTAAAATACGATAACGAAATCGTTTAATAAATTGATTTAAATTAATATGTATATACATTAATATATATATATTTAAATTTAATAATATAATATTTATTAATATGAAAGGTGGTTTCGAATAGTTTTCAAAACAATTTACTTTTTCTGTATTATAATAACTACTTTACTATACAATAAAATGTATAATGATTATATTTTTATCAAACTTTTTATATGATATTATAAAAAATTAATTGGATTTATATTGTATACGCATGTAAGTACTATTTTAATTTAATGATGGGTTGAATTTTTTATGATACGGTATTTTTTTTATAATAGTAAAGTTTTTATAAAATGGAAACAAAAAATTCGTACACAACTTATTATGTAGATATATTTTTAGATATTCATTTATAATCATTTTATATACCTTTTTCTATCTTAAACAATTTTTTTCTCTCTGTAGCTCTGAAAAGGTAGGGCGAGTGGCCAGTGGCGTCGAGGGGGATCTCGGGGCTCTCGGCTTATACATATGCCTTCGTATGTTTATGGCCACTTATCAGTAGTCGTCTCTCAGTCAGCACATTATACAAATTAATTAGCACTGGCTCATTACAAGCCGAACACCCCACCCAGAACATTGGATTCCCAAGAACCTGTAACTTCCCTCACTAATTTACCAACTTAACTGATCTGGACACAAACATGCATATTTCACAATCAAGTTGGCCGCAATTTGCCGAATACAGTTGTTCAACAAGACAATGTCTCATAAATCCATCGTGGTTAAAATAGGTGGAGAGAGTGTAAAATTAAGTGCTGTTTCTAAAGAAGGCTGGAACTGCAAGTGTGTAATTAAAGCAGGCATTAAATGCTAGTTCATAAATCAGGTAAGTGAATAAGAATGATTTTTATGTGAGATTTTTATCAACTTAATTTCCAATCTATCTAACTAATCTAATCCAACTTATAACAGAGTACTAATAATATTTTGCTAGTTAATTTTGATTTTGGCACCTAAAATTCGGGATTCACTAGCTGGCATAAAACAATTTCCGTTCTATAAACTCAATAACTGAATATTAATTGAAAGCAGGACCGTCTGGCCTTTAAATAGTTGCCTCCCAAATTCATTTGGAGATTGCTTAAAGCCCGAAATTTGACCAAAACGAGAAAACAAGGAGTTGGACACAAAGGCAATAGGTATATTGAATGTGGGGATAGTATTCGAGTCCCAATGCCCAAACCCTTCTGCCACTTGACTCCAGACAGATAGACAGTCGTGTGTGTGTGTATAGGATATGGATATATATGGTCTTGTACAGGTCGAATGGATGGGTAGTTGGAGATGGAGATGGAGTGGTAGAGCGAATATCTATCAATGTGCTTTCGGTTATTCATCAACGAAAATGTCTAAATTATTCAAATGGAAATGTGGAAATGTCGTCCGCCCTCCATTCTCCATTCTCCATTCCCCAATCTCGAATCTCCGATCCTTTGGGCCACTCCTGTTTTGTTTCTGTTGGTTGGACATGGACTGAATTGATGAAGCGGCAGCAGACCGACAAACCGTTAGACGTAATGCGGACAGATGAGTGGGTGGTGCAAGGTGGGTGGTGGGTGGTGGGGCAACCGCCAACAATGGCCTGCTCCTCACCACCCCCCTCCCCACTTGATTTCCCACCAGAAAGTGCCCGAAATGGTTTCGTTATTTGGTCCTGTCTGCCGCTCGCTCTATATACATGCTGGCTGGATTTTATGTCTAGTCAGGGATTTCTATAAACACACAGTCCCAAAGAAAATATTCCCCATCCTCAAAGGACTAAATGGTCTATGGAGATACACATACTCAATCGTATATATAAAGTGTGTAATTAATATTTTTGGCCATTCTATCTACGTCTTAAGGTGTCCTTGGTGTTGGTATCTTGGGAAAATATCTTTTACAGGGTTACATTCTTTTTAGAAATATTTTTTTTTCCATGTATTCTAATTTTATTAATAGCATATAGGTTTTTTAAGGCACATATTATTGGTATAGCATCTTTGGAAAGTATTCTTTATAAGGTTGTCTTTTTTCCGTATCTTTGGAAAGTATTTTTTATAAGGGTGTATTTTTTTGGTATATTTGAAAAGTATCTTTTATATGGATATCTTTTTTTTTTATAATTTATTGCTTTTTAAGGCACATATAATTGGTATATTATCTTTGGACAGCGTTCTTTATGGGGATGGTTTTTGGTGTATCTTTGGAACGTATCTTTTATAAGGATTTGTTTTCTTAACTTATTTCTTATTGCACTCTAATTTTATAAACAGCATATTTTTTTTAAAACTCATAATAATCAGAAAAGCGGATTAAATCGCTGGTTGACCTGTCTAAACTCAAACAAAACAATCTGGGAAAGGCACGATTTAACCAGAATAAGAACGTAGTTCCTTTGGAATAGAATTACCCCACGCACAACCTACCCCCCACCCCCCCACATTCAATGTACCTGCTAATTTACTGTTATGACGTCAGAGCGCCTCATTTGTTGTTGTTCTTTTTGTGTTTTTTATGGTCGAGGTTAAGTCGAAGGTTAAGGTGGAACTTGAATTGCTTGTAATTGTTTTTGTTGCTGGCCGCAGCGCCTGTTTAAATGTTTGTCAAAGGAAAAAGACGTGTCAACTGGCGCCGTTGTTGCTGTCTTCCCCGTCGGCCGTCTCCCTCACTCCTCGTAGTGCCCTCTCTTTCCCCCGCCGTCCATCTCCTCGAAAAGGACAGGTCCCCAGGCTCAGGACAAAGAAAAATGGTCCACGTTTCATTGGAGCTCTGTTCATCTTGTTGTTGCACACATAACAACAGCAGAGGTCGCGAGGGTTTATCTTCAAAAATATTATTTATTTATGATATTTTTTACAAGCTATATTTTGTGTACCTAAGCAAAGAAGTCATCTTTGATCATGTTCAGGGTTCGATACCCTATTCTTTTTGTATGCCTATATAGAAATTATAAGACTTAATTAAAAGAAAGATGCAGATTTTATTTTTTTTCAATAAAATCCCATAATTCATAACGATAATTTTTACAAATCCTAAATATTCAATTCCAAGCTCAGTTGAAAAAAAAATTTTTTTTCATTCATAATTATTTTTTAAGCTGAAGCAGAGGTCAATTTGATAGCAGAGATAGCTAAACATCGGATTATATGGAAAGCCGTATTCTCAACATTCGAATCTAGTCAAAGATTCGCTCAGATTTGGATGTTGAGAATACTTATTTATCACTGCTATTGAGTTGACTTCTGCTGTGCGGTAAAGTGTTGTTATTGGGGCTGCTGGTGTTGGCAAAGCAGCGAACAGGATAAAATTCGCTGTTTACATTCTCTAATTTCGCTTGTTCATTGTCCAGCGAAGCGTTTCGCGTGCATCGCCACGGCCTCCCCCGGCCACACCCCTTTCTCGGCCGCCCCCTTGACCCCCAAGTGCCCAATAACCCCCCACCCCCATACCACTTGAAGGCCAGAAAAAAGAAGGCAAACTTTGTTTGGCCAGTTGACCAACAGAGCGCTGGTGAAATTAAGCCGAGTATCCATATCCGTTGTCTCAACCGCCTGTAACACCCCCCTGAAAAACCCCATTCGAAGCCCCCTCTTAACCCATTAACCACACTGAAAAAGCTACAATTTAGAATTTTTAAATTAATTGATTTTGAAAACAAACGGATTTAGTATTTAGATACGTTTTCTTATCCATATGTCCTTGGTAAAACCTATTTTACGGAAACTTTACTTACTATATAAGATACCATATAAGATAACACTGTATATCAGATACTTTATAAGATTATTAAGACAGTAGCTCTTTAAATAATACATTTTATTACATCTCTTATACTTATGATAGCAAATACTAAACGTGAAAAACCCTCATTTTATTTGAAAGTCAATTAGGCACTCAGCGGTTTAAAAGCCGCACTTAGTGGGTTAATCGCCTGGGAGTCCCTTGCTGGCCGATCTGGGCTTTTGCTTCTTTTGGGCTGCGGCAAACATCTTCTCTTTGCTTTTCATTTGGCTGCCTGGCAAAAGATTTCAAAGTAATGTTACATCAACTGGAAAACACTTGCACATACAGTGGAGCCTCGCCACCGCGAAACCCCCGCCCTCGGAGCCCCATTTCGGCACCTGCCGACATCTCCTGGCAGAATCCGCCTTTGTTCTTCTGCCTCAGTCAGCATTTTTGCAGTCAGGACAGGCGCAAGGTTTCTAATTTTTTGTATCTCGTTTCCCGTTTCTCCTTTCCACCGTACAGTACTCACATATCGATGTACGGGCTCAAAACCCATCTGAATTGGGTGTGGAGGTGGGCTTGAAAGGGCACTTCGATTTTGGGTGGCCACAAACCGAACGGAAAGCTTTTGTCGAAGGAGGGTGAACAATTTTTAAATATACTTCTGCTCTGTAAACTAAAAAGCCATTTGAATCTGCTCATTTGTAATAATATATCAAAACTAACAGAGCCCTTCTTTGGAGTTTAAACTGTCTACTTGATTGTGAAATCATACTACAAATCCTGAAGTTCAATTAAAATATTTTGTCATCATAAAATCATTAAAACAATTCCTAACTTGGGAATTTTATCAAAATTCTCTAATTTTGCCTGAATTGATGTGAACTATGGTCACACTAAACTAAACTCTTTTTTCTATATATTTCCTAGAAGCTAAATAAAAAACAGTACTAAAAGGATTTATTAATAAAATAACTACAACAACTTTAAGTTTAGAATATTAATGATAGTATTCCACACCATAATATTTTTAAAGTTTCTTTATGAACCCACTAAATTGCTATGGTCACACTAAACCAAAAAAAAGTTAAGAGAACTGGCTGTTGGTAACTGAAATTCCGTTGACAAGCGCAGGTTGTTCGGGTCGTTGTTGTTGCCACTGTTGTTTCCTAGTTAGTTGGCTGTAATAAAAGTGCAGGAGCACAGTTGCCTTGTCGCCCTGTCTCTAATTCGCACAAATGGCAAAAATGTAAACGAATTTCTTATGTTCATTAACTCTGCCGGCGCCGACTGCGCTGCCTGCCACTTGTGTCGTCGTGTCAAGTTGTTGTTGCAGCAGCAGCAGCAGCAACATCAGCAACATCCATTGCATCTGCAACTGCAACATGATGCTATTTTTATTAGCCCGACTGAATTCGGGACTCTGGGCTCTCTGTGTCAGCGAAAGGTCAAAGCCACTGGTCAAGTTCAAGGCGTGAGAAATAAAACAAAGTGTTGGGTATTTTAACTGGGGAACTTAGAGGCAGAGATTACAGTTTTCTAAACTCAAAGAATTTCTGAAAGTTCGGAAACACCAAGAAAAGAAAAATGTATAAATTCTTAAATGAACCATAGTACATAAATAGGATTAAGTGTTCAAATATATGTGAGATAATATCATATATCAAAATAATTAGTATGGATATTACAAAGATACAAAGAAGAATAGTTTATAAATTGCTGAATCAAACCAAATGTTTTTTATTTGGACTCCCGAAATCTTTTCAGGTTTCCTAATATTTATTTTATTTTTATTTTTTAATCGCTAACAGGTAGGGGTACTTCAATTCTTTGAATCATATTTTTTAATCAACTTGAAATATTTGGTATCCTCTTCTAATATTCACTTCAGTCAGCTAAAATTTCTTTTTAATATTCATTAAATGAAACACTTCACCTGCTCTGCACTTTCTTGCTTCACACACCTTCAAGTTTATTTAAATATTTTTGACTTAATAAGGTGGGTAGTCCATCCCCTGCCCCTTTTTGGACGTGTGCCAGGTTGGCGACCCGAAATCCTCAGCAGTTCAAATTACAGAACCAATTTGGTGGCTCTCGTTTTTGCTATTTCTGGTCTTTAAACTGTCAAAAGCCCAAAAGGTGCCAGTCCGGCGAAGGAGTGTGAATCGCTGGGGATATCGGGGATATATATCGAGGGTGAAGGGGTCTAGGGGCTTTTGGGGTTTTGAGGTTTTTGGGGGGAATCGAAGTCGAAGCTGGGCAAACGGGTCGCAGCTGCATGGGCCAACTAAAGGACCCAAGTCGAGTGCTGATCATGCTCTCAGCTCACGCAAAATAGTCGTGCACGATCCGCTTCGTGATTTTGTGTAACGAAGCGCCCAAAAAAATCTTTCTATATATTTACTATATATATATATATATATATATCTAGCTGGGTCCCATGACCGAAATGAAACCAAAAAGTAACAAAGCGAAATACGCTGGAAATTCATCTTGTCGCTGGCCAGTCGGAATCGCAATCGCAGCCGGTGCCAGTGCCCTTGACTGGGGACCCTCCTCCTCCTCGTCGCACCCAAGACCCTGCCTTCGAGACCGATTCCGATTCCGATCCGTAGCCCCCACTCCCACTCCCATTCCCAGCACAAGTCCCATTCCCATAGTGCTCTGCCCTCGATCTTTCTCTGGGTTCTGGGGCGACACTTGTGCATCATTTTGGTGACTTTTGCTCTCTAAACTGACAGAGGGTCACTGAAATATCATGTCAGCTTTGGTATATTGCTCAAAAACCAGCTAAGTCCTTGTTTTGAAAGAAAAAACACACGGAACAGGATAAGAGAATAAATATCTCGAAAATTTAGTTTAAAAAAAAAGGTTTTCTGGGTATATCTTACAGAAATTAATAGATATGTCCTGAAGAAGACTAGATAGGCACCCTATTAATGTTATAGTTTTTTTTAGTTTAATTTAAAAAAAATCTGTGAGGATCTTTGTTTTTCCAGTAAGAAAAAATCTATTTATCTAAAATGTATTTATTTTCCTAAACTTTTTATCGGTAATGCCGATTATAATAAAATATAATAATATAATATTTTTCTGTAAGCCTCTATGGGTTTGTGAGATTTAGCATGTTTTGACCAACTAAACTTAGGGATATTATTCTTAACCCAAAGAAATCTTAAGTTCCAGCATCAGTTGAAAATTACGACATTTCCTGAGGGATATCGGTAGCTGTCCAGAGCCCAGTACTCAAAAGTACTCCTCCCCCCGCCGGGCCATCTCAAGTGTATCCAGAGTTCGTGAGGTTCGATTGATCGGGCTCCCCATCGCCGTTTTGGCCATGTCAATCCCATACCCCTCGCCTGGGTGTTTGTCTTACCTTGAAAATCGCTGACTACTCGGAGCAACTGTTGCTGCTTCGGTGGTCGGTGGTCGGTGCTCGATGGATGTTGCTCCTCCGCTTCGTGTTTCATCGCTGGGAGACTCATCTGGAGACCATCTATGTCCATGTCTATGTCTACGTCTATGTTGTCTTCTTCGCCAGCGTTACCTCGTCTCGGATTTGGATGTGGATGTACATAGATGTGGATGTGGACTAGGATCGCGAGTGCAACTGCGACTGAGACTGCGAAATGCCTGCCAGTTATTTGCTCCCATTGTTCGCAGTTCGTGGCTCAATATTGCGTTGTACACGCCCCCTCCGCCGCCGCCCTTTGTTTGCCCCTTCTCAGGGGAAGTACACTTAAAAAAAATTATCAGGGAAAAAAAACCTAAAAAAAGAGTGTCGACTTTGAAACATAATACCTTTTTTTTTGAATGTGTGTTTTTGAAAAGGTAAAAAAATCTCTTGACAATCTTTAAGAATCTTATAGATTATAGTATACAATAGTACAAAATCATTTTCATCTATCTATTAAAAGTAAATAAATAATAACAAATAAAGAATAAAACTTAAATAAGAGTGTCCACTTTCTTTACTTTTGAATCTCTTCTTTTTTATAATTTAGTTTACTCAATCGATAAAAAAATCTCATAAAAATCTTTAAGATCCTATAGACATTAGTATACAATTGTACTAAATCATTCTCATCTGAATAACATTTTTTTGACTTAAAGGAATGTTATAACTAAAAATAATAACTTCATAAAGAAACTTATATTATATTTTTGGTTACAAAGTAAGTAATATATTATTCATAAGGTATATCCTATAAGATCCCCAGCTTTTCTCTCAGTGCAGGGGATTGGGGGGAGTGGCAGCGAGCGACGCACGCCAGCTTTCGTTTTTCGTGTCCTGCGTTCGCCTCGAGTCTTTTGTCTTATTTGATTTATGAGTTTTATTGTTGGCTCTCCGCGAAGCTCCGCTCTTCACGGATCTTCTCTTTTCTTCTCGCGCAGTCTTCTGTCTTGTCTTCCCCCCCCTTCCCCGTCCCCCGATCATTTTGGCCAAAAAGTAGCGTGCTTTGATTTCCCCAGCAATTGGCTCGATGTTGATGTCTTGCCTCCTTTTTCCCCAGCTGCCAAATTTGGTCCGTCCATGACCTATCCCCGTCTCTGTCTGTCGCACGCTCTCCGTCTCTTTCGCACCGCCAATGGCCCTCTCTTTCTGGCCATAGATCATTGCGATTTGTGGGAGACAAGTGCCTTCTCGGCAGTTCGAGTTGCGTGGGCGTGGGAAAAATGTTGCCAACTAATTAGGCAATTGACAGGAAGGATGGCGATTTGGAAGGAAAGATGGTGAAATGGGTAGAAGTAGGGTTAAATGGGAAAGGAAGGATCCAGAGATCATAGGCAAGATGATGACTTCTGGTGCAAGACCCGAAATCGGAGAGGAATGGGATTTGCAGACATTATTTTTATTGATTTATTTGCTTTTTACTTGTTTAATATTTTATTTGTTGAGCTTGACAGCAGTTAATACAAAAAATAAATCAAATAATATAGGCTTAGAAAAAAATTAAGCAGCAAAAATAAAATAATTCAAAAATGAAACATCCATAGACTTTATATTAGTATAGTCAATATATGGATAGTACTATAGAATTTCGTATTATACATAGTTTTGTTTACAATTGTATCACCTCAAAAAAAAGATATAAAGTGAATCAAATAAATAAGCAATGTACAATCTTCGGAAAGGATTTAAACACTCTATATTTTTTCTTAAGTAAAGGTAATTTAATGCCTCGTTTTGGGTCACCTTCAATGAGGTCAGTCTGGCCGCCGACTTCCTGGGCCAACTTGTCATTGTCCAGCTGACTGGAGTGTCACCTCGCAGAGAACTCCATGTAGTGCACTCAGTTCCATGTCCCTGTCTCACTATTTCCCCGTTTCTCTGGAGAAAGAGGATGAGATTGGGGATGCGACCGAGAATAGGACTGAGAATGGGACTGAGAATGAGGTGACACCTCGAGTTGCGGAGCATAATAAATAATTGTGTGCGTTTCGGGGCTGGCAATTCGGATTTGTTTCGGTTTGCTGGGATTCAGATTGGGATCGCGACAACGACGCGTTCCTGATTCCCTCTATCCTATATATATATGTCCAGGGAATGGACAAAGCCCGTTCCGATCCCGACTTTTCTCTCGTCTCGCTGCGAATTAAGCTGTTGACACATAACATCATGTCGCACTTGTCTGCTGGCACAAATCTCGCCAGGTGAGTGGAAACGCGCGCGCAACATGAGCCCCATGATCGCAGGTTGCCGTTGCCGTTGCTGTTGCTGTTGTTGCAGCTGCAGTTGCTGCTTTGTCCCCGGAGCAACACGATGGCACCATGGCGAGTCCAACAACAACATTGGACAGGACGAGGAACAACGGGCGGGCTCTCGAGTGGGAAATCGAATCGGACCAGCGAGTTGGCCAAAAAAGCTTTTGGCTTTTGGCACATCTTGCCGCATGTTGTCGCTGTGCAGCGATGTTGCATGTTGTTGCTGTTGTTGCTGTTGTGCCCATGACCACGACAACAACATTGAACGACGCTGGCAATTTGTGATTGGATTTTGTGGCCGGCCAAAGTCTTGCTGTTCAGTTTTGTGGCAGTCTAGGCGATCGTCAAATTGTTTTCCCGGCCATAAAGTTTGGCGGAACTCAAGAGCTGTGGAGGTTGGGATGGCCTGCCTGATGACCCGGGCCTGTCAACCTCTTCTGACAGATTCTCAGCTCTGCTCAACGCTGGAGTTGCGATTTTAAAGGGCCTTGTCAATCCCTCAAAAGGCTTTAACTAATGTTTGCTCATAAAAGAGACATTTTAAATATCTAAAAACTAAGGAAAAAATTGTTTAAGCATGTTATCACTTGCAAATAACACTCTTGTGGGTTAAAATATATTCAATTTATATTTTAAAATATGATTGAATCTTTAACTATTTCAAAATTACTGTTGATATATGAAAATTTAGAAGTATTATCATATGTTCATATAACATCAATATAAAATTTCAAATTAAATACTTGTCTCCATTTTACTGTTGGCATTCTTTAAATTTTCCTAACATTTAATTAACAAGTTGGTTTAAATTCTAGTTTCTTATCTTAATGCAGTGTTCTTAATAACACATACTTAAAAAAATATACTCTAGGAAAAATACTTGATAACATACAACATAAAATATACCTATTCAAATATACTTACTAAAAATACTAGATTAAAAAGGTTTTTAGCTTTAAAATATTATTTTTTCCTAAAAAAAACATTTTTTTGCTATCGATTTGGTATCCTAAGACTCTTACGATTAATTGAAACCCCTTCCATTTGGGACCTGCCAGCTTTGCTTTCCATTTTCGCCCGGCTATTGGCTGTGGGTGACATCGTGGCCAGGAGGATTGGGATTGGGATTGGATGCCAGAGCTGCATCACTCATACGCCTCGTGGCCGAGCCGAGGGGGAGGATGAGGAGGAGGGGGTGTGCTCCTGCAGGAAGCCGCCATTTTTGTTTTCTGGCCAGCCCCAGCATCATCAATTCCCACTGACACGTCATCCATCTTGGGCGGAGGACCAAGGACGCAGGACGAGGGAGAGCCACGCACATGCAGCGAAACGAGGAGGGGGGAGGTTCGGAAATGGGAGGGAGCAGAAGGCCTGCGGCAAAAGTCCTTTAAACGACCTCTGGCGCCAAAATGCTGCGACCCCCGAACCAAGAGCAACAAACAAGCGGAGCCACAAGGAGCACAAGGAGCTGCAGCAGGAACAGGACGAGGCAGCAACTGGGGAGCCGTAGTCCGCACAAGATTAGAAAATTCGACGTTGTGCAGCAGGCAAAATTAAAATGGCGACGAGGAGCCAGCACAGAGAGAAACGAATCGAAAATAATAATGCAAGATATTTCATAAAATATACCCCCTAAAATATACTTTATAAAAAATACTTCATACGATATACTTATTAATATAATCTTAATGAAGTATACTTAATATAACAAACTCTAGAAAAAAAACGTGATAAAATATACTTAATAAAATGTAGGTACTACATAAAATATACCGATTCAAACATACATACTAAAAATACTAGATTAAATATACTTAAAAAATGTGCTACAGGAAATATACTTCAAAAAATATTTCTCATAAAATATACCTTAAAAATAAACTTGATTAAAAAGTTAAAAAAAAATTTAACGAGACTTTATTGCTTATTGATATAGTGAAAAAGTGAAAAGTCTGCACCTAGTATTATTAGTATTTCTTTTTCAGCAAATACCTCCAATTTACAAAAATTTTGTAAACTCTTTGTACTTTTGATATTGATCAAATGTAAATATCATTTATAAAGCTTCAACTCAATTAAATAAATTGATAGAAATTTCCCACTTAGCTCTTAATGGATTTTTTATTTTTGTATTCCAATTTCTTGGTCAAAAAGGACACACATTTTTTTCCTGTGCGTTTTAGGGGATGTGGGACAAAGGGCACGAGGGGGCGGTGGGCAAAGCCGGCCGCATCACGAATGCAAGGATGTGGATGCACTGCACACTGCGGGGACTCCCCGAGGGCTGCTGCAGCCATTAAAATCCACAGGCCAGCGGGTTCAGGGGGGCTGGGGGTTGGTTGCACTGGGGGTGGCGCACTAAAAGGGGATCAGAGGGGCTGGAGCCGGAGCCGTGGCACGTAAAATGGTCGTCGGCGTTTGCAACGCACGCAAGGACATTTGAAGGATAAAGTCGCGTGCAACAACAGCTGCACTGAGCTGCCGTTACTTGGCATACGAAATAAACTTGGGCCGCACCACCCACCTTGCACCACCCACCCAGCCACACGGCCACCCCACCACCTCACCACCTCCTTTCCCCCGAAGAGCAACGCGACTAAAGTAGTAGAAAAATTGAGTAGTAAATAAATGATAAACGAAAATAAAATGCAAGGACTCCAGCTCGCTTTTTAGTGAGAAAATGCCTGGGTTTTGGGGGGCGTGAAGAGGGACACACACGTGCTCTGCCAGGATTACAAGAATGCTCAAAGGACCAACAAAGCCTGCTCACTAAAAAAAATCTCGAATTTAAGGGAATAAAATAAAATAAGTAAATAATAATAAATATTTAACAAACTAGTATTTTATTATTCCTCAATAATGTAAATACTATTTATGTGGTATATATATAGTATTTATATACCATTTATATGGTATTTACTTGGTATTTATATAGTAATTATGTAGCACGTGTATATTGTATTTATGTTTCGATGGAAATGCTTTTGTTTAGGATCTTAAAAATACCAAACCTGAGATGTTTTCGTGTATTTTAAGATCCTAGTATTTGGGTTAAGAAAAATAGGTATTTTATTTTATTTTTTTTCTGTGTCGTTGAAAATGAGAGGAAAGCGGAAAAGCTGTGCGAGGTAGGGGCAACCGAATGACTGCAATGACGTTGTCCTGTTCGGAGTCCTCCTGCCATTGCTCCCCGCCAGCCCCCTGGCTCCCCTTCAGCCAGCTTATTGCAGTTTTGGTGGCAACTAAATTCACATTTGCTGTACTGTCGTATAGCCCCCAGATACCGACACTGAAACGGCCCATCCACACACACATTCCACCCACTTTTCACACACACTCCGCCCACCTGCCGCCCACCCAAAAACAGATCCCAAACCTTCTTAGCTACTCTGCTCCCAGCAGGTGCATATTCGTTATAGTACAGGGGACCAAGAAATACTACAACTTTACTTAAAAACCCAGAAATGTTTCTTTTATTAAGCTGATTGAAGCGAAAGTTGGTGCTATAGGTCAAGTATAAGTGCTATCAATTAGTTGAAAGTCCACTTATAAAAATATTAAACTAAAATATACCTAACCATTTAATTTCATTGTTAAAATATTGAATGGATATTTTATACCTACATTTAATATATACATTGCATAATATTCCCAATACTAAAAATTATATAATAACATTTGAAAAACACATTTACAAAAGAGCATTCAGTGGGTTCTGCGACTGCTTTAAGCCCAATTCCTTTGGACATACTTTTGTGCTGCTGTCGAATGTCGAATTTGTTAGAATAACAAGTAAATGTTACAAGGACCTGCCTTAAAAACCTCCTGCACCACCCACAAAGGTTGGTCACCAGGGAGCAAAGGGAAATAAAGAAAAAACACTGTGAACTGACCGAACCCAACACAGTTTTTGCATTAACACAAGCAAAAAAAAATCGTAGAAAATACGTAGAAGTGAGATGCAAACTATAAGCTATAAGCATTTCGGTTAATTAAAGTCCCTCGATCCGCTGCCATCATCATAATCATTGTGCTGCCAGCGTCGACCGCGAAATAAATTAAATTCAATTTTCGAAGCGTTCGAAGCGATGCCCAGGAAACATTTTCATGGCCCAAACTGCGCTTTTGCTGACCTTTTGCTCGCGAAACAGCCAACGGTAATCAGTGCCACATAACGCACATGGGCGGGGCGGGACGGGGTTTTCGTCTCTTTCCTCCGTTTTTTTCCCGGCCAAGTCGGGCCGAAACGATTCAGACTGCAACTGAGAACCAGGCCCATTGCCGCGGTGAAACGCGCCACGCAAAAATCACAAAAATCGTGCGTGCCCTTAAGACGCTCATAAAAAACGGAAAACAGCAAATCGCAGAGGGGGTGGCAGGGGGCAGGGGCGGGGGCAGAAGGGGATTCTGGCCATGGCCACTAAAAATGTTTTGCTTAGGCAACCGAAAAAAAAGTGCAACAGCAAAGAGTGCATCATAGAAGAAATTAAAGCGAAGACGAAAGGACTTGGAAATACCTATGAAAAATATTATTAAAATATCTTGGAATATCAATTGGTTAGATATTACTAAATTCAAATTACTAGAAAATATTAATTTATTAGTTTACAAAAAATGTTCCTTAACAATAAGTAAATCATTTGTTTGAAATATTTTTATATGTATAATTTATAATCTTTAAAACCTAATTTATTTGGTTAAATACCAAAAAACCAACCTACAAGTACTGGAGTTAAGGAATGCGTATGTAAAATTTTTAAGATGTCTTTAAAATGTTGATAACTATATACCGAAAGACAATGTTCCTTATTTCCATATTTCATAGCATACTTTTAAACACCTTTTTCAGTATTATTAATTATAGAAAAAATACCAAAGATGTCCCGAAAAAATGACATAAAAAACGTAGAATAAAGATACCCATGATACCCTATGGAACGACTGCTTCCAGGTCGCAGTGGGTGGAATGAGGGGGGTGGTGGGCAAAGTGGGAGGGGCGTTGGGGTGACCGAAGAGGAGGGGTTACAATGGGGGGTTCCCAACTGCTGCACGTAAGGCACGACTTTTTATTATGCTTTACGTTCTTGGCTCTCGCGATGGGGCCAACGGCGCCCACCCGCCTGCGCTTTTTGTCCGCCCCCCGCCGCCCGCACTCCCACTACGCCCCTGACCAACCGCCCCCCCTCCCCTCCCCTTTCCTCTTCTGAACGAAAATCTGCGCATTTTTCGACGATCCCCAGTGCCATTGGAATGCATAACAACAACGCGAAGAAGAGCAGCTCAACAAAAAAAATAATAAAATAAAACTGGGGGAGTGGGAAAATAGTGCAACGAATGTCATTCGCATTGCACGCCGATCCCCAGCGATCCTCAAGTTTATGGCGCCCAAAACTATCTGAAAAGCGAATAGAATAATATGAAAATCCAAAATAGTATAACCCTTCCTTAATAGTTTTATTAAAAATCAAGTTTCTATGGGATTTGTATCTGAGTATCTAACCGATTACAATCTACAATTAGGGATAGGTATCTTAAATCCGTTAAATTCCCTGGTTACCTGCCGTGGACAATCTCTGACCTGGCGAAATCAAACAACGAATCAGCGATATATGTAATTGGAATTAGCGTTAATTAAAAGGAACTCGCCATGGACATGAAACAAGGAAAATCCGTGAAAAATCCGAAAAAGGCGGACTTCACCTGGATGCGGGCAGCGTTCAATCAATATGCCAGAGAGCTTGTCAAAAGGTCCTCCAAAAATCCACGCCCCCCCCTCCTTTTTGCCCTATGTAAATGTGTCCAACATCTCGTCATCGGTTAGCATTTTTTTTTTTTTTGATATTTGTTTTACCCTCGTATCGTATGTGGCCAAAGAACCTCATGGAGTGGGTCCAACATTTGCGGCACCTATAGCTCGATATCGGGCCTGCATTGCCACGCCCACGCATGCGGCCGCCCCCGCCGATCTGATTGGCCGGCGAAGGAGCCCGCACTCGCTCGGAAAACAGGACACCGAAAAAAAACGGACAAAGAAAGGATGAAAATGAAAACGGAGGGAAAAAATGTTGCATTGCGAAAAAAGTGCAATTTCCATACCCTATATAGGGGCAGTTGGGCAGGGTATGCGAACCAGGGTCCATTTGTTCCATTAATAAGGTCGAAAAGAATATAATCCAAGGGAAATTTGTACTTCATTGCCTTTAATTTGTTATATATTACCTAGAAACTACCTAGAAACTGTACTGTAATATTAAAAAAAAGGCTATAATATATATATTTGTTATCTATAATATATATTATCTTTAATATATTTATATAAATACTATGTAAATTTTACTACAATATTTTTTAAAATTCTATATCTATATCTTAAAATGTTTGTTGTAGATTTGTATATTTGATTCTATAATATCGACTTCCTAAATTTTTTAAAGATTTTTAGTATAACAAAACTTAAGTGATCCCATTAAGTCCATATAATCATATTAAAATGTTCTCTTTATAGTTATGTTACTAATGTATGTTAAGTATGTTAATTGATTTCTTTTTTCTCTTTAAATTTTCAGTTTTGTATACTATGTCCATGTATTTAAAGTAAGATACTATATTTTTAGGCCTTCTATTTTATCTTTAAGATATGAAACATTAAATATATCTACATAAAATCAAATCAAATCAAATCAATAGCCATTTTTCTTGTTATTTTCCATAACTTACGTTTTCCAAAGACCATTTCCCAGTCGACTGATTAAAACGTTTGAATATTTTTTACAACAAGGCACAAGTACACACACACACACATGTCCTGGGAAATTTTAATTTTGCTTTCTTCTCGTTCTTCATCTGCTCCAGGTTCTGCCATTTCTTGTGCCATTTTTTTGCCGTTCGCTGCTAATCAAAAAGCATAACAAGAAGCAGCTAAACCGCCTGGCCACCCACAGCCACGCCCCCTGCCTTTGCCGCCCCCAGCTGCACATGCTGGTTATGTTTGCAGTCGAATAAACAGCACCAATTCATCACATGCTGCAACAACAAGGGCAGCGGGCAACAAAATGGCGCCACCAGGCTCAGCCACCCTGAGCCACCCTAAGCCACCCTGGGCCACCCTAAAAAAAAAAAAAAAACACAGGGAGATGCAACATCCATTGGTGCCTGCCCATTTTTGCAACGTTCTGTTGTATTTTTTTCCCTCCTCCTTTTTTTGGTGGCATCAGCTCGGGGCACTAAATCAACATTTCACTTTGATGAATGATGACCAATGTCCAGGCGCGGGTGTCCTCGCTTCGATAGAGTCCTGCAGCGCAGCATGCAACATCCTTGCCGGCAACAAAGGCATACAAAACAAACAACAGCGCTGGCGAAATATGGGTGGAAAAATGGCAAAACAAGCAGAAAAGCTGGAAAAACTGTTGGGCGCAGCAAGCTCACATACAGCAAAGTAAAAAAAAAAAACAAGAAAATAGAAAAAAAATAGGGGAAAACGAGGGCCGGGATAAAAAATGGACGGCAAGAGGAGGCTGAAAATAGACACGAGCACTAATCGAATTATTGCCACTGCAGAGGAGCAGAAACCACCCAAAAACTAGCAGTAACCTACCAAAAAAAAAAAAAAAAAAAAAATACCACCCACCCACCGGAAAATGTATATATACCCCTACATATAGAGAGCGAGAAAACAGTGCTGCATCCTTCTTGTTTCCTTTTGTAATTAAAAAGGAAAATACGACAAAAATCAGCAGCGATGGTGGGCCAACGGGGCGTATGTGTATCCGTAGTATCCGTACACCCACTGCATATGCATATGGATATGGATATAGATGCGTGTCGATGCGCGCTGACCAACCAAAATCGAACAGCTCGGGGAGGATATGGGATATAGTCCCCGAAAAATATCGAATCGGTTGGGTATGTATGGTGTTTGATATATATATATATATATATATATGCTTGCATGTACCGCAATAAACAAAAAACCCTAGCACAAATTAAATGTCTCCAACAGAGCCGAAAACGCAGCGAAAAAACCGAATTGAACCCACACAGTTTCCCACTCCACGGGTTTCCATCTGCATTGAATTGCTAATCAATGCAGCAAGTTGATGAAGGTGAGCGGAAAATGTAGTTTCGATCCAGCTTTATCCCCTCTTTACCTTTGATTTAAGCATCTTTCCTTTTCCCCTTGTATTTGGCCAGTTTCACTAATAACAGCTCAAAGGAAGATGTTTTCCCTTCATTTCTGCCATTTAATCCCAAAGCTTCGTGTAATAATTAGCTTTGGTTTCACAAGTTCCTATGACTTTGAGATACAGATACTCAGGTGGGTTGGTTTTAGATTATCTTTTTTTGTGGTAGCTTAGAAGCATTTTCTACTTTACAAAAATGTCCGTTAGACAAAAATTAGCTAATTAAAAAAAAAATAGATTCTTATTTAGGCAATCCAATTTAAATAATACCAAAAACATACCAAATAATACAAAATATCATATGCCTTTTGAAAATTAAAGAATTTTTTAATAATAGCTAGTTATTTTTGTTGTAGCTCAAATTTATTGCTAATAACATAAAAAAATAAGCTGCCATTGCTATACATTCCACAAAATTATTAAAAAAATTAAAAACCCACAAAAAATACCTAAATATACTAAAACCAAATCTCTAGTAACAACCTAACACCGATCCACCTTTCTTCAATTATTTTTTTCCATCTCCATTGAAAATGAGATGGAAAGTACTGACAATTGTCTTTTGTTAACTTAATTCGAATGAGGCTCGAGCAGAATGCAAAACCTGCAGCAAACCCAAATCCCAATCCAAAAAAGACAAACAAATACCAAAGAACTGAGAAAAACATGTGCACATGAATGGTTGTTGTTGTTGTTGTTGCTGAAAATGCCAACGTGGCTGTTGTTGTTGTTGTTGCTGGTGCTGCTGTTGCTGTTGCAGTCAATTGCATTGCAACATTTCATTTTCTGATATGAAAGATTTAAAGTTTGCAACATAAAAATGTCACGTTTTTCATGGTCGCCACAAAGACCGACAAGCCATGTTGAACTTTTCTCGTTGACGTTGCTGTTTCAGTTGTTGCAGTTGCTGTTGCAGTTGCGCATGTGCAGCAGCATTTGGAGGAGACCCCCCTTTCGACCGCCCCCCCCCCTTTTTTGCCAGCACCCGCACCCATGTCCCTGGCACTATTCCTTATCCCTAGAAGTGAGTACTCATCCACAGAGGGGAAAAAATGTAAAACATTGATGGATATATTCTTTGAAAAATTTTTTTTAACAGTTAAACACTAATAATAATAAATATTATTTAATAACCAAAATATATATTTTATTAACAATATTTTTTAGAATATAATTTCATATTATATTGTATTATAATCATTGAATTAGATTTTTTGTTTGTAAGTAATGTATTTATTTATTTACTTTTTGATTTCAATTAAAAGTCTTTGTTTGGCTATAAATAAAAAACATCCAGCATCGTTAAAATATAAAAATACCATTTATTTTTAGTATTTTTTATCGGTGTACCACAACTCCACTAACTAACTTTTGCCAGTCTATTTATGTTACAATTTGGTGGCTGCCAAGCGAAAAAATGTTGCAAACTTTGCGTTTGTTTTTCAGCTTGTGTGTGTGTGTGGTGTGTGTTTGGTGTGTGTGTTTGGGGCTCTCCACTTTTGTTGTATTTTTGGAGTCTGTTTGCTTTTGTTGTTCGCCTGGCTTGGATTTTTTTCGGGCTTGTTTGACAATGCGCGTCGTGACATCTGCCAAGGCTCAGTCGAATCGGGCTCAAACCAGGGGCGCCGAACCCGCTGGCTGAGGGGAGCGGTTGGGGTTTGGGGGTGGAGGTGTCCCAGCCTGGTTGAGAAACGAGTTCCCAATGCATGCGCCCGATTCTTATTAATTTAGCAGCATCACAAGTTGACGCAGTTGTACGCACCATCGAGGAAGATCCAAAAACACCCCCTCCGCAGTCTTAACCCTTTGAGATTCACATGCGAACATCAGAAAACATACCTGACTAACTTAAAAAATTTTAAGAAAATTCAATCTGCCTAGAGAAAAGGAGAGCAGTTTTATAAATATAATAAACTCTGACTTAAATATAAAGGTCCTCATATGTTACATTTGTATAACATATAACCCTTACATTTTGTAACTCTTGAGACAACACCAAAAATATCTTTAATATTATTGTCTTTAATATATTACAAGTTTTGCTGCTTTATATAAAATGAACCATGTTCATTCTAACAGATTATTAAAAAAAAGTAGAAAGAATTAAAACAAATCGTCTTTATAAGTATTATTTAAAAGCCTCCCAAGAAAATCATGGTAAGTGGTAAGTAGCTTTTCGTTTTTTTTTTTTTCCCCAGCAGACAGGCCCGCTTATTACGATCATTGGCCTTTAATGGGTTAAGCTTGAACCCTGTCCTCTCTCCTTGGCTGGCTTCATAAATTTTTATTGCCCCACCGTGGATGAAACCCATTGGAGGCTGGAGTTTCTCCTCCGAGGTTGAGTCGAAGATGCCACCGATACTGATATGAGTCAGTAGCCCCGCGGGCCAACGTTGTCGGGAGATTTCGCTTCGTTTTGTCACAAATTAAACACGTTTTTCCGCAGAACCTAATGAATAAACAAGCTCGAGTTCTTTTCTTTTTCATTGGGAAGACTGGGCGAACGCCACCTGACGGTGGAGCGCTGAACTAGGCTCTGAAAGGTCTAGTTTTGGGAGAATCTTCGAAGAATATTAAATCAAGAACATCAATCAATCATGGAAATAAAACTCTTTTTACTTCCGTAGCTTTAAATTCGTAATCCAAAGAAAACAATATCTCAAGGTTTGGTATTTTACACTTTAAATTTAAATATGAAACTGGTTAAAAAAGAACCCCATCATGAAAAAATAATTGGTACTCCTATCAAGACTCTATGGAAAAAGAAAAAAAAACTATTTCTTAAGATCTTCTTTTACAAATTTTTTTCTTATATTTGGAACTGCTTCAAAATAAATCATCTATAATTTTGAAAATCTGTCATTATATATCCAAAAATCATTAGATTTGTTAAAATATAAGCTAATATTTTTGAAAAATCCGATAATCTAAGCCATTTTTGCAGACATCATTCAAAAGACCTTGTAAACACAGCACGACACTTCCGTTTGCCAGAAAATTGCAGTCGAATGAATGTGGCTTACTGCTGGTTTGTGGACCATGAGCCACGCCCACTCAGCGGTGGTGCAAAATAAACGCAATTATCAGGCAGTAAATAAGGCGAAAATCCCACTTTCCAACGATCCTCAACAACCCATCCTGATGACATAAGTGTTAATTGGACAAGCAACTCGATGTTGCCAGGGTCCATTTTCAACTATATTTTTTCTGTTTTTTCGCGCTGCAAGTGAATGTTGCCGGGCAATTACGCACATCTAATGCAATTTCAATAATTGGGCATCAAATTTATGGGGCGACACGGGCACAAATTACGAAGTGCGAACATCTCGACGCGATATTCGCAAAATACGAGTACGTGGCCAGGTGCGAATCTTGGCCACTTTCCATGTGCTCTGGCCGGCAATTATTTCTATTAAAAAGATATGTAGCTGCCCCACCGCGAAAATATGAAAATGCTAAATTGTTCGCCATTGAAATATTTCCTATTTGGCGCTGCCGCTTCGAATAATTGTTCGCAATTTGCATGCGAGTCGAGTCCAAGCGATGCGATGCGATGCGCACATGGGATTCTATTAGGCAAAACATTTCGCAATTGCGTGCTGATTGCCGGTTGCAACCTGCAACTCGCAAGTTGCATCTTGCAGCACTGCGGCAACAAGTCAGAAGAATTCGCCACCGGAGCAACTCTCGCCGGAAGAGAGGCAGTCGGAAGAACGATCTGCAGAAGACTGGAAAGAAAGACTCGAAGACGGTATGTGTGGGTTGAAAGGGTCTTTCTAGGGGTAACTGCGGGAGTTCGATTTAGAATTTGCCTTAATGGTGTGGGGGCTTTTAATTACCCTTGAGTTTATATACTAAACACACAAGACTTTAGAGCTATCATGAAAATATTATCTATCTCATAGATCATAACGCAATTTTAAAAGGTTTGAAAGCAGTTTCTACCTAATTTAAATATTTAAAAAAGTGAGTATATTAATTTTTTGATTACTTATAATAAATCACATTGGTAAATAAGAAGTGATTTGAGAAAAAATTGCTCCTTTGGATATTATGTCTGTAAAAAAACACAGACTGAAATAAAGCTACATTTCAAAACTGTTAGAAAGAATTTAAACCAAAAATAAATATTTTAAGCAATTAAAGGTTAAATAAAAACAATTTTTTTTCAAACATTTTTTTCACAGAATAAAAATATATTCATTCAAAAAAATATTTACTGTGAAATTTGTAAATTTTTAGTTTATAGAGATTTTTTCTGAAAATTATAAAACAGAGTGTATCTTAAAAAAATCTTGCTTACTTATTTGGTAAATTTAAAAAAATCGTCAGTAGCTTAAATAGGGCGAAGAACATTAGGCTTTTATCTTATCTGTTTCAAAATGATAATAGATCTATTTTTCTCATCAACAGTGCCATCTCTAGCACGATATCGTCTCACGTTGTCATCTCCTTTGAGTAGCCGCTTTGCATGTACGGCATTATTAGTTCCGGCCGCCTGAACGCATTTTCTGCGCGCCTTCATGGCCGTCTCTAGCAAGCCCCTCATGCCACCCTAAACCCCCCATTGGGCCGCCTCTGGTATTAATAATTTTAATTAAGTCTAGAATTGAGCTTTGCGCGTAATTATGCGAAACGCGACAAGAAAGCAGTCAAAGGCTTGTGTGTGTGTGTGTGAGGGTATGCAAAGTGTATCCACCTCCCCCCTGTATTTACCCCACACCCCGCCCGGCAATTATGCCATGCACCTGGCCACGCCCACTTTCCTTTTCAAGCTGCCGCCTCTTGGATCTCTTGGATCGGAATCGGAATCCGCGTCTTTGCTTAGCCAGGCATAACTAATCTAATCGCAGGGCAAACCATGAGATACATGTGTTTAAATGTCTAGGAAAAACTGGATACTTTTTGCAAAACTTCATAAATGTATCTGGAATCAAATGATATCGCAATTTCTAGATATAATAGTCCTTAAAAAAAATTATAGTTTATTAAACAAAAATAGAATTCCTTAGAATTATAAAAAATTGTTGGAAATACTTCCATAACAAATTTCACTTTAATTAGGTGATCTTTCATACTCCCTAAATCTTTACTATTTTCTTTAGCTTTCATCTGAAGTATAGCCTTTTAAATGTAATGACAACGTAATTACTTCACAGAAATCGTTTGTCATCGATGAAATGTGGCCCAGAAACCGTTTTAATTGCAGCTTTGGGAAAATAAAAGGGGCTTGAAGTCTGCGGAAGAATTGGAAAATAGAATGTTGCCAACTGTGAGAGATGTTGCCGCCCACGTTGCCAGTTGGCAATTCCATTCGCCGGGGCACCCCCCTTCCGCCCCCGTCGCCGCCCATGGTGAAAAGTGCGTACAGCAGGCTGAGGAATGGTAACAGCAACAATCCAGTTAACAGTAATTGCTGGCGCGTCGTGTTTTCGGACCACCAATGGATTGATTAACTACGTGTTCGATATTTCAGCTGCCCCCTTCTTAGTGTGCCGGCCGGCGCCCCTGCTCCCCCTTTTCCCCCCTGGCCACTCCTGCTGTGTCACTTGGCTATTGATGATGTGGCCCAGGCTGTTCTACACTGCGAGAAATGCGGGATATAATGGTAAGAAAAGTGCCTTGAAATTTTCTTATTTTTTAAGGATTTTTACTGTGAACTAAGGTATTCTAAATTAATTTTAATCCTTACATCATCAATCACAAAATTTAATAATTTATATTGACCAGGGAATTCACAATTCTAAAGCTTTAATAATCCGATATTTTTGAGGGCAAATTCTTCTTGAAAATGTTTAGGAGGGACCCTAAATTTACAATTCATTTTTATTTGCTTATTTTTTTTAATTAATTTAGAATTTTTCCTTGGGACAGTCCCAAATTTTTGTAATTTACATTGTCGAGGGAATTCACAATTCTGCTTAAATCATCCAATATTTTTGAGAGCAAATTCTTCTTGAAAATGTTTTAGAAGTTTTTTCAGTGAGGATGCAGACGGGCCAAGTGTTCCAGCTTGAGCAAGGCAGCCAAGTCCAAATCAAATTTACTATAATGACCACTCAAATGGACAGCGTAATGGGCCATACAGCGCGCGAAAGAGACGGCAGATGGGGACAGAGAAAGAGATAGAAATGGAGATTGAGAAAGAGAAAGGCCGCGTGGAGTTGGCCAGCGGAAAGTGGGCGAAACTCGGGGAGAAGCTAATGGCATTTGGCTGGTGTTGCGTGCATTTGACATTCTGGCAGTCGATGCCTCCAATAAACAGATCGTTGGCCAGGGAAGGGGGTGAGAAAAATCTGGGAAAAGGCAGGAAAATTGAGGGAAAACGCTGAAGCGCAGCCTGTGGGCGAGGAATCTGTGAAGATGATTTGCTAGGCCAGCAGGGTGATAAAATGGAACACAAATTAGGCCCCAAGATTAGATATACAAATGCAGATAAGATAAGGCAGTCTGGGTGCAAAAATGCGAAAGTCAAACAAGTGGAAAGAGAAAGGATAAGGATTTCAATTTCTTGTTTCAGAAAAACAATTCTTAAAAAATATAAAACCTCTTAAAAATATAAAACCTTAAATTAGATAGTTTAAAAAATTATTAAAAAATAACAAAATCTGTAAAGTAATTTATGAATTTCCTGGGAATATTACAAATTGGTAAAGAAGATGAAGGTATTTTATTTAATGGCATTACCTTTAAACAAATCAAAAATAAAAGGTTACATAAAGATCACATGGTAAATAGGTTTTTTAAAATTCTAAAAAATATTAGATTAATGAAGTGTATAGAATTTACTGAATGAACAGAACATATTTTAATATAGAATTATAAATAGGTAGTTAGTTCAGTTCATATATCGCTTATCAACCATTTTGCGTGAAATGAGTTAACACAAATTAATGCTGAAAAGTCAACAATTTGAGGGCAGCCCTCGCTGCGAGGGGATGCCCAATAAATCGATTTATGCTGACAAAAAAGTGATGTAATAACGAGGGGAATGACCTGGTATGTGCCACGGATGATATCGGGGAATGTTAAGAGCCCCAGCGATGGATATATATGGTACATGGTGTAGTGCCGGGTTCAGGGGACGCGTGTTGTTCCCCCAACCTAATCGCATCCATAAATTGCGTGGCCCCGGGGCGATATGCCGGTAATGCGACTACCTCAGTGGCAAGGGGCAGCTGCCAGTTTGGCAGTCCTGGATTTCAGGCAAAAAAAACAAAATATAATACACAGGGGGATCCGGCGGCCCTCGATTTATGGGGATATGCCTGAGTAACGGACACCGTTTTTCGCGAAGGGGCCGAAAGCACCGAGTGTTTGGCATTTTTCGGCTGCCGTGTGCCATGGATTTCGCACCTCCTCCGCGGGCCGCAAAGGGCAAAAAGGGATTAGGGTTACATCTTGCACCTGCAATCCACGGCAAACAACTTAATTGAATGTTGAAGGGGCACCTGCTTATCGCCGGGCAATTAATTCCAGCGATTTGCTTAGCTGTAAAATTTGTAACAGGGGTCGTCGCATATATACTATATGTTTGTATCGTAACCCATAAACGGATCAGCAGTCCTCATCCATGGCCAAATCCAGATCAAGGGGAACCGCTGTCTCAGTTTCGGGGCCTCGGGGACTTCTCGGGACTTCGAGACATTGGTGTTTCTGGTGTTTTCGGGGTTCGCGTTGCCTGTCAACTGGCCACCGCAAAACGTAAATCAAGAAATTTGCTTAACCCACGCGCCACCAACTCAACCCCCCGCTCCCCACTTCCTAATACACTGGGCGCAAAAATGGGAGCCATAAAGGAAATCTGTCTAAATTGGGATAGATCATTTTTAAAGATATCTTTTTAAGTTTTCAAAGCTATACTTATTGACTTTTTGTATATTATGGTAAAGTTTATAGAACTATGAAATTTATATATATTAAAATGAATCTAGTATCGTTTTGTATATGATGCTTTATATACATACTTCTTACTCTATTTATTTGTATAAGCTTATGATTATATTATACCTATATTATTATATTATAATTATAATCTAACAAGTTCTCAATTTTTTTGTAAGATCTAAAGTAATCTCACATTTTCAATATTTTTTCTAAGAATTCAAGCAATATTTAAATAAGATTAATTGAGGGTACCTTATTTTTATTAGTGCCTCAATCCCTATAGCTAAATCCCCTCCAGACCCCGCAACAGGTGCTCTCTCTTTGCATATCCCACAATTGGGGGACATTTTTGGGGGATCGTACGGGGGGGCGGCGTTCAAAAATAAAAACAGGAACTGGGCGCATGCGCCGTGGTCTCCTTTCTGTCTTTGGGTCTGCCAAAGATCTGCCAGAGTTGCCATAAGGCACAATGGGTGGTAAATTGAAGCTTTCAACTTGCGCCAGTTCCCCGATGTTTGTTGTTGTCGTTGCTGTTGTTGTGGGGCCCCGTCTTGATTTCAATTCGTTGGCGGCTGTTTTGACAATGTGCGCCGCTTTAATTGGAGCCGTGTCATTAAGAGCACGCAATAAGAAAATCTGACAAAGCACCAGACATCGAAAGACAGCTGAAGGGTGGGGCAAACCGGGGGGGAGGAGGGGGAGCGGACTAGGTTTACGATCCCACATTAATGGCAAACCAATAAATTAGAATTAAATTTGTTGAGGCGTGAAAGGCTGTTTCAAAATCAGGCTAGACACCTCGAAAAGAAACTACCAATTCTCAGATGACTAACAAAAATTCTAATTCTATTTACTTAGATAGTCATGAACGAACTTCAAAGATATAACCCAATCTCTAATGGTTTATTAAAAACATTGAACAATTGGATCAATAATATCTTATCGTAATGTTAGCATATACCAGCCCCGCTCTATAAGCAGTTTTATTAATAGAACTCGAGTTGAACAATGCCTAACCAAACATGAAAGCTGAATACATAATAATATTTACATAACTTACTTAACTATGTATCTCTGAAATAGTATCTTAATATTTTTATAGGCAGGTTCGCTTTTTTCCACCTCTTGAGATTATCTTCGAGCCACCCTCTCATCAAGCAGTCGTGGCCGAGCGGTTAAGGCGTCTGACTAGAAATCAGATTCCCTCTGGGAGCGTAGGTTCGAATCCTACCGACTGCGATCAGAAGAATTTCTTTTTTAATAGAGAAATAAAACATTTTATGAAGGTATAAAGAAGTATTTTAAAGCTATTTATAAATCGGGGAGCTTCAAGTTGAACCAAACATATATAAGTTTTCTATGATATAGCATAGCCTAGTGGTTGAGTTGCCCGTTTATAGATCGGTAGTTCCGAGTTCAGTTCTCAACAGGGTACACGTAAAAATAGATTTATGGAATTTTGATAATTTCATAATTTTTATTTACACATCATTTGATTCTTTCTCTTTCTAACTCGCAACAATTTTGAAGAGCTCAAAAAGTATCTATTGATATTAGAGGAGTATCTATCCCTTTCCATTTCCTGAATATCAGCCAATTATATGTTATACTGTATTTGTATAAAAAATTACACAATCCTCCGGGGGCTTAAATCTCTTTCAGGTTGTTGCCTCCATATCAAATCCTTCGATATTCGATACGAAAAATAAGAATGAAATAAAGTTAAGTATAACAAAAAATGTTCCTGCCAGTTGACGATAAGCGAGGAGCAAACTCTTACCTTGGCACCCACTCACAATTCCGGCAAGTCGATGAAAAAGTTTTCGACAGGTCTCGGCATTTTAGGCCGAATGCCACAAAAACAGAATGAAGTAAGCATGGAAAAAATTGGTTTGCCTAACAAAACTTTAACCGAATACCCTTAGGACTGGACTGACTTTTCTCTGAGAAACATTTTTTAAATATTTATTTTCAATTCAAGGCGATGGATAGGAAATAAAAAACGAACAACTTTATGTTTGCCCCTAAAACAGATTGGTTTGCTTTTTCAGAATGAGATCATTTACAAGAATAATATTTCTGTACTCAAATATGTTGAATCCTTTTATGTCTATATAAGAAATATTTTTGTTGAGACATAGATGATCAAAAATTAATTGCACATAACTAAGGCCTGTAATTCTTATTTGGAACAGCCTTAACTAATTGTCTATAATCTTTTCATAGATCTTTTTTTATTTGATCATATAATATCATATTATATCATATCATATAATTTCATATCTTATTATTTCATTTCATTTCATATTGTATTATATCATATCATATCATATCATATCATATCATATCATATCATGTTATATCATATCATATCATATCACATAATATTATATTATATATATTTTATATTTCATCGATGTTGAAATGCCCAGTTCATTTAGGGTATTGAAAATTGGGGAAATTGTCGCCACAAAAGTTCTCGAGGGTCCTCCCTCCGTGCATTTGGGCTTGCCACGCCCCCCTCTTTTGCCCGCCCACGACTGTGGCTTTTGGCCTCGGTGGCTGTTGTTGGACTTTGTCTGCTTCCTTTTTGGCAGACGCCGTTATGTCTCGCAAAGTTTCAAGAAACTGGTTCCGTCCCGCTCTCGTCCTGGCCGCCCCCTCCCCGTAACTCCCCCACCACCCAGAACTTTCTGTGTCATATTTGCGTGGCTGTGGGTGTGCGACTCGTTTTGATATAATTTATTGTAAAATTATTTCCGTTTTGCTGTTACTTTGTGGCTGCCTCAATTCCGGTTCTCGAAATAAACAACAACAAAAAGGACAGCAAGCTCAAAAATATATACATTTTTCAATGCACATATAATTTAATATGATAAACACAAAGGTTTACCTATTTAAGTTTGATTAAATCAGCTGAGAACCATACAGAACTAGCAAAAATCATATGTATTTCAGCTGAAATAAGTCCCCATCAATTAAGAATGTGATTGTTAAAGATATAATACATTTATGATAAAATAATCACCTCTTTTTTTTTGAAAGCTCCCAGCCTTAGCCAACTTTTCCTAAGTGTAAGGACCAAAAAAACGTGTCCCATCAAGGGACCATTTAATTGGCTTCTATTTATGTCATCGCAGATAGTGCAGATCGCACCGATCGAGAACAGATCGTGAGTGACAAAGCCATGGGGCGGCAATCTGGGGATTTGCGGACCTCGAAACAATGAAAATTGATATTGTGGAAAATCTTAAAGGCCGCAATCACCGCTATCGCGACTGGGCTCCTCTCATTACGCATATCGGCCGGTGTGGCCAACTCCAAGCGCCGACTACCAGTTGCCAGTATTCAGTTCCCAGTTTTGGGGCTAAGGACTGGGGCCAGTCCGGATCCCGCGGCCACATCAAGCAACGCAGCCCAGCCGGCGATCAGGTCTGTCCATCATTATGTCAACGCTCTCAATGCGCATGTCAATCAAGATGAAGTGCCGCTGATACGTTCGTCTCAGGACTTGGGTCTGGGTAACCGACTAGTTGATTGCCCCACCCTGTCCTCCCATGGGTCCACAGAGTTATTGTGTCCATGGGTGGGAAAGAATTCCTACAGCCAATAGTGGATATATTCATCTTTTAGCATTTAGTATTTTTTTAGTATTTATTTAAATTTTATTTTCCAAGAGAACTAAGTTCTATTCCATATAGTCCTAAGAGTCTGATGTTTTTTATTCACCCCTTAAGTTTAGACTTTTGTATTTTTTATAGCACATATTGTGGATTTATAACCGTTTCGGCATGAGCTCCGAATTGCTGGCATCCTACGATGGCTCTCACTCATTTCAATTTATGAGAAGCGCCGAGAAGGGCTGCCTTTGTCCTCCGCCGCTATTTTATTATTTTGTGCAATCATTTTTTATTGTTTTGCTGGTCGGAGCTGATCCTGCCGGTGGCAGCAGGACGACAGCAGGATTCCCTCATCCGTTTCGTTTTTCGTCCACTTTCAATTGTTTGGCAGCCCTTGCAGCGCCGCTGAACGCTTGATATTTATTTGTTGTGTGCCGGCTATAAACGTGAAATTTACTGCGGAATGTCATTTAAAGTACAAACATTCGGGGCGGGGAGCCCGTCTTTTTTTTTTTTTTTTGGGATATATTTACTTGTATTTTGTTGAGGGCCGGACTAACGGTTTCTATGCACGCCAAATGACGCCGCTGTCGATGTTGCTGGCCCATCGCCCCGAGTCAATGTTTTCTTTTTAAGCTTATACCCTTTATACCCTTTCTGGGGGTATTTTTAAAAACACTGAAAATATAAGGAAAATTCTGTGTCCTTTAAAACGAAAGTTATGGATGCTATCATACATTTATTATTTAAAAATATTTAGTTAAAAAATGTTATTAAAATCAATATTGACTTTCTAGAAATGGAACTGTGTTGTGGTATATTTCAAAATAGTTTTCAGTATTTTTATAGTATTATTTTATTTATAGAGTGTATTTGCTACTTCGATGAGCTGAGCTTAGCTCTCTTTTTTTCTGTCGTATTTTATAATCCTTTTCCTCTTTTCGGCTCGAGCTGGAACAAGGCATTTTGTCTGTCTCGTCCTGGATCCCCTCCCCTATCTCCCTCTCTCTCTCTAACTCAGACGCCCAATGTCCTGCTCTCTCGCTTGCACACAGCGTTTGTCATTATGTGGCTGCTTCCGGATTATATTTTCGGTAGGAATTTCTGTTTATTTTGCACGTCTTAGCAGCTGTCGCCGTTACACACGACCGCCCGAGGACCTCTGCCTCGCTGGCAGGACGACGCGGTCGACGGCGACGGGAGTATCCCTTTAATTTCGTCAAGTGGCCTAATGCCGTTCCACTAAGTGCGGCTAATCAGCTACCAACAAAAACCAAAGCTGGCCGCCCAGAAGGAGCGGTGTGGAGATCCAAATCTGAAACGGATGTCGCCGGTTGTGCTCAACAAGGCCTCTGCTCCTGCGAAAAGGACACGGCGCCAGAGGCTCGCCAAAAATTAATTATTAAGCCCGAATATATTCCCCGAGATATGAAATAAACTGTCTGTCCTTTGGCGATGGCAAGATACGGGGGGAATGGGCTATCTGTCTGGCCGCCTGCTTTACACCTGTCCCACAACCACCTGACCTCACCTCTGATTTAGACGTTGTACGGGCTGTGTTTTTGCGGAAATCTCGATTTGGCTGGAGACCTTTGGAAGAGACTCAGGCGTTGGGTATCGGGATTGCAACGCTTGTGCAGATAACACATATTAAGCAAGCTGTTCAAAACAGTCGGTCTTTTAGCTGTAAGCCTTGAATTGGCTGAACTACGATG
Source organism: Drosophila suzukii (assembly GCF_043229965.1). Lineage (NCBI taxonomy): Eukaryota > Metazoa > Arthropoda > Insecta > Diptera > Drosophilidae > Drosophila > Drosophila suzukii. The sequence goes on along the minus strand of NC_092084.1, from coordinate 11,360,261 downwards.
AAAAAACCGAAAAAAATGTCGCATTTTTGGCAAAAATATGAGTTTCGTATTTTCAACAAAAATGTAAACCCATTTTTTCGCCAAAAATATTGGGTTTTTTGGCTGCCATAACAAAAGCATAAGTCAGAATGAGGAATGTCATACCTCGTTGAGCTCGTTGTTTAATTTCCAATCGATTGGCATTCTAACCTGAAAATTTTTTATTTTTTGCCATTTTTCGAAAAAATGTGATGAAACCCCTACAAAAATTGCAAAAATTGGTCAAAAAATAAATTTTCATAAAAGTGATGAGGATCGTTAGCATATTAAGCAAGCTGCTCAAAACAGTCGGTCTTTTAGCTGTACGCCTTGAATTGGCTGAACTACGATGAAAAAACCGAAAAAAAATGTCGCATTTTTGGCAAAAATCTGAATTTCGTATTTTTGACAAAAATGTAAACCCTTTTTTTCGCCAAAAATGTTCGGTTTTTTGGCTGCCATAACAAAAGTATAAGTCAGAATGAGGAATGTCATACCTCGTTGAGCTCGTTGTTTAATTTCCAATCGATTGGCATTCTAACCTGAAATTTTTTTATTTTTTGCCATTTTTCGAAAAAATGTGATGAAACCCCTAAAAAAATTGCGAAAATTGGTCAAAAAATAAATTTTCATAAAAGTGATGAGGATCGTTAGCATATTAAGCAAGCTGCTCAAAACAGTCGGTCTTTTAGCTGTACGCCTTGAATTGGCTGAACTACGATGAAAAAACCGAAAAAAAATGTCGCATTTTTGGCAAAAATCTGAATTTCGTATTTTTGACAAAAATGTAAACCCTTTTTTTCGCCAAAAATATTCGGTTTTTTGGCTGCCATAACAAAAGTATAAGTCAGAATGAGGAATGTCATACCTCGTTGAGCTCGTTGTTTAATTTCCAATCGATTGGCATTCTAACCTGAAAATTTTTTATTTTTTGCCATTTTTCGAAAAAATGTGATGAAACCCCTAAAAAAATTGCGAAAATTGGTCAAAAAATAAATTTGCATAAAAGTGATGAGGATCGTTAGCATATTAAGCAAGCTGCTCAAAACAGTCGGTCTTTTAGCTGTACGCCTTGAATTGGCTGAACTACGATGAAAAAACCGAAAAAAAATGTCGCATTTTTGGCAAAAATCTGAATTTCGTATTTTTGACAAAAATGTAAACCCTTTTTTTCGCCAAAAATATGTGGTTTTTTGGCTGCCATAACAAAAGTATAAGTCAGAATGATGAATGTCATACCTCGTTGAGCTCGTTGTTTAATTTCCAATCGATTGGCATTCTAACCTGAAATTTTTTTATTTTTTGCCATTTTTCGAAAAAAATTGCGAAAATTGGTCAAAAAATAAATTTTCATAAAAGTGATGAGGATCGTTAGCATATTAAGCAAGCTGCTCAAAACAGTCGGTCTTTTAGCTGTACGCCTTGAATTGGCTGAACTACGATGAAAAAACCGAAAAAAAATGTCGCATTTTTGGCAAAAATCTGAATTTCGTATTTTGGACAAAAATGTAAACCCTTTTTTTCGCCAAAAATATTCGGTTTTTTGGCTGCCATAACAAAAGTATAAGTCAGAATGAGGAATGTCATACCTCGTTGAGCTCGTTGTTTAATTTCCAATCGATTGGCATTCTAACCAGAAATTTTTTTATTTTTTGCCATTTTTTGAAAAAATGTGATGAAACCCCTACAAAAATTGCAAAAATTGGTCAAAAAATAAATTTTCATAAAAGTGATGAGGATCGTTAGCATATTAAGCAAGCTGCTCAAAACAGTCGGTCTTTTAGCTGTACGCCTTGAATTGGCTGAACTACGATGAAAAAACCGAAAAAAAATGTCGCATTTTTGGCAAAAATCTGAATTTCGTATTTTTGACAAAAATGTAAACCCTTTTTTTCGCCAAAAATATTCGGTTTTTTGGCTGCCATAACAAAAGTATAAGTCAGAATGATGAATGTCATACCTCGTTGAGCTCGTTGTTTAATTTCCAATCGATTGGCATTCTAACCTGAAATTTTTTTATTTTTTGCCATTTTTCGAAAAAAATTGCGAAAATTGGTCAAAAAATAAATTTTCATAAAAGTGATGAGGATCGTTAGCATATTAAGCAAGCTGCTCAAAACAGTCGGTCTTTTAGCTGTACGCCTTGAATTGGCTGAACTACGATGAAAAAACCGAAAAAAAATGTCGCATTTTTGGCAAAAATCTGAATTTCGTATTTTGGACAAAAATGTAAACCCTTTTTTTCGCCAAAAATATTCGGTTTTTTGGCTGCCATAACAAAAGTATAAGTCAGAATGAGGAATGTCATACCTCGTTGAGCTCGTTGTTTAATTTCCAATCGATTGGCATTCTAACCAGAAATTTTTTTATTTTTTGCCATTTTTCGAAAAAATGTGATGAAACCCCTACAAAAATTGCAAAAATTGGTCAAAAAATAAATTTTCATAAAAGTGATGAGGATCGTTAGCATATTAAGCAAGCTGCTCAAAACAGTCGGTCTTTTAGCTGTACGCCTTGAATTGGCTGAACTACGATGAAAAAACCGAAAAAAAATGTCGCATTTTTGGCAAAAATCTGAATTTCGTATTTTTGACAAAAATGTAAACCCTTTTTTTTGCCAAAAATATTCGGTTTTTTGGCTGCCATAACAAAAGTATAAGTCAGAATGAGGAATGTCATACCTCGTTGAGCTCGTTGTTTAATTTCCAATCGATTGGCATTCTAACCTGAAATTTTTTTATTTTTTGCCATTTTTCGAAAAAATGTGATGAAACCCCTACAAAAATTGCGAAAATTGGTCAAAAAATAAATTTTCATAAAAGTGATGAGGATCGTTAGCATATTAATCAAGCTGCTCAAAACAGTCGGTCTTTTAGCTGTACGCCTTGAATTGGCTGAACTACGATGAAAAAACCGAAAAAAAATGTCGCATTTTTGGCAAAAATCTGAATTTCGTATTTTTGTTAAAAATGTAAACCGTTTTTTTCGCCAAAAATGTTCGGTTTTTTGGCTGCCATAACAAAAGTATAAGTCAGAATGAGGAATGTCATACCTCGTTGAGCTCGTTGTTTAATTTCCAATCGATTGGCATTCTAACCTGAAATTTTTTTATTTTTTGCCATTTTTCGAAAAAATGTGATGAAACCCCTAAAAAAATTGCGAAAATTGGTCAAAAAATAAATTTTCATAAAAGTGATGAGGATCGTTAGCATATTAAGCAAGCTGCTCAAAACAGTCGGTCTTTTAGCTGTACGCCTTGAATTGGCTGAACTACGATGAAAAAACCGAAAAAAAATGTCGCATTTTTGGCAAAAATCTGAATTTCGTATTTTTGACAAAAATGTAAACCCTTTTTTTCGCCAAAAATATTCGGTTTTTTGGCTGCCATAACAAAAGTATAAGTCAGAATGAGGAATGTCATACCTCGTTGAGCTCGTTGTTTAATTTCCAATCGATTGGCATTCTAACCTGAAAATTTTTTATTTTTTGCCATTTTTCGAAAAAATGTGATGAAACCCCTAAAAAAATTGCGAAAATTGGTCAAAAAATAAATTTGCATAAAAGTGATGAGGATCGTTAGCATATTAAGCAAGCTGCTCAAAACAGTCGGTCTTTTAGCTGTACGCCTTGAATTGGCTGAACTACGATGAAAAAACCGAAAAAAAATGTCGCATTTTTGGCAAAAATATGAATTTCGTATTTTTGACAAAAATGTAAACCCTTTTTTTCGCCAAAAATATTCGGTTTTTTGGCTGCCATAACAAAAGTATAAGTCAGAATGAGGAATGTCATACCTCGTTGAGCTCGTTGTTTAATTTCCAATCGATTGGCATTCTAACCTGAAATTTTTTTATTTTTTGCCATTTTTCGAAAAAATGTGATGAAACCCCTAAAAAAATTGCGAAAATTGGTCAAAAAATAAATTTTCATAAAAGTGATGAGGATCGTTAGCATATTAAGCAAGCTGCTCAAAACAGTCGGTCTTTTAGCTGTACGCCTTGAATTGGCTGAACTACGATGAAAAAACCGAAAAAAAATGTCGCATTTTTGGCAAAAATATGAATTTCGTATTTTTGACAAAAATGTAAACCCTTTTTTTCGCCAAAAATATTCGGTTTTTTGGCTGCCATAACAAAAGTATAAGTCAGAATGAGGAATGTCATACCTCGTTGAGCTCGTTGTTTAATTTCCAATCGATCGGCATTCTAACCTGAAAATTTTTTATTTTTTGCCATTTTTCGAAAAAATGTGATGAAACCCCTAAAAAAATTGCGAAAATTGGTCAAAAAATAAATTTGCATAAAAGTGATGAGGATCGTTAGCATATTAAGCAAGCTGCTCAAAACAGTCGGTCTTTTAGCTGTACGCCTTGAATTGGCTGAACTACGATGAAAAAACCGACAAAAAATGTCGCATTTTTGGCAAAAATCTGAATTTCGTATTTTTGACAAAAATGTAAACCCTTTTTTTCGCCAAAAATATTCGGTTTTTTGGCTGCCATAACAAAAGTATAAGTCAGAATGAGGAATGTCATACCTCGTTGAGCTCGTTGTTTAATTTCCAATCGATTGGCATTCTAACCTGAAATTTTTTTATTTTTTGCCATTTTTTGAAAAAATGTGATGAAACCCCTACAAAAATTGCGAAAATTGGTCAAAAAATAAATTTGCATAAAAGTGATGAGGATCGTTAGCATATTAAGCAAGCTGCTCAAAACAGTCGGTCTTTTGGCTGTACGCCTTGAATTGGCTGAACTACGATGAAAAAACCGAAAAAAAAATGTCGCATTTTTGGCAAATATCTGAATTTCGTATTTTTGACAAAAATGTAAACCCTTTTTTTCGCCAAAAATATTCGGTTTTTTGGCTGCCATAACAAAAGTATAAGTCAGAATGAGGAATGTCATACCTCGTTGAGCTCGTTGTTTAATTTTCAATCGATTGGCATTCTAACCTGAAATTTTTTTATTTTTTACCATTTTTCGAAAAAATGTGATGAAACCCCTACAAAAATTGGTCAAAAAATAAATTTTCATAAAAGTGATGAGGATCGTTAGCATATTAAGCAAGCTGCTCAAAACAGTCGGTCTTTTAGCTGTACGCCTTGAATTGGCTGAACTACGATGAAAAAACCGAAAAAAAATGTCGCATTTTTGGCAAAAATCTGAATTTCGTATTTTTGACAAAAATGTAAACCCTTTTTTTCGCCAAAAATGTTCGGTTTTTTGGCTGCCATAACAAAAGTATAAGTCAGAATGAGGAATGTCATACCTCGTTGAGCTCGTTGTTTAATTTCCAATCGATTGGCATTCTAACCTGAAATTTTTTTATTTTTTGCCATTTTTCGAAAAAATGTGATGAAACCCCTAAAAAAATTGCGAAAATTGGTCAAAAAATAAATTTGCATAAAAGTGATGAGGATTGTTAGCATATTAAGCAAGCTGCTCAAAACAGTCGGTCTTTTAGCTGTACGCCTTGAATTGGCTGAACTACGATGAAAAAACCGAAAAAAAATGTCGCATTTTTGGCAAAAATCTGAATTTCGTATTTTTGACAAAAATGTAAACCCTTTTTTTCGCCAAAAATATTCGGTTTTTTGGCTGCCATAACAAAAGTATAAGTCAGAATGAGGAATGTCATACCTCGTTGAGCTCGTTGTTTAATTTCCAATCGATTGGCATTCTAACCTGAAATTTTTTTATTTTTTGCCATTTTTCGAAAAAATGTGATGAAACCCCTACAAAAATTGCGAAAATTGGTCAAAAAATAAATTTGCATAAAAGTGATGAGGATCGTTAGCATATTAAGCAAGCTGCTCAAAACAGTCGGTCTTTTAGCTGTACGCCTTGAATTGGCTGAACTACGATGAAAAAACCGAAAAAAAATGTCGCATTTTTGGCAAAAATCTGAATTTCGTATTTTTGACAAAAATGTAAACCCTTTTTTTCGCCAAAAATATTCGGTTTTTTGGCTGCCATAACAAAAGTATAAGTCAGAATGAGGAATGTCATACCTCGTTGAGCTCGTTGTTTAATTTCCAATCGATTGGCATTCTAACCTGAAATTTTTTTATTTTTTGCCATTTTTTGAAAAAATGTGATGAAACCCCTACAAAAATTGCGAAAATTGGTCAAAAAATAAATTTGCATAAAAGTGATGAGGATCGTTAGCATATTAAGCAAGCTGCTCAAAACAGTCGGTCTTTTGGCTGTACGCCTTGAATTGGCTGAACTACGATGAAAAAACCGAAAAAAAAATGTCGCATTTTTGGCAAATATCTGAATTTCGTATTTTTGACAAAAATGTAAACCCTTTTTTTCGCCAAAAATATTCGGTTTTTTGGCTGCCATAACAAAAGTATAAGTCAGAATGAGGAATGTCATACCTCGTTGAGCTCGTTGTTTAATTTTCAATCGATTGGCATTCTAACCTGAAATTTTTTTATTTTTTACCATTTTTCGAAAAAATGTGATGAAACCCCTACAAAAATTGGTCAAAAAATAAATTTTCATAAAAGTGATGAGGATCGTTAGCATATTAAGCAAGCTGCTCAAAACAGTCGGTCTTTTAGCTGTACGCCTTGAATTGGCTGAACTACGATGAAAAAACCGAAAAAAAATGTCGCATTTTTGGCAAAAATCTGAATTTCGTATTTTTGACAAAAATGTAAACCCTTTTTTTCGCCAAAAATGTTCGGTTTTTTGGCTGCCATAACAAAAGTATAAGTCAGAATGAGGAATGTCATACCTCGTTGAGCTCGTTGTTTAATTTCCAATCGATTGGCATTCTAACCTGAAATTTTTTTATTTTTTGCCATTTTTCGAAAAAATGTGATGAAACCCCTAAAAAAATTGCGAAAATTGGTCAAAAAATAAATTTGCATAAAAGTGATGAGGATTGTTAGCATATTAAGCAAGCTGCTCAAAACAGTCGGTCTTTTAGCTGTACGCCTTGAATTGGCTGAACTACGATGAAAAAACCGAAAAAAAATGTCGCATTTTTGGCAAAAATCTGAATTTCGTATTTTTGACAAAAATGTAAACCCTTTTTTTCGCCAAAAATATTCGGTTTTTTGGCTGCCATAACAAAAGTATAAGTCAGAATGAGGAATGTCATACCTCGTTGAGCTCGTTGTTTAATTTCCAATCGATTGGCATTCTAACCTGAAATTTTTTTATTTTTTGCCATTTTTCGAAAAAATGTGATGAAACCCCTACAAAAATTGCGAAAATTGGTCAAAAAATAAATTTGCATAAAAGTGATGAGGATCGTTAGCATATTAAGCAAGCTGCTCAAAACAGTCGGTCTTTTAGCTGTACGCCTTGAATTGGCTGAACTACGATGAAAAAACCGAAAAAAAATGTCGCATTTTTGGCAAAAATCTGAATTTCGTATTTTTGACAAAAATGTAAACCCTTTTTTTCGCCAAAAATATGTGGTTTTTTGGCTGCCATAACAAAAGTATAAGTCAGAATGATGAATGTCATACCTCGTTGAGCTCGTTGTTTAATTTCCAATCGATTGGCATTCTAACCTGAAATTTTTTTATTTTTTGCCATTTTTCGAAAAAAATTGCGAAAATTGGTCAAAAAATAAATTTTCATAAAAGTGATGAGGATCGTTAGCATATTAAGCAAGCTGCTCAAAACAGTCGGTCTTTTAGCTGTACGCCTTGAATTGGCTGAACTACGATGAAAAAACCGAAAAAAAATGTCGCATTTTTGGCAAAAATCTGAATTTCGTATTTTTGACAAAAATGTAAACCCTTTTTTTCGCCAAAAATATTCGGTTTTTTGGCTGCCATAACAAAAGTATAAGTCAGAATGAGGAATGTCATACCTCGTTGAGCTCGTTGTTTAATTTCCAATCAATTGGCATTCTAACCTGAAATTTTTTTATTTTTTGCCATTTTTCGAAAAAATGTGATGAAACCCCTACAAAAATTGCGAAAATTGGTCAAAAAATAAATTTTCATAAAAGTGATGAGGATCGTTAGCATATTAAGCAAGCTGCTCAAAACAGTCGGTCTTTTAGCTGTACGCCTTGAATTGGCTGAACTACGATGAAAAAACCGAAAAAAAATGTCGCATTTTTGGCAAAAATCTGAATTTCGTATTTTGGACAAAAATGTAAACCCTTTTTTTCGCCAAAAATATTCGGTTTTTTGGCTGCCATAACAAAAGTATAAGTCAGAATGAGGAATGTCATACCTCGTTGAGCTCGTTGTTTAATTTCCAATCGATTGGCATTCTAACCAGAAATTTTTTTATTTTTTGCCATTTTTCGAAAAAATGTGATGAAACCCCTACAAAAATTGCAAAAATTGGTCAAAAAATAAATTTTCATAAAAGTGATGAGGATCGTTAGCATATTAAGCAAGCTGCTCAAAACAGTCGGTCTTTTAGCTGTACGCCTTGAATTGGCTGAACTACGATGAAAAAACCGAAAAAAAATGTCGCATTTTTGGCAAAAATCTGAATTTCGTATTTTTGACAAAAATGTAAACCCTTTTTTTTGCCAAAAATATTCGGTTTTTTGGCTGCCATAACAAAAGTATAAGTCAGAATGAGGAATGTCATACCTCGTTGAGCTCGTTGTTTAATTTCCAATCGATTGGCATTCTAACCTGAAAATTTTTTATTTTTTGCCATTTTTCGAAAAAATGTGATGAAACCCCTACAAAAATTGCGAAAATTGGTCAAAAAATAAATTTTCATAAAAGTGATGAGGATCGTTAGCATATTAAGCAAGCTGCTCAAAACAGTCGGTCTTTTAGCTGTACGCCTTGAATTGGCTGAACTACGATGAAAAAACCGAAAAAAAATGTCGCATTTTTGGCAAAAATCTGAATTTCGTATTTTTGACAAAAATGTAAACCCTTTTTTTCGCCAAAAATATTTGGTTTTTTGGCTGCCATAACAAAAGTATAAGTCAGAATGATGAATGTCATACCTCGTTGAGCTCGTTGTTTAATTTCCAATCGATTGGCATTCTAACCTGAAATTTTTTTATTTTTTGCCATTTTTCGAAAAAGTGTGATGAAACCCCTACAAAAATTGCGAAAATTGGTCAAAAAATAAATTTTCATAAAAGTGATGAGGATCGTTAGCATATTAAGCAAGCTGCTCAAAACAGTCGGTCTTTTAGCTGTACGCCTTGAATTGGCTGAACTACGATGAAAAAACCGAAAAAAAATGTCGCATTTTTGGCAAAAATCTGAATTTCGTATTTTTGACAAAAATGTAAACCCTTTTTTTCGCCAAAAATATTTGGTTTATTGGCTGCCATAACAAAAGTATAAGTCAGAATGATGAATGTCATACCTCGTTGAGCTCGTTGTTTAATTTCCAATCGATTGGCATTCTAACCTGAAATTTTTTTATTTTTTGCCATTTTTCGAAAAAATGTGATGAAACCCCTAAAAAAATTGCGAAAATTGGTCAAAAAATAAATTTTCATAAAAGTGATGAGGATCGTTAGCATATTAAGCAAGCTGCTCAAAACAGTCGGTCTTTTAGCTGTACGCCTTGAATTGGCTGAACTACGATGAAAAAACCGAAAAAAAATGTCGCATTTTTGGCAAAAATCTGAATTTCGTATTTTTGTTAAAAATGTAAACCGTTTTTTTCGCCAAAAATGTTCGGTTTTTTGGCTGCCATAACAAAAGTATAAGTCAGAATGAGGAATGTCATACCTCGTTGAGCTCGTTGTTTAATTTCCAATCGATTGGCATTCTAACCTGAAAATTTTTTATTTTTTGCCATTTTTCGAAAAAATGTGATGAAACCCCTACAAAAATTGCGAAAATTGGTCAAAAAATAAATTTGCATAAAAGTGATGAGGATCGTTAGCATATTAAGCAAGCTGCTCAAAACAGTCGGTCTTTTAGCTGTACGCCTTGAATTGGCTGAACTACGATGAAAAAACCGAAAAAAAATGTCGCATTTTTGGCAAAAATCTGAATTTCGTATTTTTGACAAAAATGTAAACCCTTTTTTCGCCAAAAATATTCGGTTTTTTGGCTGCCATAACAAAAGTATAAGTCAGAATGAGGAATGTCATACCTCGTTGAGCTCGTTGTTTAATTTCCAATCGATTGGCATTCTAACCTGAAATTTTTTTATTTTTTGCCATTTTTCGAAAAAAATAGAAAATTGGTAAAAAAATAAATTTTGCTAAAAGTGATGAGGATCGTTAGCATATTAAGCAAGCTGCTCAAAACAGTCGGTCTTTTAGCTGTACGCCTTGAATTGGCTGAACTACGATGAAAAAACCGAAAAAAAATTTCGCATTTTTGACAAAAATCTAAATTTCTTATTTTTGGCAAAAATGTAAACCCTTTTTTTCACCAAAAAAGTTCAAAAAATGAGAAAATTGGTAAAAAAAAATAATTTTTCCTAAAAATGCTGAGGATCGTTAGCATATTAAGCATAAAACATTCGGTGTTTTAGCTGTACGCCTTGATTATGCTGATCAACCATTAAACAACCGAAAAATATGTTTTTAACTAAGTTGTCTTGTCAGTTTGCTTCCATTAGTATTTTCATGTTTTACACAATTTAAGAAAGTGTTTCCGCTTTTAACGCATTTTTTTTATTTTTAAAGCGTAAAGGTAACGCGACTGCGATTATATATTGACTTTTTGTTTTAATTATTATCTTGCACATTTTTCCTGCAGAACCACTGAATGTTTAGAAGATAAATCCGATTTCATTTTCACCGATACAATAAGGGATCAGAGAATCAAAGAGGCTATAGTCTTTGTGGCTTCTCCGGACTCTTCTTTGCCTGTGCTACTTTCCGTGTTGGATAAAAATACGTACTTTAAACGATGGCATAACTTCAACGTGCGTATTTCTAGTCTCTACAAATCTAAACAAAAAAGCTTAAAAAAGAATCTTCCGAATCGCAGTCGGTAGGATTCGAACCTACGCTCCCAGAGGGAATCTGATTTCTAGTCAGACGCCTTAACCGCTCGGCCACGACTGCTTGCTGAAGAAGGCTGCCACTAAGATCCCCTAATTCATTTGAACCCCCTCCCCTATCTCTATTTATAGACCAAACTTAGTGAATAAATCACAGTGATGAAAACTAGTGATTTCGTGAATACTTGTTTATATTTACGTTGAAGTCCGAATGCTAAAATTAATTGAATTGTTAGCTAAATTGTTATTCGACATTATCTGTATTTCTCCTCCTATCAACCCTATTGAACTTTCTTGCTCCCTCTATCCCCTACACTTTCTCGCCCCATCTCCCTCTTTTTCGAATTATTATACGCATTATACGCGTTGTGTTTATGAAAAACATGCAAATAAATAACAAGCTCTGAGGTTGGTTTTTGGAAACACTCATGTTACATAATAAAAAAAATTGTAGGTGCCAAAAATATTTAAGAAACTTTTAAGGAAAATATTATTAATTAAAGTTTTAACCTTACAAATTTTCCTATTAAATAACGTTACACTTGTTCCCTTATTATCATCCCTTTAACATTTTTTCTTCACAGTTGAAATGCCTTTGTTTGGCATTGCGCAAAACAAATCGAGTTAATCCGCATGTGTTTTCCCCGCTTCCCTCGATTTGAGTCATATGTCATCACTTAAAAGACTTTAGTTTAAGAAGTATCTGCCTCTCGCTCTATTTCGTGAATTAAAACAGTGCGTGCGAGTGTGACGCATGAGAATGCGTAAATCGCCTAATAGTTTGTTGTTTAATTTTACGAAAAACTAGCGATTTATTTGCCATTTATTGGGGGAGTCTTTTGAAAGTCTGACTTGGCATATTTCCCTTTCCTCCTTTCACATCCTTTGAGCTGGACTAAGAACTTAGCTGGCTGCTTTTATTGGCAAGTTAAGCCACGTTAAAGCAAGTGACCGTGTGGCCTAATGGATAAGGCGTCGGACTTCGGATCCGAAGATTGCAGGTTCGAGTCCTGTCACGGTCGAAAAATCCAGTTTTTTTTTTTTAATATTGTTAATAAACATATATTTTACTCTTTAAAGCTGCATTGAGGCAGTGGATGAAATTTGAATGGTGTGGATATATATTTTATTTGTTTATTTTGTTTATATATGTCACTCGTTTTATAATATCACACTTACGTTTTTGTTTAAGAAGCTGTTTAAACTTTTAATTTCAATTAAAATGTTCCATTTCCGTGACTTTGGCCAAGTCACATTCGAATGATAAGCAGGTCATTTGGCACCGCTAAGAACAAGGAGCAGTCGTGGCCGAGTGGTTAAGGCGTCTGACTCGAAATCAGATTCCCTCTGGGAGCGTAGGTTCGAATCCTACCGGCTGCGAAAAGGATTTTTTTTCAAGGATTTATTATTTTGGGGAAAAATCGAATTTTGAGGAAGTTTGATTATTGTTATAGAATATTTAACTAAAGCCTTCAACACTTTTAACGAAGTATTTTATTTAATTTATACTAGATAAAGGGTTGAATGTTTGTATTTTTAAAAAAATATGTAAGCATTAATAAATAAAATATTTACCAACATAATATTTATTTCTCGTATGTTTTTAAAGATTAATTTCGCCTTTATTTGTAAAAACAAATCGTGCTTTGTTATAGCAATGCTCCGACATAATATTATATTATTTATTATAAAAAAATACACTCTCAAAAAATTTAACAACCGTATAGGCGGTGTTCAAAGTATTTTAAGTATATTTTCTTCCAAAAAAGTTGGTTAGTTCATTGATTTGAGTATGCTGATATAAGTTAATGAATATCATAAACGTTTAGGGAAATACCCCTGATATTTAATAGATTATTTTATTGATCTGCAGTGCTATTCTCAAGACCTGTTCTTCGGCATTTCACCAAGCAGTCGTGGCCGAGTGGTTAAGGCGTCTGACTCGAAATCAGATTCCCTCTGGGAGCGTAGGTTCGAATCCTACCGGCTGCGGATAGGAATTTATTTTTGCGACACCATCTCTCTCAATTAATTCCCATATTTTTTCGCGCTTCATTTAAGCCTGATGACAAATTAAAGACCGTCAGTACGGGTTTTGTTTCTCGAGCTGCCCCAGCGGTTTCCCAATTAGGAGACAACAAGTTTATTCAGCCATCACATCCAGCCACACACCCACTCATAGATGGCCTGGACCTTAACCAACATCATATCCTGTTTAATTACAATTTTCCTGTGGTCGCGTAGCGTTAAACCAACCAACAGACCGCGTCCCCATCGCCACCCCCTCCCCCCTTTGGTTTTTTCCAATTCAATTATTATGGATGGAAATGGTTGATGGGGTTCGTTTGGCATTTTCTGGGTGGTCTGAAAATATAGTTTGGGGAGGTGCACAAAAAAAAAGGAGGCGAAAAAATGGTAGTAAATGCCCACGACATTGGTGCATGTGAAACATATTGTTGGTGGGGCGGCAGTAGCCCTCTCTCACTCACTCCGCGCTGTTGCTGGCCCGCTCTATTTTTAGTTTCCGACTAGGCTGACCAGCGCGTATATACCATATAGGGTTCGATCTGAGATTGGTTTACGTCCTCGATGAGGAACTTTTTTCTGAGAGGGCATCATGAGCTGATTTTGATATGTTATGTTACAAAATAAAGTCAATGATTTATTTGTATATTTATAATTAAGTTAAAATGGTTCTTTAATCTAACTTTTGATCAATACTTGGAATACGGATAACCTATATATATGTTAGTATAATATCAAGGTAATATTTAGAGGATTTAAAACATTTCAGGACTTTAATTTTAAGTACATTATATTATTAAACAAAAGTATTATTACTAAATTTAAAAAAAAATTGGGTTTTCATTTTACACATACATCTTTATAAGGTTTCTTACCAAACTTGGGCTCTAACAAAATTGATAGATCTATCTAAAAATTGTATATTTGAAAGGTATAATTTTTAGAAGATCCACAGGGTATTCGCAGGTTTTATTACTGTCATTGTGCATTTTTTTTAGCTGCTGCTTTTGTCACTGATTGAGACTTCACTTTTTGCAATCGATGGCAAATTGATGAACACAACACATAGAGATAGAGCGAGATGGCTTAGGGGGGTGGGAAAGGCAGAGTGAACGAGACCACTGCGGAGTAATTAACGTGCACACGCGGCAAAGGCTGGCACATAAGCAACCCCCTGCACCGGCGAAGGGTTAAAGGAGGGTGGCTGGGCGATTGCGACGCATGCAAATCGCCGGCGAAAGGGGGCGGGCACATGGGCGTAGCCTTTTGGTCAGCACTGTAGCTGCGTTTTTTTGCAGCGCTGCATTCGCGCTGCGATTGGTTGTGGCCAACAGCGCCTCATATCGATGAGCCGTTAACACCCACTCACCCAAACCACCCAACAACCCAACCACCCACTCGAAACTGAAGCCCAACCACACACATACGGATGGCAACGGGATCAGGACCAAAAGGACCAAGGACTGAGCACCAAAAGGACCAAGGACCAAGGACCGACATCCATCAGGCACTCTGGGCCTTTGTTATTCCCGTGCGTTGCAATGGGGTTGCAGTTTGCACCAAATCGCAAGGGGGGTTCATCCATCCATCCATCCATCTTCCAGGTATTACGTCTGCACCCCAATCGCTGATAGGCCCACGGTTCAAAATCCCCCCGGAACTTGCTGAATTCACTGACTTCACTGCGATTCACAATTAAAGTGAAACAGCTACGATGTGCCACCCCCCCTGAGGAACCAACCATTTCTGTCGGAGGACCAGACATCAGACATGCAAAATTCAAAACACACACAACAGAAATCCCAGAAAGAGCCACTCGTGTAGGCACACGTTCCTGGCCGGAATTTAATTTTGATAAAGGTACAAAATATTGACGATACATCACAGAGGTAATGGCCAAAAGAGGATGAGGTCTTGGATGCCGCCCAGGGGGCTGTCTGAGTCCCCAAATCCGACGAGCAAAGCCCGGAACTACTGAAGGAGCCACTAACTGGGATAAAACGATTTTATAAATACTCTAAAATAATAGATCTAATAAACTATATTATAAATATTATTTTCTTTCTGTAGCAATTTAGAAAGTACTGACATACCATAGTAAACTTTTGGAAGTCTTCAATTCAATAGAGACGTATGAATGCAATAAAATTAATATTAAATAAATATATTATGAAGTGATGTCAGTCCTAAGTTTTGTATAGTTATGAAAATATTTTACCATAGTTATAGATATAGATAATACTCAATCGAACCCATCAAAGTAGGGAAGTAACTTCCTATCAAGAGATTGAGAGCTACAAAAGAGCAAGCACATGGCTAGCATATTTTTGTGGAACACTCCCACCCACCAAAGCCTCCTATTCTCACCTTCTGCCATTTACCCAAAAAACAAGAACAAAGCGACTTTTTTACGTTAACAAAATTTTTGCAAAGTTTTCTCGTTTTTTTTTCACCGTGTTATCCTCTATATTTTCGAGGAGGAGCCGCATATAGCAGCCAAAATAAAAAACCAGAAGAGGAAACGCAAATACGGGAATACATAAAACGAGGCACAAACCGGCGGAGGATGGACTGGGCCAGGGGATCCAAAAGCAATGTCCGCATTCGCGAACCAAGCCCCCTCCCAATCTGCCAGAGCACCCCCCTTGGATCGTTCCCTATGTGAGTAATCGGCTGTCCATGTACATATATCCGTAAATGTCAGACGACATCACGCTCCACTGGACACACTGACGACGACGCTGGCACCGGCGACCGATGGAGGCGCCTCCGCACGCTGACCAGGCCAGACCGTCGGAACGGACCTCCTAACCCCCGGCCCCCCTTCCTCGCCGCCCCTGGTAGAGCCCCTCCCTGGCAAACCCCCACCAGAAACCACCTGCCCGCAAAATATTGGCGCAAACATTAACTGAAGCGCAGTGTGAGCCAATCCTGCACTAAAAAAATATTTTTCATAAATGCTACATGATAGTATTATTATAATACTAATATAATAAATATAATATAATATAAAAATATCTAAAAAAACAATAAAAAATATTTTAAAACGAAGAAATTTTTTATGACGGAAATGTTTGGCACTAACAACTCTATAAAACATTTTATTTAAATTGGTTTTTTAACCTGTTTTTTAAAATACTTAAAATGTCTTAATTTCTTTTCTAATAGTAAATAAATATATATAAAGAAAATTATTTAAAACCAATTTAGAAATAAAGAAAAAACTATTTTTAATTTTTTAATAGCCAGGTGAGTTTTATGAAAATGAAAATGTGTCAAATCAAGAATCTTTAACATATAAGCAACATTTCATAATAAGAACAAATAAAGAATTTGTTAAATGGGGACTTCTTAAAATTGTCTTTCCGAAACAACTTTTCAAAGAAAAAGTAAAAACAAAATAGATTACACCGACATAACCCTTAATCACATATTTTTTACACAACTTACAGGTTTTTTAGTATATAAAACCCAATCCTTGCTGTATATAATATATATTTTTTCGCCGAGTGTGTTTACAATTTGAATTATTTGAAACAATATCCTTTAAAAAAATGCGATACGATTTCAAACGATGATGGCAAAAAATCAGAACATAACAGGCTAGGCCGCAGGAGCCATGAACAGGAACAGAAACAGGATGGAGATGGGTATGGGTATGGGAATGAGGATGAGGATGAGGATCGGGATGAGGACCAGGACCTGGGCCAGACAGGTGTTTGTCAGGTGGTCGGGATGGGCAGCGTCTGTCGCTCTTATCAAGCCCTGAAAAAAAACGAGCCGAAATAAGAATGGCAGAAGAAAAAGTGGCCCACGGATGACGGGCATGTGTGGGCCGTTGTAATAACAAAAGCAATAACCAAACAAAAGCTTTTGGCCAAGTCAATGACCCACGTTTCGTCAGTTACCAAAAGCAAAAGCGGAAGTGGGAGGTGCTGTTAAAGAGCCGTTCGATACGTGGATATTATATGCGGAGGCGGAAGTCCTGCCTTTTAAATAAAGATAAGCTTGAACTACCGACTCAAAATGACTAGTGCTAAGATGTATTGATAGGATAGAGTGGAAAACGTTAAAAATAAGAATATTATAATAGATAGTAACATTAGTTTTCAGGCTATTCTATTTTTGAAATATGTTTAATGATGAGGTATTAATAGTAAACGTTAAAAATCTAGTAATATGATTTCATAAAGTCAGGGTAAACATATGCATGATTTTTTAAAAAGAAATCTTATTTAACAATGAAGTATGGATAGGAAACTTGAATAATCTGAAAAAAATAAATAGATAGTTATATATATATAAAGCCTTACATTTTTATATAAGGATAAACATTTGCAAGATTTCTTAAAAATTCCAAAGGGGTTTGCACCTTCATTAAACATAAATAGGTACTTAAACCAGAAGCTTGGGCTCTTTGATTACAGTTTTGGCTGACCTTTCTGCTGCTATTGGTAACTAAACTTATAATTAAGCAATATACTTGTATTTAAAGTAAAATTTATTCCCGATGACTTGACCGATGATGATAATAGCCCGCTGGGAGAACTGCTCCACACGCTGGCTGACCGCAGGATGTGGCTCGTGGCCAAGGGTTCTTGGCTTTGACTCCTGGTTCCTGGTACTTGGTACTTGGTACTTGGGACCTGCTCCTGGCCAACTGTAATGGCGCTCCATTTGTCTTGGCCAACTCCGGCAGCTGTGCAATCTGTGTGTGGACGGTTGACAAACGATCAGGGGCCCCCAAAGAAAGTTGCCGCTTTCCCCTGCAAGACGCAAACTTTTCGGGGCAGCAGTGAAATGGCTCAATCAATTAGGCGGCTGTCATAATGTCTCCCCCGGGGATCTCTTTGGCATCTTTTTGGGAAACAGCTGCCTCAACCGCTCTGCATGTTGCTGCAACACCAATAAAAACAAAACAACCGAAAGCAACAAGAAATAAAAAAAAATATAAAAAGAAAAGAACCCACTGCGTGCCCCTTTCAACTGCAACTCGTATCTTGTGTGATGAAATTTATGCTTAATTAAAAGCGACACAAGGCGTCACAAGCAACGCACAACGCGTTCGCCCAGATAAGGCCCCAGAAAACCAGGAACCCAGGGATCCCGGGAACCAGGGAGCCAAGGAAGCCGGGCCATCGGCGGGTTAAGGGGAATCACCAGAATCACCAGAATCGCCCGGCAATCGCGTTCGAGTTCGGGAACTCGCGCACAATTAATGCGATTTTGAAACGCACAGATCGCCGAGAGTTGGGGACCAGCCTACACTCAAAGAAAATATGTTATTGAAGGTGATATAAATAGGTAAGGTATTTAATTTAATTCTTTTAAATAAAATGTTGTAATTTTACTAACTTACTTTGGAAAAATAGTATTATAACGCCGGCAAAAATAAATTTATATATAATAACTTATTATTAGACCTCATATTATATGTGAAATCATTTTTTAAACATCCATTTTCCTGCAATTGTTTGTGTAAAACCATAATTGGTTTAAGATTAAAGCTTATTATGATTATATGAATGAAATTGGAAACCAATTTAGTAGCATTAAAAATAGAATGTTAAGAAAATAACCGGTATATTATTAATACTTTATAATTGCTTTAATTACATTTAAAATATCTGTATAAATATTTTTTGGTTTGCCTATTATTAAATAATATCTTGTATACTATATTATTAAATTGTATTATAGTATTATAATATATTCTTTAATATATTTTATGCAATCAATTTAATGTATTATACAATATTAAATTGTATTATTTGTATTGAAATTCATTTGTTTAAATAATGTTCACAACAAAAAAAAATCACATAAATAAACTCAAGACGTGTTTAATTTATTTTAATTGATTAAGTACTTTAAAATTTTTTAATGTCTTTCTTAGCATCACTATGAAGCTGGAAAAATTTGATTTTCTTGTGCACCTATAGTTTGGTAACTTTCCTTTTGAAATATAAATATATATTTTTTTCTTGGAAATATCCCCTAATTTCGTTCAGTGTTTGGAGAGGGAGCGTGGCTTGGCTGACTGGTCCCACTAATTCAATTAAAGACGCAGCTTCCACAAGACATTCGAGTACAACTGCTCCACTCAAAACCGCCGAACGCACGCATGTTGAAGTGGCACGATGGATGAACGTCCGATGGATCCGCAACTTAGTCCGAAATCCCCATTCCAAAAGCCAAAGACCCAAGCCCAAATCCAAATCCAAATACAACCCACATCCAAAATGAGAGGCGTCTGCCGAGCTTGAGATTGAGAGAAAGGCCTCACGTTTGTTTTCGCTGGATATTCTCCCACTTCCTCGACGGTTTGCACTCATTAGTCTCCCACAACGTGAATTAAGATAATCTGCCAGTTGGACTTGGTCCTGGGGTTTGAGGTACCGTATATTGGATACTGGATAGCGAATACTGGATACTGGGTAGTGGGTTCTGGGTTCTGGACCACGGTTTCTGAAAATGGAACTCTGGCTGGGCGCTTGTTGTGCAAATGAATTGTTGCTGATTTCGTTTGAACGATTAGCGCCAGTTTGCCTGCTGCCTCTTCGATCTGTCTTGGCCAGATTTGGACGGGAATGCAAATGGAAATAGCCCGGCTGGCATGCTTAGCAATTAGACTAATTGCATGGCCCCAGCCCCCATCTTTCAGCTCCCCAACTAGCTGCAAATATCTGCCAACACACAGGGAAAAAACGCCTAAGAACTGGTCAAGTGAATGGGTTTTACTTGAGTGGTCCATCAAATTTACACTTTACTAGGAAAGAAGGTTTTATATGTAATATTGGTAATATTTGGGTAATGCAAATTTATTAATAGTGTTGTAAAACTCCTAATATTACAGCTAGAGTTGTACAACTCTATACGAAAAACTGAAATACTAAAAACTAAATGAAAGATAGGGTAAATAAAATTTAAATATACTTAGCATATAGTTTACCTTATGTCTAAGAATTTTACAACTTTAAATAAAGGCATAAAAATATTTAAAAATGAAATATAATGTCTGTTAACCAACACTAATTACCTAATAGCTATGATTTCAATGTCTTAATGAAAATATTTTAGGCTTAATGTAAGTTTGTAAAGTAGTTTTGAAGGCCTCCTTAAAAGTGTTATAGTTGTGTTTTTGTTTTTCATCTCCAGTTTCAACATTTCCACCTGACGCCAGGCTTTCAGATATTCAGGCATTGCGCATACGCACTGTGCGCCCTGCACCCTGCAGCTTGCGCCTATTGCAATATATGCCTGCAGATTGGTCAGTTCAAACACTGACATCCGGGGGGAACCCCAGTCCCCTCTGAAACCCCCTGAAAGCCCCTGCCACGCCACTGGGCACACACATGCCACTCGAACGACGGCTCTGTGCATGCGTCGTTTGGGTTGAATCCGCATGGCTGGGAGTCAGTCCAGTGGAGTCCCAGGGGCGGGGTGGCCGGGAGGGGGCGGCTTAGGCCAGGCCGGGCCACCCAGTGGTGCAGCAATTGCAGGGGTGTAGTGGGAAGGGGGGCGGGGGAGTGGTGCTGCGTCAGTAGCAACGCCTTCGCATCAACCAGGACACCCAGAAGCACTCGAAAGAGGGAATTGCTGCAGCCAAGGGGTACGAACAATTGGTCATCGAGTTGGCACAGTGCGAATGGAACTGTTTAAATTTTCAAATGTAGGACAAAAAAGAAAACTTGTTATAATATCAATTAATTAATTATTATTATAATTAATATAATATCATAATTAATAAAAAATATACAAATTATTTTAAGATTATTTAACTTATAATGATATAATAATATTTAATATATATTTAACAATACATAACTTATCTTGTAGTAAAATAAAAATAAATATAAAACATATTAGGAGGTATATTATTTAATAAATATATTCATTTTAATTGTTTTTTAAGAAATATATAATAACTTGCATCCAAAGCTAACTAGACAGACTTCGCATGTTTTGAAAGATACAGGAATATTTGTGAATTTTTTTAATGGAACTGTTTAAAATCCTTAAAATTTGATAAGGATTACTAAATTGAAACGAAAGTATACAAATTCGTTTAAACTTATTATACCAATATATGCTTTACCTAGTGTTAAAATAAATAAGAGATATATTATTTACCATAAAATATAAAGTGATATGTAGTTTAAGGACAAGCATTTAAATCAATCTCAAAATTATTATATCATAGATTATTATATCATAGTTTAAAATCAATTTTCGTATCTGATATCTATGAATTGTATCTGCAAATGCAATTGTTTATATTTCTCAGAAAGAGTATTTTCCGCGTTCCATCGATGCGACTTCCTGTGTTCCTGATTGCTGTCCACCCAAGGACCATCTCTTCATTTTCCGACTCCCTTCATTTTTTTTCGGCTTGTCGGGAATCGGGAAAATAAGTGGGTGGTGGGTGTTTGGGTGGCTGGGTGTTATAGTCAGTCATCAACAGCAGCGGCAGCGGCAAAAACAACAACAATTGTCGACGTTCAGCTGCAATGGGCTGCACATGTATCTGTGAGTATCTGTGTGTGTGTTTGTGCCCGGGTCCTTTCCATTTAGTTTTCCTTATTTTTTGCCTCCGCTTTTCCATGTTGTTGTCTGGCTGGCAGGACCTGGCAGGATGCCTTTTGCCTGCTGCTGCCTTTTGGCCTGATGATTAATCGAATTAGTTTCTTTCTTTTTGTTTCGTGTGTTTCACTCTGCTCTAAAACCCCCTTTTCCAACCCAACAACACGCTCTTTTCATTTACATTTTCTTTTGCACTTTTCCAGCGTGTGTGTGTGTGTGAGTGGGGGGAAAAGGGGTTTAGCTGACCAACTGCGTCCGGTTGGAGATTTTTTGGCAATGCTGGCATAGAAAAAAGTAGTAAAAAAAAAAAGTAGAGAGGAATCCACATTTCCATCCTGACGAAATGAAAGCCTCTGCCAAAGGGGGGTCCCTTTTTTTTCTGAGTGGGGGGGTTTTTGTGCTGCTGCGATGCTTTGGGGCAATAACTGCAAATTGCATGGGCGGCACTCAATTTCTTCCCGCTTTTCCCACTCCGCTTTTCCTACTCCACTTTTCCCTTGTCTGTGTTTTGGTGTTTCATTTGATTTGCTGTGTGTTGTGTGTGTGTGTGTGTGTGTGAGTGTGGCTGGCAAACGCAATAAGAGCATCAAAGTGCACACACAGAAAGCATCCACTTGCAGCTCGGTAGGTTTTCATTTTCATGCCATTTCCAGCGACGTTTTTTTCCGCTTTTCCGCCCTGCCATTTCACCCCACCCACTCTTTGTTGTTTCCCGCTGGCCTGCCATTTTCAGCGAATGACTGTTGCATAAACGTCGTCTTTGTGTTGCCCCATGTTGCATGGTGCAGCCTCTCATCGATTGCCATTGGCGTCCCCGTACCACATGTGG
Organism: Drosophila suzukii; assembly: GCF_043229965.1. NCBI lineage: Eukaryota > Metazoa > Arthropoda > Insecta > Diptera > Drosophilidae > Drosophila > Drosophila suzukii. The sequence goes on along the minus strand of NC_092084.1, from coordinate 11,337,882 downwards.
TATGAGCGATATTCCTTTGAGGTCCTGCGAGGATGGACGGCAGGACCTCGCCGGCCGGAAGTCATGATGGAACTAATTGCTCGGCCTCGCCTACGCAGCACTCAATATACTTCCCCGGCCATCCAAAGTTTATAATGTGATTTCTGCGCATCTGAAATTTTCTAAACACTTCCTTCTTATCATTAGCCTGTGTATTTTCCTTTTACATCTAAATAACACTCCTGGCCCAATTTTCCGCTTTTAATTAGTTTTCAATTTAGTTGTGTTGCACTTTTCACTTTCACTTTCACTCTAACTTAATTTTATAAAATATAGAGTTTACAAAATATACATCTTTAAGTTGTACTGAATTTATTAAAGAACTTTAAACTAATTAAAGACAATATCGTGTTAATACTATTATTTAATTTATTTTTTTTATAAAATTTATTATTTTAAAATACACTTTTTCTACACAATTTTTAAGTTTAACAGAGTTTTCTTTCAATATTTAAACTTATTCAAGAAAATGAGATACTGTATCTTGTAAATATTTTTATTTATTTATTAAAATCTTGTAAATATTATGATTTAATATCTTTGTTTTATTAGAACTATTTTGAAATAAACTTTTACTACACAACCCTTAAGTTTAACTGACTTTTCTTTCAACCGTTAAACTTATTCAAGACAAAAAGATAAAGTATCTTGTAAATATTATTCTTCATTTAATAAAATCTTGTAAATAGTATTATTGAATTTCTTTATTTTATTAAAACTATTTTAAAATACACTTTTTCTGCACAACCTTTAAGTTGAACAGAGTTTTCTTTCCGTCTGTAAACTTATTCAAGACAAAAAGATACAGTATCTTGTAAATATTATTATTTATTTATTAAATTTTGTTAAAACTCTTTTCCATAAAAATTTTCAACAGTTAATACTTATATTTTCGGGTTAAATTTAAATACATTTGGAGTCATTTCGCATCCGAAAACATCTTTGAATCGCTTTAATAAATCCAAGGCCTTTCCGTTTCGCCCCTTTGGGAATAAAGAAGGAAATTCCTGCAGCTTCTTGGGTCCCCCAGATAAAAGGGGTAGCCAAGGCCCCCCTTTTTAACGCCCCCCTTGCACCTATTCAAGTGACAGGGGAGGAAAATAGAGCGGGCGGCGATGGAAAGTGTGGAAACGTGCTAAGCACATTTCATGCAGCTAAGTAAGGATATTAATATGCGTCCTTGCAACGCACACGCACCGAAGGACACACAGGGGTGGCGTGAAAAAGGGGGTCGTGGCAGTGCGGGGGCTGCATAACTGCAAAGGGTCCCGGCCACTTTGCGTTGCGTTTCGTGCGGCAACCAAATGAAATTGCAATGAAAATGAAAATCTAACGACGACACCGAAGACGAAAATGTGGGGTAAAAAATAAAACGATATCCTTGAAATATATAAAGGGGGGTTTGGGGTTGGCATCTCAAGGAATGCAGGCCGCTGACACCAAAAACAACATCGAGGGTCCTGAATACCCCCATCCTCCATTCGCCTCCCATAGAACATCATTCATTTTACCCCTCGTGCCGGGGGATTAAGGTTATTTCAAGGATGCCGCTGCAGCTACAAAACTCCTTAAAAAATAAGGAGAAAAAAAAACAATGAAGGGGAGCGGAAGACCTACAAATACAGCTGAAGAAAAATTCTCCTTTTGCGCGTAAACATCATCAAAATTCATCAATCTCTGCCAAAACTTGGGAAAAACTTTACGTCCTCCCACAAAAATAAGACGAATAGAAGCCAAGCGTTGTCGAAATAAATGCACAACTTGCCGATGCCGTTTGCTTATTTATATATTATTTTTTCCCTTTAAATATGGGGAATTTTCTAAAGGTTATAATAAATATTTGTAATGGATTTTGCAAAAATATTTTTTTACTAATAGGTGTTAGAGTATTGCGGTCTAAACACAGTATATTTCAATACTTCAAAGAAGAAATCATAATATTGCCAAAATTCTTAATGGTATTTAACACATCGCTAGTTTAATATTAATATTTTAATATGAATTTATTGGTACATCGTAGGCTTAATTGTCAAAATACACCTATAATATGAAGACTCCTTTGTTATAATTAGTTTATTTATATAATATTTATTGCTAAATATCAAACCCTGTCTTAAATACATATTTTTGCATCTTTACATTTAGTTTTCTGGTTTCAGAGGTTAAATTTATGTATACTTTTTAGGGATGTACAATCATTAAAAATTCCTGTGGCTGTTTTTCGTACTCCCCATACCAAAAAGGGCAAATTTAACACAAAAAGTTTATACCCCTGCCGTACCATCGGAAAATGTCACTCGCTTTGCGTTGTTAGATGTGTGTGTGTGGGGATTTCAAGATGGAGTGGGTAGTGCCTGGGAAAACGGTAATCAGTGGGTTTGGGGGTCCAGAAATAAGGAAAAATTGGGATGGCAGTGGGGGCTGCATTTTGGCATTTAAGCGCAACGACGCGTGCAGCACGCAGGACGATGGAATGATGCCATGGTATACAGAGCTCACCAGACGAGGACGACCAGAATCCCGATGCAGCTGGAGTCCCTCTGTCCCCTCAGTCCCCTCATTCCCCTGTCCCTCCGCCTGCAAGTCCTGATGAGCCTGATGAAGGACATGCCGACCCACGCGCCTTGGCATTTCAGTCCCGTATGCAGGGAGGCACCATCAACTCCTTGGGCCGGTTCTTCTTGAGGCACGGCCAAAAACAAAATTATTTCCTCTTTCATTTTTAAAATGTGAGAAAAATAATATTAAATTAGAAAATATATTTAACTAAAAAAATAGTTCTTTACATGTATTAAATTAAGAGTTCTATAGGCAAATCTGGAAGTATAAATAGTATAATACCAGAAATTCTAAAGCTATCTAGTCTTTATAAAACTTCTTTGGTTACCAATTTTTTTTGTAACTTTAAGTCTTATTTAAATAAAAAATATTGTGTTTTTTATTTTTTTTTAATAATTAAATAACACACTAAACAATTGTTCATTGTAGGTATTTAATTTCAAGTACTATAGATAAATCTGAAAATATATGAACTGGAATAGCCCAAGTATCTAGTATTTATATTTAAATAAAACTTACTTAAATATCAATTCGTTTTACAATGCATAGGACACTTACCTTTAATCTTATTTGAAATAAAGTTGATTAAAAGTATACAAAAGTTCCATTTAAAAATATTCACCTAATAACTTTTGAAATTTTTGAATAGAACATACTTCTTAACACAGGGGAATAAAAACAATCTCAGCTCTAGGTTTCAAAGAAGTATTTTATTTTTGATAATGTTCTGAATAATTTAAAGTTTTAAGTTTATTTTTTTCTCAATATACCTAAAAAATTCCTGTATTTTTCCCAGTGAGCCTCTTTTTCTCGTCCTCAACGTCCTGCCGTTGCTCAGCGATAACCTCAATTTTTGGCACCCTGGCCAACAAAACATCCTGCCCGGCCCTGCCCCGCCCCTCTCCGCCTTTCCCCCCGCGATCCTACAGAGATTTTATGCCAGCTCCTTGCAGTTTTCCTTTATTTTTTTTAGTTATTTTCCTCCGTCGCCTTTTTTCTGGCTGCCTTCCTTTTATTTTGCCTGATAAAACTCTTTTCATTTTGTTGTTTGTTGGGTTCGCTACGTCCTTTGCCTTAACGCTTTTAACAGTAATGACGAAAAAGTGTCAGCGTCCTCGACTCGAAGGATAATAACAAGTATGGACAGGCATAGACGCCACTTTCCACCCAGACCCCCCCCCCCCCAACATTTCTTGGCCCATTCCTTGGCTTGTTTTTCCACTCTTTGTTCTGGTTCGATGCTGCTTTTCCCCCTTCTCTACCCTGGAACTCGTTGATGTTCTTAATTGATGAAGAAATTTGGGTTGTGATAAAAAAAAGACAGTCGAAAAAAAGAAATAATGCCAAAATAAAAAGGACGCCAGAACGAAATGCACAAGAAAGTAAGCAGCGGCCGAAGAAAAAAAATGGGACTGATAGGACTTGAGTAGTTGCAACATCGAAAAGTAGCTCACTGTTTATATAAGTATTTATATCTAGTTCATCAAAGATTCCCGAAATATGTGTTAGCATTTGTATCTTTAACTTCTTAGAACGTTTTTGTATCTTATTAAGCTGAAAAGATACAAGGTATGAAGGTTGAGCCTCGTATAATATACTTATTTTATTTATTTCGGCTTCAAATATTATGTAAGCCTAAAAAGGAATTTCTTGATTCCACAAAAAACGAAGATACCCATTTTAATTAACATTTTCAATGACAAATATATACTTCAAATATAAAGAGTATGAACATAAAAATAATTATTATAAATATTAATAAATAGATATAAATTCTAAATTCATCTGTAATTAAACATAATAATATTTTCCTGCTTGTCGAAAAATATTAGTGTTAATTTTCCTGATTTGTATCTTATTTCGGTTAACTGCTTTCAGTCCTTTATCCTGAATCGCCACTCAGGTGTTCGTCTGTCTATCAGGAATTACCTGGGTTCCTGTAATCTTCGCACTTTGCACGCCTCTTATTTATTTATTTCTGTTGCTCCTTCACTTTTTTTTGCATTCGCTCAGTTTCAATTTCACACAAATTCTGCCTAATCTATGTAAATGCGATTAAACGCTTTCCGAAAAGCACTGGAGCCGGGTGACGAGCAGGACGCCTTGCGGGGTGCCAGGAGGCGGGAGTCAGGAGTCAGGAGACTGGAGGTCTGGAGGGGTCAGGAACCAGTCCTCAAGTTTAATGGGCAAAGCGTTAATGAACACGAAGTTGAACGCGACGATGACGATGGCTCAGTGAGCAGCGAACCGCCAGCAAGGTGGCCCAAGGAGCCCCTCCGATCAGCCCCCCTGCCAGGGTCACCCCTTCTTGACACTGAAAAAAAATAGAGGTCCTGCAATAATTAAAGACTTAACTGCCAGGATCTATAACTAACATTCATCTTCAAAAAAAACTGAACTATTTCTGGTTCTTTAAAAATTAAAGATAGATTCCTTGAGGTCTTTTTTCTGAGGGGATAGATGTAAATTCCATAATGAAATTCCATTATTTAATAATAAAATAAACTACAATTAGTTAAGTAGGTATTATTTCTGTATAATAGATATTTTCAGCAATTCACAATTTATAATAAAAAGCTGTTTAAGAAATTGTATGATTATTAAAATAATATATATATTTTTTTTAATGAAAGTTATCCAACTCAAACGAATTACATTAAAATTCCTAACCAAACCCTAGAACCATAAAAATAGTATATAAATTTGGGGACATTTTACAATGTTATGTAATGGTGTTTTACAATAAAACTCAATAGAATATTGTGGAAGACAATGAAAATACTCATAGTCTTTTACTGGTTAATTACTTCAAATGAGCCAAAGAAATTAAGGTGTCACTTAGTGATAAATTTAGATGTTTTTCCTAATAAACAAAAATGTTTTCCAGTATTAAACACTCCAATTCGCCACTATTTCGCTCAGTGTGCCTGCAGGACTTGCGTGGCTGTGTTGCCGTGGTGCAGATGGCAGTGGACAATGCGCATGCGCAACGCATGTGTCTTGTTTGATTTGAAGATTTCACGGAAATTGTGGCCGAAACCTGGCTTCAGACGGGCAAAAAAAAATGAAGGAAAAAAAACGGTTGGCAGTTTTCTCAGTTCTCAGTTTGCAGTTTGCAGTTTGCATTTCTGCGAGATCTGCGAGCTGGAGCTGCATTCAATTTATGAACTGGCACACAACTTAATTACACATTCATCCAATTAAAGTGTGCAAAATGCAATTCATCATCATCGGGGGGATACGAGGAAAAGGGGAAGGGGGAACTCGGGCTCCGAGGGGCAGATCACCCGTTATGGCCAAGTTCTTTGGCCAAGTTCTAACAGCAATTAAATGCATTGCAGGTGCAGCTGGAGGTCCCAGCAGCAACTTGTTCGTTTCACATGCAAGCGGCGCGTTAAATGCTCATCTACATACGGACATATAGACGTGTAGACATAAACATAAAGATATATGCATATACATATATAGGTGGCTATTGGAAGTGCATTTCTTTGGCTTTTTCCGTGGAAGTGCCAGCGGTACCGATATAATTCGCGGCTACCTGGCGACTCAATCAATCGGGGGGAACTCACTGGCGACAGCTGCCTGCCACTTTGCACTTGATATTTATGAGAACCCTTTCTTTTTCGCCACAGCAAAAGTGAAATTATAATAATTCTTCAAATTTATTATAGCCTAGGAAAGGAGAGGGTATGAAGAAATTTATAAGTATTATTAGTATTAAAAGCATTAAAGAGATATTGGTTATCATAAAAAGTAAATATTATATGATCCTCCTTTTTTCATTTGTTAAAAATGTCCACTAATACTATTTATTATATTATTGTTGTACTTTTTAAACCAGAACCTTCAGCCCTATTGAGGTATTGGCTATCATTATATCCTTATCCTGATCCAATATTTTTCTTATATTTTTGTATTTGTTTACAAAAATATTCTGGTATTCTGATATTTTCTGTATATTTTTCTATTATAGATTAATCATTCTAAAAATCAAGCACTTACATGGCTTTCTAACCCAAAGAATAATTTCTATTTCGATTTATATTTAAGAAAGGAATGGTATTACATTACTAAACCAAAAATCTTAGCCCCTATATTTCCTTCATATTGTTGCTTAAGTACATTTTTTTAATTTCACAATTTAACCTTCGATAATAGCCCCACTTGAAACACACATATCATTTTTGCGTTTTTTTTCTGCTCGTATTGCCCGCGGTGAGATCCATTATAAAACCATCCATCGGCCGTTTATCAAGATCAGCCCCCGCCAAATGGACCCCATTTAAGATCCCAATAATCTGCACTATCTTGGCGAAGGGAGTGGGGGAATATGGAATCCCGGCTAATTGCCAAGGCAAACAGAGTAGTTGGGAGCACTGTGATTATGGCCAGCCGCTTATGATTGAACAATCAAACACGCCTACCCGAAAACGCCCACGGCCTTGGGGCGAGTGCATCGAGTGCCCACTGTACCAGGTACAGTGCGCAATGCACATACGTCCCTACGTTAGACGCACTCTTTCTCTCTCTCTGTCTTCTAGTGCTAATTACAGGGGGTTTGGTTGTACTTTTTTTGTTTTGCCAAGATATAGGGCCTGGTAATGGTAATAGTAAGATGGTACTACCATATAATCAGGGGTTTGTAGCCGCAATGAGTGCGTCAAGAACGGTGACGCTTCCGCCTTTTCAAGCTGTCTTGCCTCTATGCATTTAATTGCCCCCTCGGCGTGTGCGTGGGTCTAGTGGCCATTATCTCGTGACCGCTCACGAGGACTACAGGTCCACCCCATCCCTAACGCCCAGTCGCTCACGCACTTCATAAACGCAGAGTGCGAACAACCACAGACATCGGCCACGAAACACACAGCCATCAAAGTATATGGTTACACGCAGAAAATATTAGATATAATGGGAATTTTTACAAGCTCAGGGAGCTGAAGAACTTAAATCTACCTCTTAGAAACTCTTAACTACACAGCTCCCGAGTCAAAGTACAATATAACTCAGAATTTGATGAAAACCAAGCCATAGCATTAAAAATATTTAACCAATCTTTTATATTAAGATTAAAACAAGTAATCAACAATTAAAATAAATATATTTCTGGAACTATCGATGTTATATTACAATTCATAATATAATATAATACAATATAATATAATATAATATAATATAATTTAATATAATACATCTATTATAATAATCATATATCATCTAATAATCTATCATATCATATTTGATGATTGAACATGGTTATCTTCTAATAACCCTTCATGTTTTGATTTTAATGTGATACATGAATATCTTAGCAAAGTTTCCTTATATCCAATGATCTTTAATCCCAAAATCTCCATAACTTTTTTCTCAGTACCCAAGCAACAGAATCAAGTGCAACTCCAACTCCACTGAGCTGAACTAAACTGCACTGAATGCCTGTCTTAGGGTTTCCGCTTGGATTGAGTTATTAATTATGTTCCGCACCTTCCCACATCGTAGCTTCCCCCTGAAGAAACCCCCCTCCCCTAGTCCCCTGTTAGGAGAACGCCCCTGACTTCACTGCCATTCCGTTCTATTCACTCCTATTTTGTTTTCATTCCGTGTCCAAAGTTGCTGCGAGTTGAAATGAATGTGGTAAGCAAAACATTAACTTGGCCGTCATTATTGTTGGCTCGGAGCGAATTACGTTCTTTAAGTGAGAAAAATTGCAATTTAATCGCGATTATGATGATGATGATGGGGTCCGCAGATGAACATGGCACTGGAGCTGGGGATGATGATGAAGGTTTTGTATTTTCGCTGGGAGGAGAAGTCCAGATTGTCTGGATTGTTTTTTTTTTTCTTTTTCATGTTGAGCCAAAATGAAGAATGCACTCGATGACGTAATGAGTGACGTAACAAATGCTGCTGGAGGGCAAAAAAGAAAATAAACAAGGATAGTGAATGGTTGCAAGGGATTAGATTAATTATAGCAGGTACTTTTTGGCTATCCTTAAACTATAGCGTTGTTTCGACTACAAATATATATAAAAACTGTTGCTAGATCTTGAAAGCGGGTCATCAGATTGACGCACTACGCAGACGACTCCCCACTGTCGCAAATCACATGATAAATCCGAGCCCATACCATTTTTCTGTCAAATACAATCCTGAACGGCAGAGAAAAATATTTCTGATAGTTAGGGGGATGTAGAATTAAAAACTGAGGTACTGTGCGTTGAAAATAGCCATAAAAGTAATATTATATTTGATTTTTATTATTTTAAAAATACAATATGTATAAGACAAGTAATAAAAAAATATTAATATATAAATAAATCTTACAAATTTAGGAGAGTAACATATAAAATGAAAAATCCAAGCAAATTAGTTAAAACAAAAATAAATCCTTACGGAATGAAAAATTCTGGGAACAAAAATAATTGGTTTCCAACAGTTTTATTTCTGAAGGAATAAAGAATATTACACTTTTTTAATTCCTGTATACAAAAACTTGTCTACCATTTATGTAAAAATAAGTAAAAACTGGAAAAAGATATGCCACAAAATCGTAAAAATAGAAATCACAAATAATACTTGTTTTCGGACACCAAAAAAATTCACAAAGTATATATCACCATTCTTAATTAAATATATATCTAACTAAATCAATTGATTGTGTTAATTTGACTTGAGAATATTGGATACACTGCCCCGATTTGGAAAACCGAAACCCACCACGTCAGTGCGTCTAATTTAACTTTTTCTATTACATTGCACATTGGCCCCATGCATTTGTCACGCCAAAGTCAGAACCAGAAAAAGGGGGAAATATTCCCGGATGGAAGTGGGGGATCGTAGATCCTTGAGAGACGCTGACATTCTTTTAGCCCCCCAACCTCCTCCCCTCCGCATTTCGCATTTACTGCGACTGCCATTTTAACGCTGCGTCATTGTGTGACATTTTGCGTGGGGGTCGAAAGAGGACGGGGGATACAGAGCCGGTTAAGTTTGCCTTACTTAACTTAACCCCAGTCAGCCAGCCCCAAAGCTACACACACACATACCAAGGAAGTGGGGGGGGAAAAGTTTTAACCCATTTTGCGCAAACAAACGGACAGACAAACAAACGACAGAGGGTTAAAAAATTAGGTCAACATGGCTGCATGGAGGATGGCTAAAATTCAGGGAGATGGAGCTGGCCACTGTGACGTGGATTCAAATGGCGGGGGCGTCCATATTCCCCACTTTTATTTATCTTATTTTATTTTATTATGCTCCGTTTTATTTTTCCGCTTCATCTGCTTGACCTTAAAGTGATGAAGTTCGACAACGTCGTCCCAAGTGGCCAAAAGGAGCTGAGAATTCGGTGGTCAAGTGGCAAAGTAGATGAGGAAAATACCTGGAAAAATGAAAAGTGTTTAAAGAAATGCATTAAAAATAAAGAAAACGTTGTGCACCCAAAGATTTTATATATTTTCGATATGATTTTCATTCTTTGTAGTTTTTATTATTTTTAAATATATATTAACCTGTAGTTAATTAAGAAAAATTAAGCTTTGCTTTAAAAACGAAATTTTGTTGATCAGGTATTTTTTACATTGTTTAAAATATTTCCATATTAATAGAATTTAATATTATGTTCTTTAAACACAAAATTTTGAATTTAATATACTAAATTTTAACGTTTTCCTAACTTAAAATATTTTTTACTAAAATCAAAAGTCAAACCAACACGAAAAAGTAATATTACGAATGCAGACAAATTTGTTAAGTGAAATTCCCAATTAAAATATATATTATAGCTGCAGTCTTATTGTATTAACTCAAAGTAAAAATTTTTTTGTGTGTGCGGAGGAGAAAAAGTAATTACAAAAACTAAGGCCGCATGCCAAACAATATGATTTGTATCTTCCGCAGAAACACAACTGAATCGAGTCAAGTTCGAATGGGAGCCATGAATTAAATCGCCAAGTTTGGCTCTATTTTGCTCTATTACGCCATTACCACCAGATATCCCCCCCCCCCCCTCTCAAAACGCCAACCAAGTTGAGAAGATGTTGGCCCGAGTGGAGAAAATGGAGCTGCAGTTGGCCCCCGTCAACTTGGCTCAGATTGCTTGGCCCAAGGGCGCTAAGTTGGTAGCTTCCTCCCATGTCATTTGCACACTGACAAGTTATTAATTAAAGTAACCTCCGTTCCCCTTTCCCCTTGATTTGCTCCGTATACCTTCTGTTTTATTGGTAAAAATCAATAGTTTTTGGAGTGAGTCGCCTGCCCGTGGGGATCTTTGGATCTAGCAGTTGATCCTAACTTGGTTGCAAAATTATCTACAGTTTTCTCAGCTGCCCGAAATAGGGTTTCAAGCATAATGGACCTGACCAATGCCGAAGCCATTCAAAATAAACTGAACACCCGCATGGCGCAGCCTCAAATAAAATAAAATCTCATTTACCTGCTTCATATGGCCACATTTTCTCTAATTCTCTTCCCCCTAAATGCACTGGAAAATTTTCAAAATTATATTTGGATATTCTAATAGTGAGAATAACAAAATTCTTAAATAACTTTTAAGAATTAACTGTATTTAATGTAATTTAGTATATTTTCTAGTTGTTAAAAACTAGTCTTAAGTGTTTGTTCTTAAATTACATTTAATTTTATATTTAAATAGGAATATTTTGAGCCAAACGCCTTTAGGTATGCAATACTTTTTGTATCGTTACTTAAATAAAGAATAATCGATAATATCGATTATATTATATCGATAATATTATATACAAAAAAAGAGTTTGTTTTAGAAAATTTAATATCAGAACACTTAGTTTTAAGGCAGTTAGAAAAGTTTAAGATATGATGATATATTAGGATTTTTAAGCCTAATTGACTATATTTATTCGATACTTTTAAGTTTTTCAAAATTGTTCCTCTCGGTGTGCGAATTTTCGTGCTCATCCTGGCGTATCCTGGCCAAAAGTTCAAATACGACAACGGTGCGGTCTGAGGGCTCTTGCAAAACAAACGAAACTTAATTAACAAAAGGAAAAAACTGGGGGGTAGAGGGCCATTTCAGACCTTTTTGGGTTCGTTTCGGACTCGGATTCGGATGTGTGGATTCGGATTCGGGTTTCTCGGCAGCCGGAGTCGACGGGTTGGCCAGGTTGCCGCGTTGCCTGGTTGGCCACTCCGCCCAGTCCCGGATCGTCTGGGATTCCCCGGACGGAACTATATCAATGCGTATATCTATTGGCCGTGTGTTTTGGCTGAAAGTCCGGGGCCCACACATGCAAAACCCGGTGGGTCTTGCTTTTTTGCTCCTTTGTCCGTCTGCGAATGCGGATTTTTGGGCCCATAATCGATAGCCCCCATACAACTCACACCTGGCTGGCGCTTCGGAATTTATTGCATTTTGTGTTTGTTTAGAGCGATTGCCATGTCGCGACGAGCGCGCCAATGGATTCGATACAGACGTGCCTAGGTACAGTTGTGCTTGGCCAGGTAAGTTCCGCCAGGCGGGCGAAAATTGATTCGTCCTGCCAATGAATGCGTGACGGGCGGGGAAATCGAAACTTTAACATAGGATATTTTCATTCATATTGCTTTCATTCCACATTACTCATACTGGTAATATTTAAAGTCAAACATTACTCAAAAACGTTTTAAGTTGAATAATATTTTATATAAATTTAAAAATGAGTCATTCATGTAAGGCTTATTCATTTTATAACTAAATATAAATATAACTTTATTTTTGATCTTTGGAAAAATTTAAATATCTTATTCCTTATCATTTCGTTTTTTATAGTTATGATCATCTCAAACTTAATACTCAAACTGCTTTCTTTTTTTTTAACATTCTGTTATTAGCAATTATTTATTTATGGCATTATAATAATATATTTTAGTAGAATACTATCTACCTCTATTAAAATTAAATTTTTTTAACAAGCACATATTTGCTTACTGGCCATAAATCCCTCCCAATAATGTGAATAACTTTCACTTTGGTTAATTCCCGTGTTTACCCAACCTCACATTTTGGTCCACCCTCAAAAAATACCGTTCACCGAAAACTCGGAGTAATTAACCCGCAAAATATGTGAAAGGGGAAATGGTCGCGAAAAATTGCATATTAACTTTGGTGGGGTCATCATCCCCTCTCGCTCTTGCTCTCATCCCGCCCCCTGACCCCTGACCCCTCGCACCCTCTCGCTCCCACACACGATTAGTTTTCGTAACTTATACTAAAAAACTTTTACGACTGCGACGTCGGCAGCGCTGCCAGCGTTGGCTGTTAACAAGCTTAAAGCCTCATTTATGCCGTTATGTCCACCCGCACACTCACACACACACAAACACACACACACACGCATGCATGCCATCTCTCTCTGGCTCTCAGCAGGCCCTCTCTTTCTGTCCGGTATTTGCCTCTCTTTCGAATGTGCTTCATCAATAGTTTTTAATATTTTTCATTTGCTTTTTGCGCTTGCCCACGGACAAAGAGGAGAGAAGACACAAAAAAGGGGGAGAAACGAAAAATAACAGTAGTTTTACACCCCACGGTTGCTTTCTCCCGCTTTCGGCTTTCTTTTTATCCCTCCTTTTATAGCCTCCCTCTCGGTCACGTTTTATTTTTTTCCCATTCCCATTCCCAATCCCCCGTTATCGCGTCTCTTTCTGCCCACCCCTCACTTTCTTTCTTTATGTCTCCGCTCACCCTACCGTTACGTTGCACCCTTTCGCTCTACTCTAACTCCCCACTAATAACCACCCACCCCCAACCCCTAACTCTCTTTCTTGCGCCCCCTTCTAAGCCCCTCTATCACTCCTCTCCCCAAACTCTCTTGCACCCCTTTCTCCCTTGTCCTCCCCCAAAAACTCTCTCTCCAACACCTCTCTTCTAACCCTATTTTCACCCCCTATTCTTCTTTTTCTTCTTCTTCTTCTTCTTTTCGGTGCGCCTCGCATCAATAATCCCCAAAAATTTTTACAGGAAAGGTCGACGCCAACGTCGACGGCAGCAGCGCCTTTTTACGCGCCATGTCCGAAAAAGCCCGAAGAGGAAGAGGAAGAGAAGTGCAAGGAGAGGGTGCTGTAGAATTCGGTGGGAGAAGAGCGGAGGGGGTGCTGTATTTCTGTGGCAGTGTCCAGTTCGGCGCACCAATCCCAACCAGCGCCTCCACCGCCCCCTTGGCCGCCTCCGCTGCGTAGGCGTGGCCAGTGGGCTCAACTGCGGCTGCGAATGCGTGCGGGGGGCGGGGGTTGAGGGGTCGTTGGGCATTGCAGGGGCGCAGTATCAAGGGGGGTTGGTTGGGAGGGGGTGCTTGCGAGGGACTAACACCCATTGCAACGTCGAACGTTGTCGAAGTTTCGTGGCCACGTGCGCCGGCTCAATGCCTCTGCCGCTCTGCCGGCTGAGCAGTCAACGTCGCTGCCAAAAATCGTACACTCAACAACTTTACAACCCCCCCTCCCCCTAGCAGACACCCACCTACCCACCCCCTTTCTCTACGCCCACACAAACAAACAGCTGGTCAGCCATGCACTCAAACGCAGGCCAACTCTCTTTCACTTTTGCAATTGCACTCGCCAGTCTCTTACTTTCCAAAGGTACTCGTACTCTAACTACTTGCACTCAATTCTTCAGCGGCCTCTGTTCTTCAAATCCTTACTATTTACTTTCTCTTCTGGTCAAGAACTTACACTCTTGGGCTAGCCCTCCATCTCATCTCAAGACTCTCATTTTTCTTAGATTTCTATTGGCCTCAGATTCAGTTCTTCGCAGGCCTAAATGCTTGTCCATGTTCCTTAACCTTTTCTTAAAATTTAACTTCTAGTTAATTTTTTCACATATTCCCTAACCTCACTTTAAAATCATCTTTAAGTTTACGGTTATACTTTAACCCGGTTAGTTTCTTCACTAAGTTCTCAAACTTTCATTGTCATTGTCAAAATTGTTCTTAAATCTGGACTTTATCTTACTATCTGGAACTATTCTGGAACTCCCTGGAAACCAACTAGTGAGTGATCTAAACGAAATGCTTTGCTTATTATAACCCTTACTTTTTTTTAGACTTAAGTCATCTTAAGCTCTAGAAAACCTCTTGGAAATGTTCTTAGTTAAGCTTGAACATTTTTAAAATATAATATAATTTTCTTAGGTTCTTCCAAGGGTTACTTATTTTAACCCCTACTTATTTTCTTAAGTCATAGTTTCCTTTAACCTTTACTTACCTTTCACCTTAACCCACACTTTTCCTATTTTTTTCCAAAACGCCTATTTCACTCGCGTTCTCTTCTAACATTTTCTACTCGCATTTCCCTGCAACATGCACTCACTTCCTCCTTCTCGTTGCACTCAAAGTGTAAACTGAGCCCGCTTTTCTCTGACTTTGGCTTTTCCGACTTGCACCGCTCTCTCTCTGTGTTTCTCTTTGAGCGGCAACGCCGACTGCGCTGCTTGCTGCGACGTTTGAGTGGAACTTCGATTGCATTTTAAGCTCTCGCGGCTGGACATGTTTCACTCTTATTTGGCGCTCAAGTCGCATTCTCTTTGTTAGCCGCTCTTAAGCTGCAATTTTTGAGCTCTTTGATTTGTTGATGCAACACTAAATGTTGCAAGCAAATCTTCTATCGTAGAAAAACGGTTATTATCAAATGTTTGACCATAAGATAGGACACACAAAGGTATTTAAAATTCACACAAAATAAGTATGCATTAAAACAAAAAAAAAAATTAGTAAAATAAAATACTAAAACTAATTTAAGGCTTAGCTTAAATATTGTAAGTATAAAAAAAATAAGTATACGCATCTTTTGTGAAAAAGGTCCATATATCTTCTTGTAAAAAATATGTTGCATACATAAGGGCGTCTTTGGAATAAGTTTTTTTAAAACTACTATAAATTATAACCTTGTTTTTAAACCATAACTCCAATTCTTCTTTTAAATTCTAAAATTGTCTTTAGATCTGAGTTTTTTCCGCATACCCCCTCCCCTTAAGTTCAAAGTCAACCCTTCGCCAGTCAAATTACATGCACGTAACTGCACTTGGAATCAATTTGGCGCCTCATCGATAATGCAGCCAAACAAAATGGCGCCCATCGCCAAAACAAAAGTCTACCGTCCCCAAAACTTATCTTTAATTCATTTTTAATGGCACAACAACGCTGGGGAGCTACTTGTTTGCTTTCAAGTGGTTTTCGATTCGATTTGGATCGTCATGTGCCTGCACTTCAAACAAAAAAAAGAAAAGCTTACCTGCCATGTTAAATGTCGAATTATTTTGATGGCAGGCGGCAGTAAACAAAAAAAATAAATAGACAATTAATTTGCCCTAATAGACATGAAGAGTCGGCGAGTAAACATTTTTCCCCCAGCCGATGGCGATGGAAACTCGCCTGCCAATGCAAAATTGTATAACTGCCCAGGAATGTGGCATCCATCCGTTGCAATCGAGGGGAAATATTCATGAGAGCGACTAAAATAAATAAATTATGGATAAATCGAACATTGATTGGCCGGGCAAACGTCGGGGAAAGCGTTGAAAATGGAGTAAGGTTTGCTTTTGGCCTCTTTGTTGCAGTTACAAGTAGACAATAGCACTGTGATAAAAAGGTAGCAACTTGGTTAATATATAAATATAAGCATTACCTTTTTTTGAAGACTTAAACGAAAGCCATTATCAGTAGAAACTTTCAATTCACATTTCAATCTTTAACATTCCAATGAAATATACATATATTTTCTTTTGTGACAACATTGCGTATGAGTAATATATATTTATAATCGTTTTTAATTTTTGTTGGAATAAAAAATCATTGACAAATATTTATATATATATTTATTTGTTGTTCAACTTTTTTTTATTTTATTTATAATATAAGTAATCTACAAGACATTTCTTATGTCTAAACTAAGAGTTATTTTAAAAATATTGATTGTTTAATCTTATCTATATAAAACCTCTTTAGAAACTCATAGCGAATATTGTTTTTGTCATATCTAAACAGATTTATCTATAAATAGATTATTATATAATAGTCTGGCTAAAATGTCATGGCCTAAATGGGATTTGGCCAAAACACAGAGCAGTCGTGGCCGAGTGGTTAAGGCGTCTGACTAGAAATCAGATTCCCTCTGGGATCGTAGGTTCGAATCCTACCGGCTGCGAATAGTAATCGGTTTTTTTAATATTTAATAATATATTTTTTGGATGATATTAACATAAATTAACCCATTGTTAAATAATATTATTAAGGTTGTTTTTCAGTAATAAAAATTTTTCAACATTTGTTTTTACAGTTTTCTGTTTAAATATTATAGTATTTTAAGATCTCCAGACCCTTTTTAAATACCCATTTGCCCGCATATTATGGTTTTTTGTTGGTTTTTACTTTCCTATCTCCGCTGGCTTTGTTTGGGGCAACTAATTAAATGGAATTACACAGTCGTAATGCATTTTTCGTGTATTGACCAGCAGCTGGACGAGTGCACAGTGGAAACCACTTGAAGGGGGGGTCAGGGGTCATGCAAAAGAGCATTTCATACCTGCCAAGTGGCGATGGAGAGGGGTGAGGAAATTGGGGGGCTATTGCGATAGGAAAATCGGAGTGATTTGGGGGAAAACTAAACCGAGTCTCCGAAGGCAGCAACTTAACGCTTCAATAAATTTTCGCAGCCATGTCGCTGCTGCCATCAATAAGGCCCTTGAGCACGCCCCTTTTCCCCCTCTTTTTGGTGGGTGGTTGAGTGGTTTTGGGTGGCAGTCGGTGGTGGTGGGTGGCTGGGGGGTGGTGCATCTCCTTGGGCACGGAAATGCGTTAAGTTTGCGCTGCAGCACGTGACGCTGCTAAGCCAAAGCTGCTGCACAGCGGCACGCAGGGAACGAAAGATTGCAGTGGGCGGCAAGTGGGCGGAAAAGTGGGCGGAAAAGCGGGAAAATCAGGGGTGGCGACGGGCAGACGGGGCGGCAGGCCCACCCCCTCCACCTCCAATAGGCGACCCACTGAGCCACCGAGCGATAAGAAGGACAAAAATTAATGGAATTTCTGCCTGTTTTTCTGTGTGTGTACTTTACTCTAACAGGCACGCAGTCCGCCAAGGGTTAATGCGACTGGCCAAGGAGCTAAGGAAAAAAATTAAAGAAAAGGTATTAAATACAAAAAATGATTTTTAAAAATTATTCTATGTTTAATATAATAGTTCTTTGAGAAAGATAGATAGTTCTAAAGAAAAGGTATAAAATATATAAAATGACTTTTAAAAATGATTCAAAATTTATTGTAATAGATCTTTGAAAAACTTATTTATTTTAATAGTTATTAAAAAAATGTAGTTCATATTTTTTTGAAAGATTTTCAAGTTGTAATTTAATAGTTTTGTACTTTAGTAAGGAAGTTATTATATAAGAGGTTGACATATAAATCTCTTCAAGCGAAATTCGGTTAGATATTTTAAGAACATCAATACCAGTTCCACTATAAAGTGGAATATCTATAATACATTTAAATTCTACCTAAAATAAACCATTTTAATTTAAACAGAATACCTTAAAAGCTCTCAAAAATTACAAACCTTTAGTTTCCCATAATAACTCTTTAGTCTTTTGTTAACAAAACCTAAGCTTACAATTTCCAAATACTCCGATGCATTAATGGGTTAACCAATTTCATCTTTAACACCAAGAAAGCCTTTAAGATGAATCAGATAATCTCGACAAAACAACGTGTAATAGTTAATATACTGTATTTAAATAACAAAATTAATTCCATTCTTTAAGATTACATCTTATATCACTTGTCATTTTTAGTTTCCTTAAATATATTTTTTTTAATATTTAAGTTTAAACTCCACCAAGATTTTAGACATTCACCTATAGCTTAAGGACACCTTTCCCAAACTCCTTAAATATTTGCATGATAATATATTCCAAAGTAATTTACGATTTTGTACAATATGTTTTCTTAGTATCTAAAATCTGTTATCTAAGACTTATAAACACTATTTTTAGATCTTATTTTTTTATTTCTCTTGAATTTAAATAAGTATTCCTAATCGAACGCATTGGAAAACAAGGGCATGTCGAAAGTCTCACAACGAACCACCAAATTCCGTTGCTTCCTTGGCCTTTTGGTGGAGCTTCTTGGGCCTCGGCCCCACCTGCCCCTCTCCTACCCCACCCCCTCGGAATTTCCCAGGAGATGCAACTTTAGGAGGGGGGGTTGGGAGGTTGCTTTCCTTTTGGCTGCTTCCTTGGGCTGCTTTTCAGTTCAGTTTGTTTTTACGACGGGCTTGGCGCAAAAAACAACACACACACACACACACAAAAAAAAATGCAAAGGAAGTAAAAACGCAGTCAGGTGGGGTGAAAGGAGGGGGGTGGGTTGGAAAAGGGGGAGGGGCGGCCAAATAGGGGCGAAAAGGGGGTGGGGCAAACATCGTTCTTGGCTCCTGACTCCATCAGCGTCAGGCTTCTCCAACGCTTGTTGGATGTACGTGTCCTGGCAGCTGCTGGCTGCAGTTTTCCTTCGCTTTTCCTTGGTCCTTGCCAGTTTCGATTTTTCCACCCGCCCCCCTTTCCCTTTCACCCTCGACGATATAAAATTCTTGTTGTACTTTTTCTTTTTTGGCCATCGTTTACGTCGGCAATTTTGCAGTTGATTGCAATTTTTCGGGGGCTGCGCCATTTTTTTTTTCCTTCACCACCCCTGTTTTGCCACCCCCTCTGCACAACCTCCCCCCCCCCCCCTTTTTGACGGCTGTCTCTTTTCTGGCCCGCCCACCGCCTACGTGACATTGCGTATACGTCCAGTGCGCCTACAGCTCCTCCGGCCAAAAGTTTTTGCAATCACACTGGAAAAAGCCATATATATTTTAGAAAAATATAAAGCTTAAAAAATTAAATTTATATTTTAAAGAAATTTATATTAG
Source organism: Drosophila suzukii (assembly GCF_043229965.1). NCBI lineage: Eukaryota > Metazoa > Arthropoda > Insecta > Diptera > Drosophilidae > Drosophila > Drosophila suzukii. The sequence continues at coordinate 11,318,373 of NC_092084.1, read as the reverse complement.
ATATTTTATTAATTAAATTCATATTGGAAAAAAATAATCTTCTTCGAAGCGTATCAATCATACGTATTGTTGCCTTTTATCAAATTTGTACTTTAACCTAGGTGTTATAGTTTTCAAACAAACCTTTTCTTTTTTAATTTTTTTTTTTATAACAATTTTTTAAATAAAATAAGAAATGGATGAATATTTTTTAAAGTATTTATATATTTTATTATAGGCATACCTGTCGTATAAGTAATTTTTAAGGAATTTGTAAAACCGTTGCGTCAGTAAATTACAATTAAAATATCTATTATATTTAATGTTTAAATACATATCTTACACATAAAAATTAACCCTATTTAAGGCTGAGAATATTTTAGTTTATATTTTACTTAAGTTTATATTTATATGTAAAAAATAATATTTACAAAATACACATAAATGTTTTTGACTTTTTCTAAAATTTTAAAATAGATTATGGATTTCAGGAAAACATTACAATTCTCAGATTTATATAACCAACTTAGTACCAACATTTTTTCAGTGCACTTTTTGGGGGGGTGGAGAAATATGAGGGGTGGCTAGTGGGTGGTGGGTGGTTCGCTGGGCGGTGGGCAGACTAACATTATTTTCAATTAGGACGCCGCGGCAAACATAGTTTATCATCAAGTTGACGCGACGCTGTCAGTGCTTATAAATAATCGACTTGGAGCGGCCATTTTGGCCAAGTCCTGCACCGCCCCACCACCCACCTTACCCACACCACCGCCCCCGTTTTCCGCCCCACACACACACACACCCATACACACAACATAAATTTTGGATGCAATCTACAACAAAAAACGAAGAAGAAAAGGAGCGAGGCAAAAGACAAACTCAGACTAAGGCGCATAAAAATAACAGACCAGAAAAGAGTAAAGAATATAAAAAAAAGATTGCGAAAAAATGGGTAAAATACAAAAAAAAATAAAAGGCAGTGCGGGTGTGTGTGTGTGTGTGTGTGCCACGCCCCCCGCCGCACGCCCACTGCGTGTTGCTGGCGAACCAAAAGTTTTTCGCCATGTCACGTCATTCACTGGGCTTGGCTTTGGCTTTTGGCCGCCTGCCACTCCCACTCCGCCCACTGCACTGAAAACAATACATATTGAATTCTTAAGTATCAATTTTTATTAGGTAATACCATATATTATCTCGGTTTACTAGTTTTTAGATATATTTCCAACTTATAAAAGACAGATCCTTTAAATTTCACAATCTAGATATGAACTTCAAAATTAGATCTTGGAATAACGGTTCACTTCTTTAAAAGTTGTAGATTCTCAAAAATTTTTGGGTTGAAAAACTTTTTCTGATTATAGGGTGGCAACCCTATTCAAAATTCAGTTTTGGGTGGCCGGTTTTTCAGAGAGAGCCTAAGATATTTGATACATTCTAAGATATATATTTTATTTTTAGGGACTCGGAAAATAACTATCAATGTTTTCAATATTTATTATAAAGCTGGCTTTATTCCGATCTTCGTTTTAAAAATATCGTGACAAAGCAATATAATATTTAATATATTTTTTAAGTTATCAAATCTGTGTTACTAAAAAAATTGAATTAATTGGTATGATATTTTCTTTATAAAGTATTTTATACAGCATGGATTTTGACATTAAAAAAAATTGTAATTGCCTTAAACCTTCAGTATTTTTTTCTGTGTATATTCCGATCCTGGCACTGCTCCTTTTTTCGGCGCTATTACGCCCGAAGCAGAAGAGGAAGAAGCAGAGTGCGGCAGAGGGACATTTGTCACGTGATGGATTGCAATGGGAGTGACATTTTTATTTCACTGATGGACGACAGCGCACGAAATGAAGCGCAGGATGAGTGGGCGGTGGGTGGTGCAGCGGGTCGGGGGCGGGGTCACCGGAGGGGCGTGGCAGGGGTCACAGGGAGTTGGCCAAGTCAAGCTTAAAGCGAGACGCACGCAACTGGAAGCTGAAAAGTCAGGGATATAAAATATAGAAACAAAGAACAAGTTTCTTTCAAACAATATTTAAAAAGCCAAAATCAAACCGAACTAAAAGATATATTTTTTAGATATTAAAACTAAAATATGTTACATTTTAAACAGCAAAGATTTTATAATCTTTCGATTTTACAGTAACAAGGTTTTCATTTCAGTTAAAGAATAAGATAAATTAAATTATATCTGTACCTTAATTTTAACTTAAAATTAGATTTATATATTATTTGAAATTAGAAAATTGCCAAAAAAGAAGACTATTTCTTTTCTTATTTTAATTAAATGCTGATTTTTATTTCATTATTTTTTTGTAGAAGTTACTTAAGTGTATCTTAACTGTGATCTCTTTAATAAAATACAAAACATCGACTGATTTGATAAAATACTTTAAGAAGATACCCCACAACATATATTGAAAGCTTCCCCAATCAAAAAAAATCGGCTGATAAATGCCGAAGACGAGCTCATTTGAAGCAGAAAATCATACACAAATGAGGCAGTTTCCGAATGGTTGAAATGAAAATTGGGGTCCGAAGGTGGGGCAACTGTAACAGTTGCTCTGCAATTGTCATTGTGAAAAGCGGGGAAAACGGGAAAATCTAAGGGAAAACTGAGGCAGCTGCCAGAGGCTGTTTGCCAAAATGAGCAGCAGGATTCCCCTTTCTAGAGTTCCTCCTTTTTTTTTGTCCAATCTTTTTGTTTTACTAATTTTCATTTCGCAGATGGGATGGGCGAATTGTTAGAAAATATTTAAATTGCAGTGAAAAGAGGGACAAGATTGAATTGGACAGAGACGAATCGAAATGAACTGAAATGAGTCGCCTTTGTATTTGGGCTCAATTGGAGTCATTCATTCAGGACAAGCGGCGGGGAAAATGGTATTCACATGCTGAAAAATAAGTATACGACCGGAGGGCCAACGTCTGTTGTTTTCCGAAAACAAAGATTTGCAATGGGAATTTGGTAGGGCTTAGTATATTGTTATTTTACAAGTTAAAGGGAAATAAACAATATTTTAACTGGATGAGAAATTCCTGGTCACTTTCGTGGAAAAAAATGGAGAACTGAAAGATTAAAAAGTAACAATATCCAAGAATTATTCAAAATAGTTCAATATTTTATAGGATATTTTTACTTTTTATACCATTTTACCTGTTTTGATAGAGGAATTGGTAAGTTTAAAAGTATCAATATTAACTGTAAAATAAGCAATATATTTTAAGTAATATTTTATATTTGTTATAATATTTTACTTTTGATGCACAAATGCTTAATTTCGAAATAGAATTGATTATAATATTTAATATATTTCCATGACATAGTCTTAAAAAAAAGGAAGATCTTCGATTTTCTAGAAACAGTATTTGCTTTTGCGAGGAAAACTTGGGAGAGTTGTTTATGTTTTTTGGATAATTCAAAATGTTTAGGATTGAGTCAATCCGATTGTCTTAATATAATATTAAATATATTTTTACGATAGAACCAAATTATTATCTTATACATTCACACTATGATGTATACATAGTCCTAAAAATCTAATGGTCTTCCGGTTTTCTTAAAACTTACAATACCACATCCAATAAATAGAAATACGCAGGTGCCTTATCTTAAAGATCTTAAAGAGGATGTGTTGAAAAGGTGATAGATGTACTCGATTAACCGCTTAGTTTGAGTGGTGACACCGGAAGAAGTATCTTAAGTAACTTAAGTATCTTTATCCGCATCCGCAGCTTTATCGGTATTTGTATCTGCAGCTGCGACTGCATTATTTTCTGCTGCTCCCAAGGAAAGCGAAAGTGTTCCACAGAATAAGCAGCTAAAGCCGCAGACAACTGGAATATATATTTTGTTATTCTCCCCAACTCGCACAAGTTATACATATATCTTTATATATATATAAATGTATCTATGGGATATAGAGGAATGTATGTATGGGGTGTCTTTGGCTGCATCAGCTTTCTACCTACATTTTATTTGATTTCATTATGTTAAAAAGTTGTTCAAGAGTGAATCATGCGGCGAAAAGGGGGCGTGGGAGCAAAATGGTGGGCGGTGGGTGGTGGTGGGTGGTTTATTGGGTGGTAGTGGCAATGGCAAGGTTGCTGGGAAAAGTCCTTGTTCTTCTTTCTACGGCAATGGTGTTGTTGTTGCTTCGCAGGAAGAGCAGACAGCGAGCAGACAAACCCAAGGACGTTGGCTTAGGGGGTGGCAAAAGTGGGTGGCGCTGGGCGGTGGGTGGTGGGTTGGGGTGTACCTAAGCGAACAAATGAGACATCCATACACACACACACACACACAGAGTCACAGGAAGCTGCTGCAGTCGACAGCATTTTATTATCCTTATTTAAGTTTGAAACTTATTGCAAAGTGGGAAACTGGAAAACTCTATCTGTCTGTCTCTGTCTCTCACTATCTCTTTCTCGCTCTCTCGCTCTGGTTCGTTGGCACTAAAAATATGGAAAACTTTTCAGACAACGCCAGACAAGCCAACAACAATAACAACAACAACAGCAACAGCAGCAGCAGGAAAAAGAGGAAAAGTTGGGCGGCAGCGGTGGGTGGTGAAAATGGGGGCGGGGCAGGGGGTTGGCGGGAGATTTGTGGGGCGGCGAGAGAAAGGCTTAAGTGCAAGCAGGAGAATGGCCAAGGACGTTGCTCAAGTTGCTCGCGAAAACAGCTGCGACGTCGCTGTTGAACAGTGGGCAAACTGCCCAGAAAAGTCTATTAAAAAAATTTTATTCGATAATTATAAAATGGATACATCATTTATTTAATACCCTGACATTTATTACATCAATTTTTTTTACTAAAGTCAAAATCCCATTTTTCGACTAAAAAAGTCAGTTTTTGGGCTGCCATAAAAAACGTATAAGTCAGAATGTGGAATGTCATACCTCGTCGAGCTCGTCGTTTAATTTCCAATAAATTGGCATTCAAACCTAAAAAATTTAGATTTTTTGATTTTTCGCAAGAAAAGGTGATGAAACCCCTACAAAAAATGAGAAAATTGGTCAAAAAATAAATTTTCCTAAGAACGATGAGGATCGTTAGCATATTAGGCAAGCTGTTCAAAACAGTCGGTCTTTTAGCTGTACGCCTTAATTTGGCTGAGCTATGACGGAAAAACCGAAAATAAATTTCCCATTTTTGCAAAAATCTGAATCTAGTATTTTTGACAAAAATTTGAACCCTTTTTTTCACCAAAAAAGTTCAGTTTCTTGGCTGCCATAACAAAAGTATAAGTCAGAATGAGGAATGTCATACCTCGTTGAGCTCGTTGTTTAATTTCCAATCGATTGGCATTCTAACCTGAAAATTTTTCATTTTTTGCCATTTTTCGAAAAAATGCGATGAACACCTACAAAAAATGAGAAGATTGGTCAAAAAATAAATTTTCCTGAAAATGATTAGGTTTGTTAGCATATTAAGCAAGCTACTCAAAACAGTCGGTCTTTTAGCTGTACGCCTTAATTTGGCTGAGCTACGATGTAAAAACCGAACAAAAATGGCGCACTTTTGACAAAAATCTATATTTCGTATTTTTGACAAAAATTTTAGCCCTTTTTTTGCCATAAAAATTCAGTTTTTTGTCGGCCATAACAAAAATATAAGTCAGAATGAGGAATGCCATACCTCGTTGAGCTCGTTGCTTAATTTTCAATCCAATGGCATTCTAACCTGGAAATTTTTAATTTTTGTCATTTTTCGCAAAAAAAGTGACAAAAAATGCCAAAATTGGTCAAAAAATAAATTTTCCCTAAAGTGATGGGGATCGTTAGAATTTTTAGCAAGCTTTCCAAAACAGTCGGTCTTTTAGCTGTACGCCTTAATTTGGCTGAGCTACGATGAAAAAACCGGATAGAAAAATCGTATTTTTGACTAAAATCCGAATCTCATTTTTTTGACTAAAAATTAAATATAAAAATATTTCCAAGCATATTTCTAAAGGTTTTCTTTCATGTATTTTAATATTATTAGTAATAATAAAAATAAAGGTCAAAATCAATTATTCTTTTAGTTGGCTTTTTGTATCATTTGTATTGAATATTAGTTTATATAATTATTTAAGTACCTAAAATTACAATCAAATTACTTTTTGTATGGTTTCTGTGTGTTATTAGGAACTTTTTGAATCTCTTAATGGAAACCCCTAATTTAAAGCACTTACCATCTACCAATGACCCACTGTGCAATGTCTGGCAATGCGCTGGCATTCAAATAAAAAAGAGTTATATACACACTCAGACTCCAGACCGAGTGCATGCTTTATACTATGTACCCCCTGTAAATGCACATAGGTATCTATGTGTTTTGCTTTAGAGATCCGAGAAGGAGGAATGCATTGTGGCCGCCGCATTTGGGGCAAATAGTTTTTGCTCCAGTTTGAACTTTAAGACAAAGTTTTCCCACCCACACAGACACTCGGGTGAGGGGGGATTGTGGATTTTCCGCAACTTTAACCGAAGGTCGTTGTGCTGGTTAAAAGTTTTCGGGGCAAGTTCACCGAGCGATATATAAAGTTTATAAAAATATGTTCCGGCACATTCAAGGTTGCTTAAAGCCAGCATTCTGGTACTCGTCAATCGATCCCCGCCCTCGGAAAACCAGAAAGAACCCATCGAAGTGACCGCAATTGAGTTTCCTGCCCGACTCATAACTTTGCGACAATTTAACAAGCCACAAAGGCCGAAAACAGGCCTCCACTTCTAAGTGGTTCTTCAGTGGTCCAATCCACCAATGCACTGGAAAAAATCTTTTTAACCACTAACTTACAATGAAAGCTTGCTATCTATATATATAAAAACCAAATGTTTGGCAGATGTAAAGTTACACTTATGTAACCTAAATTATTAAGTATCCTATCATCAACTCACATCATTCATTTATTTACTTCTTTCGCCAAAAAACTTTGCTTGGCTGGCTACTTTACTTACATTTAAAGAGATTATAACTAAAAAAGTTTAAGAAAACATTTATTTTTTAGCACCATAATAATTCTAAATTGAATATAAGAAACTTTAATAAATTGAGTTTCTTTTCTCTATTTTTAAGTGTAAACAAGGCTCAACGATTGGGCCTGGAGAATTGTGACATTTTGCGGCAGGTTAGTGCAGCTCAGCAATTCTGCAGGCTCGCATCGCCGTCACCTCCATCTGAGGAGTCCAAGACTAATACAAACCGATGTCGCTATAGCAAACCGCACAGCAATTGCCGCTGCAGCAGCAACACAGCAGCAGCAGCAGCACAGCAGCAACATCAGCGACAACTGCAACAGATAAAATTGCTGAAGGAGCAGCAGTAGTCAAAGCAGCACAAGAACCTGCGATATGACTACAGTAGTCCTTGGAAAAATAAACCATTACAAATTAGTTAATCAAAAAATTATTAAATATTAAATATTAAAAATGTGTTTAATAGGTAGCCAAAATTTGGGGCTTATTCCTGTCCTTATTTTTCCTTTTAAGGCTTCTAAAAAAATGTATTTATTAATTTAAGTAATTACCAACCCATTACTATTGACAATAAATTCATAAGTTTATTGATGAATTTAATGAAAAATAATGTTAAACACTTTTTAGCTTGATGGATTTAGACATTACTGTAGGCGGAAGTAAATAATTAGTTAAAAAACAGATTGTCTATTATTAAAATTAACATTTTTTTTTAAATTTAATTAATTTATGGATAAATTTATTATGACAAATTTTCAATTCTTTTTCAACTTGATATATTAGTACTTTATTTAGGGTGAAAGTAAATTAATAAAAAATTATATCAAATACATTGGTCATTAGATGAAATATCCCACCTGTCGAGGCTGCACTGTAATTACAACAGCAGCAACAGTTGAGTGAAATGCCTTGACATTGCGTGTGGATGTTGTTTATGTTGTTGTTGTTATTGTTGGGGGTAATTGGCGTGCGGTGGCCAAAAGAAAAATAAGAAGAAGAAGAGGCTCCGGCAGATGATGTCGTGTGCGACGGGAAGAGAGAAAGAGAGAGGTAGACAGGTGGGAGCGAGAGGGGAGATGGTACAAACGCGTTAGCAATGCAATTTATGTGCGTTTAGACGCATATTTTGCCAATTAAATATTGCGATAAAGCATGCAGCCTATACAGAAACACACGCACACAAAAGTGCACTTTAAAAAATATTCATAACATTAAGAATTTATTTTAAGGTTATTGGAGAAACATAAATAAATACAAAAAAATCCTTCAAAGGGTGTGAAAAGGATTTGTGATTTTATATCATTTGAAAAGTTGCCTAAAAGTATGCTCTTTAAAGGAACAGTTACTTTAGCAAAGGAAAACCTATTTTTAAAGCATTAGTCAATATAACATAGTTTTAGTTCTTATACAAATAAAAACAAAACTTCAATATTATACGATTTATAAATTAAGAGCACTTCCAAAAATGTTGCCAAACTGAAAACTAATTTTTAAATTGCAAAATAAATAAGTTAGAACCACTAGAAGTGCATTTTAAAAAAACTAAGCTTTCACAGAAATATTTAAAATATATCTAATTTGCCTAAGCCTTTTTTCTCCCAGTGCATTTAAGCTCATCTGTGTACTTGAGAGTTTAAAGCCAACTGATAAATGCCGCTGATAGCGTCGCTGACGTTGGCAATTTGGCTGAAATTTATTTGGAGCCCGCAGATCGCCTCGTTTGTTGTTTGTTGTTTTCCCCATTCGTTGTTTGTGGCCGCTGCAGTTGTTGTGTGCAGTTGTTGAGGTTGTTGCCGCGGTTGTTTTTGTTGCGCAACGCACTTTGTGCGTTTGCAAATTGACATCTTTCAATTAAAGCGAACTGCAGAACCGAGCAGAGTGGAGAGTCTTTTTTTTATATTTATTTTTTATTTTTTTTTTTGGTCAGGCACGCACATCGATGTCCGCATTGCAGTTGCAGCAATTGATGTTGCTGCTGCGCTGTTGCTGCTGCGATGTTGCTGCTGCGTTGTCATCGTCTCCATTGTCCGAATTCTTAGCTTTTTTGTCTGTCTGTCAAATGGCGCAATTGGAAATCGTCGTGTGCATACACTAACCGTAATGAAAAGCCACTGAGAGTCATTAAGCAATTTGACTAAATTAATTTATGGCATTTTTTAACGATATCCATACTTTATTTGATTTAATGATAAAAAGCCAGCAAGAGTCATTGAGAAATTTGATTCATTTATTTCATTGCAGTTTTCTATAAAATCAAATTAGTTGGATTTAAAAAATTTTTTATTTTAAACCTTTTTATTTGTTTTTGGATTGTTGAAAAGACAAATCAAGCTATCAAAATTCTGTGAATAAATTTTTGAAATTTTTTTCCCGAAAAAAAATTTTATTTAGGAACCGATTAAAGTCATTAAGAAATTTGATTAATTTATTTCATATCCGTTTTCTATAAAATCAAATTTGTTTGACCTAACAAATCTTTTTTATACCTTTTATATTTGTTTTTGGATTGTTGAAAAGGAGATAAAGCAATCAATTTTCTATAAATAAATTGGAGAAATCTTTTCCAAAAATAAAAATATATTTAGGAACCTATTAAGTAAATTAAAATAAAAATACATACGTAAACAATATACACATTTTTGGCATACAAACCAAGTATATTTTACTTAGAGTCTCAGCTCATTTAACTTTTAAGAAGTAATAAACAATAATAACTACATAGAAAACGTCAAAGAACTTATACATTTTCCGCAAACTATTGTTTAGTGTATAGTTTTCCACGTTTAAGAAACTCAATCAATTCTATTTGCTTTTGTCAATGATTTTATGCTTGTCATTTTTGTGTCTTTTGGACAGGTGATCGCCGGCAACATGTTGCGGCAACATTTTGGGGGCCACTCGATTGGAAAATGGGAAAACGCTTTGCCGAAAAATCATTTCATTCGCTATGACACAAATGTTGCGATATTCAAATCGTTGACACAACTCTGCAGTCGCTGTGGAAGTTGCAGTTGAAGTTGAAGTCGCGGCCAAAGACGTTGAAATGTTGCACATTTTGATGTTTGATGTTTGATATGCGCATTTGGGCAACAACACGTCAAGTTGGCCAAATGCATAAAGCACACACGCGGCTTTTCCCAGCGGCCAATTGTGGTTTTCCACCACAGGTACAAAGGAAAACGTTGAGTTCATAAAAGGCGACAACAATCCAACGGCATATGCAAACAAGCCGCGACTTTGACAACTCTCAAAAGTGGAAATTCCTCTGAATAGAAAAAGCGATTGCAAATTACGTAATTAATTGAAAAATATATTATACACATAATTGGGCCTAAATGGATGTTTAAATGAGTAATAGAAAATATATGGGCTTATTTTATACAGACTGCATTGGAAAAACAAATAAGTACCAAGATCATTAAGATAAGTATCTTTCAGCAAATAACTAAGATTATATATACAAATCAATTAGAGGTTAATACTTGCTTTAAAATCGTGGAACAACCTCTTTAATTCTATAAATATATAAAAAGGCTTAGGTAAAAATTAAATATTTAAGCTGAATTCTTAAAAATATTTACTGTATCTGAATGGATCCTAAATGTAGGCTTAAAGAAGTGTTGAACATATTTACAAAATATCCCTAAATAATTATAGGCTTAAAATAAATCTTTATAAAATATTTAAGTGACTTAAAAAAATATTTAAAAAATAAACAATCTGTTGTTAGGTATAACTATAGATACTTTTGCATTTTATACTCCAAAAGGAATTTATTTTTAATGACTTAGGAAATATAACTTAATTTGATAACGACAGAATGACTAAATATATCTAATAGCTTCTAAAAAAAGAAATAGAAAATGTGATTATAAAAAAATAGCTACCCAAAAGATATAAGATACAGTAGCTCAAATATGCATCCAGGGAACGGTATTTTCGAGTTGTAATCCCAAGTTTCTCCCACCTGTCCGTCTCTTTTCCCTGAAAGTTCCTCTTGTTCATTCCGCCTTGTATCATTTGGTTATTAAGAATTTTTCATAATTAGAATGTAATCGCAGTCAGTTAAAAGACTCCGACTGCAACTCCAATTAAATGCATGAAAACGAAATAACCAAAAAAAAAGGGGGAAAATATGAAAATTAGCCGGAGCAACAATGACGATTTGCGTATAATCCGCGGCGGCGACGGCTGCTCCGGATAGCGAAAAAGAATATTATGCAAAACTAGAGTTGGGCTTCGCCAAGAGCAACTTCTATTTATCATAATTGAGGTGGGCAATTAAAAGGGAAGGGGGGAAAGTTGGGCCTTCAAAAGGGGCTTGAGACCCGGCCACTTGCACTTAATCCAAATCGAAAGCGTACCGGCCATATTGAAACTAATTTTAATGGATTCGCTGTTTCTCTTCTTTATATTTTTTATTTTTTTATTTTTTCTTTACTTTTTTGTTGCGCGGCAGTGTAAATAATTCAATTTAATTTCCTTTCCCTCATGAAATTAAATTAAAAATGCATTTTGGGCGATCCGGGCGAGCAAATGAATTAAGCCATCATTCGGTCGTCGCTGCAGTCGTCACGCAGAAGTTGCAAGAAATGGCCAAAAACGTGTTGAAAGCCATGTGTGGCACGATGGCCGGAACCCCTCTTCTCAAAAAAAAAAGGGTTTTTGTGGATCCCCCGGTCCCTAAATCCACACACACACACACACTCCTTGGCGTGTCAGTTTCACGTGCAGTGGCAAAAGGTAATTCATCTTGTTCTCATAGCCATATCCCATATACCATATCCCATATTCCCCTGCCCCTTCTGGAGATGTTCAATTTCAGCTTACCCCTGCTTAATTAAATGGCCAGGCGAGGCATTTTAATGCCTCTGATATCCCATACAATTATACGCAAAAAAGAACAAGTAATGAACATCACTTTAGCAAATTATAAAAAGGATTTTCAAGTAGCATTTAAATATCTAAATTATAGTAAGTGAGCAGTTGTAATTTATTATTGCATTTTCCACGCATGCAAGCAATAGAGAAAAACCTATTTATATAATGTTTATAATGCTAAATTAATTACTAGTTTTATTTAAGTGGATTGCGATGTGCTTTGATTCTTAGTTTCGAGTGGAAAGCTTAATATAGGTGATATAGATGATATGAAGCCTATAGTATCCTATGATCCTATGATGAAATCAGGGCTAGAAAAATTGTTTCTTATTTATATTATCATTATGAATGCTAAATTGATTACTAGTTTTATTTAAGTGGGTTGCGATGTGCTTTGATTCTTAGTTATGAGTTGATAGCTTTATATATAGATGATTTGAAGCCTAAGGAGTCCTATGATCATATCATGAAATCAGTGCTAGAAAAATTGTTTTTAAAAAGACCAACAATATTATAAATGTTGAAAAGTATCTGATAAGTTAAGATTATATAATATTTAAAATTTAAAACATATTATATTATTATATCAAAATATATTTTTAATATTTCATATTTTAGTATTTTATATATGTATGGTTTATTTATTAAATAAATATTTTCTTTACCTGCTTTTATTATGTCCGATATATACATATATATTTCATAATTTAATACATATTAAGTTATTATATCAAGGAATATATATAATATTTCACAGTTTAGTATTTTATAAAAGTATTATTTAGGTTTTTATATAAAAAATACTTTCTTTACTTGCTTTAATTGTGTCCGAATTATATCTACTATCCTAGTTACCTAATTCTATATGTACTTTATAAATCATGTCCCATAAGTCCAGAGATAAATCATTTTAATACCCCGATGCAGCCTACACCGATTAGAGACCTAAACAATCGGACTCCATTGATCATCGCACCATTCTTCAGATTTAATGATTAATCTTGGTGGGATCTCCGAACCGAACATCCCCCCATGCAATTTCCATCTCCAACCAGTCGCTTTCGATTTCGATCCCAATCCCCGATCCCAATTGCGATTCCCATTCAAGATCGCAGCGTAATCAATTACATGACCACGCACATTGGCTTTGATCATTTCGGGGACCCTGATCGTTGTTGGGACCCCTTAACACTTTTAAGCCAACGACTGGTGACAATGCGTTGCCTTTACCGTGTGCTCCCCTTAACCCTCGACAGCCAAGATCAATGCAATCTCGATATCGAAACAGTTTTTAATGTGCACCTTTTGTTCTTGTGGCAATTGCAGTTCGAATTGCTTGGGTTTGGGTGAGACGGGGGGAATATATATATATATGTATACACAGGCGACTACTGGCTGCCGAAATGTCAAATGCCAGGCCATATTTCTTAAACGCCAAATACTTTTTGACATAATAGTCCAATTACCTTATCGCGCGATCTGAGATGCGGTCGCCGTTGCAGTTGCTCGTTGTTCATGTGGTTGTTGCATCGATGTTGCTGCTGCTGTTGCTGCAGTTGCTGTTGCTCCTGTTGTTGCAGTTGTTGCTGCGACACCGCCACCATTGATGCTGCCTGCTGCTGAAAGTCCAAAGTTGAGGCAGGAACTGAAGCTGCGGCCACTGCGCGATTATTTATGGCGATCAACGTTCGTGGGCCCAGTAGCAGAAATTCCATTTAAATTGCGTACCAACAACAGCAACAGCAACTGCAACAGCAACAGCAACAACAGCAATTGTTTTTATGGTAGCAGCGTTGGCGGCGGTTTCCTCTGAAGCGGCAGCAAACACAGTCAACAAAACAAAAATAAAATAAAAAAAATATAAAAGCAGAACTCCAGTAAACAAAACAACAACAACAGAAAAAGCGATCCCAAGTCATGGAGTTAACATTTTACAGAAGCTCGGATCTTTTAGGGGGTTTCAAGCTAGATGTATATTGTAAATTTATTCATTTATGGTATATGATTTTTATTGGATTTTAAATTCAATGAGTAAAGTGCAGTTTTGGGTCACCATTATTTTTTTTTTTATAAAAACTCAAATAAAAAGCCACTGGACTTTTGTCTTAATAATTAGTACAATAGGAACATATTTCTAGAGGTATATTTACTTGAAAATCAGAATTCGATTGATCAAGTTATGATCTTTGGAAATATAGTTTTGGGTCACCTCTTTGCAAGACTTAAAAAAAATTAGGGTACAAAACAAAAAAGGAAAATAATTTATCACGAGAATTATGAAAAACTGTTAAGTAGATTGTTAGAAAATGAAAGATCTTATAGAAATGCGACTCAAAATCGTAAGATATATATAGGTTTTTGACAAACCTCCAATCATTAAGATGTTCATAGAAAAAAAGTCCTTATAATTAAATTATTTTTCTGAATATTATGATAAAATGTTAAAGAGGTAAGTCATTTTAAAATTTAATATGATGAGTCAAGTTAATTGAATTTTAAATTACAGTTTTGGTAAACCTTTTCCATTATTATGGATACAAAATACAAGGAAAAATTGTTTAAAACATAAAAATTGTATTTCTTGAAGTAAGATATTTTCTGATTCACTCTCTGCCATAAAAATGGATAAAAAAGATAGCATTATTTTTATTAAATTTTAAAAATGAGTGTATCTTGGGCTAAGATACTTTCTGGCTGCACCATCGCTGGGAAATGGGCGGAAGGAACACTTTCCGAAGATCCCATGCTCAACATCTGTTCGGGGCAGGACAATCGATTTGGCGCAAAGTGTTGAACACACAAACACAGACACAGGCACACACACGCCGGCAGCAAGATAGATACTTAGATACTCAGATACTCAGATACTTGGATACTGGGATGCTGCGATACTTGAGCGCTTTCATTCGGTCAGTTGTAAATGAGTCTCGAGGGTCGATGTCTGGGCCAAGTTCTCTGCCCGCGCCCGTAATATGTCTTGTTGCTTGTTTGACAGTTGTTGCTGTTGCAAGTTGCTGCTGCGAGTTGCTGCTGTTGCAAGTTGCTGCTTTTGCTGCTGCTGCTGTTGGCAGGAACAATCGTAGTTATATTTTTAAACGCAACTACGCGCTGCTCACCGCGATATTGATCTTATTTCAATATGCCAGCCCATCGCCCCGCGCAGCGCTTTTAATTTGCTGCTGCCCATTGCAAGTTGCAAGTTGCACGTTGCCGGTTGCAAGTTGCCAGTTGCAATTTCCTTGTGGCAGTTGACGTGGCCACTAGTTTGGGGGATCGCACCTTGGAACACAGTACCCCTGGCGGCATTTGCTCCATTGATCTTTGGCTTCTGCGTTTTTTTTTCTACTCTTTTTCGATTGTCAACTCGATTGGAAGGGGGGTATCACTTTGATTTAGTAAAGTGTAATTACAGTTGAGCTGCCAGGGCCAAGGAAACCCCATTTCGATGGGCGGAGTGGCGACTCGGAATCCCCAAAAGGGTCTCACATTTCACGGGGGGAACCTCTTTTAGTTCGCGGTGATCTGAAAAGAGATTTCTGATTAATTGTTCTATTCAAATTTAATTGGGTTTTAATTGTATTGGAATGTTTGGAATATTTACAAAATTATTTATTATTATTTTAAATTGAAATAAATATTAATATTAATGGTAAAAACTATCTATTTTTATCTCTTTCTACAATAAAATAACATATTTATAAAGCCAAAAAAAATCTAATTGGGGGCTATCGAGATATTTCTAAATTTAAAACATTGCCTACTCCTAAAAGCAATTTAAATTAAAAACAAATAGTCAAAAATGAAACAAATGTTTTCTAGAATTTATGAAAATGTGTTATTAACTCCAAGTCTTATGCGTATATTCAAAATTCAAGAAAGTTTATAAGCCTCCTTTGTTGCACCTCTTCGAATTTTTCCCTTACAGGACACTCTATAAATTCTGTGAAAAACAAGGAGTTGCATTTGGAATCCCAAAGTCTTTGCCTCCGACAAACTAGTTACACCAATAACCATAACAATAACAAATTAGCATCGCATGCTCCTCGGCGATTAATTTGGCCATACACCGGCTTTTGGGCTCGACGTTTTTTACGAGCATTGTTTGTAGCTCATTAAGAAAATTTTGCGCGCTTCAACGACGACAAACGCCATGCCGACAAAGCGAAAAATAAAAAAATAAAGAACTAAAGACAAAAAAAGAACAGAAGGGGTAGGCATAATTTGAGGCCGAAATCGCACAGTTTATGCAAATCGCGAAAATTACGAATCGGAAAAAGGCATTTTGGCATGCGAGTGTAATTTTCAATTGGCAACAAGTGGCTGGCTCACCCCTTCTCAATTTTTTTTTTTTTTATATTTTTTTCTTGTCCCCAGCCATGACGTCATCGGTCTGCAATTGGAGCAGCAGTTTTCAATTTTCGCGATTTTTTTTTTTTTACCACTTCTTGTTTCGTTTTCCCACTCAGCTGACACGTTGCACATTTCGCTGGAAAATTGGTCTTCGACTCCCAGCTCTCGAATCGGATTCTGTTCGGCTTTTGTGAGTTCTCAGCAATCTTTTGTGTAATTGGAAGCGGAATCTTGGCCGTGCACAAAACGCTTTGAACTCGCCCATTTGGCAGTTGGCGTGGGAAATGCGAACGCCTCGAATGGAGCACAGTGGGCCAGAGTGGCAAAAAGGTGTGAAAAAAATATTAAAAACAAAGTAATAATAATAAACAACTTTATAAAGATAAAAACATATAAATAGATCACCAAAAATTATAAAAGATTTTTACGTCTAGTTGTATTTCTTCTAAAATTACTACGATTAAAACCATATTTTCAAAAAAAAATTTTTTTCAACCTACAACAGTTCGTTTAACATACTAATCTGTGGGATTGAATTCGTATCTGAAGAAAAAATGTTTAAACTTGTTAACAATTATTTTTGAATTGAAAATAATCGATATATAGGATTGTAAACTTTATTTTAAATAAATTAATTTCTGGAGATATACAATTTTTGAGTAGTAGGATTTAAAAGCGTGTCCGTATCAACCCACTGTGCTTACAGTGCTAAGCATGCTGAATGAAATGAAATAAATTTTAGCCGAATTGCCGCTTTGGGCACTCTCCTCGATCACTTTTCGGCCCCAAATGCCCCTTTTCCCGACTCTCAAACACCCGCAATGCAACTGGCATTCTGCTTCTGGACCGAAAAACCCACCGAACTGAGTTGAGCATGTGGCAGCTGCGCATTTGCATCAACTGCCCTCCGATGCCCCGCCCCCCTTTTGGTCAGCGCCCCCTTTTCTCACCGGGCTAATCTCCCCAGGATTAAGGCCAGCAGCCGGCCCAGCTGCGTTTTATTTTGCAATACCCTTTCGGAAGGTAAATGGGTTTTATAAAGTCTTTAAGTTATAATACCGATACATGTTTGGCTTGGAAATTAACAAAATTAAAAATACTTTAATATTTTTAGAACCTGTTTTATAATAATCATATATCTTGAAACTCTTAGAAAAATAATAAGGCAATGTACGTTAAAAAATATTTTTAAGGATTATAAGACTTAACTTAAACAATATAGTTTTAAAATAATCCAAAAAGGATCTAGTATTTTTTTAATAAGGCGTTAGACCTTGCTTTTTATTGAGGATTCAAACGATTTTATAATAATACTAAAAATTGAAATAAATCAAATATATATATTTTTAGTCTAAGAAGAATTAACTAACGGGATCAAATAATTCACAATAATATGTTAGATCTAAGTTTTTTAAAAATGAGTATTTTTTAAACTAAAATTGTAAGAAAACCATAGTATTTAGGGTATCTTATAGTTCGATTTTTCCCAACCTGATCCCCTTTTTCTTGGCTTTTGGATGGTGCGCTCCATGCAACGTGAGCCAGTGCCACACACTCCATAATTTGCCTGCTGTTTGGCGGTGTTGTTGCCTGTGTTGTTGTGGTTGTTGCACCAGTTATTGCTGTTGCTGATGTTGTTGTTGGTGTCTTAGTGTCTGGTTGTTGTGACTGGCGTTCGCATTTCATTCGCGCTTATCTCGGCACTCGGCTCGTTTTCATGTCTTTATTTATAATTTTATTGATAAAATTGACATTAATCGCGCGTTTAAGATGATTTTTATCGCCTCGCGTGCAAATTGCTTACAATTTTTCTGTTCGCCAAACAAGTAACCTGAAACATATCTTGTAACTCCTTTTCCGGTTTTAACTGTTTTATTGCCATCGGTGTTGAGGTGCAAGCTATTATTGCATTTGACAAGCGGTCGGCCAAGGAACATCTGCACAGACATCAAAAAAGATATTAATCGACCTAAGAACAAGGGTTACACTTATATACCTTAATATACAGATATATAGCTGTAAATAGTCATTATATAAATGGGGAGAAAGGGTATTTGAGATATGCTATAGGTGAAAATTAATGACATTTAACAATCCTTTAACTTTCTGTAAAACACTTAGTAATTTTATATACTTTTTCGTCAAATAAATTATTACATCGTAACTATGTAAAATATATTTAAAGGCAATTTGTTCTACCGAAAAACTGTCCCAAGTTTGATATTTAAATATTTATTAGATATTTTAAACATTTAAATTTACCTAAAATTCTATAGCCGATGGTCAGAAGTTTTTTGCCTAGTAAATAAAATAGAAACTTCGATTGAAAAATATTCTTCCTGTTATTTCTCGTTACCATTTCCGCATTCAAACTACCATTGTGAAAATAACTCAACCATAAATATGAGCCCAGCAAAAAAAAAGGGGCAGAATTTATGATTTTATTTGGCTTCCTTTCGGCAAAATTTCAATAAAAGAAATAGCTCAGTGGAAAATCAATGCCAGATATAAATTCCCCACTGCCGTTTTCCGTTTTTCGGTTGTGATATATGAAATGCGTTTGTTGCCTCGTTCGCTTCACTTTGGGGCACAGCATTTTCCCACATTAATTTTCCTAATTTCGAAAGCCAACCCACACACACACACACACACACAGACATAGAGGGCCGGAAAATTCGGGGGTTGAAAAGCCATGGAGCTGACTGCATCCCCGCAGGACAGCGCAAAACTATTTATCAATGCTGAAACATTTCAAATACATTCTGCGTTTTTAGAGCAATGGCCAGGGGTGTGGCAAAGGGGGGATTCGCAAGATTATGATGGAGATCCCATTGCACTCCCTTTGCAGCTCTTCCCCCGAACCTTGTTTCTCCCCCGGTTTCCCTGTCAAATGAAGCGGCAAAAAAGTAGCTGGAAAATGAAATATGCCAGCGACGTCTCCAGCTCCCCTTACTGTCATCCCGCCGCCCCTGGCCAAAACCCCCTTAACCCACTGAAGCCGACTGCTAAGACAACTGGCGGCGCATTAAATGACGCTCCAGCGACATCTTACGCAATGGTCGAATGGCCGATAGTTCAGCAGGATAACGCCGATAGAGATGGCAATGTTATCGGATAAGGAAGAATCCACCATCCTAACTTTTTTAAGTTTTAAGAAAAATTTTGGATGATATTTACTATTTTTATAACTTTTTTAACCTCATTAATGGCCTAAATATTATATTTCTGGAATAAAGAAACATATTTCTACTTCTTTTTAATGATAATTTTAATAAAACATAGTTTTTCAATTAAGTAATTAAGTTTAAATCCTGATTTTAATTAATAATGCACTAATGTAACCATAACAGCTCACTAAAATCACAGTGAAAATGTATTTTAAGTTTTTCAAAACAAAGCATGACTAACCTTGTAAATTAATAAACTATTTAAGTATTTTTTTGGTATTTAATAAAATAAATATACACTTTTAATTACCGATATAATCCCCTCAATTTCTGCCTCGTGTCACGCCCCCAGCTTCCATTTCACGCTTTTTCTGCCCAACTTCCTGCCGCAGAACACATAGAAAATTGCATTTCGCCTGCTGCAAAATATTTCACTTTAGAGGACAAACAGGTCACAGGCTGACTTTTGCACACACGCACATGCCAACCCTGGCTGACGCAGTGCGAGGGCAGCGGCGGCAGGGTTGCCATCCTCAACCATTTCGTATGCAGCTGGCGTTCGGGAAAACGCGGGGGAAAAACTTTTTGGCGCGTCTCGGCCAACAAACGCATGCATTTATCCGCCCCGAAGGGGGTGGTGCGGGTGGAAAACTCCCCGAAGCACGTAAATAAATCTTAAAATTGTAAAACCCGCAAAGGCGAAAAAGGGGGCGCTGCGGAGGGGTGGTAGACTCCCTTTTCGGATCTGTCGCCATTTTGCGATGTGTTTTGCCGCCATTGCCGCAGCAAATTACGCAAGGCGCCATCCCTCCACCCCCTTGAATTTTCCACCACCCCCTTGAATTTTCCGCCCACTCTGCCGGTTCAACTAACGTTTGTCCTTGGCATGTCCTTTGGCGCGCTTTTGTGCATTTAAACCGACAACATCGTGGGGTGGGTTGGCTGTTTCTAGGGGGAAATAGCTGAGACGACGGCAAAATGCAGTCATTACTGAAAATTGGTTTTGGGGCTAACGCACTTGCACATTTCATGGCTATGATGAGCATCAAAGGGGGCGGGACGGGGGTGCAAGGCGGGGCGGAAAAGCTGGAAAAATGCGTCGTTTCAAAAGTTTACTTCTCGCATATTTTTCTTCAAATTGCATGCGATTTTTACTTGTTTGCCCGCCGCCATCTTATATCTTTTTTCTTTTTTTTTGTGTTAGGGGCGCCTTTTGCCAAGCTTTTTTCAGAAAGGGGATCCTATACGTATGCGCGATTTCCACAGTGAATATTATTACTTAAAACATAAGTTGGCATGGAAAAATATTTAACAAAAGCTATTCACATGTTTATAAAGAAATTACTTATAGAAAAACCTTTTATGAAATGTTTGTCAAAAATTCAAAATTCAGATTTTTGTCAAAAATCCGACCTTTTTTTCGGTTTTTCCATCGTAGCTCAGCCAAATCAAAGCGTACAGCTAAAAGACCGACTGTTTTGAGCGGATTGCTTAATATGCTAACAATCCCCATCATTCTTAGGAAAATTTTTTTTTTTTAGCAATTTTCTCAATTTGTGTTTCCTCGCATTTTTTCGAAAAATGCCAAAAGAAAAAAAATTTTTAGGTTAGAATGCCAGTCGATTGAAAATTAAACAACGAGCTCAACGAGGTATGACATTCCTCATTCTGACTTATATTTTTGTTATGACAGCCAAATTTTTGTCAAAAATACGAAATTCAGATTTATGTAAAAAAATGCGAAAATTTTCTTCGGGTTCTTAAATGAAAGAGGGAAATTAAAAAAAAAGGATATTTATATTTTTACTTGTGTTCTTTTTATCTAGTGCCCACTGTTCGTTATTTTGGGTATGCATTACCTTGGTGCAGTTTCCAGCTCCATTTTCCGCAACCAACGACACACGCATCGCATATTTTCAGCGATTTGTTAGCCACCCCCTGCACCACCCACTGCCCACCTCGTCAGGGTAATCGCATGTGGTTTGTCACCCCCGCCCCCATTTTCCCACCCCCCTCTCTCTTGGCTTGTGAAGGTAATTTGCTAAGACCAAAAAAAAGGCAGCCAAAATGGTCGGGGGGAAAAACCAAGGAGAGAGGATAAGATGCCAGTGAAAGATGGTAAACAAGGGGGTTGGAAAAGCGGAAAAGCGGAAAAGGGGAGACTAATGTGGGGATTACAAGGATTTACTTGTGCAATTGCATTTTGCTGTGGGCACCCTGTGCGCCGCGAATGCCCAACCATAAATACAAATTAATTGTTATTAATGGTTTTTAAGGAAGAAAAGGAGGTTAAATGGGCGGAGAACCTCAAAGGAATCATGTAAATAATCATAATAAGGCAACAAGAATGCATCTATAATTTCAAAAAATATTTTATAGAGCTAAATTCTTTTTTTTTAACCCCAAAACCCTTTTTTATGATCAGAACAACTTATAAAAAGTTTAATTTTTCAATATAACAAATGAATGTAACATCTGTTTTTGCTTCTGTGTATAAAGGGTCAAATAAAAGTCAAATCTATAGAGAACTTCACACTCTATTCGCCACCTTAGTTACTTACTTAGTTACCTCACATTTTTACAACGGCTAATGATATCGATATGGCCATGTCGAAACAACATTTCATATCCTTAATTAAATCAGTTTCATTTTGGCGGCATCAAGTCATTATGAGCCACTGCATTTACAGACAGCCACGCAGTAGGATTTTCCTTTGTTTTCCTAATTTTTCCTGACCATTTTCCGGAGTGCGATGGTCAGCTTCGGTTTAACTTGAGTCTTGAGTCTTCTGCCTCGTTCTTGGTAGCTGGTTAAATTTCACACTTAAGGGGCCAAAGGGTAAGGCGAAAAACGCTGACCATGCCGGCTATTAAAATGCGATTTGATGGGGAACTATAGCCACTCAACTCTCAGCATTTTATGCCCTTCCAGAGGGTTATGGAGATTTTAATTTGTTTTTGCTAACATTATGTATATAGACTTATATATTTATTAAGTTCCCAACATATAAGACATATTTCACATTTTTAGTGATGTCTGAATCATAAATAGTAAGCCAAAAATTGAATTTTAATGTATTTAATAATTCCGAATAACTCTAAAAATATTAAAAAAATTTAGGTGGTAGATTTGATAACATACCGACCAAAATACTTTATTATTTGCCTTTTCTAAAAACTTTTATAATGTTTTTTTATTAATAGATAAGTTTATAATTATCCCAAAGATTTTATAATAAGGAACAAATCAAAAATCTTTTTTTAAAGAGCACTCAATTCATTCGATTTCATTGCTCCCTTTGCTTTCACTGCTTTTTGGTTAATTTCCAACCTACCAGATTGATTTCGCGCGTAAATTTATGCGAACTTTATTGCCTTTTTGCGAGAACGCTCCTTAAAGACTGGAAATCCAGGGAAAACCTGACTGGACCTGAGGGACAGCCCGGGGGAAAAGTAGCCCAGCATTTTCCCAGCCCCGAAGATTTTCCCCGGCACGTCGGCAGCCGACTAAGAAGATAAGCCTCTTGCACTTGGACTTGCGATTCGGAGGGGGGCTTAGAACTTGGATCTGGGTACTAGGCTCTTAAGACTGGCCTTTGGGCAACGTATTTTATTTGGAGCACTTGGTATCCCCGATGAAAGGCGGTGGAGTGGAGGGGGGTAGGGGGGCGTGGCAAGGGGCACGACTGGCCAATGCGAAAGGTCAATTGATGGTGCCGGCCGATAGGCAGTTGCTGCAGTTGTTAACTTAAAACGTGTAAACTGCAAGCAGTAACAGCAACTGCAGCAGCAGATCACTGGAAGAAAAATATGAAAGAGTTTGTAAGAATTCTAGATTATTTTATAAGTACTAGGTGTAAAGCCCTATAAGTCCGTTAAATGAAGGCTCAAAAAAATATATTTTAATCATTTTAAGCACTAAGATCTACAAATTCCTAATAAAATTGTGGAATTTTCAATATGTTACTAAGGTCTAATTCAAAATTAAATATTAATATTATTTTTTAGTGCAGTAACTCGATTAAATGAATGCTCAAATAAATATATGGCAAAAATACTAACTAAATTAAATACTAACCAAAACCTGGTATTTTATAAATAATGCTTAACACTAAAGTTTTAGAATTTTTAATAAATTGCTTAAGTTTTAATTCATAATTAAATCATTATAGCTAAAGAAACTAAGGAAAACTAAAAAATACAGTGCATAAGGCGTTGGATGTGTCGAAACTTTAAAGTTGCATTTTCTCATCGAGTTCAACGCGCGCCTTCAATTAAGATCATCTGCAAATTGCAGCTAGTTGAAAGTAATTAACTTTTCCTTATGGTTGTTCAGTTAATTATTAGAAATTACTTCTTAAACCAGAAAGCATTTGGCTTATATTTTATTTCGCACATATATCGCATATAATAAATCCTAAAAATGTTAATTAAATATCTAAAAATATACTAAAAATGGAAAATTCCATTCGGATGAAGTCTTCTCCAGCTGCCCCAAAAAATGAGTGAGTTAGGGATTTCGATGGTTCATATCTCGTCTTGTAAAATGTACCTGAAGTACTTGATTTTTTATTATCCATCCATGAAAGCACTCACATCTCGTGTATTCATCCACATCTGCTTGCCACCATTTGCAGCATATTTTCGCACCTGCAATGGTAGGAAAATGCCACCTATATACGCCCTCTTGTTTTCACCAACCCCTTTACTACACCCCCCCCTACTTTTTTTAGAGGGAAAATGCCAGTCCTTCATCGGGACAACATGGATAAAATAAATATTAAACGGCCTTCCTGTGCACCTCGTTCTCGTTTTGTGTGTGGATATTTGCACATATATATCCCCCGTATATCCTGCACATCCTGTGTACCCAAATTGCAACCACAACAACAACAAACAAACAAACAAGGGCGTCGAATGGGGGGTTGGGGGGTAATGGGGCGCTCGTCCAGGGGGGCGCCTTAAAAGTCAAAAGTAAAAACAAGTCAATTTACGTCAAGCACTTTTGCTATAAAGGATATTAGAGCAGAAATACAACAACGACATGCCAACATTTCCGACATGTAGGCGTCGACTGCCGGCGCCGTTAGAAGCACGTGGTGCGACTGTGGGTGGGTGGGTTTTTCCAGTGGGTGGTGGGTGGTGGGTTGGCTTTCTCCGGCTGCCTTTCTCCCCAAGCTCGATTCCAAGTGCAACTGCCATTTGCGAGGCGACCATTTTGGGCGCGGGACTATGGGAATGCGAATGGGAATGGGAATGAGCATTGCATGCATGTCATTTGTACCCCGACATCGAAACGGCAGGCGGGGGAGGGGGGTATATATATTGGGGGTGGGTGGTGTTCGGGTGGGCGGTCGAGGGTCGAGGGTCGAAGGGAGTTTTTGTGCGCCGTGCATCTTGCAACTTGTCGGGGCTGCAGTGCCAGAAACAAAATGGCGCCGACTGCACTGAGCACAAAAAATACCAGAAAATGTAAGTTAAATTAAAAGTTAATTAATTCATTTTTAAAAACAATAAACAATTTTGAATAAATTTATTTATAAAAAAGAAACAGCCTGGAAATAAATATTTGTTGTCCAATATAGATAATCAAATTTATTTAAATCACCTCTAAAATCGTCTAAAAGTATGCTATGAAAAATAGATAGAAGCGTTTCAGAATTATTGCATACTTTTCAACACCCTTTAAATTAGGTTATGATAAAATTATGATTTAAAGGCAATTGTACTCAAAGGAAAAAAACAGTAAGCGTTAATAACAAACATTATTTTATAAGAGTAACTAAAATATTTAAATTAAGTAAAAAAATTATTTTGTTTAACAAAATGTTTTTAAAAACTTTATTAATAAATACATGGAAATAAAAACAAAATTAAAAGTAGACTTATTTATTTAAAACCACAAGTATGCTGTAAGAAATATAACGTTATGCTTCAAAACAGTTGCATACTTTTTGTCACCCTTAAAATTATTTTAAAAGCCTTGTGATTTATTTGGACTCCAGATAAAGTTGTGATTTTATATTAACCTGTAATAAGTTTTGAAAATCACTCCAAAAATGTAAAGTAAACTTTTTATTCCCACGAAGTCTCTTTAAGTATATGAGCTAATAGAATCCAGCCAGATAGCTCTTCTTTTAAGTAGTACCCTAGAAATTTTTCCAGTGCCAAGCGCTACGTGTTCGTAGGCGTAGAAGAGTTTTTAAACAGTTTCGGGCGGAAATTGCGTTGCCATTAGGCGAACGGTAAAAGGCGAAGGGCTAAAAGTGATGGCCACCCTGCCACGCGACCTACCCCAAAAAGAAAAAAAAACCCAGAATGAAACGTACATAAAAATCGTGGCGAAAAGAAAATGGAAAATAAGGTAAAGTAAGAGCACGAAAATGAGAAATAACGGCTAAAGGAGCGAAAGAGCCACCGCATTTTCCCGAGCTGCCCTGACCTACCGCAACGCATTTTGGCCTGGCTAAGGGTAGTTCTTCCCTTATTTTTTCTGTCTGTGGGTGTAAGTATGTGCGTGTGTGTGTGTGCTTTTGGCCCTCTCACCCATCTCATATTTATGCTTTGGTTTCAGCCAAAACAATTTAATACATTACATTTTACTGGCATTTCCTTTTACTTTTACCCCAAAACGCTGCACGCACCCCAAGACGTTGAATAGGGGGGGTGGGGAAAAAAAAAGAAAAGTAAGGAGGTAGAAATTTTGGGTGGCAAGTGGGTGACTGCCGCATCCGGACTGTGGCGCAGTTTTCGCCATAAATAATACCATAATGCCCTCGTTTCGTCTTTATTTCTCTGCACCACGCCAAAAAACACAAGAACCCAAAGACCCAAAGCAAAGAGGTCGCAATGGAACGGTGGGGCTGTCGAGGGTTAAGACTGGGGGCGGTTCTTAAACGCTCATCCCGATTATGGGACAGATCATTGAGGTGAACACATGAATCGCCTTGTACGAGGGCATTAAATGAATTAAACACGACCTGCTCAAGGTCAAATCGGCAAAGGAGCTTGCGAAAAATGGCAAAGTAAATGGCACACAAAGGTGCAATAAGAGATTCAGAAAGTTTTAAGCACAATCATGGATTCAAAAGGATATCCTCATGAATGGAAGGTTTTCTTTGATTGTGAGTTAAGGATGGAAACTTGAACAGGAAACTGTGGAAAAAGAAATACATAAATGTGACATTGCTCTTGTAATTCTTTCCTATTTTTATATTTTCTATAAATAAGGTAAAGAAAACTTATACTTCTCTTAAAATAATATCATGTTCAACTTATTTTGTAGAGATTTGAATTTGTCTGAAGAATATCAAATACAATATAGGGCAAATAAGATTTTTCCCATTAATAGTCTCTCTTCCTTAAAATACTGAAGGATAACGCAACTTTATCATCTAATCTTATCTAGACATATGAAAAAATTAAAAAGACATATGAAAAAATGTAGAAAATTGGTCATAGGTAATTTAAAATATCTTTGTAACCCGAAAATAAATAAAGAGTTTATCGAATTAATTGTTATATTCAAGGTGTTGCACTTTGTATTAAAATCTATCACGAAATTTCAAACCAATATATATTATCCGTAAAAATTGTTTATATTTAAATCTCATAAAAAACGTATTCATTTTGGCATATTTCTAATTCCCCCATTTGTAATAACTAAATATCTTAAGTAAGAACAACTGTATTGTAAGGATCAGCTTAGTTATGGCTACCAGGGCCCAGTATCCTAGGAAATCCACGAAAACATTGCCCCGTTGAAAACTATTAATTAATTTAAACAAATGGAAATCATTTGGCAAGCAAACAAATAAATTTCTCTTGTTTGCACACAAGCACGCAACACTAGAAGGTTGAAGGAAAAGTCAGAGCCGACAATCAATGATGGGGAAAGCGAATGGGTTGGGTGGTTTTGGGTAGTACGGGTGATTTTGGATGGTTTGGATGGGTGGGTGGCGCTGGCGGAGTCGACTCTTCAAAATGAATGCCGTGTGCAGATGTCCTGCCAATCAATGGCTACGCTTCAATAAACACATACATCGCATCCAAAGGGGACAGGGGCGGCGAAAAGGGGGGCACTCTGGTGTATTGCCAGAGATTGGCCTGCACACACCAACACATATGCAAAACGTGGGGGACCGAGGTTCGAGGCCCCCCGCAAAAAATTTGCAGCACGAACAAATCGTAAAAATTATTGAAAAAAAAAAGAAAAAGAAAAAAAAAAAATATTAGAAATAGTGAGACAGAAACAGCAGCACCAGCTGAAACTATCCCAAAAGAAAGAGCGGGATGGATGGCATGTTTCATATAGGGAAAGAGAGGCGACGATTCCAAAGAAAGAGAGAAAAACAAATTAAAAATTGCTGGAAGAGGCAGCGAAGCACCAAAAAAAAAAACAAAAAAAAAAAACTAGAAACTACAAATGGAGGGAGTTCGTAACTTGGCTCCTTCATTTATTGATGTGTAGCGAGTATCCCTATGATTGCCTTTTCAGAAACTATAAGCCCCACCCACTGAAAAAACCCTTCATATGCTCCTGCACTGATTGCTTCATTTTTTATACTTCGTCCTCTACAAGCACTCAACATTTTGTTTCGCTTATTTACTCACACACAGCTAAAAAGATACTGAGCAAAAAAAATGGGAAAAGAGTTAGGGGCAAGAAAAGGCAAAGATATAGGAGTCATTTCACCATAGATTTCACCTATCTCCCCTTTTTTCTGCTGAATATTTTTGCCATTTTTAATTAGAAACGTTCACACATGAGTTGTTTCACTAATGAATGCAAAAACCAAACGATGTTCAGCAAAAAAAAATCCAAGGCAAATATGGTCAATGAAAAACTCAAACTATTCAAGGAAAAACTTGCTAGTTGAATATTCAGTATTTTTTGAGTACAACTTTAAATACTAAATATACCTTTGTTTTGAGTACAACTTTAAATACTAAATATACCTTTATTTTTATGAAAATCCTTACCCATAAACGGTTACATTACTCCAAAAGGCTTTTACTTTTGGTTAGAAAACTACGTCAAATAAAACTTAATAAACATTTAATAAAAGTCCTTAAAAGTTCTTAAAAGTATACCCATGTAAATCGAATTTCATATCTCAGTTTTGTCCGAGTCTGCATTTTTATCACACTTTTTATACCAAAAAACCAAGCTGAGGGGTGGATGGATGCTATCATAACAAATAGCAGATATATATATAGGAATATATATCTGTGTGTGTGTAGACAAAAGGCACCCAACTAAACTGACGCACCAAAAAGTCATTTGAAAGTCGCACAAACTTCGGGGAAAAAGTGTTTCTTCTGTGGGGGAAAACCCAGAGGGCGGAGGGGTTGAGGAGGGGTTGAAAAATGAAGAAAATGCATTGCAAGAAAACGCACTTGTCAAGGGGAATGGGCTAAAAACAAAGGGGGCTTTGTGAATTGTCGGTCTTACATATTCCTGTCAGCTCTATGCTGTTGGGTAATTTTTAAAAATAGATCCAGATTGGATTACTTAAGGGTGGTATATATATTTAGTATATAATTTTGTTTTATAAAACCCTATATCATTTCACTACACAATTAAGGTGAGTAGCAAACATATATTATAAGTTCCCTTTCTTAGTTCTATTAATTAACTTGAATTAGCTCTATAATAAATATTTAGCTTTTTAAAAAATACTGAAATGAAGCTAATAAAGTTTAAAAACTGTGGAATGGTAAGAGAGAAAATAAAGTTACAAGATTTTATTTTAAGCTCATAAAAGTTCCCCTATTACGATGATTAATTTTGACGTGCTCACATACTATCTACCCAATAATATTCATGCATAAGTATATGGAAATTTTCCCTGGCACATTCTCCAAGCTAATCACTTGCACAGGGTCACATCGCCCGGAAAAATGCAGCGGGGAAAACTTCGTGTCAATAATGAAAGCAGGCCGTTGGGGTGACATCACACACACACACACATACGCTGGAAAAAAATGCTGGAAAAGCGCAACTAAAGTGGCAACAAAGGACATGCACACACACACACACACTGGAGTGAAAAATAAAATGTCAAAAGTGTTTACGTTGTCTCCCTCTATATTGCCGTTTCGCTTGCACTCCCTTTGTCGGCTATCTGTGGCAAGAAAAAAAAGAAAAAGAAAAACTAGAAATAAAAAAATTTCTTTAGTGGGCGGCAAGTTGGGCCAAAAGCACAGCATTCATTATAGGCAACAACATCAACTGCTGTAGACGTGGCAAAAGACGCAATGCAACGCGATGCGAGGCGACGGCAATAATACTAAAAAACTAACAGCAACAGCAACAAAGGCCCGCCAACAACTATCGGCAAAAATACCCCAACTTGGCAGAACTCCCTGCCAAAAAAATGAGTTACACTGCGAAAAAAAAATAGCAGTTAAGTAAAAGCAGCAAAAATAATCAAGAGCTACAGCTGGATATCATCGGTCCTTAAGGGATTATCCTTAAACTTAAAATCTGTATAAATAACACATGCTTGAACATGTAATACAAAATATATAGAAAACTTGTATCTCCGAAAACCTAGAATATATAATTTTAAATGTAAGATTAAGTTCTTGAAAATCAATTACAAATCCCATCCTGAACATTTTTTTCCATCCTTTGTTGCTAGGAATATTTATTTCTTGAGTAAGTTTAAATACCATTCCATTTAAAAAATCTACATATAAGTATGCAACATTTTTTTAGAACCATTGGTTCTTGGACACCATTAAACATTTTAAGACATTTATAAATAGACACCAAAAATAAATCATTTTATAAGTAAGATAAAGTATTCCAAATTATATTAAAAATCCTCTCCTTTATATTTTTTTCCCCTTATGATGTTAAGAATATTTATTTCTTAAGCAACTTTGATTAATAGTAAAATATACCTATAAGTATGCAACACTTTTTGAAAACCCTTGCTCTTGTACGCCAATGAAACTGTTATACAACTTATCACTGATTATTCTCCCTGTACCGACGTCATTGACGACAACAACAACAAACGATGCCGACAAAACAACAACAACAAAAATGACCAACAACAATGGCACCAAAAAAAAAACACCAACAACTGCAACAAGCTGAGCTTGAAATACACCAGCGACAACATAAATACACCAACAACGGCAACAAAAATCGAGCGCATTTTTTTGGCAGGCAAACAAAAATATTTTTCACCGAGCAGCCGTAAAAAAAATATAAGAACTGGAAGGTGAAAAAATACCCCTGCATAAAACTAAATAAGTAACAAAAAGAAAGAGAAGTGAAAGGCAGATAACCGGGCGCAAGGAGCTAAAAATCTGGCAGAAAGAAAATCACAGCGGATATTAAGATACCCTGAGCAGAAAATTCTTTCAAAGATGAATGAAACCTTATTCGTTCTTTAAGGGTCACCATCTTTCAGTTGTGTGTCAGATTATTATGTAGAACGTCCTTTTCATGAATATTCACACAAAAGTATCAGTATTTTGACCAAATCAATGCAAAATATGATTCAAATATAGAACGTCATACATCGTTAAAAGCGTACATTTCTAAAATCCATAACTTAAGATATTAGACTCCGATTTTAAAGTGGGATACCTCTATGAGTTTGTGTTTAAATTCTCTAATAGTCTGCATTCAACTATTTTTTTTCAAAGATGGTCCAAATTTTGACCCATTTTCATGTTCGATTTTTCCCTATTTCAAATGGATTTCAGAATGGTGAGCCAAAACTGCAGATCAAAACTCCATAACTTGAGTTCTTGGACTCAGATTTTGAAGTGGGATACCTCTATGAGTTGGTGTTTAAATTCTCTAATAATCTGCATTTAAATATTTCTTTTTCAAGAGGTTCCAAATTTTGACCCATTTTCATGTACGATTTTTACCTATTTCCAACGGTTTTCGGAATGGTGACCCAAAACGGCACTTCAAAATTCCATAACTTGAGTTCTTGGACTCCGATTTTTAAGTGGGATACCTCTATGAGTTTGTATTTAAATTCTGTAATTATCTGCATTCAAATATTTCTTTTCAAAGAGGGTCCAAGTTTTGACCCATTTTCATGATCGATTTTTCCCTGGTTTTCAGAATGGTGACCCAAAACTGCAGATCAAAACTCCATAGCTTGAGTTATATTAATCCGATTTTGAAGTGGGATACCTCTATGAGTTTGTGTTTAAAGTCTCTAATAATCTGCATTTAAATATTTCTATTCAAAGGGGGTCGAAATTTCAACCCATTTTCATGTTTGATTTTATCCTATTTGTAAAGGTTTTCAGAATGGTGACCCAAAACGGCACTTCAAAATTCCATAACATGCGTTATTGGACTCCGATTTTGAAGTGGGATACCTCTTTGAGTTTGTGTTTGAATTCTCTAATGATCTGCATTCAAATATTTCTTTTCAAAGATGGTCCAAATTTTAACCCATTTTCATGTTGGATATTTCCCTGGATTTCAGAATGGTGACCCAAAACGGCACTTCAAAATTCCATAACTTGCGTCATTGGACTCCGATTTTGAAGTGGAACACCTCTATGAGTTTGTGTTTAAATTCTCTAATGATCTGCATTCAAATATTTCTTTTCAAAGGGGGTCCAAATTTTGACCCATTTTCATGTTCGATTTTGTCATATTTCCAAAGGCTCGTAGAATGGTGACCCAAAACGGCACTTCAAAATTCCATAACTTGAGTTCTTGGATTCCGATTTTGAAGTGGGATACCTCTATGAGTTTGTATTTAAATTCTGTAATGATCTGCATTCAAATATTTGTTTTCAAAGAGGGTCCAAATTTTGACCTATTTTCATGTTCGATTTTTCCCTGGTTTTCAGAATGGTGACCCAAAACTGCACTTCAAGATTCCATAACTTGAGTTATTGAACTCCGATTTCGAAGTGGGATACATCTATGAGTTTGTATTTAAATTCTCTAATCATCTGCATTTAAATATGTTTCTTCAAAGAGGGTCCAAATTTTGACCCATTTTCATGTTCGATTTTTTCCTATTTCTAAGGTTCTCAGAATGGTGACCCAAAACTCCACTTCAAGATTCCATAACTTAAGTTATTGAACTCCGATTTTGAAGTGGGATACCTCTATGAGCTTGTGTTTAAATTCTCTAATGATCTGCATTAAAATATACCTTTTCAGAGAGGGTCCAAGTTTTGACCCATTTTCATGTTCGATTTTTACCTATTTCCAACGGTTTTCAGAATGGTGACCCAAAACGGCACTTCAAGATTTCATAACTTGCGTTATTGGACTCCGATTTTGAAGTGGGATACCTCTATGAGTTTGTGTTCAAATTCTCTAATGATCTGCATTTAAATATTTCTTTTCAACGAGGGTCCAAATTTTGACCATTTTCATGCTCGATTTTTTCCTATTTCCAAGGTTTTTAGAATGGTGACCCAAGACTGCACTTCGAGATTCCATAACTTGAGTTATTGAACACCGATTTTGAAGTGGGATACCTCTATGAGTTTGTGTTTAAATTCTCTAATGATCTGCATTAAAATATATCTTTTCAGAGAGGGTCCAAATTTTGACCCACTTTCATGTTCGATTTTTACCTATTTCCAACGGTTTTCAGAATGGTGACCCCAAACGGCACTTCAAAATTCTATAACTTCAGTTATTGGACTCCGATTTTGAAGTGGGATACCTCTATGAGTTTGTGTTTAAATTATCTAATAGTCTGCATTCAAATTGTTCTTTTCAAAGATGGTCCAAGTTTTGACCCATTTTCATGTCCGAATTATCAGAATTTTCAACGGTTTTCAGAATGGTGACCCAAAATGGCACTTCAAGATTCCATAACTTGAGTTCTTGAACTCCGATTTTGAAGTGGGATACCTCTATGAGTTTGCGGTTGAATTCTACATGCAAATATTTCTTTTTGAAGTAGCTCAAATTCTTAGCCCATCACACCAATGGAAGTCAGCTGAGAAGTGTCCCGTTTCGGGCGCCACTACACAGTGAGAAAAGTGCAGTGACTGCAGTTGAGGCGGCAAGTGTGACTGCGATTGGGACTGCGACGACACGTGACCGAAAGCAAGGGCAATCATAGTGGCTAAGGGGGCGTGGTGGGCGGCGGGCGGTGGGCGTAGTGGGTGGCAAAGGGACGCACAAAACGCAGCAAAACGAAACGCAAAGGACGCCGACTGCGCTGCCGGCTGCGCTGTCCAAAATGCCCAATGCGCTCTCTCACTCACCGTCTCGCTCTCTCTGTCGCTCAACCACTGCTCTCTCTCTCCCTCTCGCTCTCTTTCGTTCGCTTGCTGTTGCACTCGTCGCATGTTTGTTGTTGTTGCCCGTCTTTGTGTGTGTGTGTGTGTTTGTTTTTGTTTCTCTGTGTTTTTCTTTCTTTTGCATTTTTTGTGTGTGTGTGTGTTGTTGTTGCTGTTGTTGTTGCTGCCCATTTCCTTTGCTGCGTTTTTTGCCAAAAGGGGCGATTTTTGCTCCGGTGGTGACGTTGTTGTTGTTGCTTTTGTTTGCCTCGCTGCCGAACGCAGCTCGAAACAACAACAACAAGAGAGCAACAACAGCGACAACAACAACATCGACGAGTAGTGAATTTTTTTCCGCTTCTTGTTGTTGTATTTTTGCAGCTGACTGCCAATTGTTTTTGGGCCAATCGAGTGCAAGCGTCGCATTCGCATGTGGGTGTGGCCTAAAAATGCAACCCCCTGCAGGTGGACGCGGGCAGCGCAGTCGCAGCGCTGCCGAGGGTCGCATGTATTTGTTGTTCCCTTGGCCGAGCACCAAAAAAACACCTAAGTGAGTGTGTGTGTGTGTGTTTGACCCACGGAAAGAACAACAACAAAAAGGACAATTGACCAAAAAGGCCATCGAAGCACACACACACACATATGTAATCTAACAGCGGGAGAGAGGTGAAAGCGTAATCGAAGATTAGGCTCACAAAGGGATAAATAGGTAACGGTACCATCGCCAGTCGCAATTATTTAACCCTTATCCTCTAAATTAACCATTACTATTTAACAATAAAAGAGTGTATCTTATAGATACTTTAAAAAAATGCTTAGAGATATAATGGAATTCAGTCGGTTAGTATATTTAGTTTGAAAAAATATGTTTGGGAATTATAATTTTTCTGTTAATTCTAAGCACTATCAGTATTTTTATAAATTAATCAAAATGTTTGGTTATTGTAAGCCAAGATTTTATTGGGGGCCAATTTTAATGCAACTATCATATGAGCGGGGGAGTTTAGACCCCTATTTCTCTCCCTCTGAATGGTCTTAAAAAAATATTTCAAATAAATATATACAGTAGAATGATTGACCTATTAGTATATAAACGTCTAAACCACTAACTAAGAATCTAAGAAGAAAATAGTAAGATCATAAATGATTTCTCTTAAATATTTACCATATCATAAGTTTTTTAAGTTTTTATAAGTCCTATTAAACCATTAAATTATAAACAGAAATGCAAGAAGAAAACAGAAAGATCATAAAATGATTTCTCTTAAATATTTTCCATATCAAAATGGAACCATTTTATAAGTCTTAGTAAACCATAAATTTAAAAACAGACACGTATTTATCGAATAAAGCTGAATTAAAAACAAAGTAAGTAAATAATCAGAAATCTAATCAATATAAGAAAAAGTTTCTTATCAACTGATTAAAATATGTTGCCCTCTTTCACCAAGGCAACAACTTACGCGATTTGCAACAATCTTTTACACACGTACCCGAAATGAAGAACGCTAGATTTAACCCAATGTTAAAGTTTGTTTTTCTTTACATTTATTTGTGTTTTCCTGTTTTCTCTGGTTTTAAATTTTATCCGCGACTTTTTCGCCAGCGAAAAGTTTTCACTTTCCTTCCGAGGAGTGGGCGGTGGGTGGTGAGAACAACAAGAAAGCACACAATAAATACTTGACGCCATATTGTACGAGTGTGAGTGTTTGACTTGCAAGTTTAAAGTCAAAGAAAAGCGCCAACAACAACGGGAACAATCTGTGAAAAGCGAGGAAAATCGTCTGCGGGAAAACACTTTCAACTTTCCCGGCCACGGGAAAAGTCAAGTCAATTGAGGAACCCAGATTATGAGCAAGCAAACTAATTTGCCAAGGAGCGTGGGAATTATTTAATATTTGTTGCGCCTGAAAAAATAGTAAATTAAAATCAAATACTATAGTTATTTTAGATTATAAGATATGAAGTGGAAATAGCTAAGATACAGATGCTTTTTCTATAAAAATATCCATAGATTGTCAAGCATCCATATGTCGAACTTCCTTAACTTAAATTTCCTCTAACTTATGGTTTAATAATAACAGTAATTATGGTTTTAAGATCTTAATAATCAGATTATTAATGGTATATCGGTTCTATTGGCAAAATATATATTGATAGACGTATCAAAACCTTAACAAACATTAAACATTAAAAAAGTATCTGTAACTCAAAGAGATAGATGAATGATTTGAGTTATGGAAGTTCGACTATATTTCCATTATAATAATAGACTGTATTACTTTTTCAGATCAAATAGCAAATCTTAAAGCCAAAACTAAACCTAATCTTGAGAGTAAATAACCCCATACCTGCTATGCCAATAAACCACCGATAACCCAGGACTATGCATCCAGTGAGCAACAGACAGATATAATATACATATCTATCTATATGTACAAAGGATATCCAAATGGTGGAAATAGTTATGCCGGCGTCTAATGCCACATATTGCATACATTTGTGCGCCAGTCGGAGTAAAATTTTATTTGCAGCTATTTTGCGCACAATTTAATGCCATTTTTATGCACTTAATGTTTGCCCAGATGGCTATATAAACATACATATATATCTAGATATATGTACGCGTAGATACATATACATATATGTAAGAAGACAGCGCAAGTTTTGCAGCCAGCGAGTGGAGAGTGAAAGTTGCTCCTTTCTTTCATTCGGTGCCATTTGTTGTATGTATCCGGCAGATACATAATATATATAGATAAAGATATATATATATATATTTAGTGCACTATATGTGTGGCTGCATATATCGGTGGCAAAGTTTTCAATTTCGCTTTCAGCATAAATATGCCAGAGAGAAGTTTGCTGGCGCTCTTTCTCCTTTTGGCCCGCTGGCTGTTTGTCTGCATTATGACCCACTTAAGTGGCTTTATGGCGAAGGTTACGAAACTTTGACTAGACGCCCCAAACACCACCTCCTTTATGCCCCCCCCTGCTATCAGTCGAAAAAGTTTTTAACTTGATTTAATGGGTTTTAATTGCCGGCGCTTGGCAACTTCTCAAGTGTGTTAATTAATTTGCCTGTTTCCGGACACTTCCGCAAATACCACCCCCTCTAACCCCTCCTAAAAAAAAGGGGGGGGGTCTTTCCCCCCCGCACTAGTAGCACATGTATCTGGCAGATACATCAACTATCTTTGCATGCCTTGTCATCACCAAAGGCAGAAGCCTGTCAGTCATACCCACACAAATTGTTATTTTTGTCTATACAAAACACCGAAACCCCCCCTCCGCCTTCTTCAGGTAAATACCAAATATATATATATAAATATATATATATATATATACTCTTAATAAAACTGTCAATCAAGCGGCACAGCAGAGCGACCAGGCCGAAATGCCAACTAGAACGACATTTAGATAGAGCCAACAAGACTGTCAAAGGTTTTCCCAGCTGGCACCGAACCCAAGCGAACCATTCCGCGCCCCATTGCCAAAAGGCTGCCAAAGTTAAGCTCCACAAATTATGTCAATAAACAAAAAAATTATGGTGAATGTTTTGTAAAGTGACACGGGGAAAACAAATTATTTGCCGTGGCCATTTTGATTTTGGTAATAAATTCAATTGCCTCTTACCATATCATTTTTATTGACAACCTTTTTTAATTGGAACCCAATTTTAAAATATTATAAATATCCCTCTGATCATATAATTATATTATAGGTATCATAATTTTCTATTAATTTTCGTTTCTTAATTCATTAATATATTAGATTATATTCTAATAATATACTTATATCATCTCTAACCATCTCATTTTTATAATCATTTTTAGAATTCATTGAATAAGAACCCAATTTGAAATATAAACGATATAATATCCCTTTGCTCGTACAAAAATATTTACTGTCGTGTTAAGAATAACAATTTTTAATAAAATTTGGATTTTTATTTCATTTAGGTATGATAGTATATACTAACATTCTTAGTATCTTTGCGCTTTTGTACCACATTTAAAGTATTAAGTCCCTCTATAGATTATATCTTTATCAAATAAGGTTTCTTGTTTTTATTTACTTAGCAGTGAGATTAAATACTTACTTCATCAGTGTATTTGCTCTTTGTTAACTAACTTCGATCACTTTATAATTAATATATTCTTAAATGATTTATTAAACCATCATTTTTTCAATTACAAGACATTCTAGTATATTTTTCCAAAAAATACTGACAATTCCTGATGCATTTTCCTCCCCGAGAATTTCGAAACCTTTACCGATCAATGGGTAGTAAAGTCAACCTGTCACAAGGTCCAAGTCTGAAAGTTCGATTTCGAGGCCATTCGAGGGGCTTCAAAAAGGGGAAGCGGGTCCCGCCCTTTGATTTGTTGTTTATGTCATTTGGCAAATTGATTTCATTTGAGGACACCTGACAGGAATGCACGCCTCCCCGATTTCTTGATGTTTGTTTAGCGTCAAGTGAAAGTTTTCTTTGTATTATTTTCCCATTCAATTTCCCAAGGGGCAGGGGCAGGGGCTGGGCTAAATGGCTTTTATTCAAATCTTTTATTTTCCTTGCGGGTCTTTCAGTTGTCAGCAACATGTTGGTAGCAGCCAGGCTGACGCTAATTAGACACCCAGGATGTGTGTGTGAGTCCATCGATTCCACTGGCTTATTAATGGCTGGGAGTAGGGATGACACAGGCGATCGATAAGTATCGGAAAATAATCGAATTGAACTCAAAAGTTGTTTTTTAACATATTAATGCTTATTTGTTATCTATTTTTATCAAGAACGTTCCTTAAAAGTGGTTATTTAACCTAAGAATGATGTTAAAATGGTCGGTAAATTAAAACAAAATAATTGTTGAAGTTAAAAAATATATATTTTCACTGTACTTAAAATGTTGACTTTAATTTCTATATTTTTGAAGCTTTGGTAATTAAGTGTTATAAGATAATCTAATTAATTTAACAGTTTTTTGTAAATAAAATGTTGAGCTTTTTAAGCAATTTAAGCAATATATATACATAATATTTTATTAAATTTTAAGTGAAAGTTATCGATACTTTGATCAGTATTATCTTACTTTATTTTCGATATGTGTATGTACAGCTGCAATTAAATTAAGAAATATATATAATTATCAAGTAAATAAGGCAAAAAGTATAAAGAAAATATAAATTATCGTTTATAAATGCAATACTTTCGATATTAATCGATCCGAAATTTGCGATCACCTTGGCTTCTTGCAACGATGCAAGTTTTCCTAGTGCAGGGGCGTCGGAAAGGGGGGCTAATTCACTTGGCAGACGTCGGCAAATAACAAAAGGCTAAATTTTTGTACGCCGGCAACATGTTGCCGGCAGGTTGTTGCTGCTGTTGCTGCCGTTGCTGTTGATGCTGCTCCTTTTTGTCGTCTTCATCTGGTTTTGTTGCCCTGCAGCGGCGGCATGTGAACAACACAATGTGTCATGTTGTTATTGTCGTTGTTGCTGTTGCTGTTGCTGCTGTTCATTTTGTTGTTGTTCGCGCAATCGATTTGTTGTTGGTGTTCAATTAATTGTACTCAAACTCAATGCCAATGTTGCCGGCTACTGTTGCCGTTGCTGCTGTAGATGTTGCATGTTGCATGTTGACCATGTTGCTGGCGCCAATCGAGGATCGTTGAGGCGAATTGAAAGCGACGGCGGCATTTTAGATAGAAAGAGGGATCAACTCCCCCCCTTTGAATCACCCCCTCCTCAGATTAGCATCGGCATATCATCGGGCAGCCAACAACAAATTGCAATTTATATAGAAAAATAAATTTGTACTATTGCCGGATTCCCGGGCATTGTTGCCGGGTGGTCTTCAAAATGTTTGCTTAATTCTCAGATGTCCCGTCATTGTTAAGTTTTTTTTTTTCATTTGTGATTGGAGATCTGATGAGGTTTCCTTTTTGCCTATAAGATACGTTATACCTTATAAATATTTTAAGGTGTAGGTATGACAATTATACTTATTTAATAACAATGAGTTATTTTTTTATAAACAGATATCAAACATTTTAAAGTCAATAAGAAGTGGTCATAAAAGTAAATTATCAGAATTCTGAGAATTTGATTTGACTATTATTTATTTAACAATTTTTTGGGAAATGAAAAAAACCATTCTAAATTCAAGAATAAAAAATTCTTAATTGAAGAAAACTATTTCTTCTTGATACTAACATTTTTTATTTTTATAACAGACTGAACAAATTTTTAGGACCTATTCTTAATGAAAAAAACCGTTCTAAATTCAAAAATAAAAAATTCTTAAATAAACAAAACTATTTCTTCTTGATATTACAATTTTTTCTTTTTATAATAGACTGCTTTTATCAATATTATTATAACTTTAATTTCATTAAGTATAATTTCCATGACAAAATTTTGATTTCCATTGATCTTTGAGGGCCGGAACCCAGGATTCCTTGCCTCGAAATAATCCCCAAGACCCATTGAAAAAACCTCCAACCAAAGACAAGCCGCAAATGGAAGATGATTTTTAATTAGCCAGCAACAAGAGGCGCCAGACAAAGAAAATCCCGAAAAGGATGTCCAAAATCAGACAACAACAACCACAACAGGGCATAAATGTGAGGGGGGTGGGGGTCTTTTTTCGAAAGGGGGGTAAGTGCCCCAAAATGCTGGCGGCAAAATGAGGCGACGAAACACGAACCAAGACAAAATGCGCGGATTTCTGGAAACACCCACCAAACCTCCGACTTTCGAGCCAGAAGACAACTTCATTTTTGTTGTTCCACAGTGTCTGCCGCAAGCAGGGGCGTCGGTGGGTTAAGGGCATTGTGGCAGGGGGGGTCATGCAAAAGTGTTAATGGCGGCTAATAAGGCGAGGCAAAAAGGACGAACGGCTGGCGGCACAAAGACAGAAAGGCGGAATGTCGCCGAATGACATTAACAAGCGTGATAACAAAAAACAAAACCAGAAAAACATAACAAAAAAATAAGAAAAAAAAACAACTAACAAGATGAAGACGTTGCAAAAGGGCGTTAAAAAAATAAGAATGGAAGAAAGCTTTAGAGAGGGTGGCTAAAAAAAGGAAGAAGGAGCGCCAGCAGAAGGTGTCAAAACAACAAAATCTAGACACAACTTAAGGCCAACAAAGGACACAAAGCGGGGGTTTTTTGTATCGCACAAAACACCACAGAACATGACCCACTCCGGTCTTATTAGGTTTTGAAATAAGCTCTATGATATAAACAATAATATTAAAATATTATAAAGAAAGAGGAACCCTGAAATAAAGTTTATTTCAAGAATTCGCCAAAATAAAATGATTATATCATAATTTATCAATAGATTAGAACAAGAAATAAAATGATTATATCATAATTTCTCAATAGCTTAAAATAAGAAATAAAATGATTATATCATAATTTCTTAATAGATTAGAATACGATTTTATTTTAGTTATAGAACATTTAAAGGATATATTATTCTCACGAATCTAATGTTTATGTTTTAAATATTACAAAATATAATTGCATATTTTAACACATCAATCATAGCTTAATTTATTATTTAAATGCACAAAATTAAAAAATAATAATATCAACTCATTAACAGATTTAAATCTTGTCCAATTTAAATTTTTTTTAAAAAGCTTCTTTTGTTTTCATGCTATTATTTCTTTTTCCTAGGATTTAAATAGTTTATGAACATTATAATACTTATATTCCTGGTTTTAATCTATAGATAATTTCACAAAACTAATTTAAAAGTTACACAAGTTTATTTGACGTTTATATTTGCTATAATTTCATTTGACAATGCATCCTTTATTCAAGTATCTTACACTATTGTACATATAACCCATGGATTAAAACTTATAATATTTCAATTAACATAAGCAGTAATGCATTACAACAAATTTATAATTTAAAATTTCCAAAATCTAACAGTTCCATAGGCTTATTTATGACTAGTATTTCCTACCATCACTTTTTCCAATGAATTTAATTGATTCTGAACATTTGTATACCTTTATCCCTGGATTAAAAACTATAATATTGCAGTAAAATTGATTGTAGTTCAAAACTTCCCATTTAAAAGTTCCATTAGTTCATTTAAGCCATAAAATCAGCCAGATATTTCCGCCTCCAAGTGTCCGAAGACGAGAATCCTTCCACCAGGAATTAAGCAGAGGAGTTGTGGCATCCTGAAGGGAGTTAAAACGGGGGGAAATGAGTGAAGTGTGGCAGCTTTAGACAGCTTCGGCTGCATAGTTTCAGTTGCCTCTAATTTAACGGCAGAGTAAGCCGAAAAATACGGCAAGAGGCGGCAGACAAAACATTTGGCAGCTGCCAAGACGTCCTCAACAGCCATCCAAGAATCCCCGAGCCGACAGCCAGCGATTAAGAAGATAAATGATTATTTTGAGCAATGCCAAAATAATAGACACCGAAGGCTGCCAAGGAGGCCGGGCCTTAAATTTCTAATTAGATGCGAAGCAAAATGTTTGCCGCTCCGCCAGCCACTTGCAGTACACTTATTGATTATTTTCCCCCAAAAGGCCTTTCCCCCTTTGGACATTGAAATGTTTTTGAACCCGAAAAAGAGCGACGCACTCCAGAAGTCAAAGACAAAATTCAGAGGCCGTAGACCTGAAACCGGCTGCCCTTTTTCTGTATATATAAATATCCGACAAACATATATATACCTTCGTATTTTCATTGTCAAGGCTAAACGCAGAGTGACGCCCTCAACACGCATTTGTATCCGCTAGCTACAAACGCGCAACTTTGAGATACATTGGCTGATAACTAAATACACTACTGGCATTAATTCGTGTAGATGGAGTTTTCTAAAAATATATTTGTATCCAACTGTAAGTTCTTTAAAAAGCTACACTTGATATTTAATAATTTTAAAAATATATATATTGATTCATTATTAGTTAATCCAAATATAATATAGACTATTAATACACAGTCTTTGGTTAAACCATGCTGAAAAATATATTTTCTTATTGGGAATTAAATATTTTTAACCTTAAGTTAAAGCCGCTTTTTTTAATATTACAAATTTTTTTGGCTCTTAGCCAATAGTAAAAACTATAAGAAATATATTTTCACTTAAATAGATTTACCAAAGAACCTAAAATATATGAAGCCAGTATATGTCTGAAGAAATGTAATCACAGGACTTGCAATATTTTAAACCGACTAAGTATAATCATATTATTTTTTATTTTATCACTTACCAAATATTACAGAATTAAAAAAAAATTACAATTTCATTAAAATATATTTACTGATAAATACTAAGTACAATATAACATATAATAGATGTCTTTATAAATGTTATCCTAGGAATCACAATATTTTGTATCTAATTGTATATTCCCAAAGCTCTATTAAATTCGTAGTGCCCCCAATAAAAGTTTGTTCCTGCAGGGTATTATCAAACACACATAAGAGTGCGTAGAGCATTGAACTTGGCCCAAGTTGAGTCAACTTTGTGCGTGTATCCAGCGGATACATTGAACCTGCGCAGCCCCCAATATCCCCCACAACCCCCCTCCCCCTTTTCATAACCCACCACCCCCTGGGAGGCCAGAATAGTGAGACACTCGCCGCTAACGGCGCTTTCTTTTATGAT
The DNA here is from genome assembly GCF_043229965.1 of Drosophila suzukii. Taxonomy (NCBI): domain Eukaryota; kingdom Metazoa; phylum Arthropoda; class Insecta; order Diptera; family Drosophilidae; genus Drosophila; species Drosophila suzukii. Next base: position 11,275,137 of record NC_092084.1, on the reverse strand, counting down.
TTTTAATTAATTTTTATGTGCCAAAACACACACACACCGAGAGCGAAAATTAAAATAAAATAAAACCGAAAATCTTGTTAGCCAAAAATTAAAATTTAAGCAAATTTGATAGATAGTTAGATAGATAGATAGGTTTATAGAGACAAGCACAGCTGCTCACTAAGGGGGTTTGCGAAAAAAAAAAATAACCAAAAAAAAACCAAAAACAGAGTAGAGCAACCAAGTCAATGAACCAAAAAAGGTCAAGATGTTTGCAAAAATCTTTTTTGCCCATCGCCAGCTTAATTTGTTTTTGGCAGGTTTTTAATTTCGGCTTGTCTTGCTTTCTATTTCCCTGCGTAGCATATTAGATCTAATGTTTCTGGGCACCGATATCAGCTGAAAACTGCTCAAAAACTCTGCAGTGATAAATTATATACGAAATATTTCCCCATTTCGGTGTGTTTGGCGATTGTCGTATCAATTTGGGATCTGAATGCTGGTGGCCAAACCCAAAAATTTTCTTGTAATCACATCAGTTGATATATTTTTCGAACAACCTGGGTGTTGTGAAAGTCTGCTGCAGATCGTGCGATAATTGCACAAATATGGTTGTTTAACTTTTGTGCAAATTGTCGGGGCTAAGATCAAAACAAAAATCAACAAAAAATGGGAGTAATCTTTTCATTTTCCATCTTGATTCGAATGTTTATTTCACAAAGTAATTTGATATTTTGAGCTTATTTAATACAACAAAGTTTAATGAACATAACAAATAAGAAATTTGTGCAAGTCTTATTAAATAGATTTATTTAAAATCTGTTATTATACAACGAAGCTTAATGAATATTACATCTAATAAATAAATGTTAAAGCTTACTGTCCTGAATTAATCAATGATCATTAAGCAAATATTTATATAAATAAAATAGTAAAATCATGAGTAAACAAAACTAACTAAAATAAATTTAAAAAATGAAAAATAAGCTTAAAATTTTCCTGAAATATATAATTGTAGGCCAAAAAGAATTCATGTTTTAGGTTCATTTCTTGAAGTACTCAAAAAACCCAAGCATTTTGTAAAAATATTTTAATCACGAGTAAAATGAAAATTTAAGTAAACCAAAATAAAGCTAAACACTTTATAGATCCAATTCCATAGTTTTAGCTTCACAGACTTTATAGCATAGCCATTATCATCGGCAATTTATTGTTTACGCAGCTTTTTTTGTATCTAAAAATAGAAACCCCTCACCAAAAATAACCAAACTTGTTTTCATGGTAGTTTGGCGATCAGCGATCATTAAGCAGTCGTGGCCGAGCGGTTAAGGCGTCTGACTAGAAATCAGATTCCCTCTGGGAGCGTAGGTTCGAATCCTACCGGCTGCGGTGTTAACAAGTTTTTTTTAAGTTCCAGAAAAAGTTAGTGGTTCAGAAAGTATGATCGATCGATCTACTTAGTAGTCCTATGGGGAATATATTTCATAGTATTCAATGCCTAACAATTTTACGTACATATATGTCATATCATACTATTGCTTTGAAACATGAAATATTTATTTGTATTTAAACAAGATGGTTAAAATAAAGATCTTATTAAGATCTTAAGATCTTATTATTAAGAAACTACAGTATACCTTAGGCAGAGACCAAATAATGTTTTCAGATTTTTTTGTCATCAAAGTAAAAAATAAATATATTTTTTTTTTAAAAGAGGTATGTAACCTTTTTATGGCAATTTATAGATCAATAATATTTTTTTAAAAGCCGTTAAAGTCTGGTGATTGGGCCATGGGTGTCAGCCAAGCAGTCGTGGCCGAGCGGTTAAGGCGTCTGACTAGAAATCAGATTCCCTCTGGGAGCGTAGGTTCGAATCCTACCGACTGCGGTTCGGAAGATGTTTTTTTAAAGCTTTTTTGTTTAGATTTGTAGAGAGTATAAATACGCACGTTGAAGTTTAAAGTACGTATTTTTATCCAACACGGAAAGTAGCACATACAAAGAAGAGTCCGGAGAATCCACAAAGCCTATAGCCTCTTAGATTCTCTGATCCCTTGTTGTATCGGTGAAATGGCAAGAATGAAAAATTTTTAGGTTAGAATGCCAATCGATTGGAAATTAAACAACGAGCTCAGCGAGGTATGACATTCCTCATTCTGACTTATACTTTTGTTATGGCAGCCAAAAAACCGAATATTTTTGGCGAAAAAAAGGGTCTACATTTTTGTCAAAAATACGGAACTCAGATTTTTGCCAAAAATGCGACAATTTTTTTCGGTTTTTTCATCGTAGTACAGCCAATTCAAGGCGTACAGCTAAAAGACCGACTGTTTTGAACAGCTTGCTTAATATGCTAACGATCCTCATCAGTTTTATAAAAATTTATTTTTTGACCAATTTTCGCAATTTTTGTAGGGGTTTCATCACATTTTTTCGAAAAATGGCAAAAAATGAAAAATTTTCAGGTTAGATTGCCAATCGATTGGAAATTAAACAACGAGGTATGACATTCCTCATTCTGACTTATACTTTTGTTATGGCAGCCAAAAAACCGAATATTTTTGGCGAAAAAAAGGGTTTACATTTTTGTCAAAAATAGGAAATTCAGATTTTTGCCAAAAATGCGACATTTTTTTTCGGTTTTTTCATCGCAGTTCAGCCAATTCAAGGCGTACAGCTAAAAGACCGACTGTTTTGAACAGCTTGCTTAATATGCTAACGATCCTCATCATTTTTAGCAAAATTTATTTTTTTACCTATTTTCTCATTTTTTGTAGGGGTTTCATCACATATTTTCAAAAAATGGCAAAAAATTAAAAATTTTCAGGTTCGAATGCCAATCGATTGGAAATTAAGCAACGAGCTCAACGAGGTATGGCATTCCTCATTCTGACTTATATTTTTGTTAAGAGAGCCAAAAAACTGAAATTTTAGGGCAAAAAAATGGGTTCAGATTTTCGTCAAAAATACGAGATTCAGATTTTAGTCAAAAATGCGAAATTTTTTCCGACTGTTTCGAACAGCTTGCTTAATATGCCAATGAACCTCATCACTTTTAGGAAAATTTATTTATTTATTTATTTAAATATTTTAGAACCTTTTTGGAAGATTTGTAAACTTAATCTTCTTATAATACCTTTTAAAACTCGTGCATCGTTGAAGTTATTGGCTGTGTGCAAATTTAAGGCTACAGTTCAAGCAAAAGAATACCATCAAATTGGCACTGTAATTAACCCCATATTGATTGAATCTTAAAGGCGTTTAGCTTGCCACCCGCTGAGTCTTGAACCCAACTAAAATCGCCGAAAAATAGAGGTAAAATTGAAACTACAAGAATGGCTTCAACCTCAAGAGGGGCAAGGAACTCTCGAGACCATTGAACCCGCCCCAAGAGGCAGTTGGGCCAAAAAAAGTAAAATAAAGAAGAAAAAGGCCCCAGAAAACGCGCCGAGCATTTGGCAGATGCTAAGTGAGTGATAGACAAGCAACAAGCGACGACAACTTGCGCAAATCGACGACAGAAATCGGAGCAACGCATGATGTTCAAAAAATTGGCGAATCTAAAGTTCTTCAAAAAATAAATGTTCTTAATACCCTTACCATAATAAATAATTGATTTCATTAAAGAAAACTAATTATTAAGCTTTGTGTATCTGTGTTTAATTTAAAACCAAACGTTAGCCCAAAAAAATTTTAACATCTTTTTTGGAGTAGACTTTTTCCATTTCACTCAATGGAAAAAACTTTAATATATTTTTCAGGGCGAATTTTGTTTTGGATTATCACTTTGAAAATTGTTATAATCGAAAAATATGTAATATTACTTAAATTACTTTGATGTAAATATCTTCTTTCTTTTTTTGGACCTATTTTGAATTTCAAAAAAAGACTTTTAAAATATGTTGGTTTTTAAATATAAATATACAATTGTATTTAACTAAAAAAAATTTAAATATGGCCAAATTTGTTCCTTTAAAAACATTAAAAAAATGTAATTATTTCCTTATCTGAATGCAGAACCAATTTTTAGTACCCTCCACAAGGGTATAAAAATACTGGAAAAAAGGCAAAGCTTAGATACGCAAATCTCTTGGGCTGATTTCGGTTTTTCGCCGTTTCGAGCGAGATAAACGACCATACAAACGAGAGACTTTGACCCAAATTCGGCCAAAAGCCTGCGTTGATTAATCGACTTTTAGCGCTGCCCATCGCACAGATACGGCGCGCGAAATAAACCGAAATAAAACAAACTGCAAAAAAAAGAAGAGAATTTGCACAGCTGCTCCTGAGCCGGCTAATTGAGGAAATCGAATGTAAAATTATGTGAGCGGCAAGCAAAAAAAAAAAAAAATTCGCAAACGGCCGGCGAACGGTGACGCATGCATCTAATTTATGTATCTGATAGATACACCGCGATACTTCACACGAACTCCCAAAGTTTTGTTGACCTTCTTCGATCGCTTTTGGCCGCAGATTTTCACTTTTGGCCACGCCATTAATTTCTTCACGGCGCCCACCAACAAAGCAGCTAATATGTCGAAATTGTTTCAGCTCCGAGCTCTGTTTTCCATTAATTCGATTGTATTTCTGCAACTCCCGATTCATCTTTCGATGTTTGCGCGATACCTGGAAATTGTCACAATTCGAGCGGAGTTTCTTCTGTAATTATGCTGCAATCGGGAGTTGACAAATGTGGGGCATAGTATTTTTTTGCTTTTGGTAAGGGCCCCTGGGAAGCAAGCTCAAATTTTGAAGTATATATTTGAGCCAATTGAACTCCCAGTGAGTTCAAAATTTAATGAACTCTGCAAGCAGGTCATCTTTGATATTTCGGGTTCCAGGCAAGAACAGTTTGGAATACATTTATAAAAATAAATACAAAATTGTAAAGTAAAGTTTACTTCACTTACCCATTAATAAATAAATAACAATGTAGATCTTAAATTAAAAATAACTTCTCTTTACCATTTCCTAGTATATTAGCTTGTTAAAATGTATTTCTTCTATTTTCGTTTTACCAAAATTAACAAAAATATCTTTAGGCAATGTTCTATAAGCCCTTTATTTTTTAAAAATTACTAGACATAATAATCGTTAGAAACTGACTAATAAATAAATATATGTTATATTATATACTAGTTTATTAAAATGTACCTCCTCTACTTTCGTTTTACAAAATTAACAAAAATATCTTTAAGCAATGTTCTATAAGCCCTTTATTTTTTTAAAAATTACTAGACATAATAATCGTTAGAAACTAACTAATATATAAATATATCTAATAATCCTAGTTTGTAATCACCTATATTTAACCACACTAACCATTGAAAATGGGTCTCTATTCATTTAACCAGCTATGTAAATAAAATATGGAATAAAGGCAGTGCTGTGCCCTTTCAATGGAGTCGGATATTACCCTCTGACCACGCTCCTTGAGTTAAGAATTAAACGCCTGCCCTCTGGCCACGCCCCCAAATGGCAGACTACAAAACTGACAAGTCGGGGGTTATGGGAACGATAGGGTTAGGGTTTGGGTTAGGGTTAGGGTTTTGTTTCGGGATCGGGGGAGGAAATGGCGTATATGGTTAGCTGACTCAACTCGGCAAGTGAAAACGTTGAGAAATCATTTGCATAAAATAATTTTGCGTGTTTTGAGTAAATAAATTACCGAACAAGGAGGAAAGAAAGAGAACAACGGCGCAGAAGAAACCGATATGGCCACAGAATATATATATATATATAAATATATAGATACACTAGCTGACAGATACATTCACACACACACACACTCACACACTTGTCGATGCAGTTGCAAAACTTTTTTTCGAGCTGTTTGAATGAAGTTGTGCAGACATAAGATAGAAATATATATGCACGGTGAAAAAATATATCTTAAAATTATATTTGTTTTCGGAATCCCAAGTTATATTTTAAAATAATATTTCCTTGACATTAACAATCCATCCATTCTATTTTAAGGTTTATGATTAGCGTTAAATAGTTTCTAAAAGCAATGCGTTTCATTAAATGAAATTTTACCTTTTGATATAGGTTTTATTTTTATAACCTTGATAAAGAATATTCATTCCATCTTAAGTCTGAGTAATTAAAAATATTTTTATAAGAACCAATATAATTGGTTAAATAGTTTCTATAAAGAATGTGTTTCGTTAAAATAGCTTTTGATATAGGTTTTCTTTTTATAACCTTGATAAAGATTATTCATTCCATCTTAAGTCTGAGTAATTAAAAATATTTTTTATGAACCAATATTATGATTTTTTCTCCCTGTTTACGGGGTTTATCTATCAAATGGCCAAGCCCCTGGATAACTTAGCCATATTCCCCTGCTTTCGGCCCTGGTAACATGTCGTTGGGCAATTAATAACGGATTATGAGGCGACGACTCCCAAAGCGTTGACAATGCGGAAAAATAAAATAAACACAAGGAGGGAAACTCGTTGAAAATGGCATAGGGGTGTGGAAAACTGACGGCATCTTTGAGATGCACATCTAGAGAAAGAAATATATACGAAAAAAAATAAAAGTAACGCGTATCTGTGCGCTACAAATGTATCTTTCATCATCATTGGGTCTCCATCGCCCCTTTCTTTATCTTCCCGGGTTTTTCTCTTATAATTCTCCTTTGGCCCCGGCTTTGTCACGCCCCCCGCCCTTCCGTCCTTGCACCAGGCTTTTAAGCTGATGAAAAGGAAAATTCCCGAGCATTCAAAGTCCAAAGTTTTCTTTCTTTTGAGACACCATCCCCCAACCATCCATCGCAAACCCTCGCCGCCGATTTTCGTCTTTATTTTTTTGCGGATTTCTTGTGAAAAGCGTAAAAATTGCTGTAGATTAGCCAGGCGACGACATTGTTGGCTCTGTTTGAGTTTATAGACATCTCATATGAGAGTCGGGCATTATTCGGTCAGGCCCTTGAAGGAGTCGTCTTTTTGGGCATGGGATGCCACCGAGGGATCATGGATGGATGAGGAAATTTGGAGGCAACTTTATTCGGAGTTCAGCTTAAAGGGTTCCAGAATTCGAGAACGAATGAAAGTCACATAAACCATATATCATTAAATAACATCCAGTGTTTCCAGGTGATGATTTTAAATAATTATAATATACCTAGAAATATTAATAGAATAATTGTTAGAAACTTTATAACTAATAAATCTATTTATAAATATTTTAAGCTACAGGATTCTTTGAATTTTTATGTAGACAACAAACAAGAAATTACAAAATTTTAACATTACTAAAATGTAGTAATTTTATAAATATTTTTAAAATGTCACCAAGTGAAATTAATAAATTTCTACTTGAGCAAAAAACATTTCACTGCTAGCAAGTAATTTATAATTAGTTTATTCATTATATAAATAAATAAATTAACTTTTAAGATTCCCATTTTGTTACTAAATACTTGCAAAATACAAATACATTTTACTAATATCTAAAGATCTCTAAGAAGCCTTTGCCTTCTTAGTTCCTCTAATATTATTTGAAGGCCCCTAGGTTTTTTTTAAAGGCAACCTGAGATACGCTGCCAAAAACCTTGTGCATAATTCTATAAATTATAAAATACAACAAACTTGGATGACAACAACAGCAGAGGGAAATGCCTCAGCTCGAGGGTCCCCCTTTTCCCTTCGGAAAATTCTATTACACTTTTCGTTTCTTTTTTTTTGTGTTGCTTTTTTTTTGTTTTGCCCAACTCTTGCTGCCTCATTTTTTTCACTCACATTTTTATGTGCGTCTTGTGATTTTTTCACAATTTTCCGTTGTTACTCCTATATTTTTTTTTTTGCATTTTTATTTTTGCTATTTTGTTGCTGTTGTTGGGCTCTCAAGTGCAATATGCAGGCCTCCCTTGGCCGAAAACCCCCCCGCCTACCGCCTTGGCCCATCTGTTTTTTAGTATCCTTTGGCTTGGCTTTGGCTCCTTCATGTATTTTTTATCTAAATGCCCCAAAGGCATTCTTCTGCAGCATAGACAAAGTCGCCTGCTACTCCTTCGAAAAAAAAAAAACAAAATAATAATAATAAAAAAAAAAGGAAGAGAGAATAAGGAGAAAATAACGCAGTATTTTTTCTTGGTTTTTGTTTTGTATTTTTGTGACTTGCAACAGAAGTTGGCAGCAGAAGAAGGCAAAAGTCATGCGCCAGAGAGCTCCTGAAGGACGCATCAAGGAGACAGTTGCCAGTTGTTGCAGCACAACCCCCCCCCCTGCTCTACCCCTTTTTCCGCCCGCCCCTGGCCGCTTCATCATCATTAGCGCCCTCCCAAAAAAAAACCCAAATGTAAAAAACAAAATGCAGCGCACACAAAAGCAAAAGAAACGCCGAAAATATGCTTAGGGTTAAGTGTTCCCGTTAGAGGAAGCCAGCTGCCTGCGACCCTGATCCCTGAGCCCTGATCCCTTAACCCTTAACTTTGCTCGCCCTCGCAATTGTCAAGGCCCTAATCCCAAGGAGGTCCTGGATAACGGTGCATCGGGATATATGCGATATGGCCGCGCGACCCATTGTTTACCCGAAAAATTGCCCCGCACACAAAAACCTTTGACAGCTCATCGAATGTGAAGACGAATTGGGGGTTCCCTAAAAAACCTACAGTATTAAGATATACGTATCACTAAAATTTTTTAAGAAAATATTAAAAATACTTTTTTATGAAATTATACATTATTATTTTATACTAAACAATAATGTTCACATTGATTTTAAAGTGTTATATTACAGTATTTAAAAATATAAAATTTCCTAATATTTTTAAGTCTTTTTGAATATAAATAAAATTCTTAATCTAAAAAAATTATATTTTTAACAAAGAATTATACAAAAATATTATTCTAAGTATAATATCTAAGTCTAATTCTTATATAAGTCTAATTTAAAAATATAAACATTGTAAATGTAAGTAAATAAAAATAATTTTTAAAAAATACTAAAAAATACTAAAATATATTATTATAACCTATAATTCTTTATTTAATATAAATCCAATTCAACGTTTTCTAAAATTGTAATTGTAAATATTTTTAAGTAGTTAAGAAAAGGAATAGTGTAACAATATTATTTGTGCTAATGAAACGTATTAAGCAATTTAAATCAACTATTCAACTGAAAACAACTATGCAGAAATTCAAAAAAATAGAATTGCTCATATAATTTAAATAAAAAATGTACCAAAACCCTAATTAAATAAAGAAGTTACAACACAAATATGTACAAAATTTCCTAAATTCCTAAGAAAATACATTTTCCTTTCCATTTAATGGAGAGGGTATAAGAAAACATATCCCATCCAATTCAAACACAAATCGCCCCCAAAAAAAGCGTCAAGGAGGCGGCCTGCAGTTCAATGCACCTACAACATCTAAACCCAAAAAAAGGACACAAATAACCGGCAGCCGAAGAAAACAAAAATAAGCAGGGAAGGCCCACACAAACACTCCAGCTAACACACACACACACACACACTGGTGTGTGTTATTTATTGCGACACAAAGGACTCGCGCAGGGAGACAGACGTTCAATGTCCTGCAGCCTGCAAACGCGCTAATAAAATGTGACGAGCGTAACGCAGAACGCAGCGCGAATCGAGGACTTTTTCTTTTCTTTTCGCCTCATTTCTTTTCTTTTTTTTCTCGCTCTCCGCTGCAGGACACATGCCACACACACACACACAGATACAGGACGCAGGACATTGACACCCGAAAAATGGAATGGCATGAAAATAAAAGCCGGCGAGCCGAAAAGTCCGAAGCCCTACGAAGACGCCGAAACTGCCGACGCGCCGGCGAAGCCCAAAAAGCCAATGGCCCTCCGCAGGATGCGCCCAGGATCCGGGATCCTGCACGGCGAAAATGATTTATTGACAGCAACTTGTTAAGTTGAGTCATCGTGTCAGAAAATTTTAAAAGTAGAATACATATAATAGCTAAAAAAAAATATTTTAAAAAATATATTGCTGCATAGCACAATCTAAATGAATTTAGGTATTTTTACTTAAGATTAATTTTCTAAAAAATTAAAAAAGGTTTAAATATTTGAAGTTGAATTTTTACATTCTTTAAAGTCTAATAACAATTTTTCAAATATTAAAAAAAATACTAAAATACTAATTCCTAAAAAAAATTAATTAATAAAGTTCGTTTTTAGATAATGTTCTTTGATTTTGTAGGACAACATCTTATAAGCTTAAAATATATACCAAAATATTTTATTGCTACTTATCGCAATCTAAATACCTTTAGGATTTTTTACACAAGTTTAAAATATAGAATTCAATATCATGTTTCTAAAAATTGTAAAAAAAAACTTTTTCAAATATTTGAAAAAATAAATAATCCTACAGAGCTGGTCAAAAAGAATTGTTAAAAAAAAAATTTATTAGATTTATTTTATGGATTCTTAATGTACATTCAGAAATACCTACATTTTCTTTGGTATTTTTGGTATTTGTAAGTATTTTATTTTTCCAAATACATTTTAATCCCACAATTTCTCTCTCTGTACGGGCACGTGTGCGTGTCCATACACACTGACTAACGCACACACAGCAAGACGAGTCCTGAGGTCCTGGAGTCCTGGGAGTCCTGCTGGATTATCCCTAACGTCATCGGAGTGCATTGAACTCCTTTCAACCTTCGGTTTGGTGCCTCGGCTTCTTTTGCCACTGGGCGTAAATCAAAATGCGCCGAGTTCTGCGTCATGGGCACGGGGTCCTTCGTCCTGCAGCGCCAACAGCTGATGTCCTGACATCCCGGGCATTGCGTATACGCAGTGGTGTCCCCTTGGGTCCCCCTCTTCCTTGGATTGCCTGCGGCCAAAGTTCGTTGAACGTTTTCGTGTGTCGACTTTGGTGTTTTTATTTCTGTTGATTCTCTTCATATTTTCACTTGACGTTTGCGGCGTCTTAAGTTCAAATTTTGTTCCTTCGATAAGGCAACATGTTGCTGGCAACACTCAAGGATCAAGGATGTAGCAAGGATTATTGTGAGGAAATATGGCTTAAATCTAGATTTTACTTTCATTATCTTATTAAAATAAACTAATAATAATATGATATGAATATTAAATGTAAATTTAAATTTAAATTAATAATTTACTCACCAAAATATTTATATATGGCTTAACTAACTAACTACAAAAATTAATTTCATAAATTTTACAAGATTAATGGTATTTCTAAATTAAAAAAAAAATTTTTTTGGTCAACGATAATTTTTTAATGTGTGTTTTTAAATGTGTGCTATGACTTATATGTTTTTATTTTACCGAAAGCAGTTTATTTTAAAGTGTAACTTAAGGGTAATTAAAATTTAAATAACGAAATAAGGTATACTATTTTTTATTAAATTGTTTTGGGCAACAATTGTGTTTTTTTCTGAAATTCCTTATTAATTTGTGATATGTTTTGTGGTAATAAGAACCGCGCCGTGTCATCCAATCAAAGATGGGGCAATCGGCGGCATCAAGGCCTAAAGTCGGAATCGGAATTGGGATCGGAGTTGGAGTTGTAGTCGGAGTTTCAACTTGAGATGGAGATGGAGCTGGAGTTGGACAAACGACCACCAGAACGGAGACATGCAAATAATCTTCATATGTGTGCTGTGTGTCGCTTGGTTGAGCATTGTTAAGATCGGTATCGGGCCAAAAAAACGAGGGATACGGGGTATACGGTGGATATGGGGGGGATCTAGGGGATCTGGGTACCCCATTCATGGCAGAAGTCGGCTGAATAAAGCAGTCAGCTACGAGTTGGCAATACATTTTCCGCCAAAACACCGCCCACCGCCGCCCGGCCGGCAATCTAGTTTGGCTGCACTTAATTTCAGCGCTTAACAGACAATTAAAATCCAATTAATTCTGACGTTTATTATGCTAAGCCGACTGTGGGCCCTCGGATCTCTGGCGGACCTCGAACCTCGGACCCCGGACCGCGGACCTACACATAAATTGCAGCCTCGTCCTCCACTTTGTAGACCAGCTTGTTCCTCCGCGTGTCGTTCTCGTTTTCTAAAAACTTGCTCCTCCGTTTGCTGCCTGACAAAAAAAAATATATATAGCTATTGCAACTAGCAACAAAAGCAGCAGATACACTGGGAATAAATAAAACTACTATTTTACACAATAAAATAAAGGGAAAGTGTAAAAAAATCACAAGGGTCTCAGATATAAGCAGTTATAATATTATAAAAAAATTTCCAGAAAGTCCCATTACCTTTAAATCTTATAAAGAATATAAAAAAATAATAGTCAGTATTTTTTTCCAGTGCATCATCTACCTACAAGAACCAGCGGACAAAGTTGGGCTTCTCGTGGTGGCAGCCACATGTTGATTCGTCCATGGACGACCCATGTAAAAGTCCAATAAATCTTTCAATTGGGTATGCCAATTGGATGGGATTGCTGCTTACCTCACTTGGGCTACACAAAAGGGTAACGCCGGGTATTTCCCATAGGATTATTTTATACCGTTTGCGAAACATATGTTAAAAAAATATGTTTTCAAAAATAGTTTGTTTTACGACCGTGACAGGACTCGAACCTGCAATCTTCGGATCCGAAGTCCGACGCCTTATCCATTAGGCCACACGGTCAGTTACGCAATCCCCATCCCAAATTGCCCAGATAAGATAGAACAAATCCCATTATGGCAGGAAATAGTTTTTCGCACAACTGATAATCAACTATAATATTTGTTTTTATTAAGGGCTATATAATATTTGATATGTTTAGAACCTTTTTCTGGGGCTTGCCATGACTTTTTAAAATAAATCAAGCGATATTCCATAACTTCAAGTGGTAGCAATATTAGATATTGTTAAAGTACGCAACTTTAAATATATATTAAATTCGAAATACCCATGAAAAAAATCTATAATTCCTACTTTGAGGTGTATACCTACTTACCATATAAGTTTTTAAGTTCCGACATGTATTTAATTCCCAAAAAATTGTCCACATCAATGGCAGACGGAGGGCGGGGGGTCTGAGTTCTGAAAACAAGTCCAAGGGGACACCCTGGGGCACAAACCGCAATGATAAGCAAAAACAGCAGCGGCAACAACAACGCCAATGTTGCGAAAGGACCAAAGACCAACGACACCAGACAGGACACATTTTGAGCCTTTTTTTCGGGGAGAAAGGGTCGATATACGCACACAGCGACGCCAGACGGAAGGACAAACGAAAGTAAAGGAAAGCCAGCCGACAAAAAAAGAATTTTATACAAAAATAAATGCCGAGAAACAGACCGAAAAAAGGTTGCCAAAGGTTCAACGAACCCGTCAACGGCAAATGTAAATAATTTTGTGCGTGTCTGATGGTCTTGGTGTGTATCTGTGTGAGGTCTACGCAACGCCAGACGAATGACTAAGGCAAAAAATAGATGCGGTGTTTTAATGTGAAATAAGATTAAATTGGGGAATTTTGAAGATATTTAAATGAGTTATAAGGGGTTATTAGACAGGAAGTAATTTTCGAGCAAAAGTCGTGAGCAAATAAGTCACATATCACTGGGAGTTTGAAATATATTACAATTAAAGAGTAATGGAAATTGCTTAAAAATATATATATAATAAAAAAGAAATCCTTTCGCAGCCGGTAGGATTCGAACCTACGCTCCCAGAGGGAATCTGATTTCGAGTCAGACGCCTTAACCACTCGGCCACGACTGCTTCTTGCGGATCGTAAGTCCAACAATCTTCCGCACATTTTGCAAATTTCAAGGTCCAAAGGTTAACTATAATTTGTTTGGTAAACTATGATGGCACGTAAATAATAATAGCTTAATTGAGAAAAAGCATTCACAGGAACCAACCTACATACACATGGTAAAAACTTCCAATAGGTTTGAAGAAGTTATTTATCTACAATGATTGTCAAAAAATATAATCCGTCTATCACTTAATTTAGTTCATAAAAAAAATGTTTAGGCTTGTTGAAATCACCAAAAACATAGTTTTGAGTAAATCAACAGAGGTTAAACATTTTTATAAAGTTATCTAACCTAGGTTTAAGTACTTAACTAGAGATTGTTATAAAAAATATGTAAGTAAAAACGGTATTTAATATGATATAAATCAAAGCTGTTCATTAAAATTACATAGAATCTAAAAAACTGAGTTAAAACAACTAAAATAAAAGTAATAAAGTCATGTGAGTAAAGAAAAAACAAAAATGTATTTTCATACGCAGCCGGTAGGATTCGAACCTACGCTCCCAGAGGGAATCTGATTTCGAGTCAGACGCCTTAACCACTCGGCCACGACTGCTCCATGTTCTGATGTGTGCCAAATCACCTACTTAAGATTCAGCGCATGTGTTTCTCATATTTGCAGTACATTTCGCTTGTATAAAATAATAAACACCTGTTATTTGCACAGCTTAAATGATAACTAGGAAAAAAAGAAAAAAAGATTTCTATGCGACCGTGACAGGACTCGAACCTGCAATCTTCGGATCCGAAGTCCGACGCCTTATCCATTAGGCCACACGGTCAGTTGGATTACGGCGAACCACCAACAAACATAAAGAGCGGGCGCCGAGAGAACCTGGAGTGAGAACATTTGCGAGAACAAAAACTATTGAATAACGAGGGGAGGGTGAGAAAATGCGAAAGGGGTGGGTTGAGAACTTACATGGTTAAGTAAAAGTTCGACGTTACGAATCCTTATCAAGGCAATCCAATTTTAAGTTTTAAAATAAGGGAATCAAATAAAAATATTAAATGAATATAATATTAGTACTTATATATTTCATAGGCTTCTCATCTATTTATGGCATCCCAGGGGCCAATAACCTTATTTTTGTTACAGAACAATTGGCCAGCTTGTTTACGGTCATATTGCGTTAGGTCATGATTGCTTTATCAAGAACAACTTGAAGGAAAAGTTGCCGCAATAAAAATTCCGTTTGCTCCCCCACAACTTGGACCCCTTTTTTTTGGATGGGGGGGATTGGGTTTGTTCAAGTGTTTTACTTTTTGGGGCTGCTTAATTTCATCGGTGTGCGTGTTTGTGTAATACTTGGATCGATAATTTGTGTCTGCGGCAAACGCATTTTCGGTATTTTGTTTGCCAAGGTTTATACTTTTGTCTGAGTTGCCATGAAAAATCACTGGGAAATTGGGGAAATTAAGTGTGAATGGGAAAACTTATTGTCTTCATCTACAGATAACTCGTATTAAAAATCCCAATTAAACTAAATAATTCTTTAAATATTTTATAATCATTATTTAGATCAACTAAATCATAGGTCTTGTATTTTGACCTACAAGAACATTTAGAGAAAAGGCAATTTTTTTTACCTTGCTACTTAAAAATGCACTTGTAATTCAGTAATGATAATGCCATCGCTAATTTGCTGTGGGCTTGGGAAAGGTCGAAAGTATTTATTCCGCTTTTTTTGTGCTGTTTTTCTATTTCGTTCTCGTTTCGGTGTGGATCTTGGCGAGTGTGGAAGCGAAGCCGGTTACAATTAAAATTAATTACAAACTATCTAATTACATGGTAATATGCTAATCAGCCTCGCCCCTCTTGCTACCCCTCTCGCTCACACTCTGCCAACCTCTCGCTCTCTCTTGCCACGCACTTGGCAACCGGAGTTGGCCCTCTGGGGGGATTCCCCTGCTCTGCCTCAAATGCAGTTTGCATGTCGGTTGTTCGTTGCATGTAAAACTTAATGAGATTTCTGCCATGGCCATGACAAACCCAAAAAAATGGACACACTAAGAACAAATTCTTTAGATCCTTGCGAGATATACATATATCTTTTTATTAGATTAGTCCTTAAGATGTTCTATGTATATAATACGATTTATACATATTTTTTAACATATACAGCAAACCCTCATGTTAAAACTTAAAGAACCTACCCCTACATAATTAAAAAAAATTTAATATAACTATAAATATTATAAAAACAAAAATCATATATTTCACAAACTCAGGGAAAATGTTTAATGTAAAATTATATCATATAGTTAATTTAATAAATTGTTTTTTAATTTTGTTAAAGGTTTCTTAAGCCTTGGCTCAAATTTCTCAACATTTTGTAATTGAAGTGGTTTTATTGGAAAATTAAAGGAAAACTACATTGCTCATAAGATTACAAATAAAAGTTCCTTGAAATAGAGTAATAATTTAATGATATATTAAAAGAAATTCCTCAACGAATGTAAATATTGTCCAGTTTTTCTCTGAGCGCATTCAGCTAAAAATGTTGCCAATGGAAAATATACTTTGGGATGGAGACAAAAGTTCTCGCTGCCGCTTCTTTGGCCAATTATTGGCAGCACTATCGGGGCGCCATAAATCAGCACAGGTGAGTGGGGGGAGGGGGGGGGGGGGGGGGGGGGTGGCTGGAAAGGGGGCAGGTAACAATGCCCGGCCAACAAAGAGTCATAAATAAATTTTTGCAACTAATTCTGTCAGCTCCCGGTGCCTTGCCCATTGCCACATTGCGTTATTATTGATGGTTGAGGTAACAATGCCGCTCGTTTTCGGCCTGGTCAAAAACCCCCAACCAACTGCGGTAGGTGGCGGTCCACCCCTCCTTCCATTCCTCCCACTACCCCACTAGTCCACCTTCCCCACTCACTAATTCCCCGAATCCATGATTAATGTTCGCCTGCATTTCCCCCCTCCTTAAACTTAGTTTCCAAGTAGAAAAGAAACCAGGAAAATAGTAGCTCAAGGCTTACAAAGTACTCGTGATGTTTATTTGCCTGAATAAATGTACATATTTTAAAATATACTTTGGGGTTTTTTTTAAATTATGGAAATAATACATGCATTTGTAAGAAGAATTTTGAATGTAACTTAAGAAAATGTAGTATTTCTTATTACCTAGCTGGTAAAACAATTATTGTATGACTTTTAAGCGGGCTTTGAGCCTGGTAAATAATGTAAGAAACTGAAGCATATTCCGCTTCAATTGATCTCTGAATATTTGATGGAAACAGTCGAGTAAACAATATGGTAAATGTTGTTTGTATGTAGCGCACAACTTTCAAGGGTGGCAACCCTGGCTCCGTACTGGGCTTTGTCCTTAGTATTCCCAATGTTCCCAATGCTCCATCGCTCCATCGCCCAACCAACAAACCCTCCTGTGTGTCCAGTGGCACAAAACCGAAATAAATAATTGATGAAACAGCAAAGCGCACGTAGGGATTTCCAACTACCAGGAAAACCCAACCACCAACCCCCCCCCCCCCCCTGGCCATTTTTCCAGCTGCACTATATGGCTCCTCCCCCACCGACCCACCCCGCCCCCCTTTCACTACTTTCCCCGCCGAACCGCTCTCTTTCGAATGTTTCTCATCCATTTGCAGTTGGGGAAAACTGAAAACCATCTCTGGCCTACGACGCATGATGTTGTGTTGCCCACACACTCGCACACACACATGGTGTACACGCCATGTGCAATGGGATATACGTGGTCATATATATACATATAAATATATATATATATTTCTATATATATATCTGTGTGGGGGTATATATGCTATATATGTTCCTGTACGTGCGCACTTATCGATTTTCTGCTTGAAAAACGTTAAGCGAAATGCGCCCAAAGCGTCGTTGTCGGTTAAGTTGGGTCCGGCCGGGCCAAAAAAAAAACAGGGTTCCCAGTCCCACTTAAATACCGCAACCCTACACGGACAAAATACGCAATGAACTATTAAAAATGGCGCCCAAACGTTTCGACATGTGATATTCTATTATTTTTATGTTACATAATAAATATCTAAAGTTATATCCACTTAAAATAACTTAGTTTTCTATATTTTAAAATAATAGGTTTCCCATTTAAATATCACAACCCTATACGGACAAAATTTGAAAAGAACTATTAAAAATGGCGCCCAACAATTTTCGCAAAAGATTTTGTTACATAGGAAATATCGCCTGAAAAATGTTGTAAAACATTATAAAATACTATACTTGATTGTGTTGTAGGTTCTACAAGAATCAATTGATACCAGAACAAATAAGATAGAATGATCATACGTGATATTGCTGTCTTTTTTTACTGTGTGACAGCACACACAGTTGCTCGTGGAAGAGTCCCTTTTTTCGAAAGGGTTGCCAGGGCCACATGCGAAGCAAATATTCGAGTGTTTTTCGTCTGTGTGTGCATCAATATGTGCATGTGTTTGCAGGAGGTGGCAACAATAGGCGTGTTTCGTAGGCGGTCGTCCTCGACCACTTTTTTGGTCGTCGTCATCGTCAACGTCAAGCAATCCCCAAAGTGAGAAAAAACAAGAAGGGGGCGTTGGGTAAAGTACCAACAGAATAATAATGGATATATGTACAAAAAAATATATAGAAAATTGCAAGTATTAGACCAACCAAGTTTAAAACGTAAATAAAAAAGTCATATATGTTTGTAATGTAAATGTTTTTTTGGGGGAGAAGGAAATACAATAAGGATAATTTTATAAATCTCAATTATGATATACTACCTTTAATTCACTATTTCAATAACAGTTTATGGTCCAGCTTACTTAACATGCACAGATTACAAAACTCTAACTAAAATAAGTACCTTTATAGTTTAATTAATTTTGTGCTAATGCTATACAAAACACAAACACACCAGATTCAAATGCAGATGGGTATTTGTATATTTACATAAATACTCACGTGTGTTTTGTTAACTTAATTCCCGGAAAACTTTCATAGGCTGCCATTAGGGAAAACGAACATGAGAAGATGGACAGGACAGGGCATTGCGGCTATTCATTGACTATGTGCGCACATATCCGTAAATACAAACTGCTGTATATGCGTACAGTACTAGACAGTTGTGTCAGTCGATTGAAAGTTTTATAATTTTTAATTTTACAGTAACACAAAATGCAATGCAACATGATAACCTTAAGCAGATCACAAGAAATCTAATTTCGTTTGTGTAAGTAACTAAACTGATTTATGTACACTGTGTGTGTGTCGGCAGAGGGACGGAAGAAATGCAAAATGAGAAATGTGAGCCAAAGGAAAAAGCTTTGGCATGTCTTTCTTATAGGATCTTTCTTATAGTAATATTGATAGTAAAATCCTTTCAGATGTGTTACCTCTGATTTTTTTTAGAAATAGGTTAACATAGGTTATTTTACTATATCTATTTCAACAGAACGCACTGTACAACTATCTATCTGTCCATCCTTGTATGTATTTGGTGTGTGTGTGTTGGGCAGACATGCAACGCACCAAAACACCCACCCGCAACACACACACTCGAATAGAGACAGACATCCCTAGACCTAAGTTGCATGAACTTCAGTTTCGCCTCGCATTTCGGGACATGGGTGGGCTTTCGAGGGGGGCTTTCCGAGGGGTTGGCGCCTACCAAGGCGAGTCAAAAACAAAGGGAGGATTGGTTGTGGGTGGCACAAATGGCAAAATGGAAACGCACACAGACACAGGGGCAGGGGTGGCGCCTGGGGGTGGGGGGTTCGTTCTAGGGGTTCCATACACGCACACACAGGCACACATGGACTTTGGCCAAGCCCAAAGGCCTGGGATGCCGCCATTTTACTGCGTCCTGCACACAACCCTCAGAATTTTCCATCAACTCTCCCCCCCCAACTCCTCCACCAGCCCCCCTTGCACATTCGTGCTGCAGGTGCGCCGCCACGAGAAGTTTGAGGGGGGGGTGGACAAGGGGGTTGGATATATCTCCTAGTCCTAGTCCAAAGAGTTGATTGCGAGCTCGGCAGAAAATTTCCGACCTATCGCATGCAGTATCCTCGTTGCGTTTTGCAATGCCACCCAAATGCCCCCAAAAAGACCACCCAAACCCCCTCCCCCATCGCATGCGTGTGTGTTTAAGACCCCAGCTCTGCACTCGTTGCTAAAACCCAAAGAGATAGATACAGGCAGTGATGGTGAAGGTAACCATTGTTTTACCTTCGTACTTTGTAAGGTACACCACAATTGATGTTATGAGAATTATATGAGGAAATATGATATGTAGATCTCTGCATATATGATCTCTGGTTATATGATCCATCTACCTACTTTATTCACTTCATTCCTAATTTCTTATAACATTATTCTTAAAACTTAAAACAAAAAAAACTTAGAAGTGATTCGTCGATCTCTAGATCCTTATCATATGATATAGGTACCATGGAAATTGTACCTAGTTTATTCCTAAGTTCTTTAAATTATAATTCCTAAGACTTAAAACAAAACCAACGTTTTGAAACCTAGTAACAAGAGTTAAAACTTAAACCTTATGACACTTGCTTCATTTTTGACTAACTGACTAAATTGTTTTTAAAGTCATGGTCACACTGAGAAATACAAGCCTAAGTAATGGGTACCAAGAATGCCTTTAGGTACAAAACACTAGATACTTCCCATCACTGGACATGGGAACACAGAGCTCATCCTGTCCGAAGCCGGGTCTTTCCTTTTTGTATTTTTCCCTTTTATTCCTGAGTGGGTGGCAGAGAAATTCCTTGCTGCGATATCAATTAAGGATACAGCTCACTCACAAGCCCCGCTCCTTCGTCCTCCTTGCTATCCTTTATTTTTGAGGATTTTTCGGTGGCCATAGGCAGACTCAGAGACCAAAGTCCAGTATCCCTCCCCCCCCCCCCACACTCACACAAAAAAAGTATAAAAAAAAACACCATCTAAGCCCGAAACTTTGTTCAATGCTGCAATGGACAGGCCAAAAAGGGAGGCAGAAAGAGAGAGGGATAGCGTGGCCGAGTGGGACAGCACTAGTGCACACACAGAGTTGCATGTGCGTGTGTGTGCGTCGTGTGTGTTGGCCTTAATGGAAATTGGTTTTATGCATGTTGGCTTTTGTTTATTTTTACAAT
Organism: Drosophila suzukii; assembly: GCF_043229965.1. NCBI lineage: Eukaryota > Metazoa > Arthropoda > Insecta > Diptera > Drosophilidae > Drosophila > Drosophila suzukii. The sequence continues at coordinate 11,254,301 of NC_092084.1, read as the reverse complement.
TTTGATGATGTTTTGCTGAATGCGATGCGAGTGGCAGTTCCCTCTCCCTCCCACTCTCTCTGTCTCTTTCTCTCTCTGCTGTGTGTGTGCTGGTCTTTTTGGGTGTTGACTGTACTTCCGGACATTGCATTACATTACGTAGCACGTGTGTGTGTGTGTGAGTGTAAGTGCGGGTATTTTTCGGAGCTAGGCTGTACGCCCTTTTTCGATTAGCTTTCAAACAAAAATGGCGCATTCGGTGTGCGAGCGAGAGGGCGAGCTGCACAAGGTGCACTCGAGGCCCTTTGGGGTGGACTGTACCCAGGAAAAAAAAGTTCCACAAAAATTGGGAAAAATACTATACCAAGCTGAGAGAATTTTAAGGAGCCGGGGCTTAGCACTAGTGTAATTAGGTTAACTAAGCCGTAACTGAGTACGTAAACAATAATTTGTAATCCTTGTAATAGTTAGAAATTGGTGGATCTATTTTACTTACTAAAGTTGAAGAGTCATGTGTTGATGTCTAATGGATCTCAAACTGCTATGATTATCAATCTTTTAATTATTTTTATTTATTATTATTAAAAGATGTTTCATACCACTTTTTTGTGTTAAGAACACATTAAAAAGTCTATTTTAATTCAAAAAGATACAATTTCTGTAAACATTTTTTTTCAAAATTTTTTTTTCTAAAATTTTAAAAAATTGTTGTTTTGATCGAACTGTAAAACGGTCAGTCATGTTTGATACTGAGGCATATAAAACATTTTAAACAGAAAAAACCTTTGTAGGATTTTAAAGGATTTACTTTTTTTTAGGAAAATCCATACAGATCACAAAAAAATATTTTTTTCAGGTAACAATACATGCCACTTGGGAAAGCTGACTAGAAAGGGAGAGGAATGCCACTTAGAAAGAGACGGAGGGACAGTTGATAGTTGAAAAATAGGTGGAGAGGTGGACCACTTGTAACGATTAATAGCCATAGTTATGGCCTGACCACCAGTGCTACTCACCCCCCCAAAAACCCTACCTTAACCCCCTTTTCGTCTGCCCCATGGCACACAATGAAGCTGCCGATAAAAATCCTCTAGTACACAGACACTCTAGCATCGCATTTTGCATATGCGTTTTCCTCCATCCCGGAAAAACCGCCCGATCCCCACCCACTGACGCCCATTTACCGGAAAAACAAAATCGACACAGAGTAAAAAACGGAGAACACAACACCGGCAGCAAAAAAAAAAATAACAAAAAAAGGAGGAAAAAACTAAAAACCCAGAGGGAAAAAATTCCTTTAGGTTCGACATTTGACTGCCCTGTGTTGTTGGTCAGGGGCCTCGAAATCGCCAGAACCAGATATATACGTATATAGTATATCCAGCCAGCGAAGAGCGCCCAATCAGAGGCGGGAAAAAGGTCCTGGTTCGCTTTTTTTCGGGGGGAGTGGCCAGCACACACACTCTCGCAGGATAAGGCCATGGAAAATAGAGAACAGAACGGCATTTTTTCCCATCGCCGGACCCGAGGGTCCCCCGCTGGACGGGGGGCACCGAAGGGTTAAGCCGGACTTAGTGGGAGGCCCGCCATCAGAGAAAAATCCAAAGCCCCAAGCGAAATGATTGACAACTTCAGTCGTGACATTTAAAGACTATATTGTTCTATTCTGGAAATCGTAACCCAATTTATTGAAGAATTTTCCGTTTTTATGGGTAATGACTACCAAAATTTGTAATAAACTAAAGTTTCGTATGCAAGTTGTATATTTTTCACAAGTTCAACTAATATTATACCTTCGCTAAATGAATGAATTAAATATTTTATTTTATTATATATTTAAAAACTAAAATATTTTACTATAGAAGGAAATAAACTAGGTCAAAATAAAGTGTTCGAAATAAATTGTAAATCATTTTTTGCTTTCATCCCTATAAGGTAGTTCTATTTATAGAATATTTTAAATAATACAAAATTAACAAATTTTTGGTATAGGTGGAAAGAAATAGTCATTAGTTCAAAATAAATAAAGAAAAAATTTTTTTTTAGAACTTCTATCTGAAATTTTTATTTTTAGAGCCCCAACCTACTCACCTTTTAATTATTACAACCATAAATCCCCATTCCACCTTTTAAATATAAAATAACAACCAACACCATTTATGTTTTTATAATTTTTATTTTACTTTTTCATTTTTATTTCGTTTTTATTTATTTTTTTTCTTAGAAAAAATTAATTTAAATTAAAAAAAAACTGAATTGAATTTGTTGATTTTTATTCTTGCTTATTCTTTGATTTATGGTTGCTATTGTTTTGCGGTTTATCCTTTAGTGATTTGGGTGAAAAAGGTTAATTACTGTACACAATTTTTGTTGAGAACTGCTCTTGAAGATTTTCACGCAATCAAGCCACTACTTCTTATGTTTTGTATAAATATATAGTGTATGCATTCATTTTTTTTGTTTTTATCTTTTTATCATATTTTATATATATTTTTTCAAAAATTACTAATAGCTTAAAGGCTTCTTCGTTTGGTTAAAAAAAATTGTTTTCGAGTAAAACCATTTATCGTTTATCAAAGGGACTCTGACACAACCCAGGCAAAGCTCAAGTATCAATCAAAATGGTGAACTCTCTCTCTTAGTAAAGAAGAAAATACGAAGTCTACAAAATTGACGATCACATCCGAAATTTATCAAGACATTGAAAATGATACAAATCCAAAACTCTCTATTTTGAATAGACATTAAGCAGAGTTTTTTAATCGAATGTACAAGTGAAAAGAAATCAAAATGAAAATCGAAATCCCTTCTAGTTGCCTTTCCAATTGATTTATTATCTGATGCTACATGGGTTAATGTTTATGGGTTGGTTATTTTCAGTTACACATATAAATATATACGGCTATATGCATATATAGACACCAGAACCCGTCGAACAAATCAATAGAAACGATTAAAACCAATTACTGTGTTTGTTTTTTCTTCGGATACATGTATTGTATATGACTTACATAATGAATGCTTTCGCTATCTCTCCTCCATTTGCCGATCGCCCCGATCGATTGTTTGCAAAAAAATATATGTATATTATATGGTATATCCCGCCCCAGAAGGTTCGAAAAAAAAAATTCTTTTTAAATCTTTCTTTTTTTCTTATGTGTTTATGTTTTCTTCGTTTTCGTTTGCTTTAGGTTTTTCTGGTTGTTTTTAAAGTATGCATTTTCCCCATTTTTCGTTTGCTTTAGGTTTTTCTGGTTGTTTTTAAAGTATGCATTTTCCCCACCCGCCCGTCCAAGTCGCGCACCCACTTTCTGGAAAATCGCCGATACAACTGCCGGATCCGCTTCCTGACCCACCTCCTGACCTCGGGCGTTCAGTCTTCGACGGCGTATTTCTGGGTCCACTCGCGGGCATTGCGAATGGCCTCCGCCTCGTTGACCTTCCACAACTCGGCCACATCGTTGGCCAGCGGATCATCGGGATTGGGTGCGCTGAGCAGGGCCTGAATGGACAGCAAGATGGTGCGGATCTGCAGGGCCGGACTCCACTTGTCCTTCAGCACGTCCAGGCAAATGCGGCCCAAACGATCGATGTTCGGATGATAGATCTTGGTGATGAAGCGCACCTTGGGCGCCGACATGGGATAGTCCTCCGGCAGGAAGAGCTCCAGCTTGAAGACCCCACCCTCGAAGGGCGAGTCATTGGGTCCGGTGACGATCACATGAAAGTAACGTGCATTGTTCTCATCGGGAATGGCATTGATCCCGGGCACAGGCTCCTGCATTAGACGCTGTGTCTCCTTGATGATGCGACGTGGCAGACTCGACATCTTTCAGCTGCTTCCTCTTCACTTCTGGGATGAACTGGGGACGTGGATTATGTCTAGGGCTTCTCGAAGAGCTATAAACGAGATGGTAAATCGGGAAACACGAGATCAGAATATTGGATTATTAGTTGACTGATAAGGTAGTTTTTGACTACTGGTCTGTTGGTAGAGAATTTGGTTCTGGTACTTAGTTTGACATTAAACACTCAGGTCACTTTTTTATATTGATATGTTCCAAGGCATTTTTAAAAAATCCAAGTTCGTGATTATTATTATTATGCTAAAAGGCAACCCTTGTTTTTCTATGGCATATAATATATTTAGGATGATTGATATTCATAAATATCAACAGCAAAATTGGGAAAACAATTTTTTTTGTCTTGTTTCTTTATGAAAATATTTTGAAATCAAATAAAATATTCTTGTTGTAGCCCAAGGTCGATTTGTGTTGTGTGTAAAGTTGGGCAGCTGGGTGGATTTCGGTTTGATACGTGGCTTTCACTTTCCTCAAGAAAGTTTGGCTGCAGAATTTTGCATGCCACAAAGATGTCTTTCTAGTACAGTAAAACTAAGCTAAATAAAACTGGTAATTACTACAATGGGGTCTACAGGGTATTGCGGAATAATGTATTTCAGCATTTCAATTTGACAGCATTTAGCATTTCCATTTTTCCTAGTTTAGTTGATAGTAATATATTTTTTTTGTAGCCTTTACAGTGGTTTTCTTAGTGTTTTCCTTAAAAATACGGTTTTGTAATATACATACTTTGATATTAACATGATTTATACACATTTTGGCATAATAAGGGGGTATAATTATACACAATACGACAATGAGTTAATTTTTTTTAATATCTTTCAAGATGTTTTTAGAAAAAAAGCCAAAATGAAAGCAATAAAAGCTAGTATTATAAGAAGGGACTTAAAAGAAGTCTGCATCCCAAATATGATGACTATATCTTTACTAGATCCTGAGATTTTCGATAATTTCAACTTTGATGAAGAATATAAAATCTTGCGTCTGTTAAAATATTACATTTAATCAAAAAATAAGCACTTGATGATATATTTTCACAGTGGTTTTCTTTGTGTGTAAGCCAAGGCGGCCCACCCACTTTTGCCACCCCCTTTAACGTGACCTTGTGGCTCCTTTAACTGTTTACATTTCCTAGACACACAGAGAAATCAAGTCAAATAAAGGAAAACGGGGAGAGACAAAGATAAACACGAAACAAAAGCCAATAAACGAAAGCGTCGAAGTTTCCAGAAATATTATGATGGCCATAAGACACAAAAAAATAAATTATCATAACAATAGTAACAATTTTTTCAAGTGTGCGGCTTTTGTTGTTTTAACATTTATTGATTTCCCTTTTGGGTGACAAATGCACGTAGTCCGCAGAAGAAGAAGCAGAGCGGAAGCGGTTGAAATGCAGGAAAAGCAGTGAAAATGCTTGGAAAATCAATAATGTTGGCAATTTAACTAAAGAAAAAAAGCTAATAAGATTTTCCTTCTTTTTTTTGCCAGCAGATATTTCGCTCACACACACACACACGTACGCACGCACGCACACAGACAGAACGCAGACAACGCGCACGAAAAAGACAAAGGCGAAAAGAGAATATGCGAATGGGCGAGACAAAGAGGGCGAGCAGAAAAAAAAGAAGAAAAAGCCGCATTTTCGGCGAATTTAATTAAACAAAAAGAAAAGGCGGAGGAAAACTTAAGGAAAATTCTTGTTTTTCACACACGCACACACACACACAGACACACTTGCTTTAGTTTTATCAACTTTTTACGGTTAATTCTTGCTGCTCCTCTTTGATTTTTATTTAATTTTTATCTGCTGCTGCTGCTTCTTCTTCTTCTTCGGCTGCTCCTGCCTTTTGTTGTTGTTGTTCTCACAGCGAATTTTTTCCTTTTTTTACTTTTACATACTTTTCGGTTGGACAAAAACAACGTTTTCTGGCTATAATTGTAAACTTTTGATTAAACACGAACTCACAGCGATGCGGCGCCAAGTTATTGTTGAATTTGCAATGCAGTTGGGGCCAATTTTGCGTTGGCAAATTGATAATTTCTCGCTTTTTTCTGGCAGCTCCACCACAAAAATTATGAATGTCGAACACACTCGAAAAAAAATGTAGCCGCTGCGCTGGTGTGCGTGCGCGTGTGTGTGACTCGCGTGCGTCTGTGTGGCGTGCGTGTGAGCGGCAATGTCAGAATGCAGGGTTGCCAGAGCGTGCCGCGTTGGTTTTCACTTTTTTAAATACACGTATCACTGGTTGAATATCTGTTTTAAATTTAGAAAATACTTTTCCCGGCTTACTTGATTATTTAACTTGTGTTTTCTGGCTTTCATTCTTCTTTTGCTCTGTACTTTAATTGTTCTAACTAGTAAATGTGAATATTCGATGACAACTCTAGCGTTTTGCGGCTGTCAAATGTGACCGAATTCTGTGGCAATCAGCTGCTCGGCACGCTGCAACCCTCAGTTTTGTACCGCTTAGCTTTTTTCTTGCGATTCGCTGGGCTTCAAATTTGGCGCGTAAAAATCCAATTGGATAAAATTGATGATGGCTTGGGTGGTTTTTTTAGTTTATTTGGGTTAGCCCAAGTTGTAGTTTATTCAGTTTTATTTAAAATTTACTAATATTTAAAAGAGCTAAAGAGTCTGTTGAAAAGAAGAAAACAAGTTTGTAGCTTTATTATTGCATTACAACTATTATGTTTAATATTTTTCTGTAATTTGATTTTATTAATTATTTTTTTAAGCTAAAATAAATAAGTTATGATCTTTCAAATTTATGTGCACCATCTACAATAAAAACTGCACTTCATTACATAAAAAACAAAATTTTAAAAAGGAAGAAAAACAAATGTTAGTAATAAAATTATTTTCTTAGTATAACTTTTTATTGAAAAAGATATTGGGTATTAAAGTGTATTTAAAATGTAGTAATATGGAATTCACAGTTTCCCTTTTTTATGGTTAGATTTATTTTGTTTTATAGCTACGTAGCCAGTTATGTATATTTTATGTACTATTTGTTCTATTAAATAATGTAAAATATATATTGAAAATTGTATTTTTAGTTTTTTCTCTTTACGAGAATTCTCTGAACTGGAAAAAGGACGGATATTTAAATTAATGATAGTAAGACATTAAAATACCACCATTTTGTAACACATTTAGGTAATATGGAGCGTTCTTGGTTTCAATTAATACGGAATTTCAATCAAAACGAATATCAGTTCTTATAATTTGTTCGAGTAGTACATACATTATTTTACAAAGGTCGTTATTTCTCTTTTATTTTCTTATCTGTTAACTTATTTTATTATTACCTTTGAATTTGTGCTTAGTTGTTTAGTTCTAAACACAAAAATATTTCTATAATAAATACCCTGTTTTTGAGAAATACAATAAAATATAAATAAATATAAGATAACAACGCTCTGTTATTTTATTTTAGGATATAGAATTGTTTAACATTTTAAATATTTCAAGAAATTTTAAGTTCAAATCTACTTACATTTTTAATTTGGCATTCAGCAAGACTCAACGATTCCAATAAGACCCATCGAAAAGTTCCAATCAGACATCACCCAAAAAGAGAGCTGGCAACAACAACAAATTGTCAATTTGGTGTAATCAACATTTATGCGTTTTTAAAAAGAGAGGCTGTCCAAACACACACACACACACGCGGGCCCACATGCACTCTCACCCACACAATGAATGCAATGCCCAATGGACGCACAAGAAGGCGAAAAGAGCAACAACAAAAACCACAAGGCAGAAGGCAGAAAACTAAAATAACAGAAAAAAAACGGCAACAACCTCTCGCTCGCACACACACATGATATTTATCATTCGTATTCGCTCGATTGCATAGGCCGCCTGCATGTGTGTGTGTTTGTGTGTGAAGAGTGTGAGATAAAAACAAACAGCAACAACAAGAAGAACAACTGCAAAAAGGGCAACAACACAACAGCAAGTCAGCCATATGCATTACACACACACACACACACACGTGCGATCTTCGTTTTTAGGCTGGCCAAAACAACAACAACGCCCGTAGTCCAGCCCACAAGCGAGAGCGAGAGAGAGCAACCTGCCTCTCTGCCTTGCTGCTGCAACTGCGCTGCTTTTTCACACGCAGTGTGGGCGGTGGGAGGGGGCAAAGAGAGGCAGAGTGCAAGAGAGAGAGAGAGGTGGTGGGGTGGTGAGGGGCGGGCGGCGGTGTGGGTGGCGACCTTTATTCGCTCTTGAGTTGCAGCTGTTTTTAGTGCTTGTTTTTTTTCTTGCCTTCCTTTAGTTTTATGTCCGCTTATGGCCAAGTTTTTACCGCTACAGCTGATCTGTGGAAGAAGGGGGGAGAGAGAAAGAAGGGGAGAGGAGAAAAAAGGTTTTAAATTCAGTTTCAAATTCAAAAGAAACCTTATTTTCCTTAATTTTCTTGTTATCTGAAATTAACATTCTGTTAGAAATATATATAAAATAAAATTTAAAACTAAAAAAATGGGAATAAAAATATTTAAAATATTTTTTAAAAATTTACACAATCGAAATTATTGAACAAAAATCTAATAGAATATGATGAAATATTTAAAACTAAAATATAATTGAAATAAAACATAACAGTTTTGATATTCTCTTTTGTTAAATGGAGAGAAATTTATAAAAATTAAAAATATTATAATATGATAATAATATACATATATAAATATATGATATACAAATATTTGTTAGGCATATTACAAAAAAAACTAGAACATAGAAACTCGGTTGGAATTAAGAGGTTCATCAATACGAGTTCCAACCGCATAGATGTTTTACATTACTATGGATGGAAATGACGTGGATAAGAATATTTTAAGAACATTAAAAAAACCCATTTTTAAGAACATCAGAAGAAATTCCTTCCAAATCACTTCAAACGAAAAAGAATGATCCCTTTTTGGGAATTTAAGGAAAGAATGTTTAAAAATACATATCCATTATATGATATTTAAGTTCTTAAAACTAATTTGAAAAAAAAATCTTTGTCTTATTGTTTCAAAGAAAAATTAAATTCGCTGTAAGAAATTTGTTCCTTTTAAATATGTAGGTATCATTTATGTAATTCAATTCCGTTTACCTTCCATTAATATTTATCTATTTTCGATTTTAATGGCCGACAATGCCCTGCCATAGTTACAAAAACATGGCGCAGTTATCTAGGGGTTTTCTTGCCCTGTAAATTCAAGGGTGAGTTACACCTTTTCCATGGCCGTTTGGTTATAGTTTTTGTAACCCTCACTCGTAGGTAAAAAAGTGTAATAAGAGTTATTTTTTTAATAAACCGTTTTAAAGTCGCATATTTCTATTAACTACATAATTTGACATCCAAACTTATTGGGTTCTTGAGAAGATGGTTAAAGTATTGACCAAACCAGATAATAAACCCGATTAAAAGTAGAATATTTTTTAAATTCAATCAAATTACCAGCCTTTCAAATCTTTTAATAAAATTTTATAAAACAATATTCTTTTTAACAATTTGTTTAAAATTTTTTACGAATTTTGGGTAAATTTTCCAACACTTTAAAATTTTTTATATAAAAACCAAATTATATCTTAAAAAATTTAACAAAAAGCTTAACAAATTTGATTTTGATTATGAGCTAACAATATTTGTGTTTAATAATATTATAAGCAATTTCAAAATTAATTTTAAGTATAAATTAAAATTAATAATGATTTAAACTCAAAGCCAAAGAGCAAATTATTCAAAACGGAAAACTTTGACAGCACTTCCTGTGGAGGAAATAAATCTCTGTATTGTTTCGTAATTAGCACCTCAATTTTTCTTCCTTTTTCTTCAAAACTTTCTTTGATTTTCCTGCTTTTTTTTTGAGGTTTTCTTGAGAAAAAAACCAGCAACATTTGATTTGTAAACATGTTGCCAAAGGAAAACTTTGGCAACATCTCCAATTAGAATCCGCGCTTTCGCTCTTTTGCGCCTGCAGTGCAAATGCATCTCAAGAGAGAGCCGAAGAGCGTGGAACACAGAGTATTCGAGAGAGAAACTTACTCTCTGTCTCTCTCTCTTGAGTCCAAAAACGCAACGAACAAAACGAGCAAAACAAAAAGGGCGAAAACACAAACAAAAAGAAGCGCCGCTTTCTTTTTGCTTTCTTTTCACTTTTTCTTGTTCTGTTTTGTTTGTTGTTTGTGTTGTTGCTGTCGAAGGGCAGCAAAGAGAAAGGGGCGGGGGCTGGAGAAAGGGGGCGGGCGAAAGGACGCACGCAAAAATAAAAACAAAACATTGAAATTTCGAGGCGAAAGTGTCCATTAGGCTTTGTTGTTGTTGTAATTTACAAGTGTTAATCCGAAAAAACAGGAGGATATTTTCTTATGAGGTCTTAAATACATATTTCTAAAATGTATTAAATGGGTTGAAGTTATTTACACAAGAATTATTAAAAAAAATATTTTAAAAGAATGGCTTTCCAATCTTTAGGTAATCCGCTTTAGAATCTCTCTAATATTTTAAACATATGTTTAGATTCTAATATAAATATTTCTTTTTTTTAGATATCCTTTCTCCAATTTTCATGACTGATATAAAATATCTATAGATTTGAATTCCCAATTTTAAAGAAAGGTGTTTAATAAAATTAAAAGAAAAAATTACCTTAAAAATAATAATAATTTAAATATTTATTTATTTGTTTCAATTGTAATATCATATCCCAATATATAATAATAATATAATTTTTGTTTAGTTGGTGGTCTTTTAAGCTTGTACTGTAAGTTTCTATGGTTACTAATTAAAAAAAAAAATTTCCATTATAAAAATATAAGAAGTAAAAAAAAATAAATATAAAAATTCTCTAAAGTGTTTTCTTAGCAGCTTTGAAATCGCTGTAATTTTCTGTAAAACCATTTTAAATACTTTTTGACTTCGGAACTTTTTCCTAAGAAAGCTAAAGCGCCAAAGGGTATGCAACAATTTAGTAAGCTTAATATTTTGTAGCCTACTTATGTGCTTTTTATAAGGGGATTTCAAATCCCTTTAGAGATTTCTATGAAATGATTTTAAATAAATATTAACCTAAAAATTTTGTTTAACGTAAGTAAGAACGCCAAAGAGTATGCAATGATTTAGTAAGTACAATATTTTGTAGCCTACTTATGTGCTTAATTTTTAAAAAGATTTCAAATCTCTCTAGAGATTTCTATGAAAACATTTTAAAAACATTTCCACTTAAATACTTTTTACTATGAAAGTAAAAGCGCCAAAAGGTAGGCAATGATTTAGCAAACCCAATATTTTGTAGCCTACTTATAAGCCTTTTAAAAAAGGAGTTTTCAAATCACCTTGAAAATCGTAAGAGCATTAAAAAATTCGTTGTCCTGGGCGAGTCCTTTCTTGTTGCTTCTGTTGCTGTTTTTGTTTGGGGTCGTGCTCGTCGTTTTGTGAGTGCAACAGACTTGGCTTAGAGTGGATGTTTTTTGGGGGGGCGGGGGGCGGTTGGGGGGTGTTCCCGAAGTGGGCGGCGGGGGGGGAGGGAGAGGGGGCGGTCGCGGGAACAAAGGAAACCCTTGGCAACGCAGGGCCAACAAAAAAGAAGCAGACACAAAAAATATCAAGAAGAAGATGTGGCAGCTAGATGGGGAGAAAGGGGGTGAAAGGAGGTGAAAGGCGGTGAAAGGAGGAGAAAGCAGAAGACGAAGCCGCCGAGGACGAACGAAGAGGACGAAAAGGGACGAAGTCCTGTTTGTGTGGGTGGAAAATTGCGTCCTGTGGGCCGTTTGTTTTGCTTTTTATTTTGTTTTTCTGCTGTTTTTTTTTTTTTTGGCTGGTGGTGCAACATAGGCTGAGTTGTTGTCGCCTTTTTTTGTATATTTTTTTCTATTTTTTTTGGGTTTTTTTTTGGAGTCAATGTCTGGCACCAGTTTATTTGAGTGTTTCTCTCCACGTTCCGCTGTCTGTGTGCGTTTGGGTATGTTTGTGTGTGTTTGTGTGGCGACTGCGTGCAGACAGAAACCACCCCCACCACCCCAAAAACACCCCCCCCCCCCCCCCCCCCCCCCCCACTTGCACCACCCACTCAGCAATGCGTTTTTTTTCGCCCAAGAGTCGTCGCATTTTCGATTTTATTGAGCAAACAACGAATTTCCAAATAAAAACAAAAGCAACGATAAAAGTGCAAAATAAAAAAGGAAAACAAGGCAAAAAAAGTGTGGGGGTGGTTTTTTGGCAACAAGCTAATTTCTACGAATTTTTTATTGCCGCTTCAAATTTGGCCGTACAGTTTGGCAGTCCAAAAGTAAGATCATTAGGGGTTGCAAAGGGAAGCTAGTTTGAGAAGCTCTAAGCTGTACCACGATCACAGTGCTAATAAAACTGTACTTTAAAATGCAAAGAAAAATTTCTAAGGGATTAGTCTTAAGGAAAATACTTTTTTTTTAAGTTTAAAAATTTAAAATAAAAACAATCTAGAAGTGTAATAATAAAAACAACTTCTAAGTGAGGTTTAAAATTAAAAAATACGATTTTTTTTGGTTCAAAATGTTGTAGGTTGCTTTACACAATCAAAAAATAAGCAAATCAATCTTAAATTTTGAGAAGAAATAACAAAATGTGTAACAAAATTCTTTAAATATTAAATTTTTTACAAAGAAACGTAATAACATTTTATAAATGTCAAATTATTTAATACAAACTTTCTACGAAGGCTTAAACTAAAAAAAAATATTTTTTTTGGTCGTAATGTTGTAGGTTACTTTACAAGATAAAAAAATTTAATCAATCTTAAAATTTAAAAAAAAATCATATAAACTGTAATAAAATTTCTTAAATTTTACATTTTCTAACAAAAAAGTTTTTAATTTTCTTCTTAAATTTTAAACCTTAAATTTTCTCACAAAATAATTAATAATTAATAATTTTTAAATGTCAAATTATTTAATATAAAATGTAAGTGTATGTAAGTATGTCTATTAGACCAGAATTTTTAAATTTATGGTGTAAATGTATTTTTGTAGCATTTAAAAAATTTCTCAACTGTAAAATGTTAAAAAAATATTTATAATTCGATTACTAAGATTTAATTTGTCTGTTAAGCTTTAAGTTAATAAATTTTATTGGGTTTTATTTTATATTTCAGCATGTTCTCCTTCCTTTTTTTGTTAAGTGATCTTCTAAAAAGTTTCAAACTCTTTTTTTTAACAGTGTTTAATGCTTGTTAAACTGCAAGTGCGATCTACGAAAAAGAAATGTGATTAATCACTCAACAGAACCGAACCATCTATTTCCCCAAAAAAGCGCGCAAAAATTTTTTGCGAATCAACTTAATGCCACTCAATTCTTTTTTATATTTATTTTTATTTCTATTTCTTTTTTTGCAAAGCCAAAGCTTGTTGAGTTATCTTTTGGTGCTGCTTCTTCCCCGCATTTTTTTTGCTCACTTAATTTATGTGTTTTTTTTTCGCCAAGCTTCCATGTGTGCAAATTCTAAGCAAAAAAAAAAAGTAAAGCGGATCTCTCGATGAGTGAAAGAGAGAGAGGGGGAGAGGGGGGAACAGCCAGAGAGAGAGCGGCCATGCAGGTGTATTTGTGTGCGGGAGCTGATAAAACGGCAAAAAAGAAATTCGCAACAAAAGAGAATTTGCAAAAACGAAGAATTCAATGCTCTTTGTGTGTGTGTGTGCTGTTGGCAACATGTTGCGGGCAACATTTTAGATGTGCAAAAAATTCGCGATCTCTCTGGCCCTCTCTCTCTTACTCTTACTGCTTTTCCCTCTTTTTCTCTCTCTCTCTCTCTGTCTGCTGGCGAAACTCTGACCAATGCTGCTAGCATTTGTGTGCGTGTGTGTGTGTAGTTTCTTGGTTGCCAATTTTTTTGTTTTCCTTTTTTTTTGCGAACTTTTTTTCTCATTTTGTTTGCTTTTGTTTGGAGCGCTCTGCCGGCGTCGCTGCCGACGTCGCCGCCGCCGCTTGTTGTCGTTGTTGCCCCGCCGCAGTCGCCAGTTGGTCCGTTCATTCGGCTGTATCGTTTGCTCCTCGTCGCTTGGTGTGTGAGTGAAAAGCGCTAAAAATCGCTACAAATCGCAAAAAGTTCGCAAAAACGCAGAAAATCGTCATAAAAAATAAAAAAAATTAACTGAAAAAATATTTTAAAAATTCACCCAAAAACCCTCTTAAATTCAACTCACCTTTTTTTTCAAGTGCTTCGAAAAAGAAATAGAAAAGCAAATCATTGCAAAATTTTTTAATGCGATCATCCACGCAAAACTCTCTATCCCCCCTCTCTTTCTCCCCCCTCTCTTTCCCCGCTCTCTCTTTCGCTCTACAAAAAGTGTCTATTTTTGTTAATTTATTTAACCAAATTTAAGTTAAAAAATACTAGTGAAATGGTTTGGAATTATGTGCTTAAAACCATTTTTTTTTAATGCAATTGTGTAATTAAACAGTTTTAATTTGCCAACGGAACATTATTATTATCTGGCTTAAACATCTTACAACCAAATAGAAGCCAGTTGTGTACATACATTTTTTAGTTAATTTTTTTTTTGCTAAAAATTAGAAACGTGTTCAAGTTTCCAGAAATGGCGTTTGTAGATCCTTTAATTGGTTCCAAAAACTATAAATTATTTTTAGATTATTCACTTTACGTTTTAATTTGGTTTTTTAATTGGATTGATATGTTTTCTTTTAAAAATTAATTATTTCAATCGGTTACATGTACAATTTAATTTAAATTTATGATTACTTTATGGATCTTAAATCACTTCCTTTGATATAAAGTTTGAGGTTCCCATTATCTCCAAAGCTCAAGTAACGCAATTTGCAGTTCCAAATAATATTTGAAAATCAAAAAAACTCTTTCATTCATTATATTATTCTCCAATTTCTGTTTTTTTATGAGGATTGACTGAAGGATTTTTTTGCTTAGTTATAAAATCATTTTAAAAAATGTTAAATTTTTTTCTTATGTTCTAGTAAGTCAAAACTGCTTAAAAATAATAAGATAACTTTTGAAAAAACGTGGGAGAATCTAAAAGCATCCTATAACATTGATAATTTAATTAGACCTAATTAAAATTTGATTTTGGTTAGAATACCTAGAATAATTTTCTAAAATGCTGAAAAATCTTTTCAAAATATGGTAAAACTTCAAATAAGTTGTATTACAAATGATAGTTATAGATTTGACATAATTAAATAAAGACATTTTTAAATATGTTTTTGAAACATTTGTTAATACATACATATTTAAATCTTTTAAATTAAAACTTTGTTAAAACTTAAGACTTAACTCTGATTTTTTCTTTTTAATTTTACCCAATACAGAAAAATCAGGATAATTTTTTAAAGTAATTTAAAAAATCTTTAAAGTCCCCCAAGCATTTTCTAAAAAAGTCCTTAAAAAATTCTCTAAAAATAGTCCTCAAAACTTAAAATTTAAATTTAAACCTAAAAAAATTCCTTAAAACATTTTTCAGTGGGATTTTCAAAGGTTATTTTCGAAAACCAAGAAAATACCCAAAAAACACATCCTGGAAAATGTGGCTAAAAAGATTTCCCGTCTCCCTTGCCAAGACACATTGATCTTGAAAATGTTCGTGGCGGACTTCCACTCAATCTTGGCCAGAGTTCTGGGCCCTCTCTCTTTGGGCCCAAAAAAGTGGCTTCTCTGAAGGCCAAAAGAGAGAGAAATTCGCGAACTGCAAGAGTGGCTGCGGCCGCTGCTGGCGTCGCTGTCGCCATGGGCAGCGCTGCCCGCACACATGCAATGCGTTTTTTTTCCATAGTCACTCTTTTTTTCGGCCTTTTCGCTCTTTTGGCGAAGTTTTCACTCGCGAATTCGAGTGAAGTTGCGACCGCTTCTTCAGCCGTTTTTTTTTGCGTTCTTTTTTGCATTCCGTGTGTGAGCGAGTGTGTGTGAGTGCGAGTGTGTGAGTGTGCTGCTGCTGCTGCTGGCGCTGCTGCTGCGCTGCCGCTGCTGTTGTCGTCATCGGCGGTCCGGCAACGTAAACGAAACGTATCGAAAACGTATTGAATCATAACAGATCCGCACGTTGTCGCGCACGTACGCAGTCCGCGGAAGAAAAGCTACAGCTCTCTCTCTGTCTCGGCTAACAAAAACACACACATCAAACACACCAAACACCCACTAGCTGCAACTGCAACACAACAACCTGCAACAACAACAACAACAACAACAACAACAGCCACCTGCAACAACGACAGCGGCAACAACAGCAACACCACCACAACTCAACACCCAAAACACCATTCAAAAAAAAAAAGAAATCATTCATACCTTTTTCCTGCGTCGAAAGTAATTTCAAAAATATCCCTTTTCAAAAATATCCCCTTTCAAATTTCCCTCTAAAATATCCCAGTTAAAAATCTCTTATCGCGCCGCGTAAAAACATATTTTTTTCCAGTGCTCACTATTTTTTTTGTATCAAAAAAATATATATCACAAGTGAAAACAGCCCTAACAATTTTTAATTTTCACAAAGAAAAAGCTGTTTCCTATAAAAGTGTTTATGAAAAAGTGTGCCTATCAAAACCGCTATAAGGACAACATGTTTTATTCGAAAATATAGTTGAAAAGCTAAAAGGATTTTTGTATTATGTGTTTTCTAAGGATCACTTGGCAGTGTTTATAAAAAAGCCCAAAGGACGCATTAATCAGAAAATATTATTTCATAAAGGGAAATTTTGTGTTTTTTAAGGGATCATTTAAAAGTCTTATAAACACCATCGCGAAGCCATTACTAAAACCATCCAAAAATAATTTGTGTTGCATATATCATTTTAAAAACTTTATTTGAAAGTTTATTTTAACTTTGTAATTTTTGTGTTTTACAAGTACTGTTTGATAGTGTTGTAAAGGTACAAATGTTTGTAGTGTTGTCTAAAACCTCTTAAAAAAAGTATGTTAAAGATCGCTTAAAAGAAGTGTGTAGACTTGTGCCATTTTTTTCCGAAGAGAATGAAAGAACTGAACTTTAGACAGTTTAAAAACCAGCTTAGAATTTGCCGACGGATTTTTGTATAGCTGTTGCTTAATTTATTTTGAGCTGCATTTGAGTGCATATTAGAAAGCAAGTTCACAGTGTCTTAAAAATAATAACAGCTTATGTTTATAGGAGAAGCATTTAGGTTAGAGTTTAATTTTAAAATTTCTGAATAAATTAGAAATGTCTTTTTTTTTTACTTCGAGTTATGATAGATAGTTGAATTCTTTTCCTTCATAATGTTCTTGATTAATTTGTGTTTTTAAAAAACATTATAAAATTAATATTTATAATACTGATAAATTAATATTGATATTGTCAATCAACGTACGGTTTTTTTTTTACCAAAAAATTAATGTGCTTACATTTGCAAAGATCTAAATTATAAAGTTGTTAATGTTTTTTTTACTTTATAGAGTGAAATTGAAAGGTATTTCCATTTCAAAGATATAAAGATGCCATTTTAAAAATATAAAGAAAATTCTTGTTAACATAAGAACAAAAAATTCAAGATTGTTTTTTAATATGGTTTGAAAATGTTTTGAAATTATTGAGTTAGGAGAATAAATCAGTATTTTAAAAAGACATTTAAGGACATGAAAATTACAATAATTATGTTGATATGAACATTAAGGATTATAATCAAGAACTAAATGCACTTGGATATTTTTTACCATTATTTTTGGCCAAAAGAAAGTCCCCAAAAGAAAGGCGAAACATATGGCAGACGGTGTGTGTGTGTGAGTGTGTGCGTGTGTGTTTCTGAATGATATGTTGCATTCGCTTAGATTACGCATACGCCGCGTTGTCCACTGCAAAGAGAGCGCGCCAAAGAGAGCATGCACTTTCTGCGATTGAGTGAAAGAGAAATGTGACTCGAATGCGAAAATGAGCACTGCACTTTGGCTCAACTCAGTTTCGCTGCGTTTTTTCGCAATGCTGCTCTTTTGCGAAGCGCGTGCGGCGCTCTTAGCACACACGCACACACACCGATGCACGGGGGCATTCGCATACATAGACAAAGGGGAATCACTCGGCAAAACGAAGCATCGCTGCCGCTGCGCTGCCGCCGCGCTGCCGACGCCAATGCTCTTTGGTTGCTTTTTTTTGGGCTTTTGGCCAGGCTTTTTGGTTTCCAGCTCTGTCGGCTTTGGACTTTCGCAGAGATTTCACACGCGATGCGATTGCAGTTCTTGCAGACACTTTCATACGTTCGTTCGTGTTTATTTTCGTTAGCCCTAGCCAAAGATATTACAAAAAATAATAATAATAATAGGATAAATATTCCTAAATTCCAGGGATATTTACTAAAAAATATTTGGTTTATCTACCATTCTCTCCTTTTTTTTCTAAACTTATAACGCGCGCGTTTTCGAATTGTGTGTGTTTTTTAAAAACCTTTTTTTCAATCTCCAGATTTCTTCATTGTCTTTTTCACTTTCGCCTCAAATTTTTTTTGGAATTTTTTTTCAAGTGCTTCGGTTCTAACACAAGTTTCTTATATTTTTCTCCAGGCATAAACTCAAACATAACAAAAATGTTTTATAAATATATTATTATAAAATAACAAAAATATTACAAAAAAAGAAAAATAACAGCGAAAAGTTTTTAAAAAAAGTCAACAACAACCACAACAACAACAACAACAACAAGAGAAGCAAGAAAATCCTTAAGCATAATTTTTTTGTATTTCAACAATGCAACAACCACAACAACTACACCTACAACAGAGGCAACAACTACAGCAGCAACAACAACAACAACAGCAACAGCAACAACAACAACAACAGCAACAGCAACAGCAACAACAACAACCACAACAACCAAATGCAACAACAACAACTCAAGGCGGCTTTCCACGTGTGTGTGTGTGAACAACCAGAAGCTAAAAACTTTAGAAAAACTTACAACAACTTTTTGGACTTGGAGCATTTTTCGAAATCAAACAAAAGCCTAAAATAAAAGAACACCCCCTCCCCCCGCGCGCTCCCCGCACAATTATTTTGTGTTTTTTTTGTCCATCTTCAAAAAAAAAAAAACATACAATTTCATTTAACTAAAAACGCAAGCCACATAAAAAACATGCTCTAAGGTTGTGTTAAAGGAAACTTCTCCTATTTTGCACCTTAATTTTTATTTCAACAAAATTACAACAATTTTTTCCAAGTGAGAAAAAACAGCAACAACAAAAGGAAAGTGGAAATAAACAACAACAACATCATCAAAGAAAAGTCAAATTTAATTCAATGCAAACAGCAAGTGCAACAACAACCATAAGAAATTCATCCAAAACACCAACAACAACCACAACAACAACTACAACAACAAACACACCAACAACAAGAACGAGAACAACGTTTTGAAACTGCGGTGTTTGGCGTTTATGGTAAGTTAACTATTTCTTACTATTTTTTTACTATTTCTTGTAAACACCATTTTTTAAACCATTTATTTCGCACTTCCTCTCGATATTATCGTATCAAGTGCTTTTTTTTTGGCGTGGGCCAAAAATCGGACACAAAGTGCTACTTGATAATAAAAGTGTTAAGTTGGTTTATTTCTCTTCGGTTCGAATTTGGCCACAAACGTTTTTAGCAAAAGTGTGAAGTGAGAGGAAAGGAAAGTGTTACACAAAAACTTGTTTGGCCAAAATTGTTTAACACTTGGGAAGTATTAGAAAAATTGCAACTGTAAGTTACTAAATGTACAGAAAATAAAATATAAAAGCCTTGATTAAAAAAAGAGGTAATTTGTGTTTTAAAGAAAGAAGAAATTGCATTTTTATGGGTTTCGGTGGCATATTGTAGAAGACTTTTTCTTATAAAACCCTAGACAAAATGGGCAACCTTAGGAAACTAAATATAAAAAATATTATATAAAAGCTTTTATTATTAAAAAAACTTTTGTAAGGCTTTTAGTGGCATATTATAGAAGACCTTTTCTTATAAAGCCCTAGAAAAAAATGGGAATTCAATTCATTTGAAAGAAGTATTATGGTATTTCTTATCAAGTAAGTTGATTTATTAATCTTTATATGACTTTATTTCGAAGTTATTCAGGAGGAAAAACTTAAAAATCTAAACGAGTCCATTCAAATATAATTAAAATATGTTTACTGACTGTGGAAAATGTTTTAAGTAGTGTGAATCTAAGTTGTATAGTTTTATAAGGAATTTAATAATCCACGAAACAGTTTTTCTATATTTTGTCGCCCTTTCCACTTTATTTTTTTATCAACCTCTCTTTTGGCGATGACTGTGGCACTTCCCGTTTGAACCGGATGCGCTTTTAGAGAAATTTGCTGAATGTTATCAAATATGTGAAATGGAAATGCATTTTTCTGGGCCACAACAAGGGGCAAAAAAAAACGAAGAAATGCCCAAATCGACAGAAAAAAAAGTAAAGAATAAGCCAATCAATAAATTGGCAAAAAGAAAAGCGTTAACTAAGTGCTGGGTCAGTTGTAGAAGTCGTCGGCAAATAGAACCGGGAAGAAAAAGTTTCTGGACTTCCGGCGCCATCAGAGGCGCCATCTCTCCACTTTTTTTTAGCTTAGCTAATCATGATTATTTTATAAAAAAATATTAAGCAGGTAGATAGATTTTTTATACTTACTTCGTATTAAAACTTGATGAATAAGACTATAGAACTATTTGTTTCTTAAGAAAGCCTAGCAAAATTAAGATAAATATGGGTATACAAATACTCTTAAGTAAATATTTAATATTAATCGAATAATATAATGCTTGATCTCTTGATTTTTAGTTATATTTTTCTAATTCTCTAGTTTATTTTTTAGACTATATTATTTTTGTTGATAGCATGTGCTTTTTATATGAAAAATATCCAAAAGATAGCAAAATCTTTTAAAATTAATAATCTAATCTATAAAATAAACTAAGAAGCTCAGACTTTAGGTAAAGTTTACACAACTATTTTATTTTATTAAACAATTAGACGCAAAATGAAAATAAAGGGCCTTAAAAAGTATGGGATTATAAATACTCCTATGTAAATATTTAAAATACTCGAATAATACAATGTGTTGCTCCTTTCATTTCTTAGTTATATTTTTCCAACCAACTTTGTTCGCTGATTGAAATACATTACCTAGCCTTAACAAGCCGAAACGCACTGTCTAGCTTCTTGGCTACTTAGTTTTATCCCCATTCCCATCGCTGTCTCTCCGGCTTTATCGCGATTATAAATATTTATAAGAAATGGGGGTCCCTAGGAATACGATTCCCATTGCACTTGGCGGGGGGCTTTTGAGAGCCGTTTTTATGGTTTCCCTGATTTTGACTTTCGAAATATTAACATTTTTTTTTTGTTTGCAAAAGCGCAGGCGCAACCAGGTTGATTGAAATGATTTTTATAGGAATATTCTAAACGTTCATTTTCAGTTACCTTTTTGGTTGGCAAAAAAAAAAAAAAATCCATTACAATTCGCGTAATTGCGTTGCCTTTTGTGTGCGATTTGTTTTTATTTTCTGGTATTTTTTTTTTTGCATTTATGTGCAACAGTTTTCGCTTGTGGGTTTTTTTCTAATTATTTGCGGCGAGTGTGAGTGCCTCTGTGAGTGCAACTAATGAGCAACTGCCGGTCGACTTGCCAGCGGCTGAAATTATTAACTCATTATGGGGTCTCGGGTGTTTTAAGTGCCCCAAGTCAGCCTGTTTTGTTTCGTTTTTTAATGGCTTGCGTGCGTTTTTTTTTGTTTTTTTTGTTTGTTTGTGCATCTTTTTTATATTTTTTTTTTTGTTTTGCACTTGGCGGCAATTGAATAAGGTGCAACATTGTTGGCGGACGGATTCTCTCTCGAATAAATGAGCAGAATTAATTGAAATGGCCCAAAAGGTACACAAAAAAAAGTGCTAAAAACAGTGCAAAAAGTGCAAATAAAGTGCAAGATATGAGAGGGTTCCTTGGAGCCCAAAATACTTAAGTGCTGGTAATTGTTTGTTGGGTTGGGCAACCATTGATTAATGGCGGTTAATGTTCTGAAAAATTGCAAATGTGCTACACAGTTTCACCTGTTGTATTTAAATTTTGAACACGTTTTTTAATGAGCGGCAGCAAAAAATTATGAGTAGGTTTCTTAAAAAGCCTTAAATAAATAGTAGTGGAAATAGGAATATTTAAGTAGTTATAAACTGCCTTAATACAGAAATATAATACTTACTAGGTATTTAAATTAAGCTAGTATTTATATAAAATTCCAAATATAATATAGATTATTTAATATTAATTTAAATTGACAGAGGCTATTCCCTTATTTATATATTTATATTTATATATTCAAATAAATATAAAATAACCCTAAACAAATAGTAGTGGAAAAGGTATATTAAAGTAGTTATAAACTGCATAAATACCAATATATTATGTTTAATATTTTTAAACTAGGCTAATATTTTTATTAAATTCCCAATGTAATAAAAATCATATAATATAATTATAAATTGGTAGAAGTTATTTACATATTTACATATATATTCCATATATTTATTTAAAACATGCACTGAAAACCTTTCCCAGCATTGGAAAATATGAAAATATAATGCTCATATTTTTTTTAGTGCCGAAAGCCCCATAAAAATATGGGATATTCTATACCCAAGCCGTATCAGCTTTCCCCAACCCGATTTTTGGCGCTTGGCTTGCCGTAGTCTAGACAAATCAATATAATCCAGACGGCAAATGGCCAATATAAAAAGAACTACATACATATAACAAAAATATTACGCATACGCCCGGCTGGATTGTCTGTCGGAAAAAAGTGCAGCAAATTAAACAAAATTTTTAGATTTCCTCAACAAGTTTTCCCTTGTCTTTTTTTATTTGGTATTTTTTTGGGGTATACTTCTTTTTCTGTCTGTCTGGAATATGTAAATATCTATATATATATATATAGAGATATATAAACGTCTATATTTGCATTTGACAAAATAAGTGCATGGGCGCAAGAACGTGGCAGAAAAAAAGGGAAGGAAAAGTACAAAAAAATTCCTTTAAATGTACCAGGACATGGGCGCAGACAGAGAGGGGTATACAAAAATGGGAAAGAGACGGGCATAGGGGGCGGGAGAAAGAGACAGGGAAAGTAAAAACAACAAGAAAGGCGAGCAAAGCTCGGGCAACTTGCGGTTGTAAAAAGGGGGCGTGGGGCGTAGTAAGGGGGGCTTTGAAAAGGGGGTTAGATGTGGTGCGAGGGATCTGAAAAATGGGATGTGAGCTGGGGAAAATGTAATTTGGCGGCGCTTTCGTTTTTCGTTTCTTTTCGTTTTCGCATTTCGCCGAAACTCGCACTTCAATTAATCAGACGCTGCAGTCCTAACCCCCCTCTTAACCCTTGTCCGCCCAAGTGCAAGCGCCGTCCTGCTTCTGGACTTTTTCCCTGTGTGTGTGTGGGTTTTTGTGCAAGGACCTCTCGATGCACACTCACGGCTAAATATATATATATATATAAAGATATGTACGAAACATTTCTATATAAATAAAAAGGGGTTCAAATTTTCAGCTTCTTCTTCTATGTCGGGCTTGTGTTTGTTTTTGTTTTATTTTATTCTTTTTTTTTTGGTAGCCTGATGCAGCTTTTGTTGGTTTCTTTGCCTGTACTGAGTTTCTTTCTTCTTTTTTTGGTATTTATTTTTTTTTTTTTGGCAATTTAGCCTCTAAGCTAGCTGCGTGAGTGTGTGTGTGTGGTACAGTTGCGTTTTCTATATGATTAAGGGTATGCATGTTGGCCGTGGATTTTTATGTAGCACACTTAAATGGTCCCAACAGGCGAGGATTTTGGATGATTAATCGTTGTTTTGACACGAAAGAGGGATTTTTAACTTAGAAACCCTATAAATAACATGTATCAAATGGTCTAAATGGCACAGGAAATAAAAGACCCTTTGTTCTAAGCCATAAATGTAAATACCTTTTAATTAAAGATCATTAAGGCAATGGGTTTCTTAATGGCAGTCATTCAATTTAACTGGTAATTTAGTAGAGTTCTCTAAAATGTATTAAAAAAACATATGATTATTATAAATACTTCTT
This sequence comes from Drosophila suzukii, assembly GCF_043229965.1. Lineage (NCBI taxonomy): Eukaryota > Metazoa > Arthropoda > Insecta > Diptera > Drosophilidae > Drosophila > Drosophila suzukii. The sequence continues at coordinate 11,230,417 of NC_092084.1, read as the reverse complement.
CTTAATGACTTATTATCTAGAGCTATTCTAACAAATTATGTTAGATTTTCCTAATAAATACTTTTTTAGGCAACCCAAGAGTTAATTTTGCACTTTAAGTCAAATTTCAGAGTTGCCAGGTGTCAAGTTAATGTGGAGACCTGCTTGTATCTTCGCAATGGCAACCCTACTTTTAGAGCCCCTTTTCCCTCACTTAGCTTAACCTTTAAGCCACTTCGATCCTTGTCTAAGAAATACTTTTTTAGGCAACTTAAGAGCTGATTTATCGAAAAACCCCAAAAACCCTGCATTTTAAGTCATATTTCAGAGTTGCCAAGTGTCAAATTTATGAGGAGACCTGCATCTAACTTCCCAATGGCAACCCTACTTTTTGAGCCCCTTTTCCCTCACTTAGCCCAACCTTTAAGCCACCTCGATCCTTGTCTCTGCCTTTGGCTACCGGTTTTCCATTTCCCCCCACAGATCAATTATGATATTATTATCTTTTGCACTATTGACAGCCAGCAAGGGGCCCCGGCCTCAGTCCATCTCTTTCGCACCGTGTGCGTCCGTCTCTTTCTGCGGCAAAACGAAGTGAAATGCGCGCATGCGCACAAGTGTTGCTTGTCATTATGTTAATTGCATTTAAGCGCCAACAACTGGAGGCCCCAAAAGAGGAAACGAACATATACATAAGGCCCGGGATGAATACGAAGAATACGTATACGTATGTATGTATGAGGGGAATCTCTGGGCGAGAAGCTTTTATTATATTAACTTGCTGCTGCATATAATTGATGATGATTAAATCAATGCTACCGCAATGCGCCAGCATCATCTTCCATCTTCCTGCGGAGACCCCTCTTCACATCTTTAGAGCGTGCTCTTCTCGTTCTTCTGGCCCCCTTCTTCTGGCCCCTTCTTCTGGCCCCCTTCTTCTCTGCTCTTTTTCCACATTTTGCATTTATTTTTGCACAGTTTCAGGTTTCGTCATCATCCACACGTTTTTTAACTTATGAGTTTTTTTTCTTTTTTTGCATCTGCTCTTTTATTATGCAATGGTATGAGGGGGAAACCTCAAGGAATTGGAATTATGGCAAAGGAAGTTAAAAAGAAGAGCTAAAGGGCACTAAATCAACATTTGTATTTCTGTTTTTGGTTATATTTCAGGTAAATTTAGTAGAATACCATATTATTTTTTAATATTTCTTATAATATATATTTAACCCCTTGCTTGATGATCGAACAGACCAAGATGTATTCATATTTCTGGAATAGATCTGTTATTTTTTCTTTTTTAATTTTTTTCGTAACCCTTTGGAACCATTTTTGGACCCTAAAAACCGAACAGACGCAACAGAGAACCAACCCCAACAGCCGAAAACCCAAAAAACGCGAGTGCATGAAGTGGGAAAAAAACGTCAGTAGAGCCAACGAGCCATGGAGTTCCCCTGTTCCTTGAAAACCCCTATATATATATATATATATATATATATATGTTGAGATATGTGAGCACATTCATACATAAATGGGTATATATTTGTGCAATTTATACACCTGACCCTGTCGCCGTTCCCTGCTCCGTCTGTTTGTTTTCGCTGATTATCTTTGGCGTATTTAGAGCGTAAAGCGTAGTCAGACAAACAGCCAACAGACAAACACACTGTATGAGTGTGTATGTTGGCCAAAAATAATAATGATGGTCAAGGAACCAGGAACAAGGAAGCAGGAATATGGCCAGAAACAGGGTCCAAGGATCGGCGGTCTTCGCGCAAGGGGTTCTCATTCTGTGAAGAAATGCCGCGCCGAAATTCAAAGTGAAATGAAATTTATATTTTCGACAAATTTCCATTGCCACCTGCAACATTTTGGCAACCAAAAACAAATTAAGAGCAACAGAGAGGGAAGATTTTGCAGATGGGATAAGAAATGGAACCAGGAAGAAGGTCCTTTGAGGGGAATAAAAAGAAATGTATTCTAAAAGTGATGAATACGTAAAGTGGAAATGACGGCCTTCATTAATATATTTTTCTTACTTGGAGAATACTTAAAAAATTAAAAGAATATAGGTAGATATATTTATGATATTTTAAAAAGTGGAAAGTTTATTTTAGGGTTATAAAAACTTTTACCCTTTAGCCATGAATCAAATTTGCCATAGCTACAGCCAAATACCACCGTTAAAATCGAACAGAAAATGCAGTCCTTAATCACAGACGTTTGCTCATTAGAAATTCATTTAAAATTGACCCATCCACCCATCAAATGCAAAGCTTCAAAGTTAAGCTATAAAATAGAAAACAACCAAAAAAAAAAGAAAGTCTCAAATGCGAATGAGGGTAAAAAATGCATAGCCCCACGTCACGTGCATCGAGCACTAATGCAAATACAACCCTGCGGCATTTGAGAAAAAAAGCTTATTGCCAAAAAAAAAGGAAAAGAGGCGTAGCAAGAGGGGTGGCAAAACAGGCAGGGCAAAAAGGGGTCGCAAATGAGGGGGATATTTTTTAGTAGGGGGGCAGGTTTGGGAGGTCTGCGAATTATATTGCATAAAAATAAAACGAAGATGCCGCCGCCGCCAGCAAATGCAGAAAGTAAAAGCAGCCACCAAAAAATACAAAAGAAAATCAGTCGAAAAAGGGGTTTCAGGGGCGGAGGTCCCGGGGGTTTATATTCGTGAAGAGGTAGCCCTTCACCGCAGCATTGATGATGATGATGATGAGATGATGGTGGCACCATGAGAAATATCAACACCAATTTCGACCCGCTCTGTTTTATATAATTTTTTGTGTGTGTTTTGTCCCATTTTATAAACCCCTCCCCACACATTTACCACCCCCTCCCTGGCAATGTACTGCAATGCAGTGCATGTGCTAACCCTCAAAATCTGAAAAACCTCACCCCTAAATATCTTTCTCTTTACCCAATTTCAGTGAATGCAGCTTGCCCTTGTAATTTGTCTTAAATTCCCCATTTTAATTACTAAATATTGGCTATATTTCATATATAATTAATGATTTCATCAGCAGTACTCAAGAAATTATATCATATTACTGACCCTTAAAATCTTTTAATTAATATTGATAGATTTTGCGCATTTTAATGAACTCAATCTAATTGCCAAAAAAGTTACACCCCCACCAAACTTGCAAAAAAAGAACACTATCTCATATTTCTGAACTTTACAAGTTAAGTTTATCTTATTATCGTCGCATTTTGCCAAATTGTAATGAACCCAATTTACCAGGAATTTTCACAGTCGCCAACTGCATTCCATACCTTAGAATCCCCCTTAAACGTTGGCGAAATCTGAGTGCCGAAAAAAGTTCCACCCCAAACCAACCTTACAAAAAAAAACAAGAAGAAAACCAAACCCTACCACTCACTTCCATGAACGCAGCAGAATTCAGCAAAACTCAGGCAGCACATCAAGTTGAAACCAATATAATAACATATATAAAAAGAGCACAGTCTGTCTGGTCGCCCCATTCCAAAGCATATATAGACCCCCTTTTGCAACCCCGCCCCTGGCGGAATGCCCCTGGTTTGTAACACATTTTCGTGTTTCGCTCGTGTAGCGTTTTTCGGTGTGCGAAAAAGGGTTAAACAGGACGAAACAGGACGAAATGGAGACCCCTTCTACCTCCAACCGCCACTTCACATTTTATTTATATATATTTCACTTCTCTTATTCTGCTTCTTCTGCCAGCTTTTTCGGGTATTTTGTATATCTCTTGCAGTTTTTTGTCCTGTTTTTATTTGCAGTCCTTCGTCAGGGTATTTACACTTTTTCGATGCACTTAGGATATGCCAAAAAGGATTAGTGTTACCTCAAGTTATTAGGTTGAGTTAATGCTGGTATTATTGGATTTAAGGAAAAAGTGTGACCAAGTTCGTTAATAAACTTAAAACCACTAATGTACTGAAAAAATCCCTAGAAGTCCGAGGTTCAATACCTAGTGAGTGCAGTGTGTTAAAATATAGGTCACTTATAATTATTAAACTTAACATTATATATTTTTGCTGTTGCTATTGAACTACTTTATTTATATGAAATTTTTTTTTGGTACTTTGTTTTGAGATCTTATATAGAGTATTCCCTTATTCGACTTCACCAATATCTCCCTCGAATTTTAGTTTTATTTTTTGGTAATTTTTGGCAATTCGGTCGCCTCTTCTTCTTGCCGCTCGTTGAGTTTTTCGGGGTTGACTGCAATTGCATCCTGACCCTCTTCTTCTTGCTCCCGTGCGTTGTGAAGTGGAACGCGCGCTGGCCAGGTCTCGAAAAAGGGGGTTACGAGAGGGGTTGCGGGGGCCACGGGGGTTACGGGGGTCCCTGCTCATCAGCCATCATCATCAACATCATCAGAGGGGAGGGAGCTTTGTATATTTTTTTTTTTGGGCATTTTTTCGCGCTCGTTTTCCGTGTTGCTGCATTCTGGTCTGGTGTTTTTTGGGACATTTTATTTGTTATTTGCTGCACACAAAACTCACATACACATAGGCGCACGCACTTCCGGGAGGAAGAAAAAAATATAAACAGCCAAAAAAAAAAGAAGTAAGGATGTATTCGGGGTGGGCAGTTTAAAATACTCTCACCAGGCGATTGAAGGAAAAAATGGGAATATTTAGTATAGCTTAATACAATATATCATCATATTAAACTTCCTCTATTTCTTTAAGGATGGTTTTTCTATAAAAAGTAATTGTGGCTAAGGCTTTGTCATAATAACATTATCATATATATACCAAATGTATAAAACTGATATATACGTATTATTATACATGTTCTTTTTAACTTATATTAAACATTACCAATAACATTTTGGAACCACTTAAATATGAACACCTTAAGATATACTATCTACCTGTAAATATTTTTGAATACATAAGGAACTAGGATTACTTTAGAAAATATAATATAAATGTTGTGCAATCCCTTATAACAACTTATATTAAGAATCGCAAGGTTTACAATATCTGGATTAAAACTTTTGGTACTTCGGTACTATTAACTAGTATTCCATATGAGATGCTAGATCTCCAGTGCGTCAAAACACCTCTATAAAGGGTATGGGACAACTTAAACGGGAGAGTTTATTAGCCCCCGACGATGACGACAACGTTGACACAGGCGGAGAGCAGCCGGCGTCGTTTTTGCCGTTATCGCGTCCATCGGACATAACCGAGGACAACATGGCAGTGCCGAAAAGGGGGTAAGGACAGGGGCAGGGGCGTCGGCACATATACATATATATATATATATATCCCAAAAAAAAAGGGGGATGGGGCGACACATGTTCTGTCCGTTGCGTTTTCGGGACTTTTTCGCGCACTTGTCGCCGATGCGAAATGAGTTCTTTTTTGCAGTCCTTCGTTTTGCATCTGCCACCTTTTATGGGGGGCAATCGAAAAGAGGGGGAAGGGGGGGTCGGAAGGACACGCGATCGAAGCTCCCTTAAGAACCCCTTTCTGAATATTCCTAAAAGGTTCCAAATGAAAGCCCGCTTTCCCTTTCGACAATAATCTCTCTATTGATCTATAACTTTCAGTTCAAAAAGAAGTGTTCTGGAATGCTTTGAAAATAATTATATGTTTCAGGGGATCCGAAAATTATAAAATGCTAATGTTACAAAACGAATTCCTTTCCAAGTTAAGAATAATAATAATCAAAATGGGAAATATTAGACATTCTTAAAATGTGTTTCATAAGCATTGTTCTTGATCTATAACTTTCAGTTACAACGGAAGTGATCTGGAATGTGTTCTAATGGTTATGTTACAACTCAAATTCCATTCCAAGTTACGAAAATAAATATTAGATATCCCAAAAACGTCTTTTATAAGTGTTATTCTTCGGTTTTCCTTAGTTCAAGCTTTATCAAGCCTGAGTTTCCCCAGTTTTTGTTGGGGTTGTTGAAGATGTTGATGTGACAGTTGAGACAAATTGACTTTGACAGGCGGCAGTGCGCCAACAACAGCAACAACAAAGCGGGCTTATTATGAGGTTTAGGCATTATGACGATGATAATGATGTTGCTGGTGATGAGGGACTGAATTGCACCTTGCAGTATTTGCTCAAGATGAAAGTTAAATAAGGCGGGAGAAAAATGAAAAAGTTAAGTGGGAAAATAAAAAAATAATAGGGTGTATATTCAAAAGGAAAACATATAACATTTTATTTAAAAGTATAAGGTAAATCATTTGGACTAACATTTTTGAGAGAGATTATTTGTTATTTAAATAAAAATCATATAATATTAAAGTGATTGAAAATTTAACTGTGGGAAAATGGTTTTTATTTTAAAAGCATACCTATGTAATAATAGATTTAAGTGTATTTTCTGTTTGTTTTGTGACTGAACTGTATGTACTTGTTTTTTTTAATAAGACAGTCAAAGGACAGCAATTGTTTGGCGTCTGCAGTGCAGGGTTTTTCCCATCTAATCCCATATTTGTGTCTCCTGCGAAGGCTTTATCCTTTACGCATTTCAGTTGCCTTGGCTGCTGGGAGCACCCGTAAAAATATATACTTTTTTCATTTTACCCCACTGTCACCTCGAGGAAAAGTGACCGCAGCGAAGGCTTTTGGACTGGTTAACACTTGATTAGTTGTGTCACCGGTAGTTCCCTTTGGCCCCCTTTTTTTTCTTGTTTTTTTTCCAAGGACGAGGTCCTTCGCTCTCTTTCGACACAACCCCCCCCCCCCCCCCCCAGGCTGGCTGTCTCTTTCGGTTGCGTCTCTGTTTTTCATGTTACTGTCGGCATCATCTGCTCTCGGGGGCAGCGACATGAATGCGACGCACTTCGACGACCTTTCATTATCTGTGCAGCCACCCAGCCACCCAGCCAACCCCCAACCACCCCCAAAAACCACCCAAAACCACCCTTCACCACCCCCTTGGTTTTAACCAAGTTTTGTTATTGTTGTTTGTGAGCCTTTGTTGCCACTGCCGCCTGCTGCTGTCAGCAAAGGGAAAGCTTTTTTGAAAATTGCGTGAGTTAGTTGCAACAGCAGCAGGAGCTGTGCATCGGCGACAGGATCAAAGGAGCCTGCATTTTTTCGCATTTCTTCGCTTCCGCGCCTGCTTTTTTCAGATACCCTCAAAGGGATTTTCTTTTTCGAATTTACAGAAAAATGTGACAAGGCTAATTAGACTGAAATATTAAAAATAAAGGTATTTTTTCGTTATACTAATTAAAATGTTTATTTTATTTATTTGGTGTATGTCTTAAAATCCTACCTTTTAAATATTGCGTACTATATATTCAAAAATGTGGAATAAGTAGATCAAGATATAAGGATATAATAATGGCAAGAATTTTAGAATATGAACTACACATTAAAAAACATTATTTATAAATACTTATAATTAAACATGTACAATTTTTAAAGATTTTCTGAAATGTTAAAATTTTTTTTAAAAAGTAATGTGTTTAAAATTCTTATATGTGAATAATTAAAAAAAATATTTAATTTACAAAAATATACCATTTTTAAATTAATAAATAGCATTAGCATTAAATAAAATGTATTATTTAAAAGATTATAATATTATAATTATAAAAATTTATGATTATTATTAAAATTATTGAAAAATGTGTGTTAAGGTTCATTCAAGGTTCATTTAAATCTTTTCGTTAAATCTAAATATTTTGTTTAAATAAATAAATTTAAAACCATTAAGGAATTTATATTTTAATGATAAAGGGTAGTCCCCTTTAATAATTAATTATTTATGAGTTTGATAACGCACTTTTGATATTTTTTCTTCCGTTTATATGTAGTTATATATTTTATTTAGGGCATTGCAATCCTTGCTTTTTTTCTAAAATTTCTCTTAATATTTTTTTGTGTGCGTTGTAAGTTTCATTCTTTTTGTTTTTGCCTACTCTTAAATTCTCCTCCGCTTTTTTTCACTTTTTTGTTAGAATGAACTTCCCTGCGGGTCGCAAAAGGAGAAGTGCGTCAGAAGTGCACTTCAGTTGGCAGAGGGAACGCAATGTGCAACAAAAGTGTCCCGGCCGAGCCACGCCCCCTCTGCCTGCCGCCCCCCGCCTGACGTCATTGTCTTGGGCTTTGAGGTCCTTTGTAGTTTCGCCGACGCTCGGCAACTCGGTTCCTTTGGCATTGCCTACTTGTAGGCGCACTAAAATGCGTTTATGCATAATTTTGTAGAGGGTCGAGACAAAGCCCTCCTTTCTTACTATTTTTGCTTACTTAGTATCGCTTTGACATTTTCTAATTGCAGTGGCAGCAGGCCTTGTGCGTCATAAATTATTATTAATTATTTCACTAAGCCAGGTCGAAATAAAAAGGGTTTTCAGTACACAAAAAAAATATGGGAAACCATTTGGGAATAAAAATCAGGTGTACAAATTTTATTAATTGGCCAAAATATAATTTGGTAAATAAATAGACAACAAAATTTTATATTTAATAATATTTTTAAGTTAAAGTTAAATTACAGATTTTTTTTAATTAGCCTAATCTTGTTTTTTTTTTGCGTGTGCTCTACATATCGATTGCATTTGGGTAAATGCCCAAGTGGCAAACCAAACACGAGACGTCAATGGGTTAAGGGATGGGGGTTGGGTTAAGAGGGGGTATGTCGCCTAAAATGCGTGCTTAAGTGTGTGCGAAAAGAAGGAATCAAACGCACACACACTGGCAAATACACACGCACAGGGAAAAACTCGAACCGCAAGTGAGACAAAACTCAAGGACCTCAAGGGGCGGGGAGGGGGGTCGGAAAACCCCGGGGGAGGGGGGAGATTATGATGAGGAGTCCACGCAAGTTTCTTTTGTGAACCTCTGGAGACCACTCGACTTTCTTCCCCCCACTTCACTCAAAAGTTATCAACCGAGTTGACAGGGGTTCAACAATTTGTGGCAATCGGAATAAGGAAATGCAATGAAGATTTGAAAATGAGAGCAATATTATAGATAGCAAAAAGAAAAATAATTATTAATAGGTAATTGAAAAAATCCATAATGTAAGAGTTATTTGGTATCCGTCAGAAAATAACTGCTTAGCAAAATCAGACAAGAGGAAATTATTATTTTTCTTTGTAATACATTTAGTTACAACAAGTCATGACTGGGCCAAAAAGTTCAACGTTCGACATAATTTTCTTTTGTATTTTTAACCAGAATCACGACAGCAAAACGAAAAGAAATGATTCTCTGGAATAAAGAGGTGTAATTGAAATGCCAATGTAAAAGTACCAGTGTTGGTAAAACTTAAATTGAACAGTGGAGAGTATTAAATAATTCCAAAATATTTTTAAAATTGGAAAAAATATGTGTTGGGGTAACATAAGAGACATATTTATAAAAGAAATTCCCATACCTTAAAGTAGCAATCTTTTTAAACAATAAAAGTATCTCAAAAAAGAACAACTGCTGACCAGTGTTGGTTAATTTGATCTAGTGGACATAACTTGCTCGAATTTTACCCCCCAACTTTGGTTTGAAATTCCTGTGAAGACAAATTTGTTGATGATTCCCATTGCATTTGTTTGATATTCGCTGACACTGAGATTTCAGTTTGCTTAAGGAGTAGGCGGTGCGACCCAAAAGGGGCGGGGCGAAAGGGGATCGTCTCGGTTTCATATTCACTGCGAAATGGCCCGCTGACGTTGCTGCAATTGCAGTTGCAGTTTCTGCACAGAAAAAATATAATACATAGAACACATTTATCTAAAATATTTTAAAGTTTAAAATTAAAATCTAATTTTGTGGGTTATTGAACCTGAAAGATACTTTATACTACTAATTTGTTGACTTTTTGCTTTAACACTATTTAAATCTAAAAAAGCCATGGGTCGATATAAAATATTTTCCAAATTAATTCACAAAAATCTTGTTTCATATTGAAATTTAAAATTTAAATTTAAAAAATTGAATATTTTTTTTTTAAGGTGTACTGCACCCGCTGCAATTGTCGCTTCTCTCCTTCATATTTGTCTTCTGTTTTTCCCTTTTTCCCTGTTTTTGCCTATGTGTTTTTCCAGGAATTCCGTCACTGATACTGCCATATGCAAAACAAAACACAAAACAAAAAAAAATACAATAAAAAACTACACAAAATAAGTTCATAAAAAATGATTGCTGCATTTTTCACAACGTCATTTTCTGGAAAATAAATGCAGCAAGAAAAAATTATTGTTTGTTGTACAATAATTTATGCAAATATTGCAGACGCGCTGAAGAAAAGAAACTTTATAATTATGAAGAGGGGTTAAAAGAAGGGTTTTCTGCGAGGGGGGGGTTGAGGGGTTGCTGACCAGTCTGCCGTCTGTCATTCAATCATTCCGTCCGCCAGTCAGTTTGTCATTCGCGGTCGGTATCTCAGCAAACTAGGCATTTAAAATGGGATTGCTTTTGGACAAGACAAAAAATAAATATCAAAATACCTGTAATATTAAAATTTCAATAATGTTAAAAAATATGTTTATAAAATATTTCATCTCTGGATATTATTTCTATTGAATTTACTTCTTTAAGTAATTATTTCCTGGTTTATGGCTTGATTTTAGATGACAGCTTTCAAAGTGCAGGCCTAACTCCCACTTTTCATTGCGGTAGTTGTTCTGTGAAAACTTTGTTTACCTCTTCGACTTTCTTAACTTGTTTGGCATATTTTATATTTGTCTCGTTATGGTATTTCCTTGCCCCTTGGCACTCCACCCCCCTGCATATAAACACTCTCGAAATGGAGAGATGCCGTGACATTTGTCCGTTTATCCCTCGGTCTCGCCCCGTCAGTCGATTGCCGCCTAAAGTTTCATAAATTTCAACGAATTCAGTCGCCCGGGGTGAAATCAAACCACAGCACAAATGGAAGCATACAAATTCCATGGGTTCTGATAAAATATCGTCACTTTGGTGGAGAAATCGTTGGGTAGGCATTAAAACAGATAAACAATATGCGGAGTGGTACTATATCTTTAGTTTTTTTAAACAATATTAGATGGAAAATAATATATTTATATTATATATATCTTTATCATGTCATATCATATAATTTCTAAAAATATAGATTCAAAATTTTAAGGATATGAGGAGATTTTGGAACAGTAAAAATAGTTTTTTATAGGCTGCTCAACCCAAATATATTAAAATGTAGCATGAGAACTACGAATAGATCTTTAATAAAGAGAACTAACTATGTTTTCGGGTTGTGTTATCTTTCTCCATCCAGTATTTATAATATTATTCCTGAACCTCCCTCTTCTTTCGATTATTATTATTGCATAAATTTATTGTCAACGTTTTGCCCGTGCTATTTTCCTTTCCCCATTTTTTTTTTGTGTCACGCATGGCGACAATTGCATACAAGTGGATGGAATTTTGTCAGTGTCCTTTCGGTATGTCCTTGCCCGTGTTTAGTCCTCCTTATCGAGGATGGACGTGGATGTGGACAGACAGACGAGACAGATAAAATAAATGGAAAATGCGCACAAAGAAAACGAAATTAAAAACGCAAGACGCCAGCCAAGGGAGTACGGGGTTTTATGTACCAGACCTCGGGACTCGGAACTCAGGACCCGGGACCCTTTCGCCCTGCAGTTTATACCCTGCCATTTGCCATTCCCATTCAAAGTGCCTCATTCTCCTTCATTGCCCTCGCCATTTTCTCCCCCCTGACATTTCCCTCAGCCCCTGCATTTCCCTTGGTTTTCCCCTTTTGCCCCCCTTTTTTGCCACCATTCTACAACGCGTTTCACCTGCAACACGGAATATGCAACTTGCCACTGTCGAGGGTTTTTCAGTTGTTGTGTTGTGTTTTATTTTTATTTTCATTTTTATTTTTGTGTGTCTTCTTCACTCCTGAAGTCCTGGGCCTATGCTTAACCCCACTCATGGCATAGGGGGTCGGAAAACCCTTTTTCGAAAATAAATTAGAATATTGGATATATTTTTTTCCATCTTCCATTCCATTCTATTTTTTTCCATCCATACAAAAATCTTTTTAAAAATAAAATAAAATGTATTGTTACCTCTTGCAATCTTTAAAACTGTTTTTAATATTTTAAAAAATATTTTCCTAAGCTTATATATATTGAAAAATGTAAATTTTAAAATATAAAAACATTAATTTGAAAATTCTGGAATATTATTTAATATTTTTTTTATTATATCTTGAATACTAGACTTTTACTTAATGTATATTTTTTGACTGTGACAAAGCCAAATGCTAGATTGTTAAATTTTATTTTAATAATAAAGTTATTGATAAACAATAGACCTCTTATAAAAAAAGAGACCCAATTAACGCGACAAATCATGACACTTTCTTGCACATGGGTTAATAAATATATGTCGATTGTGTGGCCAGGGGTGTTGGGATTTCCTTTGGCGGGGGGGTCGGCTGGGTGCCAAGGGGGCGTGGGGTGTATCTTCAACTGTCTGCAGTTGCCTCAACTGTTGATGCAACACACTCACACATCAAACAGCTGTGCAGACATTTTAAGCAGCCTGTCGTCATTGTTTATGGGAATTACATATGTATGTGCCACACATAAACACACCAAATATATATATATATGTACAATGCACATACATATATATACAAATATACACGCAGTTGTAGAACCCCTAGACATTTTCTAGACTCGCTTCTAGTACGAGTATCTATCAACAATGCGTCTCGCCGTCTGACTTCAGTCTGACTCCCCGTCTGGATGTCTGGCATTGGTTTAGCTGTCTGTCCGTATGTCTGACTTTCTGTCCGTATGCCTGTCCGTCCGTCTGTCTGCCTGACTTCTGTCTATATCTTACTACCCCACACGGATTTCCCCGGTTTAAGGCCCGCTTTCTGTCTGTTTGCCGACCTCCAAGTGAGGCTTATCAGTGCGTGCTGCCCCATCCGATTTCCCGGCAATTGAACTGATCGTTTCGGTGGAATTATAATAACTTCATTTTCTATAAACTAATTTCGACGTGATTTAGATTTTTCGTAGACTTTTTTTGGGTTTTATACACGGAAAAATCAATCATGAATATGGTGTAGAATGCTGACCCTCTTTTAAAATATTTATTTAATAGTAGAATATTAGGGAATTTAACCACAAATTCATTGAGGTATCCCACTTTAAAATCGGAGTCCAATAAGTCAAGTTATGGAGTCTTGAAGTGCAGATTTGGGTTACAGTTCTGAAAACCAGGGAAAATCGAACATGAAAATGGGTCAAAATTTTGACCCTCTTTGACAATAAATATTTAAATGTAGATTATTAGGAAATTTAAATACAAATTCACAGAGGTATCACACTTCAAAATCGGAGTGCAAACACTCAAGTTATGGAATTTTGAAGTGCGGTTTTGGGTCACCATTCTGAATACCATTGGAAATAGGGAAAAATAGAACATGAAAATGGGTTAAAATTTGGACCCCCTTGGAAAAGAAATATTTAAATGTAGATTGTTAGAGAATTTAAATACAAATTCATAGAGGTATCCCACTTCAAAATCGGAGTCCGATAACTCAATTTATGGAATTTTGAAGTGCGGTTTTGGGTCACCATTTTGAATACCATTGGAAATAGGGAAAAATAGAACATGAAAATGGGTTAAAATTTGGACCCCCTTGGAAAAGAAATATTTAAATGTAGATTGTTAGAGAATTTAAATACAAATTCATAGAGGTATCCCACTTTAAAATCGGAGTCCGATAACTCAAGTTATGGAATTTTGAAGTGCGGTTTTGGGTCACCATTTTGAATACCATTGGAAGTAGGGAAAAATCTAACATGAAAATGGGTTAAAATTTGGACCCCCTTGGAAAAGAAATATTTGAATGTAGATTGTTAGAGAATTTAAATACAAATTCATAGAGGTATCCCACTTCAAAATCGGAGTCCGATAACTCAAGTTATGGAATTTTGAAGTGCAGTTTTGGGTCACCATTTTGAATACCATTGGAAGTAGGGAAAAATCTAACATGAAAATGGGTTAAAATTTGGACCCCCTTGGAAAAGAAATATTTGAATGTAGATTGTTAGAGAATTTAAATACAAATTCATAGAGGTATCCCACTTCAAAATCGGAGTCCGATAACTCAAGTTATGGAATTTTGAAGTGCAGTTTTGGGTCACCATTTTGAATACCATTGGAAATAGGGAAAAATCTAACATGAAAATGGGTTAAAATTTGGACCCCCTTGGAAAATAAATATTTAAATGTAGATTGTTAGAGAATTTAAATACAAATTCATAGAGGTATCCCACTTCAAAATCGGAGTCCGATAACTCAAGTTATGGAATCTTGAAGTTCAGTTTTGGGTCGCCATTCTGAATTCCATTGAAATACGGAAAAATTGAACATGAACATGGGTCAAAATTTTGACCCTCTTTGAAAAGCAATATTTTAATGCAGATTATTGGGAAATTTAAATACAAACTCATAGAGGTATCCCACTTTAAAATCGGAGTCTAATAACTCAAGTTATGGAATCTTGAAGCTCAGTTTTGGGTCACCATTCTGAAAACCATTAGAAATAAAGAAAAATCGAACATGAAAATGGGTCAAAACTTGGACCATCGTTTTATGAAAATATTTGAACGTTAATTATTAGGGAATCCAGCAACAAACTCATAGAGGTATCCCATTTTAAAATCTGAGTTCTATAACTCAAGTTATGGATTATAGATGTGCAGCTCTGTGTTCCCTTTCTGAAAACCATTGAAAATAGGGAAACATTTTAATAAAGTACAATAAGTTCCCATATTAAAGCCTCAGTAGGTCTCCCCCTTTTATCAGAAGCTATAACTAATTTTCTGCTATTTTCCTGCATGTGCTTGAACTTGAACTTTGAACCTACTTATGCCTGGCAATGCCAAACAACAACAACGCGCTCAAAGTCGAGGAAAAATGGAAACTTTTTCAATGCCACAACCACAGACACAACTACCAGATGCTGCCTGGGGTTTTCTTGCTCCGCCAGCAGCTTTTCTTCCTTCCCTTTTTATAGTTGCTGCTGATTAAAATATGCAAAACAGCAGACCGAGTAAGATGGAGTGATGACGTCAAGAGGCCGAAAATTCAAGGGAAAATCCCAAGAAAATATAAGTTTATTCAAGGCTAGAAGTCAGGGGTGGTAACCAAAAATATTTTCAGAGCCGTTTTAATGTGTATAAAGTATTTATAATTACCTAAGCCATTTTAAATTGTACTCATAATGCAGTAACTTTTAAAACAAGAGCTTACACTAAGTTGGAGCTTTGCTTATAATTTAATTTTGATTAAATGTATCTCAAACCCAATTACTAAAGTAATTCAAGTAAATATTTTTGGGACAACGATGTAAAATTGTATAAATAAATAATAAGATTATTTAACAAGTTGTGGAACCTTTAAATTATATATTCTTTGGTCCTTTAACCCCTGAAATCCAATCTTTTTATGATCCACTGCCGAGATTCGTAATTAAAAGGTTGACTTTTGTCGCTCACTGTGAGCCACGTCATAATTAAGCGCGCCTGCCACATGTTGCAGTCGAAAACTTTTCTCTTCACGGCTGTATGTGTGTGTTGTATCTGTGTGTATGTGTTAATTTCACCAAAACATTCTTCCTTCGAGTGTGTGAGTGTGTCTGTGTGTATCTGTGTGGCACTTGAGGCAACAACGCAGACAGTTAACAGACTTTCTGAGACAACAACAACTATAACAGGCGACTATGTGGCATTGCCATTCAACTTTTAACCCCCCGAAAAAGCTCCCATTTCCCTTCCTCTGCCTTGCCAAACAAGAATAACATTCATTTTGGGTAATTAAAGTAGTGAAAGTTTACCCAACACATTCACATTCACACTAGTGACATTTGCCATAGCCTACATTTAAGCTAAATAGGCAAATTTGATGTGAAGTTAAATAAATTCGAGAAGTGCTTGAAGGGCATTCAACTCAGACGAAAGTAAACTTTAACTTCTGTTTGACAAACATGATTAAATGTTGTTGGAAGCTCTGGAAACTGTAGAAGAGGAATTAAAGTATACGGAAATTTAGAACAGATGATGATTAAGTGCTCAGATCATAGAGAAATATTTTTTTAAAATTTATCTTGTACATTTCTTATCCTTTTAGCTTATTTGTAACAGGAACGGATATATTATACATTTCATTTGAGTGTTAAAATGATAAAGAAATATTTTCTTAAGTAATTAAACTAATTTAACCATTACTTTTCTTATCCTTCCAGCATATTCTTCAAAATTCCAAATTTCAACGAAGAAGAAAGCGTGTAAAACTCAAAGAGAAACCGGCAAAAAGAAACCAAAAAGCTAAAGGCAAAAAAATTCACACAATTACGCAATCTCGGCAAATCGAAAGGCAACTCTACCAAGATCAACTCTACCAACAAGACGAACACGCTACAACTCTGGCAGCGCTCTCTGGCTAATATTGAAAAAAGAAAAAACAAAACGAATCAATTGAAACATTCTCTTAAACCCTCTCTAATCACACACACACACACACATATGCACCATCTGTCTCCCTCACACACCCACACAAATTCGAACAACTGGACCAATTAAATGTTTATGGAAACAAAAAGGAGGAAAGCGAAAAACTTAACCAAATCTAAATAAAACAATTTTCGTTTCTTGGGGCAAAGCAAAAAAAAGTAATTTTCGAACTTGGAAATATTTTCAAATTTTCGGAAAACCCCCCAAAAAAAATAAAACAGTGTTGTAAAACAGCCCCAAATTACATATTTCGGTGTGCAAAAGTAACAAAAAAGTAAAAATATTTTAAAAAGACGCAAAAAGAAGTCACAAATAACAAGAACAACCCATAAACAACTGCAGCGACAACCAGCAACAACAACAACAACAACAGCAAGCTAGCAACAACAACAACTGCAACAAACAACAATCCAAAATCGACGAAGACGACGGCCCCCGACAAAAATCAATTGGAAAATTGAAACTTATGGATTGCTGGACGGGTAACGCCCGACTGGCGAGTGTTTTAGTTTAAGGTGAGTTTGAGAATATATATTTTTAATATTATAAAATTAAGAACAAGTTTTAATAATATAAGTTTATGAGTTTCTTATTAAAAGCAAAGTTTTTTCTAAGAAATATAAGGGACAGATTAATAAAATACCAAAAATATAACAAAGAAAGTATTTTTAGTATTTTTAAAGTATTTTAAAAAGGCTTAGAGTAAAAACTTCTTTTAAAAAATAAAAAAAACTTAGGCACAGTTTTCAAAAAAATCCTATAAACACACAACAAATACCATTATATTTTTGTTGCCTATATTAGTTTTCAACATTCTAAGATATTTGCAAATTCCTGCCAAACAAAATGTAGTTTCCATGCAATTAACCACACAGGGTGTCTTAACCCCTTGTTGCCCCCCCGCCTGCGATTCCCTCTGCGGCCAAAGAACATCAAACAAAGGCAAAGCCAAACCACAATCAGGAAAAAAAAGAGACTGCAAAAATTATTTGCAAATTTTTTTTTTCATTATTTTTGGTGCTTTGTTTTTGAAGGCCAAGGTCGCCGCGCATATGGGATCATAATGAGAAGAGGAGGAGCGAAGCCCAACAGAAAACGGGGAAAAAGCACCAAACAAATTTTAATGCATGACAAAAGTTTTATTTTATTTCATTTTGTTTTTCGGCTTTTATTTCAATATTTTTTTGCAAGCTTCTTTTTTTTTTTTTTACTTTTTGGCTTGAGTTGATCGAGGCGGAAGTGAGCGACGTCGTCTGCGCTTTTTGACAATGGGAAGTGAATGCTAAAAGATCGTACCAAAAAAAAAAATAAAGTCTGAAGTATGGGTGTGTTTGTGTGTGTTTGCTGTCAAACAATTGTGTGGCCAAACATGGCGCTTTGGTTTTTGGCTTGGCTCAAGTGAAGGTTTCTCATTTTAAATTGAAAAAATTGTTTTTTGCACAATTGCGAAATTGTTTTAATTAGCCAAACGAGCGTGTGTGTGTGTGTGTGTGCATGCGTTAATTGCAGTTTCCAAAATTAGCAAAATACACACAGACAAAGGCGTCAGTCGTCAGTCGTCATGTTCATGGCTGTCAAAGCTTTTTCCCTCTTTGATTGACAGCAGCTGCCCTGTTGTGAATGGCCGCGAGTGTATTGGTGGGCATCTGTGTGAGCGACAACCCTGCCTTTCGGCACATCTAATGGTCCGCCCATTATATACCTCATATACCATATTCCACTCGAAAGGTAAAGCATTTTCTTTGTTCTGCCTCTAATTTCAAAGGTGGCCTCTTCGGAAATTCCATTTTTGTCCATAGTTTAGGGTTACTTTGAATTTCTATGCAACCACCATAATTAACCCAGCTTTTTTTTTAGAGGAAATACTTTTTTTGGGACCAGGCCATCTGTTTTTATAGTTTTAAAAAGGTTTAGGGAGTTTTTTAGATTTTTTTAGATTTCCTATTTGCCATCTGTTCTTAGTTTTTTGGAATATTTCTAAAAAGGTTTAGAGAGTTGTAATACATTTTCTTATATTTTCTCTATAACCATTAAAATGATTATAAGGCCAATAAGAAATTCTAGATTTCCTTTATTTGTAATATTTTTTAAATGGTTTCGAGAGTTGTAATACTTTTTTTTAGATTTTCTTTATAACCAGGAAAATGATTATAAGCCCAATAATAAATTCTAATCACCAAATTTTGTTTGTACTTTTTATGATTTTAAAAGGGTTTGGAAAGTTATACAACATTTTTTTAGAATTTTCTTATGCCATCTGTTTTTTATATTTTTAATATATTTAAAAAGGTTTATAGAGCTGTTATAAATTTTTTTAGATTTTCTTTGTAGCAATAAAACCATATAAGCCCAATAAGAAATTTAAATGACATGCCAACCTTAAATTGAAATATTAACAAATAAAATGTAATCAATTTTTGTTAATATGAATTAATAATCTATCAAGTACCTTATAAATTAAAAATGCAATTTCCTAGTCTCAAAATAAGAAGGTCACTCGCAAATTGAAAGGCGCAATTGTCTGTCACGCTGGAAAGCAGTCTCCTCTGGCATTTTCTTAGTTCCCAGGGTCGCGAAATCAGGAAAATGCCTTCTCCCATTAATAAAACGTTAGCACCCGTTCGGGCCAAGTGCAAGTTGGCCGGGCCAACAGGCCAACGGGCCAGACTATGACAAAATTAAGGCCTAATTGATGAAACGGCAAAACAAAAGTTATTTCTATTGATTGAGCGGCGAAAGAGTTGCCAAGTGAAAATGCAGCGACGGAGAAACGGTTGCTTACATAATTATGTGCAATTTATGCGCAACGTGACAAATCAATTTTCCTCCGACTCGATGCCGTTTTTTTTTTATTTTTTTTTCGTTTTTCTCGGCGCTTTTCTCAAAGCGTTGACAGACAACAGATCTCTCTGGATTTTCGCACGCTCAATTGTTGGCCAGAACCGTTATCATGACTTGGCCTAAACAAAAAAATAAATAAATAAATGGGAAAGGCCCACGAAGAGAAAATTAATTCAAGGCTAAATAAAATTGTTCTTAAAATTAAAAGGGGAAAATAAGAAATTAACAGTTTTTCCAATTAGAAAGATTCTTTTAAAAACATTTTTTAAATTGCCTATATACTGTTAAATTATTGTATATAAATAAAAGAGTTAAACCAAGTGCTTTGAATTTTTTAAAAATTATCTTAGCTGCCTTTGTTCTTTTTTATCCATTTTTTTAATCTCACTTTTCAAGCACTTCCGCATTGTGCTCTATTTTTTTATTACGCATACGCCGCGTGTTTGCGTGATAAATTTTTATTTTGTTTTCTCTCTGTTCAAATATCAAAACACACGAGGCTGCATTCATAAGTTTTGTTTTTTTATGTAATGCACAATACCTATATATCGTTTATACCATATTTTTTTTATCGAAAATGCGTGCTCAGCTAAGCATTGAAAGCAAAATAAGAAGAAAAATAAAAATAAGCAGCTGTGGGGGGAAAAAAATAAACTGAAATGCTCACGACGCAACAACGTGCAATTTGTAATTGTTATTATTGTTGCTGCCACGCCCAGAACGCCCACACGCTTTTGCGGCGCCAGTCGCAGGTTTTCTCACTACGGAAAACTGAAAACTGAAAACCGAACTCAAAACACACCAACTCACACGTCAGAAAAAAAAGATTACAGCACTCCGAGCTAAAGATACGCACTTGGGATATGCCGTTAATTATTATTAATGCAACCCGATCTGCCCAGGTGTTTTGTTCATATAATACAGACCGTGGGCTTTACTGATATAAATAATGGAATATCTGTACATACCGATGTGCAAATTGTATTGACACACTCTTCCTACTCGAACTTAGGTAAAAGACACCTAATGGGCTTGTAAACCGTTTTGAATTAAATATTACCAGTGCAGTTAACCTTTTAAGCCTCTACTAGGATGGTGTGCAGCAAACAATTTCTTTATAATTTGCCTTGAAATAGGTTAATAAATAGTCAATTTGCTGAAGGCAATCAGGAAAAGAACGCAATCGAAATTGGATTAGATTCCGAAATTGGGTAATATTTGCCAGAGAAAACGATTTAAAAACAGAACTTGGGGAAAGGGTCACACTAATGCGGGGGAAAAGAGTAAGAAAGAGAAAGGGTAACACCAATTAGAAAAGAAAAGAGTAGAAACAAAATCGTGTTTCACGCAAAATAGGAAGTGATTAATAGACGACCTTAAGCAGACAACAAAGGAACTTAAGAGAAGTGCAGTGTGCAAGGGAGAGCGAGAGAGATGGAGCGTGTGAGAGAGAGAGACGCAGTGAGCGAGTGCGCATGCAATGCGAGCATGGTCACCCTAAAATGCACTTCCATGCGTGCTTGAGTGTGTGTGTGTGTGTGTGTGCTGGCGTGTGTGTTATCGCTGTGGCATTGCAACAACTACAAACTATAACGCAATTATATGCAATGCCCCAACCTCAAACCCACAAACCACCCACTCACCACCCACTCAGGCCTGGCGCCATCTCGCTCGCACTCACTGGGCGGCAAAATCGCATTTTGCGTGCATCAATTATTGCGCATTTCTCAGTTGCGTTGTTCAATTTTTTTTTATTCGTTGTTTTTCTCTATGTTTTTTTGCCTGTAGTTGCCGTTTTTATCTGACAGCCGCCTTCTAATTTACACAACAACAACAATTACTATTGTACAATTATAATGCATAACATTGGCTAAGCAAGTAAGGCAAAAAAAAAGGAAATCAGAAGTAAACCCAAACAGGTCTTCTATTTTTTAGGGCTGCATGGAAAAGGGTTTTTTTTACCTAGAATGTTTTAAGGTGCAAAATTGTATTTTAAGATCAATTTCTGACTTATAACCATTAATTATGTAGTTTTTGTGAGAATTACTCACACAGATTTTATTTACTCAGATCAGATTACTAATCCGATTTTTTTTTTACTATACAATTTTTTTTTATTTTATATAAACTAATATTATTAAAAACAAATAGCAACTGATCTTTTGTAAACACTCAATGTTTTAAATTCGTTTTGGTTGAAAATTAAAAAACTATTTTATTTATTTTATTTTTATTGTTTTTTTTTTTCGATATCTATATTTTTTTTAATTTTTTGCGTATTGCAAATTAAAAATTCTCGGAAACTCTGAATCAAAAAGATATTTTATTTAATTTAATTTATTCTTTTATTAATTTTTTATTTATTTTTTAGAAATTTTTTATTTATTTTTTTATTTATATTTTGTTTTATTATTGCAAAATGAAAATTCGCGGAAACTCCAAGCCAGAAACCTTGAAAATCCAGGGCTGCCTTAGTGATTTCCCACTGATTTACAGCTCTGACGTGGCTTTCAACCTTTCCCCCCGCGGAACACATTGCGTATGCGTGTTTTTTCTTTTTTTCCTTTATTTATTTAGCTTATTTTGCTGCTTTGAGAAGCGCTGGGAAAGGCGTGTGTGGAGTTGCTGTTGCACTTTGCTGCGTGACACATTGTGTGACTGACTTTTCAACTAATAGCAGCAGGAACCACCGACATGCAAGCCGGGGGTCTGACCCATTGGCAATTAGCATTTCGGACGGAGCTGAATTTTTCAGTTTAGTTTGGCCAAAAAAAAAAAAAAAGAAAAGCAAAAACAAAAAAAAAATTGTACATAAAATACAAAAAATAACCATATCTGATCGTGGTCGGGGCCCCACTTGCGTGTTCTTCTCCTGTGTATGTGTAATTGTGGATTAATTATAGCCAAGGACCCCACAAGATACAAATAAAGATACAAAGTGTATCTCTATCGCTCCATGTGTCTGTGCAATTTCCGTCCACAGAACAAGGTTAATTCAGTTAGCCATTGTTGGTATAGTTTGCCGCTCGGTCGCTTGTTGTTTTTCTTTTTTTTTTTGTATTTTTTTTATTTTTGCCTTAATTGCGCTCTGAGTTACATAATCATTGCAGCTGATGAACACGCACACAGCTGTAAATTATTATTTTATTTTTTTTTTATGGCTTTTTAGAAACACTTTCGACCGCCATGAGTACGGAATTAAAACATTAGAAAACCCGTTAAGGCTTTTCGCTTCTTCTGGGGCGACAATTTCTGCGCCTTTTGATGCGCGTGGAAGACCCTAAGCAAATTAAAATACAAATTCACATCACAAGAACCGGTTATTTTTGCACACTTTTTACTTTTGCTCTTTTGGGGAATTGAGAAACATAGACATGGCCCACAAAAAAGACACTTCATAGCCAGGTTTTCAAAAGTTCTGGGTTGTTTTAAGTGTAGAAAAATCTTGTATAATATATTTGCACCTTTTTTCTAAGATCATTCATTTTTTAATTTAATTTGAAATCAAACTTATCGAATAAAATTGTTTTTAGTGTTTTTCTCATTTTTTTGTGTTAATTTAAATACCAAAAATCTAGCATAAAAAAGTATAAATCGCAAATTTATGTCGCATTTAAAGCAGACACCTATGAAATTTATGAAAAATTAATAAGATACTGTCTGACCTTTTTGGACCTGTCAGCGAGCGTTAGAAACGAAATTTCACCGACGGGCAGAATCGACACGCGTTTTGACC
Organism: Drosophila suzukii; assembly: GCF_043229965.1. NCBI lineage: Eukaryota > Metazoa > Arthropoda > Insecta > Diptera > Drosophilidae > Drosophila > Drosophila suzukii. The sequence goes on along the minus strand of NC_092084.1, from coordinate 11,207,388 downwards.
ATTGCAAAATGTTTCCCATGACTTTGGCCAAAATGGCAAACCAAATAAAATGAAATAAAAGAGAACTTTCGAAAGTTGAGACAGAAAGGCGAAAGGAAAGCAGAGAAGCGGCAACAAAAAATGCATAAATTTGGCATAAATTATGCTCTCACCTAGGCAACTCAACCCCTTTTTCCCCATTTTTTATGTATTTTTTGCACTCCACCCCCTCACGACTGTGAAGCGTTGAAAAATGATGGCAACTTGCAAATTGCGAGGAAAATAAAGTGAAGGATGGGGCAGGCGTGAAAGATCGATTGTTGGATCGCGATGTTGAATTTGCAGCTAAATGCGGGCGGATTTTGATCATTGTAGGAAGAAGAGGGAGTTCAAAGACTAATGGGAAAAAAAACTTATGGGCGGAGCCAGAGAAAGGAAAAGTTGGGAAGAATTAAATTCCGTTTTGTAATGGTAACAACTCTGGATTGATTGAAGAAACAGTCAAAGCAAAAGCAATCATGTGTGTAGTGAAAGTTAAAAGAGTTTAACTGAAAAAGAAACACTTTTACAGTATTTTATAATATATTCTACAAATTTATTTTACAATTTTTAAGAGTGTTAGTGAAAAAATGGTATAATATATTAAATTTGTAGTATCTTGTATAGTTTTAACTCTCTCTAAATTTGTTTCCATATAATTTCCTTGCTGACTGAAACCTTAGACCCAACATATCCCACATAAATTAGCCAAAGCTGCCAAAAACCCATACTTTATCAATCCTTTAATCAGATTCTCGCGATGATTAATAAATGTGTTTCTATGCCTAAATCGAAGCGACAGCCAAGAATAAAAGCTAGGCAGAAAAGCAACAAAAAATTCGCGAGTCTATTGAACTTTCGTTCGCCCCATAAGCCCCAAATCAGGGGGTTCAATGAACCCCAGAACATTTTTTTTGGGGCTGAAAGAGATCAACGACACGCACCAAAATTACAGACGGCGAAACAACAACACCTCGTAGGCCTCAATTCGCAAAAAAGCAAAAAAAAATCCGCAGAGAGACACGCACAAAAAATGCCAAAGTCAATGAACTCACACGCATAATACAAAAAAAAAAGAGGCAGAGAAATTCGCAATCGCAAAAAAGTGCGTAGCCCAAATTTTGCGAGATCAACGCACGCACAAAAAATAGGAAAAAAAGCGATAAAGATAATAAAGCCAGAAATACAGGCAAAAATGTTGCCAAAAAATGGCGAGCTACCTCTCTTTTTTTCGCTCTGTCAACATTTTTCAAAGTCAAGTTGAAGAGCGTGCGAATCTATAAGATTGCGCTAGTATTGGCGTATCTGTGTGTGCCAGCGATATTATTTTTGCCAATTCTCTCGCTCGTGTGCTTTTCTAATCTCTCCCTCTCTCTCTCTTTCCCGCTTGTTGCTTACGCAATTTCGCATGTTTGGCAAACACAAAAAAAAATTATAAAAAAAATGTGCAAAAAAAAATGGAAAAAAAGTATCTGCAAGATAGAAAACGAACTTTTTGCCTGTGTGTGTTTTATCAGCACCACACTTGTCAAATACAATATTCGTGGACAAGAATTTCAGAATAACCATATGATGGCAAATTCACTAACTATAAACCATGTATATAAGGTATGAATTTGTATATAACATTAGTAATACTTTGTTATCGCAAAAAAGAGTGCTGAAATATAGCAGAAGTCACGTTCGCAGCACCTCAACGCATGTCATTAGGCAAAATTACTGAAAAAGGTTAAAAAATGTATTGTAAACTCATAACACTTGTGACAAACTTTGGAAAAAAGGGAAATATAATTGTAAAGAAAGGTTGAATAATTTTTTAAAATATTTTTTAGGAAATATAAACCCATCATCAGCAAAAACTTTACCCCCTGACTTTATGATATTTTGGTTATTATTTTTTTTTTATACACTACTAGTTATTTTTAATCAGAAATACATGTTATAGGCCTGCTTAACCTTCTGACCTTAGGTTAAATATTTTGTTTTTATCACAAATTGTACATATATTAGCCTTTTTTGCAGCTGACTTTTGGCATTTTGTTGCATTTAAAATTGCATGAAGCGCCTTTTCTCAACTGGCAGCTGTCAATGCGATTTTCCGATGCGTTGGCGACCTTTTGACCCCTCAGCGGGTGAAATAAATATGCAAACGATAAATTCCATTAATCAATGACAAAGACCCAACATTATTATCCTATCCACTAGACAAATTTGTCTTCCGCCAACCAAAAAAAGTGTGTGCAAAAATTCCAAAAGCATATAGAGGAAAAACATATGTTATCTGTATCTGTTTGATTTCGTATGTGGGTCACACACAAATGCGAAAATGCGAAAAAAAGGCGGCAAAAAAAATATTCGCACGCACTCATAAACGAAATCAGCTTGTGGAGCCGGCTGCGTAGATTGCGTATACGCAATGTGTGTCAAGGACAGAAATGTGCGAATTTTTTATGGGCCCAGCGACGGCTCTCTCTCTTTCGCACCTTTTTTTTTGCGCTGAGAAAATGTTTAATTTTCCACAGTGGCTAAAATTAAACCCAAAACAAAAACAACCACACTGGAGCACCTACTGAACTAATTTGTGTGTGCGTAGATAGCATTGAATTTCAGCTGTGCGACAAGCAGCCCGCTAGAAACCATTTCTCGCTTCTTTTTTTTTTTGTTTTCTCTGTGGGTTTGCCTATTTTTGCAAGGCATTCTTTTTTTTTTGTATTTTTCGCAACTATTCGCAATTCACGCCCACGGTCAAGCCAAAGGTCAGGCCAGTTGCCAGTTACTCTAAGCCCACGAAACAAATGAGCAATGAGTGCAAACACACAATCGCACACATCAAACTCGCAGATGTGTGTTTCCCCCAGACGATTTTTTTTTTATTATTATTTTTTTATAATTTTCTCTTTTTAATTTCGCCATGGAAAACGCTGGCGCAGAAGCTGTGCGTGGAATGCCCTCAAAATTAGGTGGAAAATGCATTTGCCTAAGATCTTAAAAAATGCAAGATACAAATTTGTCAAGGTACCTATAATGGCTAAAAATAATAAAATAAATATATATTACACTTTTCAATTCACTTTTTAATATTTATATTATTAGTTAAGATACATAAAAATGTTTTAACCGGAAATAAAATAATTTATATGTCTTAAAAATCTAATTACAATGCCTTCTTTCTGGTAACTCTATATTTTGTAAAAAATAATTATCAAAGTCAAACAGTTAAATATGTTTGTATATAAGCATTTAGACAAAATAAAAGTAAAAACTAAATTTAGAAAAAATAAACTGTAGATTTTTATACTTAAATATAATAAATATATTTCGTTTTATACTAAGAAATATCTTTCTTGGGTCCATGCTATATTGTTAAATAAATAAAAATATTTTTATAAGCTATTACTAGTTACTCTATATTTTTAAAAATAATATTTTTTAAAATTAAACAGCTAAATATTTTTTTAAAAAGAATTAAGTAAAATTAAATGTAGATTTTTATAGGTAAATATAAAAAATACATTTTTTTATATTACAAAATACCATCCTTGGGTTAATGCCATATTGTTAAATACATAAAAATATTTTTTTAAGCTTTTACTAGTTACTCTATATTTAAAAATAATATTTTTCCAAATCAAACAGCTAAATATTTTTTATATAAAAATTAAAAGAAATAATATATAGATTTTTATAGGTTAATATACATAAAAACATTTTGTTTTATACTGAAAAATATCTTAATTAAATTCTTAAATCATATTTAAATAACTTCAAATATATTTTATAAGTTAATAAGAAGTTGGCTCTTACTTTTTGATGAGGGTATAATTTTGCACACATTTCGCACATAGTAACTACATGTGAACTTGTGGCGCGCTTCTTGTGGATGTATCTTTGTATCTTTGTATCTGAGCAGCTGCTTCTGGGCTTCGTCACCCCCTGACCCCTCCCCCACCCCCCAAAATCCCCCCTTCCCCCTTTTTTGCCTATCTCTCCGCTGCCAATGTGTGTCAAATTTCCAATTGGGTCGCACGCACAAGCTACTTTGTTGTTATTTGCGAATTTTTTTCTGTATGTCTGAATGTGTGAGTTTTTCGCGAGCGCGTTGATCGCGGAAACGAAACAAAAACCTTGCCTGTGTGCGTGTCTATTTTTTGTATTTTTCGCCTCTGTGTGTGTGTGTGCGAACGCATTGCGTAATCGCTGTTGTACTCTTGCTCTTGCTGAATTTTTGCTATTTTTTTTATTTTTGGACAGCAGCTTGACAACCAAACAAAGCCAAAAAGACAGCAGCACCCAATAATGAAAAAAAAAATAGAAAAAAAGGGCGATGGACGCCTAGTTTGGGTTAACTTGGTGGCTTTTGCCTAGTTAGCGCCTTAAAAAAAAATCGCACATTCATATGTAGATGTATGTAGATATGTTTGGCGACACAAAAGCAGTTAGAAGTCAAAGCAACAAGCAGAGAAACAAAAAAAACACATAGAAAACCTGAAAAATATGTGGAGAAATTGGGAAACCCAAGATTCGACTGCTATATGATATGGCCAACCGATCTGGGTAATTCCCACTCAAACAATAAAAGGAATATGCTAAAACAAATATTAAGTTATTCCGCACACTTTTTCCAAATTAGAATTAGAATTGCTTGGCTCTACTAACAAAAAGGTGGTTTAGTTACAAGTTGAAAAGATATAATATCTTTTGTTTTTAAGGTGCAAACTTTTTAAATAAATCATTATACCCTTAGGATGAAAATACGATGAAGTCGTTTGAGGTGGTTAGGTGGAATGGTTCTGCCAAAAAGTTTTTAGAACAAGAAATATTTGTAAAAAGTTTTGGCATAACGAAGAAAGTCATTTTAAGGAACAGATTAGACCAATCTTGGTAATAAGCAGACATTAGAAAAGATTATAGAAACTTCTTCAAAAGTTCAAAAATGTAATGCATTCTTATAGCTTGGCAAAGGAAGCAAGTTTAATTTTAAATTTTAGTTATATTAAGCTTAAGGCTTTTAAAACAGGTCATTAAGTTTCAATACCAAAAAAATCATGCTCAAACTTATCAAAATATTTTTCTAATAATAATAAAATCTTTAAGTTAATGGAATCCATAAAAAACCACTTCCAAAACACCTTCCGTAGTAATGTGTTCTCCATCGCTGCGAAATGCTGCATATCTTTTGTTTAGATCCTCTGCCAAACAGGTAGAATACTAAATTCTCGGAGCGATTCTCCGAAAAAATATCCCGTAAAAAGTAAAGATTGCCAAAAGGCAAAACGCAAAAATTTTCGTGACATAGGCAATCAGAAAAAATAAAAATATAAAACAAACTGACTTTTGTACAGTTGTTTCTGGCTTGTTTCTTTTCTAATTCTCCTCCTCTCTTTTTTCTCTATGCGGAATTGAAATTTTTTTTTTGTTTGCCTTTGCGAAATTAGCAGCCGCAAAAAAAGTTTGCGAATTTTTGCGCTTCTCTTTTTATTTTTTTGGGTAACGCACAAAAGCGCGTTGAGAACAGCAACCAAAAAAAAAAAATAGTAGAAAACGTAGAAGAGCTGTCCCCGAATTTAGGTCAAATGCTCAAACGTCGTTTCTGCGTGCCGATTGGCAAAAAAAAACGCAAATAAAAGTTTGCGAATTTTTTTTTGTGCCTCTGCTCATTTTATTTATCTTTTTTTGGGCTTTTATGCCAGTGTGTGCGTTAATGTTTTATTAGCTATTGTTGCTATTATTGTTGTTGTTGTTGCTGGTGCTTAACTAACGGTTCATCAAAATGATTGCGCCCGCTTGGAAACTAGAAAATAAAAATCATAAAAAAAAAGAAGTCGAGGAAAACACGAGGAACCAGCGGCAATAGTCGAAATAAAATGCCATAAAATTGCTTAGAAAATTGTTAGTGTTTTTTCATGTTGTCTGGGATGAAATGTTAAGATCTCAATGGATTTAATTATAGTATTTATGGGGTAGTTTTTATGTCCACGATCAGTTGGGAATGAAAGGAATACGCTAATGTGCGTTGATCTTCAGGAATAAATTACACTTGAGCTTGGGGAATTGAATTCCATCTTAATTCAAAAAGGTTTTTAAATTAAATTCCACTTTATGGTAGATATATAGTTATTATATATTTAATTTTAATTTATATTTCGTTTAATTTTCATATAAATACTTAATTATGTAGAAAAACTATAAGCTTTCTTTGTAGTAAATACAAAAATAAAAGTATCTTTGTTTAAATTATTAAAAGCCTTAACTGTTGAATTGAGATTGGTATATCAAATATTAAGATTCTTTTGTCATAACATTGAATTTATTATCGTTCGCAATCGTTACATAAATTTAGTACAATAATTTTGTACTTTCAATTTACCTAAAACCTTGTGTTCTGTTGTAAGTCTGTTGTCTGTGTTTCACTTGGGGGAAAACATACCATCTCTGTAACAAGTAATAATACACTAAATAACACCATATCGGGGGGAAGTATAGAGTCATAGAGTTCTGGAGTTACGATCTAGACTTGGATTTGGAGGGCTGATGCATCATGATGCGTCGGCGAACAGATCCGATGGCAAGATCCCAGTTGTGTGCCGTCTTCAGATCCTCCTCCCTGGCCAATCTCTTGGCCTTTGAGCTGCTGACCTTTCGTTTGGTGGTCTTCTTCCTGAGGGACTTGGTCACACTAGATGATAGTTTATCCGGTAGAATTTTCACGGGCTCTACGGCAGCCACTTTCTTTGTCCTAAGGTTTTTCCCCACAGACCGCCGCCTCACGGACTTTTTCATTTCCACACTGGCCATCGAGAGGATCTGGCGAATGGAGCGGACACGCCTTACGGTCACTGGAGGCGTAGGACTACGGATCCTACGACCCGAAGAGGGTGATACCCTCGAGAATTTGCGATTGGGTGGCGGTGGAACCCGCATGGCCGCCACTTTGGGTGGCAGATCCAGTAGATTGTCGTACTTGGGACGCTTCTCATCGAGCTGTGTCCTCAGGCGCGAGGGTTTCGGCGGCGGCTTGTAGGACTCCAGGGTGTAGCGGGTGGGCCGCTTGCCACCCATCGAGGAGCGGCCCAGGGACCACAGACCCTTGCTCTCCTTCTGGAAGGCGCGGTAGACCAGGTGGCGCGGCACTGGGATCGGCAGCTCTGCATGACGTTGCTGAAAGGAAATAGTTGTAGATTATTAGAGAATTCAACAACCAATTCATAGAGGTATCCCACGTCTAAATCGGGATCCAATAACTCAAGTTATGGAATCTTGAAGTGCAGTTTTGGGTCACAATTCTGAAAACCGTTTGATATTGGGAAAAATCGAACATGAAAATGGGTTGAAATTTCGACCCCTTTTGAAAAGAAATATTTAAATGCAGATTATTAGAGAATTTAAACACAAATTCATAGAGGTATCCCGCTTCAAAATAGGAGTCCAATAACGCAAGTTATGGAATCTTGAAGTGCCCTTTTGGGTCACCATTCTGAATACCATTGGAAATACGGAAAAATCGAACATGAACATGGGTCAAAATTTGGACCCTCTCTGAAATGAAATATTTGAATGCAGGACATTAGAGAATTTAAACACAAGCTCATAGAGGTATCCCGCTTCAAAATCGGAGTCCGATAACTCAAGTTATGGAATCTTGATGTTCAGTTTTGGGTCACCAATCTGAAAGCCATTGGAAATACGTAAAAATCGAACATGAAAAGGGGTTAAAATTTGGATCCCCTTGGAAAAGAAATATTTAAATGTAGATTATTAGAGAATTTAAACACGAATTCATAGAGGTATCCCACTTCAAAACCGGAGTCCAATAACTCAAGTTATGGAATCTTGAAGTTCAGTTTTGGGTCAACTTCTGAATACCATTGGAAATACGGAAAAATCGAACATGAACATGGGTCAAAATTTGGACCCTCTCTGAAATAAAATACTTGAATGCAGATCATTAGAGAATTTAAACACAAACTCATAGAGGTATCCCACTTCAAAATCGGAGTCCAATAACTCAAGTTATGAAGTTTTGAAGTGCGGTTTTGGGTCACCATTTTGAAAACCATCGGAAATGGGAAAAAATCGAACATGAAAATGGGTCAAAACTTGGACCCTCTTCAAAAAGGAATATTTGAATGTAGATTATTTGAGAATTTAAACACAAATTCATATAGGTATCCCACGCTTAAATCGGGATATAATAGCACAAGTTATGGATTATGGAAGTGTAGTTCCGGGCTCCCAAAAGGAGTACCAAAAGGGCTCTATGAATGTTAAATACTCCGATTTATTTCCTCAAAAATCCCAGATAATCTTACCGAATCGTAGAGCTCCCGCTGGCGCATACTTAGTCCCGGCCAGGTTATAGCGGCCCGTTCCAGACCCTCGTCGATGCTGCAGTTGTGCATTATGCAGAGTTCGCGGACGCAGTTGTAGAACTGAAGCGGATTGGCATCCCGCGGCTTAAAGCGGCTCAAAGCCTTGATCAGGCGGGCCCGCTGCTCCCGTTTCTGGTCCTCGGAGGACTCGGGGGCGGATGATTGATAGGTCTGCCCTTCCTGATCCTTGGCCATAGCGATTTATTCCGAGATACTGCGTTTGCGCGAACAATTAGAGCGCACTTTCAATTTTGTCTCGAGATCTATTTTTGGTTTTCGTTCAACAATTTGGTCGACTTTTAGAGACACATCGAGAATTTTAAGTTGTGTAAAAAAATCAAAAAAATTAGTCGATAGTGTCTATTCCGGACCAGCACTCTGAATAAAATGAGTTTGGGGAAGTGGACACTACTGACAATTTGAAACTGAAAGGCAGCGACTACTGGATAAAATTAAATATTATAAGTATATATTTAACAGTTTTTATTGTAACATTTGATTCTTACATACCTCTTGATTTTTCGAAATACCCTGATATTTTATTTTATTTACATAAAGTGTAATAAACTAGTTACATATCGCGCTATAAAAGAATCAGAACCTTTGCTATAGAAACTTGCACGAAAAGGAAGTGAAAATTTTTACATTAAACAGGAGGCAATAAAATAATGTGAATTGAACAGCTGGATACAATGGATCTGCATACATTGCATCGATTGATCGATGAACAACAATGAATGCAAAAAATCTTAAGGGGTATTTGACAAAAAACTCGATTGATCTAATATTGAAGTAGAAACGGAAATGACTGACCTATCTCAACTAAAGAAGAGGTTCCAGGAAAGGGATTGGAATAGGGGGTTTGATTTTTTTTTAACAAACAGGCTATGTAATGTAAACTTCCTGGCGATAAGAAAGTTTGTTGGTAAACAATATATTCTATAGTTTCTTTTTTTTATTAATTATAATTTAATGACGACAAAATAGAAATTTCTATTAAAGTTTTAAATTATAACTACGAAAAATGTCAAGAATCTTAAAGAAATAAAAAAAAATTGTGTGGTATTTATATATATATATTTAATACCTTTCGATCGATGAATATATCTGGCTGATCGGTCCAATTTTTCTCTTTAACCGCTTCATGCCTTAAAAGTAGTTGGTATTTGTGGTGGCTAAAACTAAAAATGGCTGCCAATGGGTTAAATGTGCCAGTAGCAGGCCCTCTCTTTCTCTCGCACTCTAGGGGCACTACTTCCATCCCGCATTTAAGCACACACACATATATATATACGCATAGGAGGGTTAGCAACCCTTACCGCCTTCTAGGGGTGTGCATGTGTGTGTATGAGTTCTCACCCTCAAAAAAAACGGAGGCATTTGTTCGACCATTAAATGCGTTCAGCCAAGAAATACTACAACGTAGGGGTAAAAAGGTGGAAAAATAGCTGAAGGAATAGGAACAGGAAGAATAGTGTGTGTTTCTCTAGTTTCGGTTTGAGTGTGTGTGCTTGTGTGTGTGTGTGGATGTCCTTAGTTGAAATCGAGCTACCCCTACCCATCGAAATAAATAGGGGAAGGTGAAGCAGCCGACACACATACCACGCCTCCTCTTTGACCTACACTGGCAGAAATCAAATTCTTAAACGAAAAATAGGAATATTTTATGTAGTTCTTAGGATAAACTATTGCTTATAAGGCCTAGTATTTTAGCACGGAAAAAAAGATATACCAAATTAGTAATATTTTATATAGCTCTTGGGATAAACTATTGCTTATAAGACCTAGTATTTTAACACGAAAAAAAGATATACCAAATTAGGCACTAAAAATACCACAAATACTGTACTATGAAAATACTATACAAAAGAAAAGATTCTAGCATTTTACTACTAAAAATACCACAAAATACTGTGCTATTAAAATACTATAAAAATTAAAGGATTTTGACTTTTTTTGAAAAATTCTTCTAATTAATTTTTATATTGCTAGGAAGATATTTCCTTTTTGTTATTATAAACTATACCCAAAATTATAGACATTTTTGCTGTGAACAGTTAAGATTAAATGGATAAAATAAAAATAAAAATAAAAATAAAAATCTAAAAAATTTGCAAAAAAGTATTTTTAAGCATTACTTGATTTTTAGATGATTTTGTGGGTATTGGCTGATATATTTCCTAACAGTGTACATTTTAGAGCCTTGTCTTTGGGCTTTGCGTGTTTCGATTGTTGTTACTATTGTTGCTACTGTTTTTGGGGGTTCTCCGTAGCGATTTTCCAGCAAATATTTGGACTATTCGTAGACATCCAATATGCATGGGCTTTTCTTGTTTTTGTATGTTTGTTTTTCCACCAGAGGAGCGAAAGAAAGAGAGGGCCATAGGCCGGAGGAAGTGCAGGGCGGCCATTGGAATGAAGTTATAGGACAGGTAAACATATATGCATATATAAATGCACTTGTGCCCACGTATATATATATATATATATTTGTATATATTTGTATATATCTGTATATATATCTCCCTTTTGGCCCAACGAATCGCTGGAGCGTGCAGTGTGCAAGGGAGATGGGTAGAGGGGTTTAGTGGGGAGTGAAAGGAGGGTCGTCATGTCTCGTGTGAAAATATGTTTTCTTTCATCTTTTTTTTTTCTGTTTTTTTTCCCCCATTTTTTTATACACAATTTGCATTTGCGCAAAAAGTGCAAAAGTTGACACACGCAAAACTCGGCAGCTTATTAGTATCAATGTATGTTTTTGTCTGCGTGTGTGGGGATGCACACTATGCACTCTATATGTATATATGCGTTAGTATATGTATTCGCCATTTTGCTGGCCAGTTTACCCATTTTTTTTTTTTTTTTGTGTTCATACTGGCCATTTATAATTTTATTTGTATTTTCCTTTGACCCTCCGAAACCCCCAATGCACTTAATGAAATTCTTTTTTAACGTATTTCCCCCCCCCGTTTCTTTCTCTCTATTTGCAGGTGAGTGGCGCTTTTTTATTTATTAATGGATTTTCCATTTACCCTCAAGAACGGTTTGACACAAGGATTGGCGGCCAAGGGAACAGCTTGACGTCATGGTGAAAAAAATAGTAAAAAAGTAATATCGCATAACCGAAGTTGCCTCGAAAAACTGTGATAAGTAAAAAGTGCATTAATTGGGGTAGGTAAGGCTGCAGGCTTCTGTGTAAATCAATTGGAAATAATTTGATGGCTAATGAAAATGGAATTGATCAAATGATTCCAGTTAATTGACATTCAGGCAGTGAAGTGCAATGCTCTTCTTTTTTTCTCTGTTACAAATGGCAAGTCGATAGTTGATTAAAAAGGGTTAAAGAGTACCATTTTATATAGTTTCTACAGCTGTCCTTGGGAATTTGAAAAACAATCTTAATGCAGTTTTAAGCAATGCACTGTTTACACACCGAAAATGTTTACTAATTATATCAGGCAGCGAAATTTGCTGCCTCATCTGGGGAACCCTTTTCCCATTTACCCCCCCATTTTTTCTGGCTCTCATCATTTTTTGTGTGGGCTGCGAAAAAGTTGCGAGTGTCAACAAACAAATCCAACAGAGGCAGAAGTGTGGAGATTTTTTTTCGTACTTCTCGCAATCGAAAGACTTGAAAAGTAAACAACAACAAAGTAGCAAAATAGTGGGGAAAAATCAACAAAAAATAACCATGGAGTATGACAATGTTGTGGGGAGATGATTATAATTTGATGCCAAATTAAATTATGCTCAAAAATATTGAAAAAGATACATATATTCAGTTGCAAAATTGGAACGTGACAGGAGTTTTACACATAGAAGAATATTTTATTGCTTTAAGCTTTACAAAAAATTTAAATTACATATTAGAAAACGTTTAAAGATGATCATAATTTTTTCGATTATTTTTCGATTATTTTTTCGATTGTTTTTCGATTGTTTTTTTTTTGTGAAATAGAGGTATTTTTCCGTGTGGCATTAAGTTTTATGGCTTACCTTTTAGCTCTTCTTCTGGACTGCAAGTGTTGCGCTTTTGGCATTTTCCGGCATGACGGAATGAGCCCAGCTGCATCCCACTATTTCTTCGCAGCACCTACACTTCGGATCCAAAAGCTACTTGGCAGCCTCCCACTGATCTTCGCTGCGCAACCCGTTCTTATCTGGAGCTGCTCTTTCTTCTCCAAAAATAATCCAAATATTTGAAAAGAAAAAAGTAGATCAGCTACCGCTGAAGATAGAGAATGGCCACCTCTTTAAACTAAACTAATAATATAATTTTTATATTATCCTAATCACCAAATTTCGATAGTGCATCCAGAACTTGTCTTCTCAAAAGTATGTCTTTCTTCTGACTGAAAATGTAGCTTCTGATGTGTCTGTTTTTGTTGTTGCACTAGCAATTCTTGTTGCTGTTGCAGTTGCAATCTTTTTTTTTTGTTATTGTTGCTGTTGCACTTTGGTTTTGGTTTTTTGCTGCACGCAGAGCACGCATTTCCAGCGTGAAATGCAATTTCTGCGCTAGAGGAATTTCAATTGTGTTGGTGTGGCCCGAAGGGAGATAAGTGCGGGAGGCGTTGTTCCCGGTCTCCAACTCGGACTTGGTTACACTGGGAAAAATAGTTCGAAGAAATGGGAGCATTCTATAAAGAAAGAAAGACCTTAATAACTAGATCACAAAGATTTGTTCTAAATATGTAGATTACAAAAAGAAGTATTTCAAATTTAGATTTGGTTGAGATCTTTATAGCCTTAGTTCCAAAGTATTGCTTTCTGCATTGATTTTTTCTTAAAATAGACCTATCTAATATTTCTAGTTTCCCAAATTTTCCCCCAGTGCATGCATGTGTATAATTTGGTTTACCTTTTGCCGTTGCAACTCCCGCAACTGCAGCTCAGAAACTCAGAAATAAATGGATGGATGATGGGCCAAGTCAGTCTTGGTCTTCAGTCTGCAGTCTGCAGTCTTCGGGCCGTAGTCTTCAGTCCTCGCTTTGGTTTTAGACCCGGTTCAGTTTTGGCGTTCGTCAGTTTGTCAGTCACTCAGTCATTCAGTCAGTCAAACGCACGACGCTCACGCAGAGCACGCAACTCGAATTGTCTTCGCTCGATTCTTCGGCCCCCGCTTCTCCAGTCTTCAGTCTTCTGCCTTCTCTTCTGCAGGCCCAGCTTCCACTTTTCTTCTCCCGTTTCTTGTTTCTGTGCACTTCTTTTAATGTTAGTTGAACTTGGAGGCCACAGCAAATTGCAGCTCTTCTACACAATTTCCAAGACGTCAAAATCTATTGTTGCTCTTGGAGATTTAGATTTGTGCGGGTGTTTACGCTGCAGCCCGTTCTTCCCGTTCTTCTGGCTGTTTCAAATCGCAAAAAAGGAGAATAAGGGGAACCAGAAGAGCAGCGATCTCTTTGATCTTGATAAGCAAATCAAAGTGGAGCATGAGAAGAATTGCTAGCGTAGAATTGCAGGGCGGAAGATATTTGTGTCAGGCTATGTATATCCCAGAATCTGCGAGTATCAGTGATATGTAACTGAATTTTTGAGCTTATTATATTTTTTAAAAATGGAAAGTAAAAATTCGTTGATTGTATATTAAAATGTTTATTTTTTGATAATATACATTTAAAACTTATCTTGATTATAAATTTACAAGATTGAAAACCATATAGTATCTAGTTATGGTATTTATTTAGCTAGAAACTATGTTATTGGTCTTTAGAGACTTGATAAAATTGATTGTATCAATAGAACCCCTCGATGCAACTCTGTTCCATATCTGAAATCCCTTAAACATACTCATCCCCACCGGTATTCCTGCAATTACCATTTTAAGTGGTGGATAACCTCGGGCAGCAGATGTCGATAAGGATGAATACAAACAGGCAACAAGGCAGTCAACACGAACCGAATCAAAGGACCAAAGAAACCCAAGAAAGTTGCCAAAAAAAAAATTGGAAATTTATTCATCTCCGAAAAAGTGAATATGTATAGAGGGGGGATATATAGTCGTACATACATACATTTATCGACACTTTTCGAGACGCGTGCCTGGAAATACAGAGCGGCAAAATTGGCTCCTTTTGGGCACGTTCCAGCTGGCCTCAGCTCTTAGTCCTGGCTTTGCCCAGCCCCTCACTTATGTTAATTATTCACCACGGCTAATTATGTGACCAGACCCTCTTTAGAGGGTTAAGGACCCGCTGGAAAAAAAAAAAAGGCCAAGGGGGTAAATCGAGTAATTTTCATGGCAATTTCTGCGTAATTCGCTCGCCCAGTCGTCGCATGTCTGGCGACAAATGCCGGGATCTATAAAATAAATAATAAAATAATGTGCGCACCCTCCAAGGAAAAGGGAGGGAGTGTCCTTCTGCACTGCTACTGTCGCTACTGTAACTATATAATTATCGTAATTATTTTAATTGCACCTCGAAGAAGGCAAAAAAAAAAAAACGAGGAGGAAAACGCAAGGCAAAGCGAAAAGTAAAATATGTAAACAAGGATCAAAAGCGACGGAATAGACACGAAGATAATGCATAATGAATTTTAATTGAAATAATGCAAAAGGTCAGTGGGTTCCTTTAGCAAAGGCCGGGGGAATCTTCTGGGAAATGAAGGTAGCGTGAATAAAGAAGTTTCCACAAGCAATAATTCTTTGGTAGTTTAAAATGTTAGTTACTTAACTACAGTCCCTAATAAAAAAAGGGGGAGTAATTTTAAAAGTTAAAGCAAATAGCATTTGATTATTCCATTTAAACCTTCTTGGAATTCCTTATAAGTGAGTAGCTTGTACCATATTCCTTGTATTATTTTGGCACATTAATCAAAGCATTCCCCAATATGCCAACTGGATTTGAGCATTGATACGCAACCCGATAATTTTGCATTGGCTTCCCGACAGATTCTCCTCGGCTGCCCCAGGTTCAATATCTTCTGGCTGCCCCACTCTGCTCCTTTGTGGTTGCGGTGCCCTGCAACTGGTCAAACCACAATAACTGCAGGTCCAAGACCTGCCCAAAAAAAAAAAAAAAAAGAAAAGAAAAAAGCAGGCAGCAGATAAAGGAAAAAGGCCATAAAAACTGCTGTTCCAACTGCTGTCCGTAGGTCCGGTTGTCCAGTTGTCCGCATGTCCGCTTGTCCGTATGTCCGCTTGTCCGTATGTCCGCTTGTCCGTTTGTCCGTCCGTGGAGTGTCCGTTGCTGCTGGCTACTCTTTTGGTGCTCTTTTTTGCCGGTGGTCCTGCCACTCGCGCCTCTTTTTGTTCTCGACTTCTCGACTCCTTTTTGGACCGCAATCAATGTGAAGTTGGCTCCGTTTTTTTTTTTTTGTTCCTTTATTATTTTTTCGCAGTTTTTTTTTTTTCTTACTTCTGGCCCATTGTTGCCTTTACCGGCCCCGTTGTTGTGTGTGGTCAGTTTTGGTTTGCCGCTGCTGTTTCGGGTCCCCGAGTTGATTACTTAATTCTATTGATGACGTTTTGACTGATTGCCTTATGAGCTTTCACTTTTTGTGCTGCAGACTGCGGACTCTGCGGCTCAGTTATTAACTGGTGCCGCTGTTATGAATTATTCATGCAACAACCACAAGGCGCACACTTTGTTGCCGCCTTGCTGAACTTTTTGCTTGGCTCGATGTCCGCTGCTCTGGGACTTCATCATCAGGCGATCCGATCCGATGCGATGCGATGCGATGCCATGCGATCCGATCGGATCCAAACGGACGGTCTTGGTCTTGGGTATCCGCTGGGTCTCTGCTCTCGTTAAACGTTTCAATTGACATTGCTGATTACACTGGCCAGCAGGTAGTTGGATGTTTGTTTAATTACAAGGACATAAAAGATTTTTGATTCAAAAAATAATCAAATATTCATTTGGTCACTCAGTTCAATGGTTGAAATCGTTATATGGTCACACTGTCAGCTGATTCACAAACCATGCATGAACATGTAGTATAATTAGAAATTCTTTCACCCAATTGACTTAACGGTTTTTACTGAGCCTAATTGTACATTTTCTTTTTTACTTAAAATGGAAAGCCATTTAACATATGGTCACAATTTTTTATCACCTGACATTTTTTGAGTGCATTTCTCTGTGGTTTTGCTGGGGAGTGTTTACCGCTAGATGACTTTATTAACGCCACTGGTGGCAACATCATCATCGTCATCTTGCAATCAAAGTCGCCGACAAAAGTTCCCCGCTCATGGATGTCCATCCATACAGTCGCGCTCATACGTATATGGCGGGCATGATTTAGTGTCAGGCACAGCGAATTCCTTCACACCTGCTAAAGTCTCGCTGTCATGTCAATAATGTCGAAAATGCAACAGCTCTCGCCCGCTCCATCTCTTTTCCACTTTGGAGAGTCTATATCTTTCACTCCCGGGCAGAGTGATACCTGATAATGATGTGACAAAACAGCGGTCGAGATTTTTTTTTCTTTGGCCCGCAGGCGAATTGAGGTGCATCTGGAAAGGAGTTGGGTACAAAAAAGAGAAGCCACCGCCCGAGGAGGAGTAGAAAACTAAAGTTACTGGATGGTGGGGGGGGTTACCACGGGGGTATACCACATACCCCCCTTGGCTGTCATTAACGTGATTTTGTTATTACGCGTGCGCAGCGACTAAAAAAAAGAGGAGGAGAAAAGAAAAAATACCAGGAGGTGTGGAGTGGTTTTGGATGCTGCTACTAGCAGATACTACTACTTCTACCTGTGTCCTACCTCTCCTTTTGAGATATCGCCTGCCAACGTTAAGCTAAAGTGACACTTTGACAGCGATGCGTGATAAACGACGAAAAATGGCCACGCGGCCTTTGTTGTGGGTTATTTTCGGGGGCTTTGGCTTATTTAAGGCCCCAGCAGGAGTCACTAATTTTTAATCGCTTTAGCATTTAGACTTTTTCGAGTTTTTCATAGGTTTTGGGTGACTTTTAAAGGTTAATACGATAGGCTTAACTCTATTCTTGTAGTATTTCAAAAAAATATATTTTTATATATTAGCAATAAAAGTCATTGGAAAACAGCATAATATATTAGAAGCTGATCCTAATCACTGAGATATAATAATTAAAATTAAAATTTCTTAATATATTTATATGTTATATTATTTCTATATTTTATAATCTATATTACAAGGACTTAGAAGGAGTCACTAGTTTCAAATCGCTTTAACATTTAAATATGTAATAGTTTTCCTTTAGTTTTGTTAAGTTTAAAAGCTTAAAACGTTGCATGAAATATGTTTAGTACGTGGTGTTTTTAAAAATTTATAGGTATTAAAATCATTAAAATATAAATTAATGGAAAGTCTGAGGAAATTTTAGGCACTAGCAGCGGAGGTATTAAGCTCGACTTTTACGTTTTAGTTGTATATTTTTAAAAAAATATATATATCTATTTATAAATTATATTTAGGGTCATTTTGATTACAACTAAGAGAACATACACCTATGTATCTTTTCATCTAAACGACGTATTCATGTGTTAAAGGTTTAATGTTAAGCGTGGTATACCTGATTTAATTTCGTGTATACCAGCCGCACCCGCGCTATCTTGGATTGTGCCCCATAAGATCCGTAAGATTCGCCAGATCCCCACCCCCATTAGGCCCCCCCCCCGCACGCCTCTGATTTTAACCCCTGTGCGCCTGACAATGCGTCCGCTGGAGTCGCATAAAAATGTTCGATGCCAGGCAAATAAAAAACTATAAAAACCTCCGGAGCACAAACATGCCGAGACAACTTGAGAGGTGGCTGGGGGTTTTTTTTCGAGGGGGGTTCCAATGGGGGGCTGTGGGCCTGTGGGGGGTTAAAGGGGGCCTGACACGAGCACCACACAGTGGTCGCGTTTTTAAAACTCTAAAACGCGTGGGCGCACAATAGAGTTGTTGCTGTTACTGTTTCGGTTTCTTTTTTTTTCTACTTTTTTTTTTTTATTGTGCGGCTGACTTGAGAGTTTGACTGCGCCGCTGGATTTTGACATTTTCTAACACGCGCCTGCCAAGCGGCATAAAAATTGACATATTATAATGTCATGGCGTCCCCGATTTGCGCCACTGCGTCCAACAAACATGCCAGCAAAGGCAGCCAAAACAAAACTGCAGGAAAATCTCTCAATCCGTCAACGGAGGCTGCGTGGGTGGGCGGCAATGGAAAATCCCCGCAAAGGGGGGCGTGGCAGCGGGAAACTGAGGAAAACTGAAGGCGCAGGCGAACACAACAAACAGCCAAGTTTTGTTCGAGTTTGGTTTGTTGTCGTTTTGTTTTGACACAGTTGTCGTTTAGCCGGGGTTACGTCCCCGGAAAAACCTATTTTCAATCAGTCCTTGAACGCAATCCCATTAACTATTTGCTTTTTATCGGTTACTAAGGATGGTATTGTATACCCTGGTAAAATTTAAGAGAAGAAATAACCTTTTATACTATTATAAAAATTTTTTGAAAATAAAAACTTATGTTTTTTAATTTTAGTTAAAAGAATTCAAGGTCTTATGACTATTTTTATTTTAAGATAATACCATATCATCTTATTTTTTTAACTTTAAGACAGTTGTTTTTACTTTTTATGAGTTAAGGAAATACATTTGACTTTTCGTATCGGCTGTCAATATTTCATTCCGATAATTTCTGTGACAAAACTGTCTCGCACAACTCTCAACCCACAAGTTTCTTGGGGCCCCAGCTCACGCACTTTTTTCCAGAAATTTGTATATTTTTTGTGCAATTTTTTTTTTTTTGTTAGCCTTGTTTATTTTTTTTGTAGTCGGGACACAAACCGCAATTGAGTCTCTCAGTTGAGTTCAGTTGTTGTCTTTATCAGATTGTTGCAATTTTCTGTTGTTCAATGTTTTGCTGTTGTTGTTACTGCTATTTTCGTTGTTGTTGCTCAGCCCGCACTCTCTATGGAAAGATCTTTATCAGGCTTTATAGGTACGCTTTGGTTTTACCCCCAACGAAAGCAACAAACATGGCAGAAAAACATGTAATGAAAATTATGACAAGCCAAAATCCGCAATAAGCGGAAAAGAGAGAGCGATAGATGCACTGAAATAAAACAAGGATAAAATTTCCACTTTAAATCGTATGTGCTGATATTCCGTTCTTGTGTGTGACCATGCACTCTACCAACAACTAGAAAAGAGTGACCGTTTCTTGGTGTTAAATCCTCTTTTAAAGTGTTTGAGTAGCACTATTTGCAAGTTAAATATAAGTTGATTAGCTCAAAGAAATATATTTCTTTCTGTGTACAGTTGGAGAAGAAAAATTGTAATACGAAAAAATTATAATTCAATGGAAAATTGCGCCCACACACGCCTCACCAGCAATTGTTGTTGGTTGTTTGGTTTTTGGCCTTATCGCGCAGCGGAAAGCGTTGTTGTTCAATGTTGTCAAAGTTGTTGCTCTGGTTGTTGTCACTGTGTGTGTGCTGAATTCTTTTCATTTTTGATTTCTCCTTCCTGCCGATGGTGATGGATTTGGAATTGCAATACGATGTTCGAACAGATCTTGATTTTTGTTTTGGGGTAGAACATCACGTAGTTTTTCTATAAGGAACAGAATACCATTATCTAAGCAAGCTAAAGATCATCTTAAAGCTTGATTTTCCCAGTGATCCGCGGCTTTGCAGTGACATAAAAGATCATTTAACGATCGATCTAGTTTAATTTGCCAGTTTCCCAGATGGCTTACCAATCACGACATAAAAATTGGATTTAGTACGCGTTTTTCCTTCCCCATCTCTTTTTCTTTCTTTTTCTCTTCGATCGTGAATCGACTAATGATCATTACAAATTACACTTGCCATTCGCTGGCGAACACGATTGCCGTTCTTTTGGCTTTCCTGGAAGCATAATTACCATGATTTCTAACCGTCTTTTAATTGAATTAAATACGAACAAGCGATCGCTGCATAATAATAAATTGCCGTCGATTGGCGATCGTTAGCAGTCGGCAAAAGCGAAAGTTGCGTTCGCCAGCCAAATTGGCCAAGATCGAATCGTAGAGCTGCTTCCTCTTTCCTCGATATACCAGCTATATCGATATACCGGCATATGCTGTCTATCTCCATCTCTCTCTCTCTCTCTATCTCTCTTCATTTCTAAGTGATCTCTGTCGCCGGTAGTCGGCTGTCGGTCGTCCTGCTCAGTTCAGTTGTTGCTGTAAATTAAGATCGTGCGATTAGCGCTGACAGCGAGCTAGCGATCGGGCAATCGGTCGGGTAATCGGCAAAATCGGGCTATCGATCGCCGGTGTTTTGGGAGAGGAGAGCTTTCTACATTTTTAATGAGCATTTCAGCTCCACCATCCATCGTGGGCCAGCGGCATCTCTCTCTCCATCCCATCCAAGCCAATCCATCTCCATCCCGGTTGATCGGAGTTCATCCATCCAATCCATGGATTCGGTAAACCACAATACCTGTCCCGACTTTGTCGTGTGGGTGGCCTCGTCTGCTGTCTCTGTTATCGGGGTATTATGAAACTCCCCGATAGAAATGGAAAGGCTGAGCTTCGCTTTTCCCAGAAAGTTCAAGTCCTGGCGGTGATTATTTTTTATGCTCAACGATTGTAGGGTATTACTGATACGTAGGAATGTATGCTTTGAGACTTGGGATCTATTACGATAATAAAGGAATTGTATATTTCACTTATTTATTTCTTAAGCATAGATACAGTTGTTTTAAATGTGTTTTTCTTTATTATTAAAATATATACAATATTTTTTATAACCTTGTCAGCCTTTTTTTTTATTTAGCGTATTGCCAATTTGGTTTTGCCAGCATCTTCTTGGGCAGCCCGAGGTTGTTGTTTCTGTTGTTACCGCTGTTGTTCGATGTTGTTGTTTTAGTTGTTGGCTTTGTGCGGGTGCGGATACCTTGGCCAGGGCGCCTTGTTGTTGTTGTTATTTTGTTTTTCGCTGTGTTTTTTTTTTCGACCGATCGTTGTCGTCGTTCCAAGTTCCAAGTTCCCAGTTCCAGGTCCCCAATCCTCCAACCTCCATCCCCAAAACCCCAACATCTCCGGACTCCTTTGGGCCTGTCCGTGAGTGTATGTTGGTCCGTTGTTAATTTGCGTTTTGTTGCATTTGTTGTTGCATCGGTTGTTGTTGGCTGGCTGGCAAATTGTTACACGCGTTGCCTGCTTTGATGTCTTTATGGGTTTTGAATTTAGTGTTGGCCTGCCCCGCACAATCGTGACTGCCAGTCGTTGGGCGGGGGAGTTACGGGGTTGCCACGAGGGAGAGTTCACTGTACACAGCGAAAAACGAGATCCTTCTAGATCCTAACTTACGAGATCCGAAGAATATTTCCCTTTTTTCCATATTTTTTTAAGGCAAATATATACTTACTTGAAAATAAAATAAAATAATATGTTGGGGAACCCTTATTCAACAACAAATATATGTTATTTTAATTTTGAACGTTGAAATTGGATTTTTCTTTAAGAAAAAAACAACATTACCAAGAAGCCTTATTAAAATCTCTTTCAGAATATTTTATAACCATTAATTTTTTACCAAGTTAAGGTGAAGTTAAGGGAAATTTTCCTCCGTGTAGCTTTGCCTATCCACCTCACCCACCAACTACCCCTCAGAAGACATAATCAAATGTGGACAAAATTATTGAGCAATTTAGTTTTACTTTATGGAGCAATTGCTTTGGTTCAGGGGAACTTACAGGAGGCTGGGGCTGAGGTTTTTGGGATCTGGGATCCGAAATTTTGCCGTTGGTGTTGATGCCCCGAAAAGTCTGCGGCATCACCATCATCATCATCGCGGTCTAGATGATCATCCTGGGCCGCGTTTACTTTATGTTTATGCGGTAAATGGCATTAATGGATTTATAGATTCACGTTCCAGAGGTGCCTCCATTTTATCCCCCCCCTCCACGATTCCATGGGTTCAGCTTGTTTGCGCTTAGTTTTGATTAGGATTTATGGCGATTTATGGCAGGCCTGTGGGTGAAAGGAGAGGCTGCGGGTTGGTTTTTTTTTAAGGCGCACTTTCTGCATTGGCAGGCCCACTAAAACGGCATCAATCATGATGGAAGGCGCACTAAATGTTGGTAATTATGTTGGGGCAAATAAAAACAGCAAAAAGGTGATTTCAATGGGGGCATTAATCATACCAAAAAAAAATTAATAATAAAACCACTTAAACTATACAAGATTTGGTTTGAAAATCATCAGATCCCTTTTCAAATTTGTATTCGTTACAAAATAATCTAAAATTTGTATATCCTAAGAAATACCTGAATCCCTTAATCTTTTACCGATCAATCAATCAATCATTCACCTCAGCCAACTCCATTTAGTGTCAATCATAATATTTTCATTCAATAGGTAAATAATATCCTCTTCTTCTCTATGCCTTAATTAAATTCAAGCATCCTTAATATAATAACAGGCCTTTTTATACCAGCAAGTCAATCAATCAATTGAGTCTCGAATTTCATAGAAAATCCCTCATGTCCTTGGGGTCAATAAAGCTCATTAGCAGAGTTCAATAATAGTGGGCACCGATCAAAATGAATGCATCCATTTATGTCAATCAGGGATTGCTGACCTTTTGTAGTGTTTGCACTCAGCCCACAAATGGTCACCCACACGAGCGATTTGATTGATAGTTGCATTGAGATGGCCAATCCCCCGAGAGACCATGACAAAGTAGTTTGTCCATTGCTTCGCCCTCCTCTTCTTTTTTCAGGGAAGGTTCCTTTTTTCCATTGGGCCGTGCCCCTATTTAAGGCATTTACCATTTTTGATGAGTTTTCTAGAGGTACTATGGTTTATGATGAGGTTTAAAAATACATTTATTATTATTATTATAATTTTATATTGAAGACGTAGTTCCCCAAAAATTGAGATGCAAAACTCTTAGAAAATCAATTATATTTGTTTTTATCCCATTGATATATTATTAAACTCAAATAAATTAATTTATATTCAAGCTTTAATGTGAAGATTTTTTATATTGCTTATAAGGAATATACTTATAACAATCTGTAGAGCATTACCAATTTCGATCTGAAGATTTGCCTTGATCTTTCCTTTTTTCTTCTTGTTCTGGGCTTTTTTGCCCTTTGGCCAAAAACTGTCGCAACTCATCAATTTTCATTCACCGGCCGTGGCCAAGACGCGTCGTTGCAACTATTATTCACGCCTGGGCAACGGGTTCCTAGTGGAGCTCCACTGGAACTCCAACTCCCAGATGGCTCCAGACCCACATCCTCCCCAGCTTTGCCCCCTTTTCCACTCCTTCCCCTCGGCCACTTTGACGTTAAGCCAGAGCAATGAATGCTTTTAGCTGAAAACTGAGTAATTGAGTGACAATTAAGTTATTTCTAGACGAACAAGCCGCGATCGTCGTCGGTCCTTGGCTGTCCAACAACTGGCCGACCAGTCTTCTCGCCTTTTTTCCCTCCGACTGGCTCTTTTTATATATTTATTTTCTTTTTATGAAATATTGCCAAGTTCATATCTCAATTATGAGTGCCGACGCTGCTTGGTACAGTGGTCTCTAAATAATACAAAAAAATGAATAACAACTTTTCGTTCAAAAAACTTTAATTTGGTATTTAAAATATTTATTAAAATGCAAAACACGTTTTTTACATATATTTTTAGATAGCTAAAACTTTATTTTAGGAATTTGTAAAAGTAGGGCTACCTATTGAACTCCATTTTAGGAATTCATAAGAATAGAATATGAAATTTTTAAATGTTTCAAAATTTAATTGTTTAATCAAGACTAAAATTATCCAAAATATTTAAACTTCAATACAAATTTAAAGCATTTAAAAATTTTTTAAAGCCTTTTTAAAATTAGAAAGAAATTTTTTTTATTATCACAAACTTTTTGTACAAGTTTGATGGGGAATAATACCAATAACTAACATAAAGCTTTCAAATAAATATTTAAAGTATCTAAAATGAAAGATAACATTTCAGTTTAAGACAGTTAAGGTCAGTAGTTAAAGATTTTTTTTTGGGGTTTCTTGACCACGGTTAGTTGCTCCACTGCGGCTGCTGCACTTTGTGCCCCTCATCCTGCGCCTCTGTGAGTGAGATTAATCGCGGCTTTGACAGGCGCTGCATTTGCTGCTGCATTTTGGTTTTCTTGCCGCTTGCATGATTAAGCATTGCGGGCAGGGGGCGGGGCTGCAGAGAAGGAGGCGGCGAGGCTGTGGGGGCGGGGCAGACCGCTGGCTGCCTTTGACATTATCACCAAAAGTGCCGACCGCGCAGGCGCGAAGCCATCAACAAGTTAAGTCAAGTCAATCACTGGCGGACTCCATTTGCTCCTCCTGCCCCACATCATTAACAGTCAACTGTTTAGAGTTTTTCCCGTGGACTCAGCTTTTTTTAATACCCTTCCTTATGGGTATTTTAATACCATGTTTCAATAAGCACTTATATTTTTAATACTTCGCCTATAAACCTTTTATGTGAAAATATGATATCTCAAATTAATATTTATATTTTCTTATAATACTCATGCAAGTCATTTTCTGTTTTAATATATTTTATTTAATATTATATTGTACCAACAACTCCCTTAAAAAATTAGAATTATTTTCTAGTGTGACCATGAAGTAATTTATGAAAAAATATAAGACTTTCCCAACACTTAAATTGCATTAGAAAATGTAGGAAACTCAGATCTAGTTATAAAAGAAAAAATCTATAAAATGTATACTCTTTTTTATTACTAAATTAAATATAATATAAAATATAGCAAACAGTACATAAAGTAAAAAAGTTAAATTGGTAAGGGTGTTAAAAACTTCGTTATTTGAAGGATTTTTCTTTCATCTAGGGTCTTAAGTGTCTTGGTTTCTCAGTTGATTTTTTAACTTTCGGCTAGACATTGCCTTTTGATGTTCGAGGCCTGAGATTTGGTGAACTTTAACATCGCTTATGTCAAATTATGTCTTCATTTTGCCCCGTTGAGGGCGTGGCGCCTTTGGGTCTGTAACCATCCCCGATATATCACCCCCCCCACCCGCTTTTCCCTGCTGATTTTTCCATTCTCTTCGCTGATTTATGGCCAAAAGTGCATTTGGCGGCGGCTTGTTTTTGTTTACGTTTTACCGCTGACAAAACGCTGCAATTTTTTGCACTTCTCTTGAAATATTACGCATACGCAGCGTGTGCGGGTGGGTGGGGATGGTTGGTCGGGGGAGGGGGGCGGTATTATGACAAATTGCACAAGAGCCGCGCGCGAACTTGAGAAAACAAATGCGATAGGAAAACATGCAAAAAGCACAAAAGGCGCAACAGAAAAATAAAAGAGAGTGGGGGAAAACACAAAAAGAAAATAAGAGTACACACAGAGAGAAAAAAAACAGACGTCGAGCGATATAAAAAGCGTAGCCAACAACAACAACAGCAACAAAGTGCAGGAAGCGTTTAGCCAAGGGCGTGGCCAGGGGGGGTCAGGGGGCGGTGGGCAAAGGGGCGGTGGGCGGTGGGCAGTGGGCGGTGGAAGCGTGTGCGTATGCATTCGACGCTGCCAACGCGTCGCCGCTGATTGTTGTTGTCGCCGTCGCATTACATAAGCCGCATATCGTTTCCGCCACAGCGCCCACACACAAGTACACACACACACACACAGCCGCACAGTGGGTCAAGAGGTGATCGGCGAGCAAATGATAAACAATTAAAATGTAACTGTGGGAATATGCAAAAATCTTAAAGGCTGACAATACTAAAAGTTCAATTTAGAATGTTACACATTTGAATTATTTAAAAGTATAACTAACTACTTGATTTTTTAAAGATCCCACATCAAAATGTTAAGTTCTTTGGGCCAAGTATAGGCCTATTTACCATCTACATATGCACATAATTATGTTGTATATATATTACTAGGCTTGGGTTATTTATTACTTGGGTTGCAAAGTATTGTATAAATTTTTGGACTTTCAGAAGCATGAATAAATGCTTAAATATTTTTTTTATAAACATTTTTTTAGGTAGTTTATAATATTACGATACTACTACCCGGAAGTGGGCACTGGAAATAAAAGCTCTTAGGCCTGTTAAGTAAATATTAAGCAGTTTTTAAAATAGGGAAGGTTCCTTTAAGTAATTCTAAACATTCATATTCTTTTCCATAAACTTAAATAGTTTAAATAATGTTAAAACAAATAATTGATTTTCGAATATTTTAAAGAAATATTTTTACATTGACCTTTAAAAAATCTTAAAAGAATTCGGGACCTTATGTGATCTCCACTTAACACCTAATCCCGCCCACTGTGCGCCTTGTGGGTGAAGAAGAAGCACTAAAAGCCGAAGAAGAGGAAGCAGAGTCCGTGTGCATTCTCCATTCCCACATTCTCTTTTTCTTTCTTTTTTCCTCTGTTCCTCGCATTTTCGCATTCTCCCACAGCTTTTGTGCACTCGTTCTCCGCTGTGTTCTCGTTTTCGTTCGCACATCGTCCCTCTCCCTCGGCGCGAACCCCCGTCCCGCTTGCACTCGCACTCCCACTCGGCGATCGCATTGCGCATTGCGTTGCGCATCAGAACAACGTTCGACCTTGACAGTGAAAACTCAATGGCAGCGACGCCGCGGTCGCAGTCGCAGTCGCCGTTGGCAGCGACGTTGGCAGCGACGTTGGCAGCGACGCGTTTGCAATTGACGGGCGCAAATTGTTGTTATACATATACATTTACACATGTGTATGTACATATAAATGCACACACACCATTACATAAGTGAATGCGTACAGTAGAATATGGGATATTATTTAAGGATCTTTGAAATATTAGATTTTTTTGAAAAGCAAAAATATTACGTATACGTCTAAGAAATATTTTGATGATTTCAAAAAAACACTTCATCTTTATTTCTTCATTCCAATAAATTATAATATCATGTAAATTAATTTTATTCAAACATACCCACATATCTAATTTATGGTTTTTTATATTATAAAAAATTCTAGATCTTATTGTAAGATATGATGGTAAATCCGGTTCCCAAAAATGGGAAATATAACTTTTACATATTAGAAAAAATTTCAAACACAAAAACGTCTAGTATTTATTTAAAATATAAGTTAATAGGAATATACAACTTTTCCAAAAATGGAGTAATCGTAGAATAAATATTAAAAATTACTTTCCGAGGGCCCACTGTCCACTTTATGAGTATCTGTGCACATTTGGTTCCTGCACTAGTTTTTGCAATTTGTAGAACTCAAACATTTTGCGTATGTTACCGTCTGAATGACCGATTGTTTGTTGTTTTTGCGGCTCCTGCTGTTGTTGTTTTAGGTGCATTCGCCGCACGACCTTGAACATTGTAGTTTTTTCTCGCAATTGGCAGCGTGCGCACATAAAATAATCAAACACACGACCGCACATGTGTGCAGATCGGCACAGATATGTAAATCGGCCTGTAGATATCTATTTACATACTTGGAAAGTCTTTGCCTTTTACACTTTTCTCGATCGCCGAGAAATGCAATCGAATTTAATTGATGTGCTACAATTTCTAGAAATTAAAATATCTGACTTAGAGAAATGTACTCTATAGATATTTATATTGATTGATTTGATAAAAAATACCTATTTTTATAATTTTACTTTATTTTTAGTATATTTAGTATTTTTGTAATGATTATTACATTATAGTATTTTTGCTTAGTATTTTTTAGTATTTATTTTTATCTTGTCTAAACCTTAACCCTTTGTCGCCATAGCCCTTTTTTGCACTATTTCCCATTCCTTGCGTACTTCAGATCCTACGCCTTATACCTTGTGATTTGTTTTGAGTTTTTGGCGAACTATTTTCGTTCTTTTTGCGCAACTGGGCAAATAATAGCGATGCAAAAAAAAATAAATAAATAAATAAAATGAGAGGAAAAAGAAAAGCCTTACCGCATTTGTATAAAAATTGTGTTTGGCAATGAAATCCGTTGGCCATTGGCTCTTAGCAACATTTTACGTGCGAGATTCGAATTCGTTTGTTGCTGATTTCGCTAAGAAAATTTCAACAATTTTTGCACTTTCTTTTGTTTGCCAGCAAACAGTTTGAAAGTGCCAGGGGTGGTGGGTTGGTAGGGGGGTCTTATCTAGGGGGCTGGTGGGCGGCGGGGGGTCTTGGCAACAACTGCCTTGGCTCGATTGTTGGGTTAAGTTTTCAAGGGCACGCGCGTGCATTTTGCGAATGGAATGAGAGAAGGCTTCTATACACAGAGAACAAATGAGATCACATTGGTTTTTGAGATCTTAAAAAAAATTGTATTATGCTTGACAAATTAAAAAAAAAATGTTTTATTTTAATACCATTTTAAACATTTTTAAGTGTTGAGTTGCTAAATTGTAAATATTATTTTAGAGTCTTTAAATAAAAAAACTATTGCAAACATTTTGTTTCGTGCAATTCTACGGATCGTTGTGGGTGTAAAATGGGTTTTGAGTGGGTGTCGGCTCAGAGAAATGGAAAAAACACGCGCTATCCGCCATTCTAACACGATCAGTTTCACTTGCCACTCAAAACAAACAAACACACTTAAACAAGTAACTAAAAAATATATAAATAAATAAAGAAAAACATACACAAAATAAAAAAAACTTTAAAGAAAGAATTATAAAAAATAAATAATTCTTTAAAAATCTTAAGCCGAAGAAATATTCAAAAATGGGTAGTTGACAATTAGAAAATTATTAAAAAAAGTACAAATAAAAAAAATTCCAATAAGGCAAATGATTTTTATAAAAAATTGTTTTATAAAAAAATTATAATCAATTTAATTCAAAATAAATAAAAATAGGTAGATAAAAAAATAATTAAAATAAACTTAAATAAAGAAGAAAAAACTAAAAAATATTAAAAGTATCTGTATCTTTTCCACATCATATAGTACCCCATCCCTCTCCCTCTCTCCCTATCGCTCCCTCCCTTTCGCACGCGTTTGGCCTTGCACTTACGCCGCTGCGTTCCGCTGCCGACGCTACCGCCTCTGCCGGCGTCGCCGCCAACGCCACGCTCTGCACTTCCGCACACACGACAAATAAAAACAAAAACAAAAAGGCGACTAACGAACAGCTGACGAAGCGTGGCAGCAAAGTGCTCGCTCCCGCTCTCGCCCCATCTCTGTCGCTCACGCGCTGCGCGGCCAGCCTCTCGCTCGCACTGCATCTCGACGGCAAATGCAGCTAAAAGTGAAAAGTTTGCAAAAAGAATGTTAGAATCAGTGCTGACCTGGGTTAGAACCAAGAAAAAGCTAACAAATATACTTTATTAGGGAAAATTTAAGATCCACCTGTTGATTGTGGGTAATAATATTATTTTAAAATATTTTTATGAAAATCTCCAGAATCTAAAAATTAGAAAAGAGGTCTAGAATATTATAAAGAATTTTTTAGATTGTTCGAAAATTCAATTAATATTCGAAAATAACCTTTTGGATTTCTGTAGAATTTAAAAATTAGAATAAAGGGGTACAATTTTATAGGGATTTTTTATAAATACATTTTTTTAATGGTAATACTTGAATATTTATATAATTTTAGGCAAAATAAGCTTTAAAATTTTATTTATTTTTACTTTTTACAAGAAAATTGTTAAACTTTTTTTAAGAATCTTAAGATTATTTGAAATCTATATTAAATAATTACAAAAGAATGCAGTATAAGAGGGATACTAAATATCTTAAAGGATCCTATTATATAATATTTTAATTTATTTTCTTTTTACTTGTTACATAAGAAATGGTTCTAATATTATGTAAGATTCGTAATATTATTTGTAAACCTATGGGAAATAAAAAGAAAAGGAGAATGTAGGATAATGTGGAATTAAAGGTCCTAAAAGATACTTGTTCTTATAGATATTGGCTAGTAAAAAATGGTTTAAAAAATCTATATATGAAATAGATAGGTGAAAGCTATCTGGGCGCTGATTTCCCGGCAAAATCACCGGCGTTTCGGCATCTCTGACCCGTAGAACTAGCCAACTGCAGCTGCGTTTGCCGTCGTCGTCGCCGCTGCCCATCGTCAATTTTTATTTTATTTATTTTGCCGTGGCTTGTGTGTGTGCCTTGTATTTTTTTTCTGCTTTTTTTTGCATTTTTTTTCCGTTCAGCTCTATCGTTACTCGTTTTCATTTCGCCTGCTGCGGTTTCAGTTGTCATTTTACTACGGCCGCTGTTAGTTAGTTATTTGTGTGCGTCGTGGCGCGTTTTCCACCGAAGCAACCTGCAACTGCAACTGCAACCAGCAACGCCACCAGCAGCAACAGCAGCAGCAGCAGCAGCAACAAAAATTGCAGACGCAGCAGCAACACAAGCAACGAAAATTGCAGGCACGGCAGCAACACACATCCTTCCTGGGCGTGCGCGCGCGTTTTAAAACGCGCGCAAAAATCGCTAGGCGTTTGTTCTTTTTTTTTTTTTTGTTCTATTCCCTAGTTTAGTTGAGATTTTTGCCTGTTGTGGCTGAATTTTGCTGCTGTTTCAGTCGCTATCGCGATCTTCTCAAGGCTGCACGCGTTTTCTGCTGACGCCGCCGTTCGCGTCGCTGCCGCGTCGTCATCGCGTCTGCGTCGCGTCTACGTGTTCAAAGGCATAAATTCCTTTCAGTTCGTGCCGTTCGCCTTCATAATTCCCCCTAATTATCACCGCCGCCGCCGCCTTCGCCGCAAATTTAATATTTTTAAAACATTCTTCTTTTTTTTTCGGTGTTTTCGGTGTAATGTGCACACAAAAAGCGCACAAGAAATGAACGCCACGTTTGAAAATGCATTCATAAAACAACGCATATAAAGTTCAAGGAAGTCCAAATGCCAAAGGAAATAAATTGAGAAAAATATATGAGAGCAGATACATCAATCCTCTAGATCCTCGGCGTTTTGTGTAATATTTATCTTTGCCAGAGCGGCTATTATTTCTGTTCTATTTGCCGCTGCCTGCTGCATAAGCAAACAGGGTGAGTCAAGTCGCGTGAAATCGCGTTTAGCACACGATCGCATAAGCACACACGGCGTATACGCGATGCGTCAAGCATACGCAGTGTGGCCAGTGGAAGTATGGCAGTTACGTAAGGATTTTCGGGGGTTGAAGCATTTGGCGGTCTGGTAACTCTAAAAAGAAATGAAACTCTTCAAATACCTTTTTTAATTGAGGTACATAGTTTTCAATCAAGTTTTTTAAATCAAATGAAATTTATTGATATTCAAAAATATGTATTCGAATTTCTTTAGTATATTTTTTTTAGTATTTTATTTTAGAAATTAAATATTTCAAATACTTTTTTTCAGTACGGTACATATTTTTAGTCAACGTTTTTTGATAGAGTTCTCTGTATTACTATTTAAAAATGTAAACTACTTTATTAAAATAACAGCTTGCATTTTTAAAGATATATTTTCATTGCATATAATTGTAATTCTGGTATATTTGGTAGCCCTTAATGCTTTGTAAACTTTTCTATCCTGATATGCTATCTGCAAATTGTTATGTATTTGAGAAAATCTATCATAAAATCATTCCGATTTCTCGCATGCCATATTTTATTGAATGGCAGACTTTCTGTCGTGGTGCTAAAGCGCAAATGCCTTGAACTGTCGCGAAAAATAAAATTCGTCTCTTTTCCTTTTTTTTTTTGCAATTGTTGTAGTTTGTTTTAGTGGTTTTTGTTGTTTCTATTATTATTATTGCCGGCTTTGGCTTTATCAGTCATTTGCTTGTGTATTATCAGTCTAAAGAGTCGTAAAACAAAAGCAAGCTGACAAAAAGAAATTGAAAACGCCTGAAATTCAATTAGAAACAAAACTCGCCCGGCGGAGAAATTGTTTGGAATTGCATATATGCAAGTGCTCAGCCGTTTAGGCGATAAACGCTGCCGCGTTTTTTTCTACATTTTTTTTTTGTTGCCGCTGATAAGGCGAAGGCAAAGTACGCTCGTGTGGGCGGTGGGTGGTGGGCGGCGGATTTTGTGGGTGGTGGGTGGTGACAGGGGGGGTCCAAGGGCACGGCATGCGTGCGCGATAAGCGAAGAAACCGTGATCAGGTGAATGTTATATTCTCCGTTGCGTTTCGCTTTTTGTATATATTACTATATCTAAGGCGGGGTTCTATAATCTAGGCGGAGGCACTCAAATTTTAACTAGAAGTCGGCAATCGACTGAGTGAAATATTTCTACAGAAAATAAATTAGACTTGTTTAGTGAAATACAATTATTGGGAACTCTAATTTATTTATTATAAATAAATATTTAATATTTCCACCGAAATATTAAGGTCTTGATATAAAATTTATTTAAAATATGTTTCAAAATTATGATTAATTAAATTTGGAACTAGAATTGGAATAAGAAAAGCTGGTTTTCATTTCAATTTTTACCAAAAGTATAAGATCTTCGTTGATCTGTTATCGTAATATGATGATATTATAATGAAAACCAAAATGCAGACCCCTTAATAAATATATAAAAATCTATAATACACCTATAAAAGTGCTAAAAACTAAACGTAAATGACTCGTTTTGGATTTAAGTCTTATGAAATATAAGATCTTCGATGATCTGTTATCATAATATGATGATATTATCATGGAAACCAAAGTGCAGACCCCTTAATAAAGCTATAAAACCCTAAAATACAATTATAAAAGTCTTAAAAACTAAACGTTAATGACTCGTTTTAGTTTTAAGACTATGAATATGGATTTCTCAGTTGCTGAGATTCGAGCCTTTCCTTTTAACACATATTGAGGGATTTTTCTATGTTTTTGCCCTGCTTAATGCAGCGAAACGAATTGCGGCGAGCGGCAAAAAAGCTTTTCATCAGCCCACAGTCGACACACAAACTAGCAACAACAATGCAAACAACTATAGCAACAACAACAACAACAACAACACGAAGACACTGCAACAACGTGGCAACAACAATAAAAACGACAGAGACAACGGCAACAGGAGCATGAAAAACATTTTCCCACGATTTGAGTGCGGCGACGATGACGTTCGTCACCTAGAGAGGAAAACCGCCCCCTTTGTAGCCCCTCGAAATTGCCTCTCCCACTCTGTCTCATCTAAATGCAGACGCCTTTCAATTCTTCTGGTACTGCTTCCATTTTTTTTACCCCGTCTACAGTCTCTTTCTTGTTTTTTTTTTGAGGAAAATACAAGGGGAACAGGGTTGATTGATTCGCATTTCCTATTTCGGTATGCAAAAATTATGAGGAACCTGGCGAAAGAAAGGGTTTTTGAAAATAAGGAAGGGAATTTATCATTATTTTAGTATTATTTAGAAATTATTAAAACTTTAGTAAAAATATACATATTATGAGGCTTAAGGTTGGCTTAGTAATCAGTTTAACAAATCAGTTTAATCACCACACCAAATATTTACACAAAACTTCTAAAGTAATAAGACCAAATTTTTACAAGTTCTAAGATAGTGTGACCAAACATTTGTGGGAAGCTTCAAAGTGACCAAATGTTTATAAAAGTCTTTAATTGCAATTAATTGCGATTAAGTTCGCAGCGTAAACATTTTCGTTCTGGCCCTGATCTCCACCCCCTTAATACCCCCCCCTACACTCGCGTTCATTCGTCATTCGTTGCGATGGGTGTGGGAAAGTGGGCGGAGCAAAAACAAAATTGTAACCGCTGTTTTCCCTCCCCGCCCCCAGTTCGTTTTTCCCCCTGCCCATTCGCTCGTGTGTGTTGTTGGCTCTTCGTGTTTCGTTTGCTGGCTAGCCCTTCCCCTGTTTTTCCACCCATTTCCCCCGTGCTTTTCCCCCTGGGCCGTGTGTTTTAGTTGTAATTGCATTTGTACAACACCAGCAAAAACAACAATTGCAGCTGGGTCACTGCAAATACAAATATATGCATTGAAATTGTTGTTACCTTCGCCATAAGACACGCGCTTAAATTGAATTGGATCATATCTTTTTTTTTCCTCCCCCCACATTTGTGCGGCGTGTGTAAATGGCAGGCCACGCCTTTCCTTTCTCCCTATTTTTTGCCACTCCCACTGCGCCCCAAAAACGAAGCTGGTCACACTTTTTAGGCCACAAGGCAAAAAAGAGAAAGAAAAGTGATTTTTTCCCTCGGCCTGCTTTTGGCCATGAGGTGTCCATTAGTTCATTAGACACAATTGACTGCTGACAGGAGATATACTCTCTAGGTTCAGTATACCAACTTGTACTGCCACTGGTTTTGAGGAAAATTATAAAGATCATTTAAAAAAATCTCAATCCGTTTGAATTTAATCATTATGAAAATCTGTAGATACAATTTTAATTAATTAAATAAGTGATGGATCATAATATGACATATAATATTATAAATATTTTATTAATAATAAATCTTCAAAAATCCTTACAACCTGTTTACATAAATCTAAACTTGGGTAACAAACAAATTATTCTAAAAATTGTCTGTTTTTAATTGTAAAAATTATATTTTGAACTTATTATATAAGAAGTTTCGATAAAATATCTGCTGATTTTTCTAAGCCCTGCCGTTAGGGCAACATATGGAAGTTGTAGAATTCTAGAACTCGTTATTGGGGCTGCTGCCGTTGTCATTATGAATGAGTTTAATCAATTTCCAAGAGCGGAAAAGCGAGAAGGCCATTGTTGTTGGCCGTTGGACGCTGACAGGTCGCAAGTGTTTGAGTGTTTGCACTTGACTCCGCACCATGGGCCTTTTGTGCCCATATCTTGGCACTTCCATTGGCATTGCCATTCCCATACTCCCATTGCGATTCCAATTCCGATTCTGAATTGAATTGCCGCTTAATTGCAGAGCATGGGGCCTTACAGTGGCCATTATCTTGGGGTCCGGGGTACGGGGTTCGGGGTCCATTGGTTCCATGGATGAAATGCTGGCCAAGATCGCTTCGGTTTCCCCAACAAAGCCTGTCGGCCTTTTGTCGGAACCCGCTGATTGATTGTCTATTAATAAGAGTGGCTATTTTCATCTTCATTTTTCCTTCAAACTGATATTAATTTTCTTTCTTCTTTCCTTTTCATTGCAGGTGAGTTCTGTGCGGAAATCTGAGTGTTGCCAACCTCTCTAATCTAATGTGTAATTTGGGTAAGCCTGGGAATCATTATTTCCTTTAATGCAGAGTGCAGACATTGATCATTATAACGTTTTATGATACAATTTATTGCTAGCTCAAGTTCAAGATTGAGTTTGCTTATAAAAAAATTTTTTTAAAAATAATGAATAGCTTGCTGGGAAGTGTTATTAAAATTTTTTGAGATTCTATAACAATTTGTTATATATTTCTTGATATAAATCTTTGATTGCTGTCCTCGAAAAGAGAATACCAACGGGATCTAACCACATCTGTTGTTTTTCCCCTTATACAACCCCTAAAATAACTTTCACCTAACGGTAGAACCCGATTAGGTCATTAAAAAGTGCAAATATCTTGGTCATCTTCCACTTCCTTTGTTGATAGATCGATCTAGACTGATGGGAAACTTTCTCCGAAGGGGCTAAGAACCTAACGGTTCATTTACAGTTAGTCAAACAGCTGGTCCTCGCTTTCTTTCTTTCCCCCTCTCATAAAGTCACGCGCCAGGAAACTTTCACTAGACCAAAAACCAAACAAGAAAGGGTTACCCTGCGGCCAAGGGTTTTAATTTTAATGCATGTACTTCTGGCAGGCTCGTCTGATAGAAATCTTCGGTTAAGAAATTTGGGTCAACAAAACGAAACGACAAACAGCTGCCAACGGCAATGAAACGAACGCATTTAAGACAAGGGTTCCGAGCCATAAAAATTAAAACGAGACAGAAACCGAAACAGAAGTCAGCAGGTAACATCCTCAGAAAATAAAACACAGGCCCCCTCCTCAAGTTTTTATGTTTTGTTTCACTTTTAAGCTGAAATTTATTTTTGGCACGCGCGAATTTCAAAGAACAATTTCCAGCTGGCTGGTAAAAAAAAATAACAAAACACAACGCGATAAAACAAAATTTTTGTGGGAAGCGGATCCTCCGAAATAAGACTTAATGAGCCATCAGTTGGGCTTTTTTCGGAATTTGCGCATCCGTAATTGGTTTTGCAAATAGGCTTATTTTTACATATATTTACTATCAGCTTTAAATATTCTACCAAGTAAATATAGAAAAAAACGTATTTGCATAATTAAGCTCTGAATAGCTTTTACATTTTAAGATCAGTTGTTTCTTTCTATTCCAAAAAACAGATCAAATAAGTAATCAAAAGCTTTTAAAATCCAATATTCCAAATGTGAACATCCAATGACTTGGGAATTATAGCCCCCTTCAGAACTGTTCCATTCCGCCGTTTCCAATGACAAAGTACCGCTTATTTTTGAAAACATTGAAAAGGCGAAAAATCATTAGTTGGAAATCGAATGGCAAATGTTCTTTGCTAACCGTTAGCAAGACTTTTCCCGCCTATCTCCTGTACATTCCAATGCCATTCCGTTCCATTCCATTCCAATTTGCTGCGGACATGTTAAAAGCATTAATCAATCATACATGTGCATACATGTGTGCCAATGCCTGTGCCAATGCGGCCAATGTGGCCAATGTATTTGGTGGATATATGTTCCTACCTTGATCTGGGGCGTTATCTGGCCTAATGAAGCATAATTTGTATCCCAACTCGATCGAGTGCGAAAGGGTGAGAGGGAGAGGTAGAGGGAGATAGACATAGAGCTGGCCACGAGGACGATTCATCTTTTAATTACCGCGTTGAAAGCCAGTATTTTTCATCGCCACATCGATATGCCCCTCTTGTTCAAAACTCCATGGTGGACTCTTAAGACCAAGATGGTTAACCCACGCATGCCTGAGCAATTTAGTGTGTTAAGGCTTTTGCACTAAAATAAATCTACGGCGATTTGTTTGTTTGCACAAGCTGCCGGCTGTTTGCCGCTCCCCAAACCCCCCCTCCTGTTTTTTTTTGCTCGCCGTTAACTGCCCGGGGGCCTACACTAAATATAACAGTCTCTGCCTAGTTGTATGCCCCAGCTCCCTCATCTATTTACCCCTCAGCCGGGTGTTATTTATCATAAAAAATTGCTCAGATTTGTTTTGCGACGGGCAAAGACATGACGCTCATTTGTTAGAGCAACGGCAAAAGTGCAACAGACCCGGAGCTTTCTCTCAGCTGCAAAACGGAGTTTGCTTTTTCATAGATACCCTCGCCGAAGTCCAGGGTATGCCAGCTTTATAGAGGGAGTTACGATCGGAATTGGCCATTCTATCATTGAAGATCAGTATCGAGGCTAAAAAGCAACTACTTTTATAGAGAACCTAAGAATGTATCTGAGAGATTAACTTTATATAATTCATTCCTTAAAAATAACAAGTAAAATGATATATTATTTATTGAATTCTTGCCATTATATCATAGGTGATTATAATACTCAGCAGTTTTCTAAATGTTTCTTTTTGTTTTTTGAATAAACGCTTTCAGTTCCAACATGAGTTCTATTATATTACCCTTAGTTTATAAATAATATTAAATGTATTACCTTTTTTTTTGTAATATATAGGCTTCCTAACTAATATTTTCTTTAAAAGAATCCCGAAGAATTGGCAAGGGTATGCAACGTTTCCTTTTCTTCTAAGCTTTGGTTCCTTCTTTTTGCGTTTGCCTCATCAACTTATGGTTGCACTTGTGCATCGCCCCTCCCCTTAAGAACGCCCCCTCTTTCTGGCCCCATCTATTCAAAACCCATCCCCACCTGAAACATCCCGTCAGCATGTGTTCTCATTTTTATTAATGTTGCCGCCGTCTTTCTTGCCGCGGCCCAAAGTTCAACGCAAATATAATCTGTCAAATAATTTATCAGTGTTTGCTGATGATGCTCAGCACTCATTTCTCTATAGCTCCTGAAGAGCCTTCTGTGAAGAGGATGGAAATCCACTTCTGTATTGAACTCCCTTCTGTTTGCACAAATCTCAGGAAAAAGGAGCGGGGAAAGTGGAAAAGCGGGGAAGAATTGCGTGCCGAACTTTTGAGATCTTTCTAAATACATAAAACATTTAAGATCTTTCTAAATAAGAAACCATAGATGGTAGACTTCGGAAGTAAAAGTAATTTTAATTAAACAAATAGATCTACTTTTAAAAAGTGTTTAATTCATTGCACTAAAAAATACATTATAATTTAAAAATGTATATATTTGATTTATATTAATCTTTCTTGTAGGAAATGCCTTGGAACTATATACTAATTATCAAATAATATTCTGATTCATTATAATATGATATGATGATAAATTGCTTATATTTTTTCTGCATAGTCTAGTAAAAGAGGAATACAAAATCTAAATAATCTAATAATTTTTCTGTGTGCATTTGTGATGACTACGCATTGTTTTCAGTGCACTTTTGCGCCTTTATTGTCAACGCTTTCGCTCTTGTTCTGTTTTTGCGATTTGCGAAAATGCTTTCAATTGTTTGCGTCTGCATTTTGGCTCGATCGGCATCATCGACATGCACTCGCTATATTTGTGTGGGTTTAGTTTTCCTTTTATTTTTATATATATTTTTTTTTTAATTCATTGTGTGTGCCTGTGTTTGCTCTCAAACAGAAACGATTAAATTATCTCAAGGTTGCACGCGCGCCTTTTGCGCTTCCTTTTTTGCGCTTTTTTTTTTTTGTATTGCAATCTTTGAAATTTCAGCACGGCTTTGAACCTTTTTATTCCCGGTTTTAACTGTTTTTGTTTTTGGCCTAAAGACCCAGTTTGCTTTTGGGCTCCCTTTTTATTATGTTGCTGCTGCAAAAACGGGTCCCAATAACCAGTTGATTTTGTGTTTTGTATTCCCTTTTTTTTATTTACTCCTTCCTTTCTTTAAACGTCATCTTGGCCACCTGTTGCCCTTTTGGCCCAATCGATTTATCGCTGTTAACCCGCCAGCAATCGCTGCCTCGCCATCGGAATCGTGCTGCTCGTCCGCCCCCGTGCCACACCCCCTTTTTGGAGACCGGGCACCGTGTGAATTATGATATTACAAGGCGAATGCTGCTGTTTTCTGTATATTTTTTATATTTATCCTCCTGCTGACCACTTGCCGGCAACAACCAGCAACATGTTGCCGCTTGGTCACGTGCTCTTTTGATATCGAGCGGCGAACAGGTGTCCGTGTTTGGTGTCTGTTTATTGAGGAACACATATTTATCGGCAGGGATTTGTGTTTATAGCCGGGTAGCCAATGCAATTTTAATGGCTCTCTCCCGTTTGGCCAAGGTGTCAACAACAATCACTGTTGAAATGGTTCCAAATCAACGGCATTCCTAGCGGTGAGCCATCATATAACTAATTGCATTACCATC
This sequence comes from Drosophila suzukii, assembly GCF_043229965.1. NCBI lineage: Eukaryota > Metazoa > Arthropoda > Insecta > Diptera > Drosophilidae > Drosophila > Drosophila suzukii. The sequence goes on along the minus strand of NC_092084.1, from coordinate 11,167,717 downwards.
AGCAACACAAGCACAAAGCAGCTGCAACAAAATTGATAAGAATAACATAAATAGCAGGCCAGATCATCAGCAGTGAAAAAAAACGAGATATTTCAAGTGCAACAGCAGCAACATCAGCAACATCAGAAATTCCCAAGTAGCAAACACCAGCAACAATGACTGCGAAAACTCTCAGGAAATAGAAATATATATGTTTAAGGCATTCCAACTGGGCCCACGCATAAAACACTGCAAGAAAATCTCAAGTGTTCGCTCATTTTGCTAACGATGCGCGCGTGTCAGCAACATGTTGCTGCTGTGCCCCCCTCTTTGGTGTTGCTGTTGCTGTTGCCGTTGGTGTTACTGTTGCTGTTGTCGTTTGTATCATTAGTCAAAGAAACCAAGTCAGGGGCTGGCAATCAGCAGCCAGTATGTTGGCCAAATCAATTGCTGTTGCTCCTCCTGTTGCTGCTGTTACTGTTGGTGTTGCTGTTGCTTCTGTTGATTGTGTCAACGACAACAGCGGCAGCAGCAACAATAGACTTAAGTCTGGGCATGATTCATGGACATGCTGCAGTTTTCTATTTAACTAGGGGAGAAGGGGGAAAAGCAGGGCGAAGGTGCAACACCCACACAAAGATGCAACACACGCTAATTGTGTGTGAAAGCAGCAACAGCAGCAGCAGCAGCAGCAACAGCAGCAACTTGAGCCACATTGCTCATACGCCCACGTGGCCAGAAAAAGGGGAATGGGGCAGGGACATTTGGCATTTCCATTTTTCCACCATTTTCCATGGCATATTTAGCATTCGCAGCAGCAACAGCAGCAACAGCAGACACAACGCAATCATAACCATAAAAAGTTGCTCATTTTCTAGGCATTTTTTGGCTCTTTTCGCTATTTTTGCTATTTTCGGGGCTTTTTGGCGACTATTTTGAATGAGAAAAGCGCCAACTGCTTTTGGCCGCTTTTGGTCAGCAGTCAGGCGGCCGTAAAAGGAGCTTGTAAGTGCTACTGTTTTCCAACCGGCAACGGTAAAAATGCCGCATAATTTACGCAAAAAAAAAGCGGCAACTGTAACCGCTACAAAAATGAAACAAAAACTTTTTTGCAATGCGCTTTTCACTTTTTTCACAAATGGCCATGCAAATTACAAGACACATTAGCCCGGCTCTCCTGCGGCAATCCTACGCCTGCCAGCCGCCTAACCCCAAAAATGGGAGCAACAGCAGCAGCAGCAGCAGCAAAACGGAAATGCGACAACAGCAGCAACAGCAATCACAACCAACAACCACAAGAAATGTGTTTACAGCAGCTGCCGGGGAGCCACCGAAGTGGATTGTTTCGGGCCAGGGTTGTCACCTGTTGTTCATATGGGAGAATTTCGAAGTAGTTTCTAATTGTTAACCCAAGATACAATTGCCACGGTTGAATAACCTCTAAAAAAGAGCATTTTTGACTAGTTTCTGAATCCCTTAAATATCAGTGTTTTGATTGGCAAAATGACACTAAAAGTCAGAATGGGGAATGTCATACCTCGTTGAGCTCGTTGTTTAATTTCCAATCTAATGGCATTCTAACCTAGAAATTTTTAATTTTTGCCATTTTTCGCAAAAAATTACAAACAACCCTTACAAAAAATGCGAAAATTGGTCAAAAAATAAATATTCCTAAAAGTGATGAGGATCGTTAGCATATTAAACAAGCTGCTCAAAACAGTCGGACTTTTAGCTGTACGCCTTGAATTGGCTGAACTACGATGAAAAAACCGAAAAGAAATATCTCATTTTTGACAAAAATCTGAATTTTGTATTTTTGACAAAAATTGAAACCCTTTTTTTCACCAAAAAAGTTCAGTTTTTTGGCTGCCATAACAAAAGTATAAGTCAGAATGAGAAATGTCATAACTCGTTGAGCTCGTTGTTTAATTTTCAATCGATTGACATTCTAACCTGAAAATTTTTCATTTTTTGGCATTTTTCGAAAAAAAGTGATGAAACCCCTACAAAAAATGCGAAAATTGGTCAAAAAAAAAAAAATATTCCTAAAAGTGATGAGGATCGTTAGCATATTTAGCAAGCTGCTCAAAACAGTCGGTCTTTTAGCTGTACGCCATGATTTGGCTGAGCTACGATGAAAAAACCGAAAAAAATGTCGCATTTTTGACAAAAATCTGAATCTCGTATTTTTCACAAAAATCGTAATTTTTGGCCATAAAAATTCAGTTTTTTGGCTGCCATAACAAAAATATAAGTCAGAATTAGGAATGCCATACCTCGTTGAGATCGTTGTTTAATTTCCAATCCAATGGCATTGTAACCTGGATATATTAAATTTTTACCATTTTTCCCAAAAAAAGTGATGTAACCCCTTACAAAAATTGCGAAAATTGGTCAAAAATTAAATTTCCCTTAAAGTGATGAGGATCGTTAGCATATTAAGCAAGCTGTTCGAAATAGTCGGTCTTTTAGCTGTACGCCTTAATTTGGCTGAGCTACGATGAAAAAACCGAAAAAAATGTCGCATTTTTGACAAAAATCTGAATTTCGTATTTTTGACAAAAAATTGAACCCGTTTCCGTTGTAAAAAATAAGTTTTACTCAAAGTGATGTTTAATTACACATGATTAAAAATTCATTATTTCGAAAATTAAAATTCATAAATTCATAGATAATTACAATTAAAATATTCATAAATAATGGTGGCAACTCTGCAAGCTAGCATGGTTACTTATGGGTGTCCACCGACGGATACCTGAGGACCAAAAGCGAGACTCAGTTGCAAAGCCGAGGCTGAAACTTAAAGCCGGGTCCAGGCGTTTGTTTGTCGTCTTGGAGCGTTTGGAATGTTTAGTTAACCGTAAGCAGTCGCAATGCGCCCGCGCCATTTTGGCATTGATTGCCGACCAAGGAAACGCACACACAAACACTCAAGACACACAATACTCGAGAAAAATTGAAATCAATTTTTAAATTAGACCTATGAATTGGAAAATGATTTCCACTTTAACAAATAAAATTATAAAAAACATAGGGCAAATGAGCATTTTATTCTAAGCCTTAATTGGAGCTTAACCTGCAAACTAAAAAGAGACTCTAAGGTCTTTAAATATATTATTATATTTAGGAAAAATTGGAAAACATTTTCGAATTACCTATACTATTTGGTACAGAATGAACGCATACAATGATATTTAGAAGGGGAAATTTCAGTTCTTCCTTCACACACACTGGTATTTCTTCCTTTAATGGTCATATTACTATTAAATTCTGATCTTACAAATCGATCTCATATTTCTTTCCGTGTACAAACACAAACATATCCCAGGCGAGTCAGTGGAGCGTGAATAACATTTGGTAATCATGGCACAAACACGAAAATGCATTAACCAAAATTGTGATCATAAATTTTCAATCGACACGCGGCGGGTGCTGTTCCTCCCCTTAACCCCCTGATGCCCCCCGCTTGGCCCCTTTAACCCTCTCCTTTCAATTGCCATGAATGACTTGAGTGGACCAAAAGCTTTGAACTGGACTAGAAGACGGAAGACTTGAGACTTGGGACTATCTGGCCGCGTATTTCTGTCTTTTTTATTTTTTTCTACTCTTTTTATTTTGGGCCCCCAAGCATTTCTTTATCCCCACATGCGAGGATTGTTGCTGTTGCTGCTGTTGCAACTGCAGCAACTGTTGCTGCAGCTGCGCACATTCTTGGCCAGAGAAAGTTTTGTTGTTGCTGCCGTTGCACAAGTGGCAGTAGTGGCATTTTGCAGTTTTCAGTTGGCGGTTTGGGTCAGTTAAATGGCAAAGGCTGGCCCAAAAGCCGGAGAACCTGGAAAACAGGGGGGAGGGGGTGGTGTTGCAGTTGGGCTATCAGAAACCATGCGTGGGTGCCGCGAAAATGATGAAGCTAAAGAGCTGGATCCGGCAAATGTTTGGCCAACTTTGACCGAGTCAAATGATGCGAGAGGAATGGCAAGGAAATAGATAGTCATATTACTTTTGGCAAGCAAATGTGGAAAATAAAATATTTTGGCTGCGCAAACATAGAAAGCCAATAAAATGGCTGGGATTATTAGCTTACATTATTAAAACTTCAGTTTTGGCAGCGGAATTACAAGGCTTACTTATGTGCCCCACGTTGGGCGCCAAAAAATTGATACATTTTTCAAAAATGAAATGGTCTAAGCATCAACAAAAATAAATTGCTTAGATAGGGACAGTGATATATATAAAGTAAAAACAGAAAGTCACTAACTTAACCAAACGATAAAACCAGAGATGAACTCATGAACCCACACAAGCGTTTTTTTTAAACACAATTTTGTCCAGCTACAGTTAAATTCTTTTTCTAAGCCCCAATGTTTTTTCTTCCTTCCTTTTTCAGGAGATTTAGTCAGTTGTCTCCATGAAGTCCTGGCAACATCCTGTTACCATATCCCCCAGCCACTCCTTCAGTTAGTGAGTCACTCACTCATTTATTCAGTTGAGCTCTCACAGCTTAATCAAAGCAATTTGCAAGAGGTTAACCCTAAAAGCGTTGAAAAAACCCAGATAGTTGCTGTTGCAGGCATTTGAGTCATGTGGGACTCCTTGTTGTTGTGACCCTTTTTTGGCATCCTTTTTTTTGTCTTTTTTTTTGGGTGAATTCTCAAAAATTTCTAGTGTTGCTGTCGCCGTTGCTGGTTTTTTTTTGGTATGTACATATGTGTTTGTACAACGCCTTGAATGCGGCTTCTGTTGTCGGTTGTCTGTTGTTAGCCTGTTGCTGCTGTTGATGTTGCTGTTGCTGTTGCCGTTGCTCTTGTTTCACTATCAACGCATTCCTTTTGGCCCACATGGACATGGACACACACTCGCTGGCTGCGATAAAAATTTATTGAACCGAGGCCTCTGGGTCTCCGTTTCAGCTTCCATTTCAGTTTGGATTTCCTTTTTTTTTTCGCTCTTTTTGGTTGGTTGTTTATTTTTATTGTTGCCGAGGTGTTGTGGCTGCTGCTGCTGCTGTTGTTGCTGTTGCTGTTGCTCCTCTTACTGTTGCCGCTGCTGCGTCTCGAAATCAATTGAGTTTAACTGCTTTTAATTTACTTGGAATTTGTGCGGCTTTAATGGATTTATGTCGGCTTATGTTGCCCCAGCTACAGGTGGCTGAATGGTGTTGTTGTGTTGCTGCTGCTGCTTCTGATGTTGCTGCTGCTGCTGCTGCTGCCCCAGTGGCTCTTTTTGTGTTGCTGCCACACAATATTAAAATTTATCATGTGCTAAAAACTTATCAATTAAATATATGCATAACATTGTTCGGGCCACTGCGCTGATGTTGCTGCTGTGCTGTTTTCTTGCTGTTGCTGCTGCTGCTGGCCCGGCAGCAACATCAATCAAAATGCAGGCATCAAAACTGCAGCCGCTTGCAATTTGATGTCGCGACTGCAATTTAGACATGCCTTGCCATGTTATTAACTAATTACAGGCGACTAATCTAAAACGCCGCCGTGCAACAGGTGCCCATGCATCATCCCAAACAGCAGCAACATCGCAGGATACACGGCAGCAACCAGGCCGTCCAGCTGCCTAATGAAAAGTGACATCTTGGCCACGACCAGGCCCAAACTGTCAACGTCTCCTTGTCTCCTTTGTCTGCCTGTCCTGCCTCCATCTCCCCCATCTCCCCCATCACCATTCTGCCTCCATTCTGGCCTTTCTGACTCCCCGACTCGTTTGCATGTCTTGTCATTCGTCATTCGCCGGCTCAGGTGCATGCTGCATGTTGCCAGCAGCTAGAAGATGTCGCAGCCGAGCTTACATAACATTGCAGCGGGGCCACCCGCTAGACGCTTCGGACACATGTTGCTCATGTCGCTCATGTCGCAGGTTGCTGATGTTGCTGTTGCTGCTGCCGGCACGCATGCCACAGTTGTGCGGCAAAATAATAGGGAATTCAGCTCCATAAAGGGAAAAGACGGCCTAGACAAATTACAATATTTCAAATGCAAGAGGATTTTTAAAGGCCCTATGACACTGGCTTAAAAATAGATCTACGAGTATTTTAAATATTCTAGTTACATGTATGTTTTGGTTGAATAAATAAAATAATACCATGTTGAGCCATTAACCCTTTTTTGTCTAGGTTTCCCATGACATTTTAAAATAAATCCATTACATTTTTGAAATTTTAAGCAAGTGTCATAAGGTCATTTTGATCAAATATTTTACCACAAAAGATCACAAACTTAATTTAAAGTAAGGTCATTATCCTTATACCAATCCTATCAATATGCCACTAACCTACAATTTTTTTTTAATTTTTCAAATTTACACTTTCTTAAATTCTACATTTTCCATAATTGTCCCTTTTTTTAGTTTTGGAGTTCTCTTGGAAACATAAGTACAGCTGTTAACTAAAATATATTATTACGGCTTTGTATAGACCTTATATTAAAACATATTTGTAATATTTCTATAAAGCTACTTTCCACATTATTTCTCCCTTGACTGTATGATATGGTGACTGTTGCCGGAAGCAGATTCTGTGTTAATTACAAAAGAACTGCCCCCACTCTCCGCTTTCTGGATGATTATGATGTTGTTGTTGTTGCGTTGACATGCGTTGCTAAACGTGCCGCCTGTGGTTGCACCTCCCCACCGCCCTCTGCCCCCACCCCCTCCCCTAAAAAAAACCACCTGGAAAAATCCCCCCCTTTATCCATGGCATGCATTCAAATGAGGCCTCTGAGCCAGAGACTTGATTTCCTTTCCTTCAACCAGAGACAGAAGACAGAAACAACTTGCGGCTTGTGGCATGGCGAATGTGGCCATTCATGTTGCTGTTGTTGCCATTGCTGATGTTGCAGATGTTGCTGTTGTTGCTGCTGGGAGATTATGAAAATTAGATATACAAATCAGCAAACGAACGGATGCTCGGCCAGCATCCACGGCATCACATGAAGCATCAACATTTGATGCGTACAAGATCAAACGATGGAAAGATGCCGGGATATCATAGTGGGCTAAAAACCAAGGCTAGATGCTCTTACAAAAAAAAATGTATATAGATAATATTCATTCATAGGACATCCCAAGGCTTAGAAAACCTTGATACATTTGTATTTGAAGTTCGCAGTAACCTTTGACTTATGATTTTGAATGTCTATTAACATAGTTATTGGTGTTTCTTGGGTATTATATGGCATATTCTCTTTCAAAGTTGTTAAAACCGATCCAGCAACATCTTGATAAAATTTTGATGGTATATCTCAGCCTTTACGAGGTCTTGAATAATAGCGTTTTAACGTACCAGACATAACCTCTGTTTAATATCTAAATTATGGTTTGATATTTAAAGTCATATATCATCAAGCTTGTTATGAAAGATTTACGACATTTCAAAAAGTTTACTCTCTCGTAAATTATAATTCTATTTGCAGAACTTTTGTCAAGTGAGGTGCAAGCATTTTGAAAACGTAACCTACATTTAAATTAATATAGTTTTATTTATTATTTAGTAAAATGAAAGGAGGACCTTGTTTTACATAATAGTAAGTGTATTATCTTGGTTGAGAAAGTATTTCTTGTTTTATTGGAGGATCTGTTGAGGTGCAAGCATTTTGAAAACGTAACCTACATTTAAATTAATATAGTTTTATTTATTATTTAGTAAAATGAAAGGAGGACCTTGTTTTACATAATAGTAAGTGTATTATCTTGGTTGAGAAAGGATTTCTTGTTTTATTGGAGGATCTGTTGCTGGCGGCAGCACAACATGCAACATGTTGTTGCGGGTCAGGGTCGAGAGATGTTGCAGCTAAGTTTTGTGTTGTATTTTCTTCAGTTTTTCCTTATATTTTCTGAGCTTCTTTGCCCCTTTCTCCTGGCCGGTCTTTTAGCCCGTTTTGGGTGAGATAACTCTTGATGTTGCTGCTGCTGCTGTCGCCTGCGTAAATTGCTTACCAATCAAATGGCACTCGAGTGTTGGAGAGAGGCTCTCGCGGAAATTGCTTGAAACGGAAATGTGCTCCTTTTGCCCATGTTGCTGCTGTGCCTGCAACAGTTGCTGCTGCTGCTGCTGCTGTTGCTGTTGCCGTTGCCAATTTCATGTCATTTGTTGACAACGCACAACGGATATTGTTTAGTATTTTGCATAAAAGTCGTTTTCCATCTTACTTTGCGTATCATACTTTTTTTTTCGTTTCGTTTTGTAGGTTAGAAGGAAGTTGTCGCTTGTCGACCACCCCTCCCTTTTACCGCATTTTCCTTTGGCCGGGCCGAGTTGGCCTCTGGCATGGCTTAATTATAGTCTTTTGGCCTTGTGCATTTGCCAGGCGCCGCCGCCGCCAACAGCAACATCGGCAAATGCAACAGCAACAGCAACAGCAACTAGCAACTCGCATCGCTCCAACTGGCCACGCCCACTCCACACACTATTTGCTTTGGCCTGCGGTTGCACTTTGCCTCTTTTTTTTTTTGCTGTTTCTGCCTCTTTTTTTTAGTCATTTTTTTCGGGGCGGTTTCTTTTGGAATTTTTTCAGTGTTGCCGGTCGAGTTGTGACTTTGAAACTGGCCCCATGCAACTGCAATCTCGGGGGCGTGGCTAAAACAAAACGCCAAAAGATAGAAGAGACTAAGAGTCGAATAGCACATAAATCGCAAAGTATGTTTAAAACTTGGGATGGGATTTACGAGAGTTTAACATATTTAAAAGTAGATTTTAAGCCCAGAAATTGGTTCAAAGGTAAGAGTTTACAACCTAGTTTATATAAGGCTTACAAAACACAGATTCAAAAGGTAATTAATTAAAAAGCAGCTCTATATTAAACCCATTTTGAGTGTGCAACAAACTTAATGAAATTGATGCCTCACCATTTTTCTTATGACAAAACACTAAAGATCAATCTGCGATTGAGTTAGGAGCTAACCAATTTCATTACCGCCACATCCTCGATATTCCTCGTATTTTTAGTTCCCCACTTAACACTTAACCAGTGAAAAAGGGGGAGGGCCAGTTGGTCGGTTTTAATATGCACTTACCTGTCAGATCATTAAAGTAAAAATTGATTTTCTAACTTGCAACGATTTTTGCATTAACAATTAGTCGCTTGGCCCGATCTACGGACGGCCAGGGTTCCGTGTTATTAATTAACAATGCCACACCAGGCAGGCGCATTTAGGACATTAATTGCCCCAACCGGTTCACTTTATCGTTCCCGGGAGCCAGAGCTCTAGAGCTCCAGAGAACTCTGGATATCGGGGGACGACGCCTCAATCAATCTAGCAAATTGTCGCCCAGTTCGCTCTGTTCGCCTCTGCACATTCTCTCGTTTGCGATTTTTGTCTCGACAATATCGAACACCAATGGAATAGAGTGTCTCATCCGCTGGCCCATTATGCGCCAACCCATCTAGATCTCGGATATGCAATATATATTGGTTATATAGTGGTCTCTAATTATGACAACTACGCAGCTGTGCGTGCTCACGTGTTTTTCCAATTAGACAACGGGAGGTCCCCGCTCGGGAAAGATATAGATGACAATGAGCGATAAAGCCGTCGCCATCATCTCGTCATCGTCTTCGTCATCCATGGCAAATTGACAATCAGTGAGGTGGTTGGGACTGTCCACTTGCTGGTGTATTAAGAGGAAATTACTTAAATACCCAAAATATAAAATAGCTCACACTTTCGGATAAATAGAACAGCCTTATCTAATTTCATAAGGTGTAGTTGAGGTATTTTGGACTGTCCACTTGCTGGCATATTAAATGTACCAAAAACGATGAACATCCAATGGTTCCGACTTTCGTATTAATGGGAACTCTTTCTAATTTAATAAGATGTTGTTGTGGCTTTTGGAACTGTCCACTTGCTATGTATATTTTATTATTTGTATTTATTACCAAAAATATCAAATATCTCAGACTTTTGTATTATTGGGTTTATTAAATCATGGACTAGAATTTGTACTACATTTGTTAAAAAGATTTCTTTAATCGTAATGTTCAAGAAACCCATAATTTGAAGGAGCTGTGTGCAAGAACCTAATGAAATTGTTAAGTATCCACCAATATATTTCCCCAACCGCTCATCACACTTTCTCAACGAAACTCCAGCTTTCTCCATTTTTTGATGCGATTAAGAGTATATGCCAAAATTAATCAAGGAATTAGAGGGGCAGAGTGGGAGAGCGAAACGAGTTGGCAGCGCCGTTTGCCATTTGCGGCACACCCACTGCTGCCGCCCGCCACGCCCCACGCCTCCTGCCCCCTTGCCCCCTCATAGCGCCCCCAATACCGCCCCCCACTTTTTTTCTGCCCCTCCAACAGCCGCAACACGCCCACTGAAAAACGCTCGCTGAGCTTTAATGCGTTTTCATTTAACACAAGTCTTGGCCCGTCTTGTTAGCCTATCTGTGTCTATGTGTGAGTGTGTGTGCCTTGCACTAGTGTGAGTGTGTGCGTGAACACCTCCCACTTGGCAATCTAATATAAAGCCAGGCCCCGCGACTTGGACTGCAGCTCCTTGGCTACCGATTTTCATTGAGTCGGTTTCTATTCCTTAGATACTCTTGGTTTTTTGGGTAAATCATATTGTCTTTATCAGAACTTGGTAATATTACAAATAAATATGAAAAATATTGAGTTTAATCCTGTGATATCTCGAATCTTTAGTTATAAGGTATTCTGCATGGTTATAAGATAATAATTTTTTGGTATTCCTTAAATAATGCTATACCTTTAAATTGGTAATATTGAAAAAAATACAAGAAATCTTTAGTTAAGTCTTGTAATACCTTTTATTTGTCTTAGGAATACTGTATCATCTGGTATTCCTGATTATTCTAAGTTAATTTTTTTAGTTCGTTTTTTTTAATATAGTATGTTGTTTTATGTAATTATATTTAAAGCCAAATAAATAAAATTTTTATTTCTAAAATTCTTAGTTTACTTATAAAGTTTTTTTTTAAAAATGTAATATCATATATTTGGATTATATTTTTTTTAAGGGTATTTAAAACTGCTTCATATGGCCTTGGGTTTTTCGTCGCAGCGTTTTCATCTCTCATTTTTTTCGCACATTTTTCGCTGGCTTTTGGCGCTTTTTCGCTTCCGCATGCCTAGACCGAGTTTATATATGTTATATGTGTTTATAGAGGGGCGAAAGGGGGGCTCTGCACATATGTGGCATATGTATATCAATATTTTGCAGCTCGTTTGGCTGCCAGAGCTCGCGCTCCACATTAATAACGCATCCCACCCTCTAATTGCATTTTACCTGGTCGCCTTTAATCGAATTTTCCTGGCTTTTCCTCCTGCCAGCCAGAACGATGCGCAATTTCGATTACGCTCAACTATTTTCCAGATTATACAGCGCTGCATATATGTACATATATACACCCATATATATGTATATATAGAAATTTCATTTTTTGGGGGCGCCCGATAAGTGCCGGCATTGGAGGAGTTAGGAGCTAGTCTGCATCTTTGGAAAGTGCTTCCGCATTTGTTTTGGCCCCCGAGAAATCGCCGACGAAAGAGGAGTTATGTGCCCAGATTAGCGGGTGTGTGCTAATGTCTCGAAGTCCGAGTCCGATCCCATCCGTTGTCTGGGTCACTCTCTATCTACCTATCGAATGCGGCCTAATGAAACCCATAACTTTTGACTTTTTCCGGAGCGAATGCGGATGGTCAACGCCTTATTGGGGTCATGCGAAAGGTGTTGATCGCCAATCGGGTAAAAAGGGTAGAGCTGGGTATTGAAATACATTTCAAAGAGGTTGGCAGCTCCAAGAATGTGGCTTAAGATCATAGCTACGCTTTGAAATAAATTTTAAGGAAGTTGGCAGCTCCAAGAATGTGTTTTAAGATCATATTATAAATATGGTCTCCCTTTAATAGAATAAAAGAATTGAAAATACATTTTATGAACATATATTATTAATTTATTTCTTATTAATATTTAATTTTACATAATATACTGTATTATGTTATTATACTATATATTTTAATTACTATTAATTTTTACAATTTGATTTATTCAACCTTCAAATAAGATATTTTTAAGTCCAAATATATCTATAATTATCAAAAATATTCAAAATTCCAATGTGTATTAAATCTCTGCCTTCCTTTCTCTTTTTTTGTCTTGCAGGTGAGTTATTTCGAACGACTTCAATTAGCAATTGAGATTACTCGACTCGCAGCAGCAGGTAAAAATGCCTTAAATAGCAAGTGCCCCAAAAAGTATACGTTTATGCGAACATACATAGCTATAGTTTTCTGCCTTTGTGGATGCTCAAAGCCATATGGATATGGATGCATATTCAGTTGGCTGATTTGGCTAAAGGCTGTCACATTTTCCTCGGCCGGGCAACTAAGAGAAATGACCACAAAATGCGAACATAAATCAACACAATGGCCAAAACGCTGCTGCTGCTTTTGCTTTTGCTTTAGCTGCGGCCAAAAGGTGTGGAGACCGAGCTGCAGCAGCAGCAGCATCAGCAACAATTGCTGCTGCAGCAGCAACAGCAACATCAGCAACAGCAGCAACCACTTCGGCATATGAAAATGCAAATTTCACATGGGAAAAACAAGCCGCGGGGGATGACAATTTGCTGTTGCTTTTGCTGTTGCTGACTCAAAACAGTTGCAAAGTTGTTGCTGAATTAATAAACTTGCAACTGGCGGCGGTTGCTTTTGTAAAAATGCCGCCAAATGCCTATTTTGATGTTGTTGCTGCTGCTGTGGTTGCCTTAAAGCAAACGATACGCATTGAAAATGAACGAAACAAAATTGAAATCTGACACCAAAAGAATTGACAGAAAGCATACAAAACACGAAGAGCACCTAGAAAAAAATTGTTAGTTGTAGGGATTTAAATAATAATTAATGTAGAGATAAAAAAATGGTATAGGGGAGAGAGAAAAAATAAAATTTTTACAAATATAATATTTCTTCGTTAAATTATGATTGCATTTAGAGAAATTGATTAGTTGGAAAGATGTGTATTTTATAAAAAATTAATCATCAATTATGAACGCATTTAGAGAAACTGATTAGTTAGAAAGATATGTATTTTATAAAAAATTCACCAAGGAATACCAATTTTTAAAATTGTATCCTTACAATTTGGTGAAGAAGGCTTGAAAATGGACTGATTGCCGTAACTACCAGTGAAATAACTCTCATATTTAGTTTAATTACATAAATTAATTCATTTTCGTACTTTTTTACTCTTTTGGGCGTTATTCAATGGGGGATATTTCATAGGGCGTTATTGCACTTTGCGTTATTTTACTAAACATTATTGCATTCACCCTAAAATGGTGTTAAAAAAGAAGTGCCTTTAATTCGAATGGGTGCATATTCATTGTAAGATTATTATTATAGATTTCTAAAATTCAATCCATATTTTTTTCCAGTGCACAAGATACTTCGGCTAACAATTGCAACGGCTATTCGGGTGACTTCCAGACTTGGTTCGACCAACAAAAATGCAAATTCAATGAATGCCCATTCGGGAGCCCCTTTCCCTCGCCTCCCGAGCGTGACTCAAATTGCTTTTAAATTGTTTTAGCAAGCAATAAACGAACCAGCGGCAGCGAGAGTTCACTATTTTTTTTTTTTTTGTTATCCCTGCCAGCAGCTGCTGGTCCAAATATTTCTCTTTTTCAATCTTTTTCGATTCCTTTTTTTTTTGGGTTTTTGCTTTACTATAGTTTGCCAGCAATTGAAATGTCCCAGTGTCCAGTGGAAAATGTTTCGGTTTTGGCCAGGTATGGTCTGATCTTAATTTCCATTGAAGTCCGGCAGCTTCCAACGAGGGCAAAATTACAAAAAAAAAAGAAAAGAAAACGAATATGAATAACTGTTAATTGTACAAATATGCTGGGGTCCATTACAAAGATTTGAGATTTCCTTTATTTTTATCCACGGCTTAATTGGCCTGCGGGGGCGGGAGTGAGTAATTTGTCTTTAGTTTTGCGTTTTAGCGTTTCCGTTTCGGATTGGGTTCGGTTTTCCAGATTATTGAGGGTGATTATTATTATGTAGATTTGTACAACTACGAGGAGAATTGCTGTTAATGGCTAACAATGTCGCAATTTGGAGGGAACTTGTGGGTTATACCACTTGACTTGGCCTTTTTTTATTTGGGAACTATATTTATTACCATATTAATCTTGTAGCTTGAAAAATTACAAGAAATCATTATGGGTTTTTTAAAGGGTTGAATGTTGTAAGAATTCAGTCCTGGTACGCATGTTTTTTTTTAATAGGTCCCAACTTAACTGGTAGTAAAAGATTGAATTAGGTAATAACTTTCTTTTCTGTAATGTCTAAAAATCTAAGGCCTGTTCAGACCGTAATTTTCCAGTGTTGCAAAATGATTTATGAGGCATTTGAAGTCCCTTTCCTGGCTTTTCGCTTTTTGTCTTCCCTCGGTTTTCTCGTGTTGGCCTGTCACTAATGACAACGGTAGCAGCTACTGGTTACCGGTTATCTACTGGTTAACAGTTGCTCCTGCCGGCAATTACTTAATTTACACTTGACCATTGTTGCCAGTTCCTGTCGCCCAATAGTATGTCCTATAGCCCACCTTCTTATTTCTTTCCACTCGTTGTGGGGTGTAAATCAACTGAGGCTGACTAAAAGTTGGTGCGGCGTTCGCCAGTGAAGCAGAAAATTACTTTCATCATAATTTAAAGTTACTTATGACCACAGCGGAACGGGTTGCAACCGCAGAATATTTTTTTTTTCGTTGCTGTTGTATATATTTTGTTTTGTCTTAGGCACATGGGGCACACAAATTGAAAAATCATCCGAAAACCAGGATGTGCTCGAGACCAAGAAAGAAACGGCCAGTGAGGCCAAAGCCAAACATTTGCACGTCAAACAAAGTGGCAGTGAAATAACAAAATTATGTTGGCAGATTTGTGGCGACGACCGGCGATGGAAATTATGGCAGTGGCAGTAGCAGCCAGTATCCCAGGGAATCCAAAAGGGGAGTAGAGTAAAGTGGAGTAGAGAACTCAGATCCACAGCCAGCCTTAGATACATATATATATATATATCTGTGTATATACCTTTATAATTGCTATGTGGTGGTCCAACTGGTGGTGCAGTTTAAGTTACTGCCGCAGTGGTTGCCCCATGTTCCTGGTGACGTTTTGGCATGAATGATGTGGCGTGGGCTTCCTTCTCAGCCTCTTTGGCTACTGGGCGGTTCATTTCGTATGGCTAAATGCCCAAACACTTTTTTTCTTTTCGGGAACTACCTTTGAGTTGGAGTTTCAGTAGTTGGTTCTGTCAAAGAAAAGAAGTATTGTCTATAACTCAATATTTTGCGTTGACTACTGGTGTTACTTTGGCCAACATAACAGAACATACATAACTACCCAGCAAAGTTCTAAAACCAGCTTGTATTTTTATTTCAAAATATTTACTATTAATTGTTAATATACTGAAAAGGAGTACTTTTATAAATTTTTTTTATTTTGCGATGATTTTATTGGCTTTTATTGGGTGTAAAAATACCAGAAAACCATAAAAATTCTTTGAAAAGTTAGTATTTTTTCCAATATTAAGGTATCTTTTCTATAATACTATATGATGATATGATATGTGTAACATTTAAAATACCATGAATTGATAAAGAACCTTTCCCTTAATTAATAATAGTAGTGTTCATCAAAAACAAATGTTTGCTTTAAAAATTAAGATAGTATAGAATACATTATTAAAAAGTTCTTTGATACAATGCAATCTTTATAGGCGTAAGATATTTGAATAAACAAATGTTTGGATATTATCACCTCTCAGGAAAGATCCCTTCTTCTCCTGCACTTGATCCACTTGCAGTCTTGTGCCGGGCATAAATTAAACATAATTTGATTTGCCGATGCAGTTGCAGTTTTAGTTGGGGCAAGCCGCATCCATAACAATGGGGCACGATCGAAGTCCCCGATCCGATGGCCCAGGCTTTGGTCTCTGAACCAACTCGCGTCCACAATCAAGTCAAGTGTTTATTTGTTTATGGGAATTTTTCTCCTCTATTTTTTTGTTTTATTCCTTTTTTTTTTGCCTTACCAATGCGGTGCATGAGTCTCTGTCTGGGTGAGTGGCATGTTGCATGTGGCAGTTGCAGCAGCAACGGTTGCAAGTTGCAAGTTGCTGCTGCTGCTGCGGCTGCGGCTGCTGCATTGGTGGTCCGATCTGGTGCCTCCTCGATTGCGTTCCGTTCGTGCGTTTTTGTTTGCCGCAATTAGCGTGTGGGCAGTTGGTTTGCGATTTGCGAGGATCAGGGGGCGGGGCGGATCTGGTGCACGGGGGTGTGGCAGTCGGATGAGTGAAAGTCGGCACGAGGCTCGGCATCTCAGAGGATGCACTGAAACAAGATTCAGATTTTTGTCAAAAATACGATTTTTCTTTGCAGTTTTTCAATCGTAGTTTTGCCAAATCAAGGCGTACAGCTAAAAGACCGACTGTTTTGAGCAGCTTGCTTAATATGCTAACGATCCTCATCACTTTTATGAAAATGTATTTTTTGACCAATTTTCGCAGTTTTTTTTCGCACATTTTTTTGCGAAAAATGGCAAAAATGAAAAATTTTTAGATTTCAATGTCAATGGATAGGAAATTAAGCCACGAGCTCAACGAGGTATGACATTCCTCATTCTGACTTATATTTTTGTTATGGCAGCCAAAAAACTGAATTTTTAGGCCGAAAAAATGGGTTCAGATTTTTTTAAAAAATACGAAATTCAGATTTTTGTAAAAAATGCGACATTTTTTTTTGGTTTTTTCATCGTAGTTCAGCCAATTCAAGGCGTACAGCTAAAAGACCGACTGTTTTGAGCAGCTTACTTAATATGCTAACGATCCTCATCACTTTTATAAAAATTTATTTTTTGACCAATTTTTGCAATTTTTGTAGGGGTTTCATCACATTTTTTCGAAAAATGGCAAAAAATAAAAAATTTTCAGGTTAGAATGCCAATCGATTGGAAATTAAACAACGAGCTCAACGAGGTATGACATTCCTCATTCTGACTTATACTTTTGTTATGGCAGCCAAAAAACCAAATATTTTTGGCGAAAAAAAGGGTTTACATTTTTGTCAAAAATACGAAATTCAGATTTTTGACAAAATGCGAATTTTTTTTTCGGTTTTTACATCGTAGTTCAGCCAATTCAAGGCGTACAGCTAAAAGACCGATTGTTTTGAGCAGCGTGCTTAATATGCTTACGATCCTGATCACTTTTATGAAAATTTATTTTTTGACCAGTTTTCGCATTTTTTGCATCGTCTGTTTTTGCGAAAAATTGTAAAAATTAAACATTTCCAGGTTTGAATGTCAATGGATAGGAAATTAAAATAATACAATGTTTTTTTAGGGCTGAAAATGGGATTCAGATTTTATCATAGGTACATTTACCTTCTTTTGGCAAATATCTCAATCTCATCAGCCACATTGTTAGAACTTTTATGCCATTGAATCGTTACCAAGAATATATCTATTGTATCCCAACATTTTGGGACAAAGAGTGCTAGAAAGTTAGGAAATCCATTTTTTCGAGTGCAACATAACAACGGATTCCAAATCGTTCCAACCTGTTCCGGATAGTTCCATGCGTTCCGCTGTTGCTGAACACCTGTTGCTTTTGTTGCCGCTGCAGCAACCGGTTCGCTTTGAGCTCGTTAGTTAATTCAAAGCTGTAAATATTATAACAGACCGCGTTCCATTATTGTATTAACAACAGCAGAGAGAGAGGGAGACGGAGCGATATATCTATCCTTTTCTAGA
Organism: Drosophila suzukii; assembly: GCF_043229965.1. Classification (NCBI taxonomy): domain Eukaryota; kingdom Metazoa; phylum Arthropoda; class Insecta; order Diptera; family Drosophilidae; genus Drosophila; species Drosophila suzukii. The sequence goes on along the minus strand of NC_092084.1, from coordinate 11,149,947 downwards.
GCGAGACGGCGAATCGGATTGATATACTCCAAACATGAGCAAAGGCATTTTGACAGAGATTTTCCGTTCACCTCCCCAGTTTTCGGGTATTTTTAGCCTCGCTTTTCCAACGACTTTTCTTATTTTTTTTATTTTTAGCTATGAAAATTGGCTTAAAAATAACTGACACAACTCCTTAAAGTTTCGCTCAAATTAAAATGGAGATTTTTTGCATTGTGATTGATGTGGGTTAATTTGGTCGCTCAGCGGGAATGCCAGTGGGCGGGGGTCTAGTGGGTTAAGGCGGTACCGAGGGGGTTAAGAGGGGTCGTAATTGGCGGGCAAGGCGGGCGATGAAAAGTGGTAAATGAGAAATTGCTGGATGATGGAGAGATAAAAGTGAATGGTGAAATGGAGGAATAATTAACAGCAATGGGAAAAGGATTTTCAGTTTTTTATAAGCTATATGTATTATTTGGGAAATATTAATTTATAGAAAAATAAAAAAGGAGAAGCTAAAAAAAAATTGAAATTCAAAAAACCTGCAATGAAGTATTATATTTAATATGACCAAAAAAAACCCTCCTGTTCTCACATAAAATAAGGGCTACAAAGTGGTAGATAATGAGAAAATGTCAGTGTCTCTTTTTTTTGGTAAAAAACAAAGAAAATATATTTTGTATCCCTTTGTTCTAAGCCCTCTAAACCCAACCCCCCTCTCGCCATCGATTTATTGTGTTCCGTTCCGTTTTTTTTGCTCACATTACTCATACGCCGTGTGTGTTGCACATACAAGGCGAGTATAAAATAACAGATTTATGCCTGCGTTCCAGCCAATGACACGCCAATTAGCCGCCACCGTGGCAACAACAATGGCAACAGCAACAACAGGGGCGACAACTGCAACTGCAACAGCAACAACAGCAGCAACAAGCGGCAACAAGAAGCGGGCAAATAAAGCTTTGACATTTTTATGATGCTAAGCGGACGAGAAAAAAAAAAATGAAAAAAAAAAAAAACAGCATAGGGGGTGTGTGTATTTTTGTGTGTGGCAAGTTAATGTCGAAAATCTTGTGGCAGCTGCAGCGACTGACCTTTGCATGTGGCAAAGTCGAATTGCGAATTGAGTTTGACAGCTGCTGGGCGACACGATCCGATTGCGATTGCGATCGCTCTTTGACCTTAATACGCGCCAGCTGCGCGTCAACACCCCCGAAAAAAAATATGAAAAATACCCCAAAACACCACCCCTTCTCCTCCTCATAACAGTTACGCCCCCTCCCCGTAGCCAATGCAACACTGACAAAAAATAAAGGGTAGAACATAAATTTAAAGATTTCATATTCAAGATTTTTAATTTAAACATGAATTTGTTAATTCTAACTTGTATAGATTTAAACTTTGATTTCAATATTATATTATATTTTTTATTGATTAATGATTATACAATCTTAAAGTTCTTATGACTTATATCGTATCTAAAATGTTCTATCCGTATTCAATTATTTTCAAATAAAATCTGGCAAGTTGTTCTATTTTTTTTATTTTATTTATATATAAATATCGAATTTTGGAAGTCGTCTATATACTTATTTTCACTATCCAATTTTTTTATCAGTGAACCCACTCACACACCCATCCATTGTCATTTGACACCTAATTTGGTGTGTGGGTCGATTGCGGGGCGGTGCACGCACGATGGAGTCTCTAATAAGCGCTCAATAAATGTGCAACACCCGCTGGCAACAGCAACATGTTGCTGCTGCTGCGTGCGACAACAGCAACAGCAATAGCAGCAGCAACAACAGCAGCATGGGTCTCTCGCTTTTTGCCTTTTTGTAATCAACCGGGCAATCTCATTAATAAATTGCACTGCATGCAACATGTTGCCGTTGTTGCTGCAACGGCAGCAACATTAATTGGCTGCTTAGAGAGCTGACAAGCGGCGCGGCCCCCATGTACAGTGAAAGCTGCCTAATGACAAAACACAAGGGATTATACCCACAACAGCCAAAGCAACTTGAAAGTATTCAAAATATGGTCATAAGCTTCACATTTTTACGCATTATTTGAAAGTAATCTATTAGTCATATCATATTTTAAAAATATTTTAAGTTTTTTAAGTATGTATAGTACATAATAGAGTTCAGTTTTAATATGGACAAGTCGTAACAAAGACTTGATCTATATTTTCCCCAATATATTGAGTTAATCCCTATGTAGCCTGTGCCAACTGTACCGCTTTGTTGCAGCTCCTGGGATATAACAAATTTAAGGTTGCCGATAGGTGGCGCTGCTGCAGGCCATCAACGACCAACGGGCAACATTAATTGTTTATGCACTCAAGGCAACTGTTGCTGTTGCTCATGTTGATGTTGCTGTTGCTGGTGGCCAAGCTTCTTTGATTTCGGGGCTGCTAATTGATTTTTATGCACCGGCAAGGCGGCAACAACAGCAACAACAACAGCAGCAGCAACAAGGCGGCACATATTTTAAACACAAATTACAAAGCAATAATCATAAATCTTTTTTGCGGCTCAGCAAGCATTTATCAAAAACTATATGTGTGTGTATGGCAGATGGCGGACAAATGAGCATTGCGTGTGCCATATCAAAATGCTGCTGTTGCTGCTGCTGCTTGTGTTGCAGGTTGCAAGTTGCAAGTGGCTGTTGTCATCGTTGTTGAAAATGTTGATAAAATGGAGCACGTGGCCAGTGCAACATGACAGCAATTATGGGTGATCTTGTTGATTGCTCTTGGGAAAATGTTTATTTTAAGAGGTATTTATACTACCCTATATGTTAGGTAAAATATAAAATAATATTTAAGGAATATGTTGAATTAAATTTGGCTTAAAAAGTGGCCACCCGACCAGATCCAATTAAATCTGTGTAGCCTAAACTGCTTGCAAGGATGTCCCAAACGGCTTCTGTTTTTTCGCCGGAAAAGTGTGTCTGTTTTCTTGGCCACCTGATGGTGGTCTTGGCCCACTCGTGCTGAAAGCCCCCCGGAAATTGTTTATGCCACGAGCCGATGCTGCACTTGCTGCACCATTTTACGCACATTCTGAGCCACATTTGCAACTTCCTGGCCGAAAGATCTCTGGCCAGGTGTTGCTGCCGTCAACTTTTGACTAAAGTTGATTAGTTTTAGAGGAGAAAATGAGAACATTTCCGCCTGGCACGCAGCATGCTGCAGATTGCAGTTAGCAGATTGCTGGTTGCAGGTTGCTAGTTGCTGGTGACCCGAACGCATCAGAAGTTGCCTTTTGTGACAGCAGCAACATTCCAATGCCGCACAGCTGCAATGGCAACAGCAATACTGAGCCCTAGCTTATTAAACTTTAATGACTATTGGGTGGTCTTGGCACGTTGTTGCTGTGTTGCCGCTGTCGCAATGCCAGGCGAATAATTGCAATGGCAACGTGCAACGATTTGCGGCAACGAGGTGAAGGCAACAACTGTGCTGCTGCTGCTGCTGCTGCTGCAGCCGCAAAAAGAAACAAAATGTTTATATGAAAATTGAAAATGATTATTGCGCAACGATGGCAACAGCAACTGCAAAACAACGGCAGAAAGAACCCGACAAATAGTCAAATTCGACACGCAAAAAGCAGCAGCGGCAGCAACACCAGCAACCGTTTCATCATGGCCTGCACCGCAGCAACAATTGGCTAATAATATAAATTTTGTGGCCAAAGTAACGACAGCAGCAGCAGCAATCGTCTTGTTTCAAGGCTGTTTCTGTTTCTGCCTGCAAAACTGCGAAACTACAAAACACTAAACACTCAACTCTGACTTGGACTTTTGTGAGTGATCTCGTTTTGTGTCTGGGCATCTGATTTAATTGCCTTTCAATTGCCGCTGACCTGCGCCTGGCAGCAATATGTTGTCAGTAGCAGCAGCAGCAGCAACAGCAGCGGCACTTGTTGCTGCCGTACCGCGCTGATGTTGCTGCTGTTGCTGCTGCTGCTGCCGTGGCTTATCGTCCCACAAATAACTGCAAATTGTGCAGCAGCAACTGTATTGTTTGTCCCCGCTTATCTTTGGCCAAAAACGAAACAACAGCAACGGCAATGGCCAGTAAATCAGTGGAGCAACAGCAACAGCAACTGCAATGGCAAAAGGCAACTGGCAACAAACTGCCAGGCAACACGCATGCGCCGCCAAAAGTCATGTTCGTGCCACAAAGGCGACACCTAAGCCATACATATTGTAGGTGGCAGCACTGCAAATGCAACACTGCAACAGCAGCAGCAACAGCAAGAGCTGCAGCAGCAACACAAAGCAATCTGTGGTCACACTGCACGAAAATTAACGCGAAAATTATGCTAATGTGGTGCAGAGAGCACGCAATATATGGCCAATTCCAAATAATACATCTTTCAAATATTTTAAAGGCCTACGAGGTCTTCATAGACATAGCCAAAATCAACATGCAACACGAAGCTAAAGTCCAAAGGGAAACTACTTTACTTTAAAGAAGTAATATTACCTAATAGGATGAAACATCCACAAATGCAGCTGAAAAATCAATTATATTTCAGAAAATGTCTTTAAAAATTTAAAATGGAATATTTATAGGAATTAGGATTTTGTTAGAAGCGTTGAATGGTTTAAAAAAAAAGATGATAAGAAGTAATTAATTATATTTCCTAACATTTTTTTTAACGATTTTTGGTTAGTTTAACAGAATTTTTAAAGGGGCTACTTTAAAAAAACTACACATATTTTACTCTTAGATTTTAATAGAATTTTATTGGTAATCGATAATTATGTTAAGTGCATAGCAATTAGTTATACTCAGTATTTACTCAGTATTTCTTACTGTGTAACAACCAAACGCTCTGCAACACACTCCTTAAGCCTAATCATTTTTCGGTAATAATTTTGCATATATTTCTTTCATTTTTTCGCGGCTGCTTTTTGTTGTTTTTATTCTTTACGCAACACGAGGCAGCAATCCCTTTTTTTGTTGTCCGTCGTGGGTGTGTGTGTGCCTTTTTTTTTGTTTTTTTTAAGGGGTGTGGGCGTGGGTCAGCATTTAAAGTGGGAGCTGCAGAGAGCAGCTGGCCAAAAGCGTTTGCCACTTTGAACTTGCCAAGGCAACAATAGAAAGCTGTGCTGGCAGGAAACTGCAGATGGAAAAGCGGGGAAAGGCGCGGGAAAAGCGCGGGAAAGGCGGCAGAGATCCGCTTTAAACGCTTTGGAAATTTATGCGATAAGGCCCAGAGCGAAATCCTTTCACCAGTGAGCAGACAACGATTAATAAATCAATAAAAAGCATTTATAATCATAGTTGTTGCTCGCGTTATTCCAGCAGTTGCTGCTGCTGCTGCTGCTGCTGTTGCTGCTGCTGCTGTTGCTGCTGCTGCTGCTGTTGCTGCTGCTGCTGCTGCAACTTCCGCACAGTGACAAGCGGCAATTTGAGGGGGCAACACCTTGGCAACAATGTTGATGGTCGGCCAGCGGAACAATTAAGATGCCATTGAAGAGCAGAGATGCCCATCTGAAATGGCAAAGGAAAATCGCGAAAGGAAAAGAAATCCAAGGCAGCACGGCAGCAACATGTTGCGCAACTTATCAAAATAATCATCATTCACATCGACAACAGCAACAGCACAAGAGCAACAGCAACATGAGCTGCGCAGGCAGCATTATGATAATCGCAAACGGTGTCGGCGAATTTCAAACAACGCGAACAACAGCAAAATTGCAACTGTTTTGCAGCTCAAACACCCCTGCACTGAGGAAAAAAACACACTTTCATCTGTTGTATACTCTTTTTAGTGTTTTTTCCTTTTTTATAAGAATCTTAAGTTCTTGATAAAAAGAAAAAGTATCCCTTTCAATTAGCAGAATCCTAAAAAATGGTTAAATACATTCACCATCTGAAATTTAAAAATAATATGAAGGTGTGCATGGTTCAAGTATTAGTTTTGAATTTTTACTTTGAAGTTCTAAATTAAATATTAGTTTAGAATTGTTAGCTTATTAAAAGGGCTTTTTAAATATTTGAATACTTTTTTTATAATTTTAATATTAAAAAACATTTAGGGCCAAAGAAAAAAAAATTTTTTTTTAATCGCCTTTTCACTAATTTATTTATTTATATTTTTTTCACCAGTTTTATAAATTTTGAGTGCATTTTCTGAACTAATGCTTTCCAATTTTTAAAAGAATCTAAGTTTTAAAGACTGATAAGAATAAATAAAATGGTAAAAAAGAAAAAATAGAAGATTTTGTTTATTTTCAAGTTTTAGTTTAAAACTATTTTTTGTTGAAGTTAAATAGCTTTGCTTTTTCAATTGGCTTGTAAACATGTATAATCACGAAGAAAAGAATATTTTTTCCGGTGCACAGTGACTGTCACCCCGCGCTCCCCTCGGCCTCCCCCTCATATCGCAATTAATAATCGAGTAGAGAGAAAAACGAGGCGCGGCATAGCTGAGACTCAACTGCAACTCAGCTGAAACTCAACTGGAACTCAACTGAACTGCATCGTGCGCCCTTCTTTTTGATTTAAAATGTGCCGCCATCGCACGTAGGCGTACTCACACGCAGTTCACCTAGCCCGCGAAAACAAGTGGCCGGGCGGGGACTTTGCCTTCATCAGTCAAGTGTGTTGTCTGCTGGCCTGGACCACAAAAGGTTGCAGCTGTGGGCCACATGAACTGGCAGAGCACTCCAAGGATGCAACGGGCAACGGCAACAGCAACTGGCAACTGCAACAGCAACTGGCAACTAGCAACATTCAACGGTAACTGCAACATCAAGCATTTGTGGGCTGATGGCGTGTGCGTGGGCTTCTGGAGCTGGACTTTTGCCTGGGTGGATCCAGTGGATGTGGATGTGGTTGTGGATCCAGTGGATATGGTGGATCGGTGGGATCATCATTGATCATTGTCTGATCTTGTGACCAGTGACCAGACTTTGACTTTGATTGCCATCTGGAATTGGGCTAGCAGTCGCAGTCATAAAAGAAAGCAGATGGACTGCCTAAAACTGGGAAGCTATTAAAATATTTTTGTATCAAGTATCAGAGAAAATCTTTAAAATATTTGTGAATAATATTATTATATAATGGTATCTCATGGTTAAATCTATGAGCCAAAAAAGGGCTTATAATAGAGCTAGTGCAGCAAAGGTCTACAATATTATTCATTAAATGTATGAGGGTATAATTGTGAATAATATTTTTATTGGAGGTAATGAATACTGAATATATACTTTTATATATTTATAATAATAATAAATGTTGTAGAATATATTTAACAAATATATATATATTTAAATTTTGTATTTATTATAATTTAATACACATTTCCCCCCTTTAAATGTGCCTTTCATTACCCAAGAAAATGTTTAAACTCCAATCAATTCTCCCTTCTTATCTGGTTGAATTTGTAATTCTTCTTGGCATTAGCTAACAACTCACACTCTATACAGCCAACCCGTCCCGCCCACTTTAAAAACCACTTGGCAATTAAGTTTATAAATAAATAAATCAAATGCAAATTTCTCCAGTGGCTGAGGAGCAAAAAAAACGCATTCATGAAAAAAATAGTAGTAATAAAAGCAGAAAAAAACGAAACATGAAAGGCAAAACGGCGGCCTTCTTGTGGGTGTGACATTGGGGGGTGGCCAAGGGGGCGGGGCAGGCGCCTCAGGTGAGCGGCCAAGCATGAGGAGGGGGGTTTTTAAAAGGGGGGCCAAGAATCGTTGGCGGCTCGTCAGGGAGCCTTAATTAGAAAATTGCTAATAACTCATGCACACGAACAAATTTCAATATTAATGAGTTTTAGGCCAGCGACGGCAGCAACATCGGGCATTGCAGTAGCAACAGCAGCAACATCACCTGGCACAGCAGCAACATATGCTGACTGAGTTTAGGAACCTGCAGCGGCGGGGGTCTTTAATTGAAAATAACCAACTAGGAACTAAGAACTATGAGCTGAGAACCGAAAAGAGCATCTTGACCAGAAACTGTGCACTGTGGGAGATCAGTTGGCCAAGAGGCCCCTTTGCCAGGCCGGCTGCCTGTCTTACGCTGCTCATTAACTTGGCTGAAAACTCTATAGGAAGCCGCAGCGGCCCATCATCATTTGACTGATTTAGTTGTCAGTAATGGTCGAGCCTTCTTGCCCCTTTTCCCCTGCCTCCCCCCCCCCTTTCGCCCACCCATTTTGGCCGTCTTTTTTTTTTTCCTAAAAACCCCTCTCATAATTAGCATGCAAGCGGCATAAATCGCAGCAGCAACAACAATTAACAGACCCAAATTGCATGCAACACAGCAGATTTTTTCTTTATTCTCTGCTATTTTTTAGCGGCTTTCTCTGGGGCTCGGCTGCATTTTTTTTTTAGGTTTTTGTCTATATTTCTCCTACTTAGCATGCATTGCAGGCAGTCATTGACGTCTGCAACAGAACACGTAGGCAAAGCAGCGACAACAGCAACAGCAACAGCAGATCAGCAACAACTGTCAATTATATTAGTTGTTGTTACTACACACAGCGCTAATTCAAAAATCATGCGTGGGCAGCAGCAGCAGCAGCAGCAACACGCCAGCAGCAACAGCAGCAGCAGCAACATTGCCGCACAGCAGCAACATGGCCACTGGCAACTTCTCTTAATTAAGTGTCGACCTGCCGTTGCATGCAAATGGAAAAAGTCTAAAAAAGAAACAAGAAGTTTTTCCCTCTGTTGCCGCTGTGTTGCTGATGTTGCTGCTGTGCTGCTGCTGCTGCTGCTGCTGCCGATGTGTCGACCTTTAGCCATTGCGTGTTGCCTGCCACTTGGGCCATAATTTCCAGGCCAACATTTTGGCTTTTCCTCAATGTGTGTGTGTGTGCGATCTTTAACTGAATGGGAAATACTGTGAAAAGGTTAAGGAAACACTAAAAGTTTCCCAAAAGCTAGAAAAACCACACTTGCAGTAAGGAGTGAAGAAATATGGAAATGCAAGAGTTGCCTGCCTTCAAATAATAAAAATATATTCAAAAGGTTTGCTGAAAATATTTAAAATTTAAAAAACTCATATGAATAATATTGAACCAATGAAAATTCGAGTTTTTAATCACTAATTAAGCTAAAGAAATATATTTTTATTTAATTGCTATTAATACCTCTTCAAAAAAAGAACCCTCTAAAAAAATCAAACAAATAGAATTGATATAAAGAGGGTAAAATTATTGTAATTCAATAGAAATATTTGATTGGTTTTTAAGAAATAAAATTAGTACAAACGGAAACTCTTCAGAAAAGATAGCCATTTTAAGGAAGTCATATGAAAAATACCGATTAAATGAAATTACAACTTTTTAAGCACTAGTTGGGCTATAGAAACAGCTCTATTATTATTTTTAGAAATCGATATAAGCCAGTGCTAACGGGAAAAGGAACCATTTTAATGGCGATTTTTATGTTTCCAATTCCTTTTTTTTTTGCAGTGCCAAGTGTTTTGTGTGCCCCACTAAAAGTTCGCACGAATTTTCCACCTAGAGGAAAATCCGGGAAAAGAGCCAGAGAGACGGGGAAATAACAAAATGCATGCGTAATTTACGCTTTACGATCGCAATGGCCTCAGATACTCAGATACAGATTCTAACTCCTCTATAATATCGTTATCGAGCTGCGAAATCGCTTCGAGGGGCTCCACTTCCAGGGGCTCACGGGGGCACAAAGGGGGTCTGTTTTCGGGGAGGGGAAAAGGGGTTTTCCAGGGGCGCTGGGACCGAGATCCGTTGCATGCTGTGTGCCCGGTGCGTAGTGCAATAAATCAAAGTTTTATTTGTTGAAATAAATTCAGAGTTTATTGCTTCGTTATTATTTCGTTTCTTTTTTTTGCCATTTTTTTTTTCTCTTGCAACTGAGATTTCCAACACCAACAGGGGAAACAGTAACAACAACAACAGCGACAGTTAGCCATCAAAACAGCGTTGTTTGGCCGGAAATGTTTGCTGTTACCATTGGGGCTTGGTGTTCGTTTGCAATTTCTTTCTTGGGTTTTTTTTTCTTTTTTTTTTTGAGTTGGGGGCCCTGCCTAATTTCAGATCGTTTCGTTGATTGCCTGGATCGAGTCGGCTGCCCGATTAATTATTTAGCCATCAAATTAATGCAAACTGATGGCGCGATCTGCGAAGAGACAGTTAAAGCCGGCTCAAAAACTTAACTGCCAATTAAAGTAAAAGGCCGAAAGTGTCTGGGAATATTGAAAGCAGAGTCTGGCAAAGCTTTCGCATAACATATTGATGGAATATTTTAGGCCCAAGAGAGTACAAAAACTAAAATTCGTAAAGGAACTATTGATTTTTGTGGCCCAAACAAGAAATATGAAAAAAAAACTTGAATGAAACTGCAAAGTCAGCATTTTGTTATGGAAATAACGCAGTGACACGCCTAGTCACGCCCTCAATTGCCTCTCAACCCGCAGATAACCCCCTGAAAATACAAATTTTTTTTTATATATTTTGTTGGGTGGCAGTGACATTTGTGAACCCTGGGCAAGATTTCGCAATTTGTTTGGCATTTGTGCTAAAGCTTTGGCATTAATTGCATCTAAAGATACGCCGATACAAAGATACACCTATCTGAGTGCATGTATCTGCAGTTGATTACGCAATTTCAATTAGCAGCAGCCCGAACACCAAATTAAGAAATTATTATTCTCGATCGAGAGTCGCGCGGGTCGCGTCGAGTCATTCTCACTTGTTTTCAATAAAAATGCCTTTTGCCCACCAGCCCCAACTCAACTAATTATTAATTATACACCTTGCACACACTGTGTTCTTTTTTTTGTATTCTTGCAGCAGCGTAAGCTGTCACCGACATGGGCAGTGAGCACTACTGCTTGAGGTGGAACAATTACCAATCCAACCTGTTAGGGGTGTTTAGTCAATTACTACAAGACGGGAGCCTGGTGGACGTCACACTAGTTTGTTCAGAGGGCACATCCATCAGAGCCCATAAGGTGAGTACTTGTTTAATAATCTCTTAATATAAATAAATAATAACATCATTATTGCATCTAAAACGTTATAAACCCAAGTCACCTTAACAGAACTTGGTTCCTTGGGCATATATATTTACTACTTAAAATATTTCATAAAAACTTTTAGCCAAAACAATGTATTCTCATAACTAGTTGCTTAAATTATAAAAATATCATGGTAGTAACTTTGTTACTTAGGTAAATAATTTTTCATAGGCAAAGTTGTTGAACAAACCGGAATCAAATATTGTGGTAAAGCTCATAAAAAGTAGATCTTGCCTTAAATAGGCATCTGGTCATACTGCAAATATCAAATAAGGAACTTGAAAACATATTTTTATTTAATACATTTAATTTATATTTTACTTTAAATTCTTTTTTTCACTTATCCATATTATACCCTTTTAAAATAAGTCTAAAAAAATTGGGTAAAAATATTTTTTTAAAAAGGTTAATTCTTGTCTAGTATTTTTTCCCATTCATAGTATCATTTAATTTTCTTTTTTTCTTTTGGTAATATTTCTTAATGGACCCTATTTGTGAGATTTTTTATCAACTGGGTTACCAATGACAGGCTTATTTACAAATGATATTTGCAACGTTTTCCGCCGCTCACTCGAAGAAAATTCCATTCCCATTGCCTGGGAAAACTGCGAATGGGCAAACTGAAACTGTAAAATGCGGAAGTTGACCATCAAGGTCGACGCTGCAGTGGCTGTCTACCTCTTTTGTTATTGTTGCTCCTCCGCCCCTCTGGTTTTTCTTTTTTTATGTGTTTTTTCCTTGAAATGCCAGGCGCATAAATTAACGCAGCAACAGCAACAAGATCAAATGCAATTTACACATTTGTCAGTAAATTGTCAACTTAACGCGAGCCAATGCAGCGACGCCAGCAGCGAATGTTGCTACTGCAACAGCAACAGCAGCAACAAGCAATTGCAATTGCTGCTGGCCCGGCAACATGTTGACAAGGTCAGCATCTAATGGAAATTGACGGCGGTGCAACCGCAGTCATCTATCTCTTCCTCTTCCTCTCGCCAAGTGTGAGTGCATAAATCATGCGTTGCCCAGACGACAACAGCAGCAACAACAGCAGCAACAGCAACAACCACACCAGCAACACCAACAACCAACAACCACAGCAGCAACACCAACAACCAACCACTTCGTGCTCACGTCTGTCAATTGAAATTCCTGTTAAATTAAGCGGAAAATATTTAACTGCGTTAACTGTGGCCAATGTGGCCAGTGTTTTCCTTACCAACAAAACTAGACTTGCAGCCAAAGAAGCGAGGAGCGAAAAAGTCGAAGAAGAAGTTGATAAAGTTATTTTTGAATCTGGCCAGGAAAACTGGTAAATTGTTCAATTATAAATGTGCATCTCAGACACTCGCAAAACATTTTCATTAGCCAAAGGAGGAGAAGAGGGTTGGGGAGGGTTTAAGCGATGATCAGAATGAAAATGAGAATGGGCATGGAAAATTATCCCAAGAGAGGAGGGCAGCGCAAACTGGAAATGCCAAAGGAAAAAACTGTCTCAACCAATACTAATTGACACTTTAGTTAATAAGAGTCAATTTAAAAATTACTGAAAAATACCAGAAAATAATAAGAGTAATTTAAAAGCTGCTGAAAAAATACCACAAAGTAATGGGTTAAGGATGGATGGTTAAGAAATCCTTTCATAAAGCTAATCAATATGGCCAGCAAAGGAAATCTCTTTACAAATCTCATCAATCTTTATTATTTTTGAGGAACATATACTAATTGAGATACCCAAGTTAAAAAGAAACAATTTTAAACTTACTGAAAAAATACCAGAAAACAATGGATGATTAACCAAAAGAAATCCTTTTGCAAAACGAATCAATACAGCCAACAGGGGAATCTCCCACCAAAGCTGATCAATCTTAATTAGTTTCTGTGCTTTTCGATGCTTAACCGAAATCCATTCAATTGACAAAATTCCCAAAAAATGGGAAAACTGCAGAGCCACTCGATTAACTCATTTCCAGTTCGATGCAAAGGACATTCTGGGGCCACTCCTCTGTTTACTGGCAAATCAACTTCATTAGGCATGGATGGCAGAAGAATGAAGAAATGGCAAACAAACAAACAAACAAACTGATGAGTTCATTTCCTTTTTAGACACTCGTACCCAAACGAGTGGCGAAAAAAGGGCTGGGAAAACAGAAAGAATTGAAAAATCAAGTAGTCAGGGAGGACACATGTCCTCGGATGCCTGGGCAAACTAATTAGCAAATGCACACATAGAGCGGAGAAACAACTGTCGGCATTTTAGACGGATGGATCGACTAAGGAGGCTGCGAAGGATTGTGCATCCCAAGGATGGCAGGACCCAGAGACCTGAACTGTCAATTACTTTTGCATATACCCACATGTAGATGTAGATACGTATATGTATGCATGCCGAAACGAATCCGCAGGCGCCTTGGAAATCGAGTCCCCGAAGCAAGGACACCAAAGGATGCGGGGACGAACAACAAAAAATTGTTAAATTGATTAAAAAGCAAAGTGTCGATGAACGAGGCAATGATGACAGCAGGCACTCAGCCACTCGGTCGGCGAGGAGTCAGGATCAGTGGCCAGGACAGCCAGGACATGCGGCCAGGACATGCCAGCCAGGCCAAAGTCAATTCAATGGAAAGCAGGCCGGCAGGGGCGACGGAAAAAATATAAAAAAGGTGCAGAGCCAGTGGCGTCGGCTGGATGGTCCTGCATCCTGGCCATGCGTCCTGAAATGGAGCCAAGCCAAATATGCGCTCATGTGCGTGGGTAGTGCATTTGCGAGGGTCGCACATGAAGTTGGGCCTGCTTAGAACTGCTTAGAACACAGATTGTTGGGAAATATAATTGTGTGCACTGTATTTATTTATTAATCAGATTCAGATTTCTGTCAAAAATTCAACATTTTGTTCGGTTTTTTTCATTCATAGTTTAGCCAATTTAGGGCGTACAGCTAAAAGACCGACTGTTTTGAGCAGCTTGCTTAATATGCTAACGATCCATATCACTTTTAAGGAAATTTATTTTTTGACCAATTTTTGCATTTTTTAGTAACACATTTTTTGGGAAAAATGGCAAAAATAAAAAATTTCCAGGTTAAAATGCCATTGCATTGGAAATTAAGCAACGAGCCCAACGAGGTATGACATTCCTCATTCTGACTCATATTTTTGTTTTGGCAGCCAAAATACTGAATTTTTAGGGCCAAAAAATTGGTTCCGATTTTTATCAAAAAGACAATATTCAAATTGTTGTCAAACATACAAAATTTTTTTTCGGTTTTTTCATCGTAGCTCAGCCAATTCAAGGCGTACAGCTAAAAGACCGACTGTTTTGAACAGCTTGCTTAATATGCTAACAATCCTCATCATTTTTAGGAAAATTTATTTTTTGACCAATTTTCTCATTTTCATCACATTTTTTCGAAAAATGGCAGAAAATAAAAAAATTTCAGGTTAGCATGCCAATCGATTGGAATTTAAACAACGAGCTCAACGAGGTATGACATTCCTCATTCTGACATTTATTTTTGTCATGGCAGCCAAAAAACGGCGAAAAAAGGGTTCAAATTTTCGTCATAAATACAAAATTCTGATTTTTGTCAAAAATGCGGTTTTTTTTCGGTTTTTTCATCACATTTTTTCGAAAAATGGCAGAAAATAAAAAAATTTCAGGTTAGCATGCCAATCGATTGGAATTTAAACAACGAGCTCAACGAGGTATGACATTCCTCATTCTGACATTTATTTTTGTCATGGCAGCCAAAAAACGGCGAAAAAAGGGTTCAAATTTTCGTCATAAATACAAAATTCTGATTTTTGTCAAAAATGCGGTTTTTTTTCGGTTTTTTCATCATATTTTAGCCAAATTAAATCGTACAGCTAAAAGACCGACTGTTTTGAGCAGCTTGCTTAATATGCTAACGATCCTCATCACTTTTATAAAAATACATTTTTTGACAAATTTTTGCATTTTTGTCACTTTTTTTTCGAAAAATGGCAAAAATAAAGAATTTTCAGGTTAGAATGCCATTGAATTGGAAATTAAGCAACGAGCTCAACGAGGTATGACATTCCTCATTCTGACATTTATTTTTGTCATGGCAGCCAAAAAACGGCGAAAAAAGGGTTCAAATTTTCGTCATAAATACAAAATTCTGATTTTTGTCAAAAATGCGAATTTTTTTTCGGTTTTTCCATCATAATTTAGCCAAATCAAGGCGTACAGCCAAAATACCGACTGTTTTGAGCAGCTTGCTAAATACGCTAACGATCCTTATCATTTTAAGCAAAATTTATTTTTTGACCAATTTTCTCATTTTTCATAATTTTTTTTTTGCAAAAAATGGCAAAAATTAAAAATTTTCAGGTTAGAATGCCAATCGATTGGAAATTAAACAACGAGCTCAACGAGGTATGACATTCCTCATTCTGACTTATATTTTTGTTATGGCAGCCAAAAAACGGCGAAAAAAGTGTTAATATGTCATAAATACAAAATTCAGATTTTTGCCAAAAATGCGACATTTTTTTTCGGTTTTTTCATCGTAGTTCAGCCAATTCAAGGCGTACAACTAAAAGACCGACTGTTTTGAGCAGCTTGCTTAATACGCTAACGATCCTCATCACTTTTATGAAAATTTATTTTTTGACCAATTTTCGCAGTTTTTGTAGGGGTTTCATCACCTTTTTGCGAAAAATGGCAAAAAAATAAATTTTTTTGGCTTTAATGCCAATAGATTGGAAATTTAACTACGAGTCCAACGAGGTATGACATTCCTTATTCGGACATTTATTTCATCTTTGGCATCCAAAACATTGACAAAAAAATGGGATTTCAATTTTTGTGAAAATAGGCATACCATATTTTTAGGACTTGTTGGCTATTACAAAAATGTATTTTCCTGCCAGAAACTCCTCGTCCTCCCCTCTCTTCAGTCGATTCCTGGGCATCGTGTGGAAGTGATTTTTTTACCCACCATTTGCAGTTGTAGTTTGCCTTTTTCCCCGGCTCCTGTGTTTTTGCCACAGGCCTTTGTCCTGCTGGAGTGTGGAAGCGAGACAGGAAGCGGGCGGAAGAGGGAGAGAGAGCGAGAGGGGGATAGGCGGATAGACGGGCGTCGGCACTTTAACTCAATTTGAGGCATTTAACGTATGCTCGGTTGATATTTGATGCGATTTGAGAATCGTTCGCAGCTGCCTCACATCCACTGGTTATTTTTTGCCCGTTTAGAGAGATTTTCCTACGTTTTTTTCGCCCCCTCTTTTTTTTTTGATTTTGGCCGACAACGAGAAGCAGCCGAAAGGCAAACAAAGTGTAACAAATGTCGTTGCGGACAGGTCAAGAGGGGGCGGAAATGGGCGGGGCTGGGCCGTCATCGCCCCACGTTGGCAAATGACTTTCAATGACTTTTCCCTAGCAGGCAAATTTCTGTTCAAATATTTGAGGCACCCTACTACATTTGTTTCGTTTTCTTTTTTTGGACTTTAGAGAAGAAGTTCGTTTTTTCCAAGTGTGTCTGTTGTCTTAAGCTGATTTGTTGGTCAGCTAAGAGTCTGATTGACTTGCTCCCCCCCCTTCTGCCTCTATGGTTTTGGGTAAATTTGCATGGACATGGCTTCGATTGGGTATAACAGGGTGTTAAACAACATGCCAGACATGCCAGAAATATGCAAAGGCAAAACACTTAACAACGGGCAACAACGGGCACCGACAACAACACATTTTTGACAATGCAACGAGGCAGCAGCAACAGCAACAACAATGTTGCAACTGCAACTGCAATGGTAACAACAGCAACAGCAACGGCAACAGCAACAGCAACATGACGTGACCGCCTCTATTGACAGCTGCAACAACTTGCAACACATGTTGCAGGCCGGCAACAACAACATATGCAGCGCCAATTTGTTGGCCTGGCCATAAACATTAAAGTGTCAATAAATTTGATATTTACTCAATTCAAATTTCATTTAAACAAACCAGAGCAGAAATGCCTTTAAATTACATTTAAAAAACCATTAAAGTGCTTAATTTATGTGGGACTTGCAAAGCGATTTAACACAATTGAAACTCTTAATGCAAATTTAATTTATACAGCTTTTGTATTTAAATAGGCAATTTAATTTACAATTAAGCAATGATAAAAAGGTTAAAAGAAACTGTTCTAAAAATGCCAAGAATTTGTATATGCTTAAAAAAAAAACTAGATTAAGAAAATGCCAAAAGAATGTAAATGCAAATTTTTCATAAAAGCCACGCCCAAGCCAAGGAAAAAAATCTAACAATGGTAAACAGCCCCCCAGAAACAAATTTGTGATAAATTGTTTTGCATAATTTTGTAACAAGAGATTATTAATAAAACAGAACAACATACGTATGTACGTACATAAAGCGGCGCCGTTGCCCCACACACAAAATGCCAACTAATTGCGATTTTATGTTAACAACGCGAATCGAACAAATCGCCGAAAACCGAAAGCCAAAAATTCAAAAATCCAAAAAGCTGAACCAACATATTTATCTTTCATCGCTCATAATGTGGAGCAGCAAGGCGTGGGTTGAGTTTTTCCTTTTTTTTTTTGTTTTTTCTGGGGGTGGGTGGGGCAAGTGCAATTATCATTTCAATTTTCCACTCCAACCCCCCTTCCAATCCCCGAAATGTTGCCCATTGCAAATTGTCTTGCGGTTTTCTCTTGGACAACACCGCGTATGCGTAATGTGTCGAGCACCGCCTGGCCATTGCGCATACGCCGCGTGGTCACGTACGAGCCTCAAATGCGCTAATCCATCGAGACAGGCCAAACTACAATATAATTTGATAATTAACCACATAAAATGTGTAATAACTGCGAATGTGAATGCTGTCAGGTGGTGAATGGGCCCAAAAAAAAATTGCATACACACATGAATCGAATGGCAAAATGTCAAATATAATAGCAAAGGTGCTGTAATCGAAGCTCTTTGATTGGGAAGTAGGAATTTCAGCTAAGGTAGGGCTATATTCCCTCCAAATACGGTCAAAAAAATATCTCACTGCTTGCATATTACTTAAAAAATGGAATATTCTTATGAGCACAAAAGAGTCAGATAGCCCAGCCCCCTAAAAATATTGGAGAAAATATAGGATCAGCGCACACCCAGCCATTCCGGCAGATAAAGCAATTGCCTTAGAACACGACTCGCATTACGTATGCCATAATTATCAATTAGCAATCAATTGATTATATTACAAACACACACAAAAAATAACGACGATACTAAGACAATGGTTTACCAGCAGCAACAACAACTGCAACAGCAACAAAAATTGCATAGAAGCAACAGCAGCAACTATAACTCGTATTTTTCGCTGCCAGCGGCAATATTTATTATTTCTCCCTCTCTTTTTTTGGCCTGGGAAAAATCCAGCAACACAGGCAAAACTGTTAATTTAAATTGGAAAATTATACAAAAATATTCAAAACGCTTGTTGTTGCCAGCGAGATTTTACATTCGAATCTGCCTGTTAATCTGAGCCGCTCTCAAACGTCACGTTTTCACGCGGCCAACTATGCAACAACACGGCAGCAACATCAACAAGTTGCTCTCAGGCAGCTGCTAATGTTGCTGCTGTTGTTGCTGCTGCTGTTGCTGCTGCTGCTGCTGCTGTTGCTGTTGCTGCTGTCGCTGCCTCAGTCAACGTCAGTGCAATCAACAAAAGCAATTCACGCATTCAATTAAATGCCTTCAAATGTGACTTGCCGACATTTCTTTATGTTGCTCGCGTTGCTGTTGCTGCTGTTGCTGTTGTTGCTGCTGCTGCTGCCGCCGAGGCATGCATTAAAATCGTATAAAATTGTCATGTTAATAACCAATAATTGTTAATTTACAACTCACACACGGACATGGATAAATACACGCTGCGATGCCAGCCAAAAAGAAAAAAAATCGATTGAAATCGAAGTCGTAGTACACTGGCAATCGATTAAATTCATTTTGAATGGCACATTAAATTGATAACTTTGTAATTTTTATTGAAAATTAATTAAACAATGTATACTACCGTAATATTTTCTGAATTAATCAATTTCCTTACTTTAACTACGCATTTATCGATTGTTAGGGTATGCAAAAAGTGTGACCAGCCTTACATGTGCATGAGTTGTGTGCTTGCATTCGGTTTCGTTTTTTGAGTTATTTGCTTGTTGCCTCGTTTTGGCATTTTCAGCATGTCCATTAACATTTTTGCCACATTTTTGGCTTCATTTGTTACATTTTTTTCCTGCCTAAGTATGCGATTGTTGGCCAAAAGTATTTGAAATATGTCGACAGGATAGAGAATGAAAAGTTCAAAGATATTACATGATTATTTTACCTGACTTTAAATTAAATTCCTTGTTTCCCTGTCACCTTTACATTATTTTAATTACTCATATCGGCTCAAATGTTGACGCAATTTCACTACACTTGTTGGCCTAACATGCAGCAAATCTTTAAGTACCAAAAAAAAATAGAAAAAACAATGCAAAAGCAGAGACAGCGGGGCAAATTCAAATAAAACGTGCAAAAAAGAGTAAAATAAAATTTTTTATAATTAAAATTAACAACTTTTCTTGTCACGACTGGCGACGACGACGACGACGACGACTTGTTGCCTGTTGCTGCTGCTGCCTGCTATAATTATGCGCATTTTCAACAGATTTATATCTGGCTATGCCCCTCTCTATCCCTCCTACACCCGTCCCTCTCACTCAAGTCGAGCTGGAAACGCATACGGCAATACTAAAAAAAAAGAAGGAAAAAGATAGCGTATCTCATTAGAATTGCCAGCTGTGTATGGGCTTTATAGATAGATATAGAAACCCAACTCTGTATAGTATATAATTAGTAATTGTTGCACAAGCCGCCTGCCAAAGGCGCCCCCGCCCCCTGCCCCTTTCTGCCCCTCTTTCCCCCCCTTGAGACCATTATTCTAGCATTAGGGCAGCAAGAAAGACAGAGAGGGATGACTGAAACGCAGGCCAGGCTAAATTAAAACCCAGTTTGAAGGTCAGCAGCGACACGAGCTGCGTGGCCCGGCAACAACAGCAGCAGCAGCAGCAACACCAACAGCAGCAACAGCAACACCAACAGCAGCAACACCAACAAACAGCAGCAATATCAGGCAGTAAAACTATGCACAAATGTCTCGGCTCAAAAGTCTGACGTCAGCAACAGGAACTGAATCTCAATCTCAAACTGAAACTGAAAATAATCGCGTTGCGCATGCGTTGGCGCTGCTTTTCGCATTCTCTATCCCTCAGCTTGATTTTTTGCTTATTGAATTCTTTCTTTTTTTTGGAATTTTGGGTGTTGGTGTTGCATAAAATAAGATTAATCACTGACAAGCAACCAAAAAAAGTGCCCCATTAATCAGCGAGTTTGTAGGAAACTCAAGCTAATCCCTAATCAAGCAGATGAGGGTAAAAGTCCAAAAAGAAAATGGGATCTTAAGTGCTATAAATGATATAATATGTTCATTTATATAATAAACATTCATTGAACAGCAAATTAATAAGCTATTGCTTAACAATACATTTTTTAAATTCAATCTCAAGATCATTGTCTTTATCAATGGTCTTCAAAACTTATAAGAATCTTGAACTTGAGACTTTTAAACTGTGCTTTAAAATATTATAATAAACTAAACTTTGGGAAAATAATTTTCTAATAACTTAAACCTTTCCAAATTTAAATAAATTCAAAAGAAGTAAATATTTTACATTCTCCCATAAACTTCCTCTCTCTTTTTTTCTGTGGCATGCCACAAGGAACTCGTTGCCAAGTGATCGAATTGCATTTAATGTTGCTGCTGCAATTGTTGCTGTTGTCCGTTGATCGTGTTGCTGCCGTGCCCACAACGGTGTCAATTAAATTATGTTGCCGGCAACATTTTACAATTTGCAACAAATTGTTAACAGCAACAACGGAACGGCACAAATCAATATTACTTTTATGCGAGTGTGCGGCATCGATTCTTTGATTTGATTGCGGAGGCAGGGGATTTAGTTTCGTCTTGGGGGCAACAATGCGTCGCAAGTTCCTATATACCTGTATATATCTATAGGTATATTGGTAGGTATATCCTGCATACCGCTTTTGTTGCTTAGCGTGGGATAATCCTGCGGCCAGCGAATGGCCTTCGAAATCGCTCTTCACCACCTCTAAGCAGACCAAAGCAAAATTTATTTTCGGCAGGTCAAGTGCACTGTCCCTCGTTGTTTATAAAAGATATACTCTTCATGGGAGTCCTTAGGGCTCAACAATATCTTAGATCCCTTAGACCATATCATATTATTTAAAAAAATAATTGTAATCTTACAACTTAGATCCCATATAATACATAATTAGAGTTGGTTCCATTATAATACTAAACATAAATTTTACTCTTTGTAATAGTATTTAGCAAACAACAATACCTTAGATCCCATATAATCATATAATATCGAACCAAACGTTATGATATGAATTTTATCTTTCATAATATTAGAAATAGAAATACACCTTTAAGTGCGCTGTCCCTCGTTCTTTATAGATTACACTCTTTATGATAGTCATTAGCAAACAATATAATATCTTAGATCCTATATAACTGTTTGATATCAAGCCAAACGTTATGATACCAAAACATTTCTTTCATAATATTTGGTATAATATCATATATGATATGATATCATTATCATATTTCATATTATTTTATAATATTAAAAAGCACTATTTCAATAATGCTTCACCATATAACTTAAGTTTTAAAGGGTATTTCAAAGTAGGGTGTGCCATTTCTTACCTTTCTTACTCGCTTCTTGGGGTCCGTGCTTTGTCCTTCCCTTCTTGTGGTCGTCTTGGAAGCTTCCGGCCCCGAAAGACCATAAACTCAGGTGACCACAAAGGCTGACCAGCGGCGAAGATTTCGTCTCACGCAATTGTTGGGCAATGACAAAGGACAAGGGACTCCCACCTGAGATCTGGATGCGGGGCGCGAGGATCTGAAGAACCTGCCAGACGGACCTTCCGGCACGGCGTCAGCTTTTGTGCGTGCGCAGGCTAGCTGCTTGGAATGCCCTCAAAAAATAAGAAATAAAATAAAATCAGAGTGATATATAAATTCTATATGTATACTGACCATTGGGCGGATATTATTTAGACGCTATTGTGTGGCGCCGTCCGTTGTTTTCTACCTGTCTACCTGCAATTAGCTCGGCCCCAGCTGCGCTCAACCTGCTCCAAAAAACCAACTCGATTGAAAGAATAATTATACCAAATTCAATTGGGTATTTTGCCCGAATTCAGCTGAATTACACAAGTGATTAGGCCTAATCGAAAATATATCTCTTACAACGAATGCTAGATAAATAACAAGATTTGTTTTTACAGCTATTACTTTGACCTTATCTGTGTTTAGTACGCCTGTGTGTGTGTGTGTGTGAGCAGCCATAAATTAATTACGAACTGTGTTAACAATGCAATCCAAACTGTAAGAAGAGAAAAAAGCCGCATAAATCTTTCAGAATGCGCATAAATTTGCATTGGCGACCTTGGAACCGAGTTGCTACGTAATGTCCCCTTCACCACCCCCCTTCCACTGCCCCTGCCCCTCTACCCCACTATCAACACCGATTCCACACACACACACGAACTTGTTTATCATCTGATAACGGTACCCGTTGATAAAAGCTCACACACTGACACCAAAAAACTCAGTGCGTAAGGCGATTTTATAGCATTGGAAATTTTACAGTTGGAAACGAAATATTTGATACCCCGGTTTTGCAATTATTTTTGTTTAATATATATTTTTTAATTTTTTTAAATTTATTTTAATTTAATTTTCAATTGAAGAGTAGATTACCGAAAGTTATTTTATCAAGGCGCCCGGGGTGGGATTTCTGAATTTTTATAACCTTATATGTTTTATAGCTATCCACATTTTTTAGATTTTTTTTATAAGTGTGTTTTAGAACTACCTTTAATTTTTAGAGGAATTTTTTAATTTGTATACTTTTATAGGTTTTATAAGTACTTATTTATTTTAGACCTCTTTTATAATATTCTCTAATATTACCTTTTTATGTTTTAGAACTAAATACCTTCATTTTCTAGACTTTTTTTGTAACATTCTCTAATATTACCCTTATATGTTTTAGAACGACCCACATTTTTTAGAGGAATTTCTGAATTTGTATACTTTTATAGGTTCTATAACTAGCTATGTATGTTTTATAGACCTTTTTAATAATATTCTCAAATATAACCTTTATATGTTTTATATTTACTTATATATTTTATAACTTTTTTATAATATTCTCTAATATTCCAAAAACTTTTCAATTTTTAAAACCCTATTGATGTTTCAAGATATCGAAAGTACTTTTAACTGAGCATACCCACCGTTTATTTTCGGAACGCAGTATAAACGTTTCGCGCCCAAGTTCAAGTTCAATGTCATTCGGATTTATGTTCGAGTGAGTGTGTGAGTGCGCGTGTGTATGTTTGTACATATATGTACATATGTATGATAAACGCCAAAACCCGTTCAATCAAAGCCCAAGCACACACGCACGCACCGACGCACACTTACGCAGATTTTTTCCTTGAGTGTGTGCGTTTTGTGCGTTCGTTCATCGTTCGCTTCGTTTTATTTCGTTTCGTTTCGCGTGTCTTTGTTGTTGTTGTTGTAGTGGTTCTCTTGTATGGCAACAAGTGGGCTGAGTTGCCAACGGCCTTACCCCGCCCCCGCCCCCTGCCTACCCTGCACCACGTCACGTCTTATCAACTGGTTTTGTGACGTCATCGTCGTGTGCGTGGCCTTACGCACGTTTTACGCACATTTTTTGTTTCATTCGCTTCTGGGGGCGCGTCTCATTGAACTTGAAAAGCAGAGAGCAAAGCAAAGGCAGAAAATTAACGGCACATTGAAAAGAGCTGATTTATGTGCGTGAGGAATGAGGTAAGAAAGTAAAAGAAGAGAGATTGTAAATTGTGGTGTTCAAGGCCTTGTGGAGTTTATAAAGAAAATTTATAATTATCACTAGTTAATTACAAAATATATAGACATATATTTTGGATTTCATAAAAAAAACAATCAAGGTCACTAAAACTACAGAAAAAATTTCAGAACACTTACTAACCTGAATATGTATGTAGTAGTTATTGGCAGAAATTTCTAGTTTGCGTGGGCTTACTGTATTTGAAATATTTTATTTGTGTATTCCACTTTGCTGCGTTTTTGGTTTCAAATTCGGTTTTGGGTTTGCCTCCGTGTTCCTTTTCTTTTTTTTTTTGTTTTAATGTGCGCAAATTTAGCTTGGACTTTAAAACCAAGGTCAACGTCAACGCATTAGCAACGTCTCGCTCCCTCCCTTTCTATCCCCTCTCCCTCTCTCACTCTTTCTCTCTCTTTTTGCGTGTTCGTCTATGCAATCACTCATTCGTACAACAAAAACCGAAAATGAGGATGGAAAAAATGTGAAGCAGTCCCCAAAAAAAAAAAAACAAGCAATATATTAAATTTATTTAATATCAAAAGGGGATTTATGTGTGTTATGAGTGAGTGAGATAAAAAATATCCGGAAATTAACGCACCCAACTGCAGCCGCAATTAGAAAGAGACGGCCACAGCGGCTCACTTTGATGAGATAATTTTTGCGAAACAATTTATTTTCATATTTTGTGAGTGGGTGCCCCGTTCCCGTTCGCATTATTTATTTATTTATACTCGCTTGTTCCCTGTTCCCTTCCGTTTCTGCAATTCGCAATCCGCGAATGCTTATCGCCCCGCCTTCTGTCCCGCTCTGGCGCTCTGGCGATCCCAGGTCTTGCCTCCCTTTCGCACCTCCCTCGTGCAATCGAATGGCAATAGCAACAAACACAGCGAAGCTTTGAAGGCTGCGTTGCGTGCGCCTCTCCCTCTCTTTCTCACACCCTCTGCTTCCTCTTCTCGCCGACGATTCTATTTAATGCTTTGCATATAAGTGTGTGTGAGTGGGGGTCCATGTGGGCACAATTGCGGTCGTTGATTTAGAAATGGGTAGAAGAATTGTGATTTATATTATAATTTAAGAAACTTAGTTTTAAAAATAAGTATGAAACTTATTTATTAGGGCTATTCTTTATTAGTTCAATTACATTGGCATCATTGAAAGTGCTTTCGTGCATGGGCATCACTGGCAGCACTAAGAGTCTTACATCGCTTTGGCATCATTGACAGGGTTGCATTTCTAGATCCCCTTAGAATGCAATGAAATAAAAGGTTTTTTTTGGCTGTTTAATGGTTTTTTAAATTAAGTAATAATAAATATTAAAGAACCTCCAATTGGTTTCCGTTTTCCACCCCTGCTGTATCTATATTCGTTTGCTGGTGTGCAAGTTGTGCGGTTCCGCTGCGAATGCGCATATCAAGGTCAACGTGTGATGTGTTTGCTGCCGCCGTCTGCGCTCCGCTGCCCCCCTCTACCTCTCCCTCCCCCCGCCCCTGACACTCCATCATCTCTGCATTACCCCCCTCGCAAGCCCCTGGGCCCCCATAAAATGAGCTCTAAGAAAATAATTAAATGGCAGGCATGCGAAAGAAAGACGACGGCAGTGGCGGTACAAAAAACGCAATTTTTGAAGCGCAGTTGTTAAATTAGAAATGCCATATTTTGAAATAAAATTGTGTGTGTTTTTTTCCCATTCTTTACCCCTTCTATTGCCACTTGTCTACCGGGTCTTGGCCATTAATCAGTTTCTGAAATGCTTTGAGCTTCAGAAATGGCAAGCAGATGATGCGGCATAATTGTTATTAATATTATGATAAATATACAAGGCACACGAATACAGGGGAAATCTTCAAGCATTCTTTAATGAGAATTTATACTATATATTTTGTATTATTTACTGAAAAGTATTATTTATTTATCAATTAAATGTAGTCTAATAGATGTACTCAAAACGATAATCACAGTTTAGCGATCCTCTGCCTGTCATCGGAAAAATCAATAAAATTAAATTGCCCACACACACAATTATCGGCAAGGGGAAAGCAATCGATAACGATAATCCATCAGGGCAAATTATATAAATTTGCACACATTATGCGAAATTGACGGACAAAAAAAGTAATCACAATGTTGGAAAGTTGGGGCGAGGATCGGATGGGTTGAGATGGGATGGTATGGGATTGGATCAGATCAGAACCCAGGGGATCATCATCCATCATCTATCGTCAGGCAGTAGTTGTAGTCCCTGGATTGCATTCCTAGGGAATCTTGGCAAATTGTATTAAGACATAAATGCGAGTGAAATTCGCAGTGGGAAGAATCTGCAGAAGAATATCGAAATATCTATAGAGGTAGAACAGCAATAAAAAGAGCCGCAAGCGCCACACAAACACACAGAAAATTGCTGGCAAAAAAAAAAATAAAGAAGAAACCCGGCAAGGCGGCGATATGCAAACATAATAATTTGCATATTTCGCCGCAGTGTTCGCCAGCGGTTGCTGTTGTTGTATTTCTCTGATGGTGGTCAAGCAACAAAAAAAAACAAAAAACATCTATAAAAGGGAGTGGTGCCCCCCATAATAGAAATGTTAACCTTTCCGCAGCCAACAGAATTCACCGTCACACCCAAGTTTGGCAACGAGCAAAGAGCAACTCCAAAAAAAAAAAGGTTAAATAAAGTTGGAGATCTTATAAAAATGGTTTAATCTCAAGAACCCACAAGGAATTAATAGAGATAGAGATTTAATTTGCAGGTGCGTGCCAGGAAAGATATAAACCCATTTAGTATCTAACAAAATCAAACGAGGAAAACGGGATCATTTGAGGTGAAAGAGATCTTCGATTGCGATAAGAAAGCCAAGATAACGCCCTGGTTTTTTAGCCAAGAAAAAGTTAATTCCCTGGCGCCCACTCTGAAATATTTTACCTCTTGATTTATACGCATGTGTAATTGGAATAGGAATGCTCGCCAAAATGGGAGATATTTCTCCGTTCATTTAGTTTAATTTTCTCCATGCTAAAGCTGCTGTTTAAATTTCGGTTGGAAAGGTGTACGCCCACTTGGGACATGCGATCGGATCGCCACCTCTTTCTTTCGATCTCTGCCCCTCTCTTTCGCTCGTTGGATTTATGTTGTTGACTATTTTGCCGCAAATTACATGCAACCTATTTTTTTTAAGGATTTTTTTTTTAAATATAGGAAGAGAGCCCGAGAATATGTTTACTAACTGGGCCGTGGCGTTAGAAATCAAAAGCCTTTGGCGTTCATTAGCTTTGGGGGCGTTATTTCCCCCGCTTTGGCTGCTTCTTTCCTCACCGGCAGCGACGTTCAATTAAAAGTGTTGCCAATTTGCGACGCCTTAACCCCCCTTTCCCCCTCTTCCCCCAGCCCCGCCCCTGTCTTTTGGCCATCTCCACCCCCCCGCTTTCGGCCAAGCCCCTCTTGTAATCAGGAAATTCGATTTTCTTAATGCCACTGAAAGAGTTTCGAGACTGCGAGGACTGGACCCTGGAATGGTCGGGCTCCCAGTCCCCAAAGCCCCCCTTTAGCCCACCCCCCTTCCGCACGCTCGTGACTTCTAATATGCGCGTGAATTTATTAACGCTCATTTTACGCTGTGGTTGCGATTCGGGGGCGTGTGCAGGCCGATTGCATTTTTTTAAATAAATTCTGGCGCAAACGGCGCGTGACAGGAGACGCTTCGGAGGGGGGGGTGGCACGGGGGCGGATGGGGCGGCAGGAGGCAAAGGAGCACCTGCTAGAGATGGCTGCGATACCTTGAAATTTGCACGAACGTTGAGTCATTAATTAGCCCTCTAACTCAATTCCTATTTATAAAGTTTTCTTTAAAAATTTTCAATCTTTAAATATTAGGAAACATATATTTTTGACTTTCCTTGGCATTTAATTTAAAATCCTTGGCGTTTCTATTCAGCTAAAAACAAATCAGTCCCCAAAAGAAGCCAGAAATAATGATGCAAATGAATAGCATATTTTATATTTTTAACTTTAACTTAAAATTAAAATTTCCAGCTTCCTATGGCATATAATGTAAATTCCTTTATTGATGTTCTTATTAAGCTTAAAACAAAGTCGTATACCAAAATTAAGCTTTATATTCCAACCACACCTCTTTCAGCATAAACTTCTCTAAAAATTGCAAGGATATTTTATAAAAAGAACTTTATAAAAAAATTTCTGATTGCTTATTCCTAAAATATTTTGGTTAAGTTTCCTAATGATGGTTAAAAATATCGCCCTGCCTCGTGAGTTTCCTCACGCTCACATCACTAAGGCGGAGGTTACTGCAGTCTTAGGCCAAAACCTCATTAGGCTATAGCGAAATCTATATGCGAAATGGAGGCCGACGCCTTTTCAATTTGCCAGCAATGAAAATTTACAACATGGCAGTACGGTCGCTCCTCCACTCCCCCATAAAACCACCAATCGGGCCGATCTGCTGGCGATATATACGTGTATATATATATATAAATATATATTGCATACCCCAAGGCGTGCATGCGCACATAAAAATCGACAGCAATGCTGAAACGGATCGGAACTGGTTGCCAGTTGCAAGTTGCCAGTTGCAAGTTGCTGATGTTGCTGCTGCTGCTGCTGTTGGTGTTGCCGCTGTTGCAGTTGCTGTGGCATTGTCATTCGTGGCATGTTCACGCCTTGACGCCCGCAGCCAACTGGCAAGAGCAAAAAAAAAAAGGAGAGAGAAAAAAAGAACTGGGCTCCAAATTGAACTCCAACTGAATCGCCCATCGCAGCGCTTTTTTTCCCCCAACTTGCCCCGCTGCCCCAAACTTTTCCGGATCGCTCGTTTGTGGCATCTTCAAAAGCGGCATTTGTGGCTGCGTTTGAGAGCCAGATCGTAAATCTAATAAATGCTTGCCGCAACATCGCGGAGCTCAAGGGGAAAAGCGTAGAAAATGCGCATTTCCTTCGGCGGAGTGCATAGATGATGGACTGATAAAGCGAAAAATTAAAAAGGAACATTTTTTTTAAATACTTAACACTTGAGAAGAAGTGCTCCGGTTTTACTTTTATAGATTTCGTAGGTAGGATGTGAATATGAGAATACATTGTTATTACTTTAGTTCATCAATTCATTACTTTACTCATTACTAATCCATTGGTTTTTTGTTTATCCTTTGCAGGTGGTCCTCTCGGCTTGTTCCTCGTACTTCCAGAGCCTGTTCCTGGAGCACCCCGAAAGACATCCAATTGTGATATTGAAGGACGTCCGTTTTGCCGAGCTGCAAACCTTAGTTGAATTCATGTACAAGGGCGAGGTGAACGTGCAATACTGTCAGTTGTCCGCGCTGCTCAAGACAGCCGAATCCCTCAAGGTGGGTGGCCCTATATCGATTGTCTAAAAAGTGTTGCCAACTGGGGGTTTAAAATCACAGATAACGATAATTTAACTAACTATTATGTAAAAAGAATACACTTGACATTATACATTTATAAGCAAATGAGCTCGAAACCTTTAAATATAGTATAATTTTGTCGGATTTCTCAATGTCAGGTTAACTTTCGTAATTTCTTAATACCACGTTAGGATTTATACAACCAAGGTGATGTTCTAACTAGAGATTATGTCCAACTTTAATTTCCCATGAATCGTTTGTGAACAGACTCTTTTAAGTTTTTTTTTTGTAATTAACATTACATTGAGAAAACAGACTTGTCTCTCCAAAAATTTAACTTCATGTTAGGTATATCTGACAGATAACAATCTATAAGTTTTAACTAGCGGTTATGCTCTTTTTTAATTTCCCACGAATCGTTTGTTGCCAGACTCTGTTAAGTTTTTTCTTTGTAATTAACATTACATTGAGTAAACAGCCTTGTCTCTCCCAAACTTTAACTTCATGTTAGTTATATCCGACAGATAACAAACTATAAGCCTAAAATGAAATTGAGAAGTCTAGCCTTAATTGATTAAAATCAAAGATAGTGTCATGTAATTTGTACAGAAGGTAAACCTATAAAAATATTTTTATAATATAAAAAAAGGCCTTACTACCAGTTAAAGTTAAAAGGTTTATTTAACTAACAGTTAAAAGGAAGTTGGCAATTATTGTGTACTTTTGAATATATATCATTATTTTGTACTAATAAATTTGATTACCACAGGTCAAGGGCCTCGCCGAGATGACGAACCAGAACACGACGCTGCGCGAACCCGAGCGGGAGCCGGACCGCCTGCGTCCGCAGGGCGGCGGCGGAAGCGGCGGATCCGCCCACAAGGCGGCCGACAGTCCGGCGGCCGCTCTCGATGCCACAGCGGCGGCACAGGCGACGGCAGCAACGGCCACAGCGGCGGCGGCAACATCGACCTCAACCTCAGCGACATCTGCGGCGGCGGCGGCAACAGCAGCGACGGCAGCAACATCTGCGGCAACAACGGCAACAGCGGCGGGGAGCAGCAGCAGCAGCAGCGGCAACACAAGCAGCAGCAGCGGCAGCAGTAGTACAACCACAACGGCGGCAACCACAACAGCAGCAACCTGTGCAGCAACATCAGCAACATCCACGGCAGCAACATCCTCGACGGCAGCGGCAACATCTGCTGGTATTGCACACTCGGAGGAGGCGACATCGTCCTCTACACATGGCGGGCAGAAGCGGGAGGCCAGCGATCGCTGCAGTCCCACGCCCGCCAAGCGCTCCTCCCGCATCCATCCAAATGCGGACAAGGATAAGGACAAGGAGGACTCTCTGGAGGATCGCGACCAGGAGCAACAGCAGGCGGATGAGCTGCTCGCAGAGGAGTTGCTCGCACGCAACTTAAAGGACGAGGAGGAGGACGATGTGGAGGAGGTGGATGAGCTGGATGAGAACGAGGAGGCGATGCTGCGGGATCAGGAGGATGATGAGGAGGACGAGGACGAGGAGGAGGAGACGCCCATGCCGCTGGATCTCTATCAAAGACCCAATGTGGAGGCAAAAAGCGCAACAGCAGCTGCAGCAGCAGCAACGCAGCAGGGCGGCAGCAACAACCTCAGCGGCAGTGGCAGCGGCAACACTTGCAACACCAACAGCAGCAGCAGCAACAACAACAACAACAACTCGAGCAGCAACAACAACAACAACAAGAACACTAGCAGTGGGAAATCATCAACGGCCAGCAATGGCGGCACTGGAAACTCGGGCGGTACAGCGGACTCTGTGGTTGCGGTGGACGATGATGATGACGATGATGGGGATCATCATCAGCAGCAGCAGCAGCGGCGACTGGGTGACGATCGTCTGGAGCAGGACATGGATGAGGAGGATCTGGACGATGATGTGGTGGTGGTGGGCACTGCCACCGCGATGGCCAGGGGCATTGCCCAGCGACTGGCCCACCAGAACCTGCAGCGGCTGCACCACACGCAGCAGCACCACCACCACTCGCAGCACCACCAACATCCGCAGCACCACCACCATCCGCAGCACCACCACCATCCGCAGCCGCACCACCAGCAGCAGCAGCATCAGCAGCATCATAACCCGCATTCGGATGATGAGGACGCCATGCCCGTGATTGCCAAGAGCGAGATCCTCGACGATGACTATGACGATGAGATGGATCTGGATGACGATGATGAGGCGGACAACAGCAGCAACGATCTGGGTCTCAATATGAAGATGGGCGGCGGAGCGGGCGGCGGTGGCGTGGACCTGTCCACCGGATCCACCCTGATACCCTCGCCGCTGATCACCCTGCCATCTTCGTCGGCGGCAGCGGCAGCAGCGGCAGCGGCGGCGGCCATGGAATCGCAGCGCTCCACGCCGGCCATGTCGGCGGCACAGGCAGCCGGAGCGGGCGCCTCGGACCTCAGCATCGGCGGCTCCGGCGGACGACCGGCGTCGAGGAGCTCACGCGACGGCGGCGGCAACGACGGCAGGGGCGGAGCATCCTCCTCTAGCCTTCTGAGTCCCGGGACCAATCTCCTGCCCGTGCAATCGGTGCCATTGGTGAGTGATTCCAAAGCTTTTTGCATTTACATTTTTCTATAATTTAATTTAAATTTAATTTACATTCATCAAAACATTGTAAGCTGGCTCGTGAATGTCAGTATCTAAAATTATTAACAGTTTTATAAATATATTTTCTAAAGCTAGAAGAAACTGTTCTCAAAATCATAATTCTTTAAATCAAGAAGGACAATACTGCTTTGCAAGACAATTTTCGCTTTAAAAATATAATTAAGATTTTTTTCATCTTAATATTAAGTTTGCTTCATCTCAAAAAACTACTTGAGAGTACTTTCGTCTTGATTTCAAGAACGTTTCTTCTCAAATATTTGAGATTTTTCTCGTTCCTAATGTTTCTTGGTAAATACTTTTAAATAAAAACTTTTGTAAACTCCATTAAAAACAATCTGTATTCCCTCCGCAGAGCCTCAAGAAGGAGATCGATTGCAGCGAGGACGACAACAGCAGTCACAGCAGACACATGCAACAGCGTTCGGCATCAGCTGGCGGCGGCCTGGGCGGCGACCTTGACTACCGCGCCTCCCACGAGTCGGTAAGTCTGCGATTCCGAGATACTCCCGACCCCCTGACCCACGCCCCTGAACTCCCCAACTCCGATTCGAGAAGTACCCCTGCCAAAATTCGAAACGAAACTCCAGTCCCAGGAGATCCCTTTCAGTGAATGCTTTTGCTGCTTCGATAGGTTAACACAAAAAAAAATATCTTTCGAATTCCGAGATGCGTCTCGCAAAAAAGATCTACATATCTGATCCCAATCTGGCTCGATCCGACTCCATTTCTATATGTATATCTCTATTTTAAGTATTGCTCTCTCTCTCTCTCTCTGTCTGTTCTTATATATACATCTATATGCCATATTTCTAAATATTTAATTACCAAAAAAACAAAATACAAAATCCAAAAACAAATGCAAAAAGAAAACAAAATCAAAACTCAACATATATTTTTGCTCTTCGTCGTGTTCTTTGTCTATGAATTTTTTATACATATATATACCCATACATATATATCTATATAAATATATATATATATCTTAACCATCTATATATCTATGCCCTATATATATATACATATCAAGTTTTTCCCAACCTAAGAAAGTAAAGTTTTTCTTTTTTCTATTCAGTTTGAAAAAAAAACCAAAAACCTTAAAAGTAATTTGAGATAAAAACCAAGTACCAAATGTTAGTTGTTCAGTTTCCTAGCTCTATATAGTAAATATATTTTGTTTAATGTGTAGCGCTCTCTCTCTATCTCTCTATCTGTCTCTTTCTACCTCTAGCTAGCTAACTCTTTAACACACTCTCTATCTCTCTCTAAATGTCTATCGATAAGTGTCTGTGTAATTTTGTTAGTTAATCCAATCTATGTGTATGTAATCTATGTTGTTGTTGTCGTATATCTATGTGTAAATATCTCTCTGTAAATTTTTCCCACACACATACACACACACACACACACTCACCTAAACACCTTATGCCATAAGTTTTCGCACAGTTGATAGAATTTTGTGTTTGGTTTTATTTCGTTGGTAGTTGACTTTTTATCGCTTCGTTTTTGTGGGCCACTTCCACTTTTCACTTGCCACACATTGTTGGCAATTTCCGTTTGCAATTTTGTGACCCCCCCCCTCAGCGTCCTACGCCCCTGGACTTTTTTGTTTGTATTATTTATTTACTGGCCATGTTCTGTTCGAGGTCCTTCTGCCCGCCCTTCCCCCAGTTTCCCCTTTCCTCAGTTCCCTTCTATTTTAATTTAATTTTTTATTTGCCACCAATGCTGTTGCTGTTGTTGCAGTTGCATGTTTACGACACTATAATTTTCAATATGGCTGTCAAGAGAGGTGGCATTGCATTGTCCAGGCCTTCTCGACAAAATGTCCAAAAACGTTTTCGACCAGGGAATTCCCTATCATTAAGATTGGGGAAAATGATATATTATTTCTATAAGAAAAAAGTGGAGTTTTAAAGTTAGAAACCACTTAAAGGGAAAAGAGTTATCAACAATTTAAAAAAATAAAAAACCTTATTGGATTCTTACTACAATTAGGTTAAATAGAACAAAATATTAGCTATTTTTTAAGACATCATTGATGATGCAGCAAACAGTTCATAAAGCCGTCACGAAATTTTCTTGAACACTCAAAAGCCCTGGGCACATTAAACAAATTATTAAAAAATGCTGCATCACACTCATTTAATTTTATCGTTTGGAAATGATTGTCACAAACACCCCAGAGGCTTTTTTGGGTAAATACAGACGCTTCAGGCAAATTAATATACAAATAGAGTATACGCAGTGTGTACACTGTATACTGGACGTTTTTCAGTTCGAAGCTCGGCAGCCATTTATTATTTGAGACTGCCTGGTATATAAATAAAATAAAAACCAAATCAAATATTCAAATCAAACAATAAGAAAAATTGTCGCATGTTGCAACAGGACAAACAAAGAGGAGGTGAACAGAAAAGAAGCAACTAAGAAATGGACTGGGCTCGATATTCAATTTATTTTTTATTCCCCAGCCAGTGCGAACAAGGCATTCCGCTTTTGGGCGGCGGTTGTCTCCACTAATTTTGGCTCGCATTCAAAATGGAATGCAATGCATACTTTTGGGCGCACGGCAAGCACAACTGTACCTCGCCTTGCAAAACATTTAGCTTCCGGCAAATATTTTTCACATTACATTTTCCTCCGCCTCCGACTCATTCTTTTTAAGCGCAAAAATTTTCGTCAACAGGGATAAACGCGAAAAATGTGGGCAAAAAAATGTTTTCCATATATATATATATATATGGGAAAATGAAAGCAAAAGGAACACGAGTAGCCACTGTCGTTTTTCTTATGTTTCCTAGCCTCTTCTGCCCGCCTTTTCCTACTTCAGAGCAGTGGGAAAAACCAGGAAAATAATATAAAAAAAAAAAAGATTATATATGCATAACGCACTTTGTTGCAACGCTTGA
Source organism: Drosophila suzukii (assembly GCF_043229965.1). Classification (NCBI taxonomy): domain Eukaryota; kingdom Metazoa; phylum Arthropoda; class Insecta; order Diptera; family Drosophilidae; genus Drosophila; species Drosophila suzukii. The sequence continues at coordinate 11,114,997 of NC_092084.1, read as the reverse complement.
CGAGTTTAAGGGGGAATTTCGGGGTGGCAAAAGCCGGATGACAGGCCCCAGATGGGCCAAGCCAGCGGAAATGTTGTCAAAAATTCAAAAGCGCCTAAAAAAACATGAAATTAAAATGCAAGTCTCACAGTGTTGACTTGCCAAAAGGTTACGCTCCTGCGTGGCTTTTCGATTATAAGGATTTCAGGGATGAAAATGATCTATAAGTATGCATTTAACTATGAGATCGTATGACTAAAATATACATTCGATTTATGTATATACTTTTTTTGACCTTTTTTTTAGTTTACCTTCTTGTTTTTGAACAGAAAATCTTTCATTAAGAAGGAATTTTGTACCTACCTCAAACATTTTTCAATAAAAAACCCAAATTGTTTGCATTGTCAGACAAAAGGGACCTTTTTCGATAACTTTCCCAAATGAACGTAACCGAAAACTTTTTAGGAAGTCTGGAGGAGCATTACATGGTGTTCATTACATGTGTGTATGCATCTACTTTCCACTCGCTTTTTCCCCCTTTCTCTTGGGGAGACGCACATGCATAAATTCAAATAAAAATTTATCTAAAAAAGAAAGCTTGGGAAAAAGAAAGCCCAAAAGGAGGCAACAAAAAAGTGGCAGCCGCCTCGAGTCTGCGGACGTTGACGCCGATTGCGCTTGTGTGCGTGCGGGAGTATCTGTGTGAGGAACGGTTTCGTGTGGCACGGAACAAATTTAAGAGTTACTTCAAAATCAGCACAAGGAAAAGATACAAAAATTATTAGTAAAATATTTTTTATTTTAAAAGTAAAAAAAAAAATTTTTGGAATTTAATTTCAATATGGGTTTTAGGATCTCCAAATGATATAATATTTTTAAATTCCCTAATATTTTAATTGGCTAAGTTTAGTTAAAGTAAATATTTTTTTAAAGTGAAACCAAAAACATTATACATTTTTTGAGCCATTAAAAGTGACTTATTTCTCGCTGTGTACGTGGGTATGCAACTTTGGGTGTGTGTGCGCTGCAATTCGTTGACTCTGATGTTTTGCAGGCCTCTTGTAGGCCTCTCCAAGCCATTGCCGCATAATAAATACTTTTGCTTTTACACTTTCTTTTTTCTTTTTTTTTTTACCTTGCCTTGCACTCCTTTCTCCCGCCTCCTTGCGGCCCTTTCTTCGCCCTTTTGACTTCCCGGCGGAAGGGGCGAAATGATTATAACGAGGGGAGCTGCAGTGAAACAAAAATAAAAACAAAACCAAAACAAAAATCAACGCACAAAACCAACAACTTTTGCTTTCTTTTTCTTTTTGCTTTCTTTTCTACACACACACATACACATGAGTATTTAATTTTGAAACAAATGCGTTCCTTTTTTTTTGCCTCTCGTTTTTCGAGCTGCTGCTCTTATGCAATTTTTTCATAGCATACCTTTAGGCTGGCCCTCTCAACTGTCGTCGCCACCGCGCTGCTGTGCTTGCATTTTATGAGTCGTCCCCCCCTTTTTCGAGCCCTTTTGGGGCCCCCTAACCCCCCGCCCCCCACTCACAGCGCCACCACCTGCCCTTGTCAGCATTTGCGTTGTTTGTTTGCCGTCTACGTTGCGTATGCGTAATATGAACGCTCGGACAGTCCAGGGGGAAATATTAGGAGTGCATACCAAAATGCCTAAAGTTTCCACATTTAAAACATTTACCTTGTTTCTTAAATTATTAAAAAATATATGAATGATAATTTTTTTTTTTAATTGTATAGAACAATCTTGGAAGAAATATTAGGAGTAAATTATTCGAAAATATATGAACAATCCTTTTTTTGAACGCTCGGACAGTGAAGGAAAAAATAAAGGGAGTGCATACCAAAATATATATAATTTCCAAATTAAATGTATTAAATTATTATTTGTTTATATTTATTTTTTGAATTTGTTATAATATAAATATAAATGTATATGATACAATTTTAAATGACTTTTCAACTTTAAAAAGGTTATATGGCATAATTGTATTTCATTTGTATTAATATTCAAAAGTAATCCATATTAGTTCTGATCAATAGATTCAATTTCCTTAAAAAGAGAAAAAAATTGTTTTTAATTATGCACTTAAATCTTCATTATTTTTATTTAAATTATAAACAAAGAAGTCATTATAATTGTACTCTGGAAAGTCTAACCTTTTTTTTATCAAATTCCAAAAAAATCATATCATATAAGAAATAATGTTTAGGATGCTATTATTTTCACAGCCACTGTTCGCATTCACATGGATTTGTTTATATTTGCACTGGGGAGATGTACATATATTTTTTAATATTTTTATTCGGAGGCTTTCACACAACTTTTGACTGAATGCATTTAGGTATTGCAGGCCCAGAACCCCGCCCCCAACTCACCGCCCACCGCCCACCGCCACTCTAAGCCTCCATCAATGCCTGGCAACTGTCAATCATGCAATGCACAAAAAAAACCGCAAAAAAAAAGATTTTTGTGAGGCAGCGGAAATCCAAACAAATAAACAAAAAATCTGGAAAAAAAATAAGAGTCAACAACAAAAAAAATGCTGCCAAAACGCAACAAATGCCAAAGCGAAAATATATTGCATTGTGTGGGGCAAAACCCCCCTTTTGGACCCCCCTTCTGGCCCACCCCCTCACGCACATTGCACATTTTGCGCTGCAACTGCGACGCCAACTTCTCTGCCGGGGCATTGTAATCAGCGCTCGATGCCCCGCGTTGCGTTGATTGCAAAGTTTTTCAAGTGCTTTTTGGTGGGCCACCACGCCCCCTCTTCGGCCCGCCCCTGGCCGATACACCCGGTTTTTATTTCGGCTTAAACAAGGGGGAATGAAGCTACAAAACTGCTAATAGCACCGCCGACTTTAAGCCTTTTCAATGCGAATCCAATGGCCTTAAAGGTGGCCGATTTTAAAATTTAGAACTATTAACTTTAATTTTAATAAATTGGATAATATTAGATAGTACGGTATAACACTTTCCATTAAATATCATAGATATCAGAAACAGGACCTATGAAATAACTTGAAATCTACCATTAAGTCTTCTTTTCTTCTTAAAAAGAAGCATTACTTTTTTAAGAAGTGGAACCCCTAGGAAGTGATTTAAAAGTTTTATCAATTTAAAATCAATCCCTTGACAAAAACACCACATTCCTCATAGATTGGTTCCCTTTCCTATTATTCGACTGCTTGGACTGTTTGTTCTATTCCCACACACACATCTATTATATATATTTTTGTAATTCAAAAAATCGTCGAAAAGAGCAGAGATTGCCACTTCCGCGTGCAACCCCCTCCAAAAAAATACAAGATATAAAGACAAAAATATATATATATCCATAGAGGCTGGAAAAACGCCATACCCATAAATATATATCAATGCAAACGTGCAGCTCTCCTGCCCGGAACTCCTAACCCCTTCCAAAGGGGACCACAAAAAATGAGAAATAATAAAAAAAGAAATTATAACAATACATAATAATTTGTGCAAAAATATTACGAAAAACGGAGAGCAGAGGAATATTTGAAATAGTCGCTTCCGCCTTCAACCCGCCAGCAGTCCAACTTCTATGAGCTTCCGCAATATTTGCCAGATGCGTTATATGCGTCATCTATTGCGTCTATTTTTTGATTGCAGTGAAAGGGACCTTCAAAAAAAAGAAAATAATTAAGCGCACCAAATGCAAACAAACCAGCTGAAATATATATATATATATATGGGTGTTTTGTGTGTGTGTGTATTTGGCTCTCATGCAACATAAAAAGGCAAGGCAGACCCAAGAGAGTTTTCATTAAAAATTTGCTTTTATTAAAATGTGACGGGCGGGGGGAAGTGGAGAAATGGGGGTCGAGGTTGAGGTTGAGGGCTTAAAGCTCCGCAAAACGGCATCAAAATGAACAAGAAAAGGCCGACGACCGTCGAAAAATTTTCGTAGAAAAAGAAGCAATCCAAAGGGGCAACCGAAACCAGACGCACATCGATCGATATTTGATTATTATTGCGGCGACGACACGACTACGACGATGATGACGAAGTCGGGACTCAAGACGGCCAAGGAAAGGAGGTGGATACGTTGATGGCTGCACTCGCAAAAGAGGTTCATGAATTATTTTTTTGAGATATTTTTGGAAACCTACTTTGACCTTGAGGTGTTGTTGATTTTCGAAAAAGTATCCTAGGAATTGCCTGGGTTCAAACCTATAGGTATCGCACTAAAAAAAATGACTAGTGCTTTCAAATCACTTCTAAAAGTGCCTAAAAGTAAGCAGTGGAACGCATTCTTTAATTGCCTGGGAAGAAACTTTAGATATCGCACTGAAAAATAACTTGTGTTTTCAAATCACTCCTAAAACTGACTAAAAGTAAGCAGTGGAATGCATTCCATAATAATGTGTTCTCAAATCACTTCTTAAAGAACCTAAAAGTATGCAGTGAAATGCATTCTTGAATTGCCTGGGATGAAACTTTAGGTTCGCACTGAAAAATAATAAGTGTTTTCAAATCACTTCTTAAAGTGCCTAAAAGTAAGCAGTGGAATGCATTCTTCATAATTGGAATCATAAGAAAACAATTTTCGGTAATAAATTCCGACAATTGATTTTCTCGCAGTGTATGTCGCAGGACATTAACTGCAATGTGGCAATAGCAGGAGCCAGATGTGGAGTGCGTCTGGCGCTTTTGGGAAGTCGGGGAAGTTCGAAAGGAAGCGGTTCGGAGGACCAGATAATCACTCCATTAGGCGTAGGCTCGTTGAACTCGTCTCCCGAATCCAAGCGGTTCATCGACTCACGGCGTTATTTCTTGTCCATTCCACCCATTCCCCCTGCTTATTTCGTATTTCGGATATATATTCTGGTTTTTTTTCGGCAGTTTTGCTTGTGGTGACCCAGATTTGTGCGGACCCTGCACTGGGGTTATTCAATAATCCGCTGCCAAGAGAGCGGGAGAGGCCAAAACTGCAATTTGGCTAATGGAAAGTTTGTTTATTTGCTGGCCTGTTTGCCTGTCTTTTGCCGGCAGAAATCACGCAACATCAGTGGATGTAAGTTACTGGTGCATTGGTCTAGTAATCTCCCCTTAGGCTTAATAGAACCCCCTGACAAACAGCTGGGCACAATTAAATTTGTGGGAAAACTTTAAAAATCGCTCAGGGATCTAGAACTCTTGGGTAGATTGTATGATAAATGTACTAAAGTCAAAAAGTCTTCATTATATATATAAACAACTGCAACAACAGCATTTTTTTATTTTATACAGCTTTAAGTTTACTTTTACACACACTCCAACGCACACCCAAAACCCATCACTTGGTAGAACTATTTATAATTATGTATATACTGCATGCTTTATAAAAACCCATGTTAAAAATCGAAACCATACACCCTCCAAACATTTTGGGCAAGCAAAACTAAAAAAGAAACAAAAAATAAAAGAAATATTATTTTAATTTTGCGCTTTATGAGAAAATTTAACAAAATCCCCCTATAACCGAAAAATTTGACAAACTAAAAACTGTAAATGAGAACAAAATTCGCTGCACAAAATTTGGACCGTATCCACTTATACATATATGATCCCCCGATCCCGAACCTAAAAAATCGAATATTTTCCTTTCTTTGCATTACAATTAGCTGAAAAAGATAAAGCCCTTTGTTTGAACCCGTTTTTATTTGATATCACTCGAATCCAAACTTGTAAATGTAATACTTTGCTATTAACTTTGTCTTATAACTTACTCTCTATCTCGCTCTCGCTCTGTGTGTCACTTTATCTGTCTCTCTCGCTCTCTTTGTCTCTCTGTCTCTATCTATATATCAATATTATCGATGTGTCAAACTGTGTGTTGTGCTTTTAATATTATTAATCAATACGAATACGGAACAGCAATATAAAAGAAACCACAAATTCTCCATCAAATAAAACAAGAGAGGGGTCCAGATCTGAACGTTGTGCAATTGATAACCGAGATATATATACCTCAATATATATATATAAACTACATTAATCTATAAACCAAACAAAGAGTCGTACTAAAGCGCTTTTGGTGTTTTTAAACTACATAACCGCAAAAGAAAATATAAACAAAACCACAAGAAAAGAAATTAAGCCAAGAAATACAACCAAAAAAAAAAGAAAAGAAGAAAATTAATAAAATCCAAATCAAATTATAGAAAACTAAATCGAACTAACACACACACACACACTCACACCAACATGCCACTCTCACACACACCCACAAACTCACACTCGACCAACATACTATATAATACTATTTTTTCAACGATATATATGTATTATCTAAATGTGGAACGCTTTTACCATAAATCGTTCGTTCGTTGTTCGTTTATGTAAATGGTAAATGTGTGTGTTCTATTTTTCCATAAGCTAAATGTCTTTCATTTCTCTCTATAAACATATGTTTTCATTTTTGTTGTCGTTCATTTCCTGTTTTATAATTTCCGTTTTGTGAATCTACGTATTTTACTTAGCCAATGTGTGTATTGTTTTTTTTTCAAATATGTATCCAATATGTTGATCGAAGGAGTTTAATGATATGTGTTTATTTAAATTTAATAATTGGCCTCATCTGTACCATAGATATAATATAATAGGGAATAATATTTTAGAAAACTTATCAATGTGAAATTAAAAACTGAAAGATGTATTTTCTATATTTTTCTGAACAGTTTTCAAAATTTTTTCAATATCCGCATTTTATTATGCATTTGATTCATGAATAGATTCATTATTAAGGTTAAAATGTTAATTCAAAATTAAATACAAATACGGAAGACCATTTTTTTTTAAATTTTAAAGTATAGCAGAGATCAAAAACTATCGGTAATCAGAATCAACCAAAAAAGGATCGTAACTTTTCATATAGATTATTAAAGCATACTTTTGAGCTGTTTAAAATATCTAGATACCTATGTGATCCATTTAAGGTCTTAGTAAGGGAACACTCATTTATTTTGACTCCTTTGTTTTTTAATCAGTATTATTTAACTTTTGGCTGATGGAATTTTTAACCTAATCAATGTGTGTGTTTTTACGTTTTTTTTAGATATGTTTTGTGTTTTTGTGACCTATTGTGTGCTCTATGCTCTTATTGTCTGTCTCTTTTTCTCTCTTTTGGAATTGATGTTGTGTACTTTCGTTTTATTATTCTGGTTTCTTCGATTTCTACCTCTATTTCTTACTCTATCTCTTTCTATTTAATAATCAAATCGCTCTGTCTGTCTCTCTTTCTCTCTGTCGTTGAATTTTTGTGTTTACTATATAAAACCTACTCGTATGTATACATAATATATGCCTCTGTTTCCTTCCATATCATTTATCGTTGTTGTGCTCTAATCAAGTAAAGACATATCGGATATATCGAATATCGTATATCGATTATCGAAAGGATTACAATCCCCATTACGTATGTGTGTTTGAGTGTGTGTTTGGTTGTTCTGTTGGTCGAATTTTTTGGTTACCTGAATTTTTGAACTAAATGTTGTGACTCCTGATGATACCATACCATATACCATACGTATAAGTCTGAAGATCTGTCTCTTTCTCTAGGTATTTATACATACCACACGTACCGCATATATGCGTACGCCTAAGTTAATGTACGTAATACCTGATACCTGACTCAATTGCAACTGTGCCACCTATGTTTAAGATACGGACACTCGATCGTTTCCCCATGTCCACCCACAGAGATAGTACTTTGTGCGCAGACTTCTTAGCTTCAGGGCTAAATGGATCCTCGAATCCGCATCCGAAATTCCGTTCTCACTTGTTTTTCATTTTCCGTCCTTACTTTTCCTCATTTTCATTGACTTTTTCCCCCCTCTTACTTGCCTTTTGTTGCACTTTTTTTGTTTTTCGTTGTGCCACATATTAAAGATATCTAAAAAAAAAGAATATTTATAAAAAAAAAACTGAAAAGAAAAAATAAGAGAAAGAAAAAATGTGATAAGAAAAAAGAAAAATGTTGATTGTTTTTTAACATTTATTTTGATTTGATATTATTGACATTGTCAAGAAGTTGATCTGCGTTTTTTGAACATGGCTGTGCTGAATGAACATTTCCCATGACTTGTATAACCATTCGTTAGAGTCAATGTGCCTTTTATTTTTGTGTTTTTTTTCTGTAACATCCGACCATTTGAGTTCTTTGCGAAAAAAGAGTGCGGCATATGGAAAAACTTCTTGAAAATAGTTAAGTGAAGCTACTGATTTGATTTAACTTATTTCAATTGCATTTTTTGTTTGTTTTGATTTGAACCTTTTTGAAACCACACGAAATTTGTAAAACACAAAAAACACGATTTGGCCCCCAGAGTTTGTTTTCTCCAATAACCCAAAATTTTGTATGTTTTTTTTTCGTTTTGTTTTTTATTCCAAATTTTACTCTTTTTGTTTAAGCATTTATGGACATTTATGTACAGATTTAACTATTATAATTTGTATTGATTTTTTTCGTGCGCAATATTGTCAAATCAGGCAAAAAAAAAACAAATTTTACAGTTTTCAAAATTTCAAAAAAAAAAAGGAAAAGAAAAAGGAAGATGTATGCAAGGTATGCGTGGTGGAAAGCTCTTTTTTCATTTTAAGTTTAGTTAAATTTGTACCTCCAACTTGTTGCAAGGAATGAATAAACCCGAACCCAAGTTTTTGTTTATGATTTGACAATCTAATTCAAGTACGAAAAAAATCACTGTTCAACCAAATTTAAACTTTAAAAACGAAAAAGCGTACCGCGTTCCAAAATTGATCAAAACCTTGGTCAAAACGTCAAATTTAAGCAAAAAAAAACACAAAACAAAACAATTTTTAACAATAAGTTTACACAACCAAAAACTATATTAAAAAAAAAACACAAAAAGCTAAATGTAAAACCAAAATCAAAAAGAAAAGCAATGAAAAAGCTTTATCAATACTTAACGTACGATTATGCGACGTTTTTCGAACAACGCCCAAACAAAAATCGAAATTCAACTTCTTGAAAACAAAAAATACCAAAAATACCAAAAACGAAATAAATACCAGAAACTTTGTTAATGCAATTCTTGTAAAGCAATAACTATGAAAAATGAAAGCAACAAACGAAATACACAACGAAAGTCAAATGCTGAAACCCCCTCTTGTTTTTTTGGCATCCATACAACGGTTTGAGACACATTTGAAGCACTCGCTCAGGGTTCAGGCCTGGTCCAGGGCCTACGACCTGGTAATGGGCCTAAGACCTGGGTCCAGACCCTGATCTGGCGGAGTAGGGAGAGGCGCAGAGCCGGAGGAGAGCGTTGCAGGGCCCGCCTAAAAAGGCCCCTAAGTTTTCCATTCTTCTTCTCTGATGACATTGATTCAGTTTTTTAGTTCCTTGCCTTAATTTTTCGTTTTTTTTTTCTCGACAATTGTAAAGTTTGTAATTTGTTTTTTTCCTAATTTTCCTTCTACCTCTCTCTCCCATTCTCATGTACAACTTAAATACTAGAGCTCCAATGCCGATTTATTTTACCGAAAGCGAAGTAAGGAGAGCAAGTTGCCGAAGTAAATACTCTGTGATTATCTTCTTTTTAAATGCATAATTTACGTTGTCTTAGTTTGGAACATCCTATATATAACTCTCTCTCTCTCTTACTCTCTCTCTCTCTCTCACTCCAAGTAAACAAATAATTTTATGATTATTTTTTTGGTTTCCGTTAGAAAAATAAAAAATACTAGTTTTGCCAAAGACAAAGAAAACGAAGAAAAGCAAAAATTCAAGACCAGCAGAGAGGTGATGCTAAAACTAGAGAATCAAATCGATTGCCAGCAAAAACTGAAACTGAAAAAATCAAAAAAAAAAAAACTAAAAAAAAAAAACTAGAAAAATACCAAAACCAAAAAAATACCAAACCAAAAAAAAAACCGAAAGAAAAGCAAGTAAAGAAGTTGATGTTGGATTTTTGTTTGGTGTCTGTTCCAGGAAACGTCCGAATCGCCCCACCAACAGCAACAGCCCCCACCACACGCTGTGGGCGTTGGGGCGGGCGGTGGCTCAGCGGCCGCAGCAGCCGCCGCAGCAGCCGCTCTGCTGCATCAGCAGCAACAGCAGCAGCAGCAGCAGCCCCCTCACAGCCCCCCGCCGCCGCCCCTGCACATGTTTCCGTGCATCTACTGCCGCATGGCCTTCCCCAACCAATCGAAACTCACCCGCCACCTGCTGACGCACTCGCTGAAGACGCTCGAGTACCGCGAACCGGCCACAACGGCGCTGCTCCACTCGCACCTCAACATGGCCGCCGCCGGCCTGCCCTCGCCCTTCGCCTTCCAGATGAACGCCGCTGCAATGGCGGCCACTTCCGGCAGCGATACCCAGGAGCAGGTGGCTGCGGTGGCCGCCGCCTTTGGCATCGACATGGAGGCGGCCCTATCGCTGGCCAGCGCCGGCTGTACCTTCCAAAGTTTAACGGCCAGCTGCTTGGAGGCCAGCGGCGGCGGTGGCATCCAGGGGTCCGGGGTGCGTTCGGCCACATCCGCCGGAAATGGCGGTGGCCTGCTGCTCGGCACGGGATGCGGAAGTGGCGGAAGTGGCTCGGGGGCTGCAGCGGCAACGGGTGGCAGCGGCAGCGGCGGCGGTTGCGGCGGCGGTGGCAGCGGCGGCGGCAATGCTGGCGGTACCGCCTCTGGCTCCCTGTCGCCATCCACATCCGCCGCAGCAGCAGCGGCGGCGGCGGCAGCGGCGGCCGCTGCACAATCGCAGTCAGCGTCGCTGCTGGGCGCCGCGTCCAGTGATCCGAATAGTGTTGTCATGTGTAAGTTCTGTGCTAAAAGTTTTCCCGATGTTACATCACTGATCACGCATTTGTCGGTACATACAGGTGATCGACCATTTAAATGTGAGTTTTGTGGCAAAGCGTTTAAGTTGCGCCACCACATGAAAGATCATTGTCGCGTGCACACCGGTAAGTCAATAGTTGTAGTGAGATCAATCGATCGGTTGATCAGCCCCTGAAATGCATATATCACCGCTCGAAAGTCCCCTCTTATGTTCAGTGATGCCAAAGTTCGATAGGTCTTCATTTTTTAGTACAATAGGTTTATGTACGTATACGTAATATTTATTAAAAATTGCGTATACGCAATGTTCACTTTAAAAATGTTTAAAAACAATTGATGTGTCATTAAAATTGGAAATACAAAATATAACCTTAAGTACCTGCTCTCTTGTAAAGACTTATTTATTTTCAACTAGCCTCTTTTTAAGCAGTTTTGTCAGATCAGTGTTACCAGATCTATTTATTTTTGAAATCTTCATCAGGTCTTCTCAAAGCTATTTTCAAAAGCTAGTATCCTAACGTTTAACCAACTTTAAAGTTACTTATAATAAAGCTTATAATTCAAAACTTTTCAGATAGTGTAACAAATGACCATTTCATAGACTCAATATTTCAAAAATGTCTTTAAAACGTAAAGTAAAATCTTCAAGATCAACATTTTTGACTACTTCCAAGATAGAATTTTTGTAGTAAATTCTCTCATTGAAAAGTTGTAATGCTCTAAATGACTGGCGCATAAATAAGTTTTAATCATCACTGATAGCAAAAAAATAGAAAAGGTAATTAGAAGATATCGATTAGACACCCACATTATCATCCCTCATCTCGTTTTGCCGAACCTTTTACACATTGTCAATTTGTATCTATATCAAAACATATTTCCTTGATTTCCTTGTCCTTTTTGGGGAAATCGCTTTGCAGGCGAACGGCCGTTCCGATGTAATATGTGCGGGAAAACTTTCTCGCGCTCAACGATACTCAAGGCGCACGAGAAAACGCATTTTCCCAAGTACGTGCGCAAGTTTTTGTCACCCAGCAGCCCGGTCGATACAAAGGATGAGTTGCCGCAATAGTGAAACGATTTTAGTTTGTTATTAAATTATTATTATTACTACTATTACTACTATAATAATAACAATAACAACAACAACAACAGCAGCAACCATAATAACGCAAACTATTTGCAAAACACCAACAACAACAACAACAACAACAACAACAACAACACCAACAATTACAACTACAACAACAATTAATGAGGACGAGCCAACAAGAACTTTGACTTACTTAAGGAGGAAAATGATGGAAAAGGAGGAGGAGAGACCAACACAACAATACACCAACACACCAACACAACAATACACCAACAGCCCCATATATGTATATACCGTTGAATCCATGTATATACATATGTATATATTTTATTAATTATGTAAACGAGGCATCAGTTCTGAAAGTTCTGAGCAAACAGAAACTCTAGCAAATAGGAAAGAGACAGCAACACACCAACACCAACACGAACACAACAAAACACACACACACATAGACACAATAGAGCAGGCAGGCTATAACCGTACACAAAACATCTATATTAATATATACATTATATACAATAATTATATAGCAGCATATTGTCGAATTGTTGAAGTTTATACCAAGAAGCAAACTTGTTTTTTTTTTTGATGATACAGGACGAGTCCTTGTAGACAGATGTGAGGAAATGCTAGGGTATGATAGGTATATCCCTTTTTTTGGATGACAGGATGAGAGGAGAGTAACGTTTTTTCTACCCAGGAAAAAAGCTAAAGCGCAGCGTGAGAGTTGTAGCAGGAATCTAATAAAAAAATGATACATATATATATATATATATGATATATATATTTTTCAAAAGTATATGTTAGAGAATGTAAGACATATAGGCAAGAAAGAAAAAGCGCAAAAAAAAATTGAAAATAAATTTACAAAAATATGAAAAACATAAAAAATTGCTAACTATACATGATAAAAATTGATCTAATTGAATACGATTTAGTAATGCTAACGATAGCGATTAACGATAACGATAAACATAAACGTAATGAAAAGAACAGTGAACACACGTGATGTAACTTTATAAGTAGCAGCCGAAGCCGAAGGATCCGAGAACGTAGAATGTTGACGATGATAATAAAGCGTTAAAGTAGCTTAAAGTAAACATAACCCCTGTCCCCCGATCGAAAACGATAACACTAGAAACACTAGAACAACACACTCAAAATCATTAAAGCAAAGTGAACTGGTGAGCACCGAAAATTCGAGAAAAGAGCAATTCTCAACCCAAGTAAAAGCAAAGTGAACTGGTGAACACCCCATACACCAATACACCAATTCACCAATTCAACAAATGTAGCATTCTTTTGTGCGTCTTCGGTTTTTTATCTTGGACCGTGTGAATGCAGTAGAACATACATATCCCCCAAAACACCAACACAAGAAGAAGAAAAAACACAGGCCGATCTGATCGTCTACAGATCGAATCGCTATATAGAGGACTCTTTTCGATAGTGAGTTAGTGCAACTTAGTCCCCCGAATCCCTTCGCTCACACACGCGTATATTATACACTCACAGAACTTATTATACAGTAACATATACATATAAATATATACAATATTTATATATCTATATAAACCAGATGCAGAAACCGAAAAAGTGACATTTTTGGAATTCAGATAAAATTTGAGAATGAGAAAAATGAAAAATGAAAAAGAACAGCAGCAGCAGCAGAATTACATAGAATATCTGTGATCTTAACGATATTTATATAAATCTTATACATAAACCAAAAAATATATATATGTATATGAGTAGTAGAGGGAAAAAAAACACACACACACTAGGAATACCAACTAAGGGTAGCTGTAGCGAGGAAAACAAAAACAGAACATTTGGCTTAAAGAACACCCAAAATTTCTTGACACAACTCACATATTTTACCTCTTTTATAGGACGACTCACCCTAACCAAGTTTACTTTGCTTTGAAAACAGAAAATCACACCCCCTTTTGGCTTTACGATAATGAAATGTGCTAGTAACTAAAGCAGAAGGGAAAGTTTAGATATATCCAGGCGTTACATAAGTAATTCTAGATTTTTTGTGTTATAACGTTATCACGAATTCTCTACTTTGGCTTGATGGAACCCGAAGCTCCGGAGACCCTCGCTATAGGAAAACCTTTCCACCCACTTAAGTGATTAGCCCGGCAACAACAACAGCAAACGAAACAACAAGAAATGCAAATCGATCTCAAAATTTTAAACAAATGAAAACAAAAAATTATCTATAAAAACCAAGGAAGTTTGTGAAAAACTTTTGTAGCTGGGGCTAAAACGTGAAAATCGAGGGAAAAACCAAAAACCATTATCTCGTTTCTGCGGTTGGGGCGAAGACTTTTTTTTTCGATTTTTGGCAACGGATTGGGAACAACAAGCTGCAAAAAAGAACATAACAAAATTTTTAAATATTAAAATATTAAGAAAAAAGAGGCAACAACAAACGCACACTAAAAGCACGCTAGGCAAAATTCAAAATTCTAAATTTTAAACCAAAAACAAAAAAACTTTTGGCAAAGGAAACAAAAAACGGAAACAAACACAAAAACTTTTGGATTAAACAATTTGGCTGTGATAGCATTACAAGAATATAGTAAATAATTAATGGATAACAAAATATTTAACCAAAAAAAACCAAAAATAAAAGAAAACGGGAAGGAGAATTATTTGCTTTGCATTTTGGAAAAGCGAGGGAAAGCGTTGCCATTTTTTACCTTTGTTGTTGGCTTACTTTTCTCATGCAGTATTAGAGGATCTTAGGGGAGTAGGAGCAACAGGCATCAATTCAATAATTGTGATGTTTAAACGAAAGCAAACACAACGGATATCTGCATTAACAATTATCCAACATAATCAAGCGTAAACGAAACAAAATTTAACCTTTAGGAACAAATGAAGAAAAAGAAAGCAAAACAAAATTGTGATTTTCGGCCTTTTAGAAACAAAATTATAAACAATTAATAACGATAAAAGTAATGGATAAATAAATATATAAAAAAAAAACAAAAGCTTTCTCGATAATTTTAATTGCATTTCAATAGGGGAAATTAGAAACCAAAAAAAAGGGGAAACAATTGATTTTATTTTTGGCACAGCCAGACCAAAAAGTCTTCGCACAGCCGCCGCAGAAAAAAAAGCAGGGAAACAGGGAAAATCGAACGGAGAAGAAAACCAAAACATTCCAAGGAAACAAGAGTAGAAAATCGGTGGAAAGAGGGATCTGCGAGGGTTAGGGGCTTCGATTCCGGAGGAAATATTTTTTTTGCGATTTTTTTTTTAAATTTAATAAATGCACTGAAAACAACCCCCACAAAAAAAAACACTCTCACATACATACACACAATGTTTCATGCTCTGTGTCTCTTATTAATTTTTTTTTTAATATAAACACCTACATAAATATATATAAAGATATATATATATTTAGTTTTAAATGTTTAAGCGAAATGTTATTATTATTATACCAACTTATATGAAATTTATTTAGCTTTAGCAACAAAACAAAACCAATTTAACTAAAAAAACGTGGCAACAAATTGATATGTTTTTTGTTTATTTCTTTGATAAGTTCGAACTTCTTTCCGTTCTTTAATGTATTACCCACATCCATATTATTTTGTTAAACGATTTTCAGCCAGAACACAATGAATTTGTAAGCTATATGAGAAAAGGAAATAAACCAGCCTACCGCAAAAAAAATAAAATAAACCAAACACACATGTCAAAAACTAAAATTTAAATTCAAAATCAACTAATGAAAATAAGCAGCGACAAACAGTTTAAGTGGAGAAAGAAACGAAATGAAAATAAAAAAAATCCTAAAACTTTTGGCCTTTTTTCTACGTTTTACGTACCATTTTTCACTTTCTCATATTTATACTCATCCAAACTTTTCACATATCATTGAAAAATTCATTGTGTCAGCATTTTCATTTGCCCTCATTTCAATGGTTTACTATTTATTAAGTTTAGTTGATAAGAATTGATTTTGCTTAGCGCTTAAGTTGTGATCAAAAGTTCCTTAGTTTGGTTCCCCCATAAACGTTAATTTGTGTTTCAATTATTTTCTTATTTTTAATATTTCAACAAGCCATCAAACAGCAGCAACAAGAAGAAAATTTCTAACAAGTTCCTTGACAACAGCAAAACAATATAATTAATAAACATATAGCAAAATATACAAAATTGCCAATTGACCCCAAAAGCAAACAAAAAATCGACACACAGTTTGTTTTTAATTTAATTTCTTTGTTTAAGTACTTTTTCTGTTCGTTTTCTTTTGAAGTTTTTGATTTCCAAATGTTGCCAGTTTTTTTTTTAAGTGAAAAGAGAGAAAAAAGTACTTTTGGATCAAATCAATGCTAACACAAATTTTTAGTGGAAATTTTACGAGTAATGAACTTTTAGGCCTAAATAGAAACGAAAGACTCAAAATTGATTTAGCTTTTTTAGTTTCCAAAAGATTTAGTTTTGAAATTTTCTAAAGAAAAAAAGGATTAAGGATATGGATAAATTTAGTATGTATTTTTAAAGGCACCTAAAAAAGCACCATATATATTCAGATATTCCGCTTCGGTTTTACGATTTCTGCTTTGGGTTCTACCTTGAGTTATCAGCACAGGAAAAAACCCTAAGATAAATAAACAAATGGTAAAGAAAAAGAAAAATATCATTAGGCGTAACTGCAAAAATGCATTTTAAAGGAAACAGGAATTTAAAATTATATATACAAGAACAAGAAACACAACGGCAAGAGGAATAATACAAAATTATATATGTATACAAGATATTTGAAAAAGCGGAAGTAAGGATATTTATATATGAACCTATATAAATAGCGACACACCCACACACAGACAACACACACACACACACACACACACACACCCAACCCCTAGGATATACATATATGCCTAAATCGAAGCTTCAACTTGTACAGCAATAGCAGTTGAGAGAAGAAGAGGAGCAACATTACGGTGACGAGGGAAGTAAAGTTAATTAACAATTACGCTAGAATTGCATACAAGTCGAATTTATATAAATCTATATACATACAATGCATACTAGCAACATTTACATACTCAACCTACTGTAATACAAATGTTTTTAGTTCGTTTTGAAAGCGATTCCAAGAGAAATTCGATCGACAAAAAACCTAGAACCTAGAGAAAGAAGCTTTGGCACACAAAAAGATACCAGATACAAGATACAAAAACGGAATCAATAAATTAATAAAACAAAAACAACCAAAACAGTTATGCAAAATTACCTAACAAAATTCCCAAAAAAAATCAAATTCCAACTCAACATAACAAAAAAATCAAATGAACAAACAAAAATTGCAAGTTTCGGCAAGAGAACCTTTTGAAAAAACGTTCGTTTCGGTTTTCATTTTTGGCATAGACATTTTTTGCAATCATGTTTTCGTTTTCAATTTTCATTTTCAATTTGTTCTAGCAGAAAAAGTGCTCAGGGTAAACACAGATTCTTCCAATACAATATAACTAATGAATGAACAGCAGAACAGTACAGAACAGAACATAAACAGAAACAAGCAACAAACAATATTTATATATGCATATATCGCTCAGTGTATATCTAGATATATATATATATTATATACAACCAAATATATACAACAACTGCAACAGCAAACAACAACAATAGTACCAATATTTAAACACAAATCTAATTTACAAAAAAGTGTTGAAAAAGTTGATATAGAAATATGGAAAACAGACAACATAATGGCTGCGGAGGAAATGCTTTACAAACGCATTACGTACATACATAGAAAATGTTTACAATCGACTTATATTTTTTAATTGAAACGTATTTTTTTAATTAACTCTAATCAACAAGAACAAACAGCAAACTATAACGAGAAATGAGTAATAAGCGAGACAGTAAAGGATGATTTTTACACAATTAAACAATAGATGAAATATAAACGAAGAGCGAACCAAGTCAGTGCTTTGATTTTAAATTGTACCTATTTTTTTTGTTACCACAGGGTAGTTAGAAGTGTGGGTTTTTATACAATAAATAGACCCCTGCTTAAGGACCTTCTGCCCCAAGAACACAATAAATGCCTTTTTTAACAAACTAAATAAATCTTAATTGCGCTGAAAAGTATGCCCCTATTTCCAAACTCAAGGATCAGAACTAGTTCCGAAAAAAATACGCATTTACCAATAGAACTCTCTCTCTCTCAAGTGACAATAAACCAAGACAAACGAACTGTTAGATAACTAGTTCCCGAAAACCAAACCACAATACAATCAGCGAATCAATAAGCTATAGACCACAATCTCATACACTGTAAATAGATAATTCTGATGAACGTAGTTCAGCGGAACTAGTTCCGGTCCCCGAAAATGTGGCATACATAACCGTAAAACGATTGATTGATTGAGCCACACACATACCTACACACACACATGTACCCTGTTGACGAATTGCCTTCTTCATTGATTTACATAATCACCTACAATACAAATAATTTAAGTACCCACAGTGAAAGGATCGATAGACCGATAAATAGAAACAATTATTAAATAAACGACAGACAGGACAAGAAGTAACAATTGATATTTACACCCAGCTCATAGATGTTTTCCACGTTTTTTACAGTGTTACAAATAAACCCAAAAACCACAAAACCAAGAAAATACTAAAAAAAAAAAAGATAAAAATACCATTAAACAAATATGACAAATGACAAAGGAAATGAGAACAACTTGAGTTGTAGTCAAAGTATATAAAGATTGTTTGTTCGTAGTATTCGTAGTATATTTTTTGTATACCGCATGTGTTTCTGTTTGACAAATCCTTACTTTGAATATGCCTTTTTCTGTTCGTTAAGCGAAACTTGTAAGCGCAGCAAGCGGGACAGTGAAACGCAATAAACTAAACATAATGATAACTAGCAATTGGTTTCATCGGCGTATTAAATCAACCACAATAACAACATCAAGAACCCTAACAACAACCCCCAATAAGAATAAACAAGAGAAAAAACAAAAAATATGTTTGAGTGCCAAGCTAACAATTCGAGGACATACTGTACATAGATAAAAAAAACGAACCAAAAACAAACACGAATACGTTTTAAAAATACACTGAAAATAGGTATGTGAGTTCGGGGCTTCAGAAGAACTAGTTCTTTAATTTTTTAATATTTTCAAATCATATTCAATATGGTTTTTAAATTGAGATAAATTGAAAAACTAATTTTCTGAATGCCCCCAAAAGCACAGCAACCATTACAAAACTTAAGAAAAGAATCGGTCAATTGAAAAAATTTCTTTTTCGACTTGAAACATGGTAAAAAAAAACTATCCAGAAAAAACACTGCAAAACTTTTAAGCAAGTCTAAAGTAAGGCTAAACAGGAGACAAACATAGAACCAATTTTTAAAGAATATCAGTGCGGAAAGACCCCCCTCCCCAAAATATCCTCTCCAAAATGTACATTTCCCACACACAAAAACACAACGTACACACTTTTTGATACGCTAAAGTCAAGTTAAAGTATATGATATCTACACACTTATATATGGTAATATATAAAGAAAACAAATAGCAGGACATTGGAAACCTAAAAGAAAGCTTCAAAAGTTGTAAACAATTTTTTTCGGTATAAGCTCAAGACACGTACACACACACACACACACACAGAGAAAGGAACTCACACATATACAGAGAGGCGAGGAAGCGGAAACGGAAGTGGAAGCGGAAGTGGGAAATTTAGGCTGAACCAGCGAGGAAAATTGTTAATACTACGTACATAGCTTGTGGGGCTTATTTTATATTTGTCGAACGACGAGGAAAAGCTGATCAATTTTTTGGAAATTAGCGTGGGAAAAAAACACATGAGAAAACCAAATAGAAAACGTCAGAAAAGGTAAAGAGGAAAGAGAGAAAAAACAACACTGTAGTGCCTACTCCCCTTTAAAAACAAAACAAAAAACAGAATAAAAAATAAAATAAAAATCGAAAACCAAAAAAAAATATATATATACAATACATATATACATTATACATACTAAAGTAATATTTTATAAAAACGCGCAGAGCAAAAAGGTAAAAAAGACAAAAAAAAAAACAAAAACAAGAACAAGGAAGTCAAAAATGGAAATTGCAGTTTTTTTGATAGTTATTTTTTTAGCGAGCAATGGGAGGCATTGAGATCTATATATACATATATATATAACTAAATATACATACACACCTATACATTAGTATATCTCACACACAGACAACCACACCTACATTTATACAAAAAGTACTTACGGCATGTAAAAAAGAACTTAGTTTCTAACAAATGAAGGAAAAGGAAAAATGAAAAAGGAAAAACTATTAGAAAACTGCAAGGAAAATTTGCGAATTTTAGGCAGTTAGCTATACTACACACACACACACACACACACTCAACCAAATCGAGATACAAAGTAGAAACAACAACAAAGTAGTTTTGCATATCCCCAAAAAGAAAATGAGAGAAAAGTTTTGGAACGATCAGAAATGGAAGGAAAAGCCACACAAAACACAGACACACAAGAAACCAATTTATCAAAAAATTAAACTAGTTTTTAGTAATGAAAGAGAATAATACTATTTTCACTGATGGAAAACACCACAAAACAATG
Source organism: Drosophila suzukii (assembly GCF_043229965.1). Lineage (NCBI taxonomy): Eukaryota > Metazoa > Arthropoda > Insecta > Diptera > Drosophilidae > Drosophila > Drosophila suzukii. Next base: position 11,094,444 of record NC_092084.1, on the reverse strand, counting down.
TAAACATATTTAATAAATTTAAAAACCCAAAAAGAAAAACCATATTTTCGACATAAGCTAAATGAAAACAAAAACGAATACATTTTTAACCTTCCTCAATAATTTTTGAAGAATATGGAACAAAAAGAAAAAACACAATAATAGTTTCCCGAGTAGTGGTTTTCGTTTCAATCGATCTTGAATTGGGAACTCAAGCCAAGCATCCAAAATAATTATATAAAATATAATAAAAAATAGCAGCACACACGAAGTGGGACAGTTGAAAAATGAAAATGGGTAGCAAATTAATAGTTTTAGTAAACGACGGTTGAGAAAATTTTTGTAAGTTCCCTATTGAGGCTCATTCATAAATAATTTTACAAATATTTTTTAACACTTATTATTTGTTTGTTTTTAGACTTTTTTAAATATTTTCTCCTAAGTTATTGAACCTAAATCAATAAAACGCGACGGGGAAAACAGCTTGAGTTCAAGGCATTCCAAAGTGGATTTTCCTCCGAAAAGAAGTGGAATTAATGGGCTGTTTTCCCCCAATGCAAAGGAACTGCCTAGCAAGAGGGTTAATAAACAGAGTAAGGCGGTTAAAAAACCACAGAAAACATAAAATATATATGAAATTCACAACAAACCGAAATCCGAAGAAAGTTTAAACAGTAAACAATAACCGAAATAAGAGGATGAACAAATAGCTGCAATACGTTATGATTACGTCAATATGTTCCTACAATATAGACATACAAGATACATAAATAATTTATATAAATATATATTCTTAACTAACTGTAAACACACACCACACAGAAAACCAACAAAAAAAAAAAGAAGAGAATGCGACGGAAGAATTATACAATAATTAATTTAAGGCCGAGGCCGAAAAATTCACTAAGAGCAGCAGCGACTAACTAACTAAAACTAAATCTTAAATAATCACCTGCTTAAGTTTTATCAAACATTTTTCATTAACCTTATCCTAAGTTAAGCGATTTCCCATTATTTATTGAGCGAGCGTAAACTTAAAATGACTCTAAAATAATGCAAATTATATATACACACATATATATATAGAACTATAAACTGCAATTTAAGTTCCAATCGATACAATTTAGTTTTCATTTATTTTTTTTTATAATTCGAAATAAGATTTTGATATTTTGTGGCTAATAAAAAGCAAATGAAAGAAACCAACAAAATCGAATAAAAATATATATAAAAACCATTTCACTCTCATGTACATTCCTTATTGTTTCACACACACACACTCACACACTCAGCACCCATACCAACACACCCGAGCTGGAACTATATACATATATAGTTCTATATGGTACTTTGTACTCTATATGCCAGAGAGCTTGATGGGAACTCAACAGATATATATGGAAAATACCCAAAAAAAAACAAAAAATAATTATTACTAATGAACAAAATGGAAGGTTAAAAATATACGCAAACTATATATTTTTTTCGTAGTCGAAACGAGAACTAAAAAAACCGAAAGCACTGAGCAAGAATAATTACTTACAAGAACTCTCCACTCAATTTTCGACTCGACTCATTTTTCGAGTTGACCCAATGCTGAATAATAACTAAAAAAAACTCGAGAACTAAAAACTAAAGAGAGCAGCTTATCAGGCACCAAACAAAAAGTAAGCAAGAAATAAAAAAAAAATAGAAGCAATCAAGAAAAATATTTTAGAAGAAATGGAATTCAATTACTTACACGCAGTCAAACCAAAAAACATATTTTAGGCAATCCAAAACTTAAAAAAAAAGTCCCCACATTCAAACACAGAACAACAAATTTATATGAAAATTATTACAAGCATAACTGAAGAAGGGAAAAAACAAGAAAAAATATTTAAGCAAAGCAAGGCATATCATAGTTTATAACAAAAAACCGAAACACAAACAAGTATGAAGATTGCTAAAAGAAAAGCCAGGAGAAGAAGATTCTGAAGGGTTCCAGAGAAGGGCATCCAAAGCAGTTTTGATTTCTAACCAAATCCCAATATTATCCCCAAAAATCCCCAAAGAATGATAACCGAGAAAAATGGATGGCTAATGAGAGGGAATCAAGACAGCAAGCTAAAACTAGAGAGAAAAACAAAAGAAAGTGGAAGTAATTACGTGCAGAACATGAAAACCTATAGGATCAGCAGGAGGATCAGTCATATATAGCTAGCTATATAGTCTATAGTCTATGCCTAACAACATTTCAAGTAGTCGAGCGATTGAAAAGATATAACATAATGAGAACTTAAGAACTTGTTCACACACGCGACACTCACACACTCTTACACACAAATACAAGCAGAGTAAAGAATGAAAACAAAGAATGAAAGAAGCAAGTGGAGAAGCTAAAAGATGGAACACAAAAAGAGATGAAGAAAATGAAATAAAATTCTAAATAAATAAAAATATTGAAAAATATTTTTCACATCTCGAGTTTTTATTGAAGAACGTGGCTAAGCCATGGATAAGTCTATATATTATGAAGATCTTATAATATATTATATATCATAACTGAATATTTGTAAACATAACTTTTAGAATTCTGAGAAAACGGTCTTTCAAAAATTTATTAAATGTGAATTTTTTGAAATTTATTTTGAAATGAACTATTCTTCATAAATATATTCTATTATTCCATAAGGATTTTTATTTTCCTTTGAGTTAAGTTCTTATCTATTTGATATTGCACCCACGAAAATCATTTGAATGAACAACAAAATTAAAGAATCTGGATCTCCTTGTAAGACTGTTTTTTAAGAACTCTACTTTAGTCCTAAGTAATCTTTCGTTCCCAAATGTACTCATGACCATAGATAGCAGTCACGTATGTAAGTATACTTATCCATTACTCCTGCAGCTTCTTCTCCTTTTCTCTATCGACTTATCGTTTCGACTCTTCCGTACTTTCATTTGCCATATCTGCCAGATAGTTTGTCCACATCTAGATGTCTTTTTGTGTGAGCTTTTAAGTGTTTGCTTGCCTTGTATTCAGTTGCCTTGCATGAGTTGGAAACGTAGCCCCCACCCCTTCCCCAGGAAATAGATCTCAATACCCCAGCCAAGACAAGGACTTTCCCCAGCAGTCTAGCAGCCCCCCTCACCTTAATCTAGAACTAAGGAATACTTTATTTGAGCCCCGACCTCTGACCCAAAGAAAAAAAAGAAAGAAAAGAAAACACAAAAAGCAGAACAGAAAGAGGCACTGCACACCATATATCGATTGTACCGCCAGAAACCCACTGAATATACCCATTTCTGATCCCACAGCTGCTCCGCAACTTCAGCTCCCCGATGAGCGCGATGGCCGCCAGTCGCTGCCCCACCCCCTTCGCCTTCCCCTTCTCGCCCCTCGGCCTCAGCCTCTTCGACATCGATCCGTCCAGAATTCTCAGCCTGCTCCACCACCAGACCTGGCTGGCAGAAGAGGCCCTCAGGTGAGTGATCCAATCTTATAGGTTAAAGTAACACATCAATAACAATTGTGCTAGTGCAACTAATAAGATACATATTTTATACCTTACAAAAAATGCGAAAATTGGTCAAAAAATAAATTTCCATAAAAGTGATCAGGATCGTTAGCATATTAAGCAAGCTGCTCAAAACAGTCGGTCTTTTAGCTGTACGCCTTAATTTGGCTGAGCTACGATGAAAAAACCGAAAAAAAATCTCGCATTTTTGACAAAAATCTGATTTTCGTATTTTTGACAAAAATTGGAATCCTTTTTTTCACCAAAAAAGTTCAGTTTTTTGGCTGGCATAACAAAAGTATAAGTCAGAATGAGGAATATCATACCTCGTTGAGCTCGTTGTTTAATTTCCAATCGATTGGCATTCTAACCTGGAAATTTTTTTATTTTTGGCAAAAAAAGTGATTTAACCCCTTACAAAAAATGCGAAAACTGGTCACAAAATAAAATTTCCTAAAAATGATGAGGATCGATACCATATTTATTTCTATAAGGTGGGGGACAGTTTTTCCATTCGTTTCTAAGATATAGTTGCATTTTAAAACTATTATTGAGATAGTTAAAAAATTAAATGAGTTAAAAATACAGCTCCTAAACAAAGCCTTCATGATTCACGTTCCCCGCAGGACTCGTGGCCTGCTGGCGGCGCCCAAGGACTTTCCGCACCGCTTCACCACACTCAGCGACCTGCTGACCAAGGACTACCAGCCGGCGGTGACGGCCACGGCGACGGCGACCACCGCCACGCCCTCGACCAGTCGGGGATCCGGATCCGGCGACACTCAGTACAAACACGCACAGCAACCGCAGCAACCTCAGGCGGGCGGAGGAGGAGGAGGGGGTGGTGGCCAGGCGACGGGCGCGACCTTCAACCTTCGCTACCCCACGCCCACCGCCTTCTACCAGCAACAGCAACAGCAGCAGCAGGGAAAGGGGCTGAAGTCCTCGCCCTCGCCCCAGCAAATGGCCACCAGCTCCACGACGGCCATGTCCAACGATTCCGGCGAGGATAGCTGCAAGCGGAGCTCAGCCGACAGCGACGAGGTGACCATCATGGAGCTGCCCAGCGAGCGGAGTGCCCAGCTGTACAAGGAGTCGCTGGAGCAGCTCCTGCAGCGCCAGCGTCGCACTCCCATCCTGGCGGGATCGGTTTCGGTTTCGGGATCTGGCTCGGGATCAGGATCTGGTTCGGGATCGGGCAGCGTGATCGTCGATGCAGCCGGCTTGAGGCAGTACACCCAACTGCTGTTGGCCGGAGCAGCCGGTGGTAGTGGCAGCTCTGATCTCAAGGAGAAGAGCTCCTCCTCTTCCACATCGTCCACGCCGCCACTGCTCACCCAGCAGCTCAGCCAGATGCTGAAGAGTCCCTCGGACACTTGCTCCTCGCTGTTCAGCTCCTCGGGCGGCGGTGGACCAGGATCAGGAGTCACCCCTGGCGGTGGTGAGACCATCGAGGAGGAGACCCGCTGCGTGGTGTGCAATGCCCACTTTCCGAACGTTTGGCTGCTGGAGCAGCATGCTGCCCTGCAACATCCACATGTGGGTCCCGGCGAGGAGAAGCCCTTCATTTGCGAGCAGTGCGGCCAATCGTACCGCTACCGCAGCGCCTATGCCAAGCACAAGGAGCAGAATCATCGGGCCCGCCTGCCTGCCGACAAGCTCTTCACCTGCGACGTCTGTGGGATGCAGTTCCGCTACCTGAAGAGTTTCAAGAAGCATCGGCTGAACCATGCCCTCGAGCGCCTCCATGGCAAGAAGAGTGTGGGCGTCATTGGGCGACTGGGTGGAGCCGGAAGTGCAGCCTCTTCGCTTTCCGTCTCGGTGGCAGCGCCCACTTCCGTTTCCGCCTCGGGATCGTCGGTGACGTCGGTGGACCAGGATGTGGTCACCAGCTCGCAGGAGCCCATGCTGGCCGACGAGGGCGAGGATCTGCGGGTGAATGTGAAGCGAGAGGGCGGAGCCTGCGCCGACGAGCAGGCAGCGGAATCGGGCAGCGGCCGGGCCACCAACGACATCGAGGAGCACGAGCAGGACAACACCATCGACTCCGCCGGCATCACGATGCTCTACCAGGACAACAACTCCTCGGCCTCGGCCTCCACCAGCGCCACCGAGCCGAACATCAGCAGCTCCGACGGCATTCATAGTACAAACAAGCGGGTGAGTGCTTCGAGGCTATATATGTCATATCATATCGTACCATCTTAAACTATAAAGTCTAGGAAATTATACCCACTATTTAAAAAAACACTTTAAGCTATATGTATCTGCTTATAAACAATTTAAGAGTGTGTTAGAAAACTATAGAGATGTTGTAGATTAACAGAGCTTTTGACTCAGCAGAGAAATAATATAAGAAAAATCAAAAGAGATTTCCGTTTATAAAAGAAAACTGATTAAAACTACTTCTCTTAAGAATTAAATAACAAATACATATATTAAATTTTATATTTTTAAACTGCTTTAAATAAAAAGTAGGAAATCTAGAATATAGGAAAACCACATTAAACAATATCTTTAAGTACAACTAATTTACAAGAAAGTTAAAACATTTCAGGAATGTGTTAAGTTGATAGATTAGTTAATTCAAATGTATTATTTCTTATGAAAAATACTGACTCTACCTATTACTTCTATTAAAATTAAGGAATCATTTTTATTTCTTTTTATTAAAACACTTTCAATAATAGAAAACAATTCTCATACCAGCTTAGGGCTAAGGAATTCAATACTCATCTATAAAAATCAATTTGCCAATATAATCATTATATAATCTAAATTCTGAAATACCTTATCTTGCAGTCGCGCCTGCACCACTTGGAAACGGATCCCTCCTACCCACACCACCACCACCACCACCACCATCACCACCAGCATCCGCATCAGCACCACAATCCGCAGTCGCAGCTGCCGAGCCACTTGGGCCACGTCTCACTGCCACTGGTGGCCACCTCGGCCGCTGGCTCCTCATCCTCGGCTGCTGCTGCTGCCGCCGTGGCCGCTGCCACCGCAGCCGCTGCCCAGGCGCAGGTCAATTCCGGCGGAACCGGAAGCGGTGTGACCGGAAGTGGCGGCGGTGGAGCAGCGGGCGCTTCCGCCTCCAGCGGCGGCGGTGGCATCAGCTCACTCAGCTCGCTCACCTCGCTGATCAACGCCGAGCGCATTCCCAACGAGCAGTTCCTGGGACTCAATCCCCAGGAGGCCTCCATTCTCAACTTCTTGCGCGTCGATGCCGCCGAAAGACAGCGGGACAAGCGGTGAGTTCTTTGATCTTATGATAGAAGTTTGGATAGAAAAGATTCTAGACCTACACTGCGGATAAGTAATTTCAGTATGTTAGAAAAAGAAAAATATTTGAAATTTTAGAAATTCTAAAAGTTAATAATGGATTATGGGATCTCTTTGATTTGGAAAAGGTTATTTAATATTATTTTTAGATTATTAGTTAGATTTCTATGTTGAAAGAGGGTTCTAGACCCACATTGCGGATGAGTAATTTGTCCAGTTTAGAAAAAGAAAAAATGTTTGAAGTATTTAAAATTCTAAAGTATTACTACAATAGATCATGGAATCTTCTTGTTTAAACAACATTTTTTCCAATTTTTTTTGTTTTAGATTTCTATGTTAAGAAAGGTTCTAGACCCACACTGCGGATGAGTAATTTTATTATTTTTATTTCCAAGTAGGAAAGATTTTGTTTTTCTGATAAACATGCTAAGCCCATGCTTAAAACAAAAAGCATTAGTCTTATATATTCTTTTACTAAAAATCCTAGCTTATTAAAAATTTTTAAAGAGATTTAACAATTTTTGGTTTTGTTTTTTCGGTTTCTTAGCAGCTAAGATAAAAAAAAAAATAATTCAAAGCAATATAATTTACTTAGAGCACTTAGAATACATTTTAATAACCCTAGCTTATTAAAAAATTATTAAGGGATCTCTGATAATTTACACATTTTTGGGTTTTGTTTTTTCGATTTTTAAGCAGCTAAGATAAAAATAAAAAAAAATAATTCAAAGAAATATCATTTACTTAGAGTACTTAGAATACATTTTAATAATTTTAACTTGCCTTTCCGTAGTAGTAGTCAAGATTAAAAAGTGATTGAAATCATTTTCCATGGCAAGGCCTGTCCTCAATATACCTAAAATAAATGTTAATGATTTTAATATGAGTATTATTAGTTTTTTGTTAAATAAATCACGACTAATTGGCGGAGTTTTTTCCTTACAGGCCTGCCACCTCGCGGTTCGCGTGCCCCTTCTGCGGCAAGTGCGTGCGCTCCAAGGAGAACCTGAAGCTGCACGTGCGCAAGCACACCGGCGAAAGGCCGTTCGTGTGCCTCTTCTGTGGCAGGGCTTTTGGGGGCAAGTCGGACCTCACCCGCCACCTGAGGATCCACACCGGCGAAAGGCCGTACCACTGCGAGTCCTGCGGCAAGTGCTTCGCGCGGGCGGACTACCTGTCGAAGCACCTGACCACCCACATCCACAATGCGCCGCGCTGAGATGAGGCGCGTAGGAGACGGCTCCTACGCAGATAAGGAACCAGCTCCAGGATCAGCCTCTACACACCGCCACACACCGCCACACACACACCCCCACATACCACACAGAATACAGGATACAATGAAGCCTATGTATAAATCCTATTATTACCAGAAGCTCTACGATTAGATCAATGTAAACACATTTTTTCGCCAGAGTTCTATACTTTTTTTTTTTTTTTTTCTTTTGGTGCAAGCTAGTGAAAAACAAGAAAATTACGGGCAACTAATTAGCACGGGTATTAAAGTGTTTAAGATTCTGAATATATACACCTATCTCTCTAAATATATAAATATTATGTGTGAGTTAGGATTACGATTATGAAATCATCGTAGGCACACGATTACGTTTTTCTACAACCTATGATTAAGTGCTGAAATGGGAACGAAATGCGTTTTGGTTCTGTAAGACAACCTTATTTCTAAACACATTAACGAAAGAAACACAGCCACAAACAAATAGCAACATAAATTGCAATAGCAATAAACAAAATAGTCTGTATTTTCTACCGAAACTACCGAAACAAAAAACGAGGGGCATATGTACCACACACACATTGTACCGCAAGATCTGCCGTTGATATACACAATAGATAAAATATATTTAATTTTACACCGATCTATAGAAGCTAAACTAGCAACAATTTGTACAAACAAACATGAAATAAGCGAGAGGAAACTAACTTTGCAAGTATCAATGCAATAACTGAGAAAACTCTGTTACCTACCACAGAAAACAATAAGCTAATTGGGATTTTAGTTAATCGTAGTGCAGCAACTGTACGAAAACTAAGCCAACCAACCAACCACTAAATGTAAAAACAATGTTTCAACGATGCAAGCATTACTTATTCTTCGGTTGACCGATCTACAAATATGTTCAGGGGGTAAGTCGAAGTTGGTTTCTAGGATTATTGTAAAAGCTAGGAGATACTAATGGGATCTACCACCGTCAATAGTTTAATTTATATACAAAGCAAGCGAAGCAAAGCAAGGCAAATCATAACTAAAAAACAAACATAGCAACAATTAACAATTACCAATAGCAATTACAATTAAAACTGCAACTACAACAACACAAAACTAACTGTGATCACAACAAGAAAACAACATTGAAGTTTTAACTAACCTACAAACAAGCTGAACAGGCAAGAATAGTTTATAGCGATGGCAACCATGGCAAGCAATAGAGAAATTGAACGGTGATGGCAACCCTGCTGCCGCACCGTTCGTCCGCTGGAAACGAAATGTGCAATTAAACAATAAAAACAATAAAATAGGGAAAGCCCATAGGTCAAACATGATTTCTCAACCGATATTTGCTTCATTTACCTTAGTTCAACACAGCACACAGAGAAAATTTAAAGAAATTTAAAGGATAGATAAAAAAAAACAAACCACAACCTTGAACCAAGAACATCGAATTAAAGTGTAAATGAAAATCCAAAAAAACCGAAAGAATTCAAATTGCGTAGAATGGGGAGTAGAATGAATAGTTCTTTGTATTAACTAAATGTCTAACGCACTAAGGAGAATATTTGCCGTACCAAAAAAGTGGAAAGTAAAACAAAAAATGAGAACAAATCAAAGTAAAGTGGTAGAAGTAAAGTAAATGAAAACTTTCACTGTGCCAAAAAGTTTCAAGTACCTCATAATTTAACTAAATATTAAAGAGAAGCAACTAACCACACCGAAAACAGCCCACAAAATCCACGAGCAGTCCACACACACACGATCCACACGCCCCCAAAAAATAAATATATATCCCGTAACGAAATGAGTCTAGACAGGAAATGTCAAAGCGTATAATTACATAGAAGCTGAAAGCTAAAAGCGAAGCGTTAACTAATCCTAATTTACCAACCGGAGAGGGCTAGAGAATAGTTAGTTAGATAGAGATAGGGATAGAGCTAGAGATAGGGACGGCGATAGGGACAGAGAGAGAGATGGCAATAGCGTTAACGAAGGCGAGAGCGAGAGCGAGAGAGAGAGAAGGGAAGTCAGCGCATGGGGAGATCTACCATCCACCGGGGATCCCCATATCGTATGGTGAGATCCCCGATTTTCGATTATATTTTGTAATTTATTTATTCTCCAGCAACACAGTTCTGCCTACAATTTCTCTCCAAACTTAAGTGTTCAATTTTAGCGAATATATATTTGCCTTGAGAATATATATATGTACCTATGTTATGTGATAGTTTAACGAATTAACCGCAACCCTTGAGTTATGCCTTCTAGATACAAAATATTTTGCCTATCCACATTATGTTTTTATTGTAAAGAAAAGACAACAACAGATCGTTTTTTTAACCCGATTCGTTAGTTTTTCATTTTCGATTGTGTCAGTATGTGAACCGTCAAAGATCAGGGCCTCTAGCAAATGTTATAGTTTTAGTTCATTATTATTATCAATCCGAAGTGAATTTTTGAGTGGAACTAATTATAGGTTTCTCGATTTCTTCTTTGATTACTATATTTATTTTCTAACAACATGCTACTGCAACAACAAACAAAAATCAACAACACTGCCTTTTGTAAAACACACAAAAACCAGCAAGTATAATGCAAAATTTGTAATCTTACTATTTTAAGTTACTCTTTTTTTTGTACCATACCTATTAATTTTTGTATGTAAACATCACAAATGCCGAAATCTTTTTGAGAAACTCTGTTTAATTTTTTTAATTTTTCAAGCTCTAATTTAAGTTTTTAAGCACAACAAACAACAACAATAAGCTGTGAGCTGTGTATGTGAATGAATTATTTGTGTAACTATTATTACAATTATGACACTCTTGATTATTATGATTTTTTTGGAAACCCTTATTATTTTGGAATTATTATTTGATAGTATTTATTAATAAAGTTTTTTGCAATGAACACTGTTTTTGTTTGACCATCTCGGGCACATCCGTCGATACGAAACCATCCGTCGATTTTCACTTTCAGTTAACCCATTATATTTTGTGTTTATAGTTGAAAATGCGCCTTAAAAGAATTTTAGGAAACTAAGGTAAGAAACGTGGAGAAAATAAACAAAAAACGTGTCATTGATACTCCATTTCGGTAAGATACGACAAAATTTAATGTAATTAAGGAACCCAAAAAGGAAAGCAATATTAACAAAATTAAAGAAACCCCTAAAATTAAAGTAATTTTTTCTTAGGTGTGTGTGCAAGTAAATGTTAATAAAAAAACAAAAGGAAAAAGAAAAAAGAAAAACTATGAAATACAAAATAATCACCATCAAAATTAAGGCGAAATTTAATTGAATAGAGTACTGGAATTTTTTTGTGAGCGTGCTAAGCGGAGAGGAGCAAAATTGATTTTAAGCCAAAAATTGGAGGGATTCAAGACTCTTATTTCGTATATACATACATATACCTATATTACAAATTTACCACGTAGGCAGTTTTTTTAAGGCATTGACAAACATGCAGGAAAATACGTGTAACAGAAAATTACATTACAAAATTCAACAACGAAAACTTTTGGCATTAACAATTAATGCATTTTTAAATACAATATTTATTGATATACCTAGAATTAAAGCCCAGCAACAACAACCAGGCGATTGCGGAACCGGAAGCGGAAGTAAAATCCAAATAAGACGGAAACGGAAATGGAAAAATAAAAATGAAAGGAATCCAAATATTATACATAGAATATATCTATATACAGATACATAAATGTACACGTGGTTTTCGGTGTCTATTACTTATATAAATAGATATATATACATACATTATATACATACATTATATTATACACATGACGTGCATATTTTGAAACAAAAACAAGAACCCACAAAAGCCCAAAAAAAGTAAATATAAATGTTGTTCATTTGACTAATACGCGAAAGCAACTCAACCAAACAAAAAAATATATACTAGCATATATTAAAACTAATGGTATTCCACTCCCACACGTACACTCACCACCGGGGACACCCAAAACGGGGTGATCTATAGATCTTGGGTATACCTCACCAAACTCGAAAGTTTCATGATTTTTCAAAATACTATTATTTCGATGACCTAGAGTTCGTACATTGTATTATATGGTATAATATTTATCCTGCCGGAATTAGCATAATTAACAACAAAGTCCTAGTATCTCAAGCTTTATTAATCTATTTTCAACCGTCATCATCAGTCACTTGACCTTGGGTGTCCCCAAATCATTTAGCAAATACATGGAAGTTTTAATGTAATAATGCAATTTAACAAAATAAAACTACGATTTCATGAAATTAAGACAATTTCGAGGTTTCACTTGCAAAAAAAGAAAAGGCATAACCATATAACAATGTTCTATATTGTAGTCAAAATCATTTTAATCAGTTTTGGTTACACTTTGATTTCGTGTTGAGCAAAGACAAGGAAAGGAATACGAGAATTGCGTTATGATGAAAAACAATTTTAACTTGTCTAAAACCAATTAAATTGTTAACAGCAACTAACTCATGTATGTAAATACATTAAATGGATACCATCTCAAAAACCAACAAAATATACAAAAAAAAAAGAAGAAAGACAAAAAACAAAGACGATTGCGAAAACCAAAAAAGCAGAAGCATAATAAACATAAAATGTAGTACATGCAATATATTTTTCGGTGTTAGGCGTCTTTTTGAGATTTTTACAGAATACCAAACAAAAGTCCCTCAAATAAAGTCTATAAAGTATAATATTTCATTGTTGATGTTGTGAGCAAACTAAAGTAAACTAAAGCAAACTAAAGTAAATTGTATTTATTTCTCCTACTCTCTCAACAGTCTCTCTCACCTAAGCTCTAAACTTTAGCTGTCGTGTCTCTTTAAATATTTATAGGGGTTTACATAAGTCTTAGGAGACGCGGAAACAGAGGAAAATGTTTCAAACATTTTTTTTTTTTATATATACATAAACAAGAGATTCGGTGTCTACAAATTATACGAAACTTAAGATGCAACTAAGAAAACATTTTTAGATCAAATTCGAGTGGTTAAACGAAAACGAAGGGATGAGAGCGGGGAGAAAAGCTGGAGTGGCAATTCGGAAAGGGGGAGGAAATACTTAGCAATAATTCTGAAATGACCTCAATCAAATATTTTTTAAATTTTATATATTTTAGTCGTGCGAAAAGAAAACTCAAATGTGTAAATAAAACTTTAAATACATACAAAATCGAAATAGCAAAATAAACAAAATGTAAAACAAAAACCAAAAAACCTAAAAACCAAAAAAAAAAAAAAACACATAAAAATGTCTCTCGAACGAACGAAGAAAGAATGTGATATTTTTCTAAGGTGTACTACAAAACAAAATGATGAAAAACAAATAAGAAAACAAAAATCAAAGATGCAAAATTCTAATAAAATATTTAACACTTTTACTGAGAACCAGAAATAGAGCAAGCCCACATAAAATAGAACAAATTGCAATAGAGACTGATTTTTGACATCATCTCATCGACATCACCACCAATAAAAACACGAACATTGTCATTAGATCAGATCAGTGGATGCAGAAAAACTTTCACTGCAGTTACAGTTTTAAATAGAAAATACTGGAAATGTGTGTGGGTAAGATTCGGGGAGTTGTTAAAAGTGATTTGAAGACTCTTTTTGTTTAAAATTTCAAATAATATGAAATGGCCTGGAAACGTGCCTAAAAGTATGCAAGTGAAATATTTCACAGCATACTCTTAGGTGCCTCTTTGGGTTAAATCAAATCTTCAGAGATTTTAAATCACAAGAGAATTAGAATCACTTGGTATATAACGAATCAATGAGAATTGGTATTAATTTCCCTGTTTTAGTTTCCGATTTTAGCCTTTTTTGAGCTATTCGATTGCACAGTGGGTGAGGGAAATGGAGAGAGTAAGAGAAAATATGGGTGTGAAAGGAATGGAATTAATGGAACCAATTCGGGACGCATCTCGTCCAGGTTAAGGTTTACAGATGGGACTTAGAAGCAATGTTAGTTTAGGCGTGGCAAGGTGAGGCAAAGCGTTGGAGTTGGGTGCATTCGCACAGAGTTGTAATTATTTTTGTGATAAAATCCGAAGCGCAATTTTTTTCTCCAACTGTATGGTAGGTTAGAGGTCTGTACATAGGCGGGGCTAAGAGGGATCGATTGGCGGAGGGTGAGGTGAGAGTATGTTTATGAAGGTGCTACGAACAAAGACGTAATTGAAAATGTGATACAGTTTTTTCCTTAACCTATTTATTGAGCGGTACGCAGAGCAGGGGACAAGAACGGAAGCGAAAACGGTAACGGAACGGGAACGGGAAACGAAAGCGGAAACGGAAAAGGGTGAGGTCGCGGAAGCGGAAGGAGCTTAGCAATATGCTTTACAAGCAAACAGACTTTTATTCAACATTTTTAATGGTTTTTATATGGGAAATATGAAGAGAAAGTTTTGCTTTCGGTTCTTTTCAACCTTCTTTCAGTTGACACAGGAAAATGAGACACCACAAAAAAAACAAAAAAACGCATCCGCAACCACAACAAAAACCACAGCAGAAAAAGGCCAGAAGAGATAATTGGGGAAATTGTAAAAAATTTACACTTTAGGAAAATCTCTAAATTTTAAGCTTTCGGTGTTTTTAAACCAAAAAAAAAATAAAACTAACAAAAAAATACAATAAACAATGGCAAAACGTAAAAATTAAACGACAACCAAAAAAAAAAATTAGCGAAAACGCACGAAAAATTTATATATATATATATTTCGATATTTAAAACTTCATTCGGAAAGAAAAGCAAACATTAAAAATTTTGAGCAAACTCTCGGTGTTTTAAAATTAAGCGCATGCAAAACCACATTACACTAAACAATTAACTAAACCCAGAGTAAACAAAATAATAAGTTAAGCAAACAGACGTAAACCAAAAACAAAAACCTCTTTCACTTTCGTGTCTTTGACTTAAAACCAAAAACTAAAGCGTCAAAATAAGCAGACAAAAAACCAAAAACAAAAAATATTAAGCATATTTTTAAAATGTAATTTAGCACAAAAACGAAAACAAAAAAAAAACCAAAGCGAAAACGCAGAAAAGAAAACACAATTTTTAAACTACCAACGTATTGATGTGTATTTGATAAACCAAATCGAAATTGTAATGAAATGAACAGACAGAAATGCGAAACCAAAATAATTGAAACGGAACTAAGCAAATTAGAAGAACGACTTGTTTTCACATCTCTCAGATATTTATTATCTTGCGTTTTTCGGTTTCAAATTCGAATCTTGCGTTGAGAACGATTAAGAAAGAGAACTTTTACAAAACTACGAAATGCAATGCCTGCCAAAGAATTAATGTTTTTAATGCGAAATGCAAAGGAAAACGAAAACGACAAACAAATATTACTTATATGCAACCAAACAACAACAAACAAAAGTTCAATAAAGCCGTTCCAATAAAATGAAACCAAATGAAAACTGAGAACAAAACAAGCTACAAAAATCAAACTTGTTCGGAGATCTTTTGCGTTTCCTTATACAAGACATTTACGACGACTAAAAAAACTAGATCCAAGAAAAAATCTACTGAAAGACGAACCTTTTTTTTGCAACTATCTTGAAGAATGCAAAAATGTAAGGAGAAAAACATAACTATTTGTCGTGTACAAGTACTTATTTGTATTTAACTAATAAAGTGAAATGTTTATTGGTTTATTTTTAAAAACAAAACACCACCATTTTTATGCATTACATTATAAAAAGAAACAACAAGCAAATAAAATAAATTACAAAAAGTTTTATGTGTTCTGTTTTAATATTTTAGGGACTTTAAAATGGTAAAGCCTCTATTAAAATAGTGGCTTATGTTTTTTTAGGTTATGTTAGTAAAAAAAAAGTTTACCTAACCAGGCTTAACTGCTAAATATACCCAAAATTTAAACTTTCTAGTTTTCGAATTACAAACTTTAAAGCTTTTTGGCGCGCGAGTTTCAGGACTTTACCAGAACCATATCCTTCAAGCACAACTTTTGATCCTTTAATTTTGAATTTCAAAATTCAACCGTATGTATATTAACGGTCCATTTTCAAGTGAAAGCATGTAAAGCTTTTCAATAATCTGGCCATCAACCGTAAAGCTTTCCCGTCATTTTGACATTTTTTAGGATATTTTTTGGCGCTCCACCTGTGGTCACACTGCGCGCTGGTTCGGAACTTCAGTCGCAAAAAAAATTCGCACCGACCAGAAGCTTTTTGCAACCTTTTTTCCGTTTCAATCGCACACGATATAGCAGTATTATTGTTGTTACCACCGTTTGTTGTGGTTGTTGTTTGCATTTTTTTTTTACTGTGTTTTACAATCCGAGTGTTAAGAACCCAAAAGACTAGAAAATAGAGATAGAGAGTTGGAGAGCAAGAGACTCTAGAAGTGACAGCGTGTTATTGTGTGTGTTTTACCCACTGACTTACCGGGATCCATCCCGAAGGTTCCGAAAGACACTTCTCGAATTCCTCCTCCTTTTTTCGACCGGAAGAGGAGCAGGTCCTTCGGCCAAGGACACCAAGGACTCCAGGGACCCGGAGAACGCCGGGAAATGCAGAGCTACGCGGATGCACTGAGTGCCAAGGGGTATCGCAGCTTCGGGTTCGACACCGACATGGAAATGGACATGGACATGGGATGCACGATGCGGCGCATCGAGAAGCGCAAAGGCGGTGAGTGTGTCATTGTGGGCGTGGACGTGGGAGTGGGCGTGGGCGTGGGCGGGGCAGAGGCGTGTGTGCGTGCAGAGGGCAGGGACGTGGCCAGAAAATCCTCAGGGGGATTTTCTCAAAAGTTTTTATTAATCGATGTTTAAGAACGAATATATCCTTACTCTTCTTTTTTTAAATTACAATTAGTATACATTTAAAAAATAAAAACAATTTAAAATAAATAAAATAATATTGTTCTAGTTTTAGTTGTATTAGGTTCGAATACCACATATGTATCCTTTCGAAACATTTTTTATAATTGTCTTATTTAAAGAACTTTTGATTACTATCCAGTAATATTATAGATTTAAAATAAATAAAATGATATTGTTCTAGTTTTAGTTTTATTTGCTTCGTATACCACTAATGTATACTTCCAAAAAAATTGTATAATAGTCTTATCCAAAGATCTTTTGTTTTCTATCTTGTAGTATTATAACTTTAATTCAATTTAAATCATAATTCGTTTTATTTATGACTTGCTAAATATTGTGGTTGCTTTGAATCTGTATATTGTGGCTTCAAATGCACCCATATTGAACTTTCTGTTGTTCAATTTCAAGAAAATTGTATTGCATATTGCTTAAAGGTAAACAAATTGATTACCAATTAAAGAAAACAAAATTTATTTCCTTTTCCTACATTTTGTACATCAATAATTGGCTAATCCAGTGGAGTAAACCTATTTTCAAAGAGAGGGGTTTTAAAAAAAAGTATTTTTAAATATTTTGAAACTTTGGTATTCCAATTCTTTGAAGTTCTATAAACCTACATTTTACAAATCGATATCTTACTGACTAGAACTGCATGTTCTTGTAATATTTCGTTTTAAAGTGCTTGTTTTTTTCAATTGTGCTGTAAAAAATCCATCTCTATTGGCAGAAGGAACCTTAAAAACAGGTTATGGTGAGAACACTGAACACCCTCTCAGGGTGGGGGGGGCTCTGACCCCCTCGAGTGCGCCCCTGCCTGCGTGTGTGCGTGAAATGTATACCGATGTGTGGGTATGTGGGATGCATTGACTTTTGCGCCTTCGTTCACTTCGTTTACTGGTCATCGCCGTGAAATATTTCCACTTCCACGTCGAAAGAAACACACACCGAGTGCATGTGTGTGTGGGTGCTGGTGTGCCTGTGTGGGGGTAATGACGTGCAATTATTATAATCAGAGGCGTGCTAGTAACTGTGCATAAATTATCTGGATAAGGTACAATAGTTCCTTGGTTCCTCGCTCGATGGCGATGTTAATGCCATATTGATGATGATTATGGAGATGGAGATGGAGGTTCCTTTGATGACGACTTCCAACGCCTGTCCTTCAATTATCTCAGCTCGCCCTTACCTTCCCACACCATTGCATGGAAAGCTGGGATGTACTATGCATATAGTGGACCTCAGATGACGTCATTCCAGTTTCGATTTTTACTTTTTGTTGGATCACATGTTCCAGCCAAGAAAAGATGGTAATAAATCTTCTTAAATGGCCAGAACCACTGGCTTGCATTTATACAAATACAAACCCATTTATTCCAACTTTTGATTAATGTAGCTCTGTTTATATTCCTTTTTTCTTGGATTATAATGTGAGTTAGGAAAGCCAAGATGAATGCCTCTGGGGTATGCAACATATTTCGTAAGAGGAACATATTTCTTAAACATTTATATTAGTTGTTTTTTTCCTATACGTATTGTTCTCTTTACTACGTCTTACATTGTCTTACTTTCTGTGTAATTTTACCTGATTTATCTGCTATTGTCGTGCCTAAGCTTAAGTATTTCCCAGTTTAATTGTTCCCATTCTATATTTTTTATTTGCTTTTTCATTACTTTTATGCTTTGTGGGTACTGCTTTTTTAGTGGCTTGCTTGTTTAGTTCGCATTTTTGCGTTTCTGTTGATGCAGCAAACAAACGCAATGGGAAAAACCAACAGCAAATACGAAACCATTTAGGAAATTGGTTAAACATGAGGCGAACTCATGCGAAGGCAGGGAGAGACACATTTATATTTATGGGCCAGCCTGTACTGTACTGTATGTGGGCCAATTAGCCGCTGCTGTTTGCCCTGAGTCATCGCCAGAAGGTTCTGAAAAGAAGAAGGTGGGTGCTCAGATGATGGTTCTAGGGTTCTTGGGTTCTTGGGACCCAACATGATAGACCGCCAAGTCCAACTCCATGTTAATTGTGCAGTCCAGCGCCTTTAATCTAATCTAGTGCATGGCAAAGCGGATTTATGGTTTGCCCAGCTGAATTTATGGAGGCCTCGAACACCACGTGGCCATTCGATGCACAAACTGGCAAAATAAAAATAAAGAACCCATCAAAAAATGCTGATATCTATAATATAACACAAGAGGTTTATTTTGAGATTTTTATTTTTAAAAAATAATCAGTAATCCTAAAATATTTCGACCATTTCTTGTTATTTTTTTATCAGCAGCTGTGATAATACTGTTTTTCTGCACTGTAAAAAATATTTAATGACTCTGTAAGTTCTCTACTTATTCATAGCATAGTAGTGAATCCTATTTGCATATTTTTGCAACTATCTTTCCATACGTGAGATATATAATTTGGTGTTTAAATTGTTTGTTCCTAGAATCCGCTTGTTAATAGACTTGATTGTCAGAACAATATGGAACTTAAATTTCCGTGTGCGCCGCAGCACACTCCTCTTATCGGTCTATAAATACACTTCGTGAATAACAACATCCAAATTTGAGTGCGAAGTACAAACGTGCATTATTATTCACAGTTCGTGGGAATTGGGCCCAGCTCTATTATCTACTTTCTGGCCATCTAGTGCTCATATCCCATCCAATACTTATATCATCATCCACTCAATTGGGGCAGTCGTTCGGTTGACATGTGTCCGCCGCTTATGGGAAATGTGCTGTGTTCAATCAACTGGGTAAACTAAGGAGCCATCCACACATCGAATCAAAAATAATTGATGTCGATTGTCAAATGTTTGCATGTTTTGGCAAATCGTTAGTATACCTATTATAAGTAGTTTGGGATGTAAAACATGTACTAAGTGGTACAGTACATGCAAAAAAAAACTGTAAGGTAATATTTACCATTATAATAGTTAGGATTGTTAATATGACCAATGAAATAGTTACCCTCACAGCAAGAAAATACACATAACTTATTATTTTATGGTAGTTTTACCACTAAATACCTATTATATGTAGTTTGGGAAATAAAACATGTACTAAGTGGTACAGTACACGAAAATGGTACAAGAAAATACACATAACTTATTATTTTATGGTAGTTTTACCACTAAATAGTAACCAAAGCAACAATAAATACTTTTAATAGCTGTTAACCTCTTTATAGAGTTAGGTTACTATCAATTTTAACCATGCAATTTTTTTTTTGTGGTAAGCCAACTTAATTTTAAATGAATAAGCCTTGGTGCTATTCTATTGGCCCCCACTGTGCCCCACGACAGCTGGCTTCTGTCCATCGTAGGCATAGGTCAGGGTTTTCCAATTAGAAACAAATAATAAAAAAAGGCGGGCGGCGGCGACGAAAAGAAAACAATAGAGCATTTCCCACACAATTTTCTCATACCCCTTGGATATTGTTTAAGCCCCTAAATGATTTATTTGTGATTCCGTGCCGGCAATTCTCTTGGTTAATTTTGCGCTCTTTTTGCTCAGAAACTCAAGCTCTTTTCCCCACTGGCTTTTCTCTTTCATTTCCCAATGAAATCGAGACTGACTGCAGATAGTCATGCCAAATCAACTGTTTATATCCATTGCTTATTATTACATATGAGTAAGGAAAAAATGAGTGGAAAATCAGAGTCAGTTGGCTGCGCGAAGTCGAATCGAGCGGAAAGTCGAATTTTTATATCCCTGAGATATTACGCAAGTCACGGCGGAAAGTTTCCCATATTTTCATGTGAAAATCAATAGCGAATCATCGCGGGCAAAGTGCCCAAAACACAAGAAAAGGCCAAACGCAGCGATTAATAAGTTCGCAATTCGGTCAATAAATACATAACAAAGAGCGGTGCCAAAAATACAACGAAATAAAATGAAACAAGCTTAAGCACAATCGAATAATAAATTGAGACGTACGGCAGATAAACAAAAACACACACATATATTCGAGTCTATAGGAATGCCCATCTTTCTATATATATATTTTTTTTTAATATACATAGTATATGACTGTTTGCATTTCGCATACAACTCGGCAAACAAGGCAAATGAACTGACAATGACTTGCAGTCGTCGCAGAAAATGCTCGTACCATATCTAGCCAAACAAATCGATTGGATTGGATTGGATTGGTCTATGAAGCTATCAAAACAGCCCATGGGTTATTATCGACCCAGCGCTAACCACCGATGATCCAATTTTGGCTCTCATCTGGGGGCTATTGATAAACCCGACCATTTGCTAAGTGCCCACGACGGGGTGTTAAACAAATCGAGACGAGCCCTCCTAATAGAGGAAAGTTACCAGTCTGGGAGTATATTTGGAAACTATAAACCCAAGTGTGGTATCAAGAAAGGGGCCTTGTCATCGTTATCAGTTGGTATACTTAACATAACATCACTAAAATTGGTCTTTAAAATGGTGTTCTACAAAATCATACAATTGTCTTATCAATCATAATCGATTAATGTAATCAAATAGAATTTTTTGATAGTTAAAAATTATATAAATACAATATTCGATTTTTTAAGACGCACTTAAGACCAAAATAATTGTCCGATCGATATGAAAATTGGTATAGTATAATATTCAAACCAATTAATCACTAATCTTTATCGATTACACATAAAAACAGAAACGATACTGTAATACCTCAAAATCTTGATATTATATGGGAGATATAAGTGCTGCAAAATTTAACAAAAGCATTTATTTTTCCATTTCCTCTTACAAATCCAAGCGGGCATCCAAAATATCTATGTATAACCGTACTTTATAAAAAATACGTGTTTCGGAACACTATATAATTTTAAAATCTGCCGAGCTGAAGAACTTAGAGTGAGAAATAATGTCACAGTTTCCTACGTTTTGATTGAAATGTCTGATGCCTTACCATTGGGTTCAAAGAGCTTTGATCTCGAGAACCCAACCCCCCTCGTAACTCCCTATAACTTGGCCATATGCAGTTTGTTTATCCAAAATATTGTTTATAATTAGCAAACATTGTGGGCTTTCCAAGCTTTTCATTTGTGGCGTTGCGAGCACTGAAAGCTCCCTCCCAACTTTACCCCATATATAAACTTTGGATCCGCTGAGATCGGGAGAGGTGTGAAAAACATATGTATATATCTATATAGAGAGGAAGAGGCGGAAAGAGAGAGAAAGCAGGGGAAAAGCGGAGACGGAGACAAACAAAGGCGAAAGACAAGCGCGTAGGAGATGCGCGAATTGCGTCGGACGGAATTCAAACTAAATTAAGTGCAGCCGATCGCGAGTATATATCCCGCCGATCCGAACCGACAGTTGCCCCAAGACGTTGCCCAGAGAGCAGCAGAATCTCGAGCAGAGCGGCGACACCTGTCACCGGGAAAATTACATAAAAAACACACACAAAATATACCCCCACAGGCCGGAAAGTCGAAAATTCCGATAGTAAACATAGGAGAAAAAACGAAAAATTGACCAGCAAAATCATCATAAAGAAGTACTGGACTAGAAGAGAGCACATAGATAAGGATTAGGATCCCAGGATCCAGAATCGGCGAGATGTCGTACCGCGGAATGTTGAGCACCTCGGATGGTTCGTCCGTGGAGATGCGTGTGCAGGATGCGGACTCCTTTGACGGAGCGTTGATGTCGCACCCGTCATCCAAGAAGACCGGCGGAAAGGCCCTCAACGCCTCCACCTCCATGTCCCTGCCCCAAAAGCAGATGCCCCCAAGGGCCACCCCCAATCGCTGCCCATGTAAGTGAATGAATGCACCAAATGCAACCCCCACTGACCTTTGACCAAGGGAAAGAGCACATCTAATTAGTAAAAAAACGTCTTATATTTTATTATATTAATAAAAAGGCTGTTTTTTACTGCCATAGGAATAAAACACATCTACCGAATTGGTCAAAAACCTTAAAAACCAATAGAAAGCATTTACATATGGTCTTATAGTTATAAAAAGCCTCTACAAGGTCACTTCTTTTATAAAACCTGATTAATAAGTCGTGCTTAAATGCGAAACACTAATGCTATGCAAATATATGTTTTAAAAACCAAAATGATATTATTTTGTGTGACATTTTGGAACTTTAATACATATATAGTGCTGCGTTTGGTTCTCTGCACCCACTGATCACAATCCACTCTCTCTTTTTCTAAATCTTTCTCTTCTCTGCTGCAAAAAGAAAGCCAAAGACATTCACTCTCCCACGCACACAGTAAAGCACTATCACTCAAAAAAAAATATAGCTACAAAAGAAATTTAAAAAGGTTCAAATTTAAATTGAACTATAATATTTATTTTATTCAATCTAATGATTCTATTCTAATTAATATTTAAATATATATAATATTCAAAAAATTAAATTGAAATGTATCATATTATTTGAGATTACTTAAAGATCTCAAAACGTAGAACTTATCTTTTTAAGAATCTATGGCTTTACGGGCCTAAAGCGGCGGATGTAGGATTTTTCCCCAGTGTAAAAATGGGGTTTTTTTTAAATTCCTACCTTATACGTATTTTAGTTTACAATGCTTGCATATGTAAATTGCATTTGAATAATATGTATGAATATATGTAGAAAATACTACATTGGGTTAAATATTATGAACAACTTATAATTTGTTTCAAAACATAATTTCAGTGTTGCGTTAAACCTCTGCCGCTGCGCTGTCTGTCAGTCGCAACGTCTTAAGTCTAACTAACCCATGTAGCGATATAGGAAAGTTATTGTACTCTACAAAAGGGTCGTTCGAAAACCAAGAGCGTTTCGTTCTCAATACTAACATGATAACTGGTCTGCCTAATGAAAATAAATACGGCTGAACTGTATCGTAAACTTTTGTTTGGTTTTATCTCAGTTCTTAATGCAATTATAATTAATTTTTAATTTTTACACTTTAGATAATTACATGACTTATATGCTCTCCAGCCCCTCTCCCTCGAAAACAAAGAGCGTTTCGTTCTCAATACTAATATGATAACTGGTCTGCTTAATGAAAATAAATACGGCTAAACTGTATCGTAAACATTTGTTAGGTTTTATCTCAGTTCTTAATGCAATTATAATTACTTTTTAATTTTTACACTTAAGATAATTACATGACTCATATGCTCTTCTGCCCCTCGGTTTCTTCTTCTTACTTTAGAGATAAGTAATTCTTACTGTGTTTGGCCCTGAAGTGTATTTCAGCTTCGGCTCGCTACAAAAAGTGATCCCATCTTGTTTGTTGTTTGTTGAGTGCGTGTTTTGATTTTGCCAGTATTTTTGCTATCTCCGCTGTCACAGCAAGCAGCCTTCTCCCCCCTCTTGATTTTCTACACTAAAAAAAATTATGATACTATTTTTTTAACGAAAAAATTTTATTTTTGAAAAGTTTTAGTCATAAAACTATTCAAATTCTCTATTTTAACCAAGCCTTTTTAATGTAATTTTTAATTTTTTTTATAACTTAAATAAAAAAATGTTTGTGGATTTTGTGGACCTGTTTGGAACCTATTTAATGGGGACTTTAAATGTAATACTTGCTTTAGGGGCTGTAATTTTTTTCTCAGTGCCCTCCTGTCTTTAAACATTTTGTTGCTTGCCAATTTGTAATCGACAATCAATTTTGTTAGGTTGTTTTTTTCTTGGGGGAAGTTGTTGTTTTTTTCTGCCCCCGTCAAAGATGATGCTCCTCTGCTGCAGTCGCAGTCGCAGTCGCTGCCTCTGCCGGCGTCGTTAGGTCTCAGCCTGGAATTCTCCGATCTTCGATGTTTTCCGATTTCATTGGGGCGACAACTCTCGACCAGGTTACTTCTTAACACCTTGGCGGCGATCCTCAGTTAATCCGGTTTTTCACCTGCATTTTCTACAATGAACTTCAATCGCATGGATACCGCGCATCGGTTACGCGTGGATGTTCGTCTCTATGGAGGACCGATGGGAAATCAGTTGAATGATACGAGCACTGCCACAGTCACGCCCACAATCTCCTCGGACGATCTCAGTAGGTTCTGCACTTTAGGATCCATACAAGATATGATATGATATAGTGGTACCTCGATACTGAGAAAATAGTTCCGAACTTTCACGCATTTATCAACCTTCTTGCATTCCGATTCCTAATCCCAATGAGTATCTCTTGTTTTTCAGGTGATCTCACCGATTCCCCAGTGGATGAGAAGACCGAAGCTGATGTGGAGGTGACCAATGAGATCTCGGCTCCATATGAGGTGCCACAATTTCCCATTGAACAGATCGAAAAGAAGCTGCAAATCCAGCGTCATCTCAATGAAAAGTGGGTACACTATAGCTTTTAACAATAGATATATCTTTTTTAAGAGGAAAACAAATTTTTATAAAACTTTGAAAGTGCAATGGATCGATTACAAAAGTCTAGGGCCAAGTTTTTTTTCAAAATTGTATTGTTTTTAGAAAACACCCGCGCTTATCAGCGAAACTGCGATAGTACAATTACAAATTGCTCTCTGTTTAAATTTATAAATTATTA
The DNA here is from genome assembly GCF_043229965.1 of Drosophila suzukii. Classification (NCBI taxonomy): domain Eukaryota; kingdom Metazoa; phylum Arthropoda; class Insecta; order Diptera; family Drosophilidae; genus Drosophila; species Drosophila suzukii. The sequence continues at coordinate 11,069,048 of NC_092084.1, read as the reverse complement.
TAGTTTCACATTTAGTTAATCAGTTATTGATAGGATTTTCAACCTGTCTTACCTCCTCCATTTACAAGTACTAAAATCATAAGGTTATTAAAATAATTAGATGGAACACTACGTTTCGGAAATGTAAGTTTATATAAATTGGAAAATACAATTTTCTATAAATTCATTATTTAACATAAACCAAGCTTAAGAGCTCTTCATTTTTGCTTTGTAAGACAAATTTTGTGTGTCGGGAATTTAAAGGTAGACTTAAAAATATATTTGTGACTAGTGATAGGAAAAGATAACGAAGTGAAAAAAATGTATGTTAAATATTTAAGACAGCGAGACGACGAGATACAAGAAATAACAAACAAGTCGGGTGTCCCGACTTTGAGATACCCCTAACAAAATTGGTTTCTGTTGCCAATTATAAATCAAAAGTTAAAACTATTAATGAAAAACAAGTATTGTTCCCATTGTATTGCTCTAGTAATCAGATCCAAACCTAAATCGGTTCTGCTCCGGCTTGGTTTTGTTTACTTACATGCGAACCAGACAAAAACACGGCGAGTTCACAGATCTCGTGATCGAGCCCTTATCAGCCAGTCTGTTCCAAGGTTAGATCTTTCCGAAGGCCAAAATACCATTCCACTCCGTCGTATTTCTCTAATTCAACAAGCAATTGAAAAATATCACAAAAGCTAAAACAATATGTCCATGTTTTCTTAAGGTTCCTATCTGCAAAATATAAAAATGAACTTGATAATAAATAAAATGTTATCACATTTTTTACTTTAAAATATTGTACAATTCTTTAATTTTAGAAAATCAGATAATCAAATTATAAAATATTTTTTTTTTCACAAGAAAATTATTTTAAAAGCTAAAACCATACATATGCTAATATGATTTTTCCTAAAGATCCTTTCATCAACAAATAAAAATGGACTTGAAGATAAAACAAATGTTTTTAAATATATTTTTTGATAGTTTCAAATTGTTATAAATTTAGATAATCGGATTAACACTAAAACTATTTAATAGACTGCTTAATATCAGTTCATTTTAGTGCAATTTTCAGGGGGTTCTTACTGCATCAAGTAAAAATAGACTTCATTATAATCAATTATTATATTAAAATATATAAGTACGTATTATTTTTCTGTGATATTTTCAAATTGCTATAAATTTAGGTAATTTTTTAAATATGTTCGTTTTTATAACATGTAGTTTGTCTTGTATTACCATCGTGAGCATTTTGTATAGTTTCCTAATGAGGCAACCGCAGAGCGTAATTATCAGGCTCCCAGGTGGGCAGTGGGTGGTGTGGGGTATACAGATGGGTGTTTTCCGGCTAATCCAAAGTGGGTTTATGTCTGGGCCAGAGTCCGGGTGTTGGTTTCGGGTTTTTGGCCCGGCGAAAGTGTGGACCGATGCAGAACACGTTTTGATTTTGAATGGAACTGCATTAGGCAGCCGCTGCCTTTGGTGACGGACTTTCGCCCATGCCACCCATACGGAGGTGGTGGTGGTGGTGGGGCTTATGGCATAACGAACCACCATCGCCACCGTCGAGGCAAGAACCACTGTGTCCAACGGTTGAGTTCTGGCGCGGATGCCGTCACTTTCAGTACGCTCCGATCCAATAAACGGGCAGCTTGGCGGCGCGAAACGCGGCCCAAAGTTTCCCACCTGCCCGGGGACTACCTGTGCGACCTCCGCTGACATTGAGCCCTCTTTATAGGGGAGCCACCCATCGAACCGCCGCCGCCCACTGCCCCACTAAAATCCACCATCGTTGTTGTTCGTGTCGCACGCCAGGCGTCGCTCAAAAAAAAAAATTAGCAAAAAAGAAAAGAAACCAAGAAACGGCGTTGGAAAACTTTCCAACTCGCACGGACACTTCGAGTTTTTGGCTTGAACCAAGAATCCCGACAAGTTCTGCACGCCAATCAAAAATAACAGGGGGCGAAACCGCAGGAGGGGGGGTTTAGCCATACCCAAGATAGTTTCCCAAACCCCAAAGAACTTTGCAAGTTTTGGAGACGCAAAATTTGTAAATCTTAAGCGATTTAAATCTAAAGAAACCAAGCTTTATTTTAAGTGTTTGAGAAAGTTGTTCTTGAAGTGCAAATTCCTAAAAGTTTGAAAGAAGAAGAAGCATATTCTACAAGTCAAATAATTCTATAGATATAAGTTCTTTAAAGTGAATTGTTTCTTTTTTCATAATTTAATTAATTTAGCCTATACTTAGTTGACTTAATTACTTTAATTTGGCAAAAGACTCAATAAAACAACTTTTTCAGAGCTTGCAATAAGCAACTATTAATAGAAATAGTTCTATCCATTGCTGGAATTTGTTTCTGTCAGCCAAGGGACAATCGAACTGTAGTAACTTAATTTAGATAGTTCTTTAAGACACGCAATTTTGTGACCAAAAAAGTAGTTTGTTCCTTACCAAATATGTAAGAAATATGCTGATGGCGTGCCGGACTGCGAATTAGTGGCAATCGGTGGCTTCGTATTGCCATAAATCAACTGGTCAATCGATCATTACCATCTCCGTGCCCAAAGAAGTGGAGTCCCTATCGAAGGGGAAACCCCAAACTGAGTACTCCATTCGCCGGTGGTATCCAGTGGAAGCAGGATGTCCTTTGCGGATGACAGCTATAGTTTTGGACGCTGCTACGAGTATCAGCCCGAGGATTCCAAATGGTCAGCCCAGTAGAAGATCTTTAATTGTGACAAGTGGAATCGTTGTTCTCTGTGTCTTAAAGCCTTTTCAAAAGTTAGCAATCTATGATCTGATATAATAAATCATAGGATAAACCATTTACGAAATTGTGTAAGATAAAGAAGATTCTATATATCTTTTGACAACAAGAAATATATATTAATCATTTTAAAATTGGAAATGCTATTTGTATACTAGGAAGATTCCAAATGGTCTGCCCAACAGAAGATCTTGAAATGTGAAAAATGAAATCAAAGATTTCTGTGACTTAAAGCATTTTAAAAAGACTCTGATATATTAATTAGTAATTCATTCGATAAAAAAGTTGCAAAGTAGTGTAAGATATAGAAAACTACATATATCTTGTGGCAACAAAGATATAATATTGCCAAATGTTTTTTAATATACTATGTATATGTATTACTTTTTGAAGGGGAATGCCGAATGATATGTATGACTTTAAATTCCAAACATATATATATTTATTTAATTCCTAATTTGTTATCTAATCTAAATAATTTTCCTATTTTTAACCCTTTTCCAGGCAGGCTACTGGACCTAGACCCGTGCCCGCTGCCGCCGTGTTGGCCACTCATAGGGAATCATCCAGCAGCAACGAGGACCGCGAGCCCACTGTCAACATGGACAGAATCGATGCGGACATCAACTTTCAGCGGGTCTCCATTTCGGGGGAGGACACCAGCGGCGTTCCCCTCGAGGATCTGGAGCGGGCCTCGACCCTGCTGATCGAAGCGCTGCGCCTGCGCAGCCACTACATGGCCATGTCCGATCAGTCGTTTCCCTCGACCACGGCGCGTTTCCTCAAGACGGTGAAGATCAAGGATCGCATCAACAATCTGCCTGCCAAGGAGGTGTCGGGTGAGTAGTTATTGACCATTAATCCGATCCCCTGTTCCCCCAGAAGAAGAGCTCAGAGTCAGTTCCTGGTCTGTCTTTGTGCTGTGGTAGCCTTCATCTTACAATTCAATCTATGGAGTGGTTCGATTTGTTAGAATCTGCTGATTTTATAACAATAATTCGATAATATATTTAAAATACTAGACAAAAATCGACCCAGCCCACCGTATATGTGTAAATATGTATAGAAGAGCAATTTTGTACAGATGCCCCTAAGTGTTGTGATGCACCGATTCATACATATATTGCATACGCATATTGCAATTAATTCGCTTTCAAGTGAATTATGTATAATACAAGTTGATATTAGCGTGTGTTTTGTGTCAGCTGTACGCGACGGCGTTGCCACCTTGTCTAAGTCCAGAAGTCAGCTCGTGTGTCCGTCTCTTTCTCGCCCACGCCCTAGCAGCTGCTGCCTCGCTCGAGTCTCGTTCCGTTTCGTTTTCATGTCCTCCGTTTATTATTTAGAGCCTTTAACGAGCTACTATTTTTCATTAGAACTTATTCTCATCTGTTACCTACTATGTGTTTGAGCCTTTTTAAACATTTTTTTTAACTTGATTTTGTATCGACTATTTATTTCACTTCTCGTATTTTTCATTATTTCTTATAGACATCATTCGCAAAATGAGTGTAACGAACATACAAGGTAATTCGTGTGCACACCTGTTTTCCTCCTTTACCTCTTCTTCCTATCCAACATTCCCAACATGTTCGATTCGAATACAATAAGAACAACTCCTTTCCGTTCCGTTCTGCCTGACATTTGATTTCCGTTTAGCAATGCTTCATTCACTCCTAACCTACTACCTAGAACCACAAACGCTGCTTTCAACGCAGACAGTGTTGCCAACTATCGATTTTGTGTGGTCTTAGTTAAAAATAGAATATGATTTCTAAACAAGTTAATAACCAAATGTTATTCAATATAAATAAATTGCTAAAATTATGTTTATAGTTTTATATTATTTGTTTTGTGCTAAAATCAGACGCTATCATACCTGGACATTGTATAAAAACAGCTATATATATGGCATTTAGTGTGGTCTTAGTTAAAAATAGAATATGATTTCTAAACAAGTTAATAACCATATGTTATTCAATATAAATAAATTGCTAAAATTATGTTTATAGTTTAATATTATTTGTTTTGTGCTAAAATCAGGCGCTATCATACCTGGACATTGTATAAAAACAGCTATATATATGGCAAAAAAGAACAATGTTGGCTACACTAACCTGCTTAAAACACAAAGTTGGCCACACTGCAAACTCGCTTGCAACAAGAACGGCTTTGTACAGCACATGTTGCAGCATCGCCCTTTCCTTTCTCGCATGGGAGTTTTTCTTAGCCGTTTATTTTTGAATTTCCACAGCGTTCTGCATCTGTTACTTGTATTTGTTTGCTTTTATTTTATTTCTTTGTGTGTTGTTTATTTTTGCTAACCAAAAACAACAACAAAACACGCCCTAAGCTGAAGTTGTAGACACTTAGAAGTTTAACTCTCGACGTTTTTCACTCTATTTTTGGCCCTTTTGAAAGGGAAAACCTTGTACAAAAGGAAAGACTCAACTTTGATAACTGTCGTAGAACAAGAAAACCATTAAAGTTTAGTAGCGCATTAGAGTGGAACTCCGATTTAGGTTAAGATCCTATGAGTATTTATTATTATGAGATGATAAAATATTTTAAGCTATTTAAGAGTTCCACTCTATAGCTTTTTATAAACACCAACACTTACTGAAAATAACACTCGCACAAACACCTGAGTGTAGAGTGTAGTTTTGCCACTAACTGTACCGATTACAATCGCTTTTCGATCGCCTCTGCCACTAAACAAAATTCTGTTTTCCAATTCTAAATCAACAAAAATCAAACGAACAACTTACATAAACACACTCGACTCAAACCGCAATTGTTGAGGAAATGCAGATGTCCATTCGAGGCCATCGCATATAAAGTTAACGAATCCGTGGAACGTGGAATTTCCCCCAGATGAGGATTTCAGGATCAAGCCACTCAACGGAGTTTTTCACATCTACGAAAATGATGTAAGTAGGCATTTAATTTTTTTTAAAAACCTAAATAATCCTTAAATAATTATGATTTTACAGGATGCGAGCAGCGACATTAAGTTCGAATATCCGGATATGAGCCAATTCGTGAATGACATGCAGGTCATGTGCAATATGATTGCTGATGGGCCATTGTAAGTTTTATCCAAGCAGAAATTATTCAGAAAATTATGAAACCCTGTATACTTTTATAGGAAATCCTTCTGCTATCGACGCCTGTGCTATCTGTCGTCCAAGTACCAGATGCACGTGCTCCTCAACGAACTGCGGGAGCTGGCCGCCCAGAAGGCGGTGCCGCATCGGGATTTCTACAATACCCGCAAGGTGGACACCCACATCCATGCAGCTTCCTGCATGAACCAGAAGCATCTGCTGCGCTTCATCAAGAAGACGCTGAAGAACAACGCCAACGAGGTGGTCACCCACACCAATGGCCAGGCAATGACCCTGGCCCAGGTGTTCCAATCGATGAACCTGACCACCTACGACCTGACCGTCGACATGCTGGACGTGCACGCGGATCGGAATACGTTCCACCGCTTCGACAAGTTTAACTCCAAGTACAACCCCATCGGGGAGTCGCGGCTCAGGGAGGTGTTCCTCAAGACGGACAACTATCTGAACGGCAAATACTTTGCACAGATCATAAAGGTATGGGTTGGTTGTTTCGTATTCATGCTTATACGAAATGATTTAAAAAAATATCAAATATCTACTAAAGTTACTTAAATATTATAATTTTCATTATATAAGAAAATTTCTAAACATCCTTTATAATTTCTCTAGGAAGTGGCCTTCGATCTGGAGGAGTCCAAGTACCAGAACGCCGAGCTGCGTCTCTCCATCTACGGCAAATCACCCGATGAGTGGTTCAAGCTAGCCAAATGGGCCATCGACAACGATGTGTACAGCTCGAACATCCGTTGGCTGATCCAGATACCGCGCCTCTTCGACATCTTCAAGTCGAACAAGATGATGAAGTCATTCCAGGAGATCCTGAACAACATATTCCTGCCGCTCTTCGAGGCGACAGCCAGACCCAGCAAGCATCCGGAGCTGCATCGCTTCCTGCAGTACGTGATCGGTTTCGATTCCGTGGACGACGAGTCCAAGCCGGAGAATCCGCTCTTTGACAACGATGTACCCCGGCCGGAGGAGTGGACCTACGAGGAGAATCCGCCCTATGCGTATTATATCTACTACATGTACGCCAACATGACGGTGCTGAACAAGTTTAGACAGTGAGTGAATGGAACTTAGTAAAATATGATTTTTATGTTAAAGCTGATATTTTGTACAGATCACGCAACATGAACACCTTTGTGCTGCGACCCCATTGTGGCGAGGCTGGGCCCGTGCAGCATCTGGTGTGCGGCTTCCTGATGGCCGAGAACATCTCCCACGGCCTCCTGCTCCGCAAGGTGCCCGTGCTGCAGTATCTGTATTACCTGACCCAGATCGGAATCGCCATGTCGCCCTTGTCGAACAACTCGCTGTTCCTCAATTACCATCGCAACCCGCTGCCGGAGTATTTGGCCCGAGGTCTCATCATCTCCCTTTCGACGGATGACCCTCTGCAATTCCACTTCACCAAGGTGGGTTGACCTGTAGTTCTTTAAATTAAAGTCCCTGAGCTAGCTGTAATCGTTGCATCTGCATAGTGCCCTTTTGCAAGATGGGTAGACCTATACTCCTTTTATAAAAAGTTCCTTAGCTAGCCGTAAACGATGTATCAGTTTGTGAAGTTTGTTTTCCAAAATATCGTACAATTTTATATCATTTTTTATTTCAAAATACTATGTGCCCTTTCAGGAACCCCTCATGGAGGAATACAGCATTGCGGCCCAGGTGTGGAAGCTCAGCTCCTGCGACATGTGCGAACTGGCCAGGAACAGTGTGATGATGAGTGGATTCCCACACGTCGTGAGTTCTTAACAATTAATGTGTAATTCGCAATAGAATGGCTTATACAAATTTCAAAACACCAACAGATCAAACAACAGTGGCTGGGACCTGTTTACTACGAAGACGGCATCATGGGTAACGACATCACCCGCACGAATGTGCCCGAGATCCGGGTGGCCTATCGCTACGAGACGCTGCTGGACGAGCTCTCCAACATTTTTAAGGTGAACCAGACCTGCTCCGTCTCAGACCTGCACGCATCGTAGTCTGGGTGGCGGTCCCTCTGCTCCATCGCGTTGTTGTGGCTTCCTACGCTAACTTAATGCAAATTACGCAGATATATACGCTAGTTATATACATAATTTAAATGTTTCTGTACTAACCAAATTGTAAGCGCGGCAGACCAAAACCTTTAAATATACAAAACTTGTACACGCAACGCTGTTTGCTTTTTGTGTACTTTAAAATCGCATATAAAATAATATAGGATTGCCCCAAAACTAAGGGGAATATACAAATCAAATTGTTATTTTTGAATTTGAATAACCGTTGCGCCCAAAAAATCTAATTAGCAATTAGAGATGGTCAAAAATCGATAAATAGGTGTGTGTCTCCGCTGTCGCAAACGGTCACGCTAAAATGCTGGGAGTGTGTATCCGCTAGCTTAGCGAGGACATGCTCCCGACATTTTAGAGTGGCCGTATGGCAATCTTGCAGTATATGGTTGAAATTTATTTGATATATACTGAACAGTATTTTAAATATGGTCGCCCTAAAATGTTGGGGTGGTGTCCTCGCTATGTTAGCGAAGACAGCCTCCCCGCGTTTTAGCATGACCGTATTTTAGTATCTTGTTATCGTTTTTCGTAGCTATCGATATTGTCACTTACGATTGCTTACGTTTGCCTACGTTCGCTTACGTTTGCTTACGTTGTGCTGAGCACAGCGCAGTCGAAAAAAAATGGGTTCGAAAAAAACTCGTGAAATCTAAAAAAGACCCCGCAAAAGCTGTGCTTTCGCTAAGAAAAAGATTATAATAAAAACAAAACATTAGCCCCACGGTTACACCGCTCTCGGGTAATTGAAATTTCAATCCGGCCACAGTCTACACCTCTGTTTTCTGTTTTCCGATGCAGGCAAACCATACAAAGAAAATGCTGAAAAGCTGAAAGAATAAAGGAAAAGCCGACTGACTGACTGCCCACTAGCCGCGCACAGTTAGCTGAGGTGTTTTTCCGTCCGGGGAAAGCGAGGAAATCGTCGATTTCAGGGCGGCGTCCCCCCCGCAGAGCGAGACAGCAAGAGAGGGAGTAGAAGGAGGAAGAAGAAGAGGCGGAGGAGCAGGACCAGGAGGATATATTCATATACCGCCGATATATACACAATGACCACCCAGCGGACGCAGACACAGGCCAGGAATCCGGGCAATTCCGATTCCGACTATGAAACGCTGATGCAGCGCCTGCACATCGGTGGCGGAGGAGGGGGCGGAGGAATTGGCGGCCCTGGAGACGGGGGCATGGCCATGAGGAGCTACCAGCGCTCACCCGGCGCCATCGAGAACTTCCTGCAGGAGAGCCAACAGCAGCAGCAGCAACAGATGCAGCAGCACCACCTCCACCACAACCAGGACTACAAGCTATACGAGCGCGGCAACATCATAGCCGCCTCCAAGTACGCCACGCCCCGTCCGGTGGAGCAGCTGCAGCACGTCCACAATGGCAGTGCCCACATCTATGCACCCACCGCCCAGATCTTGGGACAGCGCATTGCCCCCCAGAAGCACTCGCCGGTGTACGAGAACCTCGAGTTCTACGGCCAGTTCGATTCGAACCACAAGCGGGCACAGCCCCAAAGTCCCGGGAGCCGGCAGAGCGCCATGTTGAACGACTATCTGCTGATGCAGCCCATTGGGGCGGGGCGCTTTGCCCACACGCCGGTGCCCGAGAATCCAGGAGGACCAGCCAGAGGAGGAGGCGGTGGACCACCACCAGGGCGATCTGTGGCCCTGGGGCCAACCAGCGACCTGGAGGAACACGCTGCGCCCATCTACGAGAACATAATTCCCCACTCCGGCCAGCGAGCTCAGCCGCAGGCCTCGCCGGCCACCGCCACCATGTACCAGGAGATGCAGCCCACTTCGAACTCCTCGGGCGGCTCCTCCACCGCTGGCCTGGATCTCAACGCCCTGCTGGCCTCGCCCATGCACCAGCGCAGCATCAGCAGCAATACGGCCAGTTCAAGCTCCTTGGGCTCGCCCACCCAGCGCTATAGGAACTTGTCGCTGCCCAGCCATCTGAGTCCAGTGCCCACGGCGCAATCGGTGGCCAAGCTGCAGCAGCACACGCCCATCAAGTCGCCCGGTGGCGCCATCAATGTCTCCGTGAATCCCAACTATATAGAGGACATCAACAGTTCCGACTACGTTTGCATGACGGCGAATCTGCACAGGAATACGTCAGCGGGATTGGCCACCGGCAGGGCGGCCGCAACGGGAGCCACCGCCCAGCGAACAATCCAGGAACCAGCTAAGATATCGTCCTCACTGGCCATGGGCATGGCAACGGCAGCAGCGCCGGCCACGTCCATTGCACCGGTGGTAGCGGCACCATCCACCATCTCCCTGAGGGCCACGCCCATTGCGATGACGGCCCCACTGGCGGTGGCCACATCGCCCACGCCCTCGCAGGGCAGCACAGGTGAGCGGATCCGTAACAGAAACTGCCTCTTGGTGATGGGAAAGGTACCTAACCGCCCAGGGGGAATACAATCTATATAAGAAAAGCTGAGTTGAAGATACAATGTATTCAGTACCTAGTACAACTGAAATACTATTCCTAAATTCCTCTAATTAAAGAATATATTGAGTATACTTCTTAATCACGTCGTTAATTAGCAATGTACTCATAAAAATATTTTAATATGGTTAGTTAGAAGTTATTGAGAATGTATTCCCCCTAGTTGTGTTTGGTATAAGGTAGTAAAAATATTCAGGTACCTAGATTGATCCCATCACCGCGCATTCCATCCATTCCGCATTGTATTAATCAAACTAATGAATCCAAATGTTTCCCCCACTAAAAATGCTTGCACGCAGCCGTTAACGCTGCCTTGAAACCCAGGAGAGGTAGGAGGGGCTGGGCTGCGTTCCCCGAAAGGGGTTGGGTCCCAGTTGGGTTCCGTTTGTGTCATCACTCATCGCTCAATCATAAACCGGTTGGCGGGGCGACAAACTTTGGTCAAACGGTTGCCGCTAACCGGTTTATTTTCAAGTCCTTTACCTGAACCGATTCGCAGAAAATCGAAACCGATTCAAAAGAACTAGAGATTGAATACGATTCTCACAATATAATTTGATTGAAACTATATTATTATTTCTTTAAATTTTTTTAAATGTGCACGATAAAAGTAATTCATATGCCTAATTAAAAAAACCTATAATCAATTTATTATTTAAAACAAATAGAAAATATTAATATCAGTCCTTATATCATTAAAAACCCTATAATTAATTTATTATTTAATCAAAAAGAAAACATTTCAAATCTATTTTTTCTAAATCTAAAATAGATTACTTTAAAAAGATTACTTTAAAAAAATATATTTTTAATAGATTTCTCAAAATGATTAAAATTGATTTTTTTATTTTTTTTTTCTTGAATACGAAACTAATATAACATAAGCTAACCCCCTTTTTTGTGATTTTTTATTTTTGCTCATGACTAATAATCGTGTAATCCATTGTGTAGGCCCTTGGCTCGAACAAAAGTATTATTTGCTTTAGAAGTGTTTGTTTTACCTTCCATTTGCTTGCCCAACAAATCTCCCGCATGTTTATTTATAATTTCCAATGCTGACTAAGACAAAGCCTTTCTTGGCAACCCAATTCGAAAGCATGACCTAATACCTAATATCTGCCTCGTTCGCCGACAGGTCTCACAAAGAATCTGCTGCCGTACAGCGTCACCCCGCCGCGACCGGCTGGCCCGACGGAGGCGCAGCGGAAGATCGAGGAGCTCACCCGCCAGCTGGAGGAGGAGATCGAGCAGAGCGAGGAGCACGGCGAGTACTTCGGTATGTCATCACCATCCAGGCATTAGAATGAAACTCTATAATATTTATCAATCTCCACCGATTGACAGGCATCTGCCACACCTGCGGGGAGAAGGTGAAGGGTGCCGGACAGGCCTGCCAGGCCATGGGCAACCTTTACCACACCAACTGCTTCATCTGCTGCTCCTGCGGACGGGCGCTGCGAGGCAAGGCCTTCTACAATGTGCATGGCAGGGTCTACTGCGAGGAGGACTACATGGTAAGAACCAGGTTGAAGCTAAGTCTGGATGCAAAAATATTGAAATTCACATAGAAGACATAGACTATGATTTCATTTTGACCACTTATTATTATCTCTTATAATTAAAATTCCTTATTTTTGCCTGCTGACATTACTATTTCATTTGATTACTTATGATTTTATCAACATTAATTAATAATTAACTAAGAATTCCCTGTTGCAGTATTCGGGCTTCCAGCAGACGGCGGAGAAGTGCGCCATCTGCGGCCACTTGATCATGGAGATGGTTCGTACTGCCCCTCGCATTCATCCTGCTCTAAATGGAGGTGTTTACATTGCTTACGCTCTCTCTTGCAGATCCTGCAGGCCATGGGCAAGTCATATCACCCAGGGTGCTTCCGGTGCTGTGTGTGCAATGAGTGCTTAGACGGGGTGCCCTTCACCGTGGATGTGGACCACAAGATCTACTGCGTCAACGACTACCACCGGATGTTCGCGCCCAAGTGCGCCAGCTGCGGCAAAGGTGGGCTCTCATGTCCTCTGGCTTAGATTACATCGTTACCTAATCGACCATTCTAATCCTGACTAGGCATCACCCCCGTCGAGGGCACCGACGAGACCGTGCGCGTCGTCTCGATGGACAAGGACTTCCACGTGGACTGCTACATCTGCGAGGAATGCGGCATGCAGCTGACCGACGAGCCGGACAAGCGCTGCTACCCGCTGGACGGGCGCCTGCTGTGCCGCGGTTGCCACCTGCAGCGTCTGGCGCTGCAGTCGTCGCCGCACGCCCGCCACCAGGAGCCCGTCTGCGCCTCGTACCAGTACATGGGATGAGCCGCGCACCACCAACTCCCACCTTCCTTCGACTGAGTGGCGCACACATCGAGAACTAACTATCGCAATCAACTTATTCCAATAACACAATATTATCTTAAACAGACAGAAGTGAAAACAAATGCATTTATACGAAACGATCGCTAAGTGGCTTTTTTTTATTTTGTATGGCAGTGCTTGAGGATCTCCAAACGGATCTGTTCGAAACTATGTAATGGATTCCTGAAATCTCTGGCAATTGGCAGCAATTGCTGGCAGTACTATTCTCATAAACTAATGTGTGTTTTTGAAATGCCCTGGGGTGTTCCTGAGACCTCTTGCGGTTTCATAGCAATAGCAAAAGTGTCTCAAATTATGCAATAAAGTATTTTACTATGATCTGGCAGATCATTATAAATAAATGATTTTTTTATATGGTTGTTGGGACAGGTGGTTACAGAAATTGCATAGAACATGAATAATTGGCAAACGTGCTTAAACTTTACATTACTTTGTAGTGCTTTGAACATTAAATAATTTAGTTTTGTGCTTAAAGTATATTTCATAAAGACCAATGCCTGACTCGTACCTCAAGACTTATTCATCAGTTTTTTTTTACAATTCAAACACTTTATATAAGAAATATTCAATCTAATCAATCTAAAAAAAACGCATTTAAACGAAGCGATCGCTAGGGGTTTAAGTTTATAATCCGGCTAGTGCTAGTGCATAAGGATCTCCAGTTGGACGAGCCGCTGGTTGGTGGTCGACGGCATGCGGTAGGGAACGCTGGCGGCCATGTTGGTCAGCGCCTTGGCCCTGCCCCGCAAATGCCTCAGGAGGGACTCCTTGTTTTCGCTCTTGGTTTCGTCGCCGTACACCGAGCCCGATCCACTCGAGCCCCTTTGGTTCACGTACTCCTCGTACACAATGTCCATGGCCGCCAGCAGGATGTCGGGCAGCACCTTGATGATCTCCGGACCCATGCGCTTCAGGTTCGACACGCACTCGTCCACTTCGAAGGAGGTGGTGGGTATCAGCCGGTTGTTGGTCAGGATATCCGAGGCCAAACGTGATTCGCCAGCGTGATGGAGGTTGAAGAACTCCATGACCTGCGAGAGAACCGTGTAGGTGACAATCACATGGGCCTCCACATCCGTTTTACGCTCCGCCAGCGCTGCGTCTAGTTGCTTGATGACCTCGCCCAGCCGCTCCCGCATGCTTCCCGGTCGCGGTGGCTGGTGGACCACCTGGGACAGCAGGGAGCACACTAGACGCAAGGCCTTGTCCAATTGGCCAGCGATGAAGTAGAGCTTGATGGCCGACTCGTAGTTGCTGCGCTTCGACAGCTCATCGCCCACCATGCCGGCCAGGGAGTACTTATCGCAGTCCATCGTGTGGAATTCGTCGAAAATACCGCTGAAAAAGAGTGAGAGAAAACTATTAGCTTTTTGCCAGGAGTGGGTAGATTAAAGCCTTCAAGGAGGATCGATCTTTCACAGCGAATTTGACTTATAGGGTAGCACCTAGAAACTCACCCTGTAAACCGGAAGGGGTTGGCTTCATCCACGACCCCGAAAACCAGCTCGAGCATCTTGTCGTCGCAGTTCTCCACGAGCAGATCGCTGACGCAGTTGAGCATCGCGTTGGTGCCGTCCTCGGCTTTAAAGTGTCGCAGCAGGTAGTAATACTGCAGGGCATGCTCGGTGTCCGTCTGTTCAAAGCACTTGGCGTACATGACAATCAGCCGGACGAGATTGAGGCGCTTCATGGGCGGCGGATCGTCGGGCTCGGCGCTCAGCAGCGGTTGCTTCACCGAACTGGGTGCTCCCAGCATGCATAGCTCGTTTAATGCTATGGCCATGTGGACAGCGTGAGGCCGATTTGCCTCCGTGCGGGCCAGGAACTCAATAGCGGCCTCAAATTGGCCGGTAAGCGCCAGCACCTGGAAGTAGAGCGGCGTCTTCTCGCGGGCATTAAAGTAGTTCTCGCCGTACTTGTCCAGGATCAGGGACTGAAGGCCGCTGTAGGTCAGTTGCTCGATGTTGTAGTCACGCTTGTCCTGGCCGCGCAGGATGGAGAGCTGCATCCATAGGAAATCGTCAATGCTGCGCATCAGTTCCACGTGCGTATCGTGCGGATCACAGGCCAGCACGATGACGTATACCTAATGGAGACAGGAATTTTATAATGGTGGTGACTTAAACCGATAGAAACCCAAGTACTCACCGCCTTCTTGTAGGGATCTGTGCAGACATGCAGCTTGTTATTGTACTCGAGCTTCAGTTGGCCCTCAAGCTTGGCGGTTGAGGGATCCCTGTCGCCCATCTTTAGCAGCGTCATCAACTTGAGCAGGTCGGGGCAGGTGCCCGCCTCCTTGAGATACCTCACAGCCGCACCCATATCGCCGCTCCTCAAGCTGTAGTAAACCAGCGGCCACAATGGCCGGCCATTGGTCACGTCGTGCAGGCCGCAGAGGGATTGCGGCTGCTGGAAAGTGACGCCCACATAGGAGCCCACTAGGTTGTAGACATTTGGAATGCCGCCCCGCCGGGCCACCACCAGATTCTGCTCGATGACCTTGTTCATGTATGTCTTATATCTTCGCTCCAGGTAGGTGCGTGCCTGCTGGATGAACTGCGGCGCCGACTGGCGACTCTTGATGGGATCGATGTTGCGCGACAGCGGCGTTACATCGGCCATAAACACCAGCACATTCCACATCTCGGCCACGAGCGAATCGTCGAAGGACTGCTGGGCCAGTTGGGCAAAGGTGGACACCAGATTGGTGCGCTGAGTGCCCTGGATATGCATCAAATTGTAGGCTGAGATCTCTTTGGCGTACAATTGCTGGATGACATTCAGGCGGGAGAACGGAGTGGGTTCGTCGGCCATGGCCGTGCGCACCATTTGCCGCTGCACGTCGGGAAAGTCCTCCTGGTGGGGACCCACCAGAGCGTTCAGCAGCAACTCCTTCTCCTCGCCCCACTCCGCGTAGATGCAGCGCCACTTCTGCCGCTCCACGGCCTCAAAGATGCTGCGGTTCGTCTCGTCGATGACGGACAGTATGGCGTTCTCCCGCTCGTTCTTCAGATAGCCCTGTACATCGGTGTCCGTGACGGGATCGAGTGGCTCGAAGGACTGGCGGGCACTGAGCGTCTCCAGCTTCTGGGTCAGCTGGGGCAGATCCACGCCCTTGGAGCCGAGCAGTATGTGGCTGCATTGGGGTGATTGTTAGTCATTTATTTGTAGTCCATAGCTACTAGTTCTACTTACGCCTGCAGATCGTTGGTGCCCGTCTGGGTGACTCGCGAGTGAAGCTCCTGGGTGGCCTGCAGCACCTGGGACATGGTCCGCTCCACGCCGGGCATCTCGGTGTCCATCTTGGTCTCGTTCGTAAGGCGCTGGGCCTGCTGCAGCAGCTCCACCAGATCCATGTTGGGCTTTTTGGAGGGAAAAAGCCGGCGCTAAACAAAAAATAACAGAGAGTCCAAGCGCGTGTTAGTGTGGCCGGCGCACCGCGAAATAGGCAAACTTTCGCGCCATAAAATATATACCGGTGGCCGTAGTTCCCAAGCGTGGTATTTTTTTTAGGGTACGCCCTAAACTGTTAAATCTTTGAATTTAGGTCAGCTGTTTCATACAAATGCCATTTTCAGATACTTCTACAAAAAAATTCAAGGCTGTTGAATTGCTGATTGTTATCCTACTGTTTCATTAAAAATACATGGCAACTCTGTAGCATTTTAGAATCACTAGTAAAAATATATTTCTTAATTCAATTTAGAGAGTATATTTTTAGTTCCTCTTAGCTCGTTGAATTTTTAACATAAACTTATAATAAAAAATAAAATGATTAAAAATGTTTATTTATGTTTAAATTTTTTTATTGTTGTTTACCGTCGAAAATGATAAGTGATTGCGGACTGAAAATACAAATACGTAAATTTATTAAGATGAAAACAAAAGTAAATGAAAATAACTTCTGGAGCAACCAGCCGTTAATTCAAAACAATAATACCCATAACAGGACAGTATACCAAAACTTGGTATTAATTATCGGGCAAAAGAGTCTGAGCTATTGGCAACCCTAACCAGCTGGCGTTAGGCCCATTTTTGCACCGCAAGTTGGTATATGCAGCGGGCGCCGGCGACGGTCACTCAATTGTCCATACGCTTTGGCAGCGCGCAAATCGAAGAAAGAACGGCATATTTTTTTTAAGCACTGCGAGGCGAGCTTCTTCTTCCCCTCTGTCTCCGTGTGTTTGTGAGTGTGCCCCGAGTGCTTCTCTGTGTGTGTGTCTGTGTATTGGCAAAGAAAATTAGCACAACAAAAGCGAAAAGGAAACGAACACGCACGCACCTCGTCACGCGGATAAAACTCTTTGATCCGAACCGATTCGATTCGATCAGAAATCAAAAATCAGAAATCAGAATACAAATAATTCGCCAATAACTCGCAATGTCGGCCGAAGTGGAAGCGCAGCAGAGCCAGGAGACGAACGGGACCAGCAAATTCGATGTCCCTGAGATAGAACTGATCATAAAGGTGAGAGCAAAACACACACACACAAAATATCGAATTTAGTGGGTATAGCGAAATTTGCATACCCATACCTGCACACTTTTCTGCTCTGCGCAAATTTCCATGCAGAGTGAAAATGCAGCCAAAGCAAATGCAAACAAAGCAACTGGGAAAACACGATTCCTCCCTCTCCTTTCCACTCTTGTTCTTCCCCTTTTGCAGTCTTCTGCTGCTGCTTCTGCTTCTTCTTCTCGCTCTGGCACTTTGCAGTGTGTCACATTTGGTTAAAACGAACAGAATACGTTTAGCACCCCTCCTCGTCGCGCCCCTTTCGCCTTGCGGTTCCTAAGCATCGCCAAAACCGGTTTTCTCCTTTTCTCCCTATCGCACACACACACACATACACATCTGCACGGAACGAAAATTTCGATATTGTTTTTGTTCTCCCAAATTCCTTTTATCACCACAAAAATCGACAAATAACCTTATAAGGAGTTGGAATTGAAAGTAACAAGCTTTTAGAGCATACTTTTTGACACTTTCTTAGGGGTTTTCCAACCTTCCAGGATCAAGAGATGTATTTTCCATAACTGGAAACATTTTTTTAAAATACTTTAAATGGTTTTCTATTTAATAGATCTTTAGGAATAATATGGTAAATATATATTTTCGGATCAATGGATATATGTATCTATCAAAACTTAAAACATTATAATATGTTTAGGAGAGGTTTTTAAAATACTTTGATTGTTTTTTAAGAAATAATATTATCAACTATTCTTATTTGGTTCCCCGATTGAGTGTGCAAAGTCTGCAAATTCTGGAACGTAACATACATATTTCCTTGCTTCTTATCTTTTATAAACTTTAATCACATTTCATTGCGCCAATTGCTCAACAAATGCTCCTACTTCTTCTCAGTTCCCCGTAACCCCCACACTCCAGACGCCCCAAGTTTTTCGGTATTTGTGTGTGTGAATTAGAGGGTTTTTTTTATCTTTTAGTGATTTCTAAATTTCTTGACGCATACGTCATGCCCCTCCAAAGAATCGAAGAAAACAAAAAGCTGGCACCTACACATGCGGCCAAGATAATAGCATTGATAACTCCAAGAACCAAGAATTCTTGTTTATTTATAAACTGTGTTACTTTAAAAAGGTTTCCTTGACTACAAAGCTTTTCTTATCAACTATTTGATTTGTTGAGGAAACACATCATGTTCAATAGTTGCAATCTTTCTTAAGAAACTTTATTTTTGCAAAACGAGTCAATGGAACTTGATGATTAAAAACCCTTCGTTTTTTATAGGCCGCAATTTGTGAGCTATTACTTTTGCCGCAACTGTAACTCGAGCATGACTCCTCTTAACTTCATTTTTTGTTGGTTCCCACTGTTTGCCGAAGTAATTGTAATTGTTTTCGGAACACTTTGGGGCCCTGCTGTTGTTGATTCTATTGGCAAACTCGACTCAACTCAACTTGGCCACTCATCCAGCCCACGCAAATGGAGGCCGCACCTCGAGTCGTCTGCCCATGACTAATTCCTCACCTTCCAGCACCTCCCTATTGCCGCCTAAACTGTACAATACCATATTATACCATTCCGTTCCCAAAAATAAAAGCCAAAAAACCCATGCTATGAGCAATCAGTGATGGGAACTGTCGTACTCTACTTAACTTAGGGAACCAGTTATGTTCTTGATATAAATATTTTTAGGAAAGGTATGGATATTCCAGCATATCCCTATTGCCTCCTAAACTGCACAATACCATATTATACCATTCCATTTCCAAAAAACAAAAAACCTGTGCTATGAACAATCAGTGAGGAGAACTGTTGTACTTTATTTAACTTAGGAAACCAGTTATGTTTTTTGATATAAATATAAAGTAATGGATCTATCATATGATCAAAGACTTGACTTAAGACATTTAAAACCCAGATATTATATTAACCGTGGTACTTTATTTAACTTAGGGAACAACTTGTGTTCTTAAAACAGATTTTTTTTAGTAAAGCTAAGGGGTCTATCATATGATCTCATACCTTATTTTAGGCATTAGAAACCCATGTATCGCCCTCCAAAAAAAGAAAACCCATTCAAGTGCGATGATCCATGGCTGAGCCCCGCTCCCTTTTCCTGTTTCCGTGGGAGAAAGTGCTTGGAGCACCTGTTTTGCCTGGAATTTGGCCAGTTAAAAGCAAAAGCGAACTTTTCCAGAAGAGTGACAGAAGCATCTTTGACATAACTGCGCGGTAACAACGAACGCACTCCATACAAGGCGCACGTGAAAAGCCATTTCCATTTCCATTTCCCAGCGAAAAAGTGAAAGTTCAATTTGCTGTGCGCCCGAGGAAAGCTGTAGTTAGCTGTAGTTGGTGTTAGTTAGTTGGAGTACAAAAAGCAGTAGTAGGTAGTATAGTAAGGAGCTATAGATCCAGCTATGTGGCATGCCTCTCAGTTCCGCGCGTGCAGGCAACAAACAAATACAAATGTGTTTTCTTGTTTCGTTTGTTTGAGGTGAAAAGGGGGCGGTGGAAGGGAAACAAAACAATCATTGAACGCTAAACAGGTTTTTCTCGTGCGCGCACTCGCGCTTTTCCGCCTCCTTAACTTGGCTTTGGCTTTGGCTCTAACTTCGTAGTTGGCTTGGAAAACAAGCCAGGCCAAAGCCAAAGCCAATGCCTTACCCTCGAGTCATCGCCCACGCGAGATTTTCAGAAATTGGCCATGCCATCAGATCGAATCAAAACAAAGCGGCGATCAAAACAAAAGGCGATCCAATGCACTTGGAAAAATAAAAAATACTATTTATGATATCTTATTTTGGTTTAAACACTATTCTTCAATGGAAAATGTACCATTTTTTTGCTGGGAATATTATAGAAATGCATACAGCTAAATACCATTTTAATTGCTAGGAATCTACTTTGGCACATTAATATAATATAAAAATATTCTTTATCTATGAGATACATTTCTAAACTTATTTGGTTAACCCTTCTGAGCTGCACAATGGAGTCACATAAAGCAACCTCCCCTCCAAGGATGAACTTCTAGCCAAACTCAAGCTCATTTAGTGCCTTTTGTTGGATCTGAACAACACCAGTAATTGTTGTGGTTTAAGTTCAGTTGAGCTGAGGAAAATGCGCTTCTTTGTTGCCACTTCAACTGCAGTAAAGAGTCGAGATGAAAAGCTGCACTTAGACACAAGCACAGTACTTAGGTTAGGTTAGGTTAGGTAGGAGTGGTTGGAGACTAAATATTAGTCCCCTCACTTAGGCCACAATGGGCCCCTTGTGATACCACATGATCTCTGAAAGATCCGTTTCCCTAGCTCATGGGTTTACTGCCTTCGCGAAGTATTCTGTTCTTCTTAAGAAACATAGTAGTTTTTGAATGCTTACGTCCTGGATGGCCGCAAGGTTCGGAAGTGTGTAGCTACCTAGGGTTTGAAAGCGCTTTAGGTTATGCGCTGGGCAGAAGCATAGGAGGTGTTCGATGCTCTCCTCTTCGTCTATCTCTTTGCAGCTGCGGCAGAAGTCGTGGTTACTTAGACCCAGCCTTGTCGCATGAGTCCCTATGAGACAGTGGCCCGTGAGGGCATTTAGGAGAGTGGAGATGTCCTCCCTACTACATTGTAGGAGAGTTTTTGTTCTTTTCGTGTTATAGTTTGGCCATGTGAGTCTAGAATTGTGGCATATTGAGATTGAGTTCCAACGGTTGTTGGAAAGAGTATACAATCTCTGCCTGAGAAGGAGCTTGCAGGTAGCCATGGGCATCCCTACCGTGTCCTTATCACGAAGGATATCGGCGGTTGTCCCCTGTCTTGCCAGCTCGTCTGCTATGCAGTTGCCCTCAATGTTGCGGTGCCCAGGCACCCAGATGAGGCTGATTCTCAGATGAGTGGCCATCTCGTTAAGAGATTTGCGGCATTCAGAGATTGTTTTTGAGCTCATTGTGTAGGAGTCGAGGGCCCTGAGGGCAGCTTGACTATCCGAGAATATGAAGATATCACTGTCTTTATGTACAGACGTGTTCAGGTGGGTAGTGGCTTCCTGAATTGCCATCACTTCCGCTTGGAAAACACTACAGTGGTCTGGTAGGCGGAATGAGACTTTTATGTCTAGTTCGGGGGAGAAGACTCCCCCACCTGTTTGGGAGTTAAACTTGGAGCCGTCAGTGTATATGTTGACGGCGTTTACGAATTGATGTGGGAGGTTGTCCCAGTCAGAACGGGTGGGTATATGAATTTTGTATCTTCTTTCGAAGTTGACTATGGGTGGGACGTAGTCTGTATAACGTGGTAGGGGTGAATGTTTTGATAGGATAATGGAGTGACCCGTGGAGCCCGTTGTCCAAGCCGCTGCTTCACGGAGTCTCAGCGCTGTTGCAGATGCCCAGCTTTTGGCAAGTAGGTCCAGGGGTTGGAGATCGAGAATTGTGTTTAGTGCCTCGGTGGCGGTAGTGCGCAGCGCCCCACTGATGCAGAGCTCTGCGCTCCTTTGGATCTTGTGAAGGATCCGGAGGTTGCAGTTCTTATCTAGAGAAGGCCACCAAACGATGTTTCCGTAGAGGAGAATGGGCCTGACTATTGCAGTATATAGCCAGTGAACTATCATGGGGGAGAAACCCCACTTCCTCCCTATGGCTTTTTTACAAGCGAAGAGGGCTATGGCCGCTTTGCGTGTGCGATCTAGGATGTTATCAGTCCAGAGGAGCTTTTTGTCAAGAATGACACCTAGGTACTTTGCTTGGTTGCTAAGGGTTAGGCGCGTTTGGTGTAGTTTTGGGGGAACTAGAATTGGTACCTTATACTTCCTTGTAAAGAGAACTAGTTCGGTCTTTTCCGGGTTAACTCCCAGTCCACAGCCAGCCGTCCACCTGGAAAGGGTGGATAGGGCTGTCTCCATTAGATTACAAAGGGTTTGCGGGAACTTGCCCTGCAGTAGGATAACCACGTCATCCGCGTAGGCTACCACTTTTGTGCCCGCCTCTTCTAGAAGTGATAGCAGTTTGTTGACCACCAAAACCCATAGAAGAGGTGAGAGTACGCCCCCTTGTGGGGTTCCTCTACTGACATTCCTGGTCGAGAGGGCCGATCCCATAGTGGAGTGCACTACCCTGCTGGTTAGCATGGTGTGTATGAGTCCCACTATGGGCCGCTCAATGCCCAGTTCAGTCAGAGCACCAGTGATCGCCGTTGGGGTGACGTTGTTGAAGGCGCCTTCTATGTCTAGAAACGCTGCAAGAGAGTATTCCTTATTGTGGAAGCCTCGTTCTATACTGTACACTAGAGAGTGGAGGGCGGTATCGGTTGATCTACCCTTACGGTACGCATGCTGTGCGTCAGAGAGTAGGCTATGGTCGATGGTTAGTCTGATATGGGTGTCAATTAGCCTTTCCAGGGTCTTCAACAAGAAGGAAGAGAGACTGATCGGGCGGAAGTCCTTTGGGTTAGTGTGGGAGGGCTTGCCGGCTTTCGGTATAAAGATTACCTTGACGTCCAGCCACCTTGTTGGAATATGGTTTAGAGCAAGGCAGCCGTGGAAGATGGCTGTCAGCCAGGGAAGGGACATATCTAATGTCCGTTGTAGCTGGGCCGGGAAGAACCCATCTGGGCCAGGTGATTTGAAGGGCTTAAAAGAGTTAACAGCCCACTGAATGCGGTCAGGGTTTGAAATGTTGGCAATACTCTGGTCGTCTAGATTCACCTCTATGTGGAGGTCCTCCACTACCTGGGTATTGTTAGGGAAGTGTGTGTCTAACAGTAGTTCAAGGGTTTCCTGACTGTTTTCCGTCCAGCCATCAGCATTGGTTTTAAGATAGCCAATGGTAGCTGGAGCTTTAGCTAGAATTCTTCTGAGTCTGGATGCCTCCGCAGTAGATTCTATGCTACTGCAGAAGTTAGCCCAGGCTCTTCGTTTTGATATTCTTATTTCCTTTTTGTATAGGCTTAGTTTTGAATGATATAGATTCCAGGAGGATTCGCTATTGTTGTATTTAGCTTTATTGAAGTAAGTTCTACACTCTCTTTTAAGGTTCGCTAGGGTTGGGTTCCACCATGGGGGTTTGTGCTTTGTTTTGACTGTTCTACTTGGGCAAGCCCTTTTTAAGGCCTCACCGCAGATATCAGTAAAAGTGTTAACTAGGCTATCTAATTCTTGACGGTTGCGTATGTGTGTCGGAGGAGCGGGTAGGTTCCTGTTGAGGAGATTTTTATAGTATCCCCAGTTGGTTAATCTTAGATTAGTTATGTTCTCGGCGGGAGGATGTTCTAGACTTATTGTAAATTCTATGTATCGGTGGTCCGAGAATGAGTGTTCGATCCCCACCTTCCACGCGTCTAGCTGGTTAAGTAAGGGATCAGATATTAGAGTAATGTCTAGTACTTCCCTCCTATTTCTAGTGATGAAAGTCGGGTCATTACCTTTGTTGCAGATGAATAGATTTGATTGAAGGAGATAGTCGTAGAGTAACTCACCCCTTTCGTTGGTGTTTGTACTTCCCCATTGTGTGTGGTGTGAGTTAGCGTCCCCACCCAGGATGAGTTCCTTAGATGAGTGAGTGCGTATGAGTTCTTGTGTAATGGTGTTTGGTAGTGGCCCTTCGTGGTCGTGAGCCAGATAGAATGATGCTATGGTGTGATGGGTGTGTTCGTTTAGCTCCAGTCTGACCGTGGTAAGGTCGCCTTCGCTAAACTGTGGAATAAGAAATGTGTTAAAGTGTGTTTTTGTAAGAATGCAGGTTCTGGTTTTACCCTTGTCCTTGGTGTAAAATAGCTTGTATAGGGGGGTTGATAGGCCACAGATGTTGTTACCAACAATCCATGGCTCTTGAATGAGGACTACGTCTATGTTGCCTGTTGCCAGGCGGGTGAGGAGGGCAGCGGATGCTGCCTTGCTGTGGTGCAGATTAATTTGCAGAAACTGCACCATCTTTGGGACTGGGGTCGGGCTGGGTACCCTCCGCTTCCTCCGCTATGTCCTGGAGGACAGAGCGCCCTGGTCGGGTTGTGTCCTGGGTGCACAGCTGTTTCAGGCTCTCCGTCAGCTCCGAGTCGGTTGACACGTAGCCGGTGAGGGTGGCCTCCTCGTGATCTGGTTCGTCGTCGCTCGGGGGTTCGTACGACGCACAGGCAGCCAGGTTGTCTGCCGCTGTTTTATCGGTGTCGTAAATACGAAGCTGCACCTTGTCGAACCCGTAGTTCACTCTGTGCTGCTGGGCTGCGAGGGGTTCCAAGCAGGCCTGGTTTAGGAGGATAACCACGCTCATGGTGACTCGCTCGGTTTTCTCCACCTTGACCACCTTCCAACCGTCTGTTGGCAGTTTTGGGTTGAACCTGGTCAGCAGGCTGAGTATAGCCTCTGGTTCCGATGGTTCCGACGGCAGCCACACCCTCGCTCTCGGTCGAGACGGGATGTCCGCAGCCTCACAAACTGCCAGCTTGGCCCCGGGGTAGACCTCGCCGACTTTGTCAATTGCAGCCTTATAGAGTGCTGCCGATCTCTCGTCTTCGCAGGCGATCAACTTTACGTTGCCCTGGTACCACCCTGCATCTGTGCAATCGGGTGGCGGTCCTGGGTTCTCGTCCAGCACTTTCAAGGCCACTGTCGCAAGGGCCCGTCTAACCAGACCCCAATGGTTTCTTGGGATCCTTCCGCCTTCATCGCTCTGGTCGATGACTCCAATGATCTTCCGATCCTTTACCACCTCCGCAAAGGATCTCGACCATGTGCCGCGGTTGGTTACTTTGGCCTTCTTGCTCGCTGGTTGAGCTGACTCCATCGACCTCTCTCGCTTGTTGCTGGTAGTCATAGCGATGTCGAAATCTGGGATAACTGCCTTCGCCCAGGCTATGTCCTCTTGGATTTTCTGGTAATCCAATTTCGAAGTCTGATCCTCACGTATCGGATTGGTGGCCAGCCGTTTGAGGATCCTAGTAGCCTTCTTTCTTTCAAGAGGTCCTGCCTGGTTAGGTGGTACCCTCTTAAACTCCTTTGCCCTGGTACTCACCATGAGACCGGCTTTGGCGCTCCCCTCAGGTTGGAGTGGCTGGTTAGCCACACCTACGCTGGTGGGAGGCTTGGGCTTGTCATTATGGCGAGTTGGGCTTAGCCGGCTGCGTTGTTCGCTGGCCTTGGCAGGGGTCGACGTCACGTGGACTGGGGTAGTCAGAGCCGTGATCTTGCTCTTACTTTCGTCGTTGGTTACGACTTCCGACTTTATAAGAGTGTCGGGCTCTCGTCTTGTGCAGTCTTTTTGTTTGTTAATTGTTAAGTTCTCCATGTTAAATCCCACGAGCTGCGGAGAAAGGACAGGTCCACCCGGGCAGAGATCCGCCGTACCCGGGTAAGGCTGACTTAGAACAGGCGGTCGCCACTTGCCTGAGCTCACCGTTTGAGACTGAGTTATTTGATGACTCGGGCTCCCAGCCAGATTGACTCTCGGCACGGTACGAGTGACACCTTAGTCCAGCCCGGGGTGAGATGAGTTGTGTGGGTGGGAAAGAGGTAGGTTCAAAGAGTGTGGGAAGGGGGTGTGTGTGAGCTATTTGTCGGAGGCGGCAGCACAAGCGCGACGTCGGTACTGCTACGGCGCAGATACCCGCTGACTGTCCGGGGCTACTTATTTGCGCTTCGTGTTGGGGGCTTGGCGGTGGCCGGGCCGTGTCCAACTTCCACGCTTATTCGTAGCTACCCTGGAGAACCAGGGCGCTCGCTATCCGCAACCTGCGACCCGTTCGGTAGCCTTCAGCTCGGCGCCCTCAGAGCCATCTCACTAGCTCTTTGGCCGAAAGCACAGTACTTGCTCTTATATTAAAAGGCCCGCGGGAGATTTTACACTGAGAAATACTTAAAATATTTATTTTTAAACCTCAAAATGATTTTCTAAAAAGATATAAAAATCATCAAATACCTTAATTTGAATTTCGTTATTATTTAAGATAGGTATTTATAAGGCTTAAATGACAGCTAACTTCTGATAAATTCAAATTATATAGAGCTCAAACCGCAGGCTATACTTATCTAAGTACCACTGTACGTGCCATCCTTGCTTTTTTATTGTGTGTGTTTTTTGTGCAAAAGTGACAGTTGAGTGCTTTGATTTGTTGTTTTATTCACGCCCCCACGTGCTCCATGTGGGTGTGTCTAAGTGAGTTGGTGTGTGACTGACATTTTAGCAAAGAAAAACACGCAGAGGCTTGCCATCCACCGCCCAGGCATTTTCCCCCCTCCCCATCAACTCCAAAAAAGTGCATTAGTCTCTATTGACTGAACTGCTCTTTTTGTCAGTGTAACCGCGTTTCTTTACTACCTTCCGTAGCTCATTTGCTACATTACTTCTGTTAATTGCCTAACGCTTTTTGTGTTGTCCAACAATTAAGTCTGTAAAGTTCTGGAAATAAATTAGCAAACATTATAGCCATTACTAATACAAATGGAATTTTACAAGCTAAATAAATAGGGAGTTGAAAGATAGATCTTCAAGATAGATTTTTGTCTTCTAAAAGTATCTTGATTTGTACAGAAATTAAAAAAAATATTATAAAAATATCTTATAAGATATCTTATGTATAACAACCTATAATTAATACAGAAATTCCAAAAATATTATCTTTATAATCTATCCTATTATGATCATATTGCATTTTTTAAGACATGGAGTTACTTCAAGGTATAGCAACCTTTAGGCGTTGAAAAACCCATTAGCCCATTAAAATTTGTGGCCTCAAGATATGCCAGCTGACTTCACCTGCCGTGCGACCACTTGCACTGATTATATTTCTATTATTTTGGCTATTACTTCATCAGCCCCCATCATCATCACAATTTGCTGCGATAACTTCCGCCCGACTTCTGATAAGATATGCCACATATATATACATATGTGTGGAACATCTGTGCTTTTGTATTGTGGCCCAAAAAGAATCGAGAATCGCTTTCGAAGTGCCAAAGAAAGCTCTCCTCAAGGTTGACATCTGCCCCCAACATCATCATCACGATTAAAATTAAATTATTACGCTGCAGCTGTCAGCGAACCGGTTCCAAAAATAAAACAACCCAACAGCCAAAAAAAAAGGGGGAGCAACCATATATTTCCACCAAATTCATTTTCGTTTACATTTACGATTTCTAGTTGCTGGCGCGCAAAGCTTTCAAAATTCATTATATTTGACTTTACTTAACTTTTCCGTCTTTATCTTATCACGCCACGAATTCACAATTAAAGGGAAAACAAATCGAAGATGTTGAGTGGGCATACAAATGTGTATATGTACTTCGTACAGTCGAGGACAAAACAAAAGGGCTTTTCCAGAAAAATAAACAAGTAATAATGGCGAAAAAATTAACATTATAGAAGCTATAGTAATCTGTATTAATTAAGAAGCCGTTTTTAATAAATTAAAGCTGATTAGATAAGTAATTAAATAACGATTTGATTATCGTATCTTCGAAAGAACAAATAGGAATACCACAAATTATAAAATATAAAGATACATTATCTCCAAATGGTAGTCTATAGTTTCGACATCATTTTGTATACGTTGCCAAAAACCACAACTTATTTTTCTCCAACCAAAATATATCCAAAGACGAACGTTTATTTTGGCTGGCTATTTATTTTGCCGGCAGTTTTTATTAGCCAGATGTGCCGTATATAGTATGTATCTGAAGCATACGTGAGCGAGTGCTGTGAATGGCACTTGACATTTGCTAACTGCTTTTCGGATTGCCTTCTCTCGTCATTTCTATTTTGAAAAAGTCAATTGCAACCGCCGTCTCGAGTATTTGTATCTGTAGTTGCTGGCTTTATCCGTATATCTGTATCTGTAGTTTTGCTATATACTTGGTAATATGTTGCTGTAAATGTATCTGTATCTGGACTCTCAACTCGAGATGATTGCCTGACTGACTTGGACTGACCTTTTGACGTTGCCACACATCGTACTCTTGGGTCTTACAATTTCCATTTCCAATTTCTGCAACTCATATTGCACACTACATGGTCGCCAGTGATGGCAGATATGGGGGGTAATATTGGCATACTTTTTGTGATGGAACTTTTAATGATGATGATGGTTCCACCGTTGGTTAATGACACATTTTAAGTATTATTATTAGTTTAATCAATATTGTATTCAAAATGATAGTTCAAATTGGGTGCTAACTAAGAATAATAATAATATTAAAAAGCCAAGTTATAGAATGGTATAACCCATGAAAAATGGTCTACAAAAATGTGGCAAAAAATGCGGGCCAAGAAAATGCGATCGAAATACGAACGGAACGAATGTTGGACTGAAAGTAATCCGGGTCAGTTGGGAATTTATGGAATGGCTCTGGATGGATGGTGCGTAGACCAGGTAAAACGAACGTGCACAGTTAATAATGTGTGAAAGAGTACAAATAAACCGTTTAAGCACCACAGCGAAAATACTAAAATTATACGGAAAACCGCTCCCACAACCATTGTAGTACTCATTCTTTTTTTTTTCCATAGTTGATTATGCTGCGACCATGTGGGCTGGAAAATGGGTTGGGTTCAGTTCGGTTCGGTTTGGTTTGCTTTGGTTATTAAGCCATTAACACACAGGGCAATGCTAATTAACTTCGCATTCGAAATAATATTTTAATTGCCTGCAATTGGTGCGTAAAATTTAATTTACAAACCGGAGTTTAACGCACTTCAAATTAACCAGGGGATTATTTTAAACGACTCGTTATCGCATTTATGATGTTTTTTTTTTTTGGAAGTGTTTAAGCGTAGCTTTTCATGATTAATGGTCTAGCTGTAAAAGAAATAATAAATTCACTTAGTTTTATGTGTATAATTAATATATTGCGTGTATAATGTGAGCTTGTATCTGTTGTTATTTCAAGGGAAATCTTTAAAATCCGTGTATCTATGTTCTTGGCTAGTTTTAACACGTTTCACATCGCATTTAAAATAAATTTGTACTTTTTTAAATGGCACCTCATTGCCATTCTGAAGTTTCGAAATGGAGTTTTGAATGCCAAACTTGGGGCAACCTTGTTCTTGATTCCACGAACTCCCTGTCCCGCACTAATTTGTGTTTACTTTCGTATTCATAGTTGTGTGCTGTTTAGTGAGTGGCAACTGTATCACAGTCAACAGTGCAGGAGGCTTATCTAACGAGTACAAATATGCACACTGCCATAAACGCACATTGATTGCCTGGCGTTGGGTTTATTTGAAGTTAAGCCGGCTGTCGACGCCAGCAGAAACAGAAACAGAAATGGAAAAAAATATGGGCAGCAAATATAAAAAAAGGCTGGCAACGGCAATCAACAATCAGCCAGTAAACTTCGCACACCACACGACTGATGACATCATCGTCATCGCATCGTATCGTCGTCTTATGCGATGTGTTTAGCTGCAGCACTGCCTCCGATCTACAGTGAATATTGGCTAAAGAAGTCTGCGAGTCCAGAGAACCCATAAACTAATATAATAGCAACATAACAAGGCTATAATCTAATCATCTCTACCTTAAAACGAAACATGTATTCTTCAGTAACTTACTCTTATGTTTAACTAGCAAATATTAGCTTCATCTTTAAAATATTTTGGGTTACGTATAGGCTTTCTTGGGGCGAAACCAGTTAATAACATATTAATAACACTTAAGTGAGAGCATTTGACAAAAATATAAATGTTGTAGCTTTATTTGCCTGGACTCTGCGTTGATTCTCATAATTTTAAAGATAGTTTTGTATACATATGTATATAGGTTTTGCAGCACTACTAACATATGGCTCAGCAAAAAATGATAAAAAATTCCATTCATTTTAAAAGATTTAATATTTCCAGCTCTGTTTTTTCATATCCATAACAGGAAGCATTAAATAAAATGTTGTACAAGTCACGTAAATCTGAATGTTAAAATTATTTGTAACATTTTAATCTTTAAATTCTTGCCTTATCTTTGAATGATAATTGTTTCTGTATTAACTTGGTGATAAAAGACCTATAGAATATCAATATTTTTAGGCTTCACTGTACCCGTTGTGCTGTCATTGCCTTGCGTTTGCCAAGTCTCATCATTTGTCTTGCCATCTGTGTATCTACAAATGTATCTTTTTGCCGTGCTGGCCTTGGCATTGCAGCGATGCAGAATTCTCTCGCTCTCGTCTGGCTTGGCTAGAGTCCATCCACCCAACGTTAGGCATCTTGTCTTTGGGTCCGCTTCCGGTCCCTAAAACGCCAGCAAAACAAACAAACCTCGATGGCTCATCACGCGACGATGAACGCAGAATGTTTATGGCGACGACGACAATGATGATGATGTCACATGATGGAAATTATGTTGTTTCATTTCGTTAAATTTTTGTTTGATTTATTTATCAGTAATTGGCGGCACGCGATGGGGCAAATTATGTCCATTAAGTGGTCAGAAGGCAATATCCAATCGCTGGAAAAATGCCCAGTCCCCGGAATGTGACCCACATTAACACTTGATTGTATCGCGCTGGCTGAATATTTCACTTAATGCCATATTTGTAGGGCTGGGGCCAAGTAAATATTGCCTGTTTCTCTATGGCTCTTAACTTATCCAATTCCAATTATCTGTAATAATATTGTATTTTCCGTTTCAATTTGCAGGCCTCGACCATCGATGGCCGGCGGAAGGGCGCCTGTCTGTTCTGCCAGGAGTACTTCATGGACCTGTACCTGCTGGCCGAGCTGAAGACGATCAGCCTTAAGGTGACGACGGTGGACATGCAGAAGCCGCCGCCCGATTTCCGCACCAATTTCGAGGCCACACACCCGCCTATCCTCATTGACAACGGGCTGGCCATTCTTGAGAACGAGAAGATCGAGCGCCACATCATGAAGAACATCCCGGGTGGCTACAATCTCTTCGTCCAGGACAAGGAGGTGGCCACGCTGATTGAGAACCTGTACGTCAAGTTGAAGCTGATGCTGGTGAAGAAGGACGAGGCCAAGAACAATGCCCTGCTCTCGCATCTGCGCAAGATCAACGATCACCTGTCCACGCGCAACACGCGTTTCCTCACCGGCGACACCATGTGCTGCTTCGACTGTGAGCTGATGCCACGCCTCCAGCACATCCGTGTGGCGGGCAAGTACTTCGTGGACTTTGAGATCCCGGTAAGCATATATGCCGTACATACAGCATGTGGCCTCCACAAAATAACCTTAGGTTAACAAAAATGTTAAGATATGCAAAGTGGCTTAAGAATATATACCATGATAAAATCACAAAAAAATATTCATGTTTTTTATACATATTATTATGTTAACATAACCTTAGGTTAACAAAAATGTTTAGATATGCATATATTGTAATTTAAGTAACCTTCGGTTAACAAACATGTTATGGTATCTCAATATTGTGGTTCAGAAATATATAGTATATATTATATACATCAAGAGAAACTTACAAAAATATTCCTAAATTTAATTTTTGTATATTTTATACATGATCATTTATTATATCCTAACCATGCAAAAAGCGAAGCATAAATGTGAACTTTGCGGCTAGGCTTTGAGGAATTTTGTTGATAGCATGCGTAACATGCTCAAAATGAAACCGCAGGTTACGTTGCATATTTAAAAAAAAAAAACGTCAAACCGATTAGTCAAAGAATAGCAAGTGTACACTGTGAATTATTGCCCCTTTTAATTATTAGAAAACTGCTATTTTAGTCAGCAAAATTTTTGAATTTCATTGCAAGTCATAAACAGGTTCTAAATCATTTCTTTATTGGCGTTCGAAGTGCACCCATAGCCATCAGAATCGATTAAATAAGTTCACCAGGCATGTATGACTCACAGTTCTCACTATCTGACTCCTTGTAGACGCACTTGACGGCGCTGTGGCGCTACATGTACCACATGTACCAGCTGGACGCCTTCACACAATCGTGCCCGGCCGACCAGGACATCATCAATCACTACAAGCTGCAACAGGTGCGGAAATTGGCATTTCAATTCAACCTTTATCTAATTCATTTCATCTTTTGCTATTTGCAGAGTCTCAAAATGAAGAAGCACGAGGAGCTGGAGACGCCCACGTTTACCACATCCATTCCAATTGATATTTCGGAGTAGGTTTCCTATGGAGCAGAGCCATGCAGCCACACATCAACTTATAGAGTATACAGCAACCACAATATTTTGGACAACTTTACAACAACAACAGCAGCAGCAACTCTGAGGACTATACATAGATGTATACTTAACGGATAAAACTACCCTTGCATATATTATATATATATATACACATACTATATATAACGATTACATAACAAGCATAACAACAAGTGTTCTTTAAGCAGCCGCGTTGCCTTTCTTCAGCTATGCTAAATTTAAACCCTATTTAAACACCAACCACAACCAATCGAGCAGGCTTTGACTTACTTTCCCCGCCTGCATGTATTTCTGTTTATTATTGAAACATTTGTATTTGACATACAGATGTCCAGGCAAACGCATGAATATAAACATAGCTCGCTGTCAATTAAAATTTATCGATTGCCTAAAGGGTCCGCTTCTTGGTCTTTTTTCATTTTACCTTATATTTTGTATTCTGCAAGGAGCTTTTATTTTTTGTATTTAAAGACAAAAATGTATTTTTTTTGCAAGATTATTATTTTGGTTTTTTTTTTGCTCCCTGGCGCCATTTTGTTTGCTTTTAATTTTTATTTTAATATTTTTATCATAACAAGAAAAACACAAAAAAAGAAAATTAGAAGAGGAAATGAAGAGTATTTTTTGTATTTAAGTGAAAAATTAAAAATAAAAAAACAAAAAGACAAAGTTGGCTGTTTTATTGTGTTTGGATGCTTGCTAATAATCCCCATCACAAAATATATTTCTTGACCAGTTTTTACATCACTTTTTACATGGCAACAAATGAAAAATGTTCAGGTTAGAATGCCAATCGATTGGAAATTAAACAACGAGGTATGACATTCCTCATTCTGACTTATACTTTTGTTATGGCAGCCAAAAAACCGAATATTTTTGGCGAAAAAAAGGGTTTACATTTTTGTCAAAAATACGAAATTCAGATTTTTGCCAAAAATGCGACATTTTTTTTCGGTTTTTTCATCGTAGTTCAGCCAGTTCAAGGCGTACAGCTAAAATACCGACTGTTTTGAGCAGCTTGCTTAATATGCTAACGATCCTCATCACTTTTATGAAAATTTATTTTTTGACCAATTTTCGCAATTTTTGTAGGGGTTTCATCACATTTTTTCGAAAAATGGCAAAAAATGAAAAATTTTCAGGTTAGAATGCCAATCGATTGGAAATTAAACAACGAGTTCAACGAGGTATGACATTCCTCATTCTGACTTATACTTTTGTTATGGCAGCCAAAAAACCGAATATTTTTGGCGAAAAAAAGGGTTTACATTTTTGTCAAAAATACGAAATTCAGATTTTTGCAAAAAATGCGACATTTTTTTTCGGTTTTTTCATCGTAGTTCAGCCAGTTCAAGGCGAACAGCTAAAAGACCGACTGTTTTGAGCAGCTTGCTTAATATGCTTACGATCCTCATCACTTTTTTGAAAATTTATTTTTTGACCAATTTTCGCAATTTTTGTAGGGGTTTCATCACATTTTTTCGAAAAATGGCAAAAAATGAAAAATTTTCAGGTTAGAATGCCACTCGATTGGAAATTAAACAACGAGCACAACGAGGTATGACATTCCTCATTCTGACTTATACTTTAGTTAGGCAGCCAAAAAACCGAATATTTTTGGCGAAAAAAAGGGCTTACATTTTTGTCAAAAATACGAAATTCAGATTTTTGCAAAAAATGCAACATTTTTTTTCGGTTTTTTCATCGTAGTTCAGCCAGTTCAAGGCGTACAGCTAAAAGACCGACTGTTTTGAGCAGCTTGCTTAATATGCTAACGATCCTCATCACTTTTATGAAAATTTATTTTTTGACCAATTTTCGCAATTTTTGTAGGGGTTTCATCACATTTTTTCGAAAAATGGCAAAAAATGAAAAATTTTCAGGTTAGAATGCCAATCGATTGGAAATTAAACAACGAGCTCAACGAGGTATGACATTCCTCATTCTGACTTATACTTTTGTTATGGCAGCCAAAAAACCGAATATTTTTGGCGAAAAAAAGGGCTTACATTTTTGTCAAAAATACGAAATTCAGATTTTTGCAAAAAATGCGACATTTTTTTCGGTTTTTTCATCGTAGTTCAGCCAGTTCAAGGCGCACAGCTAAAAGACCGACTGTTTTGAGCAGCTTGCTTAATATGCTAACGATCCTCATCACTTTTATGAAAATTTATTTTTTGACCAATTTTCGCAATTTTTGTAGGGGTTTCATCACATTTTTTCGAAAAATGGCAATAAATGAAAAATTTTCAGGTTAGAATGCCAATCGATTGGAAATTAAACAACGAGCTCAACGAGGTATGACATTCCTCATTCTGACTTATACTTTTGTTATGGCAGCCAAAAAACCGAATATTTTTGGCGAAAAAAAGGGCTTACATTTTTGTCAAAAATACGAAATTCAGATTTTTACCAAAAATGCGACATTTTTTTCGGTTTTTTCATCGTAGTTCAGCCAATTCAAGGCGTACAGCTAAAAGACCGACTGTTTTGAGCAGCTTGCTTAATATGCTAACGATCCTCATCACTTTTATGAAAATTTATTTTTTGACCAATTTTCGCAATTTTTGTAGGGGTTTCATCACATTTTTTCGAAAAAT
This sequence comes from Drosophila suzukii, assembly GCF_043229965.1. Lineage (NCBI taxonomy): Eukaryota > Metazoa > Arthropoda > Insecta > Diptera > Drosophilidae > Drosophila > Drosophila suzukii. Next base: position 11,034,056 of record NC_092084.1, on the reverse strand, counting down.
GGCAAAAAATAAAAAATTTTCAGGTTAGAATGCCAATCGATTGGAAATTAAACAACGAGTTCAACGAGGTATGACATTCCTCATTCTGACTTATACTTTTGTTATGGCAGCCAAAAAACCGAATATTTTTGGCGAAAAAAAGGGTTTACATTTTTGTCAAAAATACAAAATTCAGATTTTTGCAAAAAATGCGACATTTTTTTTCGGTTTTTTCATCGTAGTTCAGCCAGTTCAAGGCGAACAGCTAAAAGACCGACTGTTTTGAGCAGCTTGCTTAATATGCTTACGATCCTCATCACTTTTTTGAAAATTTATTTTTTGACCAATTTTCGCAATTTTTGTAGGGGTTTCATCACATTTTTTCGAAAAATGGCAAAAAATGAAAAATTTTCAGGTTAGAATGCCAATCGATTGGAAATTAAACAACGAGCTCAACGAGGTATGACATTCCTCATTCTGACTTATACTTTTGTTATGGCAGCCAAAAAACCGAATATTTTTGGCGAAAAAAAGGGTTTACATTTTTTTCAAAAAAACCAAATTCAGATTTTTGCCAAAAATGCGACATTTTTTTCGGTTTTTTCATCGTAGTTCAGCCAATTCAAGGCGTACAGCTAAAAGACCGACTGTTTTGAGCAGCTTGCTTAATATGCTAACGATCCTCATCACTTTTATGAAAATTTATTTTTTGACCAATTTTCGCAATTTTTGTAGGGGTTTCATCACATTTTTTCGAAAAATGGCAAAAAATAAAAAATTTTCAGGTTAGAATGCCAATCGATTGGAAATTAAACAACGAGCTCAACGAGGTATGACATTCCTCATTCTGACTTATACTTTTGTTATGGCAGCCAAAAAACCGAATATTTTTGGCGAAAAAAAGGGTTTACATTTTTGTCAAAAATACAAAATTCAGATTTTTGCAAAAAATGCGACATTTTTTTTCGGTTTTTTCATCGTAGTTCAGCCAGTTCAAGGCGAACAGCTAAAAGACCGACTGTTTTGAGCAGCTTGCTTAATATGCTTACGATCCTCATCACTTTTTTGAAAATTTATTTTTTGACCAATTTTCGCAATTTTTGTAGGGGTTTCATCACATTTTTTCGAAAAATGGCAAAAAATGAAAAATTTTCAGGTTAGAATGCCAATCGATTGGAAATTAAACAACGAGCTCAACGAGGTATGACATTCCTCATTCTGACTTATACTTTTGTTATGGCAGCCAAAAAACCGAATATTTTTGGCGAAAAAAAGGGCTTACATTTTTGTCAAAAATACGAAATTCAGATTTTTGCAAAAAATGCGACATTTTTTTTCGGTTTTTTCATCGTAGTTCAGCCAGTTCAAGGCGTACAGCTAAAATACCGACTGTTTTGAGCAGCTTGCTTAATATGCTAACGATCCTCATCACTTTTATGAAAATTTATTTTTTGACCAATTTTCGCAATTTTTGTAGTGGTTTCATCACATTTTTTCGAAAAATGGCAAAAAATAAAAAATTTTCAGGTTAGAATGCCAATCGATTGGAAATTAAACAACGAGTTCAACGAGGTATGACATTCCTCATTCTGACTTATACTTTTGTTATGGCAGCCAAAAAACCGAATATTTTTGGCGAAAAAAAGGGTTTACATTTTTGTCAAAAATACGAAATTCAGATTTTTGCAAAAAATGCGACATTTTTTTTCGGTTTTTTCATCGTATTTCAGCCAGTTCAAGGCGAACAGCTAAAAGACCGACTGTTTTGAGCAGCTTGCTTAATATGCTTACGATCCTCATCACTTTTTTGAAAATTTATTTTTTGACCAATTTTCGCAATTTTTGTAGGGGTTTCATCACATTTTTTCGAAAAATGGCAAAAAATGAAAAATTTTCAGGTTAGAATGCCACTCGATTGGAAATTAAACAACGAGCACTACGAGGTATGACATTCCTCATTCTGACTTATACTTTTGTTATGGCAGCCAAAAAACCGAATATTTTTGGCGAAAAAAAGGGCTTACATTTTTGTCAAAAATACGAAATTCAGATTTTTGCAAAAAATGCGACATTTTTTTTCGGTTTTTTCATCGTAGTTCAGCCAGTTCAAGGCGTACAGCTAAAATACCGACTGTTTTGAGCAGCTTGCTTAATATGCTAACGATCCTCATCACTTTTATGAAAATTTATTTTTTGACCAATTTTCGCAATTTTTGTAGGGGTTTCATCACATTTTTTCGAAAAATGGCAAAAAATGAAAAATTTTCAGGTTAGAATGCCAATCGATTGGAAATTAAACAACGAGCTCAACGAGGTATGACATTCCTCATTCTGACTTATACTTTTGTTATGGCAGCCAAAAAACCGAATATTTTTGGCGAAAAAAAGGGCTTACATTTTTGTCAAAAATACGAAATTCAGATTTTTGCAAAAAATGCGACATTTTTTTTCGGTTTTTTCATCGTAGTTCAGCCAGTTCAAGGCGTACAGCTAAAATACCGACTGTTTTGAGCAGCTTGCTTAATATGCTAACGATCCTCATCACTTTTATGAAAATTTATTTTTTGACCAATTTTCGCAATTTTTGTAGGGGTTTCATCACATTTTTTCGAAAAATGGCAAAAAATGAAAAATTTTCAGGTTAGAATGCCAATCGATTGGAAATTAAACAACGAGCTCAACGAGGTATGACATTCCTCATTCTGACTTATACTTTTGTTATGGCAGCCAAAAAACCGAATATTTTTGGCGAAAAAAAGGGTTTACATTTTTGTCAAAAATACGAAATTCAGATTTTTGCAAAAAATGCGACATTTTTTTTCGGTTTTTTCATCGTAGTTCAGCCAGTTCAAGGCGTACAGCTAAAATACCGACTGTTTTGAGCAGCTTGCTTAATATGCTAACGATCCTCATCACTTTTATGAAAATTTATTTTTTGACCAATTTTCGCAATTTTTGTAGGGGTTTCATCACATTTTTTCGAAAAATGGCAAAAAATGAAAAATTTTCAGGTTAGAATGCCAATCGATTGGAAATTAAACAACGAGCTCAACGAGGTATGACATTCCTCATTCTGACTTATACTTTTGTTATGGCAGCCAAAAAACCGAATATTTTTGGCGAAAAAAAGGGCTTACATTTTTGTCAAAAATACGAAATTCAGATTTTTGCAAAAAATGCGACATTTTTTTCGGTTTTTTCATCGTAGTTCAGCCAGTTCAAGGCGCACAGCTAAAAGACCGACTGTTTTGAGCAGCTTGCTTAATTGCTAACGATCCTCATCACTTTTATGAAAATTTATTTTTTGACCAATTTTCGCAATTTTTGTAGGGGTCTCATCACATTTTTTCGAAAAATGGCAAAAAATAAAAAATTTTCAGGTTAGAATGCCAATCGATTGGAAATTAAACAACGAGTTCAAGGAGGTATGACATTCCTCATTCTGACTTATACTTTTGTTATGGCAGCCAAAAAACCGAATATTTTTGGCGAAAAAAAGGGTTTACATTTTTGTCAAAAATACGAAATTCAGATTTTTGCAAAAAATGCGACATTTTTTTCGGTTTTTTCATCGTAGTTCAGCCAGTTCAAGGCGCACAGCTAAAAGACCGACTGTTTTGAGCAGCTTGCTTAATATGCTAACGATCCTCATCACTTTTATGAAAATTTATTTTTTGACCAATTTTCGCAATTTTTGTAGGGGTCATCACATTTTTTCGAAAAATGGCAAAAAATGAAAAATTTTCAGGTTAGAATGCCAATCGATTGGAAATTAAACAACGAGCTCAACGAGGTATGACATTCCTCATTCTGACTTATACTTTTGTTATGGCAGCCAAAAAACCGAATATTTTTGGCGAAAAAAAGGGCTTACATTTTTGTCAAAAATACGAATTTCAGATTTTTGCAAAAAATGCGACATTTTTTTTCGGTTTTTTTATCGTAGTTCAACCAATTCAAGGCGTACAGCTAAAAGACCGACTGTTTTGAGCAGCTTGCTTAATATGCTAACGATCCTCATCACTTTTTTGAAAATTTATTTTTTGACCAATTTTCGCAATTTTTGTAGGGGTTTCATCACATTTTTTCGAAAAATGGCAAAAAATGAAAAATTTTCAGGTTAGAATGCCACTCGATTGGAAATTAAACAACGAGCTCAACGAGGTATGACATTCCTCATTCTGACTTATACTTTTGTTATGGCAGCCAAAAAACCGAATATTTTTGGCGAAAAAAAGGGCTTACATTTTTGTCAAAAATACGAAATTCAGATTTTTGCAAAAAATGCGACATTTTTTTTCGGTTTTTTCATCGTAGTTCAGCCAGTTCAAGGCGCACAGCTAAAAGACCGACTGTTTTGAGCAGCTTGCTTAATATGCTAACGATCCTCATCACTTTTATGAAAATTTATTTTTTGACCAATTTTCGCAATTTTTGTAGGGGTTTCATCACATTTTTTCGAAAAATGGCAAAAAATGAAAAATTTTCAGGTTAGAATGCCAATCGATTGGAAATTAAACAACGAGCTCAACGAGGTATGACATTCCTCATTCTGACTTATACTTTTGTTATGGCAGCCAAAAAACCGAATATTTTTGGCGAAAAAAAGGGCTTACATTTTTGTCAAAAATACGAAATTCAGATTTTTGCCAAAATTGCGACATTTTTTTTCGGTTTTTTCATCGTAGTTCAGCCAATTCAAGGCGTACAGCTAAAAGACCGACTATTTTGAGCAGCTTGCTTAATATGCTAACGATCCTCATCACTTTTATGAAAATTTATTTTTTGACCAATTTTCGCAATTTTTGTAGGGGTTTCATCACATTTTTTCGAAAAATGGCAAAAAATGAAAAATTTTCAGGTTAGAATGCCAATCGATTGGAAATTAAACAACGAGCTCAACGAGGTATGACATTCCTCATTCTGACTTATACTTTTGTTATGGCAGCCAAAAAACCGAATATTTTTGGCGAAAAAAAGGGCTTACATTTTTGTCAAAAATACGAAATTCAGATTTTTGCAAAAAATGCGACATTTTTTTTCGGTTTTTTCATCGTAGTTCAGCCAGTTCAAGGCGTACAGCTAAAATACCGACTGTTTTGAGCAGCTTGCTTAATATGCTAACGATCCTCATCACTTTTATGAAAATTTATTTTTTGACCAATTTTCGCAATTTTTGTAGGGGTTTCATCACATTTTTTCGAAAAATGGCAAAAAATGAAAAATTTTCAGGTTAGAATGCCAATCGATTGGAAATTAAACAACGAGCTCAACGAGGTATGACATTCCTCATTCTGACTTATACTTTTGTTATGGCAGCCAAAAAACCGAATATTTTTGGCGAAAAAAAGGGCTTACATTTTTGTCAAAAATACGAAATTCAGATTTTTACCAAAAATGCGACATTTTTTTCGGTTTTTTCATCGTAGTTCAGCCAATTCAAGGCGTACAGCTAAAAGACCGACTGTTTTGAGCAGCTTGCTTAATATGCTAACGATCCTCATCACTTTTATGAAAATTTATTTTTTGACCAATTTTGTATTTTTGTCAAAAATACGAAATTCAGATTTTTGCAAAAAATGCGACATTTTTTTTCGGTTTTTTCATCGTAGTTCAGCCAGTTCAAGGCGTACAGCTAAAATACCGACTGTTTTGAGCAGCTTGCTTAATATGCTAACGATCCTCATCACTTTTATGAAAATTTATTTTTTGACCAATTTTCGCAATTTTTGTAGGGGTTTCATCACATTTTTTCGAAAAATGGCAAAAAATGAAAAATTTTCAGGTTAGAATGCCAATCGATTGGAAATTAAACAACGAGCTCAACGAGGTATGACATTCCTCATTCTGACTTATACTTTTGTTATGGCAGCCAAAAAACCGAATATTTTTGGCGAAAAAAAGGGCTTTTTGTCAAAAGTACGAAATTCAGATTTTTGCAAAAAATGCGACATTTTTTTTCGGTTTTTTCATCGTAGTTCAGCCAGTTCAAGGCGTACAGCTAAAATACCGACTGTTTTGAGCAGCTTGCTTAATATGCTAACGATCCTCATCACTTTTATGAAAATTTATTTTTTGACCAATTTTCGCAATTTTTGTAGGGGTTTCATCACATTTTTTCGAGAAATGGCAAAAAATGAAAAATTTTCAGGTTAGAATGCCAATCGATTGGAAATTAAACAACGAGCTCAACGAGGTATGACATTCCTCATTCTGACTTATACTTTTGTTATGGCAGCCAAAAAACCGAATATTTTTGGCGAAAAAAAGGGCTTACATTTTTGTCAAAAATACGAAATTCAGATTTTTGCAAAATATGCGACATTTTTTTTCGGTTTTTTCATCGTAGTTCAGCCAGTTCAAGGCGCACAGCTAAAAGACCGACTGTTTTGAGCAGCTTGCTTAATATGCTAACGATCCTCATCACTTTTATGAAAATTTATTTTTTGACCAATTTTCGCAATTTTTGTAGGGGTTTCATCACATTTTTTCGAAAAATGGCAAAAAATTAAAAATTTTCAGGTTAGAATGCCACTCGATTGGAAATTAAACAACGAGCTCAACGAGGTATGACATTCCTCATTCTGACTTATACTTTTGTTATGGCAGCCAAAAAACCGAATATTTTTGGCGAAAAAAAGGGCTTACATTTTTGTCAAAAATACGAAATTCAGATTTTTGCAAAAAATGCGACATTTTTTTTCGGTTTTTTCATCGTAGTTCAGCCAGTTCAAGGCGCACAGCTAAAAGACCGACTGTTTTGAGCAGCTTGCTTAATATGCTAACGATCCTCATCACTTTTATGAAAATTTATTTTTTGACCAATTTTCGCAATATTTGTAGGGGTTTCATCACATTTTTTCGAAAAATGGCAAAAAATGAAAAATTTTCAGGTTAGAATGCCAATCGATTGGAAATTAAACAACGAGCTCAACGAGGTATGACATTCCTCATTCTGACTTATACTTTTGTTATGGCAGCCAAAAAACCGAATATTTTTGGCGAAAAAAAGGGCTTACATTTTTGTCAAAAATACGAAATTCAGATTTTTGCAAAAAATTCGACATTTTTTTCGGTTTTTTCATCGTAGTTCAGCCAGTTCAAGGCGCACAGCTAAAAGACCGACTGTTTTGAGCAGCTTGCTTAATATGCTAACGATCCTCATCACTTTTATGAAAATTTATTTTTTGACCAATTTTCGCAATTTTTGTAGGGGTTTCATCACATTTTTTCGAAAAATGGCAAAAAATGAAAAATTTTCAGGTTAGAATGCCAATCGATTGGAAATTAAACAACGAGCTCAACGAGGTATGACATTCCTCATTCTGACTTATACTTTTGTTATGGCAGCCAAAAAACCGAATATTTTTGGCGAAAAAAAGGGCTTACATTTTTGTCAAAAATACGAAATTCAGATTTTTACCAAAAATGCGACATTTTTTTTCGGTTTTTTCATCGTAGTTCAGCCAATTCAAGGCGTACAGCTAAAAGACCGACTGTTTTGAGCAGCTTGCTTAATATGCTAACGATCCTCATCAGTTTTATGCAAATTTATTTTTTGACCAATTTTCGTAATTTTTCTAGGGGTTTCATCACATTTTTTCGAAAAAGGGCAAAAAATGAAAAATTTTCAGGTTAGAATGCCAATTGATTGGAAATTAAACAACGAGCTCAACGAGGTATGACATTCCTCATTCTGACTTATACTTTTGTTATGGCAGCCAAAAAACCGAATATTTTTGGCGAAAAAAAGGGCTTACATTTTTGTCAAAAATACGAAATTCAGATTTTTGCCAAAAATGCGACATTTTTTTTCGGTTTTTTCATCGTAGTTCAGCCAATTCAAGGCGTACAGCTAAAAGACCGACTGTTTTGAGCAGCTTGCTTAATATGCTAACGATCCTCATCAGTTTTATGAAAATTTATTTTTTGACCAATTTTCGCAATTTTTGTAGGGGTTTCATCACATTTTTTCGAAAAATGGCAAAAAATGAAAAATTTTCAGGTTAGAATGCCAATCGATTGAAAATTAAACAACGAGCTCAACGAGGTATGACATTCCTCATTCTGACTTATACTTTTGTTATGGCAGCCAAAAAACCGAATATTTTTGGCGAAAAAAAGGGTTTACATTTTTGTCAAAAATACGAAATTCAGATTTTTGCCAAAAATGCGACATTTTTTTTCGGTTTTTTCATCGTAGTTCAGCCAATTCAAGGCGTACAGCTAAAAGACCGACTGTTTTGAGCAGCTTGCTTAATATGCTAACGATCCTCATCACTTTTATGAAAATTTATTTTTTTACCAATTTTCGTAATTTTTGTAGGGGTTTCATCACATTTTTTCGAAAAATGGCAAAAAATGAAAAATTTTCAGGTTAGAATGCCAATCGATTGGAAATTAAACAACGAGCTCAACGAGGTATGACATTCCTCATTCTGACTTATACTTTTGTTATGGCAGCCAAAAAACCGAATATTTTTGGCGAAAAAAAGGGTTTACATTTTTGTCAAAAATACGAAATTCAGATTTTTGCCAAAAATGCGACATTTTTTTTCGGTTTTTTCATCGTAGTTCAGCCAATTCAAGGCGTACAGCTAAAAGACCGACTGTTTTGAGCAGCTTGCTTAATATGCTAACGATCCTCATCAGTTTTATGAAAATTTATTTTTTGACCAATTTTCGCAATTTTTGTAGGGGTTTCATCACATTTTTTCGAAAAATGGCAAAAAATGAAAAATTTTCAGGTTAGAATGCCAATCGATTGGAAATTAAACAACGATCTCAACGAGGTATGACATTCCGCATTCTGACTTATACTTTTGTTATGGCAGCCAAAAAACTGAACTTTTTTGGTGAAAAAAAGGGTTCAAATTTTTGTCAAAAATTCAAAATTCAGATTTTTGCCAAAAATGCGACATTTTTTTTCGGTTTTTTCATCGTACTTCAGCCAATTCAAGGCGTACAGCTAAAAGACCGACTGTTTTGAGTAGCTTGCTTAATATGCTAACGATCCTCATCAGTTTTATGAAAATTTATTTTTTGACCAATTTTCGCAATTTTTGTAGGGGTTTCATCACATTTTTTCGAAAAATGGCAAAAAATGAAAAATTTTCAGGTTAGAATGCCAATCGATTGAAAATTAAACAACGAGCTCAACGAGGTATGACATTCCTCATTCTGACTTATACTTTTGTTATGGCAGCCAAAAAACCGAATATTTTTGCCGAAAAAAAGGGTTTACATTTTTGTCAAAAATACGAAATTCAGATTTTTGCCAAAAATGCGACATTTTTTTTCGGTTTTTTCATCGTAGTTCAGCCAATTCAAGGCGTACAGCTAAAAGACCGACTGTTTTGAGCAGCTTGCTTAATATGCTAACGATCCTCATCACTTTTATGAAAATTTATTTTTTTACCAATTTTCGTAATTTTTGTAGGGGTTTCATCACATTTTTTCGAAAAATGGCAAAAAATGAAAAATTTTCAGGTTAGAATGCCAATCGATTGGAAATTAAACAACGAGCTCAACGAGGTATGACATTCCTCATTCTGACTTATACTTTTGTTATGGCAGCCAAAAAACCGAATATTTTTGGCGAAAAAAAGGGTTTACCTTTTTGTCAAAAATACGAAATTCAGATTTTTGCCAAAAATGCGACATTTTTTTTCGGTTTTTTCATCGTAGTTCAGCCAATTCAAGGCGTACAGCTAAAAGACCGACTGTTTTGAGCAGCTTGCTTAATATGCTAACGATCCTCATCACTTTTATGAAAATTTATTTTTTGACCAATTTTCGTAATTTTTGTAGGGGTTTCATCACATTTTTTCGAAAAATGGCAAAAAATGAAAAATTTTTAGGTTAGAATGCCAATCGATTGGAAATTAAACAACGAGCTCAACGAGGTATGACATTCCTCATTCTGACTTATACTTTTGTTATGGCAGCCAAAAAACCGAATATTTTTGGCAAAAAAAAGGGTTTACATTTTTGTCAAAAATACGAAATTCAGATTTTTGCCAAAAATGCGACATTTTTTTTCGGTTTTTTCATCGTAGTTCAGCCAATTCAAGGCGTACAGCTAAAAGACCGACTGTTTTGAGCAGCTTGCTTAATATGCTAACGATCCTCATCACTTTTATGAAAATTTATTTTTTGACCAATTTTCGCAATTTTTGTAGGGGTTTCATCACATTTTTTCGAAAAATGGCAAAAAATGAAAAATTTTCAGGTTAGAATGCCAATCGATTGAAAATTAAACAACGAGCTCAACGAGGTATGACATTCCTCATTCTGACTTATACTTTTGTTATGGCAGCCAAAAAACCGAATATTTTTGGCGAAAAAAAGGGTTTACATTTTTGTCAAAAATACGAAATTCAGATTTTTGCCAAAAATGCGACATTTTTTTTCGGTTTTTTCATCGTAGTTCAGCCAATTCAAGGCGTACAGCTAAAAGACCGACTGTTTTGAGCAGCTTGCTTAATATGCTAACGATCCTCATCAGTTTTATGAAAATTTATTTTTTGACCAATTTTCGCAATTTTTGTAGGGGTTTCATCACATTTTTTCGAAAAATGGCAAAAAATGAAAAATTTTCAGGTTAGAATGCCAATCGATTGAAAATTAAACAACGAGCTCAACGAGGTATGACATTCCTCATTCTGACTTATACTTTTGTTATGGCAGCCAAAAAACCGAATATTTTTGGCGAAAAAAAGGGTTTACATTTTTGTCAAAAATACGAAATTCAGATTTTTGCCAAAAATGCGACATTTTTTTTCGGTTTTTTCATCGTAGTTCAGCCAATTCAAGGCGTACAGCTAAAAGACCGACTGTTTTGAGCAGCTTGCTTAATATGCTAACGATCCTCATCACTTTTATGAAAATTTATATTTTGACCAATGTTCGCAATTTTTGTAGGGGTTTCATCACATTTTTTCGAAAAATGGCAAAAAATGAAAAATTTTTAGGTTAGAATGCCAATTGATTGGAAATTAAACAACGAGCTCAACGAGGTATGACATTCCTCATTCTGACTTATACTTTTGTTATGGCAGCCAAAAAACCGAATATTTTTGGCAAAAAAAATGGTTTACATTTTTGTTAAAAATACGAAATTCAGATTTTTGCCAAAAATGCGACATTTTTTTTCGGTTTTTTCATCGTAGTTCAGCCAATTCAAGGCGTACAGCTAAAAGACCGACTGTTTTGAGCAGCTTGCTTAATATGCTAACGATCCTCATCACTTTTATGAAAATTTATTTTTTTACCAATTTTCGTAATTTTTGTAGGGGTTTCATCACATTTTTTCGAAAAATGGCAAAAAATGAAAAATTTTCAGGTTAGAATGCCAATCGATTGGAAATTAAACAACGAGCTCAACGAGGTATGACATTCCTCATTCTGACTTATACTTTTGTTATGGCAGCCAAAAAACCGAATATTTTTGGCGAAAAAAAGGGTTTACATTTTTGTCAAAAATACGAAATTCAGATTTTTGCCAAAAATGCGACATTTTTTTTCGGTTTTTTCATCGTAGTTCAGCCAATTCAAGGCGTACAGCTAAAAGACCGACTGTTTTGAGCAGCTTGCTTAATATGCTAACGATCCTCCTCACTTTTATGAAAATGTATTTTTTGACCAATTTTTGCAATTTTTGTAGGGGTTTCATCACATTTTTTCGAAAAATGGCAAAAAATAAAAAATTTTCAGGTTAGAATGCCAATCGATTGGAAATTAAACAACAAGCTCAACGAGGTATGGCATTTCTCATTCTGACTTATACTTTTGTTATGGCAGCCAAAAAACCGAATATTTTTGGCGAAAAAAAGAGTTTTCATTTTTGTCAAAAATTCAGATTTTTGCCAAAAATGCGACATTTTTTTTCGGTTTTTTCATCGTACTTCAGCCAATTCAAGGCGTACAGCTAAAAGACCGACTGTTTTGAGCAGCTTGCTTAATATGCTAACGATCCTCATCACTTTTATGAAAATTTATTTTTTGACCAATTTTTGCAATTTTTGTAGGGGTTTCATCACATTTTTTCGAAAAATGGCAAAAAATGAAAAATTTTTAGGTTAGAATGCCAATCGATTGGAAATTAAACAACGAGCTCAACGAGGTATGACATTCCTCATTCTGACTTATACTTTTGTTATGGCAGCCAAAAAACCGAATATTTTTGGCGAAAAAAAGGGTTTACATTTTTGTCAAAAATACGAAATTCAGATTTTTGCCAAAAATGCGACATTTTTTTTCGGTTTTTTCATCGTAGTTCAGCCAATTCAAGGCGTACAGCTAAAAGACCGACTGTTTTGAGCAGCTTGCTTAATATGCTAACGATCCTCATCAGTTTTGTGAAAATTTATTTTTTGACCAATTTTTGCAATTTTTGTAGGGGTTTCATCACATTTTTTCGAAAAATGGCAAAAAATGAAAAATTTTCAGGTTAGAATGCCAATCGATTGGAAATTAAACAACGAGCTTAACGAGGTATGACATTCCTCATTCTGACTTATACTTTTGTTATGGCAGCCAAAAAACCGAATATTTTTGGCAAAAAGAAGGGTTTACATTTTTGTCAAAAATACGAAATTCAGATTTTTGCCAAAAATGCGACATTTTTTTTCGGTTTTTTCATCGTAGTTCGGCCAATTCAAGGCGTACAGCTAAAAGACCGACTGTTTTGAGCAGCTTGCTTAATATGCTAACGATCCTCATCAGTTTTATGAAAATTTATTTTTTGACCAATTTTCGCAATTTTTGTAGGGGTTTCATCACATTTTTTCGAAAAATGGCAAAAAATGAAAAATTTTCAGGTTAGAATGCCTTGTACATGTCAGAAATATTCTTTGATTGGCTGCAGGACCAAATCAAAATAAATCATGATTCTTATTGGGACTCTGGTGCGAGTTTGGAGGTCCTCTTGCAACAAAATGGTCAACAGTTTTATTACACAGATTAGATGTAATTCACAATAAATATCTAAACTAATACGAAGAACACCATCGAATTTAGCCTATTGTTCGGTTCGACCGATCACATTGGGCGTGGCCTGAGCGGGATTATGTCGGGGGATAGAGGGTGTCTCCTCAGGTGCGCATCGAGGGATCCGTGGCGGCATGCTCGCGGTGATGCGGCAGCTTGGGCGGTAGCTTAAATGGCCGAATGAACTTGATGTTCGTCCTGAGGCAATCGGGCAGCTGACTGGGCGGCAGCAGGCAGTGCAGAAAGAGATGCGTGAGGTAGCCAGTGATGCCCCAGATGCGGTGGCGGTCCACCACGAACACGGGTCCGCTGTAGCCGCTGCGGAACTGCGTGTGTTTGGTGGCCTTGGGCACTATAAGGTCGTTGAGCGGCACACTGAACGCCTCCTCCACCTCCGCCCAGTTGAGACGCAGCTCGGAGACGCAAAAGTCGGGCACCACGCCCACCACCGGCACAATGGACGAGGTGCGCGGCAGTATCAGCTGGTTAGCCTCGCCCCACACTTGGATTCGGTGACGCGGCAGCCCGATCTCCTCCTCCGTCTCGCGTAGCGCACAGTCCACATAGCTCGTGTCCTGGTCGTCCAGCCTGCCGCCCGGAAAGGATATCTGGAAGCTGTGGCTGCGCAGGTGCCTCGAGCGTCGCGTATAGAGCAGGGAAATCTCGTTTCTAAAAGTAAGAAGGAGGATTAGATGAAGTCTTCTTCTGGTTAGACTTGTTGGAGCCTGGGTGTGGATAGTGGCAAGGGTTTTTTGCCAGTAGAGAGACTTAATAAGTGGAAATGGGAGCTACTCACGTGCCCCGCTCCTGGCAGAGGGCGATGAGGACGGCAGACGTCTGCTTCTCCCGGCGACTGGGCGTCAGAGCCTTGGGTCGCGGGAATGAGGGCAGGCTGCGCATCTTCTCCATGCACCTTCGCTGCGATTCCGCTCCGATGAGCTCGGCGGGAGTTATCAACTGGTGGCCATGGCCATCCGGCGGCTCCGACGACGTGGCGGCGTTGGAGGAGGAAGAGCTCAGGTGGCGGTTCAGCTGCAACAGAAGCTGCGGCGCTGTGCGAGTTGCCTGGTTTATCATCGACATCGTAGCGTTTTTGGGGTATCCAAAACAAAGTCGGTTGAACGATATGATGTAAACAAATGTAAACGGATCGAACTTTGGAATTTGATTTAACAGAATCCCAAACAGAGCTGCCAACAGCCGATAGTGTGCTGTTGTGCGCGAAAAGTGCGCTGTTAAGCGGTTAACAGTGCTGTTAGCTCAGCTGTTTTGAAATTACCAGCTGACCGTTAAACCGTTAAATTTTAAATCATTATCAATATTGATAATGATACTGATTACACATATTCCCAAAAATCTGTTTATTACCTACTAGAAAATATATGACTTTTACTTTTAACTGTACAAAAACGTAATATTTTAAAATTAAAACAATGCATGATTTAGGAATTTGTATCCCTAATTTTAAAACTTGTATATAAATCTATAAAAACAGAATCAGTTTACGCCCTTAAATGTTAATCAATAAATTAAGAATGATTTGTAAACGTTATGGGATATACTTAATCCGAATTAATTTTACTCAAGAGATTTGATGTGGTTCTGAGCATAATTTCCAATATTTTGGGATTCAAGAATGGTTTATTCTTAATTCAAGAATAGAGTCCTGCAGGACAATCTAAAAACCAGATGAATTCAGTGTCTCCTTTGATTTGTGATCCAATAATAATCATCCGACTCCTATTTCCTGTAAAATCTAAGTCATAGAAGTAACATTCTATCATTATTTTATATATAGGTATGATTATTAAAAAAATACGCATATATCATTTTTTAAAACGTTTTATTAAAATTTGTCGTCGCTTAGGGTTTGGCTGCACAAAAAAATATATATATATATATTGCATTTATTTAATAGTAAACGCCCGTGTTAACGCTAAATGTTGTTCCTTAGGTAATCGGTATGCAAAATGTTAGTTTCTTTTCTTTTTTTTTTTTTAATCAACTGACTTTGTGGATCGCTTGTGTGAAAGCAATGGCAAACGGCATAATTGTACCGATTTTGGGTCGGGATTACAAGAGTCACGAGTTAAGAGTTTCGAGATTTGAGTTTCGAGTTTCAAGCATCATCGATCGCTCGGTCCGGGTAAGGTACTGCTTACAACTTAGAACTATTAAACGTTACTTTCGTTATTGGCGGCGGCGGCGGCCTGCTTGGCTGCCGATCCTCCAGCGGCCACACGGGATCGGGTAAATTTGCTAATGGACGTGGGCGATGCGGAGACAACTGCAGCATTGGCTGCACCGGCAGCTGCATCCAAGCGGAGACTGTTCCCGGCCGGATAGACACAGGCCTTGCCCCGCCTGCGATTCGCCGGAGAGCCGGAGCTCCTATCACCCATTTGTACTAGGCTGGGCACCATGTCCTCGGCCCTGGCGAAGACGAACTCCTCGGAGGAGAGTCGCTTCCTCACCCGACCGCCCACCACATCCGGTCGCTTGCCATTGCTCAGCGGTGATGGTGATGCGGGTGCCACCAGGGCAGGGGTCTCCATCACACTGCCAGCGCCGAGAACGGGAAAGTGGGACTCCAGCACGCCGGGACGCATGATAATCTCCTCCAGGTGGGGGCCACCATTCTGCCTGGCCGGCGTGGCAAACTGTTCCAACGATGAGCTGGCACTGTAGAAACTAGTGTCGGTGGAGCCCAATCCCATGGCGCCCTGGCCTCCTTGCCCTTCGGACATCTCATTGGCGCATCTGGAGTGCTCGGAGCGAGTGCAGCAGCCACGCTGGACATCCCGATCGCATGGACAGTAGGGGCACAGCCGCAGGCAGTCCGCATCCGAGAGGATATCGCTGTCGCTGAAAGTCAACTTCTTGGCCGGCTGCGTTTGCCTCGACGCCAGCTGATCCCTATCTCGATCCCCAATCCCGTCCAGCGGATCGGCGGACTTGGAACTCTGGACCGCATTCGAGCCATGCGGCAGCTGCAAACGCTGAAGACTGTGCGCAGAGGCCGACTCAAAGCTATCGTCGCTGGAATCCAGGCTATGGGCAGCTGGAGATTGATCTGGAAAGATGCGCGGAAAGGTGATGAACACACGTCCCATCCGTTTGTACTGATCTAGGTTCCTGGTGTCCTCCGCACAGCCAGCCAGATTCTCGCTAAACTTGGGCGCCCGCCTCATCACCTTGGGCGTGTGCAGCTGCGACTCGAAGATGTCCTCCAGCGGGACCTTGGGTCCACCCATGCCCACGCCCATGTGCTGCAGATAGCGCTCAATGCTGTTGGCCAGACTGATGGGCACACTGGTGCGCGAGGAGACGCTGGAGATCTCGGATAGCGTCTCGGGACTGGCCAGCGGGGCCAGGCCATACCAGTCGTCGTGCAGGAGATCCACACCAGGCACTGCACCCGCATCCGAAGCGCGGCGAAGGGCCTGGACTTGGGCCAGCGGCAGGGAGCGTGGCTTCTTCTCGGAGTGCTGGCGCCCCAGCAGGGACCTCTCCGGCAGCAAAGGCGGTGGAGTTAGGGCCATATCGAAGGCCACCGCCTTGAGGCGCGGCATGGCCATCTCTGCCATGGGTTCGGGGTCCACATCCGTTTCGGGATTATTACCAATTACGGTGGCCGTCGTCTCGGCACTGATCAGCGAGGGACTCTGACGAAGGGCCACCGTGGCCAGGCTGTCATCCAGAGCACTTGATATGTCGTACGGCGTGGTGGCCGAGCTCAGGAGCGACGAGGCGGCCGAGGCCAGGCGCTGCTGTGGAGCCGGTTGGAGTGGGGCGGAGCCGTTGGTGAAGGACGTCTCCAGGCACAGCTTGTGCTGGGTCGTTGGCGTCAGGACGAGGCAGTTGCTCAGGTTCGTGTAGGAACTTTGCGAGGGCCGCTTGCAGTGTTGCGACTGCGACATCGAGGATCGCATCTGGTTGGTATCCGTTTCGGGGTCGAATCTCATCGTGCCATTCGTCGTCGTCTCCCTGTGGCCGCTGCAATGGGGCGGCTCCAGTTCCGCATCGTGATCGTGGGCTTCGTTCGATCCGGTGGAGAATGCATTGGAGGTCTGGCGCTGGGGCTTGCGTGGCCCACTCGTTGTTACAACCTAAAGTAGCGAGTAGCGAAAGAGGAAGGGATCAGTGTTTGCATGTACTGAATCATTTATCTTAGTTCTAAGTTGTAGTCCTACTGAAATGTTTAACCTATTGATTGATTGATTGATCTGCTTTCAAATATAATTTTCTTTACCAGCTAGTTTTGATTTATAGCTATTTTATCAATTAGGCTTATTAAAACACAAAACCATTATTTTTTTTTATTTCCTAATATTCATTGTCTATTATAAAAACAAAACAATCAGTCAATCAATTCTGATTTTCACAACTCGTGGTTACATATATAAATGCAGAAAGTGACGAGTAGATGTTGCGAGCGAGAGAGACAGAGCGAGCGAGAGTGGGATGCAAGTATGTACAGTTTCACAGATGAGCGAGAGTGGAAAGAGACAGATGATGCAGATGCATTTAGCGAGTGGAGTGACTAAGTACAGTTGCGTCAAAGTAAAGCGAGTGGGGTGTTTTGGATACAGTTGCTCATGTTTCGATAGTTAGGTGGATATGGGTGGGAAGGCTTACGGGTGCGAGACACAATATCGAGATCGGTTTTCGTTGTACATACACAGCGAGTACGATTACATTAAGAGAGTTTAGTTTACAAAATTGATAGGTTGTTGGTATATTGTTTGAGGTTAGGTTGAGAGCGGGAGAGAGAAATATACATAGAGAGAGAGATAGAGAGAGACTTGTAATTCGGTTGACATATTTAATTTAATTTGGTTTTAACGAGAGCAAAATGGAAAGTTGCTTTAGTCTTTTGTTTTTAATGATAACATTTTTATATAGAAGTTGACGGGCGGCTGTACCTGGTATCTGTATTTTGTGTTGTCGTAGTTGTTGTTGTAACTGTTGTAGTTGTAGTTATTGTCGTGTTATCATTACGTCTACGAGTGGTACATGCCTTTACGGTTCGATCTCTACAAGACACGACCTGTGCACATCATCGGATGATCGGGTCACATACAAATCGGTAAAATTCGGTATTCGTTTATCGGTTAACGATAATCGTTAATATTCATAAAAGAAGCAAAACAAAAGCATAATTAATTACATCATTAATTACACAAGTTCGTCGCATATATTAGCTATGAATCGGATTATCTAGGGGCGGGTCGGGTTGAGAATCGATTCAAGGGATTTATCCTACGGCCTGATCCACTGCTCTCTCATTGCAACTAGCACACAACCCTCCCAGCTCAGCAAAGGCGAATACATTTGGTGGTCTACCATATCACTTTTTTTTTGCCGTTCCAAAGCTTCACAACAACTTAACAACCATTCCCATGCAGCAGATATTTTTGAAGGAATTGTGTATGTGTTTTATGATTGTGGGATACTCGTGTATGTATGGTCAAAGCATAAATAAAATCGGAACTAAATAAACTTACCAAATCAAATCCACATAAAGAACTCAAATGAAATCATCATCAAACGTGGGCTATACATATTTGCTATTCGAAACCGGTACGTTACAATTTCCATCTAGCGAAGCAATTTATTGAACATCTTTAATCCATCGATATCGGGATTAACTGGACATTCTGGTGGTGTAGATAGGGCAACTTACAGGATGTGCAAATACTTTATTTGCCACCATTACGGATTTCAAAATGTAATTAAAAATAATTAAATAAAAATCAACATATTTAAGTACGTATAAGAGTGTGTATATTCGTTATAAAAAACAAAAGGTTTAAGTTTTTAAAGTGAAAATATATAAGAGCGTTGTAGAAACACGGAGATTTAGAAAAGGAAATGCAATTTACATCTGTTCAACTTATACAATAAAATGGACAGGGGTTACTTAGGCAATACAAACAGAATACAACTATATTATAAATACAAATTTAACTTAGGCGTAATTGTAAACATTCAAAGTCCATTGTCAATGCCCTACACAGCGATAAATACAACAGAGCTACTGGATTTTCGGATATGCGTGTGTAGTGCTGGCTAAGTATCGGTTCCTTTACTCTGGACATATCAAAGCAAAAATTCCTTAGATATCGACAACAAAAAAAAAGAGGGGGCAATAAATAAATACAAACAAATCAATGTCGAACAATTTAGCGATATTGAAATTATAAGCGATAGTTGGCCTTAGACTAGATAACGTTAAACGTAATTGAGTTTACATATAGATAAATAGGCATAGGTGTAAATATGCTTGTCATGACTGTGGGGGTGGTGTTTGTGCTCGAGTGGCTCTTGTGGTTGAGTTTTTTTTTTTTGTGGTGGTTTGTGGTTCGCCATACGCGACCCATAACCTTAAGGCTAGACTAGGGGCAAGGTACAGTACGGTACAGTACAGTTGACGAACCAACTAACTAGATCGGTGCTGCGTACTCTATATATATGTATATATGCTAAGGACTATAGTTAGACTATATACGGTTCTAGGACAACGACGAAGAAGAAGACGACGGAGGGGTGTGTGGGTTTCAGTAACGTTCATTCATTCCATTCAACTCGACTCCATTGACTGGTTCTGATCAACTGGCTGTGGAATAGCTGTGCACCGAGGAGCCGCGCTCGTCGTCGAACTCGCCAATTACCTTCTTCAGGGCGGCGAGGATCTTGTCGGGCATGTGATCCTGCAGCATCACCGGCGAGATGAGCACCTCATCGAAGTCCGTGGAGTCCGCCCAGATGGCCTGGTATACGGGTTCCCGATTCTTCAGCACATTCCTGCAAAATATACACAGAAGCTTCAATGAAATAGTCTTCATTTGGCGGTATTATAATGTAACTATGTAGCAATTTTCTAGAGTAATACAGAAATTCCTTCCAACTAAAGTCCAAATTGGGCGCCAATTTTGGTGTCACAGAAATCTCTTTCGAATTTTAATTTATTTAAATACACCAACACTACTACTTGTCTACAAAATTGATACTATTAGGAATGTATCTATTTGATTTGTTAGAAAAAGATTGAAATAAACACATTTATCAGTACTACATACATATGTTCTATAAGTATAACAAGTTGGAACCAAAATATGAAGTTGATTTATACGGGATTAATCAGAAAAGTTGATACCATTATGTAAGTAAAAGTCTACGTTAATTTTAAGGCATAAATACAAGTTTAATTAAATGAGACGACCGAAAAAAGGATTTCCATGACCCTGCGCATAAGAAGTAGTTTTTACTCAAATCTTCGGGTCTAAGATCATGCTGGGTCTGCTAATGCGAACACAACTCATAAGGATAGTTCCCCAGCTCATATACGAGAGCGAGAAAAGACGACATCGAGAGAAAGAGATAAGTTCTAAAGATCTCTTTGCACAAGCTGAGATATCATCTGAGTTTTGAAATTATTATAGTTCAAAACGATTATATCTGAGATATCTTAGATGACAACTCAGTTAATGCCAAGAGTCCTTAAGAGAGGGATGGGACGATGCATGCATCGGTGATTGTATTATCTCATGCAACAAAGATTAACCAAAACTGGATGATGAGGAACTCTTCTAATAGAATATATATAGAACTATGGAATTCTCGGACTGCCACTAGTCAACACACAAACCAAACAAGCTAAGACACAGAGAAAGTGTGCGAAAGAGAGAGAGAGAAAGAGATAGAGGGCGAGCACAAACACGGGCAGAGTGGGATAGACATATGTAGACAGAGAGAGACAGGAGAGATAGATAGAGACGGAGATCGAGTTGAGTTACTGCAGCGCTGCTCAAGCTCTTCTTCTTCTTTCAATCTTTTGGATGCGTGTGCTCGTATCTGTATCTGTTATCTGTGTGCGATGCAATTTGTGGATATGTGTGTGCGTTGGGTGTCGCTGTAGGTGTCGGTGGGTGGGTGTTTCTGTATAAGTGTGTGTGCCTACCTCCAACCACTGTCGTATTTTTGCCTGAAAAACATTTTGGTAACATTATTTTCTTGTCTCATTGACGGGGTTTTGGGACTTTGGGGCAAACACAAATCGACCAAACACGTTTAGCAACACAAAACATAACTAAACAAGAGAAACCAAAGTAACAGAAACGATAACTAGTGAAACTACTCGCTCAAGAACTCCGCCGACCATAAAATCGTAATTCTATTTGAAATGATATAGGGCCATTTTCTCATTTGCTAACACATACAAGATTTAAGTTTATTTAAAAGGGCATTTTTTATATATTATTATAGATTTTAATCGTAATATGTACCTAAAAATGCAACAAAATAATGATAAAAACCTGTTCCTAAGCCTTCATGTCGGGAAACTAATTTATCGTTATGTTGTATGTTTGAAAGTATTTTATTAAAAAAAAATATTTCTCTAAATTCTACCCAAAGAAAACATTTTAACTTTTTAAACTGACAATGCTCTATTCTCCAACTCGATCTTAAACATTTAACAAATAGGTGTCAATTAAATGTCTCTCTCCCCAATGGAATTTATCATTTTAATTTTCTTTCTTGAAACCGTATCTGTGGGAATTCTAGACGGCCCTACACATTCTGTAAGTAATCGAGTTACAGCCAACCCAACGAAACGGGTCACTTGTGAACTTAATAATTGGAGCAGCACGTTCCAGCCATAAGTCACGTGGGTATGTCAATTCATGGATGACAATTAGAGGCCCGACCTCAATAGAGAGTTCAGTGCCCCCCACCCGTGTCGATGACGAGATCATCTGTATCTATACATCTCTCTACAAATGGGCGAGGCAATATAGTCCAAGACGCAGCCCTGACGTCATTGCGAATGAGTCAGTGGCGGATCAGCTTGACTGCGACGATAAGCCGCTGGTTATCGCACCTCAATTAGCACAGACCTTGGCCAGAGGCGGATCTCGACTCTTGAATTTCGAATCGCGAATCAAACAACAAAACATCAACAAATAAATCAGGTTGTGGGTCAGGAGGTCAGGAGGGTTGCGAGATCGAGGAGGAAACAAATGCGGATGCGTCCGGCTGTCGCACTTATTTCCATCTCGACCAATGCCGGCTACTCACTCGTCGGGCTTGGGATGGTGCCGCACTATGTGGATAATGCGACCGGGCGGATATAAGGGCTGGTGCAGGGTTAAAGCTATCGAGCTGTCCGTGGGATGGGCGCTGGTCGAACGTGCAGTGCCGCGCTCCTAAGAATAGAGAGAAAAACCCATACAGTTAATACCCTGTAACGGGGGATCATCGTCGGTGGTTCTACATACCTCCTGGTACTGATTGATGTGCGTGTCCTGGCCGGACATGTTGACCACAGAAGTGGGCTCCGGTCCACAGCCACAACAGATGACCGAACAGGAAATGGTCTTCCACTAAAAGAATATAAACAGAATATTAAGCATAAATCTTTGAATATGTGGATAAGGTAAACTCACCTTGGGATCCACACTGCGCTGAATGGCATTGATGAGGTCCGCTCGCAGAGCCTCCATTTGATTGAGACCTATGCGCGGCACCACGTCCTTGCCCAACACCACCGAGGTGATGAACGACTTGGAGTACTCCACGGCAGGCATACTAGAAAAGAAGATAAACACTACCAATGTAGAGCTTAAACGCGGGTTCTATACAGTGAACAACCCACCTGAGCAGTCCACCGGGCGGGGAGTAACTGAAGCACTGTAGCGTTGGATGTTCAGGCTTCAGGAGTATGGCAAGTATGGCCGCTGTGCCGGCGCCCAGGGAATGACCCACCAGGACCAGGTCAAAGGTGTGCGTCTGGCGATCGGGATTCCGCTGCAGTGCCCTCTCGATGAGGTTCTCCTCCTGCAGCTTGTTGCGTATATAGATCGCCGCCTGCACCATGCCCTTGTGGGCCAGCCAATCATCACGCGGCGGCTGCAGCGGCAGAACTTCGCCCTCGGCATTCAGATCCGTGAGGATGTCCTTCATGCCAAGGGTGCCACGTATGCTAATCACCACCGCCCGATGGGTGTAGTCGACGGCCACAAAGAAGGGCGTTTCGCCCACATCCACGTGGTAGGTGGCATACACGATGTCGATGTCGCCCATCTGGAGTGTTTTCTTCAGCGCCGCATAGTTGCACAGGCAGCAATTGTCCCGGATAACCTCCGTATCATCGCTACTGCCGCAACAGCAGCCAAAGCATCTGGAAATAATATTTAGAAGGGTTTAGAGTAAGATATGATTAATTAAAATATACATTCGGGGAGATTCAATGTATCTCCTATGTATTTAAAAAGCTATGGCGAAAAAAGCAAGACAACATCTTTTTATAACCTTTTTATACAGTTGAATATTAGGTGATGTTATAAGTAAAGTAACGATTTTCCAGGAATTAAATACAATTTGTATCCTAGTATAAATGTTATTTACTAACATCCTTCTATTGCCATGTTTCCATTAGCCATTACTCACTTCAGTTCCGGCACCAAATGCCACATCTTGGTTCGATTGTTGATCACGTACATGGGCCAGCCGTAGGCGCCCTGGGCATAGTACATGTAGTGGATGACCGTCTGAAAGAAGTCGTAGTTTTTGGCATCGTTGAGTGCTAGGAACTGGGTACGTTCCGTGATGGGTACGCCGCTGAGGAACTCGTAGGTGCCATTCTTGCGTTGCCGCACGATGGCCTCGCGTTCCAGCCGCTGGAATTTGCGAAGCAGGACGAGACCGGCCACCACATCCGATGGCACCACGTCCAGTTCCCGAAAGAAGTCGCTCAGCAGGCGGGCAATGTCGGTGAATGAGTTCCGGTTGCGTTCCGAGGAGCCCATGCAGCAGAAAAGCAGGCGGCAGCGATGGTCCCAGCTGTCCTGGTAGGCTCGCATCACTTTTCTGTGGGTTTGTGGTATTAAAGGGATTTATTTTTGAGAGTTCTATGGCATTCCTATGATTCCTGATTGGAAATGGACTCACCTTTGCCGCCAGTTACGGTTCATACTGTTGCTTCTTTTATAGTTGAACCGAGACTCCGTTTCGCGCATTGATCGCTGGTACTTCTTCATCTTCACCCAGGATCTTCCGGCAGCATCGAAAGTGCACCATATCGTGATGAGGGTGATCACCACCAGAGCCCAATTGCAGATGATAATGGCTGAGGGGAAGTTATAATAATAAAGATGGGGTAAAAAGTATTGTTAAACTAAAATTCCATACTGATGATGTATAATAAAATATCTAAGCAATCGTATTTAGAATATAATTGGAATATTTAAGAATATAAATGGAACATTTAAGAAGACGAGTGGAACATTAAAGAATATAAATGGAAAATTGTAATTGCACAGGTTATTTACATAAAACTGATTCTATTAAAGCAAGCCAACTAAAAAAGTTCAATGTATTTGCTTTAAATGCACTAATAGTGTATATCAAGATTTTAAAGACATTCCCTAGCTATAAATATAAAACGTAATAGCTTAATGCATATATATATTCAATAGATTAATTGAAGTTCAGAGAATAAGCTGGTACTTTAGAATACTAAGTTTACACTAAGAAAATACATTTCAAAAATTTTTTAAAATGTATGAATAGGCCTAGAGATTAAACTCACCTATGTAGACCTTTTTGGGATCATCGATGGGTGCGGTACTGTAGTAATGCCCCAGCCAAACGGAGCCCACCGCCAGCCAGGCAATATCGAACAGTATTACCACTAAAAAGAACAAAACAATATACGAAGTTATATGCTGGGAATAGGAAGTAATATTCCAGGAAAACTTACAGCTCTTGAGATATATCCAGATGTTGATAGAGTTGCGCGCCTCGGCATCTAGAATACTGCCACGCATCGAGATCACACATATACCTATTTCTACACATATTGAAACTGCAAAAGGATTTATCAAGACCCATTCCATTGAATTCGATAAAATGTACTTACAAAATAGTATCAACAAGTAGCCTATTAGATGGTAGAACAATAATTTTACGCTTAAAATTTGTGTATTATACTCAAAGATAACCAACGAGACGCTAACAATCACAAAACTATCACGAAAAGTAAAAAAAAGATTTGAGGAATATATTTATTAAGAGTTAGGTGGTTAGGAGAAAATTTGGTATGCGTATACTTACCATATAAAATGAATAGTCAGCAGAAATGCGCCCGGCACTACGAGATCATCAGAGCCCACAGACCAGCGACGTCTGAAGACCACAAGTCCAGGCATCTGAAATGGTCAAAAATAGTAGATTAGTTTAAAGTCAACTAAGCACATTCTTAAATCTATCGTATGATAGGCTAAATAAAGATGGCGAGCTAAGTTAAAAAGAATTTACCTAGATTAAGTGGTTGTATACGTTGTATTTTTCTATTCCTTTCTATTTAACCATATCCCTAATCGATTATTTAGAACAGAAGATAAAGCATTTTATAGCTAAACATCTCTTTACTTTAAGACACTAAAAACAGAATTTGAATTAAAAGTTTCTTTCATAAAACAAAATCCCAGAAATCTATCTTTTTCCATGGTACAAGTGTATCTATATAACCCCTTAAACATTAAAAAGATTAGCTGCTCTACCTAGAAATTATAAATATAGTACATTTATCAGTACCCTAGTAGATTACGTTCGCAGAAACAAAAGGTACTTAAACTGCACAGCCCAATCATGGTCAAACTTTTTGAAAAAATAAAGAAGTCAACACTGCGTAGGAGTGATAATCTAGAATTAGCTGGGGGTACCGCTCATACGCAATGTCTTACAAAACAATTTCTTTTATTTTGAATTTTGCAACCTTGAAATAGAAGCTAAGCAGTAGCTAAGCATCCCATGACAACGGGCACAGCTGTTCAGAAATTGCCTGATAAAGCATCCAGCTGGATGGCCAGCAATTTGCCCTCTTGGCGTTTTGTGAGCTCCTGATCCAAATTGTAATCCCTCTGGAAAATCAGGGGCAGCCCTAGCAGTGTTCAAATGCTAACTGGCAGTACAGTCATGCCTGCATGCAAATATGCAAAGCCAACGACTTTGGACAGCCTAAGGTTCCGCCTCCGCCCACTGAAACCCCCCTTCATCCTCATCAACCAGTGCAATGTAAAGCAAAGCATAATCAGGGTTAGACATGAGCTGGGCGTGCTAAAAAGGGGGGCAAATAGAAATACACAGAGAGAAAATGTAACAGCATTAGTTTCGTATCTTTACCATCATTTACAAATTATTCGTATTTTAAAACATTTTAAAAGTTTGGAAATTTTCGGATAGTATTATAACTTCACACAGAGTTCTCAGCTTTTACCTACCATCGTTTAAAAATTATTCGTATTTCAAAAATTTTTCGAAAGTTTCGAAATATTCAGATAGTAGTATTACTTCATACTGAGTTTTCAGTTTTTACCTACCATCATTTAGAATTTATTTGTATTTTAAAAGTTTCGAAATATCCATATAGTATTATTACTTTACACTGAGTTTCCTATACTTACTTAACCTCATTTTTAAATGATCCGTATTTGAAAACATTTTTAAAGTTCGAAAAATATTATAAAATATATTATATGTAAATATATATATTTAAAAAAAATATTGTACTTAATATAATAATTTTATGTTTATGGTTTACAATTCTTTTCTCATAAGCATTGGTATTTATAGATCAGCTTTTTAGGTCATTACCAGCACTTATTTGCTTCTTATAAAAAATGTCCTTATATTTTCAAATTCGACCTACATAGTTTCTAGCTTTTTAAGGTAGTAACAATCCCTAGGATTTTTTTTTGATTTTTTTTTTTCAATATCACATTTTGTTGACATTTTTCTCTGCGTGCAACAACTTGTTGGTGAGGTTGTGAGCCATCATGTTCGGGATACCCCACCATAATAGCCGGCTTGACATTGCATCGAGGTCCGATAGGGCGGTCCAAACATGGGATTCGTACAAGGGAATGCATACCGATATTTGCATATCCGGACCGGGATTAACCAGAATGGCTAATGACGCCAAGACATGAGAACACCTCTCAGGCACGTAAGTGCCAGCTAAATGATTCATAGTCCTTACCTGTGGCATAATCAAAGACATCAAATCAATTGTGCTAAATCACCATTAGATATTACATTCCCAAACATATCGCCAGTGCCTCGTTTATAGACTTCTGGAGGCCCCGAGACAGCTAAATATGTTTACGAGCTCAGTCAATATAAACACAAACAAGCTAGTAATAAACTTGTTGAGTGCCTCAACTAGAACTGAAAATCTATAGATCTATATACTGAACACCTTGAAATTTGCAACTTTTTATATGCAAATATAAAAATCCTATTATATACTAACCCACCTTGAAAATGTAAACTTTATATATGTAAATATAATAGTCCTCGTCTCACAAAATAATCTACCTGTTTTGATTACTTTTTGATTATATGACCATGTTAAAATCAATTAGTAGTTTCTTACTATTTCCAAGTAGTATAACAAAAGTCATTCAGTAATCATTGAATAAATACAATTAGCTTATCCATTAAAACGTATTTATCATATTACACACAGAGAACTGCTACACAACTGAATGGATTTACATACCCAAGTCAAACCAAATTGGTAGTGTATATAAGAAAATCGCAATATGTATAAACAAACTATCACTAACAAAAACACCAACATGGAAAATTTGGAACAGGATTTTCTTTAAATATTTTGCCTTGACTGCGTTGTTAAAATCGTTTTTAGCTGACTTATAGATGTTTTACCACATTTAGCAGCTTTGGGAAAACATTTAGTTTTGTCTGGTTTATATGGTTTTGAAATTTGTAAAATTTTGTGTAGTAGGCTAAAACACGACTAACAACTAAATACTATACTGCCTTCTTTCAATCTTAGCAATTGAAGCAAAGAATACATGATATTAAGCAGGAATATCTTCATTTCGAAATGCCAAATAATCTTTTAAATTATTTGTAAAGCTCATATAGATATTATTGTTTATCCAGTTCCATATAAAAATTAATTATGTATTTCCTTTCTAAGTATAGTTTACGTACATGTTTTTCCATTAAAACATTTAAGCCTTAATCCTAGTACGCTTCAATCTTTATTTGTTAGTAATCTTTAATTGAATAGTTAAGTCTTAATCTTAGTACCTTTCGATCTTAATTATAACAACTGTTTTTTTTGTTTACTAGAGAGAGAACATCGTGATTGGTGATTTAAAATGCTGACCTTTGTGTAGATGCGTTCGTATCTACTGTTTGTTGACAGATTTTATTCTGGCAATATTTATCATCTTCCCGAAAGCTAAAAGTTCAAGCTCCGCAATTTCAAGGCTATAGATCCAACTAACGGCAACGGCTCTTATCGGCAAACATTTACCTTTAGAAATAGCAAAGGTGAAGCCACTAAAAGCTCCAAAGGCCCGACGACATTGGCATTGGCCCCGCTGAACTTTGCCCGACAATGGACGACTGTGACGATGTGAATGTGAATGCGAATGTGAATGTGAATGTCGGATGTGAATGTGAATGTAGATGACGAGCCATGATTTTGCATTTATTTGCACACCATTCAGCCAACCATTTTCCGTATGGCCAATGAGCCATGATATGGAATATGGAACCGAACCGGGGACATGGACAGAAAGAACAATGACGAAGAAGCCGCTGGCAACTCGAAAACCCATTAGACCAACTGCAGGTATGTAAGGTCATTATGGCCCACTCTTTTCGCTCTGTGCACTTGGAAAAATTTATTGGCAAAGATTACCTGAGTTAAATATTCTATAATAATAAAGTTATGTTAAGAAAAACTATATAAACTCGACAATTATTAAAGCTTATAGTGATGACAATCTATTAGTTTGATTAAAGATTTGAATCATAAGTTAGCTGTAGTAAATATTAATATTCCATATATCTCAAATACCTAAATATGTATCACTTAAGAAATACTATTCCACATTTTTTATATAAATATTTATCCCCCTGAAAAATACTGTTTAAAAAACTCTTTTATCATATTAAATGTAAAGTTTTGATTGAGTATATGTCTGAAATCGTAATATTGATCTAATACAATGTATCCCAAGTATTTGCAAAATGATTCACATTAACTAAGCATAGTTAGAGAGATATTCTGAATCAGTTGTTTTTTATAAATGAGCATTCCTTATATTTTATAAAAATATTTAACGCCTGAGAAATACTATTTACAAAACTCCTATATCACCTCAGTTTAACTTTTTCGATTAATGATATCTCTGCAATCGTAACATTGATCTTAACAAATATATCCCAGATATTTCTTAATAAACCAACACTATCTACCCCTAGTTTTTTCCAGTGTAGTGCGAAAACCACGCAGCTGTCGAAGAAGCCGTAATGCCGTAATGGGGCGAGGGCAGAGTAATTGATGGCAATTACTCTTTTGTTCTGTCTCCGTCATATATCGCAGCGCATTCAATTATTCAGTTATTGCCATTATAAATGATGATAATTCCTGTCACGGTTATTGGCTAAATAATGATCCGTACTTTGCTTATTTCGCACCAATTTTTGATTAGATTCTTGGTTGGCAATGGTTCGTGGTCCCCAATAAATCACACACCTGGATCGTTCTTTTATGTTCGTGCAGCGGGTCTGGAAACCCCGGGGAACAGGCCCCTCCCGATAAGATAGTCCCAGTGCAAGCACCGCCATCGGAGGAACTTATCAACCTTGGGGGAGGGTGGTATGTACAAACGAATACAAACAAAGGTGACATGCACCCATCGCCGCCACTTGGATTCAACAAATTGCCCCGATATCATCACTTGGCAAACAGCCTTGATGGCTGCAATTAACAACTGGATTTATGATAAGCCCTTAAACATCTTTTTTAGCTACACTTGAAGTTCTGAGTGGTTCGGTAAAATGTTTTAATCATATAACCAGAAAACTGCAATTGTACATTTTCGTGTATCCACATTTTAAAAGGTCATCATTTCAACAGCATATATTTTATTCATCGAAATACTTGGAAATGTAGGATTCGTTTTTCCATGGAATTTTTAATGTTCGCAATTTAATTTGAAATCAAATCAATATAAACATCAGAATCAATTAATTTACTGAAACGAATTTATTCCCTGTACTCAACTAGGATAAAGTTCATGTCGAAATTCTCAGAACTTTTGCAGCCAATAATTATTATCTTTCCTTTGCTTTCCACTTTTAAATGCAAGATTTTTTTGTAACTTTTACTCTTTGTGACAGATTAATTGCAATTTGGTCCAAGTTTCAGTCATACAAACTGCGTTGGGATACCAAAAATATAAAACTCATTTATGTAATGCAATTTGATTCATTTAATAATACATTCCTTTAATTAAATACTAAATGATTTTGCTTAATTGGTTTTAATAATAATCGTAAAACATTCTTTATCTTATATGACACTTGTAAATGTAATTTTAGGTGTCTAAAAGTAAGCAACAATACATTTAAAGCCAAGAGGTACAATAAAACCACTTAGAATAACGGATATTCTTAGTTTACTGCATACTTTTAGACACCTAAAATGACTTATAATAATGATTTGAAAACCGTAGTGATATGTTGGCACCCCCAATATCTAGTTTCCCCTTTTTTTTAGATAACTTTGACAATATTATCAATCAGACTTTCGCAAAGAAAGACAAACACTTTTCAATTAAATTCAAAATTAAACACTATTACCCCAAATTATGGTTAAGGTTGTGGAGGACATTTTCGGGATTGCGACCAATCCGTTCACCAAGCGGGCACAGGTGATTCGTCGCTATACAATCACCAACACCAACCGCCTGTCCGTGTCCATCATCCAGTTGGGGGCCACAATCCAGAGCATCCAGGCCCCGGATGCCTATCACCAGTTGTCGGATGTGGTCTTGGGATTCGACGACATAGCCGGTTATGTGAAGTACAGAAACTACAAGTTCGGTTGCACACTTGGCCGGGTCACCGATGTGGTGGGCAACGGAGAGTTCATCATGGATGAGCGACGGGTGATTGTGTCCAAGAATCTGGGCCACAAACACCAGATGAACGGTGGCTTCGTGGGCTTCGACCAGGTCATTTGGGATCTGTATATGAAGCGACCGGATGGCGTTACATTGCGGCATGTCTCGCAGGATGGACACGAGGGTTTCCCCGGCACCCTGAACATATTCATTCACTTTACCATCGACGATGACAATCGGTTCTTCATACGCATCGAAGGCACTACGAATCAGACCACGCCGGTGAATATATCCAATCACATTTACTTCAATCTAGCTGGTCAGACAACTGGCATCAAGGGTATATTCGATCATCAGATCAATATTGAAGCTATGGAAACAATGGATACTTCAGGTGGCGATGGAATTCCCACGGGGAAGTTCAAGAGCGTTAATGATTCTGTATATGATATCCGATTACCGGTATTCATGGGCGATCGAGTGCGTCAGTTTGTGGAGAGACCAGTGAAGGGCTACGACGTGTGCTATGCCCTCGATAAGGAGTTCGATTCCAATATTACACGTTATGTGGGCAGATTTCTGCATCCGGAATCGGGACGCTTCATGGAGATCTTCAGTAACCAGCCGAGTGTTAAATTCTCCACTGCCAATAATTTCCCACAGGAACCCCTTGGCGATGAGCCCATTTTGGGTAAAAAGTGCACCCGCTATTGGCAGCATTGTGGTTTTAGTTTGCAACTACTCAACTATCCGGATGCTGTTAATCAGCCGGATTTTCCACGCATCTTCATCAATCCGGGGGAGCATTACTTCCATGAGACCATCTATCATTTTGGTGTTCAGGAATCGTGGAAATGTTGTGCAGATCCCGAGGAACTGGAGGCCCTGGGCGAAGAACCACTGAAACGACCTTCAGTTCACTGATTGCTTGTGGAGGAAAGCTTTTTGAGAAGCGCAGAGAAGGGCCCCCTTTTTTGATAAGTCCCATGACAGGCGTAATGAAGGTGTGTTTTGTCATTTTGGTACAATTGTGATTGATTTGGGTATATTCAGAGAAAATTCCAAGGGACTTGATAAAGTATAATGTATTTCTAATGGCAATAAATAGCTTTAAATCTTATTTCGGTATTTGCGTATAATTTCCAATAAGTTATGGAAAGGAAAACATAATCAAAAGCCTAACAAACGTCAGGAACTTGTGCTCGTGTGGTTAATTGAACTGAATGTTTGCCAGTAAATGCTTCACATTTCCTGGAAACTCATGGCGTAACCAGTGCTTGTGAAGGCCAAATGAAAACGACCTCGACCATTCACCGAATTATCAATTTGGCCTGCTCACTGGGGCATTGGCAAATGTATCTCTCTTCAGTTCAGATGAAAGATTTGCAAATATGCCGAAAAAAAAGAGGGCCGAAGAAAAAAAGAAACAACGCACTTGGCTCGCAGGAAACTCGACGTTTATAAAGCTCATCGAGCGACCCTCGAACATGAAAATGCTGCTAATGGGGCATCTGGCACGTTTTTGGATCGATTGGAAATGTAACCTGATGTTTTGTGTACCCCAGATTGTTGACTGTTTGCTTTTGGTAATACTAAATTTAGCAACGCCGCTTGCGAATCCATTTACTTAAAGTCTATAAAAAGCGAATACCGCCGGACGGGGAATATCGATCTAAAATTAGATGCTTTGGACCGCTGCCTTTAGCTCCGTTGCGCATTGGTGTTTAGTGGCGCTAAGGGGCCGTTTTCCGCATATTTCGCAATTCGCAATTGAATTTCCATCTCTCTCGCTTATGTCGCTGCAATTTGGAATAAATTATCCATATTTTAGCCCCTTTTTGGGGACACGGGTACAAAGGTAAATGGGCACACACACACACTGACTCACCCACGGAAACTGCAGTTGCCCCCAAGGGGTTAATTGCACTGCCCTCCCGTTTCCGCCCATTTTACTTTTCACTTTCCCCTCGTCACCGTTTTTGAATAACTCTATAAACCCAGGCCGTACACTCTGATTGCGGTTTCCACTTCCTTTTTGGTCATATTATATAGTTTCAGCATTCGCGTGACGTGCTCCCTTCCAAGCAATTAAAAAAAATAAACCTGCCCCAAAAATAAAAGGAAAAACTTACAAAGGGATATGCACTTTCAGAAAAAATAGCACCATAAAATGGTGAATAATAAATGGATTAAACGAAATTTTTTTTTTTTAATTTTTTTGTATAGCAAGAAAATAATTTAACTCAATTAAAACTTTTTCTGAAAATTGTGAATATTAAATGGGTCTTTAATTTGGTCTCCATATATAGATTTTGTATAGCTTTTGCTTTAATAAGTTGAGGAAAGTTAAAAAAAAAAATTAAAGTGCAATGTTTTAAGATTTTTTTGTATAGAAAGGGGGGAATATACCATTTTTCAGGAACTTTTTTCTGAATGTTTGTCAAGGGTGTCGACCAGGTCGACCGGACGGAAAGGGTGGGTGGGTCAGGTCGGTGGGGAAAACAGCGAGCCTGCGCTTTGAGAAAGGTAAACACACATAGGAGCCCGGCAGTTCGGGGGATCTAACAAGGGGGTTTGCCAGCATTTTTGCCAACGAGCCGCTAATGTTACGCCCAGCCCCTCGAAATGGGGTTTTTTTTCTTCGAGCTGGTGGTCAGGTATTATGCGATATGACACACTCACAGCAGCCAGCTTATTGGGTAAGAAATATAAAGAAAATATCAAACGTTCAAATAGACTAGCACTTTTAGTTTATTATAATTAATTGTAGTATTATTTCCCTTGTAGTATTTTATTATCTGGCACTTCTACATTCAGTAAAAATTCTCAATTCCAGCTTTGAACCA
The DNA here is from genome assembly GCF_043229965.1 of Drosophila suzukii. Classification (NCBI taxonomy): domain Eukaryota; kingdom Metazoa; phylum Arthropoda; class Insecta; order Diptera; family Drosophilidae; genus Drosophila; species Drosophila suzukii. The sequence continues at coordinate 11,000,287 of NC_092084.1, read as the reverse complement.
TTAAATAATTTTTCTTTGCTTCTAAATGAAGTCATATTTTAATTTATTTTTACTATCAACCAAACGATGATTCATAAAAAACTGTTCTATTTAAGTCTCACATTATAATCGCTACCAAAAAAACATTTCAGATGCTTCTAGTTGATTAATCTACGCTTCATATGTGAAATAAACACTTTCCATCGTGTTATTACTAATCATCTTGTCTGGATGCCATTGAAACTGATTGACAGTCTATTCCAAAGTCTTTTTTAATCATGAGCTTCTATAAAATAATAACAGATTCTGAGTATACTTATAAAAAATATCTTTAACCAGGTTGCTTTCCATTATTCAATCTCAAAGGAACCAATTTGGTGTGACCTAAATTCTGGACTTGTGTAACGGCAATCAGGCCGTAGATCTATGACACCGATGTCTCTGTCAATATATATGGCACATCGGCGGCTGATTGACAGCCCCATCACTAGCACCATTATCCATCACTCCGTGGCGGCAAAGCCTTTGTGCTATTTGTTGCAATAGGATCAGAATCGCACAAAGGCCCAACCCCGGACAAAGTTATGCACGATATATGTACACACGCCTCTTCCACCACATATAAACATATATGTTTTTCACATATATATGTATGTATATATATCATCTATAGGGCGGGCATATCCTTTGTCTGTAGGTGGGAAATGCGTTGGCGGATGGTTGGGGGAAAACTAGGGAAACCGGGGAGGGGGTCGCGTCATAAAAACAATGTCATCACAAGGCAGCGTGTCGGACGGAAATCAACTAAAAGGCCAATGCCAGCAGCACTCACAGTCTCTCGCAAGTGCGAAAGAGATGGAAACTGAGCTCCAAGACAGAGACGGCAAGTGTGGGGCGGGAAGGGGATGGAGATAGGAACCCCGATGGCAGCGGCAAAAGTTGCCGCAGGAACCGAACAAGAGCAAGAACAAAAACCAAAAGAAAGTTTTATGACAATAATGACGAGCCCCGTTTAATGACGATGAAGATAAAGGCGATGATGTGGATGAGCCAGAGCGAATGTATCATATAAAATATAGCGTTGCATATGCCAAGGGTACACTTCAAATCGAAGAAGGTGAGCTTTTTTTTTAAGCTAGTTTGGAGTAGTTTTTTTGGTGACCCACATAAAAAAATGAAATGATTTTTAGTGAACTCAAGGTCATGGTTGGTTATATTTCAACACACTGTACTTTTTTGTTTATAAACCAGAATGGGAAACATCTTAAAATCGAAATTTCTTTAAAATACTAAACTCAGCACTATTTGGTATTTTTGGTATTTAACTGATACAACACAATGTGAATTTTATAACGCCTTAACTAAAGTCAAGTGTAATAATGATGCTATCCAACAAATAATCAAGTGTACAAATGGCTTATTTTATTTCAAGGAGCTATTTTGAGAGCATAAATACAAAGCCTTATCCTAAATAAATACCAAATAACGCTCTAGTTTAAAACGAGCTTGGGCAACCTATTCAGTTTTATTTCTTAAGTTCTGGCAGGAAAATGAGAAAATGAGAACTATAAACCAGAAAGCGAATGGCTATCCGTCTCAGTCGCTTTTCAGTTCGTTTAGTTTGGGTTGCTGCTGCCGTTTGATGACGGGACAGAAAAGCCAGCGAGGAATGCTGTTCATTTGACATTTTTAACCAATTTCCCAGTGTAAGTGGTTTTTCGTATATACTAGAAGTAGATTGGAGTCCCACAACAAGCAAACTTCTCTGTATTTTTTGAGAGCTTTTCATTGCTTTGCATCTTTAATTTTCGTTTGCCCGCCCTTCTTTTTTTTTATCGCATTTTGGTATTTATGTATTATATCTAATGGAATGTGGCGAAAGCTTAAAGGAAAAGCCGGAAAAGGAAGGAAAATGGTAGCGGGACAAAGATAAAGGGCAGGCAGGAAACTCGAAAGGAATTCTGCTGCCAGCTCTGGATTTTTGAACCCCCCAAAAAAATAGAAGGAGTTACAGCATGTACATAAATTAAAAGAATGCTGGCCCTAGACTCTCAAATTTAATTAGGGGTTTTCTACTATTTATTTATCGCAGGGCAAGGAGCCATTAAAAATGCCATAGATAGCAAAACTGGAGTTGAATATTCTCAACGATTATACAAAAAATACTCCCGGTATTAAAAGTAAACCAGAGGCAGTATTGAAATGAAAATATAGATTCAAGACTAACTAATGTAAAGTCTATACTTGATAGTTTCATTTCTATATTAAAAAGTCTGGAATTTTGATTTGTGGTATTATTTTTATTATAATTTATAATATTCATTTCAGAATAATACATTGGTAAGTATTAATTTAATACTCATCTTATCTAAGGCAAATCGGTACTTAATAGTGTAGAATTAATGTAACAATAGTTGTTTTTCTATGACTATTTTTTTCAGTGTAGACCTGATGAAATAGGATCGTTAATTTGCTTACCCTTGTGGAGCGTTTTATATTTTCGGTCCGTAGTACGTAATTAAGTGCTCCCGATGATATTTACTTGCTTACTGTAAAAACTTTATTCAAATATTTTCTTTTTAAACGATTTGGGATAAATTTTGTTGTTTTATCAACATTGGATGCGTGAATCAGCACTATTACTTGAAATAGAAATTAAAGAAATTCTTGAGAACTTGAGTCGTTTGTTTCGGACTATTTGTTTTTTGATTAAGGACGGGATTTTGATATTTGGTGCGAATTCTCAACCAGCATAATAGGAATTTTATAATACTTCCAGTGAAATAGTGGGATTTCTAAGTAACTTAATATGTGGGAATTTTTGCTACGAATTCTCATTCATAAAGATTGCGTGAAACTAACACAAATAATGAAATTTGTTCTTCTTATTTGTTTTTCATTAAAAACCCATCACATTCATGCAGCTCTACATTAATTCCAGTAACGCATTGTTTGCAAGCAATCATATGTTGTTGTTAACCCAAGTTGAAAACGATGCGCCCACTCAACGATAATTATAAAATGTAATTAAAAACACACCATCATCAATGTTTCGCCCCCAAGGAGGAGAAAGGGGAAAGGGTAGAAAGTGTTACTCCACTTTTATTTAGGAGCAAACAACAAAAAGGAGTAAAAAGCAGGAAAATATACACACATAGTGTGAAATGCATGCGTGCAGTATAAACAATAAAAAAAAGAAAGTGGGGGAAGGCAGCACTCACACAACCACAAACAAACACTGAAAGAAAAACAAAGGCAATAGCAAAAGCTTCTTAAGACGTTAAGAAAGCCTTTGTTTTCTGACTCCATTGTTATTGTAATTGTTGTTGCTGCCAACGGAGGAAATTCCACGGAAAGAAATATCTTATCAAGTGTGTTTTGAAATGGAATACATTTTAAAACCTTTTCTTTCTTTCTTAATAACCAAATTTTATGTGAAAAACAATTTGAAAACTTAGCATTTTATAATAAAATAACATTAATGCATTTAAAATACAATCGGTTTTGAATAAAATTGAAAAAACTCTTTTTTTAATGGAACTAATTTAAAAATCGTTTTACTTTAGTGAAACCTATTGAAAAAATATATATATTACAAATTGAGTTTTAAGTACTGACACCATAAAATCTTTTTGAAAGAGACCATATTTTTTCGTGCAGAAATAAAGATGCTAAAATTGGTAGAGGGGGTGTAGAAAAGACGACGTGTTGAGTGCCACAATTTTCATCTTTCTGTCTTCTCTCTTTTGCGACGGCATTTTCTCCGCAGGCTGTACGCAAAAAAAAAACAATAGAGAACGCTATATAGTCAAGTTCCTCGACTTTAAGATACCTCTAATTCTTGACATTGCTATAAAGTTCCATATTCCTCTCAAACACATTTCAACTCAAACAATATACCCCTTAATTCTAAAACTAACAGGTATTAAAACCTAGATGAAGCCACAAGACAGAAAGAACGCTCCAAACTTCTAGAGCCTGCACAAATATGGAATTGTTTGTGCCAAACAATTTGCCAAACAGAATAAATCCGGCAACAAACAAGGTATTAAAAACTTTTTTTATTTAAGTGGAACACTTAAAAAAATATTTTATCTTTGAAAATGGAACTTTAAAAACTCAAAATAAATAAAAAATCCAAACAACATTGTAGTATCATGATCCCTTTTAAAAATTTTGGAACACGCAGAAAACTAAAAATAAAAACAATCGTATCGAAACTAATCAAAGATCGTATAAGATCAAAAAGTTATTTTCTTGATTTTGAGTGTGGTAGATAGTAAGAAATAGGAAGACTAAGAGGTCGACTGAGACCGGTTTGGCAAAAGATGGTGGTGAGTTTTCCAAAGTTCACCCGCGGTACTACTTACATACACACATCTACCTAACCACCCACCCACCCATCTTTGCCTTTTCTTTCAACAACCCTCCTCAAATTTTACTGGAGCATAGAGAAAACGCGTGGATGACACACAATGGCAAGAACAACAACAAACAATACAGTGCACTCCCGATACAGTGAAGCCACCACAACTTAAAAGTATTAGAAATGTTCTAATACTTCAAAAATATCATATATGGAAACATTTTTGAATATGGAAACTTTTCTTTTAAATTTTGGATACCAACTTATTCAACATTTCATATCGGAACTTCTTATTTCTACTAGGGTTCGGCATATAATACAAAGACATTTTGTAAACCGCTGTGGTATGCTGTACGTGTGCCGGCAGAGTCAAGGCAGAGCTATTCCTTAGATATTCCTTAGCCATTATACGTAGTTCTAAAGAATCAGCGGTGTGGCCTTTTGGACTTACTTATGGAGAAGATCTGGTTTAGATTACTGTGTGTGTGGCGGCAGAGCTTGGGTCGAGAACAAATCATATCTCATAGGGTCGTTGCCCTCTGTTGCTACTTTAGCACAAGAAAAAATTTCAAATTAAAGTATTTGGATTACACGAAGCCGACTACTAGTCGTTTTCATAAAGCTGTTATCTTTTACAAAGGTATTACCTGTAATATCCAAAAAAGGAGTGATCCATTACATCATAAGAGAGTTTTCATATGACACAATGGAGGGAGTACTGTAATCACAACGAGGCCAAAGAAGACGATTTTCATTCCGGCACAAACAAAATCCGCTAAAACTCGCCGATGGCCGAAGCGGTGGATGATGATGGGTGGTAAGGTGGGTGGGTGGAAAATGTGGGTGGTTGGGTGGCTGGGTGGTGGTATGTCGGTAAGGTGGCACAAGTGACGCTTTCGCTTATGGCGACAGCCTGGCAGCTTTGACATTTGCATGTGTATTATGCGTGGCCCTCTTCTGGGCATGTGTTTGTATGGGGAGTTTTCCCCCTCGCAGATGGGGAAAATCCTTCAAAGTTCAGAAAGACAGAACAACAGGCAACAAAATCATCGCCATCGCCAAGTTTGTGCATCTTTTTGTTCACTTTGAGAGCGAGACATATGGACAGATGGTCAGAAGGACAGAATGGCAGGAAGGCACCCTTGACATTTTCCAATCAGGCTTTTGGGCGCAGAGATTGGTTATTCGGATGGCCATCTGATCCAGATATAGTGATCAATTACCGACTGAGCTAGATAACACAATTGGCCTTCAAAGTTCAATAGTTCGCAGGGAAATCAATTCAAGCATTCAAACTTAAGGCATTTAAGGAAATTATTTGGAAATTGCACTTCACAAGCTGATGGTTAAATTATTATTTTGAGAAGTACCTCAAGAAAGTTTCTTAATTGTCTTTAGCTTTAAAGGACAAGATAAGGTATAATATTTTTAGGTTACTAATTGGGAAATTCCCTTGGTTAGGATTTAAATAAAATTAAATTATGGGAGTTTTAAATATATGAAAGAGACCTTTTTACGGTTTGCGAACAAGCTGGTATTGTAAAAATGCATTATAAAGAGAGTTAGATATAATATAATATCTATATTAAGTTAAGTATAATTTTGGTAAAGTTCCAAAGGTACATATTACTTGTTAGGACTTAAATAAAAACAATTAGGGAAATTTCAAATTTAAGAAAGAGACTTCTTTGTAATCTTTATGAACAAGATGGTCTTGTGGAAGAGCTTTATAAAGAGCTTTAGATATATCTTAATGTACTTTGTGTTGGGTATAATTTTTTGTAATGTTCCCAAGCTAATACTTGTTAAGATTTCAAATTCAAGGAACAGGCTACTTTATAATCTTTATGAACAACCTGTCTTGTCAAAGACAATAATACATTTTACGTATTAGACCAGGAATTACTTTGTAATATAAAATCCATTAAAAGTTATTTATTGCATCCCGAACTCTGCTAAACAGGTCTTTGTGGTTCAGCCAAGATTTATCGGCTCATTCCACCCGCTTGTCTGGGTTGTCAACGCATCCTTGGGTTGTGTCCTACTATGGGATATGGGATGGTTAGCCTCCAGCTTCATCTGCAGTTCAGCCCATTCAGTACAGCCAACTCCAGGGGCAAAGTGGATCACAGAAAACTGAGACCGAAACTGAAACAACATACGTTGCCTATGCACACACATACTATATGTATTCCATATTCGGCAATCCTTCCTTCGGTGAATCCTCCTCCGCAGTTGCGGAAGTTGAGAAGTTCAGGGGGCTGCTGCTGATGCTGCTGCTGATGCTCCTGCGGTTGTCGTCCCCAAAAATAACTAACCCCCGAGGAGATGGGATAGGAAAATAGGAAATCGGAATGCTTGGACATGGACAGGCAGCCACAGAAACACACAGGCCACACCGGCGACGGAAAAATCAACGAATACGGCTGGGTTTTTCGGCTGACGGCTGCCCTGCCCTTTTCCATTTTCCCGCTGGCAGGCGCCAACCACCCCCGAAAATTGCCACCCACCTTGCATACACGCAGGAAAATGATGAAACAATTTTTGTGACCATAGGCAAGTACGTTTTATACGCAATTACTCATTTTTGGCAGTATATATTTTGATAAATCTATGAATTATGTATGAATGTATTAAAATATTTAATGGTAAAATACTAATGGTAAAATACTAATGGTAAAATACCAATGGTAAAATAGCAATGGTAAAATACCAATGGTAATATACCAATGGAAATATACCAATGGTAAAATACCAATGGTAAAACACCAATGGTAGGTAATATACCAATGGTAAACTAAAGACATTCCTTTTGGGAAATTTGAAAAAACAAGAAAATTGGTCATTTAAAAAATACTTTCAACATCTTTAATATATTTTAAAAATTTAAAGTTTACAGTTTAGTTATATATTTATTTCTGTGTACTTTAAGGCATTGCTGGCGGCACTCGAGACCGGCCTAAGCGAATTTTTTGGTTATTTTTAGTACTCTTTGTTAAATTTTTTTACCCCCCACTACGTCTGTCTTTTCTATTTGTTTTTCCCATTTCTTTTATTTTGCTGTCTCATTCTGGTAAACGTTAATTTCAATTTGAAAAATCATTCACACTTGCAGCAATTCGAAGCTTTTAAAATTCAGCATTGGGGATGACTTTTTATGGGCAGAAATCGTTATCATTGGAAAATGTGGGGGTTGGTCTAGACCTCAACGAGGTTTTAAAGTTTCCAAGACAACCCAATGCGGGGATGACTTTAATCTATCGTTTCATCAGGGATTCACAAAAAGAGGGAAATTAATTTAAGAGCACACATAGATAATATTAAGATTGAAAGACCAAGGATTAACCAAAAGTCTTAATAGATTTACCAATAGAATTTAATACTTTAATTCAATTTAAAAAAGACTTTAACTATAAAAACTTGTTTGGTTTATTCAATAAGTAAAACCCACTGGTCATTCAAATGAATGTAATTCCATTCACCAACCAACCACAATTAATTTGGCTAATAGTCGAATTTTCCTTGCCATTATGTAATAGAATCAAGTGAATTATTTTCTGGAACGAGGTTCGCCCCATCCCCACCGACTGTCAAACTTTGAACTACATTTCTAGTTTCGTTTCTTTTTGTGTGTTTATTATGCTGTGTCTACAATTTGGCAAAATTACAAACTAAACAGTAAAATCAGCAGTGTGTGTGTGTGACAGACTGAAGCAGTAAATATATATAGACGAGTGTTTCCAGATGGAATATGAGTATATATGTGCACAGAACAAAAATATTACCCATATTATAAAGCATTTGTTTATTCCTTTCCAACATATTGCAGTTTTAATTTATATTAAAAAGCAAGAAAATACTGTTTTACTAATGAAAAATATTTGTTTGAGAACCTAACTTGAAATGACATGATCTAGCTTTATTTTATAAGATAGTATTATAATATAAATAAAGAAATATACAATTTTAGGAATTTTATTTTACCTAAAAAATATTTTTTTTCGTCAAAATGTTTTTAAATATAAACAAGGAAATACTGATCTGGCTTTATTTTATAAGATTATTTTATAATTAAAATAAGAAACAAAAACATTTTTAGCAATTATATTTTTATAAATAGATTTTTTTCATTAAAATGTTTTCAAATAATAAAAATATTTTTCATAAGTAATTAAGTTAAAATTACATCATCTGACTTTATTTTATAAGATTAAAAAAAAAAAAATAAAAAAATTAACCATTATAAGAAATATTATTTTTAAACAAGATATATTAAGATATTTTTTTATAGTTATGAAAAAACGTATAAAAAAATTTCTTTTGGTGCGATTATGATCTAGGGTTTTTATTATTATTTTTATTTGTTGTAACAAAATCTTACCGCAATTTGTTGTTGCCAGCGCGACGCTGGCTGCAGTCGGGCGTCGCTGCTGACGCCGCTGCTTCTTCGGCTGCTGCGGTCGCAAAAAAAGTTGGCAACTTTTGATGTTGGTTTTCGGTTTTAATTTTTTCTTGGCTTCGGTTAACGCTTTTCACCGATCCCTCCACTGCTCTTGTTATACTTTATGGTTTTTATTTTACGCTGCTTTGCTTCGGTTGCACTTTAACACAAAAATTCCAAACATACAAAAAAAATGTAGAAAAAAATCGTTTCACGGTTGGCTTCATTAGCATTATTGTTTGTTCGTTTGTTGTTGTTTTCTCTTAACACTTTCTCGCCCGCGAAAGTTTGATGAAATGGAGATAGAAAGATAGAAGGGGAGAGAGAATGAGGGCTACTAACTTAGATAGATTTCCCAGACTTTAAATCGTTTAAAAATTTGTATCTTTAAGCACTTTATAACCTAAAGATACTTTCGTTCATTAGAAAGTACTTCTCTTAACCCCAAATGATGTTATAACTATTTAACAAATTACAATTTAAATTCCAGGTGAATATATACAATAGTAGATTTTCTATTTTTTATTTGTTTTAATATATTAAAACGATGCTATATCATTTATTTTTATTTTTTCCAGCTTACTAAACTTAGAAAAGTCCCATCTAGAGGGTTAAGAGATTAGCAACGCGAGGAAATTGTCTTTCTTCAAACACGTTCTAGGAAATAGAGCGCAACTGTCTTTATAAATGGGCTTTTCCCCTAGCTTGGTTGTACGAACAACAGCAACTTAATGGCCCCATAGAACATTTTTCATTTCACATTTAATGTCCCTATAAAAGTTCATCTTGCAATTTAAGCAGAATTAATTCAGTTTCTTACCCCCTGGCGAAAGACATTTTCTTTTTCTTCTTTAAAACTACAGAGATTAAGGTTAAAAAAATCAAACTAGAGTACTAATTTGATGCCTCAAAATGTATCTGGAAAATTGCCATGTCTACTTTAAAATTGGGGACACTCTTTTGCAGGATGCTGCTAATTAGAAAGCTACTGGTTTCGCTTAATCTCGTTTACATCATCGTCGGTAGTCGGTAGTTGGTAGTTGGGTATCGCGTATCGAGCACCGTTAGGCGGCTGCACTTAATGAGCCTGAACTTTCACACCGCTGCAGCAGCGAAACTGAAGCCATTATGTACACAGAAAAAAATCAACTCGATAGTGAATCAATAGTAATTATAATTTTTATATGCGAATAATATTTAATCGGTAGGATGTATGTGAATAATTATAATCTTAATACTTCGTACGTCACCACCGATACATATTCCATTTATAAATATTTTAAGATATGTTAAGAACCTTTTTCTCATCCGCATGTTAAACTTAAAAAAGATTTGGTACTATACATTTTCATAAATTTTCTAGGTCTTAACATCCGGCTTAAATAGTCAAGCAGTGTTTTTCTGTGCATCTAACCTTTTATAAATATGTTTATTCAATGGAAATTATAGAGCCTGATCCTAAAGATTCTATAAATTGGATTATCGTGGCAATTGTTTTGTTATAAGCAATAAATAATATAACAATAAATAATATTAAACTTTTTTAGCTTAATTATTATCAAGATTATGATTTTTATTTTTAAGAATTTTAAGAAACTTTTAAAATTTTTAGGTAAATTTTTGTTTTATCATCTGAACTGTTATAGATAACTATATAAATACTTTCCTCCAAGAATACTACTTTTAAATTGACTAAATAATACAATTTGTTTTAATCTAATTTAAGTAAAATATTCCAAAAGTGAAAACCAGAACAGTACTAATATTTCGGTTTGCAAATTTCTAGATACAATATCTTTTTTTAACAGACGCACATTCTAGAATCTGGTGCTTAATGATGTATAAAATCAAATAGATCATCTTATCACGGGCGCATATCTCTAGATAAGTATATTTTTTTGACAAATGGAAATTCTGGAATCAAGTGCAAAATGTTGTATAAGATCAAATAGATCATCTTATCAAGGCGTGATATTTCGGATTGAAAATTTTTAAATGTATCTTTTTGACAAATGGAAATTCTGGAATCAGATCCATAATGATGTTCAAAATGAAAAAGGTCATCTTATCATGGCCTGATATTTCTAGCTATGTATCTTTTCTTGACAAATGGAAATTCTGGAATCAAAGGCATAATAATGTATAAAATCAAATAGATCATCTTATCATGGCGTGATATTTCGGTTTGACAATTTGCAGATGTATCTTTTTTGACAAATGGAAATTCTGGAAATAGATCTTCTTATCGCGGCACCTGCTTCTTTTCTTTTTATTTCTGTGTAGCGCCGACGGCCTTGGCGGCTAATTACCGGCGACCGGTAATGCGGTCGCTGCGCCGTCGACGCTGCGTGGGCGTCGCTGTCGCTGTGGCGGCAGCGCAGCCTTAATCCCGCTCGAACGGATTAAGTCGATGATGCTGGAATGGCTTCAGCTGCAGCTTCAGGTGTGCGAGCGAGCGGATCGATAAATGGAAATTGCTACTGTCTCTCCTCGCTCTCTCTTACTCTCTCTTCGCTCCCTTACTCTTTCTTCCCTTCTTTCTTCTCCTTTCTGTTTACACTTATTTACCATTCAGTTTCTGCTGTTTTCCGCTTTACTTTACACGCACACACACACACACTGACACACACGCGAACAACCACTAAAGCACCGTTAGTCCATCAGCATCCAAAGAAATTCGAATTGTCTCGACCGCTGCCGCTGCCTCTGCCGGCGTCGCTGTCGGCGTCCTCATGCTGTTGTTCTTGTACTTCTTGTACTCTTCTTCCTCTCGTCTTTTTCCCATGGAATTCACTTTACACACGATTTTGTGTTTACGTTCTTGTGCCGCGATTTAAGTACTGTTATTACTTTTGGCTGTCATCACTTCGTTTGTTTGTTTTGTTTTCTTTTTTTTTGTGGCGTTTCTTTTTTTTTTGTGCATAAATTCTAAATGCCTAGCAAATATATATGTGTATATTTTCGTGTGTTTTATTTATGCACCGTGCACAGTTCTTATTCTTATTGTTGTTGTTGTTTCTTGCGGGAGAGACGCGCACGCAGCGTCGTCAATGGGGGAAAAATAAAAGAGAAAGCGTCTCTCCGTTAGACCGCGCGGTCGGCGAGCTTTTTTGCAACTGAATTTCGAGTTTCCTTTCGTTTCCACGCGAAACTTTCGAGGGCAGCCGCCGGCAGAGCGGCCGACTCCGCCTTTTTCCCGTCAAGTCTGGCCTTGCTAGCGGGAACTCTAGCTGGTTTTATTTGGCCTTTTAATGTTGCCATCTCTTTTACATAAAGTAACACCTTTTTCGCTTAATCTGAGGATAATTCATTAAATATAAACAAAATGTGGGACATCTTAAAACATTATATGAATGCCAGAAATTCGATTAAACAATTTATCTTCCGATAATGTTTATCTTTTTCCTTGCTTTCCCGACAAAAAGGTTCGGTCGTATGTTGTTAGTTGGCAGCTCTGGCGGTTTTAGTGTGACCAGTCGACAAGAAGGAAATATGCCTTATTTGAAGTTGGGCGCGAAACTCAAATCTAAAAAAAATATATATAGAAAGCGAAATTTATTGTTGGATTTTATTTCATAAGGAAATATAACACTAGTATACAGCCAAATAGATAAATTATTATTAGTGTAAGCTTTTTGATGTTGATTCAATTATCAGATCATTCTTTATATAAAAATCAGTAAGCCATATCTTATAGATTCCTATATATTTATCGGTCTTTTAAACCTTTCAACACAATTTATACAAGGTTTTCCTATAACATTCCTTGTGTATGGTTACAGACCGAGTTGATAAATATAAATAAACTGGCTTTACCACTCACTCATTGGGAATAAAAAGTAAAACAAAGGTTAAAATCTAATACCCATAAATCGGCTTTTTTTACTCTAATCGATCTTACTAAACTACTTAGTACTAAGCACAGAGGCATATCACACATAGGGGTTCCAATTGCTGCCGTCCTCGGGCAGCAGATTGTTGGTAATCAGCAGGATGACATCAATGATCCACCAGACGCCCACGCCGCCCATGGTGAGTAGTTTGCCCACGGCGGTGCCCGTTTGCCCAAGGCAGAAGCGATCCATCCCGAGGAATCCAAGCAGCATACTATAGATGAGAGTGGTCACAAAGTAGTGATCCGTGTAGCGGACACAGGGAATTCCGGCGCGCAGGAAGGTGCGATTTCCAAAGCACTCGATGTCCGAGAACACGGTGCACAACACCTCGGTGTGCTCCACATCCTCGTAGGTGGATCCGCCCCACTTGACGCATCCGATGGGCTTGCCGTTTTTGGCTGTGGCGTTCTCATGCCGATCCACGGGATCCTTGCACTCAAGGAAGTCGCGCGGCAGAAAGGAGCAGCTCACATACGGACCCAGTGGATGGAAGGCGGAGTTGCCAGGGCCGCCGGAGGAGGAGGATGACGAAGATGAGGAGGAGGAGGCTCCCATTCCGGAACCAAGTTGCGCCTGGACGGGCACCACCGATTGCACCGCCGTGCCGGAAACCACCGTCTGCGGCTGCTCCTTGTCGCTGCGCGCCTGTATTGCTCGTGCAGCGGGCAGACTGGTGGCCACCAGGAACGCCACAAATCCGTAGAAAATTCGCATCTTTGTTAGCTCCGAATCAAAATATTGCCAGCCAGTGTTGCCACACCCGCGTTTGGTTAACAGAGCTCTGTTAGCTTTGTTGACAAATGGGCGACTATCGATAGTTTGGGTAATCAGCGTTTCTGTTAACAATGTAAAAAATAAATGTAGGAAATAATAATAATAATAATATTAGAAAACTACAATTGGATAAAGAAATGGTATGTCAAAAATGTTAAAAAAATGTATTTTGTAACAAAGAAAAATAATAGTAATCATTACAAATAATGTTTTTTTTTTTTTAATTTGACTTTTAAGACGTTTTATTGTTTGTTTTCATTTGTCTTGTTTGTACACCACAATAGTTAAACCATAATGTTCTTGTATAAAGAACAAAATTTTAATGATTTTATTTTTTTATAAAATACATATTAAACACTTCTGAAGGCTCTTATATTTTTTAAATCAAAAATCCATAAGTACATTATTTATTATTAAATCCACACAATATTCGTGTCACGACTATCGTGGCATCTCTGCTATCGATAGGCACTTTCACCATCGCATCGGTGTGCACACACTGGCCGTGTAATCAGCGGGCGCCAACCATTTTTTTTTGGGAAAACAAGAGAAATAAAGAGCGTTCTCCGTCCGCTTTTCGCGGGCAGTACGAAAACAACTACGGAACACAGAGAACCAAAGCCAAGCCAATTATTCCGACGCGTCATTTCGCCCCCCATTTTACTTGAGTGTGATTAGTGTGATTTGTGACATTTTTGCTGTGTCAGCGCTTGGGAAAGATTCGCTGGATTGAAAATGAAGCTGCTGCTCCTGGTGGCCATCGCGGCCTCCGTGGTGACTCTCTGTGCCGCGGAGCCGTCGATGCTATCCGATGAGTTCATCGAGGTGGTGCGCAGTAAGGCCAAAACCTGGACGGTAAGCTATAGTCCCACATTTCCTTTGTTTTCCCCCGCTGTTCTCTGCTGACGTGACAAGAAAATTGCATTTTCCGTACTCTATCCGCCCAGGTTGGACGTAATTTCGATGAATCCGTGACTGAGGACCACATCCGCCGCCTGATGGGCGTCCATCCGGATGCACACAAATTCGCCCTGCCCGAGAAGCAAAAGGTTCTGGGTGAGCTGTACCAGACCACCGATAAGGAGATCCCCGAGGAGTTTGATGCCCGGAAGGAGTGGCCGAACTGCCCAACCATCGGCGAAATCCGGGACCAGGGCTCCTGCGGCTCCTGCTGGGCCTTTGGTGCTGTGGAAGCCATGTCTGATCGGGTGCGCACATAGCTTAGCTCAGTTTATCTTATCGATTTTGTATAGACCCGCCTTCCCTTTGTTTAACCAGCTGATGTATATGTATCTGTTCCTTATAATATAATTTCTTTATTTTTTGCTGATTTCGCAATGTGCAGGTGTGCATCCATTCCCAAGGCAAGGTGAACTTCCACTTCTCGGCCGATGATCTGGTGTCCTGTTGCCACACCTGCGGATTTGGCTGCAACGGAGGTTTCCCCGGCGCCGCCTGGAGCTACTGGACGCGCAAGGGCATCGTCAGCGGAGGTCCCTTCGGATCCAACCAGGTGGGTGGTCTTCCCTTGCTTTAGGTTCATACACTTAGAGAGCAGACTTGTCATTGAATTACCTTAAAATTCTTAGAAATGGTGTTTATATTGTTATGTTTACTTCAAAGCGTATATTTTTATCAAGGGACAGAATGTTTGAAACCTTGTTTATAGTTTTCGGCATGTTTATAAGTACATTATGCTTTTAGTTCAGGTTTACTGTCTTTAAAGATTCCTATTTCTTGAAATTCAAAAGGTTTCTGTGACACTCATTTTATTTTCAGCAGAAAAATATTTGTTTTCTTGGGAAATTCCGGTGTACCAGAGTTCTTTTGTCTAGTTTCAAGTCTTTATCGCCTGAAACCCCATTTTTATAAAATTTTTCTACTTACATGTAGTTACAGGAGTGTTTTAAATTTGCATCTAAATAAGTTTAAGTAAAAGAGGTTCTGTTCTTTGCCTATTTTTTAATATATGGGTGCCGAGTTTTGCAAAAGAAAAATTTCCTTTGATGTTTTTTAATCAATATTATACTGGGTCATTGCAACGCAGAAACAATTTCAAAGCAACGTCTTTGCAACTTTGTTCTTTGTTTACTAGACGTTAGCAATGAAGATAACGAAGCCATAAAGTCATTTTGAACGAAAGATATTGCTAGAAAGCGGCTTTGCATTTATCTCGCCATATAAATATATACCAGCTATTATATTCATTTCATTCATTTTTTAGCTTTGATATATACTCTGCATTTTAAATGAACTCTTACTTTTTCTTATTAAATGATAGCTGCCAAAAGTTTTAAGCCAGTTCTAGATCATTCCTAGCCTCAATATAACTGCTAAACAAATAACGCTATAAAATGGAGTATAACGATTCTAATATTGAATATTTTTCTTTTTGCAGGGCTGCCGTCCTTATGAGATTTCCCCCTGTGAGCACCACGTGAATGGAACCCGTCCGCCCTGCGCCCATGGCGGTGGAACGCCCAAGTGCCAGCACGTGTGCCAGAGCAGCTACACTGTGAACTACGCCAAGGACAAGCACTTCGGCTCCAAGTCCTACTCGGTGCGCCGCAATGTGCGCGAGATCCAGGAGGAGATCATGACCAATGGACCGGTGGAGGGTGCCTTCACCGTTTACGAGGATCTCATCCTGTACAAGGACGGCGTCTACCAGCACGAGCACGGCAAGGAGCTGGGCGGTCATGCCATCCGTATCCTGGGTTGGGGCGTTTGGGGTGACGAGAAGATTCCCTACTGGCTGATTGGCAACTCGTGGAACACCGATTGGGGCGATCGCGGATTCTTCCGTATCCTGCGTGGCCAGGATCACTGCGGCATCGAGAGCTCCATTTCGGCGGGTCTGCCCAAGCTGTAGATTGTATATGTATTGCGGCTGTACGCTGATATCAACCCTCTATTTTCTATCGCCCCCCTTTTAATTTCTATTCCCGTTCGCAAATGACGTTTGTAGTTAATGTAAACAACTAAACCTGATTGATAATAAAGTATTGTATATGACTGTGGAACTGATCTTCGGCTTAGTGAACTCTGTACATCTATAACTAGAAAACGATGATAAGGGCTAGAAATCTCCAGATAGTAGTACTTTTTAAGTATCTTTAAATGGAAAATGCCTTGTCTGTTTGGTAATAATATTTAATTACAACAATTATTAAGAATTGCGGTGCAAACTGTATTCTTTATTATATTAGTAACCATGTGAGCTATTCAATTTGCTTTTCTATTCCAAGTATTTATATGTATTAGCTGTCAATCAACCAAGCGTACTGTTGGCACTCTGTTTTTTTAGAATTGAGTTTGCTAGCTGTTCGTTTGGCGAGTTGAAATACGATTAGCATATCATTTGATTAATCAAACAATGAGTATAGTCTGCTGGAATTCGTCATATGGGGCGATTTGGGTGCTTGATAAAATGATTTTTTTATGCATCACTTAGTTTATTGAAAGATTCAGCTTTTATGCTCATGACAAACTCTACCAAACTGTACGTTTTATTTGTTTAAACAAGTGTTATCAAGCTGCCTATAATTTTCAAAACCATACGCCAATATGGTCAATCCCCTGGGATCGATTTCCTCTACCATTTTGACACCCCTCAAATCCATTAAGTACACAAATCATTTTTTTCACATAACATGTTTTATTTATTTTTCTCATTTGCAACATCAAATAGAACATTTGTTTTTTTTGTTTTTGTTATCTTTTCATGAACCGCTTTGTTTTCGATTTTCAGCGAATTGATCAACTGGTTATAGCCACATCAATCGCTGAAACTCGATCATTTTCTAACAAACAGCTTACATCGAAAAATATTTGTTTATGCCATATTTCAATTGGTTTACTTTTGTTATTTGTCATAGTCCAATTTCAACAATTGGCTTAAAAATCTCTGGGTTTTTGGATAGGTTTACATTATACATACATATATTTATTTTTTCGTCGAATCAGCTATCTTTTGCTCTTCTGTTTGTCATTCTTGCTTCGAATAATTTAGATTTTTGTAGGATTTTGTAAATAGATTGCATTTGGCTTGCTCCTCATTTATATTTTGTTCATCTTCGACTTGTAGATTTTGTTGTCAATAAATAATTTCATACTTTGTTCGCCTCGTTCTCCTTACATTTGTTTACAATCTGAATTCGTAATTGTTATTCCTGGACTTTTGCACTTAACAATTAAAATACATAACCATACGGACACAAATTTACCTATGTACGTAACATTTGCATGCTGTGTGTTAAACCTTTCCATTGTTTTCAGTGTATTTTGCTCTTTGATTATACTCTCTGCATTAGTCATCGTCATCGTTTGTGGGGACCTTAGCTTATCATCTAAATGGTGGGTTCTCAAAATATCAATACAATGCTGCTCAACGCTTTATTGGCTTGGGGAGTTCTTATTTTGGTAGCGAAAGAATGTAGAATTCTATAGATTGCTACGATAAATTAGGAAGAAATCAATAGATTTATATGAAATTTTAGCAATACGTACAACAGTAATTATTATGCCATTGTGTGAAGTCTAAAACTTGGAATTACATTCTATTTTCTATTTTTTCAGCACCCTGCTGTTTTTGGTGGGGAAAAGACGTAGACAGAGTTCTACAAATGTGGAGAACAGTACAAAAACATGTTCAGTTTCCAAAAAGAATTCAGAAATGCCATTAATTTACCAGCTAATTAGACAGACATAAACCTTTGGACTCTATGAGTATCTGGTGTGTTATTTAATAGGACTTGCCCTTATACTTCTATACCTCATGCTGAACCAACTCGCTACGTACTTATATAGGATAAACTCTTCTTAGGCAGAGGTTCATCTTAAAATCTAGTGGATCCATTCCATTGGTTTTTAGTTAAATACTCGCTACAAAAGAATAAAATAGAGTTTAAAGTCGACTCAAATGGAGGAGAGAGGAACGTATAGCCGGACAATACTTTGATCGGAACACTTTTTCAGTTAGCAAGCTGCAAAAGTCCTTAATTTAGTTGCGCTAGATAAATATACAGTATATAGTGTAGGCATATACATATATAATATATTATATATCCTTACATACAATTACTCTGTTCTCATTACAACTAACGGTCTAAACTCCTCAATTTGCATTTATATTTCAGTTTAGGAAGTATCTTACTGGCGTAACTCAACTACTCGATAGTTAACCGACTTTGGCTTAGGTAAACCTAAACAGATCGAACGGATTACATATACATATATAGATTTCTCATTTTGAAGGTCCCTTTAGTACCATTATATCTGTGTTATCTGGTTTATAACTGAGATTTCTTTTGCTTACAAGTTCGTGAGAGTTGTGAGAGTTTTTAGTTAACTTGTGTGGACAGCACATAACCGGGTTATGCATATACATAGTGGTATATCTATAGATATATAGTACTATTTGGGTCAGATTCAATGCCCGTCATATCATCAGGTCGCCTTGAGTTGTTTGTATAGGTTTCTAACACGAGGAGTTTTCGGCTTGATCTCATCTCGAACTCAACTTTGGTTTCGGTTTTAGTTAGTTTTGGTATCACAAAATCGGGTTTTACGTTTACACAATATCCAATAGCTTGTTTCCGAAATTCTTCTTCTTTTCCAGAATAACAATTTTAGTAGAGATAAATATATTTTGCTGTTTTTCTTTGTTTAAATTAACTTTTGGTAGCGAATGACTATCACAATTATGGAGATTTCAAATTTCTGGGGCCAGGTAATAGATTGTATTCAATTTCATGAAGATTTTAGTTTCTTAAGAACCGTCTTTTTTTTGTCAATTTTACACGCATACATATAGATATAAATTTTAATTGTTTTTTTTTTTTTGGTTTACGGAAGCCGTTTAATTTCTACTTTTTGTAGTGGTTGTTTGTCAAGAAATGCACATTTAATTTGCCTTTTGATTTTGCAACGCCCGTCCTTGTCTTAGTTGTATCCTTACTCATCGGGAGATCTTCGGTTCCATTAGTTTGTCCTTCGGTTGTTGTACCTCACGTGGTTTTTTGAACTTGGTTCGCTTGCATATGTTAAACGGTTCTATATTTTGAATATATCCTTTGTATATATCTTTTTTTAATTGTGTTTAGTAATAGCTTTACAATCGGCTTTTGTTTCGTGTAGTTTTCAATGTTTTTTTTATGCTTTAAGTGGTTTGAAAAACCATCAAACAACAGGAGGAAACAGTCTTTCTTTCCAGGTACCTAGGGGAATAAAAGTGTTGGAAAACGTTTTATTAAACAATTGTAACACAAACTTGAAAGAAATCATGGAGATTTAAAATAGGCGGGTGGTATGGAAATCTCCAGTAATTTTCTTAAAGAGAAATACAATAATTTTAGTTTTTTATAATAATTTAGGATACTTCTTTAAGTGATTTGAAGTTACTAGAGATTTATATAGCACCCTGATAAAAACTTGATTAGTTCTATCTAATTATCCATTTTCCTTCAAAATAAGTTGTATATTCCCTCTTAAACTTATTGATTTTCTAGATTTATGGATTATAGCTAATATATTTAGTGCTTTATATGCATACTCACCGCGTGACACATTTGACTTTGGTTAAATGTTGTACAATTGTTTTTTCTCTTTTGCAATTTTGGTTTTTGATATATATGTATATTACACCATTGAACTTTTAATATATCGCGCATAGTATATAAATATATATATATATATGGTATATACACAGATGTAGCATATGGAGGCATCGATGTTCGTCGTCCTTTGGCTATATTTTTGTATTCTATTTCGAAGGGAGTGCTATTTTTGGGTACTGAGGGATTTTCTTTGATTTCATTCTGTCTGATGGATCAATCTATATGGGTGGTAGCTGCATCTCTGTGGCTCTAGTGGTGGCTCAGGTAGGTTTTGCGCTTCAGGTAACCACTGCGTATGGGTGATGATAGTCCCGTCTCGTTGCTGTTTATCGATAGCAAGGTCGATAACAAGGTCGATGGCAGTGTGTGCGTGTGTGGTGTGTGTGTGGGTGTTGTTTGTTTTATATTTTTTGTTTTTCAAGCAAATTTTGGTTTTTGGAAAAAGAGAGACAGAGTTAACGTTGAGAAAGAGTTGAATTTTGGCTCTAAGTGTGGTTTAGAGTGGAGAACTTTCTAAGATCGATAATTATCGACTTTTTATCACCTCTACTTAGGGTGGTTTTTCAAAGGTTTTTATCAATTTGGTTTCTTTTTTTCACAACACCAATCAATCAATCAATCAGTAAAATGCTCAGCTAGGTATGCTTCAAAATACTTAACAAAAGAACTCAAAATGTGTGTGTGGGGAGTATGGGTAATATTCTAGAACACTAAAACTAACATCAATTGTCTGTATTGTTTTGGTTTTTTTTTCGCTTCTATCTGTTTACAAGATGCTTTTATTGTTTGCTTTTATTGCTCTAAACAATTTACTATTGTTTGTTTAAGTTGCAATTTAATTTTCATTCGTTGCTTGTTCATGCAGCCTGATGGTGTGTTTTGTGTGGGGTGTATTTGTCGGCGTGGTGGGTTTTGAACAGCGTGGTGGGTTTCGAGGCCGTGAAGCGTAAAGCGTTTTTTTGGTATTATTATTATTTTTTGTTGTATTGGTTATCCGTAAATCAAGGAACAAACAAAGAAAAGATACAAATCGTAATCGAAACATTATAAATCATATATGTATATATACTATATAGGATACATATGCCCAATAGGCCCATTTACTGTACTGCTTTTATTTATTTGGTATTACATACTGGCGTACGTATTTTTTTTATAGGTTTTGTTGCATTTTGGCTTTTGCTCGCAAACAAAATAATATCATACAAATACAAGTAGGGATAGTACATAAACGCAGTAATCATAATAGTTATAATCATAATATAGTAATAACTTATAGCATAAATAATAAGGCATTTGTTCTACGTGAAACTTAAGGTTGTAAAATAATAAAATACAATACAATACGATTCGCGGCGGACTAGTTTCTTGAGAGGGATGGATAAGACTATCAATTGATTAACTTAAAATCAGGATTGGGAAGCCAAACAAAAAACATGTTAATCTAATTTAATAATTTTCCTAGCCAGCTGGCGTGTCCTTCTCAATGGCATTCTCAATCAGTTGGGCCAGTAGGATGTGGTTGCTGCTGCTGGGACTGTTGATGTTGCTGCTGCAGGGACTGATGTTGGCCAATTGCAGCTCGAAAGCATTGCTGCAGGTTGTCACATTGGTTGGGCAAGGGAAAAGGGCGTGATTAGGTGGTTTGGAACTGGAGATTCGGTTCTTGGCAAGAGATTTCTCAATCCAGGCGGAGCTTTTCCCCGCCCGAAGAAGGCGTTTACAACAACGTTTAGTGGGATGGGATTGATGGATGGGTTATATCATTGCATCGTTTCGATGGCCGAAGCAAACAAAGACTCAACTCACAAAATAAACGGCCATGCGACCCAAAACATAAATACACAATAAACAAAAAGCCACACAAAATATGTTTACATTAACAAAGCGGTTTCCAATGGAATACAGGTATAATGCCCTTAGCTGTATCCATTTCTTTAAAGTCTTAGGAATAGCAATACCTTTGAAAACTATCTGGTTTAAAAATGTAAATTTATAGACTTATGTTAGTATATTTCCTGTTTTCTTCCATTTTCTATAATTTACAATTTTATTGTATCCTATCCCCTAATGAGTATAATATTTATAATTTTCTAAGCAAAAAAATTATTATTTTTAAGATTTAATTCGTTGTAAGGTTTAAAACAATGTCAATGCTAACTTTTTATAATATTATAATATTAATGATATATGAAAATAATTGCTAAACCTGTTTTTTTCCTTTGGCAGATTAAAAATAAGAAAATGAATGTGCTATAAATGGATGTTTCCATATTAAGATTGATTGCTTTTTGTAATATAGGGAAGCTTTTTCCTTTGGTACTACACTTTCATTAAGTACATTTTTATAAATATCTTTTTACCTCAATCCCTGAATTCATCTTTTACCTGATCATGTTAACCAGCTAAAGGCATTACACTGTACACAAAACATATAACATTAACATACACGAATGCGTTGGCCTATTTACACTAAACACAAACACAGATATGTATATACAGCGAGGATCGGGCGTTACAGTGGGTGCGCTCTGTACAGTGGATCATCGCAAGCAGCGCCACTGGCTAGTGGCCACAGCGTCTTACCTTCTGCGCCGCGGATTCGCCGTCTGGCCGGGAAGATTGAAGCATCCGCGGGGGATGACCATGCGGGCATTGCCCTTGGCGGGACGCGAACCACCCACCGCCTGCAATCCGGCCAAATGGGCGGCATAGCCATCGCTCAGCACAGTGGCATTGGACTGCAGTTTCTTGCCAACCTGTGGAAAGAAGAAAAAGTTATAAAATGTTACTGACAAAAACAGGTTGTAAACGATGAAGCGGCAACCTTTCCTTTCTAAACTATATTCCTAAAACCGATGCATCGTTTACAACTTGCTGTAGATTTTAACTTATAATAAAAAGAACCAGCCTTCACCTTGCCCACGATGAAGATCTGATCGGTACGCATGCCCACATTGGTGTAGACACTTATATCCTTGCTGCTGCCGTAGGCGGCGGTAATTGAGATTCCATGGTTCTGCACCAGATTGTTGAGATAGGCTGTCTTGTGGCCCAGTGGATCGGTGGACAGACCGTCGGCAAACGAGATCAGGCCGTGCGGGAAGTTGTGCTGGCTCAGCCATGACACCACGCGCTGCTGCTGCATATCCGGCCGCCCGGTGATGTAGATGAGCAGGTAGCCCAGCTCCTGCCAGTGGCGGCAGACATCGACGGCCCCCGCACGTACCTTGGGATCCCTGCCCGTCACCGACATTGAAGCCGTGAAGGATCCATCAATGCTAAAGACCACGCATTCGGTCAATGGCGGCACCACTGCCATATAGCAATCCACCGAAGTGTGATCGCCACGGACCACCATCTTCACGGGATAAATGCCATAGCCCAGGGAGACCTGATCCGGAATGCTGTACGAGATGCGACCATTCTTGTCGGTCACCTCAGTGCTGAGGAATGTCCACTCGCCCGCTGGCGGATCCTTCATAATGTGTACATCAACCTTCTCGCCGTGCAGCGTGATCATATCGAGGGGTCCGTACATGAATCGGGCATTCAGACGCTGCTCCCTGCCCTCCTGGACGATCACATCGTTGGCCCGATGATTGGCGGCCACATTTTTCAGCTTCACCGACGTACGCTTCTTGATCCACTTCTCCCTCGGCTGTCCCGGATGGAAGGAGGCATTGTCCTTGTCATCGTTGGAGCCCACAAAGGGTATGCCCTCGAATTTGCCAATCTGCCGCAGAATGAAAGCAATCACATCCGGACTCTCCCAGTAGCTGGCATGGAAAAGATGCGGCAAGGCGTGAGCGGGAAAGTTGCTCAATCCCTCCGGGCAATAAAGAGCGTAGTCCAAGCGCTTGGTGCCCCACCATTTGTTTTGAACTGCGGATGGGAGATATAGATTCAATTATTAAGAAATATATATATTTGGAGTAATAGAGCTTCTAGCGGATAACGAGCTTCTTACGGGCATGGATCGTACTAAGCGAGACATTCTCAATCAGACCCGATATCGTGCTCTGCATCGAGGCGTCCGACAATCGGCGACCGGCCAAAAGGTTGTTGCCATCGTTAAAGTGCTGCGGATGCGACTGAATCACCTCCACTGCAAAATACATGAAAGAGAGACATTCAAAAGATTGTTAATTATACAATTCAAATCTAATCACTCACATAAATGCAATGGCTGACCATTTCCCAGCGGATACTTGGCGTACCGGGGGACATTAACCGGCGACAGAATGGAGAATCTAGCGCTAAGGAGCGGCTCCAGACGCGAGGCAATCGGATCGGTTGGATGGAACAGATTGTACACCTGATGGCAGTTGGGCCTGGCCAAGGCGGCCTTGGCATCGTGAAGTTTCCGTGCGGCGAGCACCACCGACAGCGGCGATCCGAACATGAAGAAATCACACACCTCAAAGTCCAGTTTGCAGGCTCGCGAATCGCTCGATGAGCTGGAACGACGTCGACGTGGCGATGGAGCCACCAGCAAGCGCTTGGCATCCAAATCGGCCTCGATGAAACGCTCATCATCGTCCAAACGCGAATGACGTGGGCCCAACGGGTTGTGGGTATTTATATTGCTGGCCGCATCTCCACCAGAATTCGAGGCACCCGATGCCGTGCCCGGCTGGCTGCCATTGGATCGGCACAGGGCCTCGTAGGCCAGCAGTGAACCCATTGAATCGCCCAGCATCACAATCTGTCCGGAGAATCCGTGGCCCTCCTCCGATTTCAAGAACTCATGGTAGACAATATTGGCAGCGGCCACCGTCTTATTGACCGTCTCATGGAATTCCGGCGATGCTACGGATAGCAGGGGTATCGCTCCAATTGGGACATCGGCTATATTCGGTATATCCGCCGCCGAGGGCGATGCATCGAAGGAGTACGGACTCAGGCTGGAGAGAATACCCAGGGCGTCGGTGCAAATCGAGGGACATGGCACCATCTTGATGGTCACATGGGTGAGGAGGCTGGGATAGTGCTGGCGCATCACCGCCTCGAAGGAGCCGCGGAATGTGGTCACATCCGATTTCTTGGCCGTCAACTCGCTGGCCGCATCCAACACACTGCCCGCATGGACCACCAGGATCAGGATGGTGGTGGGGCAAGACGGTGTGCTCGGTGATCCCGGTGGCGAGGAATCGTGGCTGCGATCCACGCTGGCCGATGAGCGTAGCTGCCGCTTGTTCCCGCGCTCCGAGGCCACGCGCATCAGAAAGTCCTGGTTGAAGATGCTGTCCTCCTGCCGCGAGTTGCCACGTCCACCCACGGATGCGGCGCTAGAGGGTCCGCCATGTGGCGGCGGACTGTCGTCGCCCTCGCCCAGCAGTTCCAGGGAACTCCACTTGGCCAGCGAGTTCGTCTCATTTGTATCTATTAAGAAAAAAATAAAAATTAGTATGGTATTTTATGTGGTCTGAATTGTTCTAAAGAATTCGCGGTTTAGAAAGCTGCAACAAAATTGTAATGGCGCGAATTCTTTATGATATCTTTATACAAATGGCTATTTATTATAATACTATATCAGATTCTAGTTTAATATCTTCTTATAATTTAACTCATATGTACTTATATATAAGTATTTACAATTCTTACCCAAACAATCGAAGAATTCTTCATCCGAATTGGATTTGGAGTCTACTTCCAATCGCTCCATGCGCCAGTTTGCCACCTGCGATGAACGTAAATTGATTTAATACCTTTACAAACACTATAACATCGCACTGTTTATTTAGTTATACTATATTTCATCGATTCTTTCTAAAGAAAACTCTATAAAGAGGCATTGGGTAACAGCCGTAAGCTAAGCTAATGGAACTTGGCTAATCAAAAACTGCGACTAAGCAAATTACTAGGGAAAATAAAAGATGAGTTTTGTAGGGGGTTTTTGTATGTATATATATTATACTATTTATAATGACGGGATAATAGAACAGCTAGGCTAAATTACTAGTAACGAAAAAGAGGGAGACAGGGCATATATTGAGAGTGACAGAGAGGGGGAAGAGGAACTTACATGTCTGCGTGGCGCTGTCTTTGCATGCGGCTTTTTGGACTGATTTTGGTTTGTTTTTCGATTTTTATGGGTTTATTTATGTTTGGTTTGGTGTTTTTTTTTTGTTTTGAGAATTAATTTGTTTTTATAGTTTGATTGATTTTGGTGTTTATTTTGATTGTGTTGTAGTTGTTGTCGGTGGAACGTGTTGGATGGAAGGTAAATTAAAGATTATTTGGTAAGACGCAGCACATTTAAAGGACAAAGCGACTCACAACACACAGAAAATCGAACACAGAGACAGAATAGAGGGTTTTTTTATAGAAAATATTGAAAACTAGAAGAAATTTTTAACTTAAGTGCATAAAAAAAATGATTGCACTTGGAATGTTAAATCTGTAAAATAGTTTAAATATATATACTCCAGAAAAAATACATATAATAATAAGTGATCTTAGAAAAATACCAAGAATATAATTTTTTAAAGATACAACTTTTATAAAACAGAAAAAAAAATCGCTGACTCTCCAGTCAAATATTATTCATGTTCTCAAGTAACACACAAAATGGAAGGGTAAATATGTGTATAAAAAACACGGAACTAGTAAAAACTTCCATTCCCACAGTAAACAGACGAAATTTACATCGAGATAAAAAGGAGATTGGACAAAAAAACAAGGTCTTCGAGTTCTGCTCACCTGAAGATCAAAGCTGTGGGCAGATCCCACCGGTGAGTGGAGGGCGCCCTTGGAACCGAACTTGGCCTTCTGGGCCATCTGGATGCTCTGGGAGCGGGATCGTTGGGCGGATCCACCTTGGTTGGCGGACAGATCCACGCCCGTGCCAATGGCATCGTTCTCGTCCTCGTCGTCGTCCTCCTCCTCGCCCTCCTCCTCATCCGAACTGGCCTCGGCACTCGGCGGCTGCTGGGTGACGATGGGCGGTATGGCTGGAGCGGATTTCTTTCGTTCGCTGCCCGTTGTGGAGGCACCGGTGGCCGCCGTGCTCACATACGGCTCGGATGTGCTGTCTGCAATGGAGAAATATGAGGTTTTAGAAGAAACTGTCGAAGGAAAATCCTTATAAAGCATGAAATATTGTGTAAATGATTAGGGGGATGACAATTTAAACATTTAAGTGAACCTAGCACTATCTAACTCCCTTCTAGCATATATGAAAAAAAAGCATCTACAATCATTTTACAATATTATTTTGTACATTTTAACATGGCTTTCTGGATAAAATACCAAAAAATGTAGGTAGAATGAAACTCTGTCTAACTGCTATCCCTTATATGCTAAAAATAAGCATCTTATATCATTTTACACCACTAATTTGTACACTTTAACATGGCAATACAATACTAATTTGTCTTCCAAGTCATACGTTATATAAATTTATGAAATCCTTGGAATTAAAGAAATCAAAATACCCTGTTGCTTTAAAAACAAATCCAATCTATTGAACATTCTTCAGAATATCTTTGATATTTGTGCAAATCAATACGTTTACAATTTGGCAAGGGTTTGTGGTGATGTGGAGGTGGATGCTAAGATGGTGGAGGTGGCCACATCAGACTGACCATCGCTGCACTCCTCGCCGCCGCCCATTTTCTTGGCCAGGGCCAGTTGGGTCTGTCGCTCCAGCTCGCGGATATCCTCGATGGTTAGGCCGAACCATTCGTCCTGCCACGCCCACGCCTGCCGGTGGGCACGCAGCATCATCTTGCGCAGCGCCACATCGTGGATGAACTTCTCCAGCTTCGTCTGCATGCCCCAGTAGCGGAACTCCACGCGGCAGATCTTGTAGGCGGTCATCAGGGACATGTTGCGTGGCGTCGGCTGTTTCTTGCCCTTCACCTCGCGCCAATACTCCTCCAGCCAGTCCTCGCCGAGGGGTCCACGTCCTGTCTTGTCAGACACAAAGTGCTTGGGATCCTCCTCCTTCACATAGTCGCCGCCCCACAGTTGGTCCTTCACAATGTCAATCACATCTGCAAGGGCAATATAAGGGATTTTAAAATAGATTTCCCAGCTAGTAACAAACATAAGGGATGAGTTCAAGTTAGTTATTCTTATAACTATTGCACTTTCTAAAAGTTATTTTTTGTTCAAGGTAATTTATTTTGAATATTCAAAAGGCTAGTAATATTGCAGACACTTGTAGGCATAAGTATTTTGAAAATAGGTAACATTCGAGATATTTTTTCCTACGTTTTTAACAACATTTTTAACAGATAAACTATAAATAAAATAATTGAATTTGAAACAGAAATGTTTGACTTTTGTTAGGAGAAACTTTTGTTTAACGAACATTTTTTATTTAAGCCCAGAAAAAAAGTTCAAAGAGTAACCTTTAACAAAAATAACAAAAATTCGACATTTTTAATGGGTCCTAAATGGATTAAGAAAAGTTTTGTATCATTCAATCAGTACTTAAATGAGCTTTCCATTGATATTTAAATATTGAGTGGGTTTGATTTAAAAATCCTGTGAAAATAACTATGCCCACTAGCATAGGTACAAAGATTGTGCTATATAAATACTTGAAAGCATGAAAAATGTAAAGCAAATCATATATTATTTAGACTCACCCACGATGCGGTTACGCAGATCGCTTCCGGACAACTGGAAGACATTATCCTGATAGCCATTATCGGGATAATAGTATGTCTCAATGTCCAGCGAGAACTTCTCCACAAATGGGCAGGTGTAGCGAGTCCTGGTATAGGGATAGGCATTCCACGCTTCCTCCTCCACGGTTAAAGCGCTCTTGGGCAAGAGACCTTTGGATAATATGTTAAATAGTTATAAACCTTATAAAAACCTTAATAATATACAACTCACTCTTGATCCAGCCGGGCAGATGGTTGCCCACATGGTAGATCTTCTTCGTGTACTGACCATTTCCGCCGGGTCCGTCCTTATAGGGCTCATTGATGATTATCTCAACTCCACTGCCCTCGCCATGACTCTCCTCGCGACTTTTTTTCTGTGGATAGAAAATCAGTTTTAAGCAATTATTATGGTCCAAACAAACGAGCTACACATCTATTGAGGAACATTGAATGAATTTCCGGTGGAAACGTTTAATAAATATTGGCTATATGAAATATTTGTAAATAAATCGAATGCGCACAAAGCGAATAAACAATTCTAGACACTTGGTAAATTTTGTAACGTTCAAAGATTATATTTGAAAATTGTTGTACTTTTACCCCGGCAGCATTTGTAATTTGTTTTTGCTCATTACAAATATAAATAGGCTGTTTTATAGCTATTGATATACCCATACGTGACTGTTTTTTACTGCTGAGCTGTACTCAAACTAATTAACCTTAATTTGCCTTTTAAAACTATTATTAACATTTTTATATTTTTCGTTTAAGGCTGCATTTGTTTTCAACGTGTTGATTATCGATTACATTTAATTTCCAACTCCAAAATTAGGCTGTACTCCTACTCTTAACTTTTTTATAAGCAGACAGAACAGAACAGCAGGCAGGTTAAAATTAAAAATAACTCTTTTGTTGGTCACAGGAGCAATCTACTTTTATATGAATTGTTTATATTTAGATAGAATACATCTATTCGTTTGAATAAAAATAGGTAGGTGATAATAACCACCGTAATAAAAAGAATAATCTATTTTCAAATTGTATAGGTTTAGGTATAATATATCTATTCGTTTTCATAAAAAAGTACCTATAATAACTTCCGAAATAAATACATTAGGGTGGTTTTATTTGGGTCCTAAGAATCGTATGGGGAAACATCATCTTTATAGGATTCTGAGCATTGTTGACAAACAAACTTATGTTTTTTGGCGAGAAATATCATAATATTATATCATACAATATAAACATCTTGTACCAAAACTTTGTTAGCCAATATTACTAAGAATCCTTAAAAGTTTACGTTCCACCCATACGATTTGTCATATTTAATTTAATGCACTTTCGTATATAGGAGTTCATTTCCCATCAGTATTTTCATGTTCTTTTGTGAATTTGAATACAAGGTCTTACCGCTATCATGTAGAGCTGGGCGATGCGGTACTCCTCCACGGTGAGGGGCAGTGGAATGCGGTACTCCTTGATCAGCATGTTGACCGCGTGACTTTAGTCCTTGGCTTTCAAAAGGGGGAAGCCCCTCCTCCTGCTGCTCCTCCTCCGGCTTTTGATGTGTTCGAATGGCGGGCTCTTCCGGCTGCCTCTATTGGCTCTCGTTGGCTGAGGGAATGGCAATCATCGATTGCCGCTGGTCATGGCTGGATGATGTGGAGGCGACGCAGTCGTCCGACGCTTTTAGAGGGGGGTTTGTGGGGGTCGGGGGACACGTCGTCTATGACCTGGACGATATGAGGAAATCGGAAAATCGGAAAACGAGGCGAGGTTAGTCAGCGGGTATATAGATATTTCGTCCGGGGCCGGAGGTCTACATGTAGGTGTGCTAGTTGCTATGGCTTCTGCCTTGTGCCAGTGTGACATTTAACTGAACGAGCAGCCTGAAAACCAAGTTCATGAAACTATGTTCCGGGAAAAAATAAATACCTATATCATAATTTCCTTCTTATATTATATATAAACCCATCTCTTTCAAACACTTAAATTGAAATTCATCACACATAAAAAATAATAGAGTAATTTATAGGGCACATATGCTATTAGGTCGTGTTTTTCTTTAAACATTCTATTTATAGCTGTTTTACTGAGCAGTGTAGAAGTTCAAAATTACTCGGAATCAAATGAAAAATCGGGTAATAATTCCAAAATTAATTAGCTATAAACGAGCTGAAAAGATTTGAAGAGAAAGAAAATAGCTTTGCATACGCAATTAAAAATTATAAACATGCTAAAGCTATTTATTGAGGTTTGATCTTCAAAAAGTAATATTAAACAGAGCCTTTATGAAAGCTATGCTCCCAAAATAGACACAGAAAATACTTCTTTTAACTGAAATGTTTATTTATAAATTTGTACTCATAATCTTGAAGAGTCTTCCACTTCTATAAAAGTTTATAAAGAAAACGCGAATTCTTCAGAACATGCTTTATTCGCGAACTCAAAAACTCTGTAAGGGATTCTATATGCCCTTTATATAATATAAAAAAATGAATTAACCTAACCCAAATTTCGCATTATTTCATTGTATAATTCCTTTGATATTGCTAAATTTTCTGGGTCACTTGCTGGTCCCGTGTCAAATGGGTAGTACTAATGGGAGAGTTCTAAAATGTAAATTACCATTTTATTTATTGATTTCGAGAGTGACAGCAAAAATGGGAACATGCAAACACGAAGGGAAAGTCTTTGACAGGCACTTTAGATAATCGGATGTGACTTGAGGACTCTCAGGGGTTTTGGTAGCGAGACAAGGGGCAGTGTCAATTAAATGACAACAACAAGAAGTGAGTGCCCGATAAGGTCAAGCACGGTCTCACATTTCAGAAACAACAGCCAATGCTGACAGTATAGCTTTGTACCCTTGTTTTTTATATTTTATTTATAATAAAAAAATATACAAATTGTTGAGCTGTAAAAAATACTTTAAAAAATACTAAAAATACCAAAAAATGTTTTAGTCTAAAATTAGTATTATAAATAATAAAAGATATATTATAATACTTTCTTTTTTCAAACGCCCTAAAACCAACCTAGTTCTACTGAAGTCTGTAGAAAAAATGCCAGCACTGACTAAAGCTAAGCTAAAATTCAGTTTATCGTGCAATTTCGTTGCTGTTCTTACCTTGAACCATTTCTACCTTTCCTATCTTTTTTGCTAATTGGATTTATTGTTGACTGCTGACAACAGCAATACCAACTGATGGGCCCAGAGGGAGGAAAAGAGCCATAGGACGTGGTCTGACGCATTTGCATCGCATTTTGACCTATCGGAATGTGACAGAAACTGGAGGGAGTGCAGTTTGTGGGCAATGGTGGATGGTGGGTGGCTAATTTAGGGGCTGGAAAATGGGCAGGCGAACACGTGTTAAAGTCAAGTGCTTTGTGAATACAAACAGCGATAGGGAAATTATCATTATGGCCGATAATGAAGTGATGGATTCCCGTGCATAAATATTAATTGGGTACCTTTTGATATGGGTGGCGGTAATTACAGTGAGTATCGGGTTAAAAGAACTGAAAGAAGTTTAAACCAAACTCATATCCCTTACTTCTTATAACTATGATTTTATATTAATCTTCAAAATTAAAAAGAAGAACTTTTTATTTCACCTAAGGAATGTTGATAAAGATTGCATTCTTTAATGTAATCTAATCTTAATATACCTTTATACCTTGCTACTGCAAACAACGTACAAAATGCACTCGCTTTTTTTTACGAAATACTGATTTTATAATGCCAGCAATTTAATGCCTATAGTTCTCTTCTTTTATTCTATTTAGCACGCTAACTTTTTGGATTTAATCTATTCTCCACACTCGTTACAAACTGTCAACTTCCGCCGCTAATGACCTTCATTAGACTCATAATCTGTTTAGATCTTATCTTGCATTTATCTCGACCACAAATTTGTCTAGCTACTAATTAAATGTTATTGTATTCCCTCTTCCAATTTATGGATCCCAAAAGAGCTTTCTTTTTAATTGGTGCTTATTGTGTGACGGTGGGGAAATTGGGTAGTGGAAAATTCAAAATTTATGGGAATGGTGCTCTGTAGAAATACTAAGTAATTTTGCGCATTAGCAAATAGGTACTTTATAAAAGTGTAAATTTAAAACCTTTGTTATCCATACGATAAGTAATGCATTTTTCCTCATTTATAATTCTTTATTAGGAACATAAAGATAAGATACTATATATTTTTGAGGAATAATACGGTTTTAGATGACAATAATTAAAAAAAAAACATTTTGCATTATGTGGTAGGGCTATTACCCTATAAAGTTCTTTATAATTTTAAATAGGATATGATGTTGATAAGATATGTATGTACAATGTAGAGGGAAAGTGGGAAAGGGGATGCTTCAACAAGAGGCGCGATAATGAGGGGCAGTCAATCAATAATTATTGGGCACAGCGAGAAGTGGGGAAAAAAAAGCACGAACACAGACATGCACATGTTTATGTCATGGCAGTTACATCGTAAGCTCCAACAATATGGCCACCGCTTTCTTTTACCCCCCCACCACCCCACCACGCCACGCCCCCTTTCCCCTGCTTTCTCCGCCCCTCGTTTGCCACCCCTCGCCTTCTTAGCATAATTACATTTTGTGACACAGAAAATGCGCCGACAGATTTTCTTTGCTACACTGGGTCAAAGGTTATTGAAATAGGATCATATATTCTAGTTCAAAAAGAATACCGTTCTCTAAGATCAGAAAAATATAGTTCTTGATATTCCGAAATTATATGTTTGCATATTACTCTAAATACGAAAATTTTAAAAAATTAATTAATAATCGAAATGATTTAAAGTAGAGTAAAATGTTAATAAAGTATTTCCAGGAAGTCATTTTACTAATCATTGAAATAGACTTAAATAATATCTCTGGATAGTACAAATTATTTTATGTAAGTTACAAAAAATTCTTGCACTTGAGTTTAAGAAATTTTCTTCTTTATCGCGCGATATTATATCTCTACAAACAAAGAAATAGAAAAATTAATATGCACACAATTGTATATTAAATCTAGAGTTGAAAAAGATAAGCTTTGTGAATAATCATGATGAGAAATTATTTTGCAGTGATAAGATTTATTACAACAGAGCTTATTTTATGGGAATAATAAAAAAATGTGTAATCTTTGTGATTAGATTTAAGCTTTTTAAAAGGGGATTAATAGGAAAACCTACGTTTTATTTAAAAAGGGTATCAACAAAACAGTAAGTGACCCACTGTGCATCAATAAACAAATTACAAACGCACACATATGTTGGCTATAAAAAAAACTGGCCAAAGTGCACGTAGCCTTGTGGTTGTTGTTGTGTTTATGATGGATTTTGTCATTCAGCTTAGCAATTTTTTTTATGATGTGACCAAAGGGTAAAACCAGGGTATACACGGAAAAAACAAACAAAAAAAATCCATCAAAAAATATTTAAAAAAATATAACTTGCGTAATAATAAAAAATAAAACGAAATACATTTTTTGATCCTATAGTTTACATTGTAAAAGTATCTTTATTTTAACTTTTACATGCTATAATCTTTTTTAAGTGTTTTTGAATCGAAAGGTATATATTTTTCCTCAGTGTAAAAATTCTGAGGAAACCTTTTTTTTATTAAGTCTGGCAAACGTAGCTCAAATAGTGCACAAATAAAAAATGCCAAAAATGGGGAAAATAAACTTGCGCAATTGTGGCAACAACAATGCCAAACTGATAAATAAATTGCCATGGTAATTGACCAAGGAATACAATACAATAAATAAAGGTGTAGAAAAAAGCGCAGAAAAACGGTAATGCGAAATGAAAACAAAAACAAGAAACAAGAGACGCACTCAAGCGGAAATAACCGAAAGTGTGGGACAGAGACAAAAATAGCGGGCACGTAAAGAGAGCAAAGGTTGCAAAAATAAAAAGCCTATTAAATCCGAGTCTCAAGTTTAGTGAGCTAAATTAGAGAAAGAGCAAAAAAAGGTCAAGCTGCTCTTCTCTCTCTGGCTCTCTCTCTCTGCCCCACGCTCTCTCTCTCTCTGTCCCTCTCACTCCTCTGTGCACACCTGTGGCACGCTTTGGGCTTATTAATAATTTATATGTAAATACAGCAAGCAGCGAAATAAAAACATAACAAACGCACAAAGCATTCCCGAGCCAAGCTTAAAAAAAGAGTCTTTCCATGTATTTTAAGAATTATTTCCATTCAATTTGTAAAAAGGAAGACAATTGTATTTTTAAGTCAACAAAAGAATTTTTTTTCAAAGGTTTTCCTAAAATAGTTACATTTTGATCATGATATCATATTAGCTAGTATTTCTGTATAGTATAAAAAATTAAGGATCTTAAAAAAAACATACTAGAAAAAAACTTTTCAGTATTTATTCAAAATGTTGCCTAGTAGATACAAATTTTAAAATCAGTATCATCACGGCAATTAAAAAATATTCAATATAACACATTCAAGTATTTTATTAGAACAACATGTTTGAAATCAAAAAAAAATTCGGATATAATCCAACAAAATCTAACATAATAACAATGAATTAAACATTTTTTAGATGAATAATACACACTTTGTTTTTTTTTTTTTTAATAAAGTATAGAGTGGTTTTTGTTTACATATCGTAGCATCTGGTATGTTGTATAATATAGTTTTGGTATTTTATTTTATAAACTATTTAATCTAAAACCTTAAAGCTGTCAACTTAAAAAACACAATTTTTTAAAGTCTATAGAGGAATAGGATCTTTTTTTCTTACTATGCAAAGCATGCCTATTACAAAACCCCACATCTTTTGTACAAATATGTATATGTAATTAAGACCCTAATCCGCTTAAAAGAAAAACCTGCATTTCAAACCAAACAAAACAAAGCTTTACGTGAAAATTACGCATGGAAAATTCTTATCACAGACTTGTTGTTGTTTGGAGAAGAGAGCAAGAGAGTGGGGGCGGGGAGGAAGAGAGGTGGGAGAGAGCTAACGGGACCTTGAGACCTGGCCACAGCCAACACACACACACACTCACACATACGCAACGCAGCTTACGCATTTACGCAGCTGCCACCCACAAACACACACACGCACACACACACACAAGCACCGTTATCCTTAATTTTGCGCATTTTTAATAAACTATTTATTCTCCCCAACAAACAAACAAAAAAGAGCAGCGAAAAACGCACAAACTTTCTTGGGAAACTCACATTTTTATCATTCGCAGGCGGGCAGCTGCACAATTAACAACAAAAGAGCGTTGCCCACGGGCAACAAAAAAAAAGTACGCACGAGAAAATATAAATATACAGTGAATATTTGCTGGCTCGATGGGGCGATTAACACAATTTATCTATTCATTTTCCTCGGGGCGCTGTTCCAGGCCGCAGATGAAAAATGTTTTCAGCGTCGCTTTTGCTTATTTCTTTTTGCAATCAAAACGTACACACTGAAAAAAAACAGCACGCGCTGCGCGGCGGCCAACTTGCGACTCGGCTCGCGTTTCGATTCTGAACTGAAATACCGAACTGAAATACTGAAACTGACTAAACGCCAAAAACTGAACGAACGCCGAAAGCAGACGAGGCTAAAGCAGTTGAGAAAAGCCAAGAGAGAAAGAGCGGGAGCGGAGAGAGCGCAAGAGAGAGAGAGGGGGCGTTCCGAAAAGAGATTTGGGTGGCAAATCTCCAGAGTTGTCAAGTCATATCATCTGCATATTTAAAAATAAAAAGAGGGTTTTTCGAAAATATAAAATCGTGGTCTGACCTTTAATTTTAATATATTTTTAAGTGCAAAAATGCATGCGAAAATTAAAAAAAAAATTTGCTTTAAAATTTCCTAGAAATTACTTATACGACAAGTATGCCAGTTTGAATTAAATATAAAAAGTATATCAAAAAATCATGTTTTCCATTCCTAAATGAATACATTTTATTGAAATAATTGTTAAATGTTGGGTTAAAATGTCCGCCACCTATTTTAAAATAAACTTTTTATTAAAGGCAACAGTGCGTATGAGTGATAAACTTTGCACAGACCCTTAAACTCTTTTTTCTTAACGAATTTCTTTTGGTATGTTAAAAATCTATGTTCTCGTTTTCCTAGACACCTTTTGTACTTATTTTAATTAAGGAATATAAATATAAATAAATTTGTATGTATATAAAATTTAAAAAATAATAGGGATTCAATGATTATACATATGTAGCTATTTGGAGTGTTCGTTTTGACCGATTCTTAGATTTTTTAATATATTTTCAATATATATACCTATTCATGTTTTTTTTTAAATTTATTTAGTATATTTTTAATAAATCGGAGTCCCAAAAGTCTTACGTTTTGCGGAACACCCCGTACTTCAAGTTGTGCGCAACAAAAGCGCGCGAGAAACGCCAGCGAAATGCTTTCTCTCATTTAAGGGGACGCAGATGCCGAGGCTGAAAACGGGGGTTCCG
Organism: Drosophila suzukii; assembly: GCF_043229965.1. Classification (NCBI taxonomy): domain Eukaryota; kingdom Metazoa; phylum Arthropoda; class Insecta; order Diptera; family Drosophilidae; genus Drosophila; species Drosophila suzukii. The sequence continues at coordinate 10,963,133 of NC_092084.1, read as the reverse complement.
TAAATTGGATTTATGCATATCGGCCAATGAATAATACAAGTGTAATTCCTGCAAGAAACTTGGAGGTCCCCGCGAAATGCCAACGTCCCGGCGTCCTTGTGCGCTCTCTTTTCGGGAGAAAGGTGGTGAGAGAAAGCAAGCTGCAAGCTTTGCAAAATGCCATAAGAAAACAGAGGGAGAGGGAAGGTGGCAAGCGGGAGCGAGAAAGCATTTCCCTCTTTTCTAGGTGTACGGTTTGGCGATAAGCTTTAGCTGGATATTACGACGTATTCCGTTCCGCCAGAGCCAAAGCAAACATGTCACGACATGCTCAAACAAAAGACGCCATCTCTTGACATTCCGCTCCTGTCACTCCATCTCCCTATCTCCCCTTCTCTTGTTTTTAATCGTACTCACTGCCCTTCCTAGTTCATCGCTTGTCTATTACATGTGATGAAGTTCAACTTTGACATTAACACGGCGCATGCCCCAAAAATAGAGAAACAATTGAGTTTGCACAGGTTGGCGAGCGATGTTTAAATGCTAACGGTAAACTAAGTGCAATTTTTAGTTGACTGCACTTCAAGTGGACACTGACACTAGTTGCCTCACTCTCACATCAACCCACTCCACTTATAAGTACAAATGTATGTCCTTCTCTTTTTACCACTTAGAGCACCAGGAGTTATTTTTTAAAAGGTCAAGCTTTTTTGATCTTTGTAGAGGATACTTGAATGTTATTATTTGTGATTGCAGATTCCAGATTCCATAACTTGAGATATTGGATCTCGATTTAGACGTGGGATACCTCTATGAGTTTTGGGTTGAATTCTCTAATACTTTACATTCAAATATTTATTTTCAAAGACAGTCACAATTTTAAGCCATTTTCATGTTCGATTTTTCCGTATTTCCAAAGGTTTTCAGAATGGGGACCCAAAACTGCATTTCGAGATTCCATAACTTAAGTTCTTGGACTCGGATTTTAAAGTGGGATACCTCAATGAGTTTGTGTTTAAATTCTCTAATAATCTACATTTAAATATATCTTTTTAAAGAGGGTCCACATTTTGACCCATTTTCATATTCGATTTTTCCGTATTTCCAATGGTTTTCAGAATGGTGACCCAAAACTGCACTTCAAGATTCCATAACTTGAGTTATTGGACTCCGATTTTAAAGTGGGATACCTTTATGAATTTGTGATTGAATTCTCTAATAATGTACATTCAAATATTACATTTTCAAGAGGGTCCAAGTCTTAACCCATTTTCATGTTGAATTTTTCCCTATTTCCAAAGGTTTTCAGAATGGGGACCCAAAACTGAACTTCAAGGTTCCATAACTTCAGTTATTGGACTCCGATTTTAAAGTGGGATACCTTTATGAATTTGTGATTGAATTCTCTAATAATCTACATTCAAATATTACATTTTCAAGAGGGTCCAAGTTTTAACCCATTTTCATGTTGAATTTTTCCCTATTTCCAAAGGTTTTCAGAATGAGGACCCAAAACTGCATTTCGAGATTCCATAACTTGAGTTATTGGACTCCGATTTTGAAGTGGGATACCTCTTTGAGCTTGTGTTTAAATTCTCTAATAATCTACATTTAAATATATCTTTTTAAAGAGGGTCCAAATTTTGACCCATTTTCATGTTTGATTTTTCCCTATTTTCAATGGCTTTCAGAATGGTGACCCAAAACTGCACTTCAGCATCTTATAACTTGTGTTATTGGACTTCGATTTTGAAGTGGGATACCTCTATGAATTTGTGTTTAAATCATCTAATAATCTACATTAAAATATTTCTTTTTAAAGAGGGTCAAAATTTTGACCCATTTTCATGTTTGATTTTTCCCTATTTCCAATGGCTTTCAGAATGGTGTCCCAAAATTGCACTTCTATAATCCATAACTTGGGTTATTGGACTCCGATTTTAAAGAGGGATACCTCTATGAATTTGTGGTTAAATTCTCTAATAATCTACATTCAAATATTTAATTTTAGAGAGGGTCAAAATTTTAACCCCTTTTCATGTTTGATTTTTCAGTCTTTCCAATGTTTTTCAAAATGGTGACCCAAAACTGCACTTCAAAATTCTATAACTTGAGTTATTGGACTCCGATTTTAAAGTGGGATACCTCCATGAATTTGTGTTTAAATCATCTAATAATCTACATTAAAATATTTCTTTTTAAAGGGGGTCAAAATTTTAACCCATTTTCATGTTCGATTTTTGCTTTTTTCTAATGGTGACCCAAAATTGCACTTCTATAATCCATAACTTTGGTTATTGGACTCAGATTTTAAAGTGGGATACCTCTATGAATTTGTGGTAGAATTCTCTAATAATCTACATTCAAATATTAAATTTTAAAAGGGGTCAAAATTTTAACCCTCTTTCATGTTCCATTATTCTGTAATAGGTAATTCCAAAGGTAAAAACTTTTTTTTTCGAAAATTTGCAGGTTTTATTTTTATGGAATTTTTTAGGTTTTTTTCTTTTTTTCGTTTGTTTAATGGATTTTTCAAACTAGCCTACGTGTTGCGGGTTCTCTGAGTATCAGATAGTGCGTGGCGATCGAACTGCATGGTATGCATGGGAATGACCCTAGTTCTGGGCCTGGTGGACGCCATGGTAGGCGGTCTGCTTGTGGGCGGGGCTGCGCTGGCCGAAGGGGCTCTTGGGGTTGACCTCCAGGATGTAGTCGCCGCGCAGATCGTAGTCGGTCTGCAGACCCATGTAGGCGCGCTTGCCGAAGCCATCCTGCTCCTTGTACTGCTTCAGGGAGTTGGCCGGAACGGCGGGGAAGTTGCGCTCGCTACCAGGACGCACGGACTCGGCGAAGTAGCGGGTGGCACGGGCCACAGCCTCGATCACATTCTCGGCACCGGGAACACCGACGGAGGGTCCATTGGGATAGAAGTCCACATCACCGGTACGGATGGGGGTGCCCATGGCGTAGGTGGAGGTGTGGATGGCATCCACGAAGTCGGCATCGCCGCGGGACAGGCCACCGAGGGTCTGGGGACGCTTGGACAGCACCTTGGCGGGATCCAGACCGGTGATGCGGCGCAGCTTGTGTCCGGTTTGGGCGGTGAACTTGTTGCCGGCAGCTCCAGCCACATGGGCGCTGATTCCCTGGCCGATCAAATGGATGATCTCCTGGGCCACTCCCTTGTTGGTCAACTCCACGAGGGTCTGGCCGATCATGGCGCCGGTGTTCTGCACATCCAGCATGGCGTAGCGCTTGAAGTTGGTCAGGGTGGAGCCGAGGTCGATGATCTGTGGAGCAGATGAATCATATATTATAGTAAATTATAAAAGAACACATTTTTTTTTCTTTACAATCCTTAAAAATGTATACTGTGTGTGTGTTGGCAGAGCGGCGGCAGAGAAAATGATCAGCCCTTGGGCTGCTCTGTTTCTGCTGGCTAACATTACTCCAGGTCTGCCGCAACACGCACAGCGTACCATTACTTATGATCAGAAAGTATATTTTTCTTTAGAAGGGGGTCTTTAAATTGAAATCCAATTGGGTTTCAGATTAAATATATATATATCTGTTATACAAAATCAAAAAATATTGAATCGAAGTCTGAAATCACTAGCAACAGGTTGCTGTGGATAGACGGGGATTTTAAAGTCTCTATAAACTGATTATTGATGATAAGGGGAATAGATCTTTCTTTAAAAGGGGGTCCTATCATAGGAATAAACCGCTCTATACTCACGATCAAATCGCCGCTGGCGGTCTTGGCGGATTTCCACTGGTCGGCGGTCTCCTCGCTGCTGGTGTAGTCGTAGTCGCTGCTCTTGAGCTGCTGCTGCTGCTCCTGGGCGTTCTTCTGCTGCTGCTGGAGGTTGTACCTCTGGACGTAGGCCTGGACCAGCTTGCGCATGGCCTTCTTCTGGGCGGGGCTGTTCTGGGGCAGGCCGGTCAGGACGATGGTGACCTCATCCTCGCCGAAACCGGGCTGGGCCTTGGCGGTCTCCACGTAGTTGTTCAGCTTGCAGTCGACCTTCTGGCCGTTGGGCTTGACGATCCACACGGGCACGTTGCTGGGGCTGGGGACAAAGCTGGGGGTCAGATCGTGCTTGATCTGGCCAACGTGGTCTGGGAATTTCAAAGAAATTCAAATGTAATTAGAAAACATCTAGAAATTTGAAATTATAAAAAAAAAAATATATTTTAGGACCAAAAATTTTTCGTAGCATACTTTTAGACACCTTTTAAACCATTAGAGCTGTAAAACCACTGTATTAAACATTTTAAAAATACATATCTAATTTAAAACTTCTAAAGATTTGAAACATCAAAAACAATTACAAAAAAATTGATATTTAAGTTGAAGAATTTTTCGTAGCATACTTTTAGACACGTTTTTTAACCATGAGTGGTTTTAAACCACTTGTAAGTCCCTACAGGTTTCCCCTTTTTTTCTACTCACAGATCTGCTCGATGAGGTGGGCTCCCTGCTCCAGGGGCTGGGTTTCCAGACGCTCCCAGGTGATGTCGTTGAGGGAGGGCATGCTCTCCAATTCGGAGGCGGTCAGCCACTGGGTGGGCTTCATCTGCGAGTTGGAGCCATCCTTGGAGGCATGGGCCGCCACCAGGAGGCAGGTGGCCAGCAGGCAGAGGCGTAGACTCATCATTGTCGGGACAACCGGATTTCGATCAGATCAGGCCAAACGTTGAACGACGTTTGATGACTACTTCCAGACCGTCCCGTGGCTTATATAGCTCCCATTCCCCATAGCTGTGCGAACCATTTTCTGCTGACCAAGAGAAGTCAGTCTAGTCTAGTTTTTTTCCACCCGGAATTTAAGTGCAAGTCAAGGGAAAATTGCACAAACCGATTTATTTCGCATGTGTTTGGCAACAGTTCTGTTATCACTGAAAGGTTTTTGAACCTCTCTACACACTAGCAAAAAAATTTGTAAAGATAGTTCATTCATAAATTGTCAAATTGATATGCAATCCATTGCCCACAAACTCTATATCGTAGTAGTTAAAATATCTATGTATCATCATCATATATTACCATTTCTTATATTTTCAATACAAACTTGGTCATTTACAATTTTTTGCTCTGCACACAGTTTGTAATCTAGGCTGATTGATTAAAACACTTGTGCAGATCCCTTGATTATACTTGAACCTGGCAACAAACTTGCAACACCTGCGTCAAATGAGAGACGTAACCCGGCATTGACCTCCAGCGAGATTGGAACCCAGCCAAATTCTATTCAATGGCCAGCCAGCTGAATAGAGATATGCATATTAAAATGGCATGCAATTGCTACTGCAATTTTGTATACAAGTATAGAAACTTTGATGGCATAATAAATCTTACAGCCAAAATCAGGTTGGTTTTTATGATGTTGGACGTTGAATATAAATATACTTTTGGAAAGGTAAATAGAATATGTTTGTGCTTAGCTCAACAAAAATGCTTCAGCTGCAGTTGCATAAAATTGTATTGCATAAAAAATGCATATTAAAAAAGGGCTATCAATAAATTGAGTAAACAAAAATACTAATTGGGACATTTTTACACTTAATTTACAATATTTTACGTCTTAACCCAGTAATAAAAAACCTCTAAACACATTTAACGTTTTCATTTGTCATAAAAAAATACATTTATTCCTAAAAGTTGCGGCCAAGTGAACAGTTTATGTAACCCGCTTATTGATGTTCGTGTAGCCAATGCCGACACAAGCCATAAGGACCTTCTGGGCACCTCGCACATCCCCCGCTTCGTCCTCATCCTCCGCCTCGGGATTCTCCAACTTAAAGGTGATTGAGAAGAAGTCGCGCAGGTGTTGCAGAAAGTAAACCGTGTACGTTGAAAGAGCACCTAAATATGGATAAACAAAACCCAAATTAGCGGATAATGTTATATAGTTTTGCTCTTAACCCCATACCCGTGAGGAATTTGGAGACGTGCTTTTGTCCCAGGGCTATATAGAGTGCTGCCAGCCATTGGTAGCTGGAATCTACGCAGCCACCGCGATAAATCTCGTCCAGCAGACGCATAGCCACCTCCTTGCCCAGATCCTCGGGTATGGAAGGGGTGTCCTTTGGGGATAAATGGAAATGGTTATGATTTTGGTACATTAGTTTCCATAAAAGGCTGTCGGGGAACTGCCGAAACTCACCGACTCCTCCCTTGTGTTCGAGTTGCAATCGGCGGCGAAGCACACGCCGTCCGTGGTCTCCGCAATCAGGCAGATTCCATATCCCGGTGAATTACCCGACATCTTGCCCTTGTTCTGATCCGTGTATATATAGACGTCTGGCAGGAATTTGAGCATACATCCCTTGGCAGCCTCTACGGTGCGGTTGGCCAGGGCGGGCGATACTTTGCAGGCGTAAACGGTGCCCCGTATGCGTTTGACCATGCCCTGCGATTGGAATTGGATGGCTCGCAGGCTCTTTCGCACCGGACAGCGAAACAAGATCTCGCCGCCGCCCAGGGGAGCGACTCCCCGGCGAATCACTTTCAGTTCCAGGCCCTCGTCCACAAGGAGGAATCGTTTGAGCAGCGACAAGGCGGCACCCTTGATGTGGTCCACCGACGGCGAATCCTTGCTGTTGGTCACGCCACGCAGGGTGACGTTAAGCGAATTCTTGCAGAAAGGACCCAGGGCAATCAGGGCATCCAAGTAATAGCCAATCCCACGCTGCACACAGCAATCATGATGGATCTGACCGCCGTGCAGCAATCCCGGCGTGAACATGACACTCGTGCCGGCGGGATTCAACTCGATCTTGGTGCCGTTGGTCATCTTGTCCAGCAGTCGGATCAAACTTATCTCGTATTCCCTCAAACCGGGCTGCATCTCGTCCTCCGAGCGGATTAGGGTGATCTTCACCGGTTTGCCGGACAGGCAGGAGAGGATTAGCCGCTGCTTGAGGAAGTTGCTGCCGCGGTAAATCAGGCAATTGCCCTCCTGGGAAATGGGCGGCATCTTGGAATTGCTAAATGCTCCAAATATTTAGAAAATTACACAAAAACCTCGCTGCACGTGTAAACAACGGGCAATCGGCGGGCTATCGCTTATCGATATGCGTAAACTACCTGGCAACGCCGAGTAGGGCTGTCGAGTGCTGCGAAATTGTAAAATACCAAAAATTTGGTATAATTACTATATAGATCAGTTACTACCTTGACAATCTTGGTTATTCCAAGCGCCACAATTCAGTTTCCAAATAGCTGTGGATCGGAAAAGAGTTTCTTAAAGAATTAACAAAATAAGTGGTAAAAATGGTTGAAGACAAAGCCTATTATGCTGTGGCCGGTCCCAATTTCGAAGAGTACATTGTGTGCCCATACGATAGCGTTCACCGTATACTACCGCTCCGTTTGACCTATCACTTGGTCCGATGCGCCAAGAACCATCCATCCTCCAAGATGGTTCGCTGCCCCTTTAATACAACCCATTTGTACTCGGTTTCCAACATGCAGGTGGGTCTGGGTCGTCAAAACAAGGGTCCTACTTATGTATTATAATGACTTTCTCCGATTTGCAGAAACATGTCTTGGAGTGCCCCAATCGATCGACTCTCGAGCGCTACAAGTTGCCGGATGTGTTGCCCCCAGTGGAACCAAGGGCGTGTGAGTTCACGGTGGAATCTACCGAGGATTGGGACGCCGAACCGCCAGTCCAGACGTATAATCCCAGGAAGTATTGCGAGCGGGAACTCATTATCCGTAATCCCCAAGGAAACCCGCCGGCCGCTCGTCGCGAATTCCGCGAACGCGAACGCAGGCGTTTCTTGGAAAAAAAGTTCTAGAAGCCAATACTTACTTAATACGTATTTCTATATATTTAGCCCCCTAACATGTAGCCATCGCTTTAAGTTTTTCATATGTAATTTGATACATTTCCAGGAAGAAGTGCCGATTCGTCGGTTTTTTTCTTTTTCGCTTTGGTCAGCGAATTTTTCAATTGCCATTTTTTTCTTGTAGAACCGCTCTTTCAAGAATTCTAGGAAACGGTTCAACACATATATTTTTCATAACCATTAAGCTTAGCACAAATATAGATCATATATTAAAGTATAAGTTAAAAGTTGAAACGGTAAATCAGAAAACGCTTAGATTTTAGTTTTGTTTTTTCTCCTTCCATAGTTTGCATCTTGCCGTTACTTGGAAAGAAACCGCTTTGTAGCGGAGTTGCCACTATGTTGTGCGATAGTTTGTTGCCTTATAATTTTAACTAGAAATAGAAAAAAACAGAAATTTAAATTAATTTTACTTACAATTGCGTCACACAGATCAGAACTATTAAAAGAAACATTAATTAAAAATAATTACACGTAAAATTGCTTTACACACATCATAACTATTAAGAGAAATGTTAATTAAATTAATAACATTTACAATTGCGTTATACAAATTAGAACTATTCAAAAATTGTTTTCAAAATCATTTGAACTTTAAATGTAACGTGGAACTTTCGAATCGATGGCCACTGCAGCAGCTCTTACTCAACATTTCATTTGTTTATATACGCGTTATACGTACATATGTATTACGGTTTAGCATTAAAATAAAATTACAATCTATTGTAATACCAATGGGTAAAGATTATGATCAATAATTAAACTTATTAAAAGCAGAAGAAAAACTATTTTCGTATTAATCTGGACGTCTTTTCCCCTTTTTATTAAAACCGATAAGTTAATTTGCAGGACTAACAATCGGCCTGGTGATTCCCAAAATTAATTCAGATTTCTTGAGAAACATTTGAATGATTACTTTCCGTTTTCAATTTTGAAACTGTTTGAAAAGCACGCGCCATTAAGTTGCAAAAGTCTGGCAGCCCCAAAGCGTTAATTTAGTTATTTTATAAATGATTTAAAAAACAGTTACGGTAAATAAATGTCAAATAATTTAAGCATTTTATTGTGTATACTGTTTTTAAGCTAAAAAGATAAAAATGTACAGCTAAAAGTGAGCTGGAAATATGAGAGCACTGCATTTCCAGTGAATACGAGATGGTTTCTCTTCTCTTCCCACGAACCGGGGGAGTAACTCTCGTCGAGCTCGCTCACCAAACAGCTATAAAAGCGCGCGCCGCGTTGCTCTCGCGCTCAGTCAAAGTGTTGTTGTGCGGCGTTACTATTCTGATCAGAATTCAGCGGTTCTTAAATCCTTTTTGTTCCAAAATAAAAAAAATTTAAAGTTCAAAAAAATCAGCTCAGCAGTAATAACAACAAAAGCAAGGCGAAGGAAAGGAGCATTGCAGGCGATAGCAACAACAAATATTTGTAGCAACAGCTCCCCAACACACACACAACAACTGAAAGGTTGTGGGTGTGCGAGTGTGTGTGTGCGTGTGTGAAGGAGCCTTTTTTTTCTGTGAGCCACAAGAGATTTTAGTGCATTTTCTGCCCCCCACGCCAATAGGAGAAAGAGAGAGGAAAAGGAGCCCACGAAAAAGGCTACACAAGCAACAACACTATTAAACAGGCTCCTCTCCTCAGCGTTTAAAAGCAGCGCAGTCGACGTCGACTGCAGTGGGCCAACGTTGCAGTCGCATCTGTTGTTGTTGTTGTTGTTGTTGTTCTGCTGCAACAGCATCAGAGAGAGAGAGGGAGAGCAATAGAGCAAGACAGCGGGAGAGACCGAAAGAGCACTTAGGTAAGTGTCAAAAAAAAGAAGAAAAAAAATTAAAAGAAACGATCTTGACGAAGAACGATTTAAAGTAAATACGAAAAAACTGCCGGCGAATGCGAACACAAAAGCAAAAAACATACAAAACAAAAATACAGTCGCGGTAACAAAATAATGCCAAAAAGAGAAATACATATGTTTAAAAAGTGTTAATATTTAAATGTTTTGATAAGCGCTGTTTGCTCCAAAACTGGGAAAACTGGGCATTTTGGTGTACGTGAGAAATTCGACCGGCACGCACGCACGCACCCGAAAATTCGAGAAAAACAAAAACGAGGAAAGCCGAAAACGAAAACAGCTGCCCACTGGGGGGTGGGGGTGAATTTGTTTTCTTTTTCGGCCTGCCGAACTTGTTTCTTACAAATTTTTTGTTGTTTTATTTTCGGCGTCTCGAGGTTTATTTGCATTCTCCGCCACTTTATGCCCATGTCATCCGATTTTATTTTTCCATCAATAAGAATGTTTTTGTAAAACCGACTGACAGTGGTGGTTGAAATTATAGTGCTCAAACCCCTTATATATTTGTGTATTTTAAAAGTCCTTATCCAAACTTCTTACAAAAGAAGCAATCAACGTCAAAGGTTTATGAGAATCTGAATAATAGTCTAGTGTTTGTACTTCCATTTTTTTTAAGGGTTCTGTCACAGGAACCCAGGTTCTTGAAATAATCATAAACAAATTCCAATTCCTCTTGTTACTTAATGGTAAACAATTATCATATTCAGTTTTACTTTTACAGACATAAACAAATTCCCATGGCTCCATTTCTTGTTTAAAGTATTTTTGAGGCTAAAGAAATTAAAGATCCCTTTTTATTAATTTTTAAAATTTAACAAAATGTGAGCCTAATATTTTACCCTCTTCTGTTACAAAGCAGCATACAATGTTGCGACAGATTCTGTTTCTTGTTCTTTTTATTGGGCATTGCTGGCTTTTTGCGAAATTTTTGCGACGCAATTTCGACAGCGTCATTTTTATGCTCCTCTTTCGCCCAGCTCCTCTCTTCCTTTCTACCCACCCTTCTACCTTTTCCCCTGATTTCGGGGTTAAAAAATAATTTCGGACACGCATCAACAAAGAGCAAAGGAGGAAAAGAGATGAAAGCAGCAGAGCAAGAGCAGCCGAAAAATGTTTATTTTGTTTTTGTTGTTATCAGAAAAAAGGGGCACAACAAGTGCGAAAGAAGAAGAAGAAGAGGCTGAAGAAGAGAAAGGAAGGAGACGGCAATAAAAACATAGAAATTCGTAAGGCGCACTAAATTTTCAAGGTTAAACCGGGCAAAACAAACATAAAACCGGTTACAGCATATGTATGTGTTTGTAGCCATATACATATTTACAGAGGGGGCAGTACATAAGAATCAGCGGTTAAAGAAGAGGAGAAAGCCAAAGCGGCGCAATACAAAACACACACAAACAAAATCAAACGCAACCAAACAACACATGTATGTATACATATGTATATGTATGTACATATGCGGCTTTTTTTGCACGGTACCTTTGCCTTTATTCTTATTATGCTTTACATGGGTATGATATGATATGATACATATGTATATGTACATACATATGTATGAATGACACTTTACAACCGAAAATTGTGATAGTTACTCAAAGAATTAATTTACATTTTTACATTTTACACTTGTATTTGTATTCAAGGAAACTTTTCTGTTAAAGTTATGTATTTAAAAGTTTAAATTTAAAAAATGTAAATTGTTTTATTATTTACTTTGCTATGTTAGTTACTGAGTTATTTTTAGAACTCAATTTATTTTATTTCTGAAAACTAAAAAATAAGCGAATACAAAAACAAAAGCAGCTGGCAAAATAGGAATTTATGTAAAATAACAACAGTCACACATACATACAAACAAAAGGAACTCTCAATTCAGAGTTTGTGGGAAAGAGATGGCTATTATGTTTGTGGGGGTTGCAAAGCTTTAACGGTATCACAATTATGTATGTAGTCTCTTTGGTTCTGATGTTGTTGTTGTTGCATGACCTTGAATTTTGAGTACAGGGGAGTTTCGATACATGTCCCTGTTGCTATCTCTATCCCACCCACGCCCATTGACAAATATTTGCAATTTCCAAGACGCAGTACCGTTAAGTACAGATGCGGTCAAAATATTAAGGCCAATTATACGACTATATCGTATTTCTTGTTAAAGGTCATCATTTAACTTCATTTTTGCAAATGAACTTGTAAGTTTAACTTAACTATCGTTAATTGATCTTTAAAAAAAACCTTTAAAATGGTATTTAACTCGAAGGTGAAAGTATATTAAAAGTATGACCCTGTCAAGATATTACTTTGCATTATAATTCAATTTATTGAGTGAACATATCAGAAATTACGTGCAGTAAGCTTATTTTTAGCCAGAAAAAAAGAATCTGAATAGCAAAAAAATAGCAATAGGAACTTGAAAAGAAGGGGTTTCTAGTGGGGGGATTGTCGGCTATCTACGTGCCAGACATCATGTGTATTTGTTTTAGTGCCACAAATTCCACATACACAACGCACAATAACAAACAAGACCCTCAAAAGCATTCCGGCTTTAAGGCGAGACATGTAAATTAAACCGCCCCAAACAAATGAAGGCGAATCCTCGGAAAATTACCACATACATATGTACCACCCCTATATCGTCTTGTTTTCTTTAAGTTTTCCTAAGAGTCAAGTTCGATAATTGCCCCGAAAACTATATGTACCTTCAACAGATTATATTTTGCCTTGGTTGCATAGGTGTTACATGGATAATAAGTGGAAAAGTACTGGGATATTTTAGATGCATATATCTTTTATGGTATGGTGTCAAAGATTTGAAAGATTTTTATAGTTTTTCGTTTCTATATCGTCTGTTCTCGGTAGAAATACACATCATTTCTGTAATATACATATTTTACCTTATTCACTTTCACTCTAAGCTAACTAGACGATTTTCCCCTCTACCTGTTGCCATTTATTTATAGAAAAAAACAGGACGCACCTGGTGCCAGAGTACAAAACCCAATCCTTGCTGTGCATTCCAAGGGGAAATCGAGGGACGTACATCGTATTATCGTCGATATGGAAGTGGAATCGCATAACAAACGCGCCACCAATGGCGGCGGACGTCACTCCACCCCACCGGCGGAATCCGATTCCAAGGAGAGTTCCGTGGAGCGGGAGCTGAACGGTGAGATCCAGGCGGTGGAGCTGAACGGAAGTGGAGGAGGTGGTGGCCACCACTCTAACGGGCATATCAAGAAGCCGCTGCCCGTGGAGGATGGCCGGATTAAGCGTAAGGCCAAGCGGCTCATCCAAAGACAGAATAGTGGTTCCGGCGGCAGTCCCAATCAAACCAATGGCAATGGAGCTGCAGTCGGTGGAGGAGGAGCCAATGGATTGCCCCTAGCAGTCAACGGCATTCTGCCCTCGCCCGGTGGCTATGTGGTGCCCCATCGCCGCTGGAAGAATAGCCGGCGCTCGAGGAATCTCAATCGCGGCCGGGGTCTGCCCAAGAAGGGCGGTGCCGGTGGCAAGGGCGTCTGGGGATTGCCCGGTTCAGAGGCTCTGGCCGAGGTCTATGAGGACGAGAACGATCCCAACTATGACAGTGAGTGCAACGATCGGAATGTGGAGCTGCGCGAGGTGATTACGGAAATCACACCCGAGGAGTTCTTCAAACTGGCCGAACCCATTGTCTTGGAGTACTACGAGCATGGGGATCCGCACGAGGTGGCCCTCAGTTTCGATGAGATACTGCAGGGTCCGCTGCGGGAGCACATCACCAGTATTCTCGTGGAGATCGCCATGGATCACAAGGACTCGCAGCGGGAGATGACCTCGGTGCTGATCTCCGATCTGTACGGGCGGGTCATCACCGGCAAGGACATCGAGAAGGGCTTCAACATGCTGTTGGCCAATCTGCCGGATCTCATCCTGGACACTCCAGAGGCGCCCATCATGCTGGGCAACTTTATGGCCCGCGCGGTGGCCGACGACTGCATTCCGCCCAAGTTTGTGGCCAAGGCGGAGGAGGAGCTCAGGCACCTGGAGCTGGGCGAGCATGCCGAACAGGCCCTCCGTCGCGCGGACTCGCTGCTCCACAAGCAGGTGTGGGCCCATTTGGACAACGTGTGGGGCATGGGCGGCCCGCTGCGTCCGGTGAAGACGATCACCAAGCAGATGGAGCTGCTGCTCAAGGAGTACATATCCTCCCGGGACGTGGCCGAGGCGCAGCGCTGTCTGCGTGCCCTCGAGGTGCCGCACTATCATCACGAGCTCGTCTACGAGGCCATCGTGATGACACTGGAGTCCCTCAGCCAGACCACCGAGGAGGCCATGTGCGAGCTGCTCAAGCAGCTAGATCTCACCTGCCTGGTGCTGCCCGCGGGCATGGAGCAGGTGGGTTTATATCTTCTTTCATTGAAACCACCATTTTTTAAGCATTTTCCAAGGGCCATTTATTCGTTATGTTAAACTAAATGTAGGTTTTAAACTCTAAACCTAAGTGTTATAATTCTTTTAAATTGTAAAAGTTTAAGTAATACCCAAAATATTATAATCTATAAGTTTGCTGCCTTTTTAACAGAGTTTCTTTATCTAAGGCCCATTTTCTCGTCCGCAGGTTAAACTAAATGTAGGGTTTAAAAATCTACATTTTCATAAGTTTTCTATACTTAAAGCCACGTTTTAGTTTATACCCATAATCTTCTTATCCAGAAATGTTCTGCTTTTCCATCAAGGGTTCTTACGCTAAGGCCCATTTTCTCGTCCGCAGGTTAAACTAAATGTAGGTTTTAAACGCTACATTTGCATACGTTTTCTAGATACATTTTCGAGGTTAAGGGCCAAGTTTAGGTTTAACATACGAATAAATACGGTCGTAAATGTTGTATTCCCAATGTGGTTATACATTTAAAATAATTCATTTTAATTGTACAGACTTAAGTAATACCCAATACCCTACTAATCCCCAAATTTCCTGCTTTCTTCGCCAGGGTTTTATGCGCGTCTTCGATGACATGGCGGACATCGTTCTGGATGTGCCCCTGGCCTATATAATACTCGATCGTTTTGTTGAACGCTGCAATCGCGCCGGATTCCTTACCGACAAGATTATAAATAATGTGCCATCGCGGTAAGTTTATAATAGGTTTAAAGCTAATGGGTATCTAACAAGAGGGTCAGTTTTATAAAGGTTACTTTAAGATCCCAGAACAGAAAATCTATAAAGTATAGATGATCAAACCCAAGATAATTATATTTAAATCAAAATACTATAATACTTAGTTTCCAATTATAATTATAGGTAGTTTAGTAGGTAATATATATAATGTTTGTTGCCTTATTAAGTATCAATTGATAAGACAACAGAACCTCAAACGGTGAGCCCACCTGTTTATAAAAATGCACAAACGTACCTAGCTGCAGTCAAGAAAATAAACTCAGTAATGAGAGCGAGACGTGTTTACGTAATCCTAGCAGCCATAAAGACGACACGCCCCCAAAGCGGTGCCCCCCATAAAGAAGGTTTATACATTGTTGTTTACAATTAGTTGTATACTCTCCATAGGAAACAGGGCCTATCAATCCGATCGTAGGCTATAAAGGGTATTGGTTAATTGTTGATAAGAACTCGAAAGGCCGAGTTTGATAAGAAAATTAACCAAATGTTGATTATATGATTTTTTTGATTATTCTATTTTGGGCTGAGGATATAGCTACGATTTATGAAGGCCGTATTTTTGTTATAATTTTTGATTATTATTGCAAACAGTAGAGGGTAATGAAATAGATTATGGTAAAAAGTATTATAAATTTCACCAAGTATTAATGATATAATAGAATTTTTTCTTGAGTTAAAGGTCTTTAAGTTTTTTTTTTATAGTTTTAATAGGTGTTTTTTAATGAGATCTTTCACTCAGATATATAAAATATTTATTTATATGGATTAAGCTAGTATTACTATAATTTTTACCGCTGCTGTTCTTAGATATGTATTTTTTGTACGTGCTTATTTTTTCATTTTTGCCGGCTTCGACTTGTTTATTATTCTCCTATTTTTTGTTTTTCTTCTTTTTTCGCTTTTGGCTCAGTTTCTTGTGTATATAGACGGGTAGTACCTACATATAGACGTGTTTTGTTTGTGGCCCGAGTGTTTGTCTGTCGGGTGTGCATATGTACGGATGTGTGGATATGTTTGTTTATGAAATTTCTATTGCGCAGTTTAGTTTCGCATTTTGGAATTAACTTGACGAACGCCGCGTCATCCGTTGAGGCAGTCGCAGATTGTTGTTTATTTCTTTTCTTGACGTTTCTTGCCGGTTTATCAGGTGCCGGCTAGTTATATTTATTTTTATACATATCGAGTTCTTGCCCCCTTATTCTCTCGGCGATCAACTTCTCTATTTTCCTACTTTCCGTTTCTTTTCCACGAGTCGATGGAAAATAATGGTTTTGTTGACCGGTTTTGGGTCTTTAGTTGGATACAAAGGGGTTTCTGATGTCTTAGAAGTATTGGCCAAGGATAAGCTGAATTAAAAATATCTAAAGATACTTCTTAAAACAGTTCTATACTTTGGAAACAATATAAGTTTGACCTATGCAAGTAACTAGAATTTCTGTATTAATAACCATAGATACTTATTAAAACCGCTCTAGACTTTGGAATCAAAGGAGTTTAGTAGATCTATGTACCTTAGTATATATGTATTGTGGTAGTTCTACTATTATTTTGATGCATCTACATACATAAGATACATTTGTGAAATAAGAAAAGCTAAATATCATTGGATTCGGGTTGTTGATCTATATCTTAGTGGTGTAGATTCAAAGATTCCAATAAATACTTCCTTAAATGAATAGTTATCAACCAAAACCATTACTATTTCTTTTTTTTTTTTTTTGTATATAAATTACTATAAATTGAATAGTTTACGTTGAAATAATTTAATATTTATTTATCATTTGTATTAAATATTTAATTTCTATTGTAATGGCAGTAAAATTGCAATTATAAGGATGGTAAGGGTATGGGAATGCCGGCTTTCTTTTCGATTTCTTTCTTGTTTGTGCAAAAGAAGTGGCGTTTATCGATAACCATGTGTGCGATGGCGAAGTGGGGGAAATGTGGGCGGACGTCTCTTATCGATTGGCTGTGTTTATCGCGGCAAACTTTGCATTGCTGAATTGTTATTATTATTTTTTGCTTTCATTAGTACTACTATTGTGGCCGTTTGTTGGTGCAACAACCTGCATGTGGCTCAAGATCGTCTTGGGGGTTTAGTTTGCTTAGGTGGTTGTTGTTGTTGTGTTTGTGTGTTTGCTGGTGTTTGTGCGAAGGTAAACATGGCGGCCAAGTTGCTGTTATCGACCTGCTTGCCACTCCTACTTTAGTTGCAGTCGTCGTTGTTGTTGTTGTCTCTGCTACTATAACTGCATTTGCATTTGCATTTCGCCTTGACAGCGGCTATTGCACTTTGCCACTTTTAGCGCAACAGCAACAACAACAACACAGCGCGACAGCCACAAAGGCAACAGCAACAACGACAACAAAAGCAACGACTGCAGCAGCCACACAAAAGCAACAACAGCATTCACTTTACTCCATCAACAACAACAAGAAAACTATATGCAACGCCAACGCAACTACAACTACAACTACAGATGCAAAAAGAGCTTGCAAAAAAAAAGTTTTCAAGCTGAACTCAATGCCAAGACACTCAGACATAACGGTTGATGAGGCACAGTGTTGGCAAAAAGTTAAGCTTTTTTCTAGCCGTGATTTCTAGAGATGTTAGAAAACCCAAAGCAAAACCAAGCTAGTTTTATTTAGATTATGTACATATATTTTTAAATTATTATAAAAGAAATATTACTATTATAAAAGGTCTAATTTATTTCGCTTTTTAAGTAAGTCACTTTCCTCATTTTAATATGTACAAAAAATATTTGAAATATTTACAAGCATTTATGAATATCGAGAGATCAAACTTAAAGGTTTAATTAAAAAACAAAATTGCGAAAAGAATGTATCTTTCAATATAGCTTAGTTTAACTTCATAATAAATTAAAGTATATTGTTTCAAAAATGTTATCATTCTATTTATATATTTAAACAAGGTAGTAAGGTATGCCTCCCTTCCTTTGTACATCTTTTTTTTTAACTATAAACTAGCTAAACTGTCAACTCTGTCTTGCAGCTGGCTTCGCTGGGGGCTCCGCTCTGTTATGCTTTTTACCTTTTTTTTTTTTAATTTTTTGTTGTTTTGACTTGTGTGTTTGTGTGTGTGGTCGTCGTGCGCTTATCTTGCCGCAATTTTAGTTGATTCCTCTATATTTATACATTTATGTGTTCATTTGAGCATTTAGTCCCCCACTTGGTCACATATTTATAGAAGCAGCAATTTAAACTCCAGCTGGTTATTGTTGTTTTTTTTTTTGCATGGAATCCTTTGGTCAGTAGCTCTCTTTAAAAAATTAAACTAGTTTTTATTCCCCCCTCCCCTCCTCTCAATCGCATTCACCCGCTACTTTTGCACAGCTGTTGCAAGAAAAGAGAGCAAGAGAGAACCCCCCAAGAGAGAGAGAGGGAGAGCGCGAAAAAGGGTCAACGGTGAATGAACTTTTGTGCAAATTGTTGTTGTTGTTGCCAAATTTGCGCCAAGCATTTTGCAACTTGTTTTTTGTTTTTTCCTCTTTGTTTCCTTGTTCTTTGTTTTTTTTTGCGGCATTTTGCATTGCATAATTGTATAATTACTAAGTGCGTACAGCAGAGCGAGAAAGAGAGATAACATTATGCAGTTGCATTTAAAATGCATTTATTTCTTTGTTACTCACTTACAGTTATCATACATACATATGTATGTATGTTTATTTATACATATTTGCATCGAGTTTTCTTTGGGATGAGTGATCTCAGGAAACAGTCATTTCTTAAAAACGATAATTTTAATACATTTTTCGAAAACATGATTCAAAATTATAAATAAAAATGTTAAATTATCGTTATACTATATTTTAAAAAATTATTTCGTAAAATGTTTAAAAAATATCGGTTAAAAAATGACTGTTTGTTGAGAGTATACTTATTTTTCCGAAATTGTATCATTTTATATTTCTTCCATTTATTAAGTTAAGTCTCTATACAAAGCCCCACATTAATCACTACGATTTTCCCATTCAAGTGTGCCCCTAGGGTTTATTATAAGTAATTAAAGCGAGTTGATAGTACTTCCAGTAATGGGTTTACCAAGCTATTATTTTTACTTAACCCCTTCCCATCTTATTGATTAACCAATTTCTGATCAATTCCCTCGATTTTTATATTTGCAGCGGTCGCAAGCGTTTTGTTTCGGAGGGCGATGGCGGTCATGTGAAGCCGGCTACCTTGCCCATACGCGATTAAATCGGGATTCCGGGGCCCCCCATATGCTACATATGCTTATATAACAACTTCACCCCAAGGACACCTAGAAGCAACAACAGAGAAACAACAACTACTATAACAACAAGAAACACCAAATTACAAAAAGGAGAAAATCCACAGGAATGCAAAGAATTAACCCAATTGATAAGAAAAGACGAAATGGAGAATTTGTCGCAAATCTTGATCGAAAGAACCCTACCCTCAAAACCCAGAAACGGTCACACACACACAAAAAGAAAACAAACAAACAATCAATCGGAATTTGATCTCCGTTTAAACTAATATTCATAATTATAAAACCTACATAAACATAAAAAACCTACAACGTATATCTTATCTACATGTAAAACTAAAAACGTAAAGCGAAAAGTATATTTTAAAGATTTGTAAAAACGAGATGAGTGAAAAGATCACACACAAAAAATGAGAATCCAGCCAGAGGAATGGAGAAATGATGATACTAAGGAGCAACGATGCAGCATTTGTTGTGGGTTTTCTTTGGGTTAGGATATCGCATATGATAAAAGCTGGAACAGATCAACAGCGTACTTAGCACGCTGTCATTATGCCACTTAAAAGCAAAGCATATTACTTATACGAAACTGTTATACACACACTCGTACACCTCCCCCCCCCCCCCCCAAGATCGGTTGAAAATTATGTTTAACCAACCACCACACTGTTATACAGCCAAAACAGCACACAAATTCCATTGACTTGAAATTCAGCAAACCATTTTGATTATTTCCTAAGCGCGCATCGTCATGATTTCTTTCCTTAATTTTTTGTAACTGTGTGTGTCAGAAGACTAACATAATTAAGCTTAAAACTACTATTACGTACATTTACCAACGGATTCATCTTTTTCCCGCTTGCTCTTTTTTTTTTTTTTCGATTGAATAAACGTTGCATTTTATAAGATAAGCAAAAGACTTTTGTTTTTGCCCCACTTATATATTTTTAATTGTTTACACTTCATGAAGAAACAAAAATTCGACATATTCTTACACATACACCCACACATCTATATATAAAATATATATATCTACATATATATATAAACTATTGTGTTAAAAGCAGAAAATATACATAAAAATAAAAATTTCAAACAAAAGTGCGTGTCATTCATTATTAATTATTTTGGTGGTATACAAATATTGTTTACTTCTTGCTAAGATTCAAAACAAATTTGTGTACAAGCAAAAAAGTCGGATGTTATTTATTTTTATTTAGTTCTACAGTTTCCTACATACATATACAATACTAAATATATCTTAAATGAAATCTCTAAGATGTTGCAAATATTTACGATTCAAAGAGGACCCTACAATTTTTAATTTAATGGGTTGTTTCAGAAATCTCCAGATATTTAAAGCAAGTACGTATAACTTTGGATTTGGTAAACCGGATAGTAAAGTGTAAGTTCTGTTATTTCTCAATGATTACCAGAATTAAATTTTGCTTTGCATACTGGAGGTTTCTGTAACACGTATTTTGTATTATATGCTATCTATATATTTATAAAGTTTGAAGACCTCACTCAGTCGACTTAATTTAGATACAAAAAAAAAATGGGATTGCTTGATAATATTCAGCTCAATCGGCTACTGGTCCATCCGGTGGCTCCAGCTTGACGTCGGCGGATCAGGGTCGATTCAGGCCCACCACCGAGGGCGCCATGTGCACGGGCGGACCCACTTGTGGGCCAACCGAACCACTGCCCATGCCGCCGAGCAGGGCCACGTGCTTCCGGTAGTTGGTGAACTGCTCCAGGTACTGCTTCACCGTGTCCACCGGCTCGTAGATGTCGTTGTGCTTCGCATGCAGCTGCTGCTGGCCCATCGCCGTCATTATGGTCTGCGGGGCAAAGTACGAGGGGAAGTCCTTGCTCACCCCAATGCCCAAGAATCCCTGCAGCACCTCGCGTATCATCTCCCAGCAGTAGGCCAGTATCACACACGACTTGTACTCGATCTCGATGAGGATACCCTGGAATTGAAGTTGCAAAATACATAAACAATTTTAGATATACGATGTATATTTATATTAGATCCACTTGTTTTGAAGTATTCTAGTCTATGTTTTCTTATTCTGCACGTCTCTAAATATGTATAAAATCAAGATTTACAAATTATTACACCCATTCAGAACCCAATTAGTTTTGGAATTAGCAGAAATGAATAAAAATCGAGATGAGTCCTTTAGGGTTTATACGCGTACCTTGAAGTGCTCCATCATGGTGACGGATCCCAGTTTGATGACGAAATCGCCGTACTCGAAGCGGGCGCCCCGGGATTCGATTTTGGTCTGTTTCTTGGAGGTGAAGGTGTTGGTCATCTTGAGCATCAGCAGATCGAAGATGTTGTCGGCGACGAGGGCCACCTGCTTGCCGGTGCCGTTGTCGATGATCGAGAACGTGGAGGCGGGGTACTCCGAGTTGTGCAGGACGTGGACGGCGCGACTGGGTGCTCCATTGTGGGGCTGTGGCGTCGAGATGAACGTTTCGCAGTCCACCAGAAATTGACCGGCATGTGTGGCGCCCAGGCCGAGCAGTCGCTTGCTCAGCTGGTCGACGATGTACGCCCCCGATTTGCCCTCAGGCAGGGGATAGGGTTGCAGAACAGTCACACCCATACTATCAGTAATATGCGGCGAATCGAATAATGAATAAATTAATTATTAAACTGGCCTGGAATTTTTGTTTATTTGCAAATTGCCAGTGTGACCGTGTGGCACGGAAATACCAAGAGAGCTGCCAGATCTTTGCAATGGTAGTACCGATTATTACGACAAGAACTTTTTAAGAAATGTTTAGGGTATTCCCAAAACGGTTGCAACTCTTTACAATTACCTATTACCAGTGCGCAATATTTACTTTAAAATCAATTTAGCAAGTATATTTTTAGTTATTCTTACCTTATTGATAATGTTAGGATTTAGCTTATAACCAAAGATAAAAGGTTCCTATTTATAGACTCAATTGACGGAGTTAACCCATGTGTTTGTTGTAATCGAGTTATTGAAACACTCGATAGGTAACTCGACATAGTGTGCCAAGCATTTTAGGTAATTAAAATGTCAATTTCTCCATTTTATACTTTTCGTTATTAATATTTTGCTACAATAGATAACTTGAGCTACCAGATCGTCGAACTTTCCGCCTGACCAGTGTGTACCCATCAGTGGAAACTCCGTTTTTGGCATTGGCCAGTTTGCCAAATACGGTACCACTGCGTTAAAATATTTTATTAAATTTTTAACAAAGTAGGCGCCAATTGTTCGCTTTTTGGCTTATTCCGTTGGAACTTTCGGCCAAGCGCAGCAATTGAAGGTGATTTTAGGCCAGCTACTGTACGGGAATCAGGAGCCCGTGTGTAATTGGCCACCAGTTGTTGTCCACTTCGCATCTCCAAGCTATTTTGGTTGTCGCGCGCCCCATTTGGATTTATGAATATAGGAGTGAATAGCTCCGATCTCTGTCCACCAGGATGTCGCAGGAAAACTCGGGTGCCGATGTGGCCGGCCTGACCTCCAGATTGGCGGATCTCCTGTCGGACTTGTGCCTGACCATAGAGGGCAAACAGCCGCCCCAAGTTCAAGGTAAGAGGGATTTGGATTGGGATTGGATGTCTGGGATTGCCCACTGGGTTGTCCACAAAGGAGGCATCCTCTCTATCAGACATCTTGGGGCTATCCTTCGTGATGGTGGATCCTCAAGATGGCCTTCCCAGATCAAAAACATATCATGTATAATACCATCTAACTTTGCTTAGGATAGGAGTCCTCAAAAAAAAGCTAATATCAAACATTATAGAACTGAAAATCCTTTAAGGAATATGTTTTGTAATAGTACCTACATTTCATTCCCAACATTTGAGGTATAAACTAGTAATACCTGCGATATAAGAAGGGTTTAAAGAAAACTAAGAATGGCAGTACTAATGTCAATACTTAAAGGATATAATACGTTCACTCTAAAAACTTGGGTATATTATTAGCTCTTAAGCAATTAATAATTCAGAAATTACTTATTTATTTAGTAACTCAGTGGACCTTTGTGTATCTTGACTTGGTTTTAAGGATATTACTCCCTAGTATCTATATACTATATACCTTTATATATTTAATAATGTACATTAATCCCTTTTCCATAGATGAAACCCTGGCCCGTGTTGCCAAGTGCATAACGTCCAATACTGGTTCTCCTTACCATTCGATATCCCTATCCGAACACGAATGCGTCCAAAAGACCATGAAGATCCTGAGGGCTCGGGGAGAAGTGGATGGCATAGATACAGCAGAGCACTTCTATGAGCTCTACAAGAAGCTGTTGCAAATAAAGCTCGATCCCCAGGTGCGTCACTCGCTGATGGGCTACCTGCTCTCGATGGCCGACAAGCAGACTGCGAATGGAGAAGCAGGGCTGCTCTCCGCTCGATCCGATAATCTCAGCCAGGCTTTGGGGAATCGTACAGCCTCCAGCGCGAATCTCACCGCAGGGGTTGGATCGTATGCAACAGGCACCAGCAGCCACAATGGCAATGGATTGTCCGAGAGAGACGCAGTTGACGGAGCCGGGTGCGGTGGCTATAGCTACGATCCCACACAATCCAGCCCCGGATTGGGCAAAAAGACCTTGCCCAACTACGTGGAAATGCAGGCACAACAAAAGTTCGATGAGCAACAGGAGATAGTGTTGAATGCCATCTACTCCTTCACTGGGGTCCAGGGGAAGTATTTGAAAAAGGACGTGGTTACGGGACGTTTCAAGCTGGATCCAAATAGCTCTGAGTCGCTGACCGCAGGCCAGGCGGGCATGTTGCTCCGGCTGTCCGAACTGGGCTACTATTACGATCGCGTGACCAAGTTTGCGGACGTGTCCACTGGCTTCAATGCCATGGGCTGCATGGGACAGGCCCTGATGTCCAAGCTCAAGGAGGAGCTGTCTGAATTCCATGGCCAGGTGTCCGAGCTCCACGACGAAATGAATCTCTATCGGAAGGCCCAAATGAATTGGAACGCTGGCTGCGGCGGCGAGCCGAGTGACAAACACGAATTGACGCTCTTCAAGCTGCTCGCCTGGTACATAAAGCCACTGTACCGGCTGCAGTGGCTCACCAAAATCGCCGACGCCTGCCAGATGAAAAAGGGCGGCGAATTGGCATCGACCGTGTACGATTTACTGGACAACGGGCACTCGATGGTCAACAAATTGGTGGTGGACATCCTCACCGCGATCTGTGGCCCGCTGGTGCGCATGATCTCCAAGTGGATGCTGGAGGGCGGCATTAACGATCTACACAGCGAGTTCTTTGTGGAGTCACTCAATGATGTGGGTGCGGATCGGCTTTGGCACGATAAATTCCGCCTGCGACTGCCCATGCTGCCAAAGTTTGTGCCAATGGATCTGGCCGATAAGATTCTCAAGACGGGCAAGTGCATCAACTTTCTGAGGGAAATCTGCGAGATGCAGGGACTCATGAAGGGGCGCGACGAACTCAAGAAGGTCATGGACAATAAAGGTGAGTGGTTGGCCTAACTTTTAAGCTTTGTTTTTATTTATAGTCGAGTGCCTCGACCATCATATGCCTGTTACTAACCTAAAAATTAAATAAATTGCATTGTTTTTTCTTACAGTTGACCAATTCTTTTCGTACGTGCCGGACACCAGCTGGCACGCGGCTGTGGAAACGTGCTACCAGCAGACCTCCAAACATGTCCTGGACATAATGGTGGGTCCCCACAAGCTGCTGGATCACCTGCAGGGAATGCGTCGCTATTTGCTGCTAGGCCAGGGCGACTTTGTCAGCATACTCATCGAGAATATGAAGTGCGTTTCGTGTGAATAGAGCAAAGATAATTTATATGAATTGTACTAATAATCCCCCTTTGCAGAGACGAACTTGAGCGCAACGGCGGTGATATATATGCCCACGATCTCTCCTCCATGTTGGATGCCGCTCTACGCTGCACAAATGCCCAGTACGACGATCCGGATATACTCAACCACCTGGATATAGTGGTGCAACGTCCGTACATCGGGGACAAGGGCTGGGACATCATCTCGCTGAAGTACATCGTCCAGGGACCACTGGCCACCATGCTGGAGCCCACCATGCCCACGTACAAGCTGCTCTTCAAGCCCCTCTGGCGCATGAAGCACATGGAGTTCGTGCTCTCGATGAAGATCTGGCAGGAGCAGATGGGCAATGCCAAGGTGAGTGCGCTGGCTATTTGATTACTTGTCGGTATCTCGAGTGCATGCACACATTTTGATTGGCGGGAGTCACTCGGAGTGCACATGTATCTGATCTGGCATTGGAATTTGTATTTTAAGGGTATCACAGATCAAATTTTGATGTGCGGTTTAAATTCCTATTGATATTCCAAATTATACGATGTCTTTCGGTAATATATATAATAGCTGGTCATAGGCTAACTGCTATTTGTTATAATCTTCTTAAGAAAGCCAAGAATTCATTGGTTCTTAATGAGTATTTTAAAATATTCGAGGTCTTTGACACTCTATTTATTAACCTAATTAACCTGAAATAAGGCTTATCTTATTGGAAAAGGTATTGCATTCAAATATATAGATTAAAATAATCCAAACTGGCAACACAGATGCAGGGCTATCTTTTTTATGTTTAAAGGAAGTCGAAGTTTGAAAGGTTTGGTGTCAAGAAATCCCCTAAAACACCTTGATAAGATTGCCCTTGTAATCTAATCCGCGGCGATTACCCACTTACCGATAAACCATCCATAGTATCAAAGTGCACAAGAAGAAATGGTCGTTCGTTTTCGCCTTATGTATTATTTTCTAGTTTTTTGTAGACGATTTCCCGTACAAAAATAACATTAATTATGTGGTGAAACAAAAACACGAATACAGATTACAAATTACACACAAAAAAAAGAGTAATAAAGAACACACACAGAAGTTGGTGAGGAATGTGCAGGCTGGTCCGGTGATCCCTTTACAACTTGGCGTCGGTCTTCAGGAGCGGCGCCAGCTTCTGGGTGAGCATGATGTTGCCGGCGATCTTCAGCTTGCCCTTCATGAAGGCAGCCTGGGGGTTCAGCTTGCCCAGGGCGATGTCAACCATGTCCTCGTCGGCGACCGTTAGGGTGGTGTCCACCTTGATGCCCTGGGCGGGACCTTCGTAGGCCTTGGCGTTCTTGCAGTCCAGAGCTGAAAGTGGGCGATATGAATAAGTTGAGGGGTCATTAAAACTATAAGAATTTAGACTTTATATGGCCTTTGAACTCTTAGACCTCACAGTAACAAAATCTATATTAAAAGAGTAAACATATTGAATATTCCCAGTACGAAAATCCATACATTTTAAGTAATCCTTTAAAAAAACAAACATATAAGTATAGGGAATCCGAACTTGAGACCAACCAGTACCGAAATTTACATTTAAAGATCAAACATTTGGAATATTTATTTAAAAACCCTATCTTTTAGACCTCCCAACATCAAAATCTATACCAAAATATAGACATTTTAAATATTCCTTTAAAAATACAGACATATAAATTAAAAAGATCCGAACTCTTGGACCTCCCAGTACCGAAATCCATAAATTTTTAAGTAAAAAACAGACCTATAAATATATGGAACCCAAACTTTAGACCTCCCAGTACCGAAATTTACATTAAAAGAGTAAACATTTACAATTTTTTTTAAATACAGGTTAGAAAAAAGCTTTGTATTTAACCGGTAGAGTCCAAATGTAAATTAGGAATTGTCTTACAAGTTCCCCAAAACATTGTCTATGCTAACTTCCCTAATTAAAATTTGTTTTTTGTTGGATTGTAGGTTGTTCTATAATGTATTTTCTCGATCGAACAAATAGGCAATGCAGTACTTATGATAATGGCAACAGTTGGTGCCGAAGTACAAACGCTGTGCACTTTGAACTGTGACTACTAGAAAATGCAAAACTCGGAGGGAAAGACCACGTACATATGTACTGGTAAGGGCAGGGGCGGGGAACAAGGGATAGAAAATCCCTGTTCCCAAAAAAAAAAAATTGATTTTATCATATAGCAAACATTGCATGAATATCACTATGAAAACAAAGAGCCCCCCTCACAATTTACCCCAACTCCACCACTGGCTTTTGGTGGGTGTGCCCCCTTGTGGGGGGTGTTTCCATGGGCGCGATTAGCTAGCTATCTGTACTTACTCCACTCCTTGGCCACCTTGCCGTCCTTGGTGATTTTGTACAGGAACACTCCGTTGACCGCCTTGGCCTTGGCCTCGTTCTCCTTCAATCCATCGATGATCTTCTGGAAAACGGCGTCCGACTGCAGAGACATGGTTGTTGTGTGTGTGTGTATTTCTGTGTGTTTTTCCGGTAATGAAAAAAATTGGGAAATTGGGAAAAATGTTCGTTTGTTTGTGCGTCGTTGAAAATGCTTACGCTTGGAGCGGAGAACGCGAAATAATGAGCAGACAGCGTGCAATAGCCCAATTTATTGTCGCTTTTTTCTCACTTCACTCCCCTTGTCGCGTGGGAGCGAGATGTCTATACAGCGGAGAGCCGGTCAGATATGCCGCACTCACTCGCACCCATTGTGTTTGCCTATGCGGTGCGTCGCATTGTGGTTTCATTCATGCAGAGCGCTGTTAGCCAGCTGATGAACAGTGGGCTTAAAACCAATGAAAAGTGCAGAGAAAAATGTAAACTTTTAAATTCTAATGAATTTAATATTTTATTATTTTTAATTCATAAAAATGCGAAACAACTTCTGTCATATCTATTAAAAAGGAAAAAATCTAGTTTTTAACCCTAACCCATTTAACCAACAAATATTCAACAGTTTTGGGGTTATGGAATGGCGGACCTTTTCCAGTATGTATTGAATAGGCACAGATGAAAAACTGGGTATAAAACTTAAAAGTTCTTAAAATACTTTAAATAAATTCTTACTGTAGCATTAGTTGTTATTCACAGGCTATAAAGAAAATAAATTCTATTTAATTTTTTTCTTCACAAAAAAGATTAAAATAAAAAATTTAATATAATATCTAACTTTTTAGCAACCTGCAAACCACTGTGTCAGGTGTGGAGTTTAGACTTTAACATTAGCAGAGGCCGCTTAACATGAACCCGTAACAGCGGTTATCAGCTGTTGAGCATAGCTGTTACCACGCTCCCTAGTCCAAGTTTTAGTGCAAAGTGCGCACTCGGTTTGAAATGCCCATAAAACGGCGATAAGGCTTCAAGAGTCTTTAGATTACTGGGGGGAAAAATATGCCACCTCACGGGCTCATTCAAGAGATATTATTAACCCTAGCTAAAAAATATGTTATATTACAAAATGGCTTTAGTATTTCCTGTTCCTATTTGATCTTAAAATATTATTGAGTGTTTTTAAATTTATTTTCATATTTTTACTTGTGGCTTTAACTAGAAAATAAATACCAACTACACAAATTTAAACATTTCATTATTATAAACCATATACATATAAAACAAAAAATCTTAAATGGAAATGAAGAAATTTTTGAATCCTAATGGTATCTTTGAAAAAACATGCTATTTAACTAAAGTTTTTCATAAAGTTTTGATTTTTATTAACATTTTTCAGTACTATAACCTTGCATTGGTCAGAAAATGTCTGATAAATGCAATATAAGGCTTATATAGGGTTAAACAGCGAATGGCGTGTGTATTTTAATCAGTTCAAGTTCTCTAAGTGCTCTCGAACTTCTCCGGATCGATTCCGGCCTTTTTCATTTCCACGGCAATGGAGAAGAGATAGTCATAGCATTCCGACCTGGTTGTTGTATAAAAAGAAATGTTAGGGATAAATATGCTGTCATGATAAAAGTAAAAGAGAAACCCACATGGTTTTGGCCTTCTCCCAGTTCTGTCCCCAAACGTAGACCCCATGTCGTCGCACTAGGATGGCACTGCAGCCCGGATGCTCCATCATGGCGGCGTACATGCTGTCGGCGAGATCCCGCTCGAAGGGTGTATTCTCGATGATGGGAACGACCAGTTCCTCGTCATATCGCAGATATCGCTTATCCGCCTCATCGTACACGCCCTTGATCATCTCCAAGTGGGTGCAGCGGAAGGTTTTCCCCGGCCACAGGAGCGTGGCCATCACGGCGTGCTGGGAATGGGTGTGGATGACGGCGCCCGCCTGGCGATGTTGGTAGGCCAGCATGAAGAGCGGGGTGCACTGGCTCTTCTTCAAGCCCCTGATCTCCGGCGGCAGCTGCAGATCCTTGCCGGTGATGTCCTGCACAAACAGATCCTCCGGCTGCATTCGCTCCTTCTGGACACCTGATGGTGCTATGTAGATCTCATCGCTAGGGGAATGATGGTTAATACATATGTATGACTTGGATTACCATCCTTACTTACTTGTGCTTGATGCTCATGCCACCTCCTGTGCCGGTGACCCAGCCCAGGTGATAGAACTGCCTGCATAGCGATGGAATCAGGTGGCGCGGATGCTCCGGCGGCAGATCTTTGAAGATCGAAAGGGCCATCTCGCTGACAACGTGACTTAAAGCTGATAAGCCAGATAAAGATAAAGGGGAATCTGAAAGCGACGACGAATCACGAATGTAAACAATTCTGAAATCGATAGTCGCACTTATCGGCTGTGTCCTGCAATCGGTCTATCGCTGTTAGATGGTGTTGCCAACACAATGTAAATTTTCAAAAGTAATAAATTTCTAAAATATTTCTGGACTTATTACATTTAAAAATTATTTTACGATGAAATCTCTATGAAATATTCAACTGAAGAAAACATCTCGTTAAATAAATAACACAACTATTTTTATTTTATAATAATTATAAAAAAAAAGAATATTATAAACTATAAATTATACTAACCGAATTACTTTTTCAGACTCTTCGACCGATGAATTCAGAGATCGGCAAGGCGTCGCACCGCCTGAACCTCTTCACGTCGGAGATCATGCACTTCATCCACCAGATGCAGTACTATGTGCTCTTCGAGGTGATCGAGTGCAACTGGGTGGAGCTGCAGAAGAAGATGCAGCAGGCGACAGCCCTTGACGACATCCTGGAGGCCCACGAGAAGTTCCTGCAAACCATTAAGGTGGGCTGCTTTGTCGGCAACGAAACGGACATGGAGCATTCTCTGGAGACGGTGTACGAGAACATTATCTGTTTGGAGACCTGGCAGTCGAACTTCTACAAGGAGTGCTTCCAGGAGATGACCGCCCGCCAGGAGCTGGCCAAAGAGGTGCAGAAGTCGGAGAAGCAGGGTGTCTATGGCCTGACCAGCGAACTGACGTTGCAGCGCGACCAGGAGAAGAAGATCTTTGCCCAGAAGATCGAGACTGCCTGTCATGGGCTGGAAGTCATAGCATCCGCCTACGAAAAGGCCGTGAGCAATTTCCTAATGGCTCTCAACTCCAGCCACGATCCGAATCTCCAGCTCTTCGGCACACGGCTCGACTTTAACGAGTACTACAAGAAGCGGGACACCAATCTGAGCAAACCGCTGACCTTTGAGCACATGCGCATGAGCAATGTGTTTAGCCTTAACAACAGAAACTCCCCAAATAGTCGGTTCGTTATCCATGCGCCGACCACCAAGGAATAGCACTCAGTGTCCTTGGAATCACATCAACCCAGTGCCAATATCCGAATCATTAGGCCACACCATTACATCCAGTTTAACTGCGGCTAAATATTTGAGATATCCCCTCATCACACC
Source organism: Drosophila suzukii (assembly GCF_043229965.1). Taxonomy (NCBI): domain Eukaryota; kingdom Metazoa; phylum Arthropoda; class Insecta; order Diptera; family Drosophilidae; genus Drosophila; species Drosophila suzukii. The sequence goes on along the minus strand of NC_092084.1, from coordinate 10,932,321 downwards.
ATTAAAGCTTCGCGAATGAGGCAAGCTAATGCAACCAAAAGCAATCAAGCAAACTAATCCAACTATTTACTAAGCTACTTTGAAACGAAAAGATCAAGAACCTGCACTTATACACATGTATATCTCAAGCATTTCCGTCAATCGGCTGGCTGCAAGCCATTAACCTAAGATATCTCAAATATTAATCACTCATTTTTAAATTTTTTGAGTAGTTGTAATCGAAAGTATTAAACGGAGATTCGTTGGTCGAAAGGCGCACATTGTTTTCCTTTAAGTGCCCTAATTTTATACATCGAAGCTTAGTTAAAACTCCTAACATCCTAAGTGCGTCTGTCAATTGCCCAATGGTTATTATAAAGTAAGCGTAAGGAAATGTTGCGTATTTTAAATGGACAAGTTAGAGAACATTTTAAAATGTTAATGTTTTGAACAGTTTTAAACCGTAATGCGAGATCGAAATAAACGCTTAATTGCATTAAAAACGTGGTTTGTTTTTATCTTAGACTTAAAGTATCTATATTACCTAAAAATAATATTAATTTGATCATAAATAATATTTTTATTATAAATCAGTCTATTCCCCTCTCACTCTGTTTCAAATTTCCGTCTATCGAGAGTCATCGATGGTTAGTGTATCGGGTTTAGCGAAGACACCCACCACATTCACCTGGGAATTTATCGATGTTGGTCAAACATCGATAGTATCGATTAATGGGCACTTTTTGTTCCACCTCTAGTGTGCTGGTGTTAAATTAAAAAAACGAAAACAAATCGGAAAAAGACGGAAGTGAGTGCTTTCTGCTGACGCCGGTGCTGTGCTGAAATCGCCTCGCCAAAATAGTCAAAGTCCTCGAGTGAGATACCGATTGCAAAGCTTAGCAGCGAAGCGGAGAGTAGTGAAAAACACCACGGCAAACATGGCACTGAAGAAAGTGAAGGGTAACTTTTTCGAGCGTATGTTTGATAAAAACCTCACCGATTTGGTGCGCGGCATTAGGAACAACAAGGATAATGAGGTAAGCGTGTCCTGGACGAGCTGGTCCACCCAAAACGCCCACCCAAAAGCTGCCGCCCACAACAGCCACGCCCCCTGAGCCCCAGCTGTGCGTCCAATTAGAACTCGCTAATTGGCTGACAAATTTCGTTTGCATTAAGGGAATCTTATTAGAGTTTGGTGAACGTGTGCATGTGTGTGTGTGTGTGGGTGAAAGTGGCAGTGGGTGTGCGAGTGTGTGTGGGTCGGCATCTGCCAACAATGCAAAAAGGAAGAGCAGGAAAAGCTGGAAAAGAGCCACGCAAAACCCAACGCGGAGTTTTCCCCACGCACTTACTCACTTAATTAGCAAGTGCTTTTATCAAATATTTACCCATGTAAATTCCCCAACTGATTGTCTGTTTCTTGGTCCTTATCAGTATGTTCTGCAGGATCGCCTAACGGCACTGCCTCTTTCTTCGGCACACTGAGAGAAATTTTCAGGGTTCAACATGCCACATTAATGCAAATATCAGAAATCCCATATTAATGCAATTAAAATAATATTTTTGTTTAAAGAACAATTTTATAATAAATATTTATATATATTTTACTTACTTTTGATAATAAACATGATCACTGAATTAAAAACAATTTAAAAATGTAAGTTTGTTAAATTTAGATAAGGATATTTGAGGTATAGAACCACAAAGTGAAGAAATTTTATTAAATATGTTATAACCAATGTATTTAATATATCATGACCATTGTTATTTTAAGATCTGAACATTATTTTTCTCTGTGTCCGCTTCTTAACGCTGATTTACAGCTGCATTTAAATTAATAGCAGACCTTTTATGCGGTCATCCATCCTATTGAATGCGAAATGGGGAAAATATTAACTGTGGGAGGGAACCTTAACCATTAATATAAGCTACTCGTCGAGGTTTCTATGAAATTTATCAGCTTTTCATGGAGAAAAAACAAGAAGAAGAACAAGTATAGAGTGTCCTATGCTGATAAAATATGTTTACTTAGAAAGTAACTTTTTCAATATCAACATCACTATTATTTTGTTTGCAATTGTATGTTTTGGAATTTGTATTTACTTTATTTCGCCTCTGTGGCTGTGTGTATGTGGGGGGTATAGAACTGATAGCCCCTCGACGATTCTCAGATATGTTTGTTGTTTTATGATGTGCTGCCATTGCACATTTCGCAATTCCACTTGGCGGACCACTCTAAGTAAACAATTTGATTGAATTCAACTTTCTCCGCAGGCCAAATACATATCGACGTGCATCGAGGAGATCAAACAGGAGCTGCGACAGGACAATATCAGTGTCAAGTGCAATGCGGTGGCCAAGTTGACCTACGTAAGTATATTCATTATTATAGATTCTGACTTGGAGTCCTTGAGATATCACTCAAGATATTTAGGGATATATGTGAAATAATTTTTTTATTTATTTATTAAAATGTTGGAACCAAAGAACATCATAATTTCTCATTTGATAGAAATCAATGTTTTGATAGATCCTTCAGAAAAGAAAGATTTCCAATTTGAATTTTAAAATAAAGGATTTATAAATAATACTCGGAATATTTTAGAAAACATGTTTTTAAATATATTTAAAAAGTTAAAGAGTCAAGAACATAATAAACCCTGATTTTAATAGATTGTAATAAAGTATTTATCATATTTCTGCCATTCAATTTTATAAAAATAGAAAAGCGTTTGGGAATAATTAAGAAATTTAGTTGATTGATTAGTTTAATTTATTATAAAAAAGTTAAAAGGTCAAGAACCTCTTAATATCTCTTTTAATCAATAATAATATGCTTAAATTGAAGAATCTTTCGAATGTCAGAAACCCTTTCACACCCTGAAATAAGCTAAAACAACCTTTAGCCAACCTAAAGAGGATTCAAATTTAAATTCCCTTGAAGAAGACGGCTTAGCGTTAGATTAAGAAATGCAGCTGCAGCTGCATGCCTCGGAATCTGGTGACAGCCATTCAAAGTCGGCGAAGTGCCTGGCTGCACTTGATGCAAATTGCCTGGGGTACGGGGGTCCTTGTAGGCAAGTGTGACAATAAGGACAAAAACAGCAACAGCCGTAGAAATAACAACTGAATCGGCGGAAACAAGGGGAGCAACAACAATGCCCACCGCCCCACGGTGGCCAGCTAACAAGCGATCCGAAAGATGCCATCAACAACATATAGTTAGTTGTCACAGTTGTGATGAAAATAATAGCACAGCAGGCGGGAAAACATGTTTTTTTTTATTACAAAAATATAATAGGCTCAGATATTTGTTACTTATGTGGCAACCCGTTGGGGTTACTTGGGGCAAAATCATTTATTGGCCTAACCATACATGATGGTAGGAATATGTGGTAAAATTTTGAATGCTGTAGGTTTACCATTTTGGGTTCTGCTTTGACTTTTCAAACTTTAGGAAGTGGTTTTTATATCTATTTTTTTCATAATATATACTTATATACTAAATGTATCTAAAGGGCGGGCTAAGCCAATTTTTTGCCCTCGGGCGTAAGGTGGGGAAACGAGCTGCAGCTAAAGAGATTTCAATGCTAACGAGTCCTTGGGCCTATCCTGCACACATATTTAATAGGGGCACACAGATACACATATAAGAGGGCCCCTCTGCCACTTGGCACCCCCATTCGTTTGCACAAAATCAGCACAAAATGTTAATATTTATTGATTCGATTTCCATATCGACAGATACAAATGCTGGGCTACGACATCTCCTGGGCGGGCTTCAACATCATCGAGGTGATGAGCTCATCCAGATTCACCTGCAAGCGAATTGGTTACCTGGCGGCCAGTCAATGTTTCCATCCGGATAGTGAGGTATTAATTAACACCCATAAAACATTAAACAATTGTAAAGGTACAATGATAACTAAATATTTATCTTTTCTTATAAAGCTCCTCATGCTGACCACCAATATGATACGCAAGGATCTCAACTCACAGAACCAATACGATGCCGGTGTGGCGCTGAGTGGTTTAAGCTGCTTCATATCACCCGATCTGTCCCGCGATTTGGCCAATGATATTATGACACTGGTATTGCAGGAATCTTAGCATTTGAATTTAGTTTGTTATAATCTCCCATCCCTCAGATGAGCTCAACAAAGCCGTATCTGCGCATGAAAGCCGTCCTTATGATGTATAAAGTATTTTTACGCTATCCCGAAGCATTGAGACCTGCATTTCCCAAACTCAAGGAGAAACTGGAGGATCCAGATCCAGGTTTAACCATAAAATATAGATGATAGATAGATGAATGGAATTATACTTTACACATTTCTAAACGGTTTTCTCTACTTTTAGGTGTTCAATCAGCTGCCGTGAACGTTATTTGCGAATTAGCGCGTAAGAATCCAAAAAACTACCTGCCCCTAGCGCCCATCTTCTTCAAACTTATGACCACATCGACCAACAACTGGATGCTGATCAAGATCATCAAGCTGGTGAGTGCTGATCCACCTCACTGGCCACCCAAGATTCACAATGATTACGTTACTTTTAAGTTCCTGTTTTTAAGTATGTATCTTTTTGTTTTCGTTTGTTCCTTCGGACAAACATCGATATTTCGTTTTGCCGTATATGTATTATAAACATACGTATACTTTATTTTATATACGACAATGAATTTCTTGTCTAACAAAAAGTTAATTAACACTACAACTACTCCTCCCCCTCTCCTCCCTCTGCTCCCGCTCCAAAAAAAAAAATACAAACAAACCACTCCAAAAAAAATCTAATACTAATGAAAACCGAATGAAATGCCAAATAAAAATCGAATGAATTTTAGTTCGCGAGCCTCACGACAATTGAACCGGCGCTGGGACGCAAATTGACTCAGCCCCTAATTGAAATTATTTCCAGGTTTTTATCGGCGCGCTTTTCTTTAATCAGTCAAACGAAAAAATCCAATCCAGAAACTTATTTAAAAACCAGCACGCGCTTTGATTTTACTCTAAAGCATTTTACTATTTACGTTTTAGTTATTGAACAACCCTTATTGTTTCGTTGGACTATATGTTTTGGTATCCTAATTGTTTAAATGGAAGCAAAACACACAGATATTGTATATTTTAGTGTTTATTTCCCAGTTTCATTTGATTTATTTAAGGCCAAGCTGTAAGAGGTAGATTATTTTGGAACTACCTATTAGAGTTTCGCCAGGATCTACATCACATTACCAACCACCACACCTCTAAAACACATGAGCGTCGTAATTGATTATAATTGTATTGAAATTACCCAACAAAATTGACTTTGCAATTTCAGTGACACACTACTTTTTTACACACATGTTGATGCACATGATGTTCCATTTCCTATCGAATGCCAAAAGCTTATAGAGAATAAGATTGGTTGATTTGTTGTTAGACTCAAGAATTCGCGTTCTTACATTTTGACTATAAAGTTGTTTTTAAGTACGTCTGGAGAGTCCCCTAACTAATCACTAACCCAAAATACACAATCTAAAATTTCAAATAAATTGAGTAAATTTGTTTTTTAACTTAAGAACAGTTTGGTTGCTTTTGTATTGTACTCAAGAATTCGCGTTTTTAAATTTTATCCATGAAAGTTGATTTTCAGTAAGATCAGTCTTCAGGATTGTTATATATTTTATTGGATAATTAAATTCTTAATAATTTCACAGTACTATCGAACATATCGAAACCAATCTTTATCAATAAGCTTTTGTCCATTCACCTTCACCACCTCAATCCACCACGTCGTACTCCTTTGGCTTTTTTGTGTTGGAAAACTGCTTAATTCGCTTGATTTAATAAACAAAAGTAAACTTTAAACCATAAAATGTATACCGAACAAACAAAAGAAAGAAAGCAAACACCCAAGACCCTCAGATACTCCAAATATATAGACATATCACCATGAGATCCGATCCGGAAGGAAAAGGACCACACCAAGAGTCAAAAACGAAGAACGATTAAACCAAACTCACAGCCAGTTTAATAGGAAAATAAATGTTCCATAGTGTTTTGATTTATTCTACCATTTTATTTTAAGTTTAGTTTTCGGTATTAGCTTTAGTTTTAGTTGTGGATAAGGACGTTGATGATTTCGATTGTATGTAAATTATAATTTTTTGCTTGTTTCTTTTTCTCTTTGCATTTGCAGTTTGGCGCTTTAACCCCCTTAGAACCCCGGCTAGGAAAGAAATTAATAGAACCACTCACAAATCTAATTCATAGGCAAGTCTTGAATCATTGCAAAAAAAAACAAAGAGAAATTAAGTGAACTAAAATAAGTTTCCCCGAAAGTGTGTGGAACACGATTGCAACCAAGCAAGGCGAAGGCAAAGAATCGAAATATAAATGAGACCGATCAAACGCCGATTAATATCGATCGATTAATAATTGAAGCTGCTCGATGATTGTGCGACTTAATATTTATCATATTTTAGTTTTTATTATTTAATTGTATAAATATTCTAGCTTCTTATGTCCGTTAACTATCTCGCTCTCTCTCAACTTAGTACTGTCTTAGTACCATCCATTTCAGTTTTAACGTTTGCTTATCGATATTTTGCTTATCGAGCACACTCATTGAGAACAAAACCGTATAACCAGTAAATTCGAAAAAAGCTGAACATAAAAAATCGAGCCGTTGCAGTTGTTGTTGTTGCTGTTGTTGGTTTTTCTTTTTTGGTTGCCTTTGATGCGTTTGCTTCGCAATCTTGTGTTACTCTATTGTCTATCGCTATAATCGCTAGTTGTTATCGCTACCACTAAACTGCTATCGATATTACTGCTGCTGTTGTTGTTGTTGTTGCCATTGCTATTTGCTATTGTTGTAGTGCAATGTTTGTCGCTTTACCGCTGCTTACTCTTAATACAAGTTCCTTTTTTCTCAAACTAATACAAACCACAAAAAAAAAAAACCAACCAACCAAACCACCAACAAAAAACCGAATCAAAAACGAACCAAAAACCAAACCCAACTCACCAACAGCACCTCGGCGATGAGTCTCCTGTACGAGTGCATCAACACGGTGATCGCGGTGCTAATCAGCATCAGCAGCGGCATGCCCAACCACAGTGCCTCCATCCAGCTCTGCGTGCAGAAGCTGCGCATCCTCATCGAGGATTCGGACCAGAACCGTGAGTATTTTCGTTCCTCAGTTCGTTAAAATATAGAATAGAAACATAGACATAAATTGATTAACAGTTTGGTGCATTTTTCATTGGACTGAAGAACTCGCGTTTAAAAGTATTCTCTATAAATGGTGTTCTCTAGTATGTCTGAAAAGTTCCTCAACTGAAATATGCAGTCTAAATATTAAAAAAAATTTATTAATTTATTTTTAACTGCAAAACAATTGGCTTAATTTTTTATTAAACTCAAGAATTCGCGTTCTTACATTTTAACTATGAAAATTGATTTCCAGTTGGTCTGTTACTTTAAAATCAAAAGTAAAATTTGTATAGATAAGAATTTAATATACCAAATTCTAAAGAATTCGCGGTTTAATTTGTTTTTTTTTTGGTTTTTCGTATGAGGAACTGTTTGGCTGCAAAATAAGTATATTAATCATTACTTTCCCCTTTTTCAGTGAAATATCTTGGACTGTTGGCAATGTCGAAGATCCTGAAGACGCACCCGAAGAGCGTGCAGGCGCACAAGGACCTCATCCTCGCCTGCCTGGACGACAAGGACGAATCGATCCGCCTGCGCGCCCTGGATCTGCTTTACGGCATGGTCTCCAAGAAGAACCTCATGGAGATCGTTAAGCGTCTACTGGGTCACATGGAGCGTGCGGAGGGATCAGCCTATCGGGACGAATTGCTCTACAAGGTGATCGAGATATGCGCCCAGAGTTCCTACCTGTATGTGACCAACTTCGAGTGGTACCTCACCGTGCTCGTGGAGCTTATCCAGCTGGAGGCGGGCTCGCGACACGGTCGCCTGATTGCAGAGCAACTGCTTGACGTGGCCATCCGCGTTCCCGTGGTGCGGCAATTCGCCGTCAATGAAATGACCAACCTGCTGGACACGTTCACCGTCTCGGCGCAAAGTAACTCCATGTACGAGGTGCTCTACGCCGCCGCCTGGATCGTTGGCGAGTTTGCCGGCGAGCTGGAGGATGCGGAGAAGACGCTCAACATCCTGCTGCGTCCAAGGCAACTGCCCGGTCACATCCAGGGTGTCTATGTGCAGAACGTGATCAAGCTGTTCGCCCGCCTGGCCACCACGTGTTTGGAGGTTCAGGATCTGCCGGGATTAGTAAGAGTAAGTGCTGCCTACAGATCATTTCCAATAAATCATTTTACTTATGGTTCTAATGTTGTCCTCTGTAGCTCTGCGATCATGTGCTGGATAAGCTTCAGCACTTTATTGGTTCCAACGACATTGAGGTGCAAGAGAGGGCCAATTCCGCTTGCATGCTGATCGAGATGCTGCGTAATCAACTGACCACGACGGACGATGCCTTGGCAATGGATACTGCGACGACGGAGGGCTGCATTCCGCCACTGGCTATTGAGATTGTCCAAGAGATGACACTGCTATTCGCTGGCGAGCTGATACCGGTGGCGCCCAAGGCGCAACGGAAGGTGCCCCTGCCGGATGGTCTCGATTTGGACGAGTGGATCAACGCACCGCCGCCGGAGGACGCGGCGAGCAGTTCCTCTTCGGAGCATGACAAGGACGAGCTCTTTGTTAGCGCCTCGCAAGGCGGCACGGGCGTTGATGGTGGCGGTGGAAGTGGTGGAGGAGGTGCCGGCGGCAAGCGACGCCAGAGTTTGGAGCTGACGCCCGAGCAATTGGAGCGGCAGCGGATGGCCCGGCTCATCGAGCAGTCGAACAATCCTCACTACCTCAAGTCCACGCCGACGGCGAGTGGTGGCTCGGCGAATGCCGATCAGTATGACAATATCGATGACATACCCATCACGGAGCTGCCGCTGGACATGGAGGGCGTGGCCGCTCTGCGTGTGGGCAGTGAGTTATCCGCATAGGTTTTCTAACCATCTGTGTATTTATTTGAAAATCCCTTTCTGCAGTTGTCAAGCGATCGGATAAGTACCTGCAGGAGCAACAGGCGGCTTCACAGGGCGGCAAGGATGGCAAGAAAAAGCATAAAAAGGGCAAGAAGAGCAAAAAGGCTAAGAACAAAGTGGCATACAACAGCAGCTCCGAATCGGAGGGAGGTTAGTTCGGTTCACCACCTCCTTGGGAATCTCACCTAACTTGTTTCCTTTTTTCAGAGCCCAAACCCTTGCACATTGTGAACACCACGCTGGACATGCCCGAAGGTGTATCCATGTCGGACAGCGAAGACAAGGACGGCAAATACGATCCAAATGATCCGCACCGAGCCCTGGACATTGAACTGGACATGTAAGTGATGGAATGAATAATCTATCTAAGCCAGGAGCTACAATCCTCTCCTAATTTTATTACAGAACGGACTTCGATGCGCCCGCGGTGAGGTCCTCGTCCAAGAAGTCTGCGGCGGGTAAAGAGAATCTCAATGTGCCGGCGCAGTTGGCCGACGGCAGCAGTAGCACCTCCAAGAAGGATCGGAAAAAGGACAAGGATAAGGACAAGGACAAGGACAAGGACAGGAAGGCGAAGCGGGTGCACCGGGAGAGCAAGCGGGAACGTAAGGAGCGCGCTGCCCAGCCGGTGATTGATCTCATCGATGCCGACACGCCCACTCCCAGTCCCAGCCACACTTCCGCCCCCAGCAACAGCAACGACAACAACAATACTTCAAGCCTCCTTCCAGATGCCGCCGCCAAGCATCACAAAAAGAAGAGGAACAAGGAGAAGTCGCGGGAAGTGGGACCCGAAGAAGCATCGACCGCTGCCGCCGGCATCATCAATGTGGAGGTGGAGCCGGAGGAGCAGGTGGCGTCCAAGGTGCACAAGAAGAAGCATAAAAAGGAGAAGTCGCAGCGCAAGGAGAAGAAGGCTTCCGACTCTGCATCAGCATCCGTATCCGCATCCGCCACGGTTTCGGCCAGCGAATACGAACAGCCACTGGGAATCTCAACGCCCAGCAAAGAGATTTTTTAATTGCTAAGCTCCAAGTTCCACTATTATAATTATCATTAATACGATTGTGAAAACCTCGTTTTTTTTGTGTCGATTTATTAGGCGTTTATTTAAAAAAACAAATTGAGAAAGGAGCTTCAGACTTTCCATCTTCATTAAGTTGAAACAATTGCCTCCTAACAAAAACTAAACAAATTATCGCTGCGATATAAAAACAAAACCAACATTGAACAAATTTAAATGCTAAAAAGAAAACTAAATCCACATAAACCGTATATATACATAATTATTAATATATAGAACTGTAATTTTAAATTGTAAAATGCCGCCAGTCTGCCAATTGCGGCTTAAAAAAAGAAACAAGCAACAAACGGAAAAAAGATGGGTGGAAAATCACTATATAAAAACTATAAATCATAAATCGATGCAGATCGATTCTTGTGTACTATCTATTTTTGATGAATTTGTAGCCTAGAGCATGCGATTCCACTATAAACACACCCACAAAAACACAGACAATTATATACCTATAGTTATATAATATGGAATTTTATAAAGAATCCCACACAGAATAGAAACTGCATGGATTGTAAAAAACATAAACAAATTATATATGTATACATGTGAACCATATGAATCAAATATAAAGTACTGCTATACCATAATTACTAACTAAAACTGAGACAGAACGGAACAGAAGCTAAGTGAAATTATACATACATACATGCTATATTATATACAAACACCCACACACACCCACATACAAGTATATAAACGTTAAATAAATGAAAAGTTGGAAATTCGTTTGATATTGAATTTGGGTTGGGAATAAATTGAAAGTATGCAGATTGATAGCTGGTTCAATTTCTAGTTGATTCAAAAGGAAAATACATATTTTTTTTATGTTTTCAATTTATAATTTTATTTATATAATAAAAATTGAAATGAAATAATATTACAAATTAACTAATAATCTCCTGGAAAAAAAAGAAATAGGAAATGTGTAAATGGATTTTTTTTTGTAAGATAGATTATTTTTTAAAAATAACACATTTTAGAAAAGAAAAAGAATTTTATATTTCAGCAGCATTATCAGTTCGACTGTTTTGCAGTCCATTAATGCTTTTAACTTCATTTAGTACATTGGTAGATTAGAAATAATATTTGGAAAATTATTCAATTTGGAAACGATCCCAAAAGAACACATTGATTTCCAGTACAAACAAAAAAAAATGCATGATAATTATACAAATTGATGACCTTTAGCTAATTTAAATTTAAACCGTTTTCGGCTTTTAATTTATAACATTTATAGAAACTAGAAAATATCAATTTTGAACAGGAACAAACACTATGATGATTTCAAATCGGTATCCCCCCACTTAGTTCAGCTCGTATTTCCCCAGATCGGCATCCCTGCCGTTCATCAAATAGGTGTTGATGGCTATCTGGCTGAGCACTTGCACACCGCACTGGTGGAGATAGGCCATGTCCCGGGGCGATAGCGGTGCCTTCTTCATGTCTACAAAGCAATGGGTGGCAGTGGAGGCCACTGGATCGGCGGAAAATGGTGAAGTTGGCTCCAGGATGGTGGCTCCACCGGCACGCAGCACATTCCTGATGGGCGCCCCGCTCCGCTCGTGCAAGCTGAGGATCACCCGGTGATCGGAGAAGGCTCCTCCGCCAGATGCAGCCAGCTCTGTGCGCCAACGATGAACGGCGGCCGCAATGGGTTCTTCCTCAGGCGCCAGGGTGGGCATATTGATGGCCTTCGGGTTGCCCCATTCGTAGAGGGTCTCGTCTAGGAAGTAACCTCGCGTGTGACACTGCTCTATGTACTGCATGTTGACGATCCATTTGCCCGACGCAATGCAGGCCAGCATCTTCTCGCCGCGATTCGGACGCTCGCACAGCAAATGGGTGCAGGCATCATCGTAGTTCACCAGATTCTCGCACAACTTGCCGCCCAGCTGGGTGATCCGTTCCATCACCTCCGCTCGCTTCTCACCATCATCGCCGCTCGAAATGCTAAAGCAGGGCGTGCCCCTATACTGCATCTTGGGTGATCCGCCAGAGGATCGCCGCTTGGCCGCATTAAATTCGGCCGGATCGCGCCAATCCACCATGTCCTCGGTGCCCAGGGCGAAGCCTTCGGACTCGAAGGGCTGCACGTACTGCACCTCGCTCTCGGGGCATTCCATATCGCTGTCGTGGCTGCGCTTCAAGCTGTTTCGCCGCGACTCGCAGTTCTTCAAATAGTCCGTGATCTGCTTTACATCTGGCGCGATTACTGGAGCAGCCGACTCCTCGAAGCTAATCTTGTCGAAGTTAATGGTGCTCTGGGCTTCTTCACTTATAGTCGGACCATCTGATCGTCGTGGAGCAGATGTTGTGGCTTCTGTTGGACTCTGTGTGTTGGGCACAAAGGGGGATTGGCTTCCGGCTCGGGGTGAGCCCATGGATACCCTGAGAGGCGTCTTCTTGCCACCCACCGAAAGCTTGGGTGTTTTCGGTGATCGATCAAAGTTCAGCTTGGTGGCCTGAGTTCTAATTGGCGGCTTCTTCTTCTGTGTGCTTGGTGGTTCCTGCTGCTCCTGCTCCTCCTGCTTTTGAGCATCCTCGTACTCGATGCCCAGGGTTTCGCATGTGATGCGCATCACCCGCTGCCTAATCACAGCCAGCGGTGTGTCCGGTTTGATTTTTTGTGTTGGCAGGCGCCAGCGCCGCTCGAAATCATCCGCCATTCGCTGCTGGAACTCTGGAGTGAGACAGAAATCAGGAATCCCCGGGGCTGGCCGTGGATGCTTGCGACTGATGGGCGTGCAGGCCTGCCGACGAATACGCTCCAGTTCCGGCGTTTGGTTCTCCTGCATCTCGCGGATGATCTCGCGCACACAATCCTTGCCCTCATCCGTGTCCAGGCGCTGGACGAACTGCTCCAGGAAGTCCAGGTTGTACTTCTGGGCACCCACCTGGCTGAGTGGCGTGCAAGGGGAATCGGGAGACGATGTGGAGCTGTTGCTGCGATGCCGAGCGCTGCCCCCCGGAACTCCGGCCAGCTCGGAGACCCTTCTGTTGCGCAAAGGCGTTAGATCTGGGGCTGCAGCCTGGGGATTGGCAGCGGCAACAGGTGTTACGGCAGCCGCCGGTTGATTTTCCTCCTCCTCCATGGTGACATCTGGTGGAGCCACCAGTGTACTCTCCGTCTGTCGCCTCGGCGTTCGGGTATTGCTCTCCCGCAAACGCGGAGATATGGGGAAGTCCTCTGGACTCTTGCCCACCAAGTGGCCCACATAGGGCAGCTTCTGGCCCGTCCGGGCGCACTGCACGAGCCACTCGGATGTGACTACGGGGTAGTTCCATTTAATGGCTCCCTCGTACTTCGAGCCCTCGGCATTGGGACACACCAGCAGGGGTTTCTCCTTTTTGATAAAAGTCTTATTGACGGAGGCGCCCAGAAGCTCCGCTGCTGCATTAATGAAATCCCGCTCCAATCCTGCATAGATCGAGACCACAATGGTCATTCCCTTAAGCGGCTGACGCAGTGCAGTGGCTGGAATGGGCTTGTGGTAGTATTCCAGGGGCAGCAGCTGATTCTTCTTCATGCAGCTCTCGAGATACAGCTCAGTGACCACCTCACGAGCCTTGACGGGCAGCTCCTTGACGTCAAAGGCAACCTCAAAGCTGACGATGGCGAAGTCAACCTCATCCGCAAAGTTCGAGGGCACCAACAGACCCTGGGCAGTCTCACATTCGGTCAGCATTTGGTTGAAGAACTCCGCATTGAAGCACTCCTTGTGCACATATACGGAGTGGCCCGAAAAGTAGTCCAGTTTATCGAAATCAATGGACAATGTGCTGGCACTGAGATCGGGCAATGGTAGAGCAGCAGCGGCGGCTGGATTGGGATGGGCCGCCATCGAGTTCCGCTGGCGTATCTCCATTTGCGTGGAACTGGCCGCTGGATGGAGGAGACTGACATCCGCCGGCGGCAGCTGCGCCACTGCCCCTTGATCCTGTGAGTACTGATCCAGCAGCGTGTGATCCGGCTCCTCCTGTTCCGGCTGCTGTACGGGATCTGGTTCCTGGTCGAAGAGCTTCTTTTTGATGGGCAACGTCGGCTGCTTGAAGCTGTGGTTCATGGAGCGCAGGGTTCGCTTGCTGGCAGGCGAGGCCACGTCGGGCTCACGATTCTGTGGCAGCGACACACGATGCACTAGCTCACTAACCAGGCGACCAGCTCGAATGCTTTCCAGCAACCAGTCCAGGCGCACCACGTGAACCGAACCCATGAGACCGTCGCGCTGCCACTGCCGGTACTCGGCGTCATCCAGTTGGCCAACAATGATGTGGGAGATACCCTCGTTGGCCTCATCGTAACGGGTGGCTCCACCCGTATTCAGGACTCTGTTGAGCTTCTCCCGCTCCTCCGATCGGAAGCCACTCAAGTACACACAGCAGCCGTCCAGAAAGGCGCCCGCCTTCTTCGCCTGCCGCGGACAAATCTCGGCCAGCACCTGCTGATAGTTCCTGCCACTGCTTGTGGTGGTGGCTTGCTTGAGCAGATCCTTGGCGGGCGAGCTGCTGCCCACACTGCTTACGGATTCGTTGACGGTGGTGAGATCGCTGCACATGCGCCGTGAGTTGGACACAAAGCTGATCCGTGAGAGATCCGAGAGTTGAGTCTGATCCGCACCGGGAGCCGCAGCCGAACGATGGCTCTTGGTGGGTGTGGAGGACGTCTTGCCTGCTCGTACTTCGTAATCCTTGGTGGGCAGCGCATAGCCGCGACTAGAACTATCGAAGATCCATTCCGGCAGCAGGACATCCTTCTTGTAGCGTATGGCCGCCTTGTACTTCTCGGTGTCCGTCTTCGATTGCTCGGTGATGACGATGTCCACCACCTGGGAGCGGAAGGCGCGATGATAGATGCCGCCATTCTCGTTGACCAGCCGCATCACCTGATCCTTGCGCGCCACATCCAGGCCGCTGCAGGTGATGTTGGCCCCAAAGAAGATGGGCAGCCGGTACTTGTCGAAATCGGGATCCGTGGCACTGATGCCCTCGCGCTGGCTGCGTCGACTCTGGTCCCAGACGTACTGCACCCAATCGACGTGCATCACAGGCACCCCGTTCAGTGTGGCCTGTTCGTACTTGCTGGACTTGATGGTGTTCGAGATAAGGTGGGTGGTGCGATGGCCGAAGCTCTGGAAGTAGGTGCCGCCCATCCAGTGGATCAGTCGACTCAGTTCCTCTTTCTTCTGGGGCGTTATCCCTGTGGCCGAGACCTGTAGATCCCGCATGGCCGTGGTATAGATGGCCTTGCTGCCATCGGGAATGGGTTCGTTGCGCCGCAGGCAGGTGATCAGGCAGGGTGGCCCCAGTATCAGGGCCCGCGTCTGCTGCAGCTGCTCGAAGAAGTCGCCCTCGAATTGCGCCAGCACGAAGACATCCTTTTTGGTCAGGTTGCCGCCTGCTATCAGGGGATAGCCCTCGCTGGGCTTTATCTGCCGTATCTGGGTCTCGGCCAACTGCTGGCCCAGCAGTTCCAGCGACGCCTCAAACTGCTCCAGAGTCTCCGCCTCCTGGATGGCCCCTGACCCTCCGCCGTCGCCAGCCGGCTTCAGGTTGTTCACGAAGTACGCGCAGATGGACTCGTCCATGCTCATGCTCATGGTGGCGTGTGTGCGTGCGATTTGCTCCGTGATTTACTGCGAATTGCCGTGTTTTCGCTTTTCTAAATTGCGTACGCTATTTTGGCGCCGTTTGTTGTTGCTTTGAATTCGTTGGCAACGCTGGCGTCCAGTTCGTTGGCAACGCAGGCCTGGAGCTATCTGGCAACACCGGCTGCGACTGGATTGTACCTGGGTACCTTGGGTACTTGTTTTTTATATTTAAATTTATTTATTAAAAGGTATTGAAAATAATAAGTTGCATCTTAAATACACTTTTATCGATTTATTTTATTTTAAAGCTAATAAATAACTACTTTTTACTGATAAGAAATATATTTGCGCGAGAATCCACAAACTTTTCTTGAATTGAGTAAAAAATAAAGTTTGGCATGTGTTCTCTATACAAGATTAATGTTTAAGTAAAAAATTGGACTAAATTTTCAAGTTTTTAATCGTAGTTTAGCCAAATCAAGGCGTACAGCTATAAGACCGACTGTTTTGAGCAGCTTGCTAAATACGCTAACGATCCTCATCATTTTTAGGAAAATTTATTTTTTGACAAATTTTCGCATTTTTTGTAGGCAAAATTTTTGTGGCAAAAAATTAAAAATTTTCAGCTTAGAATGCCAATCGATTGGAAATTAAACAACGAGCCCAGCGAGGTATGACATTCCTCATTCTGACTTATGTTTTTGTTATGGCAGCCAAAAAACCGAACTTTTATGGCAAAAAAAAGGGTTCAAATTTTTGTCAAAAATACGAAATTCAGATTTTTATCAAAAATGTGACATTTTTTTTCGGTTTTTCCATCGTAGTTCAGCCAAATCAAGGCGTACAGCTAAAAGACTGACTGTTTTGAGCAGCTTGCTAAATATGCTAACGATCCTCATCACTTTTATGAAAATGTATTTTTAGACAAATTTTCGCATTTTTTGTAAGGGGGTGCATCGTGTTTTTTGAGAAAAATGGCAAAAATTAAAAATTTTCAGGTTTGAATGCCAATGGATTGGAAATTAAGCAACGAGCTCAACGAGGTATGACATTCCTCATTCTGACTTATATTTTTGTTATGGCAGCCAAAAAATTGAATTTTTATGGCGAAAAAAGTGTTCCGATTTTCGTCAAAAATACAAGTTTCAGATTTTTGTAAAAAATGCGACATTTTGTTTCGGTTTTTCCTTCGTAGTTCTGCCAAATCAAGGAGTAAAGCTAAAAGAGAGACTGTTTTGAGCAGCTTGCTAAATATGCTAACGATCCTCATCATTTTTAGGAAAATTTATTTTTTGACAAATTTTCGCATTTTTTGTAAGGGGGTGCATCGTATTTTTTGCGAAAAATGGCAAAAATGAAAAATTTTCAGGTTTGAATGCCAATGGATTGGAAATTAAGCAACGAGCTCAACGAGGTATGACATTCCTCATTCTGACATATATTTTTGTTATGGCAGCCAAAAAACTGAATTTTTATGGCGAAAAAAGTATTCAGATTTTCGTCAAAAATACAAGTTTCAGATTTTTGTCAAAAATGCGACGTTTTAAAAACATTTTTTAACTTGGAAACAAAAAAATTAACTAATTTTAAATTATTTTTTAAAGTAAATGTATCATAACTGCTTTTTTCAGACTTCAAGACATCGATAATTGTCAGCGGAATCGCCGACGAAAACTCACTATCGATAGACCCGATAGCATTTACCATCGATGGCTTGGCAGCTCCAAAAGAAAGGAAGAAAATAGAGGAACAGAAGAGAAAGGAAAATAGAATAATAAACCAGAGCAGAGAAAACCAGAGCCAGGAGCTACATCGGATAGGATCGGATATCGGGACGAAGCGATACCCCTACCAAATGGGCAACTTTGTGAGCAGGCAGAACGCGGCGGTCGAGGAGGCGGACCCCAGTACGAACAATGCCTACAAGTACCCACCGCGGATGGGCAACTTCTTTGGCACCCACTTCATCATGGGTGGCGAGCGCTTCGACACGCCCCAACCGGAATCGTACTTGTTTGGCGAGAATGCGGATCTCAACTTCCTGGGCAATCGGCCCACGGCCTTCCCGTATCCCCCACCGCAGGCCAACGAACCGACAAAGACCCTGAAGAGTCTGGTCAACATTCGCAAGGAGTCGGTGCGTTTCGTGAAGACTCTGAACGACAAGAAGATGGCCGGTGTTGTTCCGGACAAGCCCAAGCCCATGAAGGAGATCGATCGGGATCTGGATCTGGACAAGGAGAAGTCCAACGTGACCATCGAGGATGTGGACGGCAATGTACTCTGCTCGATGGGCTTGGGTGGTGGGGATGTTGATTTGACGCCACCACCGCCACCCTGCTCCTACAACATCGAGTTCACCTTTGACTCGGACGCCAAGTGCGCCATTACCATCTACTACTTCTGTTCGGAGGACGTCAGTCCCAGCGGCGTGACGCTGGTGCCCCGCGAGGGCCTCACCTCGGAGACCTACCACTACGAGAAGGGCATCAATCAGTGCTTCTCGCAGCCGGGCCACGTCTTCAATCCGCAGCAGATGCCCGAGGATGAGTTGGGCTACAGCCCCGGGCGGGAGCAGTATCCGGTGGCCATTCACTGTGTGGTGGAGGAGGGCAGTGACGAGTGCCGCCAGTCGCACACCACCATCTGTGTGATCGACCATCATCCGGAGAATGGCAGCTATGTGCTGCGAGCCCTCAAACAGAAGATCTTCGTGGATGGCCTGTGCTACCTGCTGCAGGAGATCTACGGCATCGAGAACAAGGCGGTGAATAAGACGTCCCTGGACGAGGAGATCGACGATCATGGCAGCGAGTGCGTCATCTGCATGAGTGAGACCAGGGATACACTGATTCTGCCCTGCCGCCATCTCTGTTTGTGCAATTCCTGTGCAGACTCGCTGCGCTACCAGGCCAACAACTGCCCCATTTGCCGAGCCCCGTTCCGGGCGTTGCTTCAGATCCGAGCTGTCCAGAAGGGGATTAGCACGCATGTGCTGCACCAGAACACGCCCACATCGACAGCAGGAGAGCCGGCGCCGGTGGACGTGCCGCCGGGCTATATTCCAGTCTCACTGATCGAGGCGCTCAACGGACCGCCACAGTATGTGGCCAGGGCCAGGTGAGTTCTTGGGCTTGCTTGCGTTAGATTGGTTACTAACCGCTTACTCCCTTTTAGAACCAGCGAGCACGACATCACAGATTCCGCCGCCACTGTGGCTGCTTCAACAATGACCAGTGCCGACATCAAGGCCACATCGCCCATCAAGTCCAGCAGCCAGCGAAGGCCAAAGATCAAGAAGAACGCCTCGACATGCACGTCGACCAGTGAGGTGGGCACCATTACTAACCAATCTGGCGGCGGCAACGGCAACGGCAATGGCAACGGCTCATCCACACATTCCGTGGAGATCGAAAGCGATCCGAAGAAGTCCAGTACGGCCACCTGTACTTCGCCCACTTTGGGGGCATCCACTTCACCCGAGCCGAAGCAGGACAAGCTGCAGATCGTCAACGAACGCAAGTATCCCAGATCTACGGCTGGATCCGGTGGCGATGGTTCTGCGGGCACCGATGACGATGAGGACAGTGAGAACGAGAAGCTATCGCCGCTGCTATCGCCGGGCAGCAAGAGCAAGAACGTGTCAAGTAAATCTCTGAAGCAGGTGGTGGCCTGCCTGGAGGCAGACGATGTGGAAAAGAGCGGCGGTGCCGGTGGCGATGGGTCCACCGAGGAGTCTAGCCTTAAAAAGGGCTCATCCCTGAAGCGCACCAAACCGAGGCCAGAACTTAGCGGAGGTAACACACCTTCGCCCACCGAGGCCACGGCCGAGGATTCGGATTACTACACACCGGAAGATACTCAGAATTCGATATTGAGCCCCCTCTGTCCCGCGGAACGGGCCAAGAGCGGTGATCCCCTGGGAGCCAGCAGCTGCGTCAATGGCAGTCTGGGCGTGGGCAGGAGTGCGGGATCCGTAGGCGGACCAGCTGGGGTGGGACCCGTCGTCGTGGGCTTCAGCAGTGCGGTCAAGAAGAACCTGCACAAAAAGTCCACCTCGGTGGGCAACATGGTGGGATCGGGCTCGGTGGCTACGGTTGTGGACTTGAAGTCTAATAACGTTAGCTCCCTTCCAGGTATGTTGAGATTCTGTTTAATGATTTTGATTTACTTGATTTGAGACAAACATATCTTCCCCACGCAGACATGTTGGACAGCCCGATCAGCGGAAACTCGGCCTCGACGCGCAGCTCCAGCGATAGCTACTCTTCCAGCTCGTCCACCAAGCAGCTGCTGAGTTCCAATCCAACCACCACGGCCGCCAACATCATCGTGGATGACAAGACGGCTCTGCAGAATGCCGTCAACGTTTAGAGCCGGTTCCAGCTGTATTTCGCGGAATTTTTGCGTTTCGTTTGATCGTTTTAGCCTTGCGTTTACTCTATTTATTCGTAGTCAACTAGACTTAGTTAAATCAATGCTGCTTCCCCGCCCGCAAGAACAAACATTGTAGATGACGACGAGGATGGCCAGAAGGATTAACAGAAGGAAAACCAGGAGAATGACCAGGAGGATCACTAGATGGATATCCAGGAAAATGATAAGGAGGCGGCGGCGGCGGAGGAGGGTTATAAGGCCACCAGGACACAACACTTAACCAGTATACAGTATACACACACCACACACGTCCCGCATGCATGTGTACGTAGTTTAATCTAGCATAATGGCTTGGGTATATAACAAATAAACTAAATCAAATAAACAATGGCGCCTAGGGCGCTGCATTCCAAAATATATGTAAATCGAACCCAAGTGCTAATATTAATGGGCGGTGTGGTCCAATTTTGTTAATAGATTTATTATTTACAGTTTGTATGAAGAATTTAAATTGGTACTTCTTGTTGCCATTATTTGTGATTTTCATTTTTAAAATTTACGAATTTTTAATTTGTTTTTTAATTTTGCTGATTTAGGGAATATATTCGGTATCTGCTTATAATATTTCTAGCATCTAAGACGCTTATAATAATTCAGGTTAAACAATTCATACAATATTGTCTTTTAAAAACATTTTTATTTTAACAATACTTTATTCAACTTATGCTGTGGCTTGAATATAAATATACAAATGCGTTAGGCATAGACAATTTAAATAAAATAAAGACAATTTTTTTAAATTAAAAGCGTAAACATTAAACTTAAATATGAAAGCGATTAAGTTTTTCAAAAATAAACGATACCTCTCTATCGATAACAACACCCACCAGTCGGTCTATCGCCAGTTATCGACTTCTCGAAGCTCGGCGCTGCCATCACTAGAGGTCACTCTTGGAATTGGTTTTGTTTACCTTTCGCCCAGTTTAAACTTTTCGGTGGTTTTCGAGCGGTCAAGTGGCTGAGGAGACGCGGCGTGAATTGTGCGAAGGACCGAGTTCGAGGGACGCCAGTGGTTTTGCCGGAGGTACGTAGGCAGGGCCTGCCCTTCGCGTCCTGCCATCCGGGGTCCTCCAACTTGGGGGCTCCCGATTGCCGGACATGTGCGTAATTGATTTTTCGGTCAGCGCGGTCAAGCATTATTTATTTACTAAACTTACCATCCCCCTCTGACCATCAAAAATTACCCCTTGTTTTCACATTTTTTTTGTTGGTTTTATTGCAAATCTCAATAGAAAAACTTCCAGCGAAAAAAAAAACAACACACGCACACTAGGACTTTCAACATTATTTTAGGGATTAACTGTAGGTACAGAGATCGAGATTACATATATATGCATATAGAGAGGGTCTATAGAACTATCAAATATTTAGATAATTTAGCTAATCATTTCCTTATCGTCGTTTGCGTAACAAAGATGGGAGGGGAGATTTAATTCGACTAAAATTTTGAACGAAAGTAGTGGGTTTTATCTGCCGTATCTGTTGGAGCACCTGGGGGCCCAACTACTTGGGTGCTCCGTTGGATAAAGTGCGGGATTTGCGCTTCTTCAGCTTGGTCTTCACCTTCCGCACCAGATTCACGGTGTCCAGCGAGATGCCAGTGGAGGTTTTGTTGGCCTGGACATTGCCATTGCTGCGCTGATACTGCATTTGCCCGGAGGAGGATCCCAGGGCGCCAATGCTGCTCTTGGCCTGCAATCCGGCCGCATTCCTCATCCGCCGGGAGCTGCCACCACCTGGCATATTGGCCGGCTGTTGGACGGCCGTGATCACCAGGCCGCCGGTCTTGAATTTGTTAGGTGCTCGTCCTCCGCCACCGCCGCCGCCGTTGCCCTGCATGTGACCCATCACTCCGGCGGAGTGCATGCGAGCGGCCACGGATCCGGAACCGGCTCCACCCTGGCCCTTGAACATCATGCGCTGGTGCTGCTGTTGGTGCATGTACTGTTGCTGCTGCACCTGCTGCATTGCGGATCCTCCGGCACTGTTGCGACTCCGGGCAAATCGGGTCACCAGCTGCGTGGTCTCCGCGATCTTCATCATGCTGCTGGACTTGCGCTTCACCTTTCCGCCCGATTCGCCTGACACCAGATTCTGGATGGCCTTGGCCTGACTCGTGCCTGCCGACTTCCTAACGAGGTGCATGGGCTTGAAGGCTTGCTGCTCCCGGTCACGATCCCGATCCCTGGAGTGTAGCGTCTGCTGATGCGGATCCTCCACCTTCAGCAAGCGCTGCGCCTGCTGCGGTTGGGAGCGCTTGTGCTCCTCCTGTTGCTGCCACAGAAGAAGCTTCTGGGAACACGCGCTGTCGGAGAAGAGGACTTTGGAATTTTGGATTGATGGATAAAGCCAAACACTTACTTGAACAGATCCACTTGCTCCAGTTTTCTGGGCTTGCGTGGTGCGCCCATAAAGGCGGGTGGGACGCCCATGGCGATGCCACCGGAGGCAGCTGTCGGTGGCTCCCTGCCACTAGAAGTGAACATGGTTCGGTTTTGGCCACCACCGCCACCGCCACCTCCCCCACCTCCACCTCCTCCTCCACCGCCTGCGCTTCGTATGGCCGTTGTGGTGTTGGCCATTTGGGATCCTGCTATCGAGTGACCCTTGTACCAGGCCAGTGGACGCCCATCTGCATCACCGTGCGCTCCTGTCCAGACTTTCTTCTTCAGTGAGAGCTTGAGCTGCAGGTCATCCGCCGTTTGCACATTGCCCTGCCTCTGGGGAATGAAATTGCTCGGGACAGTCCTAAAACACCAAAAAACAAAACAATTTTCAATGGAAATTCAAAGTTATCATATGATGCTTAAATCTCGCGAAAGGAATACAAAATACACACCTTCTGGGTGGCGGCTTGGTCATCGCCTTCATCGCTGGTTTCGATTCGCCCATGTAGAAGTTGGCCGCCTTGCCCTGACCACCATTGCTCCCACTGGGTATGTCCTGCTGATCGAGGTTGTGCCAGGAGTAGGTGCGTCTGGCGGATGTCCCAGTCCCGCCCGCCTGCCTTTGCATCATGCCAATGTGATGGCCACCCGTGTCCAGTTCGGGGGCAGTGCGAGGAGTCAGCTTGTAGACATCCAGTTTCTTGCCACCACCCGGAGTGCCGCTCTTCGAGGGCGTGGTCACGATCAGTTCTGGCGGCATGTGGGCCGCCTTCGGTTTCTGGACCACCGTATCGCCAATTTCCTCGATGTACCGTCTCTGCAGATCGCTCTGAAGCAGCGTGTGCCGAAGTGGAGCCACTGCCCCGTAACCATTTTGCCCGGTCGTCGGCGAGTGCTCCTCGTCGTCGGTGGAGAAGTGCAGATCCGAACCGGGATCCGTCGTGGGCAGGTCCAGGGTGGTGCGCACCACCTCGCCGCGCTTCTTGGGAGGCTTGTTTCTCACCTTGGTGCGACGCGCCTGCGTGGACTGATTGGATTAGATGCGGGAGATTCGAGGCGAGATGGGAAATGATCAAGTTAGTGGTGCTTGGGTGCCAAGTGGTGCTGTGCTCCACAGTAAAGAAATTAACTACGTAAGTGATAATTTCCTTAGGTTTTTCATCTGTAAATATCATGCTTTTACCCCAAATATTTGAATACCTGTTGATACGAAAAAGAAAATGGAATGTCATGGCATATACCTTCTTTCGACGGTAGATGTAGATGCGTCGGTTGGCTAGCCACAGCCGGAAATTTCGATCTACGTGCAATTTCTGATTGACCACCGGCTTCCTTTTCTCCGTGGGCATAAACTTTTTCTTTTTGCCAGTTTTCTTGGCTCCGCCCCCGGTTGTCTTGACCTTTCGCGCGCTCTCTTTTCCGTTTCCTGTCCCTGTTCCGGTTCCTGATCCGATTACTGATCCGATCCCGGTGCTGGCACTGGAGCAGTCCGGATCCCGTAGGGATTCCGATTGCGAGGAATCCATGCTATCAGTACTATCGGAACTCTGAGCTCCGGTCGGCTGGCCTCTCTTGACCGGTGGCTTTCTAGCCAACTGCCTTCCCGGATTCGACTGTTGGATTGAGCTGGTCTCTATGGTTGAAGCTCCGGTTTGGCTGGTGGCCAAGGAAGTAGCATCACCAATGGCGGTGCCACCACCTGCTACTCCTCCTCCTCCTCGCAGACGTTTCCCGGTCGGAGTCGTCTTGACGGCACCCATTTTGTGACGCCTCCGTTTCAGGGTGGTCAGTGTTTTGAATTTGCGCTGAAACAGCGGCGTAAAGTAGATCCTGTCCAGCTCGTGCATCACCTTGCGCATGCGTCGCATGCGGAACTGAGTTTTGGAATAGGAAATAGGTCGTGATAGGGAATAGGGAGTGCAGGTGCAGTGCAGGAGTAGCTTAATCGATCCCCACTTACCTTTCGGATCTCGTGGATCACCTCCGGCGAACTGGGCGGTGCTCGGGTGGGGGCACAACAGGGTCCCTCCAGATCTGAAGCAGTTATTGATTGCTTGCCCTCATTATCCGAACTGGAGCTGCAGTTGCCCTCGTCGCTATAGGGGTTAGGATTAGTAGAGATTAGTATCAGTTAGTAGAAATAGAAGGGATTTGGAAGGCTTTTTCATCTAGTTTCTAAACCGCTTAGTCCCTCTCCTACTAATTCCAAAACACCCATCTAAGGATAAACCCACCTTGAGTAATCCGACAGAGGGATATTTAACGGCTCGTCGGCACTGGAGCCTTCTCGCATCAGTCTTTCGATAATTTTGGATCGTAGCCTGTCCTGTTGTTTGAGTAAATTTAAAATCTATTGTAAATGTTAATGCATTTGGATTAGTGAAAAATCATACACTGGCGAAAAGGAAAAATTAAATATATGTATAATATGAAAGTTGTAAATTAAAATCAATGTGAGTGTGCAGAATAATCAAGCAGTTCACTAGAAGCAGTTCGGTAAAAGCTAAAGTGAAAGCGAAAGAAACTTAAGACTAACCAAAAGACAACATAAATCATATGGTAGATATGGTATTTATTTCAAAAAATAATATTTTCCGGTTATAATAATACGGTTACGCTTACGGGCTAGCAACATCGAAAGAAACGCGAATTATAGTTAGAGTGACTAGGATATAAGAATAAAGAGCTCGAATGCCTGGCGATGCTGTGCTGGGTGTGACTATCTCGTTACGTTTGTGCGGGATCAAGTGGAACAGGTGTATTATAAAGATAGGTATATAGATAATCCAAGAACCCATTGCGTGGATAGGATGTCTGCTTTTTGCGGCTCTATCCACGCAACTGGGTGCTCAAAAACATTAGAAAAACTGCGGTACGCGCAAATAGAGAGCATTCAAATTAGTTTAATTCAATGCCTCACATACAGAATCCCCGATTGGATACATATGCTGATGATATATGCCCAGATATACCCGATTCTATATCTGTCATATAACTTCTGTGGCTCTGGCCGATGTGTGATTGTTGTGTGTGGTTTGGAAACTTTCTTGGATGCAGAGTTACGAAGAGATGTAGAGATACGGTTATGGATTTGGGATTTCAGTTCTGGGTCAGCACAGCAGCGCTTTTAGGACAAATCGCAGGCAGCGACGAGTTGGCGACAATAATTGCGATTACATTACGATTAACGATACACGATATACGATTATAACAATTAACGATAACTGGCACAACTGTACAGAAAGGAGCGTGTGTTTTGGGTTGTGTGGATCGAATGGAACCTTCCTAGGAGACACTTTTCTCCACAGAACGTTTCACTTTCAGTTTGTCGTTCATTATACATCCCTGATCGGCCATTTTCTGTAATTTCAATGCTTTCTGTTCGCGTTTCTCGCGTTTTCTTATCTTTTTGATTTGTTTAAACAACTTTGCGTGCCGCTTTACTTTGTTCGGATTCTCATCGCAGTAGTCCAAAAGTGTCTCACAAAATGCTCGTCCCATGTGCTCGTAATCCTGAAAGGTTTTTGGGATTTTAAATTACATATATGTTGAGCGAGTTTCGTATTTGTGGATGGTTGGGCGACACCCACCTGCGTGTTGAAGTGCGTTCCCTTGCGCGATCCCAACGAGGATCCACCGAAGGAGGCCTCGATCGTATAGCTGTTGGTGATGCCCAGCATCCAGACCACGATACGCCCGGTGCCCTCCTTGCTGCGCTGGATCTTGAACTTGCAGCTCTCGAAGGAGAACTGCGAAATGGAAATGGATATATTTAGATACTTAAATAGGATGGTGATAGTGTGGGTCCAGGACTCTCACCCGATCCGCACTGTTCTTGTGCAACATCAGCGGAAAGACCTGCTCGGTTAGCTTCTTCTCCGGGTTGCGTTTGTTCTCACAGCCATATATGAATATGTTGTGCTTTCGTGAGTGAGCGTGCATATCACAGTACATGGCCACGCCGCATTCCTCAATCAGTCTGTAAAGATTAATAGAAATATAACCAGTTCTCTAGAAATAGTGAAATTACTTGTAACTTTCTTCTTAATATCAAGAACGATTCTTCTCGCATAAGTGAGAACATTTGATTTTGATTTTTTTCGTTCATTTTTGTTGGGTGTTTTTTTTTTAAATGGTTTTTCTAAGCCTAAGAACTCACCTTCTAATCATGGCTTTGGTATACCAAATGGATGGATATGTCTCGCGGATGACCGTGCGATACTGCCGGTTGAGGTCCTTGCCGGTCAGCGAGTTTCGGGTGTTACCCACAATGACTCCGTCAGGATTCAGCATCGGCACCAACTTGAAAATGAACTTGTGCCTCAGCCGCTTGGCCACCGTAGTGTCTCCCGTGATGAAGTCCATCAGACCCTTCATCATCCACGAGGCAGGCGTCTCACTGGGATGCACACGAGCCGACACCACAATCGACTTCTTTCGCTATTTAAGATAAGAATACAAAATATATATCATATAGTCTTGCAATTATTCAAAATGGATTTGTTTTGACAATTCTTTTATTATATTTTTGGAGGAATTTCAACGGTTATATATTTTATGCAATTAAAAAGTTGTTAGAAAATTAAACCCCTTAACAAAGGGTTAAGATTTGGTTTGCCCTTGCATTTTTCCTCTGCAAAATCCCCAATTAAAAAATTCAAAATTATGTTTGACACATAGTTCATTATAACTTTTACGACTTTTGCTATTGACTTTGTTTTCGCATAATTAATGGGCAAAATGAAAATTCAAAATGAATAATATTGTTTGCCGAAAACTGTTATGCAAGCTGTTTATCTAAGCACAACTTTTGGAAACTGTTTGCCAAAGTTCGTCTGCAGATTAATGGCTATAAGATAAGGGGGTAACTCACCCGCATGTTCTCCTCGTTGGAGGAGGGTGCCGTCACGGTCAGGTAGTAGACATTATTTCCCGCCAAGGTGCGGCAGAGCAGGCGCAACTTGCAGAACTTCGACTTGACCGGATGGCGCTGGATCTCCATGAGGTAGTCCTGCAGGTCGCTGTAGGTGTACGGGTAGCTGTGGGCGAAGAACACGGTGTCGTCGTCGTGCTCGAACTCGATGGTGAAGGTCAGCGTGTACGTCGAGTTGTCCTCGTCGTCCTCGTTGGCGCTATTGCTGGCACTTCTAAATTATGGTTTTGCGATTAGGGTAAACCTCTTAAATTCTTGTAAGCTAGCCTACTTACTCATCGTCATTCCGGTAGTAGCAGATGTTGGCCCCGCATCTCCGCCAGCCCTCGCTCTTCTCCTTGGCGCCCAGCGTGGAGTACATAACTGGCTGCATCCCGTCGTTGTAGAGGCTGTCCGACTTGACCAGATTGACAATCGAGAAGCGGTACAGCATCTTACGCCTGGTGCGTCGCACACGAAAGTAGAACCACTGTTTCGAGCGGCTGGTGTAGAGATCGGGTCGCAGGTAGAGCTCGTAGTAGGTGGGCGTGATTTGGACCGCCTTGGCAAGGTTGCCGCTCTCGAAGCGCGATTCGAACTCCAGGCCATCGTACTCCTCCGGATTCATGGGATGGCAGTTGGTCACGAAACGGGCGCCACCGACGGCCGAGCGGCTGAACTGTGCTTGGGTTAAATCGGAGCACAGAAAGGATTGCGACGAGGTGGTCGTCGTCGTCTGGTTAGTACTTGCAAAGGAGTTAAGGGTGCCGGTCGTCTCCTGGCTGGCTGTTGAATTCAGCAGCAGCTGCTGATCCCTGCTCAGCCGGAAGACGTTATTCGCGACCGGGGACGAGGTGCGAGTGCCCATCGAAGTGCCTGTGGTAGTGCCCGCTCCCATTCCCATTGGCATGTCATAGCCACCTCCCCTGGCCGATTCGTCCTTGCCGCCTAGACAACCGTCTTTGTCGCGGTGGCGACCTCTGGCGAGCGCCGCTGCCGACGCCGCCGCTGCCGCCACTGTGGCTGCATGGGTGTGGGGTATCGCTCGTAAAGGGGGCGACTGGCGGCTTTTGATACGACTGTTATCCTGCTGCTGCTGACTACCAGCTGGAGGGGGATTGGGTTATTCTGGGTATTATTACAGTATATATAGTGAGAGCTCTTTTGAGGGACATTCAAGACCATTTCATCTTTCTTTTGTACACCGAATTTCGGAATGTGAGAATACCCGCATTATCCTACTACCTACGATGAGAGCTGCTGTCCCTCGAAACAGAGCTTTCATTTTTTTTAGCCTTTTAGTTTTTAGTTGAAGCGATTGATATCCAATAGAAAATTGTAGACTGTTTTTGTAAAACTATAACTAATGTTAAGAGGTATTTAAGCTAAGATCGCTCCAACTAGAGTACCAAGCTGAGTAATCCCTTGCTTACAGCCAGCCAGCCTGCTCCTGCTCTCGTCTCCCACCAAAGTTTCGGTATCCGATACCGATCCGGAACTGGGACAAGGACGCTTCTCGGCGCCACCAGCTAGTCGGGCCGAATTGCTACCCAAAATTCGGTGCAAACCATCGCCACTGCCCGAATTCTCCGATTCCGAGTCGGATTCCTCTTCTTCTTCGCCCACACCCGAACTACTGGTGTCTTCGGAGGAGCTACTATCTCCATGACGATGACGATCGTTGGCCATTTCCCTTTTCACCACTGCAACCTTGCTAATCCCCTTTCCGGAACGCGATTTGGGTGTCACTGCAGCGGATCGGTTCTGGCGGGCACTTCGCTCGAAGGCCACCTCTAAGCGGGCTATATTCGTTTTGGGCAACTTGACGGGGGCAACGGCGAACTTGTTCGATACCTTTTGGGATCCCGAGGGCGGGACCAGTGAGGGATCATCGCAGTCCACGATCCGGTCGATCATCGCCTTGGCCACATTCTTCCCGAACTGACTGAGGACATAGCGCGGTGAGGCGGGCTTGTATTCGCTGGTGTTATTCTTCCAGATATCATCTATATCGCTGGGATCCTTGCTCGCCTCCGAACGACTGGCTGCTCTCGAGTTTCGGGCCGTACCACCGCCGTTAGGAGTGACCACCTCGGCCTGTTCCTGATAGCGTTTCTTCTTCGCCTCGATGAGATCCTTAATGATGGCCTTCTCCTTGGCCTCACCTTGACCACCGGAGGTATCGTACTCATCATCGTAGTAGTCATCGTTGTCGTCTAGGGACGCACTCGTGGACCGATTGTCCACGTTGTTTATCATCTTGGACACGCTGTTCAGTTTGCCGCGGGCACAGCCACCGCCCCCCGCCAGTCGCATGGGCGTGGCCCTGCTGGGGGGCGTGGAGTCCTGACGGGAATCCGAGGAATAGTCCGATTCGTCGCTGGACTCATCCTCCTCCTTCTTCGCCTTGGGCTTTTCCTGTGTGGTTGTGTCGTCGCATTTAATTGTCAAGTTTTCACAATGCCTCGAAAGCGGGTTAGTTTGTTATATCCCCTTATTTTTTCATGGATAAACAATCCCCCATTTATGGTTAGTGCAGGTGCAAGGTGCAGTTAGTTTCAATGATTATTTTCGACTTCGATTTGCCAAAAAATTATATGTTCACAAAAAAAATTGCATAAGACATCTCTATCTTTAACTACATTTTCTTTTAAAAAATTGAATGATAGATATTTAGATAATATTAATAATCAAATGCAAATCGAAATCGCGTAAATCCTGTGAAAATATAGTATATAGGATACTCACGTAGTTAACGGCGCTAATTGGACTGTAACTGAACACTACGATGCCGTTCTCCTCGCCCACGGGCCGTGGCTTTAGCTCGTTTCCGGTCGGAGCATTGAGGGGCTCCGGCGTAGCGGGCACGTACGGAATGTGTGTGATGCGTTCCTCGATGACCTGGATGGGAATGGTAAACCAAAAGAAATAATCAGTATAAGTATTTCTTTGGAAATAGCACAAATTTCACAATGATTTTCTAGAAACCTAAAAAAACGCGAATTCTTCAGATTCTTCTAAAATATGGTTAAATTGTGTGCGGTTTAGCTCATTTCGAAAGCATTACTTTTTCAATTACTTATAGAATGCAATTTAAAGAATCACCTTGCCAATTGCTTAGATATACCGTTCTATATAATTCTGATAATTGCTGTGGCACCTGTTGTCATTTCAAGGTTTCACTAATTACAGTGATATTTCGATTCCATGCTACAGATGTGGCTCGCAGCGAAAATTCTCAACGTTTTTAATGTCCTTGACAGGGAAATTGAATTGAATGTCATTCAGAGTTACCATTACATTTAAATTCCCTGTCACTGACTGTGCTCAGCTGCCCACTCCTTGTCATCCTCCCGATATCAAGCCACATATTTCCTCTGACTTTTTGCCTGTCCTCAGTGGAGGCTTTGATGTTCTTTTACTGTTGTTTTTGTCATCGTTATAGTTCTGCCCACAAGCTTGAGCAGCTTATTTGTTTAGCCTTTTGATATGCTTACACATGTGAGGCGGGCACAGTGGGTCGAAAATTATTTTCGAGTGAAGAAAATATTATAAAATATTTTAAAAGATTGGTTTTAATAATCTAGAGTCCCTAAAAAATGCAATTGATAAATTTCCTTCAGTTAAAAGTTATTTAAATTTTGTAAATTTGATTTATCTTTTGTAAACGGATCAATTTACCTATGCAGGCCTCTTACTATATACCGGTTCATTACTCATACGCAATGTGGTCTCATTAATAAGCAGTTGGCATAGACCCCCTTTTTTCAGATATGAATTATAAATATTAAGTTTGCATATATTATAAAAGCGAACGAACACTTTGACATTAATTGGTATACATGGCGTATGAGTAATTTGTATTTATATATTAAGCCTTTTAATATTATTGTTAATAATGATGTTCTGAAATTCTAAATTTAAAAGTTATTAAAGGTTTTTAACTTTATAGGAATGGTTTAGTAAAGCCCCACTATTACACTTAGAATTTAAATTATTTTTAACTTTTTTTTTATTAAAAAATTTATTCTTCCTAAACTTTGTAAGTTTTTCCTACTTTTTCGCACACTGTGCCCAAACAGGACGATAAAACATGCAAATCTGATACACACACACTCACCCAACGATTTGCTGGCAGTTGTGTGTGTGTGTGACGGCTTAATTGAAACATATCAGCGTCAGTTCTTGCAACAATGCCCCCTCTCTTTCTACAGTCACTACACCCGTCTCTTTCTCCCTTGTAATGTGTCAGAGGATTTGTTTTGCTTATTTTTTGGCTCACTTTAATACGGTTTTATTTATTTATGCTTTGATTGTACGTATGATATCAAACTAACTAATTAGCTTGTTTAATTTGCCCTACGGCTTTTGCTTGTCCGCTGTCGTTTGCAGCTAATATGACCCTCTCGTTTTCCTGGTAATGAAAATGTGCAAAAAAAAATAACAAAAAACTTTTTCATGCCCATTGCCAATGCCAGTGTCATTGTGGCAACAACAACAAAGCGAGTCAAGTCAACACCGAAGGCGTTTTTTCGAATTTCACTTTTTATTTGAGTTAGCATTTTGGACGTCATGGCCAAAAGAAGACGAGGGAAAGACTTTTCCCAAAAAACTTTCTTGACTTCTTATTTATTTTTGCTCTTTTAATTGCATTTACAGTTTGCCGAACTTTTCGAGCGTGCATGTGTGTGTGTGTGGGTGCCTGGAGCCTTAAAAAAAAAAGAGGAAGCAAATTAACGGTGAAACGGCAGCGAAGGTAAAGAGCGAGCAGGACGGCTATAGCAAATGTGGTGAGTTTGGGTTTTTAAATTTCAATTTAAATCAGTTTACACTTAAAAAAAAATAGGTTTTCTTAGAAAATATTATTAAAAAAATATAAAAAAAATAAAAATTTGCAAAACATGGTAATGATAATATAGATTAACCTTTAAAAATGTAAAAATGAGATATTAGAGAGAGGGATTTACATTATTCCTATACATTTATGAACCCTTGGTATTCCGTTTAAAACGGTTCTAACTTTCCCAATTCCCAAATTTTTATTGAATTATTTTTTTTTTTAAATTCTGAGATATTTGATTTCAACCTTTAATTATTCATTTTTTTCATTAATGTGATAGCAACATTTTAAACTTTTTTTTTACATTTTTTTTTGTTCGCATGTTAAACCATGTTAATTGACAAGGAAATGTTGGACTTCCTTTGTTTTTTTCGATTCATTCGAATTGCGCCACAAATTGCTCAACAATTGACCTCCAATTGATGCATTTGCCACCCGCCTCCCCTTTTTTTCCGCCTGTTTAATCAATCAGTTGGCCAATTTTGTGTTTGACCCCTGGCAGCCGAACCCTTCCTCCCCAAAAACCCCTCCCCAGCCGTCCCCATAAATCGCTCTCATTCAGCGGCTGACGGGGCGTATGTGTAATGTGTAATATTTGCCCAACACAATTTGGCAGCGCGCATCGTATGCAAATCGAGTACAAATAAATAAAATCGATTGTTAACAATGCTAACGACTTGGCCAACAATTAGGTAAAGGAAAAAGCAAAAAAAAATAGCCAAATAAATAAAATCTCAAAGCGGAAACGAAAGGATTTTCATTGCACTTGGCGAGCGTTTTTACCGCATGCCATGGGTTAAGCGGGGGCGGCGGTGGGCGTGGCCTAGTGTGTGCACCTTTATTGCAATTTGACCTACATAAAAGCGAGATGGTTGAGGGGCACCACAGTCCCACTTGTCTAAGTCGAACTATCACATGTCGAAGAAATTCTATTATTTAAAAAAAAAAACAAAATATAATTTTCCTGAGTAATTTGTATTCCAAATAACTACATTTTATAAATATATATATTCTATATTTTTTTTTTATTTATTTTATGCCTATTTTGTTTAAAGGGAACATTTTATTGGAGTATTTTTATTGATAAATACATTTAATGCAAAGTAATTTATACCAATTTGGAATGAAAAATGCTTAAATCAATTTAAATTGATTCGCCTTAGCGAAGTTGGCCTGTCATTTCTTTGGATTTGCGGCTGCTCCTTTAAAAGCCTTCACCCCATTAACCCCCTGCCACTCGGATTTTATATGCATTAATATTTATGGGGAGCGGCACGCATGTCCTGGGATATCCTGACGAGGCAGACGAGGTGCGTGTCAAAGGCATTGAAGCCCATCCCCCCTCAACCCCCATCTAAATCTAGAAATCTAGGACAGCTTAGCCTTAGCCTCTTCCGCGACCCCATTGATTGGGATTGCGGATTGGGGGGATTAGGGTATCTAAGATCTGGAGTCTGGCGTTCGTATCAAGGGAGGATTACCCACCTGACATTCCACCGGCCATCTGGGGGCCTGCTGTGAGCAGTCATTGTCCTTGTCCTTCGGCAGGGCGAAGAGATCGCGCGGTTCCTTCAGTCGAGCAACCGGGCGCAGGGTCTTCTCATCCGTGTTCACAACCAGTTGATTGGTCTTCAGGCCCTTCGATAGGAAACTGCCAAGGAAGCCTGAAAAATAGGAAATCCACAGATTATCTTAATGGTGACTATCTTTAATTATAAGATGTCTCTCATAATTATGTCTTTAAACAGCAAATAACTCTAGAAAAAACCCTGTTGTACGTATATATAGAACCATATGGGGGTTCTCTAACCAACGGTTATTACACGCAAACAAAAAACGTTAAGTTGTTCTAAATTACGAATGTAATGATACAAGATCTCGAAAATCCAACCTTATTGTAAATATTTAAAGAACAATATAGGGGGTTCTTTAACCACTGGTTATTATAGGCAAACAGAAAACCAGAAATTGATATATATTACGATTATAATGATACATGATCTCGAAAATCCAGCCCTTAACACGATCCTTACCTTATAATCGCTTTAATGGTTTTTCAACTGGGGATCGTAACACTGGAGATCTCTTGAGTATGCCAAACTTTTAATTGTAACTTAGGGATCACTGATCGCGTGTGAGATTTTGCCAACTTAAAAACCGAAATAAAAATGTTCTCAATTTAAAAACGAACTTGCTTACAGCAACTGAGATGTGAAAGATATAGAAAATCGCCCAATATGATGTTCAAGTCAAGGCCTGTGTGTTTATGTGTGTTTATGAGGGGGTGGTTCAGTGGGTCGGCAATTATATAAACATTTGTCGTGCCAAAAAAAAAAGTTGTCTCCACCTCCAGCGGACAAAAGTTTAGAGGGTAGGCGCAAATCGCCATTAATATGGCCTAAATTAGCGGCATTTGGCGACTTTTGTCAACAGCAATTAATTGCCATGTGTGCGGGGGAAGCCCCCTTTCAACCTGATTTTTCCTGAAGTAAAGTTTTGTTTGTGCAAAACATAGATATATTTCGTTTTCATTTCGCTTCTTGGAGCGTTTCCTTACTTTTTCTTTTCTTTTATTTTCTGTTTTTCCCACCAGTGCAACATATTTTGTTAATTAATTTTTGGTTTCTTTCTTTCTTTGTTGCTTTCTTTGTGTGTCTGCTTAGTCGGTTTTTATTAGCACATAAAAGCTGATTTTGTTTTCTTTTTTATTTTGTTTTGTGCCCCTCATTGGCTTCTTTTATTGCAATTTTTCGCTGGAAAGTCGGAAAATGTCGGAAAAAAGGGGGTTGGGGCTAATGTCTGGCAACTGTGAATTTTTGGGGGCTTCCAGTGAAAAAGTTTTTCCGCAGCAGCCAACCATTTAGATCCTGTCAAGTCGATTAATATTGTTAATAATATTCGGCTTTTTTACTTTATATGTTTATGGCCCGCGGGGATTTTAAATAGATTTGCATGTGGCTTATGTTCGCATTAAATTTAAGCTCAACGAAAGGTCATAAAATTTATACGCAATTTATGAATTTGCTTGGTTTTGCATTTAAAGATTCGTTCTGTAGCATTAATTATAATAACCCATTGTTTAAATTGCTAACAAAGAAATGACAAAGGGAAGGAATCGTAACAAAGAAAATGGTATATAATAGGATATATATACTAAGAAGGGAACTATTATTATCATTATAATATTTCAGAATTTATGGCTTCTTCAAAATGTTATATTATTATTTCCGATTCCGTTTTAAAGTACCACACCTCTTGAACTAACATTTTCAAGAGTTCCGTGGGGTGTCTTCTGCCAATTATTTTGGGAGCTGTCGAGGGGATTATTCAGTTGATTTTTCAGTGGAGGCACTTGAGCACAAGTATGTCAAATTGTTCATGGCTCATTTTGAATGGTTCTATGTGAAATACACTGTGAAAAATGTTTAAATAGGCTTATTGCGTTTGATATCTAACTTTTAAGCAATACACATTTATAAAACAAAAACGTATTTATATATAAATAAGCAATATCAAATTGATGTAAATTGGATTTTTGCTATGTGTTGTTATAAATACTTATGTATGGTTTGCCATTTCTTTAAAATGTTTTCGAATATATACATATAGCCTTTTAATTTGATATGCTTACGATATAAACAACTGTTTGTTGGCATAATAATAATAAGATATATTAAGATTTTTAGTATGTGTTAATAATTGTATCTCATATATGATTTGGTAAACCATTTTTATTGTTGATGTATTTCTATTTTCCTTCTAATTTCTTTAAAACAATGGTATATCTATGAGAACTTTTCCAAGAATATTGCATGATATTTGAGTTACAACTTATAGATCATATCTAAGTTTTAAATATGTTTTGTTAGGATACCTTGTAATTTTTGAAATATTAGACGAACAATGCATGTACGTAGTACTTTTCGCTCTGTGTAACCCCAATAGATCCCAAGAAATCCCAAGAAATGTTCTTACCGGCACAGAATTCAGAACTCGCTCCTCCAAACGATCGCGAAAACGCAGAAAAGCACGGGCGATAAAAGCGAAACGAAAACAGAGGAGGACGCTAAATGTGGTGGGTGGCGGGGGGCGTGAAAGGGGCGGAGGGGCGGCCCTCGCACAGCTGTTTGTACTACCCGATTTTTGTTGCCGTTTTTTGTGATTTTTTTGCTTTTCGACAAACGATGCTCAAAATTTGTGGCACTCGAACAAACAGAAAAAAAAATAAAACAAATCTAAAAAGAAATAGCAATACAAAACCGATATAGACAAGCTATAGAACACACACTTTTCGAATATTTAAATGTTTTTGAAGTTAAATTTTGAAATTTCGATTTTGTAGAGTCTGCCACTTGGAGTTTCTAGGTTTTTTCTTCAAAAACAGGATTACGTTTTGAATTTATTTCGTTTGAATTTTGATTTGGTTGTAAGATTTCAAATGTTTTCTTTAAAATTTTGTTATTTTTTTGTCGTTTGCCGTTGCGCGTTTTGTTGTTGACTAAAACAGAAAACCCAAGCGAATGGGGAATGCTCAGCGCTGCCGCCGTCTCAGTCGACGTCGCTGCCAGCGTCGATGCCTGCGAATATTATTTAATGCGAAAGAGCAGGAGAAATGGCACAGGGGGAAGGAATGGCCAAGGAGGAACGGGACAGAGAGAGAGAGTGTGGGAGAGAGCTTTGGCACTTTCGCTGCCGACGCAAGCTTGGCGCTCAGCTGTTCTCAAGAGCAGCGTTATCCTGCAAGTGTGTGTCTTGCTGCCCATTGTTATTGTTTGGCGGAGCTTTTGCTTGAAGTTTTCCAGTTCCAGCTGTTTTGGCAATGTGTGTGTTACAGAGAGGGAGAGTGAGAAAGGGACTCTTGTGCGTGATGATCTTCAATAAATACATATGCAATATTCCCAAGAATCATTAACCCTTAGAGCGACTTTCGGTGTATTGAGGACCATTTCTAATTATATTAATATATTGGAAAACCTATTTAAAAATTTCAGTACATTAAATTTAATTTCCAATTAAAATGTTATAATATATTTTAAAATCTCTGAAATTTATCTTTTTATTTAGTGAACCAATGTGGGAAATATAAGTAATTATTATTAAAACCAGAAAATGCAATCCCATATCAACTTCAAACTTCCCTATGTATTTGCTATTTGAAATCGCACTTATGAGCACTTGAGCTGTTCCCACAAAGCCAAATCCACCACTCAAGCACTTCAGCTGCAGTTTAAGTGGAATGACAAAGCTCATTCGGCGACCTTGACCTTTCACCCCACACCATCCTCCTGCACGTGTGATGTTTTTATTATTGTTGATTTTAGATGTGCTCTGTTTGCGTTTGGACCGCAATTTGGCAAGCCATTAAATGACATTTGTCGCCTGGATTTTTGGTCTCGGAATTATTTCTTAAAGGTTATAGGTTAGACTGAGATTACCAAGAATTTTCCATAAGTTTGGAATGCTAAGATACATTTTTTAAATTTGATTTGGGATTTTGCATACCTCATTATTTACATTTATTTATTACTTCAAATTTTTAACTATGTTTTTTTATTAAAAAATCCCTGTGTAAATTAGGTAGCATTGAAATTTCATTCGATTTTTTAGCCTTTGTTCCCAATATTTTGCGTTCATTCATAGCGAAGCCAAAAAGAGAAAGGGGAAAGCAGAAGAAAGGGCCAAAATCGAGGGGAAAGCTCTCTCTCTCTCTCTATCTCCCCGCTTTCAATTTTCAATTGTTGCATAGAAATAACAGACGCCTCGCTGCCGAAGAAGACAGCAGGAATTTGGCGTTAATTAAATTTTTATGCTCAAATGCAGGCGGCAATCGAGAGGCAGAGATCTGCGGACCGATCGCCTCTAATTGCAGCCTTTGCATATTATTTACTTAAATTGTATTATCATTCGTAATATTTATGGCATTTTGTTTATCCCAATCGCAGGCATTCGGCCAATGCCTTTGAGGCCGGGCCGCGAAACCCCGGATCCCGAAAACCGAAAACCAAAAACCGAAATCTCAAATCTCAATCCGTGAAGCGCAATATTTCTGCCACCCCACAATATTTCACAATTTTTATTCGGCATTTTTTCTCGCCCGTTTGCCTAGGCCATCTTTTGTTTTTTTTCCCTGTTTGCAGTTGCATTCTGAAATGAAATTTGCTTAATAAATTTCATTGTTACATTTTCTTTGTTTGCCATTTCTCCAGACGCTTTTATGGCATCGCCCCCCAGATCATTCTATATAATAGCCATGGTTTCAGGGTATATCTGTTTTGATTTACCATTATTTTTCAACACTTAAGTTTAAAAAATTTATTTTTTGTATAATCCTATTATTTAGTACAATACTAGTCAGTAATGTATCATATGAATCATTTTCAACATATATAATAACAGTTGTTAAACGATCTGCTAATTATAAAAAAACAAGTAGTACTACTTCAAATAATCTCTAAAAATAGCGACTAAGATTTATAATATAATGGATGTCCTTCGGATGATTAAAAAACCAAGTAGTACTACTCAAATTGTATCTAGAAATGGAGAACCCATTTAATTTTATTGGAACCTAAAAATGACCGTAGTTTGCTATTAATAAATTAACTTCTTTTCCGTTGAATGATGAAAAAACCCAATTATTACTACTCCAAATAAGCTCCAGAAATACGGTATCAATATGTTTTAATGTGAACGTTATCATTTCCGTAGTTTGCTATTAATTAGTTGCCCCACAAGGCAAAAATAACCTAGATACATGTAATTGCGCCCATTTTTTCGAAAATGCCCGGTTAGGGAATTTCCCGTGTCGAATCCACCTCCGATATTTCCATTCCACCTGCAGTGGCACGGTCTGTAATCCCAGTCAAGCGAATTTCCACGCTAGAAACGATGAAATATGCAGTCGAGGGCCCCAAGTCAGGGAACATTAATGAGTTTACTGCCTCTGAGAATTGATTTATGCAGGTGAAATATCGTTAATCGCAATTCAATGAACTGAAATGGGTTCGAATACCCCCCCAACTATACATATACCCGCCTATACATCTATATCTATATCTATCTTTTCTTTCTGGGTTGACAACAACAGGCAACGACTTTGATTTCGGAATTGCGATTCCGAAATTTCTGTGCTAATGATTTTTTATTGCCGTTGTCATGACAGCCGCAAGTGGCGACTGAAATCAAACAGTTTTGCGGCTAATTCTAATTCCCATTTATCCGCACTTTATCCGATTCCAGGTGGGCCAAGAGGTGGGTAAACTAAAAGGAGGGAGGAAACGGATAAGGATCCAATCGAACAACGACTCACAACGAAATTTCTTCGGGACGGGCGATAGAAGCCGAATATTCAACAAATTCCCCAAGCTGGCCATGTAGTACAGTGAACTACCAGTAACAGCAACAACAATTTAACGAACAACAACACCGAGGTGCCCTTAGACAATCTATTCGTACAACAGAAACAACAAACTCAACTAACAACAAATTGAAAGTGAGTATAAAAAACATATATGTAGAATATGGTGCTCCGATTTCTTATATATGTCATAGGTAAAATTTTAAATATAATTGTTCAAATGCTATAGTTATAAATTATCTTTCTATCTATCTATGTTTGCATGGCAAAATTTGGTTTCAGTAGCCGAAGTTCTACTGTACTATAAATTGTATTGAATATCTTGATAGCGCTTTTGACAAATGTCTTATGGTTGATAATGGAACTTATAAATTAATCCAGGAAATAACAAAACATACAAATAGTCTCAATATTGGTTATTGCCATTGTTATAAGGTTATAAGGAGTAAAATAAACTAAATTAAAATAGTTATTTTATAGTATGGAGGAGATTATTCCATTTAAAGGCTCTAGTGATTTGTTGTATAAAGTACTCATTTATTTTTACATAGTTAAAAAAACAGTTATGGTTTGCAATACAAACTAAGTGTATTAAATTGCATTCTAGTTACTTTGGCATTAACGTAAAGTATGATTATGATAGACAGATATACTCTATAAGTACTACCAGATGTTGGATTATATGTGTTTTTTTTTTTTTATCGACATCCAATTACCAGCGATTCTTAATGGGTTACAAATTCATTGTAAGCTTAATCAAATGATGTTTATTGAAATTTAAACCAGTTTAGGATCACGGTGAAACTAATATTTTCTTTGTCTGGACACTACTTTGAATATATTTGTTTCAGTGATTTAAAAAGTGCTATATTTTCTTAAACTGCATTAGGAACACATTCTTAAGTAATACTATTTGCATTACCTCCACTCGACGTGGTCAGCGTGCAGACGGGAAAGAGCTGGGCCTGCAGGAACTGCACGCGACCGCCTCCAAAGTCCATGGTATATGGTGTATATATGGTATTTCGATGCTTACGGCATTTTGATGGGGAAGACCAAAGGGAAGACCGTATTTGCGGTGCTATACTAAGCCATATATAGGGGGAAAATGAATTTAAAATGGGAGCACAGATTGCTGATTGATTTCACTAGTCGCGATTCACTCGTTTTTGGCACACATTGAAAAAATGCAAACCACTCGGATATATCCTTTGACTGGGCTCCTTATGCAATCGCTGTGGAAAGCCGCTTTATGCGGCATTATTATT
Organism: Drosophila suzukii; assembly: GCF_043229965.1. Lineage (NCBI taxonomy): Eukaryota > Metazoa > Arthropoda > Insecta > Diptera > Drosophilidae > Drosophila > Drosophila suzukii. The sequence goes on along the minus strand of NC_092084.1, from coordinate 10,891,410 downwards.
ATTATTTGTATTATAATTCCCGCACCGATTACGACTGTGCAAGACTTTCGTTTCGCATTGCGTCGCCAAATGATAACCACTGATTTTTCGAAACTGAGCCGCAGTCGATGATTCGAGCCGTTGTGAACCAACTCGAATTTCCACTGCGACTGTTATAAACAAATAAACAAAGCCTCGCTCGTTCTCTCTTTCTCATTCTGTCTCTCTCGGAGCCCTTTCTACTACCATTGTCTAATGCCATAAGGAAGTGCAAGGTGGAAGTCCTGGCATTCTACACATACCCATGCATATCTAACCATCCTAACCATCCCAACCATCCTATCCATGGCATGCCGTGAACATGAATTCGATTCGATGGCTCAAACAAAGCCAAAGCCAAAGGCAACCAGCCTTGGATACGCCAAAAAAAAAAGAAAATAAAATAGCAGGAAATATAAGTAACAAACTCGGTTCGTGGAATTTTTGTGCATATTCTAACGAGCAACAAATGTTTGCCGAAGGTGGAGCGACTCACGGATACGGATATCTCCAGGTCACGTTTACACCGAACACCAAATGGTTTGTTCGGTAAATATCGAGATAATTCTAGTGATAGTTCCAGTTTAAAACGGTTTTTAATGACAATTATTACTTTTTTTTTAAGAACATGGGTTTCTTTAGCTTACATTTTTTTTGGGAGATAATAAAACTTATCTGGGGATTGTAAAAATATTTGTTTACAAATTGCTTATATTGAAAACAATCATTTTTATTAACAATTATTACTTTATTTTAAAGAACTTGGGCTCTTTAGATTAAATTATTTTTTTGGAATATGATAATACCATCTGGACTTATTATGGGATTGGAAAATATTTATTTCCAAGTTGCTTGTCATTTTTTTTATAAAAATTATCACTTTATATAAAAGGACAAAAGAATCTTTAGCTTAAATTAATGTATTGTATTATAATACTTATCTGAACTTATTATGGGATCTTATCTGTACTTATTATGGGATTGTAAAAATATGAATTTTCAATTTTCTTATATCGAAAATAATAATTTTGGATATTGTCAATTTTATGTAACTACATTTAAACTTATAGAAGTATTTTGTATACATAGTGAATAACCTGAAATAAACCTGTAAATAATTTATTTCATTTTTGGTTTGAAGAATCAATTTAGCCACTTAGTTTCCTTCAATCATTATTAAGGCCCCCTAGTTTTTTCTTTGCACAAACAATTTAGCCACTTAGTTTCATTCAATCAGATGCTGCTCGTGTTTTATTTTCCTAATAGTCTGAAAAGTCAGCAATAGAAATAAAATAGACGCAGCTAAAAAGAAAAGTTAAGAGAAAAGCAAAACAAATCAAAGCAAAGCCTCGATGCCAAACAAATTTGTCAAAGTCGCTCCCTCGTGGGAAAGCGTGGGGAAATTCAAAGGGGGTTGGGGGGCTGGGGTTGAGGGAAAACCGTGGGAAACTTTTGTGGAGAGAGCGGGGTAAAAGAAGAAGCAGCAGCTGCTGTCAGCTGCCTACGCGGACACAAAACGAACAGGTGTCAAAGAGCGGGAGGAGAGAGGAGAGCCAGAGAAGAGAAGAGAAGAAAAGGCACCAGCTTGTAATCAGTCGCTCTCCATCGTCCTCCCTTCTTCGCTCTCTTCTCCTGCTCTCCTCCCAATTTTTCTGCCTATGAGATTATGTCATCGAAGTGGATGAACAGCGAGAAGAAGCAGCAGAAGAATCATTTAAGGGGAAGAAAGCTGAATTCTTTATACCCTACCCGATCTTTCTTACACCAGGTTTTACCAAACTCAAAGTATCATCAATGTTAGGAACTAAGTTTAGCGATCCGTAACGCCTTACTTTTAATAAACTACGTAGATCGTCTGAAAACATTAAAACATTGGAACGCAGGAAATAGTGGTCCAATCTAAGCGATAAAAAGGACTACATAAGCATATTTTTATCCATTGTAATACCTCTTGCAAGGGTATATCGAAAATAAGAAGCTGCAACAGCCACAGAGGCAACAGCAATGATCTTGATCGTGCAATTTATGTGTTTTCTATTTTGGCAAGACGCCGTGACTGCCAAGGCGAAAAGAAGACTCTCTAACCGAACCGTAAACGCATGCCGTCCCCCCTTCCCCCCGAACTTCTCATTTTCCTCGCTTTTCCCGCATTTCCCCACCCCCCTCAGCGAGACCCTGCACCGCTTGGCCCTCGTCAATCATCGAATTGTGCCAGCGATTAGCTTTCGCCACCCCATTCCCCGATTTGTACGCCAAGAACTTTGCCTCACTCCTCGAATCTACAGTGAATAACGACGAACAACCCACTCAAAACCACAATTATGTACTCTATTGTATCTGGAGAATTTGTAATAAGTAATCGTGTGATTATATATGTAGATATATGAAGTATATATGCAATAGCTTAAGTTATCTGTTCTCAAAACTTTAAAATCATATACCATATATCATTCTAATACAAACTGAATTTAAAAGTCGTATGAATTTGATTAATTGTTTACATAAAATCAGGTATCATAAAATATTTGTTGTTTTTAAACTTATAAAAATAGGAATTATAAATATGTATACGTCATTGGAATATTTGTATGATAAAAAATAAGTAATACTTTAAAAAACCACTAAGGTTTCATTCTAAAAGTTCCCCTGAGCCAGTATCCACGGTAGCGCTTTTTTTTTTTGCTCGCTGGCTGCTTTGGGCAAATTAACAAATTGCAATTAAAAATTTCCGTTTGCCATATTTTGGCAGCGAACGACATGTGTGTTTTTGTTCACACAAAAAATAAAATCACCCGAATCCGAATTTCGAAGCTGTATAATAATTGTGACAGAGATAAACGATGTACAAGAATTGGAAGTGAAAAGCGAATTATAAATCCGCTGAATATTAAGTATTCCCGATGGATATCTGCAGATTGTGCATGCTTCTTTTGATGTGTAAGCTCTAGAGAGTGAGTCAGTTCTTATTTTCCAATAATCATTTTGACGTTTTTATGTTCCTGAAGGAGACATCTTCTACACTTTGATATAAAACTCTGGTTTATGATTTTTCACAAATATTACTCATACGCCATGTGTGCCAGATTAAAGATTAGTTTTTATTAGCTGCTGAGATTGTTAAAAATTTGTAATAGCATTAAGCTGTTTTTACTTTTTAAAGAGAACTTTACAGCCTTAAAATAACAGACATAATTAGAACATGCCAACACGGCGTATGAATAATATATTTTCCTTATAACAAAAATCTTTGAAAATTTCTTTAAGGACATTTTCAAGCTCCATTTGTGGCATAACCTTTTTGAGTGCTTTCTTTTGTTCCGTTTTTGTGCCAACACATCAAATTGAATCTTCATTATCTGTTGACAGCACTTGAGTGAACAACTTGAGTGGGCACAGAAAATGAAGAGGAGGTGCACCGAGCCAAACAACTTGAATTTAATACGTGAATAATGTTAAAATGAGATGATTTCTGCATAGGTTTAAATAAGATTATATAATGGGTTTCTTATACTCAAGAAGTCAAATGGTGAAAAGTTATATGTAAACTTCCAAATTGATTGTTATAACATATCACAGTATTTTTTCCCGTGTTGGGGCTGGAGAATCTAACGGGACTCACCATTGACATAGTCACCCAGGACTAGAGAGCATTCCATGTCATTGCATTTGAAGTTGGCTCTCACCACATTCACATTAACGGTACTGTCTCTCTTGAGCTCCAGCTCATCCTCCTCTCCCGCCTCCTGCTGCCCCTCCTTGGCTTTGGATTCCAGCATCCCATCTCCCTCTCCCTCTCCATCTTCTTCTCCACCCCCCTCGCCAGCTTCCTGCTCTGCCTCGGTCTCCCTCTCTTCGCTCTTGGAGCGACCATTGTTGTTGCTATCCTCGCTGCAGCTGCTGCAGCATCTCTCCGCACTCTCCACGCTAGCCATCTCGCTCTGACGCACGGGCAGAGGCTGAAGGAGGGCGAGGGGACAGCGACGTCTGCTCATCGAAGCCGAGCTCAAGGTTCTCAGCAGGCGGCTCAGGGAGGCGGAAACCACCTCCCTCTCTCTGTCCGCCATCTTAGGATATGCACTCGAAAAAAAACCAGGAATAAAAACACTAGCACAGATCAGCGCGCGCGTGCCTTTCCAGCCTAACTAACTAACGGTTTATCTCGAGCTGAGTCGCTCTTCTCTTCTTCGCTCAGCTCAGCTGCTAGCGCAACTGCTGACTGAGCTGCAAAACCAACGCGGACGACAATGGTGGCCTCTGCCGGCGTCGGCGTCGGCGTCGACGTCGCTGCCTTTGGCGAAATTGCGAATCACAGTAAACCACGGCATTAAAATTGTTGCTGCCACGGCGTTGCCTTTGTGCAAGGCACCGACAAAAAACAACAAAACAAAAACAAATTGAAGGCCCGCCTAAAGGGCCGAACCAGATATACACTCGGTAAAAGGATCCTAAAGCGGCCATGCGATATGGTAACCGGCAGAAAGATAATATGATAGCTTATCGGCACATAATACACAAATCGGACAAGTTTCATATCAGTTTATTGATAAATATTCGGAAAGCAATCAAGCTTCCTATCAGTTTACTCTGTTGATCACCCATCCGCTTAATGGTCATTATAAAATGTAGGATTAGTCCTTAAACATTTTCTAAACCTTGTATTCTTTATAATGTTATAATACGTTCTTATAAGCATTATTTGATAATCATTTAACTTTAAATATTTTAATTGACTAACATGGCGTATGCGTAATTATTGTAAAATCATTTTTGGGCTTTTAAGATTTACAAGGGTTCAGAAATGTAATGAATTTAAATCCCTAAGCCCCTTATTATAATACCCTTTCTTTAGAGTATTAAAAGAAAACACAGAGAACAACAAAAAATAGTTTTTCGTTATTTTGTTGTAGGCCTACTACACGTGGCAGTGGAGGCGGGACAATAGGCGTCCAAGGGGGACCCCCAACCCCCATTGAAACTCCGCTGTGATTAACATAAATTGCGCACGACATGGGCTATAAACAGCGCAGCAAAGTTCCCAGCCCTCATCTTAAAACCCCATGCTCGGAGCATTTGTTTTGCAATTTTAAAATATATAATAAAAATATGCTCACTAAATCCCGTTTGAGCCGGGACGAATGCCTATATGGGTCTGCCCTTCCCCACCCACTCCATTGAAATCCTGTCTCCTCACCATCCCTCTTTCTGCTGCCTACTTTTTGGCGCGTGAGCGATTTCCATCAGTGATGACGAGGTTTTATAGAGAGAGATTACATATTTTGTATCCCATCTATCATCAGTTACCCTATTGTAAGACGTAGAGAACCCAAGTTCTTATTATATTTCCCCATAAAGCTTAAATACCTGAATATTACAGAAACTATTTATCACGAAATTTGCGTTTGAAAGCTTGACATTTATGTTTTATTTGAATTTTGCAAAATTTTGGCACACGGCTTTCATTTGCCGATGACAGATTGCCGCATTTACGAAATAAGCATTTTACAAAGAACGAAATTGAAATAGATTGTGTCCTATACGAAAATATATAAGAACAGGGATTATACCGATTTATCTTGATCATAAGTTTATACGAATTTAGCTCTGGTTTTCTGATCTTAAGAAATACCAAAGAATTTGGTGATATTTAGTACCAATATTACTTTCTAATCTAAGCAGATGTATCCTAAAATTACAAGATAATAAACTTGGAATTTCCAATCTTAAAAAAGCCAAAAGCACGATAAAAATAGCTGATTTGGCAATACCAATTCAATCCCCTGTGTGTTCAGCATGGCCCGCTTGGCACCAATTTTCCAGCCTTAGCTCGGTTGTTTTTGCCGGAGATGGAGACGATGTCGGCTTATTGGCATTTGACAGCGCCCTGGCAGCGGCGGGACGTCCTTAGAGAAGAGGTCCTTACGGGCGGCTCAATCTCAATAACTTGGTGGTGGCGCCACGCAAGGGAAACGCTTTCAAAATGTGGCACAGATCCCCCTCGGTGGATTAACCCATTTTACAGCAGCGATACTTTAATAACAATGCAGTAAATGTTATAACCAATAATATACCAAATAATCCCAAAAAATTACTATACCATCGCGCCTCAGCAATCACTAATCGTAAAAGATAATCTCTGATTGCCAGGTATCGATTAATAATCGCCAAAATAATCAGCATATACCGTTTTCCCACCACACTCAAAAAGTCATATCCGCCGGATATTGCCACGAGGCGTCATATCGTTTTTGTCTGCAATGCGTCATTAGGCCCACGAGGTAACCCAAACCCCGTTCCCAACACTTGCTGCAACACCCGAGATCCCAATCCCGATCCCCAGCCCTATATATAGGTATACCCCCTATATCATAGCCTTGCGTCGCTTGCATGTCATTTTCCTTCACCAATTGGTTGCGTCTCCTTTGTTCTTTGTTCTTTTTTTTTTTTGTTGTTCATATACCTTCTTTGTTGTGTTTGCTCAATGGTTTCGTGTAGTATACTTGTTGTAGTTTTTATTTTTGGCTGCGGCCGCCCGCAGTACAGTGAAGACTATCCGTCCGTCGTGGTCCCCTCCCTATATAGTATATCCGTACTTCCGGTGGGGCCCCTTAGCCAAGTAAAAGACAGTGACAGGAGCCAAAACAGAGCGGCAAGTGCCCCGTTTCTCCATTTCTCCATTTCTCCCCAATCTACATTTCTCCATTTCTCCGTTATTGATATGCATTTGGAGCCGAGACGAAAATAGACGCCGGCACCGAAAAAAGAAACTATTTACGGTGGACGTCAGGCGTCAGGTACGTCAAATGCAAATGCCAGCCAAAAGCCAAAACTACGGCGGCAAAGTGAACTTTTTTTGGGCAGGCGGGGCTTGATTTATCATCAAGCGAGTTTTAGAGGCTCGGCTTAATTGATTGTTTTGGTTATTACCGAGCTAGGCTGTTTGATACATGAATAATTAGGAGAATAATATGGTATTTGTCACTGTCTTTGTCCTAATATCAAAATTAGTCTAAATACTAACGTGGTATTACGAATATTATAGGAAATCATAAGGTATAAGAAGAGAAAAGGAAATCGTGTTTTCACCCCAATTTGAGTCTTACAAACGGTACAATAGTACCCCCAATACATTTTAAAATAGGTTATACATTATAGGTTATACTTCACAAATTGGTTTTCATAAGTTCAAGATAATTAGGATACATATGGATATATTGCATATCTATAATAACATATTATTACTAAACCACAGTATTCCTATTATATTTTAAAAACAGAGTGTACTAATACTTAGTTATGATATAGATATATATATATATATATATATATATACATATATTATATTAGACAAAATCAATTCGAATAGGTTTCCTTAAAAAGGAAAGGATTGTATCCCCACGCAGACTTTGACTTTGACTTACCTTCATTCTGTTTGGATGGCTGTTGGTGAAACTCACAGATCTCCGGACCCATCGACGCATTCCGGTTTTCCTTGTCCTTGACGCCCTTCTGCATTTCTGGGCGATACGGAGTTTTATCGAATGCCTTTTCTCAGGATCTCTGGATCTATTCTCTTGGTAGTGCTTCTTCGGTGTTTGGGGATTCGGTACGGATGAGTGGGTGCGATAAGAACCGCTGTGGTCCCTTTTGGGCTATTGGTGGACGAACTTTGTGCTGAATTTGTCTCCGATTTGGAATGGGATTTTCCCTTTTCGTGTGTTCATGTGTGTTGTATGAGTGACTAAAGGGGTGTAAATGAGTTATGGGGGTTCGGATGGGGTGTTTTGTGTGTGCCTGGTGTGTGTTGTGGGCCGAATGGAACTGAAGTGTCAGGGCCTGCTTATCTCCGGCACTCTGAGAATTCAACCGGTTCACTGGGATTGCCTCGCCAACCATACACTTGGAGAAAATTGTCTAGTCATAGTGATCACAGTGACCATCGGTAGCGCTTTTTGTTTGCCAAAGGAATAAATCATAGATTATTATAAAAAATCGTCTCTAGATTTTTGTAAACCATAATAATATTTAAAGTATATATAATAATATATTTTAATATCCCCAGCTTGTAAAGAAAAAAAAAGGATAATAAAACCTTTTACATTTATGGATATTATGTCATTTAAGAAACTATTACACAGGAAATGAACGGTTCACAAAACTCTTATCAAGAACATATGTACTTTACAGTATTGGCTGGAATATCCTTTCGAGTATTTTTGAGTGATTTTATAGTACGCCCTTAACTGGATGTATTTCTCCCAGTGTACGAGTCCAGCTGAGCGGTATTCTCACCTCGAAGCGAGCGGTAAATGTTAACGGTGAACGGCGCCCGACGCCGGATACCGGGTAACTGGCTACTGGCCATCGGATGGTATCCGATGCCGCCGGAAAAGCCGGAAAACTCGGAAAATTCGGAAAGGAAACGGGGAACACTTCGTGACAATGCGACGCGGGCTGGCAAACAAATCAAAGCGAATTAGTTGCATTAGTGGCAGCTATCAGCGGAAAAGGCAGCAACACAGCTCCAGGATGCGGCGTCGCAGCCAATGACTCGTCCTCCTCTTTCAGTTCCCAATCCCAGTCCCACTTCCAGCTGCACCTGCTCCTCCGCTTCCCCGATCCTCTGCCCCCTGCCAAGTGAAAAGAGCAGGTCGCCTGGCGTGCCAGCACCTTGGGCCATAATGCACATGCGAGTCCATCGGGAAACAGGGTGTCCCAAGTTAATATCCAGGGAATTCGAAACCCCAACGGGTTCCAACTTTATTTTAATACAGAGTTCCCTTAAACCATGGATTCTCCATGTTCTAATGGCGTAACAACTCTATCCCAAAAATCTTTTGAAAATATTATACTTTAATATTGAGAAACTATCATATTAAAACTTGTACAATGCATATGGCCTTGATTTGAAGGTATATAACATTTGGATAGCCATATAATATTAATATAATGTTGATTTCTAGTTAAATCGCTTGTAATCGACACCCCTTATAGCAGATAATCGTATGAACTGGCATATATTTATCGGATGGCCCCACATACCATCCATTCCGCTGCCACTGCTGATTATGTGCCATTAAAATTGGCTGCCAATTGGCAAAAGTTTTTTTCATTCTGCATTCTGCATTCCCGCTTTCTCCGGTTTTTCACTTCACCTCCATGACGGCCTTTTGTTCGTTGTCCTGAAGCTTTGCCCTTTGCCGCGGTTCAAAGTTCAATGCATTTCCCTTGCGACACGCACACTCGCACACAAACACACTCGCACGTCGATGTGCCACGCCCCCTTTGCCCCCAAACCAAACCTAAAGTATACCCGACCAGGTCTGCTATTGTGGCTATTTTCAATTGGTGGTTTCTGAATTTGTAATGGATTTCTTGGGACAAATATCACCTGTAACACAAACTATTATTTATAAAATTAATTCTGATATTACTTAGAAACTATTTATTTACTTGATTAGGTGTCTTAAAGAAGGCTACAATGAATTAAGACAGATTTCTAATTTTTAATAGTAATATTATATTATAACTTACTATCTTAAATAGCGAATATACTTCTCAAAACTCTCTTCTTCCTACCACAGAAATGTCTTAAAAAAGTGTCTAAAAGTAGACTACGATATATTTTAAATTTGAAACAACGTATTTTAGGATACCTTTTTTAAGTGCATTAAAAACGATTGAGTTTTCTGTGGCACATTGGAAAATATAATTCATCAAATATGTTTATATCTTATACTCCAAACCAACTCTTAACCAAATACTAATTTTTTTAGGTCTTATATCTTATAAATAGTTCTGCCTTATTTGAACAAATTTGGCAGCACTGCAACTGACAGTCCATCTTCACACATTTCCACAAAACGCCGAGGCGTCGAAAAATCCTAAACGCAACTTTGTCAGACTTTCATGGGGGAAATGGAGGTGATGAGCTGGAGGTCTGGGTTTTCGGGGTCCCAAGTTTCGGATTTCGCATTCCGTTTGGGTGGGGGAGAGTGTTCCTGTCAGCCATCAGGCGGGAGAAATGAAATATGCGCGACTTCTACGGACAAACTAAATGAACTCTGAACTTTATGCGAAATTTCACCTCATGCATGCATGCATGTGTGTGAGTAGAGGTGTGTGCGTGTGTGTGTGTGTGTACACTGCGTGTTTTAAACTTTTGTTGCCTGGCAAAGTAAATTTGCATAAGGTTTTTTGGTTAAGTGAGGCAGTGGAGGGGTGATGGCGTAAAAAACATAGCGAAAAAACATGTTTAAAATCAACTCAATGCACTGGGAAATAAAGGAAAAAACACTTTAATTAACTCAACTAAGATTAGGGTTACGAAAAGTGGAGTAAATACGACCTTAAAGATGTACCTTCCATTTATATTTGGAAAGAAATTTACTTTAAATGGGTTGAAATAGACTAGAACCCAATTTAGTCTATTTTTTCTTTAAAATATATATATTTAGGCCATTATTTATCCCGTTTAGTGCCTTATTCTAAAAATGAAGTCAATGGACTTAAATCAAGAACCTTTAAGATCAAAATCTTTAAAACTATAAAGTGCATTTGGGCTCTTCATATTTTTTTTTGTTTACCCAAGTTTATAATTTAATTTATTTCATCTTATTTGTTTTTTTTGGGAAACTAGTGTTCTCTACTTTTTTGTCTAATCAAGATCAATAATTTGAAAACGTTATTCTAACCACTTTCATTTTAATTTTGAAATCTAAATTCGCTTTACATGTTTTTCTTGTGTAGACGTTATTCGTTTGCCTTTCAATATTTCAGCTTGAAATGCCAAAAGTGCGTCATGAATGATGATATATGTATGCAGGGGGAGTTGTGGTAACAGCAGGGAATAGCTGAAAAAGGAGGTGATGTGATGTTGAGGGGTGGTGGGCGAATGTGGGTCGTGGGTGTGAAAGGAAGTGGCTAAAGCACCGGAAATTCCTCAACTTGATGCGGAATTTCCGAAGTGCAACACACAGGCAAGGGTTAAGGGTTGGCCCTGGTATTAACCCAAAATAGACCACCCAACCCCACAGGACTGGTTTGAAATTAAATATTAATTAATTATATAATTGATTAACACCTTAAAGTCAAATATAAAGTTCAGAACAAATAATATTCTTATTATTTTCTTGTTTATAAAAACCTAAAAACTATTATAATTGCATAGTATAATATTTTAAAAACTATCTTTGGAACTTAAGATCGACAACATTAATGCGTTTTAATAAGTCCAAGAACTTAGACTTACTATCTCAATAAATTTGAAACACAAAAGCCCAAATTCCTTAATCTTATAAAGCGTTGAAATAGTATTATCCTCATAGATGTCTTTAAAACCTAGATAGACATAAAGAATAAACAGCCTTGCTTGTCAATTGATGACCAATCAGGACTTCTATAAAAATGAGTATATAATATATCTATATATTTAGTTTGGCTTATCACCATTGCTGATGGAATTGCAGAAAAGTTCGAGGGTTAATTGAGCAATTTGCGCGGCTCACTGTCGCATTATCCTCCGGATTCTAATTTTAGATGCCGGCTACGTCAGCGGGCCAATTTGCAAGTCCCGCTGCCACCGGCGACTGGCTTCCCTGCGGCTGTTTGATCAATAACCCAGATACACGGCCGTAACAACAACACCGAAATCAACAATGCCACACAGACCCAAATCACAGAAGCCGCGAGAGTCGGCCGAGAGCCCATCGAATTGAATCGCAGCCATCAAATTAATTGCAGCCGCATTGTGCATCGGGCCTTATTAAGACACCACCTCCGTTTGTCTCTGTTTTCCAGTTGATAACTGCCGATTTTTGAACTGACAATAAAACTAAGCGCAACCGTTTAAAACCAAGGAACCAAAGTAAACCCCATTTAATCAGTGGAAAAAAGGAGGAGGAGAAATAAACAAACAGGAAAAATGGGACGCAAAGTGACCGTGGCGGTGTCCACACTGAACCAATGGGCTCTGGACTTCGAGGGTAACATGGTGAGGATACTGCAGTCCATCCTGGAGGCCAAGGACATGGGTGCCAGCTATCGGACGGGACCCGAGCTGGAGGTTTGGTAAGTGTAGATACTCGAAATCACATTATAAAGTGTGCAAAAGTATGCAACAATATATTTTTAATGCGAAAGAGCCAAGCCAAAGGTGTCCAAAAGTAAGCTACAAAGTGTTTTTAAATCGAAAGAGTCAAGTGCAGAGATTTCATTCTGGAGACTTAAAATCACATGTAAAAAGTGTCCAAAAGTAGGCTACAATAATATACTAAAACTAATAGATCTTTGGTTAAATGGTGAAAGTCCATTTTAATTTTTCATAGCATGCTTTTGTGCACATTTTTAAACTGGTTTCAAAACTCCAAAAATTTTCTTAACAAGCCTTAATAATATTTAGGAATTCAAACCACTTAGATGCTACTACTTATTCAAATTCTTGTTATTAAAAATATTTTTTAAAAACTATTATGTTATTTAAAATAACGTAATCATAATAATGATAATAAAATAACCTAATGAATTACAGATATATACTTTGTGTGAAAGTCAAACTAAATATATTATTAAGGTATCCAAAGCGTTATACAACATTATTAATGAACATAATTTAAATCCACAGTGGCTACAGCTGCGAGGACCACTTCCGGGAGCCGGACACATTCCTGCACTCGTGGGAGGTGCTGCTGGAGGTGATGATGTCGCCGATGTGGTGAGTCCCCTCAAGTGCTATCCACTGTCTCCCGGATAAACTGGATTAACCCCTTCTCTCCTTCTTGTGACCCCCAGTGAGAACATGCTGGTGGACGTGGGCATGCCGGTAATGCATCGCAATGTGGCCTACAACTGCCGAGTGGCGTTCTTCAACCGCCAGATCCTGCTCATCCGGCCCAAGATGGCCATGTGCGACGACGGCAACTACAGGGAGTCGCGATGGTTCACCGCCTGGACGAAGAACCAGCAGACGGAGGAGTACGTCCTGCCGCGCATGATTGCCCAGCACACGGGTCAGCAGACAGTGCCCATCGGGGACGCCGTGATAGCCACCAGGGACACCTGTCTGGGCTACGAGATCTGTGAGGAGCTGTGGAATGTGCGCAGCAAGCACATCGAAATGTCGCTGGCCGGCGTGGAGCTGATCGTCAATAGCTCCGGCAGCTACATGGAGCTGCGAAAGGCCCACATCACCTCCGATCTCATTCGGAATGCCAGCTTCAAGGCCGGTGGGGCATATCTGTTTAGTAATCTTCGTGGCTGCGATGGCCAAAGAGTGTACTTCAATGGCTGCTCGGCCATTGCACTAAACGGCGAGATCCTGGCCCGGGGACAACAGTTCGCCCTGCAGGATGTGGAGGTCACGCTGGCCACCATCGATCTGGAGGAGATTCGTGCCTATCGGGTGAGCCTGCGATCTCGCTGTTCGGCTGCTGCCAATGCACCGGATTACCCAAGGATCCACTGTGACTTCGAGATGTCCACGCACAGTGACATCTTCAAGACGTCGACGCCACCGCTGAATTGGCCCATTCACACACCGGAGGAGGAAATCGCCCTGGGACCGGCCTGTTGGCTGTGGGACTACCTGAGGAGATCCGGCCAGGGTGGATTCTTCCTGCCCCTCAGCGGCGGCGTGGATTCCAGTAGCTCCGCCACCATAGTGCACTCCATGTGCCGGCAGATCGTGCAGGCTGTGCAACTGGGCGATGCCCAGGTGCTCCACGACATCCGTTTGATCCTGGCCGATACGGACTATACGCCGGATAATGCCGCCGGATTGTGCAACCGTTTGTTGGTCACCTGCTATATGGGCAGCGTGAATAGCAGCAAGGAGACAAGGCGGAGAGCCACCCAATTGGCCAGCCAACTGGGCAGCTACCACATCGAGATCAGCATCGATTCGGCGGTGAATGCTCTGTTGGGCATATTCAATGCCGTCACTGGGCTGACCCCGCGATTCCGGACGCAGGGCGGCTGTGCCCGCCAGAATCTGGCGCTCCAGAATATGCAGTCGAGGATTCGCATGGTGCTGGCCTACATCTTCGCCCAACTGATGTTGTGGGTGCGGAACAGGCCGGGTGGCCTGCTCGTCCTGGGCTCCGCCAATGTGGATGAGTCGCTGCGCGGCTACCTCACCAAGTACGACTGCTCCTCGGCGGACATCAATCCGATTGGCGGGATATCCAAGATGGATTTGCGAAGATTTCTCACCTACGCTAAGGATAAGTAAGCTGAGATTTCTTATTGAGGGGTGGGAACATAAATGTATATGTAGCCCCACTCAGAAAAAAATGTTCTCAAAAGGGAGCCAAGATGTATTCAATCTGGGAAACTCCTAAAATATATAGAAAGTGTTTTCATCTCTATTTCAAGATCGCTTGAACCAGATCGTATAGATGGTACAACAAAGAGAGGGAGAGAGAGAGAGACATTTCATGACATTTCATGAATAAGTAAAAAGACATTTTTTCAAATTGAGAACCTTTCGCTTATTTAGTTCAGAAATTAATGATGTAGAAATGTTCTTTGTGTATTAATATATTTTGTGTAAAAATGGTAGAGTCCTATCTGTACTACACAGAGCGAAAAAAATATGTATAACTGATTTTATCTTGGCTTCTTTCCCTTCTACATTTTTCTGAGATACACCCATATGTTTTCTCCCCCAAAAGTAGCTAGTTGCTTTGTTAACCCTTGAATGCTTTTTTCCAGGTTCAACCTGCCCGTGCTGGAGTCGATCATCGATGCCCCGCCCACCGCCGAACTGGAACCGCTGCAGGAGAACGGGGAGCTGCAGCAGACGGACGAGCAGGACATGGGCATGACCTATGCGGAGCTCTCCCAGTACGGGCGCCTACGCAAGCAGTCCTTCTGCGGGCCGTACAGCATGTTCTGCCGCCTGGTGGCCACCTGGAAGGGCGACCTCAGTCCCAAGGAGGTGGCCGAGAAGGTGAAGCACTTCTTCCGCTGCTACGCCATCAATCGGCACAAGATGACCGTGCTGACGCCGTCGGTGCATGCGGAGAGCTACAGTCCGGATGACAATCGGTTCGACCATCGCCCTTTCCTGTATCGGCCCAACTGGAGCTGGCAGTTCAAGGCCATCGACGACGAGGTAGACAAACTGCAGCCGATCTACACGCCCTCGTCGGCACAACTGCGCCCCAGCAGCGAGGACCTACTGCTGTCCACCCAGAGATCCTTCCCTGGCGACGACTCCAAGCACTCCTCGCCCTTATCCTCGGCCTCGGCATCCGCCTCCATCGATGTGGGTATTTCCACGGCGGCGGTTCCGCTGCCAGGAGCGGCTGCCCCCGGCGGCCTCTCCAAGAAGCCCAGTGGCTACTCCAAGGTGCACGTGAATGTGCTCGGCAAGATCAAGGACCGCACCGGCATTCCTGTTTAGGAACAACATACTCGCAAAGCACTGGAAATATACAATGTTTTTTTTTTATCAGCACAGCTTGATGTCTTTTGCTGCCCTCAGTGAGAAATCTTAGGGTTTTGAAAGTCGTAATTTACACTTGTTTAACTATGTGCCTTCTATTGGTCGTAAATTGTTTTCCCCTATGGTATTTTATAGAAAAATGTTTCCTTAAAATGTTTGACATACATATTAACCCTCACATTAATGGGATAAAAAATTAAATTCCAAAGAAATTCTTACCCTTTAATTGCTAAAAGTTTTAGATTTAGTTATTTTGATCAATTCTCTGCAACATTATAACCTTATGTTAGAATTACATTTCTTAATAATCTTAATTTCGGTAAAAGAGAATTGAACCAAAATTACCAATTTGGAATTGAAAAAAGGGACTTATAACCTTTGTATCTTAAATATTGATCGTTCATGTACTAAATATAAGAGAAAAAATACTTAAGCTCCATTTAATCTTACCATTATTTGCATGTCATATTCAGCACTTGACAGACCATGCTTTGCAAACTACTAAATACATAGCTTTACTATAAAACCGCAGCAAAAGGCATTATCCTGTATATATACAAAATCCATATGCGTAGGCTTAGACGTAGTCATAGTAGAGCGTCATCCTTCTAGATCACATTTTTTTGAGATCCCTTTCGATGTAGTCGGCCTTTGTAACGTCTTTTCCCGTTTGCCTTATCTTAAAGTCTTTAATCTTGTCTAATGCTCAAGTAAAAAACTGGACAAACTTTTTGTCTCTCTGTCCAAACAATTTGTACAACAATCTTAAACAAATAACTAGGCAAATCTTTTGCCACACCTTTTGTTAAATATATAATTATTTTGTCTGGCTTCGCAAAAAAAATTATCACTTGTTGTGTTGTTGGTTGTGTGCAGTGCGTGTGAAAGGTGTAGAATATTTTATGCGAATCACATCCAATTATTATTCTAAAATAAAGAATTATTCAGTTATTGGTTTATAATTTTACAAGCTGGCTTGTAAGCTTTACATTACTTCTTACAATGTATCTATTGGATATTCGAACATTGATATTAATATGAGTTCTTCGTAAAGTGAAATTTATTTTTCGTAAAAATTCTACTCAAAGCATGAAATAAAATATCACAACAAACTAACGTAATATTTTTTCAAGAATGACACCATAATAACGCACTGTATGTTTATTAATTAAGACAAATTCGTTATCTCTATGGTTACAATCGCACAACGCGAACTATATTATAAAAAAAATTAGGAACGTCAATTATAAATCTGGACAAAACATATATTCGATATCATAGCTCGCTACTATTTGCCTAAGAAAAGTGAGGCGCTTTAGAGATCATATGTTAGTTAGTCCATTTGGGTACTCATAAACAATTTTGTTTGTATACACTTTACCCAAAAAACCAACATATATTAAACACTTCAAAAATCAAAGCTATACATTTTTGAATTGAAACTGTGCTCTATAAACGCAGTTTAATTCAGATCAGATCATTATTATCCTCTACAATTTTTGGAAACCATATTTATAAGATTTTGTTGATTAATAAACTGAGTACATGAAAACAATTCAAATTGTATTGGTTTTCTGAATCGAAGAACCGACTTAAAGTTTAGTTATAAGAATTCAAGGACTATGTAAAATTACTAAAATTATAAAGACACTTTATTAGGAGAATTGACAAATTTTGATTTTAGAAATGCATGTAGATTTATAGCACATTGTGAATTTGAACACTCGCATCGGTTCGATTAAATGGAACACTGATTATACACCTCTCTAGAAGGAAAAATATACACCAGTCATTTTTGTAGTTTCAAATGGATTGGGTACTGGTACTTGTTGGTTCCGTCTAGTATATAGTAGTGTGAAAGACCGGGTTCCAAATTTTTAAGTGATCATAGTAACATTTAAATACCCCTAAAATGGGTTATCAGATCATTTTTGACGAAGATTAAACCTTAACTGTGACAAATACTATATATTTGTACTTCCCCAATCTCTTTAATATTATTTTTGGCTCACCTTGTGCCTTATCAGGTCATATACGGTGGAACAAAGAGTTACCTAACACAAAGAACATGTACTGTTTAAAAATTGTGGAAACCTAAACTTTGAAGTGACTTCCGCCCAAGAAAACAAGATGTTCAAGGTGGTTTTTTGTTGCTTTAAGTTTTATTAGGTGCTAAACGCATAGTGGTGCTATATCGGCGCTGGGCAGGAATCCCGTCCAGCCGATGATGGTGCGGAAGTGCTCTCCCTTGAGGCGTCTCACGACGCGCACATTGCTCGCCTTCCCGTGGATGGCGTCCACCTTGCGGCCCCGCAGGTGATCCAGCACCATCTGGCCACGGGTAT
Source organism: Drosophila suzukii (assembly GCF_043229965.1). Lineage (NCBI taxonomy): Eukaryota > Metazoa > Arthropoda > Insecta > Diptera > Drosophilidae > Drosophila > Drosophila suzukii. The sequence goes on along the minus strand of NC_092084.1, from coordinate 10,873,605 downwards.
GGACGCCACTCAGCTCCACGGTGGCATAGTAATCCCGCTGGTCGGCGATCATGGCGTCTGGGAAGAGGTAGATGGCCGTGAGCAGGGAATCGCAGCTGATCCAATTGACGAATCCTCGCGGCACCAGCATCGAGCGTTCCGCCCGGGTCAGCAGCTCCACGAAGGGATGATCGACGTCGCCCAGGACATTGAGGCGCCAGTCGAGAGTCACTCCGAGCTCCCCATCGATGCAGGGCTCCCAGGGCAGGATTAGTGCTGGCCGCGTCAATCGCTCCAGGGTTGTGTGCGCCGCCTCCGGATCCATCAGGAAATTGAATTCGGCACTCTTGGACACATTGCCCTTGCCGAAAATGTTGCCGCCCATTATGTAGACGCCACCAATCTTGTCCAGAAACGAGCGACCATAGAGATTGATGCAGTTGGCAAAGTTGGTGAGTGGCCCACAGAGCAGGAAGTCCACTTGGCCAGGGTTCCCGCAGGCCAGACGGTACATGGCATTCACGGCGTGCTCCTTCTGCAGTTCCTGCTCCTCATTGACCTCTGGATAGCCGCCCACATCGTTGAAGCCATCCTGGCCATGGAATTTGGAGGTGTACGACCAAGTGCGTGGCACAATGGAGTCGGCGCAGCCTTTGAAGACGGGAACCTATGGAGAAGGTGCAGGATTAGAAGTGTTTAAGCAGGTTCTCCTGGTGAGATCTTACATCCCGCCTGTCCAGTGTGTGCAGCACCCGCAGGGCATTCAGAGTCCCATTGTCCACGTCCGTGTTGCCCTGCACCGTGGTGATGGCCACCACTTTGGAGCTCCTGCCGCCCGGCAGAACCACCCCCTCCGCCCGCAGCATCATGGCCAGGCCCCAGGCATCGTCGGTGCCTATGTCACAGTCGTAGACCACCAGGCGATTCTTGTTCTCCATGGCTAGGGGTTTTCAACCAGACTGGTCTACCTTTCCGTTCCTATCGATTAACACATTTATCGTTCTGTTTTGGGGCTCATTGTTGCCACCGAATATTAAGTAGTAGTATTAAATTTTTTGGGTTGTTCCCGAGTCACTGACCAAAGTCACTCTTTGAGTCTTCTCTGGGTTTATGATCATAGTGAAGGATGTAACACATCTGATTTGTTGATTTCCCAACAGTTTTCTGCAATTTTTTAAACATTTAAGCCTGGTTTTCAAGTGGATAATTAAACAAACTTACCTATAACCTGCATAATGTATCTTTCTGCATTACAATCATCTGTAGTAATGAGGTGAATTTCCCATAAGTCCAGCTGTTCTGAAGTGGTGAATTTACAAGCTGTTGTTATTGTATCTTATCATCCACCAAACATATGATTTTATTATTATTCAAAAAATATATATTATTTTTAAATTAGTGCTTTTAAATAATAGAACATTCTTCAAGACCAGTATATTTAGGGAATTGCTTTTACATTGACTCAACCTTTATTTTCTAAATCATGTAGGTAGTTGTTACAAGATTTTGTTGTTATTATTAAAGCTATGAATGCCGTATATCCATATAATTATTTGTATACTCTGCAAAGGGGAGTATAATTTTAGTATTAAGTTTTTGAATATTTCATATTTACATTTCTAATTTTATAGTAAAAATAATATAAAAGCTAAATAATACCTACCAATACTGATATAACTCAACCACGATATTTTTTAAGTAGGCACAGTTCTCAATCTTAAATAATTAATAAGTTGATTAATTTTCACTCTTACTCAAATCACAGTTTTGGGAAAATACTTATGTGGATACCTTCAACATTTTTTGATCCTACAAAAATTAGTAAGATATATAAGTTTAAGAACTTTATCTCTTTTAGCAACGTTTATTTCAATTTCAGAAGTGAAACAAAAAAGAAACCTTCGTATAATTTTCACTATCGCAACACTCGTTAATCAAAAAAGACTATGCAAATAGACTCTATTTAATAGAGCAAAGGCGTTTAATGGCTTAAGTGGGTGTTCCACGCTCATTTATTCTATGTTCGTACAAGTGTGTAATATATATATATGATGTACCTCCCGTCTGGCATTCCAAAATCTAGATTACTTCAAGTGTCGCAAGTGGGCGACGGACAACGACTCTCATTATGGTTCGTTATAATCGCGACGACCTGCCGCAACTTGATTACCATAGTTGTTACAATAGTGGTTCCAGTTGCCCTTCGGATCCCGCCTCCGGGACTCATTGAATTAAATTGTGAATTCAATTTGTTCTGGGTCCCACAAATTCTTCCCTACATCAACGGATTTCTGGAATATCAATTCCGGGAAAGTCCCAGAGATAAGGCATAGGTTTGTATTAAATTGTCTTTCATTTTTATTTTTAAAGTGGTACACACAAAAAAATTATTTGATATACAGTTCCAATGTGAATAGTTATGTGACTACAAATAATAGTTAGCTAGTGAAAAAAAAATTTTATGTAAGGTTAGGATTAATAATAAAAATGTTGCATATAAAACTATTTGATTTGAAATTTACCAATGCGAATAGTTGTGTTACAATAAATATAGTAGTATGCTAAAAATGAAAAATTACTAAAAAAAAGGTTTTAAATTGAAATATAATTTGTATACTTTAATAGCAAGTTGTAATATTCCATTTTTATTATTTTTTACGTTTTGGTAACCTCTTTAGAAGGTAAAACCCTGTAGTTAAGGGGTTCGTTGGGCGGTAGTTTCTCCCACAAAGTAAGGGCATTGGATTGGCGACCTTATCAGTGAAAGTATTCCCACACATCTTATCCGTTTGTCCCGCTCTCGCTTGGTATTGACTCGAACGTGAAATACAGCGCAGATATGAAATGCACACATGTCGGACATATCGCGCACCATACGTGTGAAATGCGTCGGGAAACGGCGAGAGAGTTATGAAATGGCACTCTGGTAGTGCCCATGCCCCAGTACCAGTGCCAGTGCCAGTAACAGTGCCATTACCAGTAGAGTAAACCTACCCATACCCAGAACTAGAACCGAGGCGAACCGATAGACGATGTCCGGCAGCGACCAGATGATTGCCGTATGTACTGAGTGCTCTCTATATGGGTAGTCCGTAGTCCGCCGTTTGTGCACATTCACCAATTGCCGGCGATGGCAGACGGACGCACAGTGGCAAACGGGACAGGAGGAGGCGACGGAGGAGGAGGAGCACCATCCACATCCACATCCGCCAGATACGCAATCCTTGACTGCGACGGTGGTAGCGACGATGCCTGGGCCCTGCTCCTGCTGCTCCATGCGGCCGAGAGCCACGGGATCCACCTCCTGGCCATCACCACCATGGGCTGTGGGAACACCAGGCGGGAGAACGCGGCCCGCAATATGCGACGGATTCTGGATGCCTGCAAGCGCACAGACGTAAATATAAATAAATTCATATAAACTCAAGTGCACAGAAAGAAAATAATTAATTGAACAGTTTGATGTTTCGTGAATTTTGAAACAATATTATTGTAAATTGCATATAAAAATTTATTAGGCAGCAATGGTGCTTGAACTCTGGTTCTTGTTGGAGTACAAATTATAAGGTTCAACTTGATAAACATATCTAAGTGCAATAAAAATTATCAAAAATCGGAGTGATTAAGCATTCTTTAAAATATTCACCAAAAATATTTTTTAACCAACTATTTACCTTCTAGAAACAAAGGAATTAACCTTTACTATGTTTTAATAAAGATTTTGTGGATTTCTTTACATGCAAACATGAAATACTCAAACAGATGATTCTTTGTTTTTGATGATTTGGGTGCATGCAATAAAGCCCAGTGAACTAACGCCTATTTTGCTTAATTTTGTATTTCTCTAAGTAGTTTTTCAATTAGTAATATAATTTACTTACTTACTATTTAACAGTAGTTCTTCTATAAATCTACTATTTTACAGTACTTTTAATTTTTTGTAGTTTCACTTTAAAGTTACTATTTAGTCTTATTTTACTATTTCATAGTATGTTGTGTGTATTTTCTTGAAAACATGAAATACTTAAACACATTTATTATTTGTAATGATTCATGCAATCGAATATTCATTCATGCACAAATACAATAAGGAATGAATAACAATTGAGGCTGCGGAATCTCGCAAGATCTAATAAAGGAGACACTTTAGCTTCATTAATGTAATTTAAAAAGGTCTTTGTATTCAGATTGTAATATCAAAGAATAGTAATCCGAATATGAGCTTAATATGTCTTAATGTGAATACCTATACTATAGACATTACATATATCTTCTTTCTGAAAAGTTGAGTTAGGGATGTTTCAATTGCTTTTTTCTGACTGATGTTAACCTATTACAGGTTCCCATTTACCTGGGCGCCGTGGATCCCATGATTCCCACCGAGGAGGACGACAAGAAGTATTTCCATGGCCGCGACGGATTCGGCGACTGTCTCACGGACGACCTCGGTCCCCTGGAGGGCATCGTGGAGCCGGAGCACGCGGTGACCGCCATCCATGACCTCTGCCGCGCCCAACCCAAACAGATCACAGTTTTCGCCGTGGGCCCACTGACCAATCTGGCCTTGGGGTATACCATGTACGGCTCTGAGTTCGGGGAGAACTTCCGGGATCTGTTCATCATGGGAGGCAACTACCAGGGCGTGGGCAACTCCTCGCGGTCGGCGGAGTTCAACTTTCACTCGGATCCGGAGGCGGCTCACACGGTGCTTTTGAAGACCCGCTGTCACATCACCATCCTGCCATGGGAGCCCTGTCTCCCGGATAGGTTCAACATACCCATTGTGAGTAAAGAGTGTTCTTGAACTTGAAGTTCACGCCATGGGGTTTTCCCCATATGTTTGGGGTATACACAGATATTACGATATAGTACCAGGTCTGCAAATTGTTTGCTTGGAGTACATATATTTGCTTAACATATAAGCAACCTCAGTTTCTCTGAGACTTCCGTTGAGTTCATAAATCATATTAAAAGGTAGGGTATACCTTCATTCATTCCAAAAAACACATATTTCAGATACTCTTTAACAAAGATTTTACAATAGATTTTTCAGATAAATTTTTGTTTGAAAATTCTTATAGGCATCCTAATGGGTTTGGCATGAACTTTAGGTTTTCTTAAAAGAATCCGAGATATAAGTCCTTGACCATTTGGTTTTCAAAAAGTCTAGAAATGTTGGTTAGTTTATTTGGTAAATTGATGGTTAATAAAGAATTTATAGAGGTTTTTATATTTAATATTGGAAAAACTTACTTGATAGTTCTGTGATGAGATAGTATATAGACGTTTTGAGGAATGTTTAATCCGAAATTCATTCTGCATAAAAATTAGTAAAATAGTTAATAGTAATTGTGCAGAAAATCTATTTATACTTGTATATGGAATCCCGGCATTTAATCCCCCTTCTCCTCCAGAACTGGCGCCTCAAGGAGTTCGCCGCCAGGGCCAAGGAGGCCGGGCATCCGGCGATCACCCTGCTCAACCAGGTGGAGGCCGCCCAGTGGCTGCCGATGATCGAGCAGTACGGGATCGACACGTGGAACCCCTGCGACGCCATCGTGGTGGCCGCCTGGCTCTTCGGGGACCGCCTGATCCGGAGGCACAGCACCTGGCACGCGACCGTGGACCTGCGGGGCACCCACACCAGGGGTCAGATGGTACTCGATCATCTGCGGGAGCGCGAGAAGTATCCGGAGAACGTGCGCATCATCGAACTAGTGGATGTGGAGTTCTTCAAGAGAATCTGCGAGTGGATCGCCGGCCTGGACGACGGCGCCCTGCTGCGCGACACTCAATAAACCCGTATCTATAGTGAATCCCTCGTTATTCGACTTTAAAATTTAGTGTGCCTGGTGATAAGGCGGGGGGCCTCTTGGGCGATAAGAGCTTTTTGCACAAGTGCACACCACCAGCAATAAACCGTTGGAGGTGGCAAAACTAAAAACTGAATTCAAAATATAATCGATCAATTAGAGATTTGGAGATTTTAGGTTGTAAAATGGGTTAGTATCATCTAGCAAAGCCTTGAAAAATTTGTAAGTACCCACAATTATGTGGATGCATGCAATAACGCCCACTGCAAGAACACCCATTTTGTTAAATTGTATATCTCTGTTAGTTTATTTAAATATTAAAAAAAAATGCACAGGAACCAGAAGGCCTATAAAATTGTATAAATTTCTTCAAAAATCAAAACGTATATGTAAAAAAAAACAAACAATAAAATTGTTGGATAAAATTAACCAATACAGATAGTATTTACTACTTTTAAAGTAGTTGTAGTAAAAATACTACAAAATCTACACAAATTACTATTTACAGTAGGTTTATAGGAAACTTACTATTTTACTGTAGCTTTACTATAAACCTACTGTTTTACTGTAGTTTTACTATTTCATAGGAAGTTGTGTATATTGCGCTGTTGTTGAAGTAACTTTTTAGTTGTTCAAGTTGACAGTTCGATGGGCTGTGCCCATTTAAATATTATATTAGTCAATTTAAATAAAAAATTTTTTTTGTGTGTATTAAAATTTTTTTTTTATTGTCTCAAAAAAAAAACAAAACAAAAACACCTAAACAAATAAATCAGACGCTTGGATTACTTAGACTTCTTCTTAGAATTCCTTATCCTGGACACAGGAACCTTTTTTTGATCCGCGGGAGTGCGATAAGTGCCATGCAGTTTGTCCAGCAGACCGAGCACTCCATAGTTGTAGTTGAACCTGGAAGAAGGAGGATGATTCTGAATAAATTCCAAGGATAAGGAAGGACAGGATACCCACTTGGCATGGTGGTAGTCGTGGAACCGCACCGACCCCGCCGACCAGGGGAAGCTGTAGCCCGTGTGGTCGCTCATCGAGTTGACGATGGCCAGGGCGAAGATCACATAGGCCAGGGCCACATGGGTGCCCAGGAGGGCAATGGAGGTGGCTACCGGCAGCAGATTGGCCACCACATGCTCCACCGGATGGGCATACAGCGTGATGGCGGCAATGGGAGCCGTCCACTCGTGGTGCTTCTTGTGGACATACTTGTACACCGACCTGTGGTGCAGCAGTCGGTGGGCATAGTAGAACATGATCTCCTCCAGGACCACAAAGATGGCCACATCCCGCAGCGATCGCCGGAAGGTGGGCAGCACACGGATGTCCTGGCTATTTTCTGTTCTGTATACCATCTCGTAGATTGCCCAGCAGGCCAGGAAGTTGACCACCGTCAGATTGAACAGTACCACCTTGACGGCACCCCACAACCTGGCCAGATCCACTGGCTCATTCTGGCCGGGCTGTATCTTATACTTGCGCAGGAATCGCGGTCTATTCGTGATGTCCATCAGGGTGAAGATGCCGGCGTAGAGCCAGTACACTGCGAAGATGACCATCGTGCTGCCCACCACCCAGAGGCGCCACGAATCCTCGCCCACGGTGTCCAGCAGCCAGCTCCATCGATCCTGCAGGAATTCCCCGGACTGCGTCCAGCCAGCCAGCAAGGTGTCCATTGTGGTCGAGGTCTTGGCGAAAACTACTCGCGGATCACTTCGGCCGCTCTTTGAAGTTCGTTCTCTGATCCCCCGGTGCCCTACACCCAGTGGATTCCATTGGCTCCGGTGAGTCCCTGTAATCTATTTTATATATTTTTAAGTAATTTCCTAAATAAATATTTAAAGAAGAATATTTCTTCAAGAGATCATTCCGATTATCCAGGAATATTAATATATCAAATCATATTTTTAAGAACATTATTAAAAGAATACACATTTTAAGATCCTTCGTGACAGCGAGGATCATCAATAACAAGATAATATAAGTACAGAGATTCAAAAAGATTAGATGATCATATAGAAAACTATTCTGATCCAAAATGAAGTGACTAAAAAATAGTGTTAGCTAAGGATTAAGCACACGAATTTACCCCAAAATCGAGTAGTTTTCAGTGAAAATATCATTCAGTAGCTCATTACAAGGATCAGTCAGCCCTGACTATCATCGTTTTCAGGTTCCTGAGTACTCTTAACGATTATATATGACTGTGCCAGCTGATTAGCATTACGTACGAATTTAGAAATCTAGCCAGCTTATCATTTCTTTCGCAGTCGATGGCAGATTATGGCCAAGCATTAATATTGTATTAAGATTAGGCGTCCATCTATATATAGTCGATTGTTGATTGTTTGGGGGTTTAGTAAATCTCACTGAACCAAAGTTCAAGCCCCGGGGGAGATTATTATCAGAGCTTATAAGCAAACGATTGACCGCTCTTTTAAAGGTTTAGTAAAAGTAAAAAATGAATGAAATAGTTGTAAAGAGGTATCATAAATACCTGTGCAGGTGGTCCGATTTTTGTCAAATTTTGGGAGTGATAAGAAGCTATTTTTAACTTGATTTGGTAAGGTATAAAAAAGTGGTGGAATATTTTAGTAGAATTAAAAAACACACTTCGGCTGAATTTCATTTTCATTTATTGTTTTTACTTTCCATCTTTGTATATTTGACTTAAATTGGTTTCTTAGTTCTGTTTTGGTTTTCGTTTCATTTGTTTTGGTTTTCGTTATCCGACTTTACAAGAATTCACTTGCTTTTGCAGATTTATGTATGCCTTGAACGCCTTCAGTTTTGCTATGCTAGTTTATTAATCAATTGTTTAATTATATAGTTATATGTATTGAAGCACAGATATTCGAACTGGTTCGTGTTTGAATAAGCCAGAATAACCGATCGATAAGGGACCCAAACGAAACCGCCTAAGGAAAATATCAATGAATTGTAAAATTCACTTAAAGTAATTGTCACATACACGTATTCGGGTATATATCATATATCTAATGCCTAAGCAGATCTATAAATATTGCCTTGTCCATTGGATTGTTTTACTTCGTGTCTGTTTCTGTCTGTGGATAAGCTTTATTTTCGGGTTCCATCTGGTAATAAATTTAAATTTGTGTCTGGTTTTGCGCTTCTTTTGGTTGTGGTTTTTATAGTTGAAAAGGCACTGCTGCATTCAAACTTTTCCTTCATAGCCCCCGGATCGTAACCCCTTAGTCTCATTTGGTAATTTTATGTTTAGAGATAATTTAATTTAGATTTTCCGTCTAGTGCTTGTGCCTTGATTTCCAACCGAATGCCCGCACAGTTTCGCATATTTCACATATCCCCAAGCTGTTTATAAGGACTTCCTCGAACCGAAGTATCTGTATCTGTACGTGACGTGTTTGCATTACTTGTGTGTGAACAATTTCCTATCCTCTAGTTACTTACAAAAACTCCATCTAGTCGACAAAAACTTGTTCTCTTTTCTTTTAATTTATCTGCTCTTTTTTGGTTTTCTTTGGTTTGTTTTTTATTTTAATCAAATGCCACATACCCTAAATCGATTTAAATCTTTTGTGCAATTCTTATTCTTTTAAAAGTTTTCAAGCTCTGTCAAACTTTATATGAAAGCAATATAAAATCGGTTAAGGTAAGTCGGAAATTGAAGATTATTTTATAGAAGTTTTAATCACTAAGAGTTGGAAATCATTATTTTGAAATGTCCTGAAACCTTCCCAGCTTTTACAAATTTCAAATGTTTAATTTAAATATTATTCGCAATTGCTAGACTATCTGAACCTAACGACAGCTATTTTTAGGTATATCTAAATTGTTTATCTATCCACGGAAGCTCAACAAACAGACATTTTCAAATTTTAAAGAGAAATGAGTTCTATAGTAGGTATTTTTCAATGTAGGTATAAATAATCATATACTTCTGGTAGGTTTTGTTGATAATACTGCTTGATGAAATAATGGTTAGTTTTATTGAACTATTGTCAGAACTCCTGGAGAATGTTAATCAAAGCTTAACATCTTTCGTTAACGTCTCTCATTCAGTTTAAAATTTCACAAAACATTTTTAGCCTATACTATATACGCTTACAACTAACTGACTGTCTTACTTTTCACGCTGCCATTAAAACTGCTTACAAAAGTAGGAAAAATTCGGAAATTAAAATTCAATTCTGCTTTCCAATAAAATTATTTCGAAATTATAGTTTTAATATGAACATTTAAATGAACTTTTTAAAGATTTTTAGGAAATTCCCTAAATAAAATATAAATAACTTAGAGAATTTAAAGGGTTATCCATGCTTTTTAAAAACCACGCGATAAAATGATCTATAATATATCGAATTCTAGAAAATGAGAACTTTTTAATGCTACAAACGGAACTTAGATTCAAACGACCTAGCTTTTCGGGACTCTTCAGACTAAGAAGCGTGCCGCCGGCTCCCAAACATTTCTCCACTTTCGTTTAAAAGCTTATTTCTAAAGGAGAACCTTGAGCTACAACAACAACTACTAAATGACACTGGCGACTCCAACGGCCACGCCCACTATTATTCAAGCTGTCCATGGCGATGGCTGCGATGGCCGCGATGATGGCGATGCTGGCGATGATGGCTCCTGGCCTCCGCCTCCGTTTCGTTGTCGGTATCCAGCTGATCACGCTCCTCCTCCTCCTCCTCATCATCATCGTCGATGGCATCCTCATCGTGCTCGTTGAGCAGCAGCGGACTGTCGTCACCCAGGCGATTGGGGGGCAGAGCGCTGCCCGGAGTCGTGGGCGCCGATCGGGTGATCCAACCCTTGCGCGCCGTTCGTCCCCGGTTCACAAAGAAGCTGGCTCCACTGACCACACTGCTCACCGGACTCTTGAGCACACAACGCTGGGCTCCCGATCCCGAACCGGATCCCCCGATGGCCGCCATTGGTATGTACAAAGCCTTGTTCGGCTGCGTTTTACTGCCGGAGGTGAAGAACTTTTTACTTCGCCCACTGCTGCCGCCGGAAATGGATGCGGATGTGGTCAGGATGGGCTGCAGCACTTGCTGGGTGTTCGAGGGCGTCGATAGCGTGTGCTGCAGCCGGGGCTTGGCCCCCGTTCCGCTGAGCAGGAGCTGCTCGTAGCTAACGCCCGCCTGGAGCTGCCGGATCTGGTCGAGAATCTCACGCACCTCGCCCGTCGGACTGGTGGCCTGGGGCGGCGATCCCGGTGTCCCAATGTTGGCCAGACTACTCACACCCGACACCTGGGCCGATGGCTGGCAACAGTTCTCCAGGCTGTGCAGCGGATTGGGCTGAATGCAGCCATTGCTGTATATCACCGGTGTGCCAGTTCCTCCCGAAGCCCCTGTGCCGCCAGTGACCGATCCCCCCAAGCCGCCCATGGCCAGGCTGTTCAGGGAGGCCGCCTGCGTGGCCGCTCCACTCTCCGCGCCCTGGGAGGCACCGCCTGCTCCTCCACTCTCTGGCAGCATTCCTGAAAGCATAGGTATGTATGATTAGTAAGTTAAGAACTAAAGGCAGTAATACGAATTGATTAAGATTCCCACTCTCTTGTATGCTAAAGAATTCGCGGAAAAAGAAATTCTAAATTTTTAAAATTCATTATCACTTGAAGTGGTTCACATCAGGTATATTATTAGATAAGTAAGAGAGATAAGATAATTCCCAGCATAACCTTGTAGATCATCGTACCTGTTGTATGCTGAAGAATTCGCAGTGTAGAAATAAAATTCATTGTATAGGTTCAGAAAGATTCGAAGTGAGTTTGATTAAAAAAATATCTTGTAGACAAGCGAATAATATCCATGAGGTCTATTAATTCATATTGAAACCATTATATAATCTCTCTCTTTTATGCTGAAGAATTCGCGGTAAGAGAATACAATCCGTTTTACAAATAAACTGCTGTTTAGATAGATTTTAAGTGCGTCAGATCATTAAAGATCTTGTAGGCAAGATAAATATATCCATTAAGTCTAAAGCTCCCATCGAAAACTTGAATTTCTTTCTCTCTCTTTTTTGCTGAAGAATTCGCAGCCTAGGAATAAAACCCCTTTCCCACTACCCACCTGCCACACAGCTGTTGTTCACAAAGATGTCGCTCAGGCTGCTGCTGCTGTTCGCCAAGTACCGGAAGTGCTGGTCACTCTGGGACTGCAGGTAGCCCACGCCCACTCCCTCCTCGTGGGAGGCGTGCAGCCGGGTGCTGTAAAGGGCTCCTCCGCCCGGAGCACTGCCCAGTGCCACGGTGGCATAGTGCTGCGCCTGGGCGGGCATCAGTCTCGGCTGATAGGCGTCCGGCTCCACCAGCTGGGATGCCGATCTCGGCATGGCATAGTGCACAGAGGCCAGCGGAGCACTGGGCACCTGGTGTGGCGCCGCCTGCTCCATGGATCTCAGGTGGCTATTGGCGTGTCCATGGCCATGACCATGGGCATGGGCATGGGCCACATAGTGATGCAGCCCCAGTTCCGGACTGGCTGCCCGGGAATATGGCGGCGGCACCAGGGTGTTGGCCTCGTTTGCATTGCAGATGAAGCTGGAGCTCAGGGAGTCAACGGTGCTGGCCGCACTCAGGGATCCTCCCGCCGCCGGCCGGACAATGTAGTTCCGGAAGTACTGGACCATCAGGTAGCTGGAGCTGCCGTTGCCCTTGCCATTGCCCGAATCGCTATTACAGGTAAAGACAAGCGGATACAGATCCGGTTTGGAGGTGACCTAAAGGAGTGGGTGATCAGTATTTAGCTTGCTCCAATCTTTAGGGTAGTATAGTTACCTCCGTGTAGGGCGGCGGCGGATGGTGAAAGGAGTTGCAGCGACTGTATTGCGGAGGAGCATAGCAGGAACCGGCTGAATCTCCCTCGGATTGGGTGTGGTGCTCATTGAATCCCCAGCCACACAGGGTCCTTCGCTTCTTCCACAAGGAGTAGGCACACAGGATGGCCAAGATAATGGCTACTACCACGCACCTGCAATAAAAATGGTATATTATATAAATAGAAATTCCAATGATCTCTAGAGTTGAACTAATTTATCAGCTAATCTTAAGTTGGGATATTGTTCAATTGGTTATATTCAAGTTATAAGGAAATCCCTTTAAACCCTAGCTGATAAATCGTTTTGTGTGCGAAAGTGGGGATCATTCACTGCTCGGTTTGCAGCTGGCGCGACTGAATGAAGAAGCCCATTTGGCCGGAACCGGATGTGTGGATGCGGATGTGGAACCGTGTCCTGCTGTGCCCGTAATCGAATTCCGACTGAAATTTGTTTGCCTTTTCGGTGGCCGAGAGATGGGATTATATGAGCAGGGTGGCGGGAGGGTCTCCGTTTGTGTCTCATTAGTTGGCATTGCCATTTCCACGGCCCCCAAGGGAGGTGCCTACATATACGGGTACGGGTACAGCTTGCATAAGCCTCTCGACTTGACTCGACTTTTGACTTGACGCAACCCCGGCACTGGGCGCCACCTTTGCTGCCAATAATAATAATATCTCGCATGGCACACAATGCCAATCAGCTGGAAGTCCGACCAAGCCACCCTATCCGCCCTAGCCACCCCCTACCCCCACCAAACGCCCCCCATTGAACGGCCTTGCAGTCGACCTCCGGGGAATCCCCAAAAAGAAAAACAAATGCAACCATGACCCTGACACACACACAAACCATCGCAGTAAATAAATAAATCACTCTTACTGCAATTAAAATAATCGAAATCTGGGAAAATTTGATAGAACTAGTTAGGTCTGTCCTTAAAAACCCCCAACTTAAAGAGGTTTACCAAAAAACAGTTATAAACTTAGTCCTAATTACTGCTTAGTAATTAGTAAGTCTATTAGTGAAAAACGGATTTATCTTCTCCTGAGACCTGTATTACTTACCAGAAGAACCAGTGGGTGGCGAAGAACAGATTGAGAACGTGCGAGTCCGAGGAAGGCGGAAGGGGGCGTGGCCCGCCCTGGTACGGTGGGCAACAGCCCTGGGTGCAACATCCCTGACTGCAGCCCTCGCAAAATCTAGCCGACACCTGTAAAAATAGAAAACTTGATGAACACTTGTCATAACATTTTTTTTACTGACAAAAGGATAAAAGCGTAAGATAAAAAACATTAAAGTTGAAATTCAAAAAAATAGAACGCGAATTCTTGAGCATTGTGATAAATATTTTTCATTTAAAATATTTCAATTAATACAATACAGTCAAAGTCCATCAATTTAATTGCATTATCTATTCGACTTATTATAACATAATTAAAAATACCATCTTATTTAACGGTCGTCCATAGTGAGTCTCCACTGTTCTGAGTTTATACTTTATTTATGTGCTTAAAAGAGCGAAAGAAATGTGAGAATATTAAATGCATTTATTGCCGTTGGGAATGCAAAGCAATTAAATTAAAATGCAAAGGTGCATGCAACATTGATGCGTCCTTGTTTATTCGTTATCTTTTTTTTATCCCACAGATGGAATTCAAGGAAATCGAAGTAACAAATGCCCTACACTTATTATTTTTAAAATAAGTCAATTTCTTACAGATGTCATAAATAATAAGGAAAGCAAAATAAAGGTTTTCCTAAAAGGATATTCTAGAAAATTAAATTTAAAAGATATTTTATAATATATTTTGTCCCCCAAAATAAATATGCTGATTTGAAGTTGTTGTTTTCGATTGCAACATTGATGAAATGATGAGCACTTACGTTCGCTGGCAGCAGCGCCAACAGGAGGGACAAGGAGAGCACGAGCCACTGCAGCGCAATTGTGTAAGAGTGAGAGGGATGGAGACACATGGTTCTCGGCCGCTGCCTCGGTCGACGTCGCAGTCGCTGCCCAAGCTGGCGCCAAATGTCCTGGATGGCGGATGTGAAGGGGGCGGGGGTAAGTGTGTGTGTGTGTGTTGCCTCTCCCTTTTTCTCCTTTTTTTTTCTTATTTTTGCAGCCTCCGTTTGTTTTTTTCTCCTTAGTTTTTTACCCCTCGTGTGTGTGATTTGTTCCTTCCCTTTGTTTTGTTTTCCTATCTAGTTTTTTTCTGCTTTCTTCCCTTGCTGTTGATACTTTGCAGTTCCGTTATTTGTGCCACATGCTGTTGTTGCTATTGTTATTGTTGTTGCGGTTGCACTCACACAAACAGCGTTTTGTTTTGTCCTTGACAGACGCCAAATGCAATTTAGCGTAGCATGCTTTTGTGCGTTGCGTTTGTTGTTGTTGCTGCTCCTGCTGCTGCAGATGAGAAGAAGAGAGAATTTGTTGCTAACTGATGATTGTATTATTATTATTTTATTGCCACGCCAACTAACACAATCACACAAGAGAGCACCAGCACACACACGCACACACACCAGCGCACTCGCACATACACAAACACCTCGGCGACGCCAAAGAAAATTTTCTTTTCGTGTGACGCCACTCTCTCTCTTTTTTCAATCGTTTACAATTTAATTTCTATAACGGGAAAGCAAACACTGGAAGGTGGGCAAAATGTGCTAATATAACCGCTGTAATTGTTGTTAAGCCGAAAATTTAAGGCATATAGAAAACAACAACAACAGCAGCAGCAGGAGCAGGATATACGAATGCGGGGTTGGGAAATGGGGGGTGGTGAAATGCGAATCACAGCGCAAAGCGGAATTTACCGTTAGCCTCGAACGTGGGAGCGCGCACAGCAACAACTGAGCGACAAAAACGGAAACAAAGGAGCCAACAGCTTTTGAACTGACGGCCAGGGTTGCCACCCCACTCGTGAAAAATGAAACCATTTTTTTTTATAAGAGCCTAAACGTATGCTGCAGTATCTTTGAATCTACCAATCTTATCCGGAATTCCAGATTTTATTTCTTACAGCATACTTTTAGGGTCAATTTAAAGTGATTCGAAACTGTACACTTCTGTTTTTTTAAACTCGATTAGTTGAATGCGAAAAATAATAAATCCTGGTGAATACAAAGTATTGGCAATGCAAATAAATCCTTGGTAGTATTATATTTTACTTTACAATTCTTTTTTTCTGCCTTTAGGTGTCTATTAATATACCTTCAAAATGTAGTAAAAACACTAAATTTAGGCTAGAAAAACCCTAAGCCAATCTAATCTATATAAGCCTGACAACCCTTAACAGCTGATAATAATTTACCAAGTGGAAGGAAGAGGGATGATTAAAGAGCGCATGCGCTCAATGGGCGCGGTTTTTAAATCCAGATTAGTTGAAAAGATTTAAGTACATAAATGTTTAACTTAGATCAGTTTAAAAACAAAAATAAACTGTTTAATGTATAAATCTATTTATTCCATTTTAGATTACGTTCTAAAATAATTAATCGGATCTATCTTAAGAACCAGAAAAAAAAATTCTATTTTAACTTTTAATAAAAATGAGTGAATGAAAACTAATAGAATTATATTGATTGTAAAAAATTAAACATTGGTAATAGGTAAAGTACGCGAATTAATGAGCCAATGTGAGTAAAAGTGAAAGCCTATGATTAACTTATGAGTGACCTAAATCTATTTTACTTTGAAGAACGAGGCAATGCTCTTGGTTCCCTTGGCGCCCTTGGCCAGGGCCTTCTCCTTGGCGGTCAGCGAGCGCTCCTTCAGCGGAGTCGGCGTGGGCGATGTGATGCTGACATTGGGATCGGCTTCGCTGTCCACCAGACCGCTGCTCTTTAGCTTGGCGGCGGCATCGCTGTCATTTAGCTTGATCTTTTTGGAGTCGGTGCCCTCGTCCTTGCCCGCCTTGGATTTCCGCTTCTGGGCAGCAGCCTTCTCCTCGACAATCGCCTGAATCTCGCTGGGAATTTGCAGATAGGCGGTGAGCAGGCCATGAAGATCCGCATCCAAATACCGCCCCACAATGTCGCAGGCCATGCGTGTGTAGTCCATTTCGTTGGTGACACTTTCCGACGCCAGCTTCTCGCTCCGCACAAAATTCTGCGACTGAGCGCTGTGCCCGCAGTGGATTTGCTTCTCCTTGAGCATGGACGCCACCTGGCGCGTCTTTAGGGCCAGCCAGGCCAACGTTCGTTCTTGGTTGTACTTATAGAATCTCTGGTCGCCGGAGCTCTTCACATCCGACACGCATTTTAGGCTCTCTGGGTCGAGGATCTCGTTGAGCAACCGACTGGTGCTGGCCTCCTCCACTGCAATGTTGTCCAGCGACATTGCTCCTATTTAAAGTAGATTATGTTGGCTAATTTATAATATTGCTAATACAAAGAACGGGGGCAAATATAACATACTTTGCGCACAATGCTTCCGGAGGTGGTGGAGGGCAAGGAGAGTGGGATCCACCGGCGTGGTCATGTAGATCCTGCCATTCGAGCACACCTCGCTGTTCACCAGCCAACTGCGACGCGGCTCTGCGTACTCCAGCAGCTCCATCATCTGGCCGTCGGGATGGGTGACGAACAGAGCCTCCTTTCCCTGACCAGGGTGGAAAAAGCGCTCCAGCCGGAGGCGCCCATCGTCCCCGTCCTTGGGCAGCAGTTCCTCCGACACAAACAGCACCTTTTTCAGCGCCGCAGCAGTTGTCTTTTTTGCAGATCTCTCCGCATCCGGATCGGGTTTTGGTTTGCTGCCTCGTGTTGCTTTCTTGCTCATTATTCCGGGTTGTTTAAATTGTTTATTGAAATTATAATCGAGGAATAGTATGCAAGCAAATGTAAATAAAAATGTACGTCGCCAAACAAAAACACAGATTTCCCGCCTGTTCCGGCGATGTGTGTTTCTCGATAGACGTAGTCGATGGTTTTAATCGATAGGCATTCGGTATTTAATTAATTAGGTAACTCAGTATTTTTAGCATGCTCAAACCAATAAAAATTAAGAAAAAATATATATTTTTATATATGGCCTTTTGTTAAATGGAAAACTAATCACTTTTTACATAAATCGCTAAAAATTCGGAGTTTTGGCTGTCATAAGACACAAAATGGGATACATTGGATGGAATTCATACCTTAAATTTTCCTTAAAAGTTCAGTTTTTTGGCTGCCACAACAAAAGTATAAGTCAGAATGAGGAATGTCATACCTCGTTGAGCTCGTTGTTTAATTTCCAATCGATTGGCATTCTAATCTGCAAATTTTTCATTTTTTGCCATTTTTCGAAAAAATGAGAAAATTGGTCAAAAAATTAATTTTCCTAAAAATGATGAGGATCGTTAGCAAATTAAGCCAGCTGTTCAAAACAGTCGGTATTTTAGCTGTACGCCTTAATTTGGCTGAGCTACGATGCAAAAACCGAAAAAAAATTTCGCATTTTTGAGAAAAATTTGAACCCTTTTTTTTACCAAAAAAGTTCAGTTTTTTGGCTGCCATTACAAAGTATAAGTCAGAATGCGGAATGTCATACCTCGTTGAGCTCGTTGTTTAATTTCCAATCGATTGGCATTCTAACCTGCAAATTTTTCATTTTTTGCCATTTTTCGAAAAAGTGTGATGAAACCCCTACAAAAAAATGAGAAAATTGGTCAAAAAATTAATTTTCCTAAAAATGATCAGGATCGTTAGCATATTAAGCAAGCTGTTCAAAACAGTCGGTCTTTTAGCTGTACGCCTTAATTTGGCTGAGCTACGATGCAAAAACCGAAAAAAGATTTCGCATTTTTGAGAAAAATCTGAATTTCGTATTTTTGAGAAAAATTTGAACCCTTTTTTTTACCAAAAAAGTTCAGTTTTCTGGCTGCCATAACAAAAGTATAAGTCAGAATGCGGAATGTCATACTTCGTTAAGCTCGTTGTTTAATTTCCAATCGATTGGCATTCTAACCTGAAAATTTTTCATTTTTTGCCATTTTTCGAAAAATGTGAAAATTGGTCAAAAAATTAATTTTCCTAAAAATGATCAGGATCGTTAGCATATTAAGCAAGCTGTTCAAAACAGTCGGTCTTTTAGCTGTACGCCTTAATTTGGCTGAGCTACGATGCAAAAACCGAAAAAAGATTTCGCATTTTTGAGAAAAATCTGAATTTCGTATTTTTAGAAAAATTTGAACCCTTTTTTTTTACCAAAAAAGTTCAGTTTTTTGGCTGCCATAACAAAAGTATAAGTCAGAATGCGGAATGTCATACCTCGTTGAGCTCGTTGTTTAATTTCCAATCGATTGGCATTCTAACCTGAAAATTTTCATTTTTTGCCATTTTTCGAAAAAATGTGATGAAACCCCTACAAAAAATGAGAAAATTGGTCAAAAAATTAATTTTCCTAAAAATGATGAGGATCGTTAGCATATTAAGCAAGCTGTTCAAAACAGTCGGTCTTTTAGCTGTACGCCTTAATTTGGCTGAGCTACGATGCAAAAACCGAAAAAAAAATTCGCATTTATGACAAAAATCTGAATTTCGAATTTTTGACAAAAATTTAAATCCATTTTTTCACCAAAAAAGTTCAGTTTTTTGGCTGCCATAACAAAAGTATAAGTCAGAATGCGGAATGTCATACCTCGTTGAGCTCGTTGTTTAATTTCCAATCGATTGGCATTCTAACCTGAAAATTTTTCATTTTTTGCCATTTTTCGAAAAAATGTGATGAAACCCCTACAAAAAATGAGAAAATTGGTCAAAAAATTAATTTTCCTAAAAATGATGAGGATCGTTAGCATATTAAGCAAGCTGTTCAAAACAGTCGGTCTTTTAGCTGTACGCCTTAATTTGGCTGAGCTACGATGCAAAAACCGAAAAAAAATTTCGCATTTTTGACAAAAATCTGAATTTCGAATTTTTGACAAAAATTTAAATCCATTTTTTCACCAAAAAAGTTCAGTTTTTTTTTGCCATTTTTCGAAAAAATGTGATGAAACCCCTACAAAAAATGAGAAAATTGGTCAAAAAATTAATTTTCCTAAAAATGATGAGGATCGTTAGCATATTAAGCAAGCTGTTCAAAACAGTCGGTCTTTTAGCTGTACGCCTTAATTTGGCTGAGCTACGATGCAAAAACCGAAAAAAAATTCGCATTTTTGACAAAAATCTGAATTTCGAATTTTTGACAAAAATTTAATTCCATTTTTTCACCAAAAAAGTTCAGTTTTTTGGCTGCCATAACAAAAGTATAAGTCAGAATGCGGAATGTCATACCTCGTTGAGCTCGTTGTTTAATTTCCAATCGATTGGCATTCTAACCTGAAAATTTTTCATTTTTTGCCATTTTTCGAAAAAATGTGATGAAACCCCTACAAAAAATGAGAAAATTGGTCAAAAAATTAATTTTCCTAAAAATGATGAGGATCGTTAGCATATTAAGCAAGCTGTTCAAAACAGTCGGTCTTTTAGCTGTACGCCTTAATTTGGCTGAGCTACGATGCAAAAACCGAAAAAAAATTTCGCATTTTTGACAAAAATCTGAATTTCGAATTTTTGACAAAAATTTAAATCCATTTTTTCACCAAAAAAGTTCAGTTTTTTGGCTGCCATAACAAAAGTATAAGTCAGTATGCGGAATGTCATACCTCGTTGAGCTCGTTGTTTAATTTCCAATCGATTGGCATTCTAACCTGAAAATTTTTCATTTTTTGCCATTTTTCGAAAAAATGTGATGAAACCCCTACAAAAAATGAGAAAATTGGTAAAAAAAATAAATTTTCCTAAAAATGATGAGAATTGTTAGCATATTAAGCGAGCTGTTCAAAACAGTCGGTCTTTTAGCTGTACGCCTTGATTTGACTAAACTACGACTGAAAAACTGTAAAGAAAACTCATATTTTTGACAAAAATCTGAATCTCGTATTTTTGACCAAAAAAAAATCACATTTTTTCGCCCTCAAAGTTCACTTTTTTGGCTGCTATAAAAAACGGTTTGTACCTAGGAATGCACCCAGATGTACATAGGGTTGCACCCAGATGTACCTAGGGTTGCACCCAGGTGTAGTTAGGGTTGCACCCAGGTGTACCTAGGGTTGCACCCAGATGTACCTAGGATTGCACTCCTTACAAAAAACGCGAGATTGGTCAAAAAATAATTTTTCCTCAAAGTAATTGGGATTGTTAGCAGAGGTAGCAGATGTTCAAAACAGTCGGTCTTTTAGCTGTACGCCTTAATTTGACTAAACTACGACCAAAAAACTGGAAAGAAAAATCGCATTTTTGACAAAAATCTGAATTTTTTTCGGTTTTTGCATCGTAGCTCAGCCAAATTAAGGCGTACAGCTAAAAGACCGACTGTTTTGAACAGCTTGCTTAATATGCTAACGATCCTCATCATTTTTAGGAAAATACATTTTTTGACCAATTTTCTCATTTTTTGTAGGGGTTTCATCACATTTTTTCGAAAAATGGCAAAAAATGAAAAATTTTCAGGTTAGAATGCCAATCGATTGGAAATTAAACAACGAGCTCAACGAGGTATGACATTCCGCATTCTGACTTATACTTTTGTTATGGCAGCCAAAAAACTGAACTTTTTTGGTGAAAAAAAAAGGGATTTAGTCAAAAATACGAGATTCAGATTTTAGTCAAAAATGCGATTTTTCTTTCCAGTTTTTTGGTCGTAGTTTAGTCAAATTAAGGCGTACAGCTAAAAGACCGACTGTTTTGAACATCTGCTACCTCTGCTAACAATCCCAATTACTTTGAGGAAAAATTATTTTTTGACCAATCTCGCGTTTTTTGTAAGGAGTGCAATCCTAGGTACATCTGGGTGCAACCCTAGGTACACCTGGGTGCAACCCTAGGTACACCTGGGTGCAACCCTAACTACACCTGGGTGCAACCCTATGTACATCTGGATGCATTCCTAGGTACAAACCGTTTTTTATAGCAGCCAAAAAAGTGAACTTTGAGGGCGAAAAAATGTGATTTTTTTTTGGTCAAAAATACGAGATTCAGATTTTTGTCAAAAATATGAGTTTTCTTTACAGTTTTTCAGTCGTAGTTTAGTCAAATCAAGGCGTACAGCTAAAAGACCGACTGTTTTGAACAGCTCGCTTAATATGCTAACAATTCTCATCATTTTTAGGAAAATTTATTTTTTTTACCAATTTTCTCATTTGTAGGGGTTTCATCACATTTTTTCGAAAAATGGCAAAAAATGAAAAATTTTCAGGTTAGAATGCCAATCGATTGGAAATTAAACAACGAGCTCAACGAGGTATGACATTCCGCATTCTGACTTATACTTTTGTTATGGCAGCCAAAAAAACTGAACTTTTTTGGTGAAAAAATGGATTTAAATTTTTGTCAAAAATTCGAAATTCAGATTTTTGTCAAAAATGCGAAATTTTTTTTCGGTTTTTGCATCGTAGCTCAGCCAAATTAAGGCGTACAGCTAAAAGACCGACTGTTTTGAACAGCTTGCTTAATATGCTAACGATCCTCATCATTTTTAGGAAAATTAATTTTTTGACCAATTTTCTCATTTTTTGTAGGGGTTTCATCACATTTTTTCGAAAAATGGCAAAAAATGAAAAATTTTCAGGTTAGAATGCCAATCGATTGGAAATTAAACAACGAGCTCAACGAGGTATGACATTCCGCATTCTGACTTATACTTTTGTTATGGCAGCCAAAAAAACTGAACTTTTTTGGTGAAAAAATGGATTTAAATTTTTGTCAAAAATTCGAAATTCAGATTTTTGTCAAAAATGCGAAATGTTTTTTCGGTTTTTGCATCGTAGCTCAGCCAAATTAAGGCGTACAGCTAAAAGACCGACTGTTTTGAACAGCTTGCTTAATATGCTAACGATCCTCATCATTTTTAGGAAAATTAATTTTTTGACCAATTTTCTCATTTTTTGTAGGGGTTTCATCACATTTTTTCGAAAAATGGCAAAAAATGAAAAATTTTCAGGTTAGAATGCCAATCGATTGGAAATTAAACAACGAGCTCAACGAGGTATGACATTCCGCATTCTGACTTATACTTTTGTTATGGCAGCCAAAAAACTGAACTTTTTTGGTGAAAAAATGGATTTAAATTTTTGTCAAAAATTCGAAATTCAGATTTTTGTCAAAAATGCGAAATGTTTTTTCGGTTTTTGCATCGTAGCTCAGCCAAATTAAGGCGTACAGCTAAAAGACCGACTGTTTTGAACAGCTTGCTTAATATGCTAACGATCCTCATCATTTTTAGGAAAATACATTTTTTGACCAATTTTCTCATTTTTTGTAGGGGTTTCATCACATTTTTTCGAAAAATGGCAAAAAATGAAAAATTTTCAGGTTAGAATGCCAATCGATTGGAAATTAAACAACGAGCTCAACGAGGTATGACATTCCGCATTCTGACTTATACTTTTGTTATGGCAGCCAAAAAACTGAACTTTTTTGGTGAAAAAAAGGGATTTAGTCAAAAATACGAGATTCAGATTTTAGTCAAAAATGCGATTTTTCTTTCCAGTTTTTTGGTCGTAGTTTAGTCAAATTAAGGCGTACAGCTAAAAGACCGACTGTTTTGAACATCTGCTACCTCTGCTAACAATCCCAATTACTTTGAGGAAAAATTATTTTTTGACCAATCTCGCGTTTTTTGTAAGGAGTGCAATCCTAGGTACATCTGGGTGCAACCCTAGGTACACCTGGGTGCAACCCTAACTACACCTGGGTGCAACCCTAGGTACATCTGGGTGCAACCCTATGTACATCTGGGTGCATTCCTAGGTACAAACCGTTTTTTATAGCAGCCAAAAAAGTGAACTTTGAGGGCGAAAAAATGTGATTTTTTTTTGGTCAAAAATACGATATTCAGATTTTTGTCAAAAATATGAGTTTTCTTTACAGTTTTTCAGTCGTAGTTTAGTCAAATCAAGGCGTACAGCTAAAAGACCGACTGTTTTGAACAGCTCGCTTAATATGCTAACAATTCTCATCATTTTTAGGAAAATTTATTTTTTTTACCAATTATCTCATTTTTTGTAGGGGTTTCATCACATTTTTTCGAAAAATGGCAAAAAATGAAAAATTTTCAGGTTAGAATGCCAATCGATTGGAAATTAAACAACGAGCTCAACGAGGTATGACATTCCGCATACTGACTTATACTTTTGTTATGGCAGCCAAAAAACTGAACTTTTTTGGTGAAAAAATGGATTTAAATTTTTGTCAAAAATTCGAAATTCAGATTTTTGTCAAAAATGCGAAATTTTTTTTCGGTTTTTGCATCGTAGCTCAGCCAAATTAAGGCGTACAGCTAAAAGACCGACTGTTTTGAACAGCTTGCTTAATATGCTAACGATCCTCATCATTTTTAGGAAAATTAATTTTTTGACCAATTTTCTCATTTTTTGTAGGGGTTTCATCACATTTTTTCGAAAAATGGCAAAAAATGAAAAATTTTCAGGTTAGAATGCCAATCGATTGGAAATTAAACAACGAGCTCAACGAGGTATGACATTCCGCATTCTGACTTATACTTTTGTTATGGCAGCCAAAAAACTGAACTTTTTTGGTGAAAAAATGGGTTTACATTTTTGTAAAAAATGTGAATTTTTTTTTCGGTTTTCGCATCGTAGCTCAGCCAAATTAAGGCGTCCAGCTAAAAGACCGACTGTTTTGAGCAGCTTGCTTAATATGCTAACGATCCTCATCAGTTTTGTGAAAATTTTTTTTTTGACCAATTTTCGCAATTTTTGTAGGGGTTTCATCACATTTTTTCGAAAAATGGCAAAAAATGAAAAATTTTCAGGTTAGAATGCCAATCGATTGGAAATTAAACAACGAGCTCAACGAGGTATGACATTCCGCATTCTGACTTATACTTTTGTTATGGCAGCCAAAAAACCGAATATTTTTGGCGAAAAAAAGGGTTTACATATTTGTCAAAAATACAAAATTCAGATTTTTGCCAAAAATGCGACATTTTGTTTCGGTTTTTGCATTGTAGCTCAGCCAAATTAAGGCGTACAGCTAAAAGACCGACTGCTTTGAACAGCTTGCTTAATATGCTAACGATCCTCATAATTTTTAGGAAAATTAATTTTTTGACCAATTTTCTCATTTTTTGTAGGAGTTTCATCACATTTTTTCGAAAAATGGCAAAAAATGAAAAATTTTCAGGTTAGAATGCCAATCGATTGGAAATTAAACAACGAGCTCAACGAGGTATGACATTCCGCATTCTGACTTATACTTTTGTTATGGCAGCCAAAAAACTGAACTTTTTTTGGTGAAAAAATGGGTTTACATTTTTGTCAAAAATTCGAAATTCAAATTTTTGTCAAAAATGCGAAATTTTTTTTCGGTTTTTGCATCGTAGCTTAGCCAAATTAAGGCGTACAGCTAAAAGACCGACTGTTTTGAACAGCTTGCTTAATATGCTAACGATCCTCATCATTTTTAGGAATATTAATTTTTTGACCAATTTTCTCACTTTTTGTAGGAGTTTCATCACATTTTTTCGAAAAATGGCAAAAAATTAAAAATTTTCAGGTAAGAATGCCAATTGATTGGAAATTAAACAACGAGCTCAACGAGGTATGACATTCCGCATTCTGACTTATACTTTTGTTATAACAGCCAAAAAACTGAACTTTTTTGGTGAAAAAATGGATTTAAATTTTTGTCAAAAATTCGAAATTCAGATTTTTGTCAAAAATGCGAAATGTTTTTTCGGTTTTTGCATCGTAGCTCAGCCAAATTAAGGCGTACAGCTAAAAGACCGACTGTTTTGAACAGCTTGCTTAATATGCTAACGATCCTCATCATTTTTAGGAAAATATATAGCAGCCAAAAAAGTGAACTTTGAGGGCGAAAAAATGTGATTTTTTTTTGGTCAAAAATACGAGATTCAGATTTTTGTCAAAAATATGAGTTTTCTTTACAGTTTTTCAGTCGTAGTTTAGTCAAATCAAGGCGTACAGCTAAAAGACCGACTGTTTTGAACAGCTTGCTTAATATGCTAACGATCCTCATCATTTTTAGGAAAATTAATTTTTTGACCAATTTTCTCATTTTTTGTAGGGGTTTCATCACATTTTTTCGAAAAATGGCAAAAAATGCAAAATTTTCAGGTTAGAATGCCAATCGATTGGAAATTAAACAACGAGCTCAACGAGGTATGACATTCCGCATTCTGACTTATACTTTTGTTATGGCAGCCAAAAAACTGAACTTTTTTGGTGAAAAAATGGATTTAAATTTTTGTCAAAAATTCGAAATTCAGATTTTTGTCAAAAATGCGAAATGTTTTTTCGGTTTTTGCATCGTAGCTCAGCCAAATTAAGGCGTACAGCTAAAAGACCGACTGTTTTGAACAGCTTGCTTAATATGCTAACGATCCTCATCATTTTTAGGAAAATATATAGCAGCCAAAAAAGTGAACTTTGAGGGCGAAAAAATGTGATTTTTTTTTGGTCAAAAATACGAGATTCAGATTTTTGTCAAAAATATGAGTTTTCTTTACAGTTTTTCAGTCGTAGCTCAGCCAAATTAAGGCGTACAGCTAAAAGACCGACTGTTTTGAACAGCTTGCTTAATATGCTAACGATCCTCATCATTTTTAGGAAAATACATTTTTTGACCAATTTTCTCATTTTTTGTAGGGGTTTCATCACATTTTTTCGAAAAATGGCAAAAAATGAACAATTTTCAGGTTAGAATGCCAATCGATTGGAAATTAAACAACGAGCTCAACGAGGTATGACATTCCGCATTCTGACTTATACTTTTGTTATGGCAGCCAAAAAACTGAACTTTTTTGGTGAAAAAAAGGGATTTAGTCAAAAATACGAGATTCAGATTTTAGTCAAAAATGCGATTTTTCTTTCCAGTTTTTTGGTCGTAGTTTAGTCAAATTAAGGCGTACAGCTAAAAGACCGACTGTTTTGAACATCTGCTACCTCTGCTAACAATCCCAATTACTTTGAGGAAAAATTATTTTTTGACCAATCTCGCGTTTTTTGTAAGGAGTGCAATCCTAGGTACATCTGGGTGCAACCCTAGGTACACCTGGGTGCAACCCTAACTACACCTGGGTGCAACCCTAGGTACATCTGGGTGCAACCCTATGTACATCTGGGTGCATTCCTAGGTACAAACCGTTTTTTATAGCAGCCAAAAAAGTGAACTTTGAGGGCGAAAAAATGTGATTTTTTTTTGGTCAAAAATACGATATTCAGATTTTTGTCAAAAATATGAGTTTTCTTTACAGTTTTTCAGTCGTAGTTTAGTCAAATCAAGGCGTACAGCTAAAAGACCGACTGTTTTGAACAGCTTGCTTAATATGCTAACGATCCTCATCATTTTTAGGAAAATTAATTTTTTGACCAATTTTCTCATTTTTTGTAGGGGTTTCATCACATTTTTTCGAAAAATGGCAAAAAATGAAAAATTTTCAGGTTAGAATGCCAATCGATTGGAAATTAAACAACGAGCTCAACGAGGTATGACATTCCGCATTCTGACTTATACTTTTGTTATGGCAGCCAAAAAACCGAATATTTTTTGCGAAAAAAAGGGTTTACATATTTGTCAAAAATACAAAATTCAGATTTTTGCCAAAAATTTTTAGGAAAATTAATTTTTTGACCAATTTTCTCATTTTTTGTAGGAGTTTCATCACATTTTTTCGAAAAATGGCAAAAAATGAAAAATTTTCAGGTTAGAATGCCAATCGATTGGAAATTAAACAACGAGCTCAACGAGGTATGACATTCCGCATTCTGACTTATACTTTTGTTATGGCAGCCAAAAAAACTGAACTTTTTTGGTGAAAAAATGGATTTAAATTTTTGTCAAAAATTCGAAATTCAGATTTTTGTCAAAAATGCGAAATTTTTTTTCGGTTTTTGCATCGTAGCTCAGCCAAATTAAGGCGTACAGCTAAAAGACCGACTGTTTTGAACAGCTTGCTTAATATGCTAACGATCCTCATCATTTTTAGGAAAATTAATTTTTTGACCAATTTTCTCATTTTTTGTAGGGGTTTCATCACATTTTTTCGAAAAATGGCAAAAAATGCAAAATTTTCAGGTTAGAATGCCAATCGATTGGAAATTAAACAACGAGCTCAACGAGGTATGACATTCCGCATTCTGACTTATACTTTTGTTATGGGAGCCAAAAAACTGAACTTTTTTGGTGAAAAAATGGATTTAAATTTTTGTCAAAAATTCGAAATTCAGATTTTTGTCAAAAATGCGAATTTTTTTTCGGTTTTTGCATCGTAGCTCAGCCAAATTAAGGCGTACAGCTAAAAGACCGACTGTTTTGAACAGCTTGCTTAATATGCTAACGATCCTCATCATTTTTAGGAAAATACATTTTTTGACCAATTTTCTCATTTTTTGTAGGGGTTTCATCACATTTTTTCGAAAAATGGCAAAAAATGAAAAAATTTCAGGTTAGAATGCCAATCGATTGGAAATTAAACAACGAGCTCAACGAGGTATGACATTCCGCATTCTGACTTATACTTTTGTTATGGCAGCCAAAAAACTGAACTTTTTTGGTGAAAAAAAGGGATTTAGTCAAAAATACGAGATTCAGATTTTAGTCAAAAATGCGATTTTTCTTTCCAGTTTTTTGGTCGTAGTTTAGTCAAATTAAGGCGTACAGCTAAAAGACCGACTGTTTTGAACATCTGCTACCTCTGCTAACAATCCCAATTACTTTGAGGAAAAATTATTTTTTGACCAATCTCGCGTTTTTTGTAAGGAGTGCAATCCTAGGTACATCTGGGTGCAACCCTAGGTACACCTGGGTGCAACCCTAACTACACCTGGGTGCAACCCTAGGTACATCTGGGTGCAACCCTATGTACATCTGGGTGCATTCCTAGGTACAAACCGTTTTTTATAGCAGCCAAAAAAGTGAACTTTGAGGGCGAAAAAATGTGATTTTTTTTTGGTCAAAAATACGATATTCAGATTTTTGTCAAAAATATGAGTTTTCTTTACAGTTTTTCAGTCGTAGTTTAGTCAAATCAAGGCGTACAGCTAAAAGACCGACTGTTTTGAACAGCTCGCTTAATATGCTAACAATTCTCATCATTTTTAGGAAAATTTATTTTTTTTACCAATTTTCTCATTTTTTGTAGGGGTTTCATCACATTTTTTCGAAAAATGGCAAAAAATGAAAAATTTTCAGGTTAGAATGCCAATCGATTGGAAATTAAACAACGAGCTCAACGAGGTATGACATTCCGCATACTGACTTATACTTTTGTTATGGCAGCCAAAAAACTGAACTTTTTTGGTGAAAAAATGGATTTAAATTTTTGTCAAAAATTCGAAATTCAGATTTTTGTCAAAAATGCGAAATTTTTTTTCGGTTTTTGCATCGTAGCTCAGCCAAATTAAGGCGTACAGCTAAAAGACCGACTGTTTTGAACAGCTTGCTTAATATGCTAACGATCCTCATCATTTTTAGGAAAATTAATTTTTTGACCAATTTTCTCATTTTTTGTAGGGGTTTCATCACATTTTTTCGAAAAATGGCAAAAAATGCAAAATTTTCAGGTTAGAATGCCAATCGATTGGAAATTAAACAACGAGCTCAACGAGGTATGACATTCCGCATTCTGACTTATACTTTTGTTATGGCAGCCAAAAAACTGAACTTTTTTGGTGAAAAAATGGAATTAAATTTTTGTCAAAAATTCGAAATTCAGATTTTTGTCAAAAATGCGAAATTTTTTTTCGGTTTTTGCATCGTAGCTCAGCCAAATTAGGGCGTACAGCTAAAAGACCGACTGTTTTGAACAGCTTGCTTAATATGCTAACGATCCTCATCAGTTTTGTGAAAATTTATTTTTTGACCAATTTTCGCAATTTTTGTAGGGGTTTCATCACATTTTTTCGAAAAATGGCAAAAAATGCAAAATTTTCAGGTTAGAATGCCAATCGATTGGAAATTAAACAACGAGCTCAACGAGGTATGACATTCCGCATTCTGACTTATACTTTTGTTATGGCAGCCAAAAAACTGAACTTTTTTGGTGAAAAAATGGAATTAAATTTTTGTCAAAAATTCGAAATTCAGATTTTTGTCAAAAATGCGAAATTTTTTTTCGGTTTTTGCATCGTAGCTCAGCCAAATTAAGGCGTACAGCTAAAAGACCGACTGTTTTGAACAGCTTGCTTAATATGCTAACGATCCTCATCAGTTTTGTGAAAATTTATTTTTTGACCAATTTTCGCAATTTTTGTAGGGGTTTCATCACATTTTTTCGAAAAATGGCAAAAAATGAAAAATTTTCAGGTTAGAATGCCAATCGATTGGAAATTAAACAACGAGCTCAACGAGGTATGACAAAACTGGAAAGAAAAATCGCATTTTTGACTAAAATCTGAATCTCGTATTTTTGACTAAATTCCTTTTTTTTTCACCAAAAAAGTTCAGTTTTTTGGCTGCCATAACAAAAGTATAAGTCAGAATGCGGAATGTCATACCTCGTTGAGCTCGTTGTTTAATTTCCAATCGATTGGCATTCTAACCGGAAAATTTTTCATTTTTTGCCATTTTTCGAAAAAATGTGATGAAACCCCTACAAAAAATGAGAGAATTGGTCAAAAAATTAATTTTCCTAAAAATGATGAGGATCGTTAGCAAATTAAGCCAGCTGTTCAAAACAGTCGGTCTTTTAGCTGTACGCCTTAATTTGGATGAGCTACGATGCAAAAACCGAAAAAAAATTTAGCATTTTTGACAAAAATCTGAATTTCGTATTTTTGACAAAAATTTGAAAACTTTTTCCACCAAAAAAGTTCAGTTTTTTAGCTGCCATAACAAAAGTATAAGTCAGAATGCGGAATGGCATACCTCGTTGAGATCGTTGTTTAATTTCCAATCGATTGGCATTCTAACCTGAAAATTTTTCATTTTTTGCCATTTTTCGAAAAAATGTGATGAAACCCCTACAAAAAATGAGAAAATTGGTCAAAAAATGTATTTTCCTAAAAATGATGAGGATCGTTAGCATATTAAGCAAGCTGCTCAAAACAGTCGGTCTTTTAGCTGTACGCCTTAATTTGGCTGAGCTACGATGCAAAAACCGAAAAAACATTTCGCATTTTTGACAAAAATCTGAATTTCGAATTTTTGACAAAAATTTAAATCCATTTTTTCACCAAAAAAGTTCAGTTTTTGGCTGCCATAACAAAAGTATAAGTCAGAATGCGGAATGTCATACCTCGTTGAGCTCGTTGTTTAAGTTTCAATCGATTGGCATTCTAACATGAAAATTTTATTTTCTTTTGCCATTTTTCGAAAAAATGTGAGAAAATTGGTCAAAAAATAAATTTTCCTAAAAATGATCGTTAGGATCGTTAGCAATTAAGCAAGCTGTTCAAAACAAAAAGAAAAATCGTATTATTGACTAAAATCTGAATCTCGTATTTTTGACAAAAATCGGAATCCCATTTGTTCGCCCTAAAAAATCAATTGGCATTTAAGCCTGGACAAAATTTTAAAACTATATTTATATTATTATTTCCTTTTATTAAATTTAATTTTAATTTAATTGTCGAAAATGTCCCAATACCAATAGACCTTGAAAACATCGATAGTGACACCAACGACATTTTCTATCGATACCATCGACAGAGCATCGATAGCTTGACAGCTGTGAGTTCAAAAATATGATGAAATTGTTTATGAATATATAGTATAGGTAGATTAGTACTATTATTATTAGTTTTCAACACGATGAGCGTGGATATAGCCAGCACAATCAAGTTCCGGGACATTTGCGACCTGTTCGAGAAGCTGAAGGCCACCAGGAAGGTGGCCAACAAGGAGGAGGTGCTCAAGAGCTACTACGAGTCCTTTTGCCGGCACCGCGAGTCCTTTCGCCGGCAAACCGGGCTGCCCGACGACCAGGCGGAGAATGGAGTCAGTAGCTTCTACTCCGTGTTGCGCCTGCTGCTCCCCGGTGCGGACACGGGTCGGGATACCTATGGACTGCAGATCACGGCTCTGGGCAGACTATACATCAAGGTGCTCCAACTGCCGGTGGACTGTAAGTGGATGTTGTGATGGAGATGGGGAGCATAGGCCACTACTATAACCATTCTATTGCTCCCTTCAGCCAGCGATGCCGTCAAGCTGCAGCACCGCAGCGGGAACATGTACCGGGACTACGGCGATGTCGTCTATTCCGTGCTCAAGCCCAGGTGCTTTAATCCGCCCAGCGATCTGCGACTGAAGCACATCCACGAGATGCTGGATACCATTGCCAACGAGGACACAGAAGGTGGGTGAACTGCCTAAGCCCCTCTGCCCAAACTGACACTCGTTGCAGTCAAGAAGCAGCAGCTCATTCGTTTCACGGAGCAGGCCTCGCCCGAGGAGCAGAAGTGGCTAATCCGGCTGCTGCTGAAGAGCCTGGGTCTGGGCATCGGGGAGCAGAAGATCTTCGGAGTGCTGCATCCCAAGGCGCAGGACATCTACCAGCGCTGCTCTGATCTGGGACACGTTTGCAATCTGCTGGCGGACAGGACGACCGACATGGACGCCAGCACTAGTCCGGACAGCAAAGCTGCAGTCAAGTTCGTTAACCTGAATGCCGTCATCCGGCCATTCCATCAGATACGACCCATGCTGTGCGAACGATTTCCGGGCGACATCCAAGAGCTGATGCAATCGGATGTGCTCTACTTGGAGACCAAAATGGACGGTGAGCGTTTCCAGCTGCACATCGACCGCGGACGCTTCATGTACATCTCCCGGAATGGCGTGGACTACACCCGGAACTTCGGCATAGGCTATGATCAGGGCACCTTGACGCCCAAACTGAGGGGTCTACTGCCACTCGGTCTGGAGTCCATAATCCTCGATGGCGAGATGATGGTGTGGGACACAAACCAGCTGCGCTTCCGGGAAAAGGGCGAGAACACGGACGTGAAGAGCCTGAAGCCGGAGGGCAGCTGGCAGCCGTGCTTCGTGGTCTACGATCTGCTCTACTTCAATGGGCAGAGTCTGCTGGATCACACCTACATTCAGCGGGCGTACAAGCTGCAGAAAATGATCGTCGAGCAGCCAGGTGTGCTGCAGTTGATGCGAGCCCGCAAACTCGGCTCAGTTGAGGAATTCAATGAGCTATTCCAGCAGGCTCTCGACTCCCACGCCGAGGGCATTGTGCTAAAGAAGCAGGGTTCCAGATATCAGCCGGGCGTAAGACTGGGCGGTGGCTGGTACAAGGACAAAGCCGATGTGAGTAGAGTTCACTTCAGATTTTGTTGGAATCTAAATATTTTAACTCATCTCTTTTGCCGTCCAGTACATCAAAGGTCTGATCACCGAGTTCGATGTGCTGATCATTGGCGCCTTCTACAACCGCAAGCGCACCTTTGTGGACTCCTTTCTGCTGGGAGTTCTCCAGCCAGCGCCTCCTGGCAGCTCCAATCGCCCCGAGGTCTTCAGCATCGGCGTGGTCGCCAACAACACAAGACAGCGCGGCGTGCTAAATCACACGCTTAAACCGCATTGGCACGATGTGATCAAGGAGCCACCGCCGCTGTGGTTTCACTACAAGCCTAAGGAACGGGCAGGATGCCCTGATCTGTGGATCGATCCGCAAAACTCGATCATCCTACAGGTGAAGGCCGCCGATTTGTCGCCCAATGGAGCGTTTTTCACTCGAAAATCATTGCACTTTGCGCGCACTGAAATGAAACGCGATGACAAGTCATGGAGCGAGTGCATGACACTAAAGGAGTTCACCGACCTCTGCGAGGGTTCCACGGCCATCAAGAAACTGAACAAGCGGCAGCTGCGAATGGAGGATGTGACCACCAAGCGGAAGCAGCTGCGGATGACTCCATCGGAGCGGAACCGCCTGGGATTGGCCGTTTACGAGAAGCGCTGTAATGTGGACCCCGCCGCGAGCAGTTCCAAGCTCTTCGAGGGACTCAGCTTTTGCATCCTGAGCGGTTCTGCCGGACGGCAGAGCAAGCATCAGCTACAGGAGCTAGCCGCCAAAAACGGTGGCTGCATTGTGGAAAATCCGCTGCCCAACGATCCCAAGTGTTTTTGCATTGCCGGCGACGAGACGTTCCTGGTCAAGAGGCTCTGCCTTCAGGAGCCGCGCTCCTGTGACATTGTGCGCATGGAGTGGCTTCTGAGAGTCTGCCAGAAGCAGGAGCTCGAGCTGAGGCCCAAGGATCTGCTGGCGGCCACTGTACCATTGCAGCAGGATCTGGCCGAGTGCTTCGACCGTCTTGGCGATAGCTACAACAAGGATATTGCCGACGTGGCGGAGCTGCAGGAACTGCTGCATGACATTGAATTGACGCCCGAGAATCTGGCTGATATTACCACAGCTGAGATAAACGCTCTGGAGGATCAGCTACTGGATGGGAAGACAAACCTGAACCTGTTCCGTCACCTGCATGCCTATTTCTACGATCCACATGGGGATGAACTGGGCAAGCTTCTCTTTCTGCAAAACGGCGGCAAGCTGGTCGACGAATCCGATCCGCAGCTGAATCTGGGATTTATCTGCATGTCCTCAGACCTGGATAAGGATAAGTTTGAGCACTGGCTGAGTAACCATTCCAAGTTGAGCGCTGACAAAGTCTTAAACTCTGCCTGGATTCATCAATCGCTTCGGGAGGGCATACTCCTACCCATGAGTTCTTTTGTCTAAGTCGTTGAATTTGTTAAAACTATATTTTTGTACAAAAAACTACTGATATACCTACTTATGTTGACAATAATATATTCTTTATAAATAAAATTATTACCAAGAAGATTGAAGCAGCTTGCCTATGGTAGAACAGTTTTGAAGTCTGCAATATTAGCTAGCATTACTACTTTTACTCAGATTCTAACACCCATTACCATTAAAAAAGACGCAAAATGATTCTTTTTGAAAGATTTCCTTTTTTATTCACATAAAAAGAGATAACGAAGAGATTAATATTGTTTCTTTAGGGAGGATTGTAGACAAATTGGGTTTGGTGAATTCTAGGTTTGTGATTTCTTCAATTGATAGGTTTGAGTGTGATCGTTTACAAAGTTCAGGGAGTTTTCTTCGGGGTTTTCAGTGGTTTTGCACGGTTCTGCACTTTGGGCAATAAGAACATCAAAAATACATTTATTTTATTCATTGTAAAGTTAGATATATGTGTGTATATATATATAACATAAATAATGTATATATAGGTGTATAACATTTAACACTAACAATTCTTAAGCGCGGGCTCTTCGCTCCCTCTCTTTCTCTCGCTCTCTATCTATCTCTCTTCACCTCAGTTGCACTTACTAACGCTATCTCTTTCGTTCATTGACTTGACTGTAACATTTAATTTAATGAGGAATATGCAATCTCTGAGATTGTTTAACACATTTATCGACTCCATGAACATCTAGATTACGTATGTCAATCAAATTGTACCAAGATAATACAAAAAAAAAACATTTATAGTTATAGGTTCTCAGTTAGTTCGGTTCTTGGGAGCGGGCGAAATTCGTGGTTGGAATATTTGTAAATGTTTATAAATAGTTGGGCATTGGGCATTGGGCATACAAATGCAGAGTTCTCTCGGTCTTGATCTTTATTTGGGGCTGGCATAACAAGTGCTGAAGGTCATTCAACCGTCAATCGGTACTATATTCTAGATCGCTTTTTGCTCAATGTAGTTTGGTTGAGGGGTTTGTTCTTTCTTATATTTTCAGTTTTGTGGGTTCTTATTTTCGTACGGTTAATGGGCTAGGATTGCACCCATACCTGGCTTACAACGCTACACATAACAACTATCAACATTAAGGGTATTCATAATAATAGCGATTTAATAATAATAATAATAGTAATAACATTAGTTACATCTTTATTTGTGTGTGTGTTCCTTCGATATAAGTTAAAATAAAAATGATTAAACCATAAACAAAATAATAATTGCATTTTCTTTAAATCAAAAAAGTCTTTTGGAATTTCTCGCATATTCATTATATTCGTAGCTACACATAATATGTACTCTTTTTTTGTTATAAATTATTAACTGTATAATAATAATTTCTTTTCGTCGTTTTTTTTTTATTTTCCCAAAATTAATTAAGCTTAATTTGTAGTGCCAAAACGTTCAGTAAGGCTTTAACTATAAAATATATATCTTAAATTCTCAAACAAATAAAAAGGAAGTTTACAAATCAGACTTCATTATGAAAATTATGTTTTCCAGCAAAAAGTGTAATCAACATTTTTTTTGAAAGTTAGTTCTTTCTTCAGTTTTGGATTTTTGCGGTCGATATTTGAATTCTTCATTTTCATTTTCGCTTCTCATTCTTCACTTTCGGGAGTTCATGTTATATTTCGTAGGTATATGGCAGTCGTTATCATTGTTATAAATTTACCTCTTGAGATAAGTTGATTATTGTTTTCAAAAATCAATATTAAATTAGCAAAAAAAAACAAAAAAAAATAATTGTAGGTATTCCATATAGAGTAAGGTTTATTCCTAAACGTAAACAAAGCTACAGCTACTAATATGTGGGTGTGTTTGTGGTTTTTACTCTCTTCTCCCGATTTTAATCCATCCACTTGGTCAAAAAGTTGGTCCACATGAAACCTTTAATCCATCTAATCTTGTGTGTTTGTGTGTGGGTCTATATACTACATATATACTTAAGCCTAAGCCTGTGTAGGAGTGACATTTATTGTTATTTAAAAAAAAAAACAAGTCCAAATAGTTTAATTTGTTGATCTGAAGCCGTTTAAACTGCAAAGAAAAACAGATAGAAATCAATAAGCAAGGAATTTATTATTTATTAGATTTAGAGTGTCGAAGGTAGTTATCGTTCAAGAAACTATTTATTTAGAACCTGAATATGCAATTCAAGGTTTTTCTAGGTTGCTAACTATCCATCCATCGACACTCTTAATGAAAATCTATAGAACTCACGCTGATCGAAGGTGCTCGGATTGATGTAGCTGATCAAATCCTGATCCGACATCGTGGTCAGCTCCTGGGGAATGGGCGGCTGTACCGCCACGGCCGCCGCCGCAGCCACCGCTCCAACCGCTGCCGGTAGGATGCTGCCGGCGGTATTGGGTGCGGATGCCTGTTGCGTCATCACAGCTCCATTGGTGGTCACCGCGGCGGTGGCTACCGACTTTTGCAGCGCATTCTCGCTGGCCAGCGCAACGATCAGAGATTCTTGTGGTGTCGGCGGCACCACCGGCAAGTGGTGGCCATGATGGTGGCTGGTCACATGGCCGGCAACGTGTCCCGTGACGCGTCCGTGGCCGTGGCCATGACTGTGACCGTGACCATGATGTCCATGGTGCGAGTGATGGCTGTGGTTCATCGACTGGAAGTTGGCCGCCTCCACAGCCACCGCTGCAGCGGCAGCAGCCGCTGTTTCCGGTGTGTTTGAGTGGTTCAGTAGCAAATTGACCAGAGGATCAGAAGCCGTCTCGGCGGGATTACCGCTCACACCCACGGCTGCCTGCGGCGAATGGGAGTGGACGCGACCATGATGATGATAGTGGTGCTGCTCCTGCTCCTGGGTGGTTATAAAGTCCGCCGCCGCCTTGATGATCATGTTGCTCACCGCCGTGGACGTGGCCGTAGCCGCCACCTCGGGCTGCATAGCCACCGGCGTGGGTGGCAGTGTGTCCACTACTCCCACACCCGATGCCGCCGTGGGCGGACTCATCATGATGTTACTCAGCGCCAAGGCAGCCACCGCTGCATCCTGCTGTGTGGGTTCCGGCTGCATGGCTATGTCGTTCAAGATGGAGTTGGCCATGGTCACCTGATGGGGTGCCAGTATATTGGGCACCACTGCCGTGGCCGCTCCATTGGCGGAGCACAGAATCGTCGAGGGGGAAACGGCGGGATTCATGATGATATCGGTGGACAGGCCACCGGTGACATCGACGGGCGCCGGGCCGCCCAAGGCAGCTGCTCCGGCCAGAGCTGCCGCCGGCTCTGAATTGAGTATGATATCCTGGGTCAGGGGTGAACTGTTGGGGGAACTCTCGCTGCCGCTCATGGAACTGCTGGAGTTTGTGGAGCTCAGGGACAAGCTCCTCTCCAGCACCACATTGGGCGGGGCAATGCCAACCTTGGCCTGCAGTATATCGGTCAGAGCATGATCAATCACCGCCGACGAGGTGAACAGAGCTGGCTCACTGGTCCCATTGCTGGTGACCACCGATGTGGATTTGGTCAGCTCATCGATGAATTTATGCACCTGTTGCTGCTGCTGCTGTTGATGCTGCTGCTGCTGTTGCTGCTGCTGAGGTTGCTGCTGCTGTTGTTGCTGCTGCTGTTGTTGCTGCTGCTGCTGCTCCTGCATTTGCTCCTGCATCTGTTGATGCTGCTGCACCACATGCTTTACAATCTCATTCTTGACGGCCAGTTCCACCGCCACAGCCACCGCAGCCGGATCAATATCCACGGCAGCGGCGACGGCGGCAGCTGTTGCCGGTGCCACAACGGCCGGGAAACCGGGCAGACTGTTGGACTGATCGTACATAATCGTGTCCAGACTGGGCTTCCGCACAAAGCGATGATACTGCAGGGCTGCATTTGGGCTATCCGGCGTGGACTCGCCGGTCAGGGGACTGTGCGAGTTGCTGTCATCGAGGAGTTCCGTCTTGAGGGCCTCCGCATTGGCCACCGCCGCATTGAGATGGACCAGCTGCTGATCGGTGATCATGGGCGTGACACTGGGCAGCGAGGAGCGGCGAACGCCCATCGGTATTTGGGTGGTAATCGGTGGCGGCATCATGCCCGAATCGATCTCATGCTTGGCCTCCACGTTGTCGCCCGGAACTGGTGGATTCCCGGAACCGCTGGCCCCGCTCCAACCACTGGGGCCACTCGCACCCGACGCCGATGTGGTGTCCATGAAACCGCTCACATCTACAAGAGGAACAATGGGCAGACAAGACGCCTCTTAGTAATCTCATTTTGGTGGCATGTCAAGCAAGAATCAGGGGGTCATTTGGGGGTCATAATACAAAATCATAAGAAACAAAGATGTAATGTAAGACAGTCGGGGGATAGAATATTGTTGTTTTTTTTTCTTGGGACGGGTTTTTTGGGTAGCGCTTAGTCCTAGGCCAGGTTTTAACTGAGATAGAGTCAGGGGTGGGATAATCGCAGAGCGGGATCCATCAAATCCGAGTGCCTTTCCCTTGTTTCCGGGTAACTACAAGCTTACAAACTAAAAACAAACTTACAACTATGGCGCCAGAAAAGCACTCGAATTCTTTGGATCTACCATCTCCAGGGGGCAGTGGTGTCTAAAACTAAGTCTTAACGACTAATTTAAAACTAAATGGCTATTTTATTTTATATATTTTTAATAATTAAATTTTAGGGTCTTAAGAGTATTTATGCTTGGTTGTCTGTTGTCGCATTTGCACTTTCTTTCACACGACACTCAGAAAAAGGGAATTGTGCAACAAGAGAACTACGAAAGAGGTCTTCAGAGTATGCTTTAAACGTTTCTTCATTCTTTCCACAGCACACAAAAATAACTGGCTAAATCAAACCACACCAAGCTGGCCAAAATCAATTATAAAAGCAATCATTGAACACTACAAAAATGACAAGACTAAACCGATCGAAAGTTAATCAGACAGACCCTAAGCAGTCATTACATATGGCAATCAATCAAAAATATATTCCTCGTTCAATCACACAACTAAAGAAAAGTCAAGCGAAAGGTTGCCGCTTTTTAACAAATATCTCAGAACAACAGACGTTACGAGACTATACCATTCAAGTAATTCTCACCCATGGACAGTCATTCAATGGCAATCGTAAAAAATCAACAGGCATTCCATTCAGTCTCACTTTAAAAAAACACACTCCAAGCATTTTTACCTAATTTATAGACTTATAATTACTTCTAATTGCTGAACTTAAGTGCTAATGCTTAGGTTTAAGGTGTTTATGGATTAGTATCAAGAGCCAGTAAACCCAAATTTGCTCGATTCCTGAATCCCTAAGCGGGGTCGCATTGATCTAAAGCTGTTGTCGTTCTCTAGGCGTAATGTTGAGGCTCTGAAGTCGAGCGACGCTTTAATTTCCACTCGTTCTAGACGAGTCCCATCACTACCACCTCTTATTTTGGGTCTTTCAGAACAAGTTCCCGCTTACAGTGCCTAATTTTTTCAATTGTTTTCATTTTATAAACGTGAGTTTAGCATTTTTACTGGTCCCTGAAACTATAAGTGTTATAAACATCCATCCATAGGGCTTTGGCCTGAAAATTCTGTACATGAATTGCGTGATTAGATAGAGGAGAACTGAAACTGATCTTCAAAGGGTATGCAATGAATGTTATTGGAATAACAAAATATCTCAATTTAGATATATATAATAGAAAAGTTCATTGTTTTAGTGAAATTTCGGAAATATACATACTATATTTAAGGGACTATGCTTTTCAGACATGTTAACAATACAGAGTGTCAAAAGAACAGGAAAAGATATTGATATGAAGCGATGAGCATACTACTTGTACTTATGAACGATTTCAAAGGACTAATTAGGACTAATGAATGATAAGATCAAGTTGTACACACCCCATAAAGAAATTCCAAAGCTAATCTATCAAAATAAACTGATCCCCAGTTAATGAAAATCTTCGATCCCATGATATTCACAAACAGGACAGGACAAAAAAAGTGTAGATGGTGTTAGCTTTATGTGAGTACGCAAATATATCGTATTTATATAGATGCTTAAAGGTAATGCTCTAAGGTTATATGTGAAATGGGTTTCCCTTAAAGTTAATAGTAATGGTAAATGTGTGTGTGTGTGTGTGTGTGTGTATAGGGGAAGGTATTGTGTGTGTGTATTAATTAATAGACATATAGAAAAATGGATTACGAAATGGCAAAAAAGAATTTGTACGTTGGTCAATCGGTAATTATTTTTTTTTTGTAATTTTTTCTGTAATAGTTGAATGGTTTTTGTGTTTTTTTTTTTTTTTAACCAGTACCCTAAAATTATCCTTGATGCTGTAGTTGCTGTTGTTGTTGTTGGACGTTAGAGATGGGGCTAGAGATGAGCAGATGGGCCTGTTGAAGACTCGTTGGGGCCGAAAATCCTTCGCCGGTCATCATTTCCCATGGGGTTGGATAGGATATTGCCGTCTCGGTGCCATAGGTCCTTATAATTTTGGTATAAGTATACTTTTCGATTGACATTTTTGTGTGTCTGTGTGACGTGTGTGGGTGTGTGAGTATCTATCGCCATCGAACGCAAGCGATTGGCAGTCACTTATCGAGCGATTGCTGCGATTCTTTCGATATCATCGCTTTTGTCCAGCGTTGCTTTCCAGGCAAGCTTTATTTTCTTGGCTTTTCGATTCGTTGGCCACTTTGCTATAGTTACTATTTTGTGTTTATATATATAGAGAGATGCAGGATATATATCGGTGTCTATATACTTGTTATATCGACTGTCGATTACTGACTTAATTTGGATTTAATTTTGGCCTTGCATTTTATAGCACTCAAAAATTTACATATTTGACTATATAGTTAGATTGAGCACCTAAATTGCTAAGAGAAGGGGAAGGAGGAAGAATATAAAGTAAAAATATATATATGCATATTTTTTTGGGAGGAGGAGGTTTTTTTTTTTTTGTATGGTGGAGGGAGGGAGTATTTTTTTTATTCAAAGACATCCTGATCTTTTACGGTTATTTATCATTTTTCCTGACTTGACAAAACAGGTTTATGGTTTATGTTATGGGGAATCTGCCTTGCGGTTCTTCTCTTCTTGTCTGGTTTTATAGGTATTGTATATCCTCCCGACATTCTGCTGCTTCTGCTGCTGCTGATTCATCGTGTGGTGGTTTATACTCGGTTTATTTTATGTTATCGCTTTGGTTGAGCTTTCCTTCATCGGTTTTTGGGTATTCTTCTCGGCTGAACTTGATCAAGAAAACTCTGCACTTCCATTCAAAGGCCCCCCCATTGGCACAAACACACTCGCAGGCAAACAAACAAACACGCGCGCAAACACTCGATCAAACAAACAAACAAACACAGGCACACACGTAACTTAAGCCAGAATAAAAGTCCCCAGGAAAAGCGAAACTTTTGTTTTGTTAACGTGTTACAAAAAAAAGCAAGAAAAATCGACTCAGATATGGATGAAATGGATGTTCTACACAGAAAACTATACGTATTAAAAATAGAATAGAATAGAAATAAACTATTCATAATCATCGCAAAGGATCCGTTTGGAGGGAAAATCAAGTTCATTCATTCAGCAGAGTTGTTTCGATCAGTTTCCGGTTCCGCTCCATTTTTTTGTTTATTTTTTTTGAAGTGGAGGGGACGAGCAGAGAGGGGTAAAAAGAGAGAGGGGCAGAGATTGAGAGAGTGAGAGAGACGGGAGGTGGGGGAAGACTGGAGGAATCGTTTCTCCGAAGATTTGCACCGTCCTGTGCCTTAATCATTTATGGTTATTAATTTAATTTAGGATCTTTTGTTTTATCATTCTTGGTTGTGCTTATAGATTAAGTTATAGTTTATGTTATATTTTTCGTTGGCTTTTTTTTTTCTTGTCCTAGTTTCCTGCTTAAAATAAATAGGGTATTGATTTTTTCATGCGTTATTCGGTGCAAAAGAAAGAAAGTAGTAAAGAAAGTATGAAAGGAAAGGGAAAAGAAAAGGTGGCAGGCAAAATATGAGCGACAATTGACCCCTCTTAGTGATCTGAATATTCATTTTTTTTAGTGTATATATGATGATAAGACAATGAACTCGAAATCTTTTAGTTTTTGATCAGGCAAAATGTATGGAGACACCAACAAAAGTAATATTTCTAGGCCTTAAATTAATTATTCTGATTTAATTTTTATTTTTTAACTAAGTTATGAAGTCACATCCCTAAACGTTTCGAAATTTGTCGAATTTTTGTTTATTTTTTCTGTGCATCTCTGGGTTCAAGAACATATACGGAATATTTGGCACATCAATTTCGTTCACTTTTCTTTGTTCTGCTAGCTACACACAGACGTGCTAATTGTTAAATATATATTTAATAATAAATTTAAATATTTTGAGCCAAACCGCAAACAAAAGGGAGACAGCGAGAGAAGATAGAAGATACATAGAAGGGAAGAGTGGAGGTCAGAATAACGCATGAAGAGATCATATTGTTTTACCTAACGCTTATCGATTTATATGTTTGTATTAATTATGTTTCGTAACCACAAACGGTTCTAGTTTAGCTAAGCTTATAAGGTTGCTTTTCAAAAAAAAATAATAATAAATAAAAAAAATGTAGAAGAATTGCAACTTCAGAGTGGTAGAGGTAGACTAAAAATGGCACTAAACATAGACTTTTAATAACTGCCTAATGACTAATGCCTAATCCTGACTACCTCACGTATGTATCTTTAGTTATTTCGACAAAAGTATCTTCGATTGATTCCTTTGATCTCTATAAAGCTAACGAAACGCGATCTCCGGCTGGGAGTTTGTGGTTGGTAAATTCGGTTGGTTTTCCTTTTTT
This sequence comes from Drosophila suzukii, assembly GCF_043229965.1. Lineage (NCBI taxonomy): Eukaryota > Metazoa > Arthropoda > Insecta > Diptera > Drosophilidae > Drosophila > Drosophila suzukii. The sequence continues at coordinate 10,830,446 of NC_092084.1, read as the reverse complement.
TTTTTTTGGGTGCAATCGAACGCTTAGTCAACAAATAGATACCTTGGGCGTGGATTGTGTTACTTAACGTGCTGGCCGCCGCCAGCGTCGTGTACTGTCCCTTGGGCGTGTAGGTGAACGTGTGCGGCTCGCTCTTCTTGCCGCTGGAGACGATCGACACCTGCACCTGGACCGGCTTGACGATACTGTGCAGATACGGCGGCACCGTGCAAATCAGATGGGTCTAAAGAGTATAGTACACACAGTTATTAACATAAGATTCACCATCAAAAAGCGTTTAGAACGCACCTGGTGGAGATACTCCTTGTCGGGCAGAACGCTCTGTTCCCACAGGGCAGCTGTTCCGCCGATGAGCTGCTGGCGCACTGCTATCTCGGTGGCCGGATCGTCGCCATTGACGCTGTCATAGGTCTCCTGGAACACCACATGCGTGTCCTTCAGGAAGTTCTTGCCGATGATGAAAAGCTCGAGACCGCCGTCGACGGGACACGAATTCAATGACTTCTTGCATATCTCCGGTACGCCAGGTGGTTGAGCTGAAAAGCAGAATGACATAAGCAATTAGAGAGCTATTAAACAGGTTAAGTTTGCTACAATACTCACTGCAGATGATGGGATTCGAGCAGACCTGGAGGGTCTCGGTGGTGCCATCGTCACGGGTCAGCTGGGTGCGGAAGACCATCCGGCAGCGGGTTGACTTCTTCTTGTTCTTCTGCGCCAGGTGCTCCGGAAAGCGGTGCTCCACATCCACATTGCGTTCCTGCGGATTGAAAGTAAAGCATTTAGATTTTACCATTAATATTGCTTTTTTATTTAAACTCCTTATTTTCTTTGTTATTATTTATTTGGTAATATAGAGCATTTGGATTTTACTTTTAAAATTTAACTTATATGCCATTTTTATTCATTATTTATTATTTTTCTATTATTAATTTAAGTGGGTTTCGATGTTCATTGATTCTTAGTTTCGCGTGGCTTGCTTTACAATTTTATGAATAGCGCATTTGTTTACCACCCTCTAGATAACAATTCCTGCAAACTTAGCAATTTCAATGCTGAATTGCGGCCTCAGCTAACAAATATTTACTGGAAACTAATATTTTTATACACATAACGAATCAGAGATTCCAAACAATATAAACAGAACAAAAGATATTTTCTAACAAAGGCAACATATGTATATAAGGTTGTTTTAGAAATCTCCGGCAGTTGGTTTGAATGCCGAACGAAAATCCGTCGGTATCAAAGAATCTATTGAGTTTTATATGCGTTTCGGAGTAAAGTTACTCCGAATTAAAGGATTATTTTAAAGCAGAATTCTGATTTATTGGATCTGAATATGTTTTGGGAGTAAACAATTGTTTATTATTAGATCTTTTTTAAATAGAATCTATATAGTATCGTATGCGTTTCGGAGTAAAGTTTTTCTGATTTACAGAATGTTTTTATCAACGAAAAATCTATAGTTAGGTTTGTGTTTCGGAGTAAAGTTGTTCTTAATTATAGGATCTTTTTTTAAGCATAATCTATACAGTTTTGTATGTGTTTCGGAGTAAAGTTGCTCTAAATTATATGATCTTTTTTCTATCGTTTAATATTTGGTTGGCTTTAAATGATCTATTTGACTTGGGAACAGTTTCGATGACACCAAGAATAGTTTCTGTACTTTTTTCTCCACTATAGACCCACCTTCAGGATGCCAACGCAATCGCAGGTGATGGTCATGTCCGTTTCGGGCTTGAAATCGATCTCGATGACCATGGTGCCGTCGACCTTCTTCTCGTTGCACTGCGTCGAGTTCTTGCCGGCGACCTTGCAGGCCTGATAGAACATGTGCGGCGCCACGCGTCCAATATCAGTGCCAATGAAGACCTGGAGGACGGCGCCCTTGTCGTAGCCGGCCAGGCGGACGATGGGAAAACCATTGCCACTGCGATCCTTGACAGCTCCACGGCTGCCCTCCGTCTGGTAGCGGGCACGATGCTGTTGCTCCGGCTGGGAGACGATCTCCAGTTGCACCAGGCCATCATTGGAGCTAGCGATGCTGTTCAGCGGGGTGGTGGGCTGCCTCTTGTTGGCCACCCGGGTCACAGTCCTGGCCGATATGAATCTGTGGGTTGGAATAAAAAAGAGGAGATGATCGAATTATTAGTTTTAGGCCAGTGTAACTTTTCCATTCGATCGTTAAAGTTCGAATGTAGGGGTTGGTTTATTTGTCTAAGGATCGTTAAAAATCTGGCACTTGAACTTTGGCCAATGTCCGTTTGAAGGAAGTCTATAGATTCGATTTGATTTGGGTTAAATGATTTATGGTTTTATTTTTCACATGTGCTGGCCGAAAGAAAGGGATGCTCTGCTGGGGTCATGAAATGAGATGAATTCGTTTTTTCTTTGTTTTTACATATGTACGAAAAGATACATCTACAAAGCTACGGATACAGTTTTAGTTAAAATGTGTAGAGCTAAAAAATGAATGATATATGGCTTTTTTAATGCTGTTAATTACTCACAAACATACATACACACACGCACATGGAACATAAAAAGCCAAAAGGGAATTTCTCGCAATTTTCATTGCTGCACTTTGCATTTCGGTTCGGTTCGTTTTGTTTAAATAAATCTTAGCTTTGACCAATTGTTTACAATTGCTTCGAATTTTTTGCGCCTTTGTTTACAAACGGACACATACACATACATATATGTATGTATAAAAAATATATACAGATAGACGGGAACAAACACACATTTGGCAATTATTAAAGAACAAAAGTCAAAGCCATCAAAGTAAATAATCTATTTTTTTTCGGCTACACTGCGCAAAGAGTTCTAGCACCAAGATACTTGGGCTTATCTAACATTTTTGTTTAATTTTGAAAGGTAATCTAATAGTTTTAAATGCGTAATTCATTGTTTATAGATTGTTGAGTCACATAAATATTTTAGGGGCTATTTTCGATGGTCTTTTAATTTTGTTTGGATTTCTTTTTTTGGGTATCAAGCATTTAAACATTCAATTTTGATAAGAATAATATTTTGTTTTTAATCCGTTTTCTACAGCCAATCTTAAGGATATATTTTATAAAATTTGATAGTGTTTTTTTTTTGTATTATCAATATTATTTAGCCAAGGTATTTATTTAAAAGAATGTTTTTCTTACTCTGTAGCTGACTTTTACATAATTTAATCATTGAAAATTTACCAAAGAACGTTTAAAGTATCTTTTAGGTGGCAAAGTCGGTTTTCATTTTAGCTGCAAAAGAAAACACGGCGCTTACTTTGTCTCAGTGTTGCTGTTGCTGTTGGTGATGCGCGGCAGGAGGCTTACAGTGGGCGTGGCAGGTGCGGGGGCGGCCACTGGAGGCGGGGGCGTGTCATCCGCCGCTGATGTCACCGCCACCGTACTGGCAATCTTACGGATAAACTCATCCTCGCTGCAGGCATCATCGTTGTCCAGTTCCACCTGGTTGCACTCGAGCTTCTTGTGTTTGATGTGCTTGCCATGTCGATGATGATGATGATGGTGATGGTGATGCTGGTGATTCTGATGATGCTGCTGCTGCTGATTCTGATGGGGATGAGGATGTTGCTGCTGCTGCTGCTGCTGCAACAGCAATCCGTTGTACTGAAACTGTTGCTGCTGCTGCTGGTTGCTCGGCTGATGTTGCTGTTGCACCTGATGTTGCTGTTGCTGCTGCTGCTGTTGCTGTTGCAGGGTGAAGGCATTTACGGCTGCTGCCACGGCTGCTTCGGTGGCCTGGAAAACCCCTCCAAATGGATCCGAGTTGCTATTGCCACCAATGGTCGTCGAGCTGCTGTCGTTCACAAAGCCCGTATCCTCGTCCAAACAGGGCGGCGTCGAGGTGGCGGAATCCTCCGACGAGGACGCCGATATCAGGTGATCCTCCAGATCCTCCAGATAGTGAGCCATCATTTTCTTGTCGTGCCGCGATCTATACATTAACATATATATACAGACATTCATGTACATGGGATACACAACAGCAACACACTCGCACTCGTTTAGTATTCAAATCGATTTATGGATCGTTTTCGAGATTCAAAATTTCGAAAATTAAAAATATATTTAAGCGCATTACCCAAATTTTATTTTTCATTTTTGGAAATTCCTGCTTCTAACTGATTCTTTAACCAATTTATTTATAGTTCTATACATTAATTGTATTATTCCCTTGAAAATCAATCAGAAACCTATATATTTTCTATTTTTAAAGAGACTGGTAAGCTAATAGATTTCGAATTCCAATGTGCCAATCAATGTCCGAATGCATTTGAAATGCATTGAATGAACCCAAATCGCCACTCAGCTCAATACAAATGAAATAAACTGAATATAACTAAACAGATCTGAACGGAACTAACGGCCCGAACTCAATTGAAGAGTGATTTCGATGTAAGTCGACAGGAAAAATCAAGAAATCAAGACAATATCATGATTGAAGGTTGGAAAAATAGAAAAATAGAGAATATTACTTTGCGACTGGAACAGTTGCCAGGTGTAGTATGGTTGAAATAATAAATTAAACACAAAGATGTACAAATAACCAACAAACAAATTGAGTTCAATTAGACAAAAGCCAGCAATAATGGCTAGAAATCAATTAGAACTAGTTCTATGCCAACGGAATCTGTTCTACGTTTTTTGTCTTACTCATAATTAAATCCATAAGAAATTCCTGAAGCTAAGTTCGCCCATTAGCTAATAAAGCTGATTAAATGGCATGCCATAATTTCCCTGCATCCATAATGCTCGGTACGTAATCTCTAGCTTCTGCGAGATACTGCGCTTCAATCCTAACCCAAATCAGGCGAAACCAGGCGAATGGAACGGAGCACCGAGAGTGCAGCTGATTGATAATAATAATAATAATAAGCGGAGCGGAGCCAGGCAAAATCACGAATCGCAAGGCGGACGGCGGCAACAGTGCGTATAAGTAATCGCGACCACATATGTACATATGTCTGTACTGGCAGACGCAAGAAAACAATCCCCAATCCAAAAGTCATTGGCCAAAGTGCGAAAGAAAAATGCGTATTTTCATGTATGCAAATTCAATTAACCGCCAAAGAATGTGCAAATCTGCAAGATCAACAGAAAAAGCAACAACAGAGGCGACAAGCGCTGACAAAAAACGGAAAAATAAAACCAAATCAGTGGAATTTTCTGGAAAACTCGATGTTTTAAAAATATTTAGAAAATTATTTTCAGTTTGAAAATACATTAGGAATTTTAATTGATACCATCGTGGTGTAAAACTAATATTAAACTCATATACTTTGCTTTCTGGAGCAAGCGAAATAATAATTTCAGAATAAACTTCGACAATTTTGACATCATCTTGATAAGAATGGCAAACTAAACAAAATATAATGGTGATAATAATAATACATAAGTAAAATCGAAAAGATTAAAGAGCCCATTGATTTATTTGTGAATACTTGATAATTATCAAAATCATTTGGCGGCAAGCACTTACCAACCATTTACCGATCGTCCCTGCAATTAACGAAAGCCCTAAATAAACCTCATAAAAATCACAACACTTCCATTGTTTTCCCTTTGGATTTTACAGGGCGATAAGGGGCAACCCCAAAAGCCAAGCGCCTTCCGAATTAACCCACCTCCTCCCTTTTTTTTTCATTTTCAGATTCCCATTCCACAGACCCAACTGCAATTTGCAATTGGAGGCGAGTTCGTAAAACTGATAAGCTGATAAGATAATGCGGCGATTTACACAGATAGGGGCATGCAATTACAATAGCTACAACTACAAGATGACAACAACAAAGGCGAAATCAACAGCACACACACACAACAACAACAAGAACAACACAATGAACCCGCGCACAAAAAACCATATGAAAATTTAAATCGTTACTTTAATCCATATCGAAACCAAGTGAATTATAATAAACACATTCACCATGACCCAAAAAGTAAACCTGTCTATAAAGAGTCTATATCAAGAGTGAAATCCATTGACTATTGCCAAACAAATTTTCGGATTATTATAAAGGACTAAGGGAAGTTACCTATCCCAAATATAAAACCATTTACAAGCTATGCATTATATTGAATTACCATCTATTGCGAAACTAACAATATAATAACAATATTATAATATATATAATATAATAATATTATTGTATATATTATTATATATAGTATTTACCAGACTCCTTTAATGATCCCTTAATTTACCCAGACTTCTTTAAAACACTATATTTCATACCCAGCACACGCGTTCCTATCGATCGAAAGGCTTGGACTGTACTGAGGCAAGTACAAAAAAAGCGAAAAACTGGAGAGTTTTGAAGAAGCCCCTTCCAGCCCTTCTTCACTCAAAAAAGGGGGTCTCAGCAACTTGAGCCTGATCATTCAGAAAAAATAGGTGTCAGCGCTCCCTTTGAAACCAATAAACAAATGAACGGATCGCACTTCAAATGCGCCAATAGTTACCAGTTTTATCCAGAAACAAATCTAAATTCGTGGGAATGAAAGATCTTTATCCATCCATTTAATTATTATTATAAAAAGTACTTCAGCTTTAAAGCCATAAATAGATTTCTAAGACATTATCAAAATGATTATAATAGTTTACTTTATATTGCCAAAGAGCACAGAAATATATTTATAAAATACCATTAATAGACAATGGAATCAGCTTATAATTTTTTATAGAGTTGAGAAATATCTTACCCTGGGGTTTTATATTTCCCCGGAATACGATATACGATATAAATTACATTACAAGTATAAGTACTTATAAACGGACAATCGGATAAAAACAAGAAAAATCCCCTGAATCTGATAAATAGTATAAATATACTATTATATTATAATATCCGATTAGATCTGTTCAATGTGTGCGCATGTGCAGGTTCTTTGCATCAGAGTGTGTTTGCGGTGAGGCAATCGATATTCAGTCACTCGAAACCATGAATAGAAACGCAAGACGAAATGAAATCATGAACTGGCAATTATCTCGAGTTGCGCCTGCGCATGAACGCGGATGAAGACTTTTGAGGCTGAGAGGGGCGTATATATATGGCTGGATAATCGGGGCAAGGAGTGACAGTGACTCACCTTGATACAGGTATCGCTCGTATTAAATGCTGCTGCGGTGAATGTTGCTGCTGCTGCTGTTGTTGCTGCTGCTGTTGCTGTTGCTGCTGTTGTTGCTGCTGCTGCTGGTGGTGCTGCTGATGTTGCTGCAACGTGTTGCTGGCCACTGCAGCAGCTGCTGCGGCCGCTGCAGCAGCCACTGTGTTGGTTAGCGCACTATTGACCAGCAAACTGGACCGCTGGCCGGAGTTGGTGCCACTCCCACTGCCCCCAGCGTCGGCCACGCCCCCCGCCCCCGCCGAGGACCTCAGCTCCGTGTGCTGATCGAACCCCAGGCCACTGTCGTTGGAGTTGTCGCAGGGCGGCGGATGGGGTCGTTGTGGTATTCGCTTCCCAGGAACAAGCTTGCCGGGACCCGCCTGAAAAAATATCATAACTTCAGTAAGCTAAAGTAGAAAACTATTTAACATACAATGCTATCCTGCTGGGACTACCCAAGATTCAAATTCAACACTGTAATACTTAGTTAAATGATCATAAACCATCGTATTATCAATTTGACCAATGAATTTGTAACTCACAACTTGCTATTTTATAGTAATTTTACATTTTAGCTATAAGCTTCCTATTTTATAATAATTTTACTATTATATATTAAGTGTATAGCATAAATACTATACTAAGCAACCTTTAAACTACTATAAAATATTACGTTTATAGTAAAACTACTATAAAATAGTATGTTATTAGTAAAACTACTTTTAAAAAATAGTACTTTGTATTCAATTTGTAGTAATTTTACTATAAAAACTTTATTTTTTTAAATAATTTAATTTAGTAACTTATTTTGTTTTATTGATATATTTTATGCACAATATCTATAAAGTAACATACCCAGTCCTTCTTTTCATTTGGTATACAGTACAGATAAGAACGTAGTAGTTTACCAAACCCTATTTTATATAGTATCCCAAAACATATTTCTTTACTCACCCTGGTGATGGTATGCAGCTTTCCGGGCAATCCCTTACCCGGCTGTCTTTTCGATGGTATGCGAAATCCCTTCCGATGTATTCGCGCACTCATTGTGGAATTCGTGGACATGGTCATCCTCATGCCTAGAAAGATTAATTAATTAATGGTATTATTACTTTTAAGTTAAAAGCATATATCAAAAGTATGATATAAGTATAGATAATAGATGAGTATATGAATAATTGTATATAATATGGATATATATTTTTTGTAATATTTATTTTAACGTCATAAAACGCTTAGTTGTAATAGAGAAATGATATGTGATTTCTATTAGAACCAAATCAAAGTTAATTTTTCTAGATGACCGCCCCATTTGCAGTTCCTCATAGCGGGCATCATTGAGACACAAAAGAATAAAAATCCAGATAGAGACGGACCAAGAAAATATTGTCTGATTTGTGGGGCCCCCGTTCGCAAGTTGCAAGTTATATGCTAGGGGAAACTGATAATGCTGCGACGCCTATGGGGTGCATTGAACTCCGCCGGAGAGTGCAAACCCGGAGACCTAAGGTCCGTATAGTCCGGCCGAGCATAGAATCTGTTGCAGCTGCAATTCCATCTGTTATTGTCACCACGATGATGATGATGATGATGATGATGATGATGGCGATGCTACTGTTGCATTCATTGTTGATCCCAATTGAAGCTCAATTTCCATTTGCATTCGCATTCACATTCGCATTTCAATTCCCAACAGCAGTTGCCGTCGCATTCGCCAGCGTTATTTTCTGCTCTACATGGAGTTCTTGCCTATAAGTACGGTCGTGTATACGTACATACTCGTATGTATGTACAAATGTGCACATCTACACACATGGACATATATCATCTGGCTGGGTGCTGTTTCTATATATTATCATGGGCAGCGGAACAATGAGCCGGAGTCCGCCTGATAATGATAAGGAAGCCAGACAAACCCGACCAAACCAAACCAAACGAACCCAACCCATTAACAAGCCGCCACTTCGGTCCACGCCCCTGCCTCACTTCTTTATTATAGATCGTATTTTTGGCTTGCGCTGCTTTATTTATTCATAAAGAAGACACATATACTTGTTTATTTCGCAGAACATTTAATTAAAATGCAAATCAATTGCAAATAAAATTTCATAATTTTCTATGGGCGAGCAGACGAGCGGAATACGACTGGGGTTATATCTCCTTATAGAGAATGTTTGTTGGGATAGGCCAAAATGGGAATAAGAAAAGGGAAAACGTAACGATAAGAAGCCGAGGGAATTACAAATCGAAGAAAGGCAGATTTTTAACTTACTGGTATTTTAAAGAAAAAAGGAATACTACAATTTTATATACATATTCCCTTGACTACACAAAAGTAACAACACATTTTTCCCCATAAATCAAATGAGCTTGTCAATTATGACAATTTCTACCAACAAATTCAAGTTGTTAAACATCAATAAAGCAGGTGAGAAATGTAATGAATGACGGCAAATAGAAACCATATTTCTGGAAACCCTAAAATAAGCTCGCCACTATTTATCTAGTTAAAATTTTAACACCCTCTTTCCGAAATCCATTTAGTTCCAAAGAAATCTTGCTGTACGAAACTATGTTCCGTTCCTTAATTCCGGTAAAATCGTTAAACAATTACGAGCCAATTTACGAGATAAGAATCGGGCAAACAATAGCGCCTTTGATAGCAGGCTATGAAAACAAACAAACTTTGATCTCCAATTACGAAGATTCCTCGGTGACGTGCGTTGCGCTCAAAAAAAAAAAGAGTGTATTTGTATATGAATATAGGTGGTATACAAATTAGGGAGGCGAGAAAATCTGTTCGACTCTTGGCTTTTATGATACCATAAGTACAGAAAAGAAAAAACACCCACGCGATCCGCACCCTTTTGGCCTAACCTTGGGTGAAAATCAAACAAGAAAACAAACATTTATTGTTGGGCTTGCGGAACGCGCCTACCTGAAGAACCCACAACCAGAACCCAAAAAAACGGAACCCGGGAAATGGGCTTTACCTGGGATCGCTACAGATAAGATCGCGTTGGGATGGGGATCTGTCGCCCATTGTTTCCAAGGGGCTACTAAACTGCCTTCTCATGCAGATACAGATACAGCTGTAGATACTACACAGATACTGCAGATACATGGATACGCTAACGATAGGACAATCATAGTCGTCGCTTCCATCTACACATCCATCATATCACTAGGTATTACTACTAGACTTTGCACTCAATTGGCTGACAAAAAGTTGACTACGGCTGAGGCATTAATTCAGTTTTCAACGGAGATCAGGGCGAGGTTGAAAGTAAAGAATCAACCTGGATAGTTAAACACAGATGTTGCTGTCTCGGGGCTCGCAAGTTCTATAATTAAACGCAGACTCCTCCGGCGAAATAACAGCTTTGGCGAGAGGTGAACCCTAAAAACAGATTGTCAATAAAACAATGAATTAAGTGTATTGAACCCGCCTGACCCACTGTGCCCCGCCGGTGGCCCACCGTCCAATGTATTCCGCACTATTGTGAAAGATGAGCCCCTTTCAAAGCCAAGTTGTTTGAGATAATAACGGAAATGAAGGGGGAAGTCTGCTCAATTTGTTTGATTGGAAAGCATTGCTCCGAAATTAGCAAGAGTGCTATATCTCACACTGTTTATTAAGTTCTTTAACATTGCTAAGATCAAAAATGTAATCTATATATAAAACTCTTGATACCATTTTATGAATCTATACGGAGTTCGAATCAGCAAAGCTAGATTTTTCAGGTCTTAACCAAATACTATTGCTAGTTTCTGTACATATAACATCATTCTGTTTCTAGTTCTCTAAGTTATAAGTACATACTACTAACTCTATTCATTTGCAAACTTTAGAAGTAAAATAGGAATTGCCAAAACTTAATCATTACTTTATAACTATTATCCTATCCTGTATTTATAAATACTTTCTACTCTTTTTATCTGCAGTTTTCATAGTGGTAATATGTACTTTTGGAAAACAGGAATCGTTAAAACCTGGTATCAATTTTAATACCCTAACCGATTTTCAAGGTTCACACTCGACTATTACAACCCTTTTCTTCTTCTCGCCGATCTCATTTGTCACCATCCAATTAGCGGGTTGGTCAAGTGTTTCGGCGTTTGATTGGATGTCTCGGGGACTCTTGGCATTATTTTTACTGTTTTGCCAGTAATCTTATCGCCACGGCAAACGGCAAACCTGGCAACCAGAACCAAGAACCCAAACCCAAACCCAAACCCAAACCCCTGATATAAAGAAAGAAATTGAATCACCAGCGACAACTGGCGCCTCTCGCATAATTGGAGATTGGGGAGCTCGACATTTCTGGTTCGGGAACTCCGAGGCGAGGAAATTCCTGGTACATATACTCGAACGTACACCCATATCGATTATGACATGTTATCAAAGGCGCAGGCGAGAGATTTGTTTTCAAAGCAATTTCGGCGTGTTGCCGATAAGCCATTATCCATTAGCATTGGATGTTGGGATAGTACAATAAAGGCGATTTCTTCGTTTCTTAAGCTTTCCATCTGGATATACGAAAAGCCCATAGGGGGCAAAAATTGGCAAATAAAAAATGATTAATTCAACGTCATGTTGACAGCTGGCATTCCTCAATCAAAAAACAATTTGAGATAATACAAAAAAGCTTAAATTTTTTGGAACTTAAGTGATTGTAGGATATCTTTATGGGGGATCTATAAAATTAATAGAACTACAGAACTTTGGGACTATATAAAATTCTTTGAATATTAGCTATGACTTTAAAATTTGTCAAAATTTCACAACCTATAGGAAATGTAATGATATGACTTTCTCAAGCGATTTATTTTATAAGAACTTCAGTGTTTTAGAGTTACGAAAGTTAAATTTGAAATGTTATTTTAGGCATTTCTTTGCGTAATTCTGATGGTTTGTATGTTATATCTCCTGATAAAGATATATTTTTAACACTTCCTTACCGAAATTGCTTTTGTAATGATGTTGATAGGCTTGAAAATTTGTGTTGCTGTTGTTGCCGCCATTATTGTTGTTGTTGTGATGGGCATAGTGGTGATTGTTGCTGTTATTATTGTTGTTGCTGTGGCCACCCCCATTATTATTATTATTATTATTATTGTTGTTGTTATTATTATGGTGGCTCAGATTATGCATTTTTGATGGAATCCGATAACCGGACTCGTAATGTTTATACTGATTGTAGGTGAAGCGCATTTTGATTGATTTCCACTGGTCCCTCGATTAATTTACTCTTATGGCTATGTAATGCAATTAATTTACTTTCGCTCAGTGTTCTTTCACTCTTTCTACTCTCTCCTCGAGTTTCTCGTTCTCTTTTTGGGATAAGTGCTTTTAGTGTATTTTATAATTATGTTTACAGGCATCGATTGTGTTGATTTCCCTTTGACTTATATTGTTTTTTGTTTATTTGGCAAATATTGTTGGCACATTTAATTGTTTCTTTTTTTCGTGTGTGTGTGTGTAGTTTGTGTTTTAATTAAATTATTGTAATTTTGGATTGGCTTTGTACATTTGTTTGCTGTTGCTTTGTTTGTTGTTAAATGTTTTCTGCAGTTGTAGTAGTTGTCAGCTAATTAAATAATAAAGAAAGAAAACTTATAAAGACGCGGAAAAGCCGGAGAAAAAATTCAAATAAAATGCGTTTTATAAAATTAAAAAAAAAAATACCCGGGTTAACGCTTAGAAAACGCCCGTAAAACGAACTCAAAACGCTTCGAAAACAGGTTGAAAAATGTGTAGCTTCGTTTTGTTTTGTTTCGGCACTTCGCCTGCTTTTTTCGCTCGCTTATTTATTTATTCATATGGCCGTTTGTTACTTTTTTTCGTTTTTCATTTTTTGTATTTTTATTTTTTTACAGCTCGATGCCGAAAACCGAAACCGAACGATGTAAAAATGTTGTTTTTTATACACACATCTTCTTTAATTGCCGGCGCGGTTCAAAGTCCAAGCGACAAGAAAAGGCAGAAATAACAAGGAGATCGCAATGGTTTAATAATCATTTTGTTGTATATAGATAATGATTATGATAATCGGGGGGTGTTGGAGGAGGAATGGAACTTAAGTGCATTATTTTTCCCTTTCCCAAAACTGGTTTCGTTGTCCAAGGCGCCTTGAGAAGTTTAACTTGTATCTCCGTTTTTTTACCGATCCTTCGACAGCTTCCTGGTCTCACTTTTTTTTCGCTATAATATCTTTCCGTTTACAGTTAGAGTTCGGTGTTGGAAAACTGGTTCCACCCGATCTAGAGATTCTTCCCTGTTCTACTTGTTTGGGATCCCTTTTACTTTTTGGGGAGGAATGTGAAGCCCTTTAGAGTGGCAAGTTCCGCAAGGTCTCAGGGTATTACGCCCCATCCTTTTTACAAAATCAGACATCAGCTTTATTTGACCACTCAGAATCACATTTTGTACTTTTAAATATACTATTGTAATGACTGATTAAAAAAAAATATATGATCTTAATTTATTTGGAATAGAATTTTCTTTGTTTATATTGAAATTGATTAAAAATCAAAATTATAATGGTATTATAATATCATACCAAAATTATACAAGACTACTAAAAAATGCAGTTATTTTGGGATCTCAAAGCCCCGTTTCAATTTCCATCTGGTACAAAACTTCCCCAATTTTTCCCTCAGTGCATTTGGATTTTTAATAAACGACTTTAACGGCTAATCGAGGTGACACAGATAAGTGTGTTAGCACCGTCCGACCCCGCCCCCTTCTTCTGTAAGCCCCACCGCCCCTCGGCCGTAACTCCAATGGCCTCTGGTTTTTGGGCATGGATTGGTCTTTATATTTTTATTTTTTTTGACAATCAAATGCCAAGGCAAGTTCTTGGCTTGATTAAATGCTAATTGAAATTGTACGGTGTATTTATCAGCAATCGGTTATATACACTCGTGTACTGGGTGTACTGGGTGTACTGGGTGTAATGTGTGTAATGTGTGTAGCGACTGCCGTTGGGTTTGTGAAAAATCATGATCTTGTTTCATTGACCCACATTGAACGTGTAATAAACGCGCCTCAAGTGAGCAGAACTAAGCTGATCTTATCTGATCTGGGCTCCTCAGATTATAATTATTTGTTTTTAATATTCGAGCAGGAAGCGTCGGGAAATCGGGGAACCTAAGGCAGAAAACTTTTGGATGGCCTTTATTTACTGACAGACATATGCAAAGTCTTTAAATAAAATATTTGTCAATACTTTAAAGAAGGATTTCTCATATTGGTTTTTGTAGAAAAACAAAAAACGAAAGAATTTTGTAGAATATTCAAACAATAGATTCCCACTGATCACCTATTCAAAATAAGCCTACTCTTAAAAGGAGATCTTAATTATAAGACAGAATCTTAAAGCTCCTTTCCTTAAAGAGCTAATTTTTCAATCACTTATCATAATCATCTCTTAAATTAATTTTTGCACATTTATTTTCTTTTTGCTCTCCTCCTTTCTTGTTTTCTTGTTTGGCTTGGCTTTTGGCCGCATTTAAATTTGTTATAAACAAAAAGTTTTTACGCGATTTTCGGTATGCGGGGACTCACAGACAGCAAGTGAATTAAATGTATATATAATTGTGTTGTATTTAATTTCTTTTTGGCGCTTGGGAGATTCTAGACGGGTTCCGGTTGCCTTCGTTGTGGTCTGTGGGTCTGGGGGTTCGCGACTGGAACTTATGCACAGGTACTGTCCGTAGAATTCTGCCCCTCAGCCCAAAAACCGATAAGATAAACCGCGCGACTGAGAAAAGTTACTTGGGTCTCCCTCAAAAAAAAAGTTTATAGGTAGAACCTATGAGGTTTAAATCTAGATTTTATGTAAAAGAAAAACTAGTTTGTAATGACTTTAATGTGTGGAATTAAATGGTTTCTTCAAAAAATCTATAAAAAATGAAATCATTAAAATGGAAGATGACTGAGTAGTTGATATAGCATTAAAAATAAATTTTTTTTTACTTCCATTTAATTTTAATCACATTCGTTTAATACCTCATGTTGCAAAATTGTAATTTTTAAAACATATAGCTTTGTTTTCTAAGGAAAACCCAAGAACTGAATGGGATTTTTAAAAAGAATCATATAAAAATCGCTTAAATAAAGAGCCACAGATTAAATTCCAATTTAGAAATGAGTTTTGAAGAACTATACTTCGTTTTCTTTCTTTTTAGTTTTAATTTTGCAGATTTTTATTTTGAGCATCCCGCGATCAGGCCATCCGTTTTGGTCTAATACAAAATGGGCGCACAAGTTATTATAACTTTTTTCGAATAATAAACGTTAATTGAGCACAACATCGCACCAGAAAAAAAAGCGGGTAGAAAAAGTGCGAATTTTTAGCACGAGTTTGCTGGTGGAAGGGCCGTAATCATAATTGTAAGCCGTAGAGCGTAGACCGTATATCGTATCACGTAAGCGGCGAATAGTTAACCGCTTAACCGAAGCCCGTAAGCTGTAACCCGTAAGCCGTAGTAAACCGTAACCCGTAGTAAACCGTGACCCGTAATCGGAGAGCGGCGACGAGTGGCGATGCGAACACTTACGCTGAGATCGATGGACTGCGGCGGAAAAAGGTGGGCGCGCTATATAACTTTAGCGCAGACTCGAACCCAAGTATCCGAATCCGAACCCCGTTTGTCCGGAGCGCAGCGGAGAATTCTCTCTCAAGTGTCCGGGGTCCGGTGAAAAGAACGAATCACGAATGATGTGATGATGATGCTGAGCTGAGCGCTGAGCGCTGAGAGCTGAGAGGAGCGTAGAGAGTGTCGCCGGAGCGGAGAGAGATGATGGCGATGGCGATGGAGATGGAGCAGAGCAACAAGTGTACGCGTGGCCGAATGACGGCTGCGACGACAACGGGTTTAATTGATTTCCATGTGTGTGTGAGCACAGCGCGCGCCTCGTTTCTATTTGCCGCTGCTGTTGTTGTTATTGTTCTTCCTCTTGTCAGCACTGATTGCAAACGCAAATTGATAAAGCAGCCACAAAGAGAGAGGGGAGAGAACAAGAGACGGAGAGAGCGGGAGAGCTATTGAAATCAATATCAAAATCAAAAGATCGATCTGCAACCTGCAAACTCCACTCCATCTTCATCTCTTTTTGCTCCATTTTATGCTTCGGCCACCGCTGCGTATGCGCATTGTATTAGGGTGGACCCAGTGCATTTAAGGGAAAAGCTACACATTTACTTCCAAAATATAATAAAAGCCATATTGAAATTTAGCTATATAAATATGTGTATTTATTGAGTATTAAAATATGACTTCTTTGCTTTGTATGACTTGGATAGTCTTCAAAAATTAAGATATAATTTCAAGAGATTCAAAAATAGCTAAAATTCTTTTAGAAGATGAGACTCGATTTAAATATTTATTTTGAAAAAAAAAACATGTACTTTAAGAACCAGGACAAGGTAGTGGCTGTCAAGCCGTATGAGTAATTTATTTAGTTTTAAGCATTTTAATTCAAAGCCCTACTTTTCCATTTTTTACATAAGCCGGTCCATCCCAAAGTGCGTATTTTTGCTGCGATTCGTGGCTGTTAATTAACACTAGACAGCACACGTTCGCTTTGCGGTCAATTGCAGACAGTCAGGGCCACTCTACAGAGCGGAATGCCAACATAAGTCCGCACATACAAACGCTGATAAGTGGACAAGCAAACGAATGCCAGCGATCATACACAGAAAAAAAACAACATTTACTATTTTTCACAAGCTCTAATATATTTTTAAAAATGTTTGTTTACTGTCTTTCATGTAATAAAATATTGACTTAAAATTAAATTCAATAAAGTATATGAGTTTGTATATTCTTGGAACATACATAATCAATAGCCACAAATAAACTAAATAATTTTTTTCAGTGCACCTGTGTAAACTTTTCGCTTGGGCGCGAAAAAACTATTTGGCAAGTGTGACCAAAAGGGCAAAACTTAACACCAAGAAGTTTGAGTAATTTATGGGTAATGTGATTTCATCCATCAGATGTTTATTTAAGTGCTTTTAAAATAACATAAAAACGTTTTCCCATTCCCCCCCTCCCCCTACATTTTCTAAATCTCTTGTCATCTTTAGGCATAAAATGCTATTAAAATCTGGTGTGCAGCTACATATAACGGTGAATTTTTGTTTTCTCGAAATGCGTTTGCCCCAAATTTGGTCACACCACAGTCACGCGTAACGAAGGGGGAGGGGGGATTGGTTGGGCTGATTTTTCGGCCCCACATGTCAAGTGGCTCAGCTGAGAATAAGCGGACAGCTCCAAAGAGAGTGCTCTCTTTCTCCGAATGAATGCGAAGCACTCACGAAGCGAAACGACGGACGATCGGGCCGACAACAATAATAGTATCAGCAATGGCGTTAATTTCTTATTGGTTGCCGATGGCGGTACAGTGGGTCAAAAAAATGAAACAAATGAATAAGATAAAAGAAAAAAATTAATAAATATAAGCAAAGTTGCAACTTTTTTATTGTATCCCATTACATCCCATTTAAGTCATTGTTAATTTCCTCTACAAAATTCTAACTGTTTTAACTATAACCCTAATAAAAAAAATTCCTCAACAAAGTATGGATTTATTTTAAGTAAAAGTTACATACATTTTAGTTATTTAAATGTTAATGTTGTTTTTTTTGTTTTGGGCAGTAATTAATACTATTAGGTCCACTGTGTCAAAAGTTAGCAACAAATATAACACTAACAAATCAAACACGGCAAACAACACATGTAAATTGTTAACGCCGACGTCACCATGAATGGCAGCGCAGTCGCTGGCGGCAGAGGTTGCTGGCAGAGGAAAGAGAGCACGCGCACACCCTCAATCCGTGTTATCAAAACAACAACTAAAGCAACAGCTAACAACAACTACAACAACCCAGTGATGATAGTTTTTTGATATTTTTCGGCTTAGCATTGAAAATGATCGAGAAGGGAAAGCAAGGGGGGAGGGGGGATGGCAAACAGGGAGCGTGTGTTCGAAGGTAACTTCAAAATAGAGCCACACACATACGCACCCAACAATGCGCATACGCAGCGTTGACGCCCATTTCTTTTCACTCGCCTTATCAAAGATTATACATAATAAAAACCCGAATATTTGCTTTTGGCGCTTCCTTTTCCCATAGGGAGGCTAAAAAAAAAAACACGATCAAAACAAAACAATAAATTATAGTAATTCATCGATTTTAGATGTAATATTACTTATACTTTACAATAAACTCAAACTCAATGTATTCCATCTATGCTTTCACACCTCTAAAATGAATTCCAGATACTATATCTTAGACTCAATTATGGATAGTACTAATTAATCGATCCTAAACAGCAGTGCGTAAGCTCGATTTGCGTTGAAATTTAATTAATACTTAACATTTTTAATGGCCACCCCGCACATTTGTCACTCGGCGATGTATAATTTATAACATTTTGTTCGTTGACAGAATAGCTCCTCCCCCTTACAAAAAAAATCCCCCCATTTCCCCCGAAAATAATATGATGATTACATCTCGTGTATTTGCTGATTGTTGTGTTCGCTGATTGTTCCGACTGTTCCGATGAATGTATTATATTATACCCTACTTTTAGTGCGTTGCGACCTTAGCAATGATCATAGCGAGCAACAGCAACAACAACGACGATAATAAACCAACAACCATATACAATATACCTGGGTATTTGTCAAGGTTCAAGGTTACAACCTGCACTTATTAATACGGTTTATTGTACTTTTGTTTCATCACCTGCATCAGTAGTTTCAGTAGTACAACCTACAAAAAAAAAAATAACCAGAGCAACAACGACAACAAACAACTACAACAATAGTTACTTGACCTGGAGGAGCAATTGGCTTCTATAATTATTTATACGATGTTTCATTTGTTTCGGAATTTTACCAGTTTCCGAAGTTGCAACGAGAAAAAAAACGAAGAAAAATAAAACACCAGGGGTACGGGAATATGAAAGTAAGCTGTACCAGGTTTTGAAGAAATTCGGGATCTCGAATAGAATCCTAAAAAGAAGCTTATTAAAACTATACCAGGGGTACAGGAATATGGGAGTAAGTAGTACCAGGTCTTGAAGAAATCCGGGATTTCTAACAGAACCTTAGATGGTAAGTTAGTAAAACTATCTGTATGGTCCATGAACTTTGTAGAGATAGAAAATTGTTTTAACTTTTATAGACTAGCCTTATAGACTACAGCTACGAACCGCACTGTCTGGCAGGCGCATATTTAATTTAATTTGTCTCGCTTCGATTTGTTTCGATTGGCACTCTAATTAGTATAGCTCCAAAAATCGCCAAATTATTTTCAATCATTTGTCTCCGCATTCTTGTTTTTTGCGTCTGGCGTTTTTTTTCTTATTCCGAATTGGCCAATGGGAAATCGGCCAGAGATCTCGATATAAGACATTTACTTTCTGCCGGAGGCGGTGCACCGAATAAAATATTTTCACATCCAGCGGATGCTGTACATTATGTGATATATCACTATACACACGTAGCCCAATATCTTAATCATGTTAAATGCCTAATCACGATCTCGGACGATTTATTTCGTATCGATTAACGCGATTCCTCCTCTCCTTTTCCCTTTTTTTTACCTATCCAATTCTCTTTTGACTCCCAACGCCACGAACAAACGCTAACTTAAAAAGTAAACAAAACAAGAGTAAAAAGCATAGAAAAAAGAGTTTTTATCTTTTTTTTTTAAATAATTTTTTTGGTTAAAGAACATTTTGAACTGCAGTAAATTTCCTAAAAACACGGTTTATTATTTAAAAAATCATGCTTAAAATGTTAAAAAGAAATTTGCAATTTTGCAGTTGTTCTTTCTTGTTTATGCAGATGAACCAACAATTGTTAACAAATCTTTTTTACATTTTCGGTAAACAATTTTACTATTTTGTGCAGCAATAAAAAAACGAAACACCAGAACACGAAATGTTATTGAAAACGTTTTGCGTATGGCGCTTTTTTTTACGGCGGCTGCTGATCGTAAAAAGTAAAATCAACAGACAGAAAAATCGCAAAAAATCAAATTGTTATTCTCCGTTGCACGTACAACAATGGTAGAAACAATAACAATACTGCCGAACTTCAAAAGACACACAAAAACAACAATCAAGGAATAGAGTTTAGCGCTTTTTTTTTTTTGGTTTTTGGTCTTCGCTGTTTTATTGTTTAATTAATTTGCCTAAATTTGTTGTAATTGTTTTGCTGACGCTGCTGTTTGATTTAATTATAGCAATGGCAAAAGCAGTAGAAGAGATATCACGCATACGCCGCATTGGCCGACCGGTGATCTCAGCTGTTAAGCGCATGCTCACTTAACAGCAGCCGCAAGGCAGTAACAGCCACGTTAACAGCTCCCATATCATCATCATCAGCTTTTATATGAAGTGGTAGCAACTCGAAGTAGTGGTCATTTATCGCCGCATAGCCTTTCCAGAATTAACTTACATCATAAAAACACTGATGAAAGAAAGTATCAAAAATCCTGGAGATTCTTTTAAATATTTTTTAAATAAATCAAAATACACCAGCTAACTTAATGATATAGTTTTAATAATAATACAAGGTAATTTTTTTTTTTTAAGTTTTGATAAAGGCAATTTCAATTCATTTCCAAGTCGAACCATACCTTATCACCAGTATTTTATTTTAGTGTCTACTGCTCTATTAGCAATTATGAAAATCACAAGATTCTTGAACATACAATTTAAAATAGCCATGAAAAAGCACTCGAGAAACCTAAACCCCTGATCTTCGGTTCCTTCCCTCTTCACATACTATAACATAAGTAATCTCCTCTTGAACTCTGCTTCTTCTTGCACTTAATGGGAATTATTGCGCGTGTCTTCTAATCACCAGTTTCTTTTCTAAGATTATGCAAACGCGTTTGGGCGGACAGAGGGCGATAAGCCGGGGGGGGCAAATGGTAGCAGGGAGCAGTCGAAGTGTTTCGAGGGAACCACCATTCCATATCATATCATATCAGCACACACTATAACCAAAAACTGAGAGATCGGCGACTAATTTCTAGTGCCATACCCCCAACATCAGAGAAGAGAGAGATTGCCCAAGTTGATAAGTAATTTGCTCGAGTTTCGCTCAGGTTTTCTTTTGTAGTATGGTTCACAGTTTGAACTTCCGGGGGATCTAAGTTTATTTTGGGCGAGAATACCGACGTATGTCTATGGATGTTGTGGGGTGTTGGGTTGGGTTGGTAGGTGCTTGTTCTTGGCATCACGTGGATGAACGCAGTTTGATAACAGGGCATGACAACCAGATAGTCCTTGGTTTATTTTTGCAGCAGCAGTAGCAGAAAAGAATTCAAATGTTCATTATCGTGCGGCATCGCTTTTATCATATGTAAATGGGCCACGCCCACCAGTCTACACCTTAGAGGAGAAGAATACCAAAAGGTTATAACAACCGGCTAAATGTAATTTGCATTTGAGCGTTAAATTGATTAGCATAGGGTCTAGTTGCGGGGATTCACTAAAAATCTCTTAAAACGCGCCCTAGGCTACCAGACCATTCTACATTTTTAGGATCTTTTTAGGTTTTAAAATTTACATTTTAATACGTTTTCAAGGTAAATATTTTAAAATTACAGGTTTTTTTTATAAAAAATGATTATTGCGTTATCAAAACATGCAAATATTTAGTTCTACAAAAATCTTTAGGTTAAAAATAGAAAATAAACAGTTTAAAGTCGGTAGACGTCAACGAAAGTTTGGCATAGATTAGCTGTTATATGATAGGCGATCATAGATGATCAATAAATGTCTTTGAAATTTTAAAATTAACTTGGATTTTAAGCTGCAGATCGGCACTTTTCGAGTTCTCTTCTCATCGACGGGAAAATAAAGAGAATATATAGCGAGAAAATGCCCCTAAAACGAAGAGTAAATTAATCAAGAACTGAATAAATTGCTGCTAATTGATGTATTTGTGTTTGGTTTGCTTGTCGTGCGTTTTCATCAATTCATAGAACGGAATGGATGACTAAACTTCCCAGCAATGTCACGAAATGCGCTAAATAATACTTTTCTCCAGCCCCTCTTTTTGTTCATATTTTTCTATCTATGCGGCTCTGCTTCTTTCCACACAGCCTTCAAATCTTTCATCCAAGTATTCTTATTCTTATATTGTTCTGCCTCTGCGGATTTTCTGTTTTCTCCCTTCTTTTTTTTTGGCGCTGTGCGATTTATTATTGTTTTTGTTTACACACATCAGCATATAATTCTCCTCTTGAATTCTCGCAAAAAATAACAACACTAACAAAATATAGTCAGAGATTGTCGGTGAAGAAGATGAAGAAGAATGAGAGTACCCAATCATAATTTGTAGATTTGCGATTTTAAACGCCCCCTGACCATTTTCCGCATATTTTGAATTCCCAAGTGGAATGAAAAACAGTACCGAAATAAATATGAGCCATAGTACTTATATTTTATTTGCTTCGATTTATAGATTTTATAAAGTCATAAAGAAGAATAAGAGTACCCATCATAATTAGTAGATTTGCGATTTCTAACGCCCCCTGATAATTTCTCGCATATTTTTAATTCCCAAGTGGAAAGAAAAACAATACCAAAATAAATATGAGCCTTAGTATTTGCTTCGATTTAATTTATAGATTTCTTAAAGTATAAAATATATCTATCGTATTATATAAAATAACCAAAAAAAGACCATGAATCCAACTCCAAATTTGGTTATGAATGACAATAATATTAAATTTTATGAATGAAAATCGGTACAATTCCTGAAACAAATGATGGATGTCTCAAGCGCAGATTGTCGAAAAATAACAATAAAACAATCAAGACTGAAAAAAATCAACAAAAAAAGAAAGAAAGAACCCGAAGAAATGGGAGAAATGGGGGGGGGGGTGAGATAACAGTGGGCAGCGTGCGCGTCAGAAAACGCGGACAACCGAGGCACGCGCACGTCACGTGACTTGGGCCAAAACAAAAAGCCAGCAATCAGCAAATACTCAAGCAACAACAACAATATATTATAATATATTATGTAGAGACAGCAACAACAGCAACACAAACAACGCATATACTTTTCAAGATGCTGAACGACCGCTCGATCGCCGATCTCAATCAAAAAACGGCCATCATCATCATCGCAATGTTCGTCATAGTTATATGGCATATACATATGTATGTTCGTTTTCTCACATTTTAAACAGCCATTTTCATAGAATTCGTATTTGGATTCGTATTCCCAGTCGTATTTGTATTCGTATTTGGCAGTGCCGAAAAATCGAGAGAATCGCGAGACAGCCGCCAGCGAAAAGTAAACAAAATCTTATCAGACACCGCTCACGCCCAGCTCATAAAAGATACAGATACATTCGGCGGTGAGCACATACATATGTATGTACAATAGACGTCTGCGCTCACGAATTTCACAATACAAAGCGAAAAAGCAACAATAACACGTCTAGCTACAAAGTATGTATGCCAACGACCTGTGAATGCTCTACGAATTCCAAAACTCATCAATGAACCCGTAGAATATGTGAAAAAAAACTTTGGATGGATCGTATATCCATATGATCTTTGGGATGGAATCTATAAATCTTAAACTGCATCTATATTGATTTTAGTTTTACAGCTAGGACTTACAATCCCAAAGTTATACATATTTTATAGGAATTTTCTTAAGTAAATAAAACGATAAGAAATTTAAAAAACTTTGTATAGATCGTATTTCCACATCATTTTTGGAATGGGATCAAAATTTTAAGACAGGTCTTTCAATCTATAAGGTAGATATTACTTATAGGAATTTTCTGAATTGGATTATTGCTTATTACAATATTTATTTTACACATGGTTTGACCTAAAAAGCTTGAATCTTCGAATTGTTTGATAAGAAATTGAAATGATTATAATACTTTTAATAGCAATTTTTCCCCCGAGTATTAGGGTATTTCCCAAGTCAACCTTGACCACTTACACCACCGAAAACCCTAGACCGATGGCAATCGCTAAGCTGTGCGTCTGCGATTTGCCTTGCCAAAAAAAAAAAACAGAAACTAATTGCAAGACTTTGTCTGATCGGTTAGAGTGTGGTATAGTATTATATATGGTGTGGTCGGGTCTTGAGGGGTTTGGGTTTGGGTTTGGGTTTGGATTTGGGTTCTCTGATCGTTAAACTCCGGCCGCAGACTGCGTAGAAGAGGAAGCAGAAACCGTAATCAAAATGCGAATACGAATGCGAACTACTTTTGCTATCTGATGCGATCTGGTTTGATTTGGTTTGGTTCGCCTCGCAAAGTCGGGATCCCAATTATCTCGTAGACCAGACAGACTAAATAGATTTAGTACTGTATCACTGTAAGTAAAGCCCCCTCCTTCCTCCCTACTTCAAACCCCCACGCGTTTGTTCGATTTCGAGACCCCCGCCCCGCCCACCAAAATCGGGTGTTACACGTGTCGCCCGTCGCCAGAGGTCGCCAGCTCAAAGCCCCCACTCAAGGTGGAGCATACATAAATTCATAATCTCTTACATAAAACGATAAATATAAAAGGCAAATATTTACGCAACAGAACACAACAGAGCAGAAATGGTCAGAGAAAAAAAATACTTAATAGATACAAAATAGTTCAAACAGGTAGGTTTTCTTAGGTCCCTCGCTATTTGTTCTTTATCTCTGCGATTCTACTGACCCCTGGATCTTGGTTGATAAGATCTTGTCGAGTGACCCGTGTTTAATCAGCTTGTGTTTGCAACCGGTATTTATAGTATTTCTGGGATCTTGATCCTGAAATAACACTAGGGTTTCGGCAAATAAAATTTGGTATAGGGTACATAAAACGATTGATGTTTGGTAATATAGTATTTACCATTGGGGTTATTTCTTTATAACATTTATTATATTTAAAGTACCTGATAATGATTTATAGTCTCCTTTTTCGCAGAATCTGAGCACTGCAATTCAATAAATCCACATCGAAAAGCATTATCTTTTTGAGTTTTTCATAACCAGCTATGCAAATGTTATGTTAGTGTTATTTAGACAGTTTGGGGCTATTCATATTCAAATTAAGCCATTTTCGACTCATGTGAGGAGGAGCCCTCACCTATCAAAAGGGCCGGAAAACTCGTCTGAAGCGGCTCTAAGTTGTTTTTCAATTGTTATACTCTTTTAGAGACCTCTTTTCTTTATTATTATTATTATTTTTTTTAATTGTGTTACCTTTTTCTGCTGAATGGGAATGAAAAACGTTCGTTTAGCACTTAAATAATGAAAGTAAATAGACAAACAAAGATTTCAAATGCGTTTCTGGCTCAGTGTCGCCACCCACACAACAAGGCAAACACCCATCGTGGTGCCTTCTCGCTCTAACTTCAATTAGAGTCGATGGACCAAGACCGCCCCCACACACACACACACACACACACACACTAACACACCCAAAACCTCCAGTCCCCAGTCCCCAGTCCTCAGAATATAAAACCTATCTCACACACTCCCCACTTCATAATTGCCAAAGGCTGGACCCCTCCCCGAATTTTCTATTATATTTGGGGCTCGTCAACCAAAACAGAAAAACGCCAAGACAACAAGCCGCAGCCAATGTACACAAATAATTTGGATGATTTGTGCCTGTCCAAAGTGCAAAAAGAGTCCGAAACGCAGGAGAAAAGATTCGTATGCGAAATATTCAGGTATACATATATATTATATCTGGAAGGTGAGAATCAGCCATGGGCACGGCATTTCCGTATTTTCTCTTTTCGACAAAATACTATTTGATGTCTTCGTGTTTTTGGTAACGAAAAACGATCAAGGGTTGAAAACATTTTCTTAAATTGTTTTCAGTTTGAAAAAAATGTATGGAAATACCAAAATATACTGGCAAAAAAAATACATTTATAAAAACACCTGTAATATCATAGGTAAACATATTTTTAATAAAAAGTTACTATTAAAATATCTCTAGTCTAGTTATCAATTCATTTTCGCCACTTTTTTCTTGCTTCCTATCTTTGAAAATATTAAAATGAAATTCTTAAAATACCTTAGAGTGAAATTCCCATTTCATGTGTGCAATTTTTTGTGAAACAACCAGAAATGCTGTTTAGTCACGTTCAAGATACTGATTTTACAAATGTTAAGAGATAAATAAACATGTGGACACAGACATTAGGGAAAAGGAAAAATATACATTGCCGAGCCGGGCCTTTTTTGATTATAACGAACGTTATTCGCTGAAAGTTATCATTTCTTCATCATTTCTCTTTTTTTTTCATGCCTGGTATTTGTTTTTATTTTTTCCCCCATTTGGTTTCGCCGATGTGAATGACACACGGGAAGAGTTCAAGGCCAGCATTGGATAGACGTAAACAGAATATTACAAATTTTCTTAAAAAAAGAAATATGCTAAATAAGAGAAGGTCGTCAGCCTAGAGAGTAGACGTATTACAGACTACAACTTGGTCAAAAAATACATTTTCATAAAAGTGATGAGGATGGTTAGCATATTAATCTCAAAACATTCGTTCTTTCAGGTGTACGCCTTGATTTGGCTGAACTACGATGGAAAAACCGAAAAAAAATGTCGCATTTTTGACAAAAATCTGAATTTCGCATTTTTGACAAAAATCTGAATTTCGAATTTTTGACAAAAATTTGAACCCTTTTTTTCACCAAAGAAGTTCAGTTTTTTGGCTGCCACAACAAAAGTATAAGTCAGAATGAGGAATGTCATACCTCGTTGAGCTCGTTGTTTAATTTCCAATCAATTGGCATTCTAACCTGAAAATTTTTCATTTTTTGCCATTTTTCGAAAAAATGTGATGAAACCCCTACAAAAAATGAGAAAATTGGTAAAAAAAAAATTTTTCCTAAAAGTTATGAGGATCGTTAGCATATTAGGCAAGCTGTTCAAAACAGTCGGTCTTTTAGCTGTACGCCTTAATTTGGCTGAGCTACGATGCAAAACCGAAAAAAAATTTCGCATTTTTGACAAAAATCTGAATTTTGTATTTTTGACAAAAATTTAAACCCTTTTTTCCACCAAAAAAGTTCCGTTTTTTGGCTGCCATAACAAAAGTATAAGTCAGAATGAGGAATGTCATACCTCGTTGAGCTCGTTGTTTAATTTCCAATCAATTGGCATTCTAACCTGAAAATTTTTCATATTTTGCCATTTTTCGAAAAATGTGATGAACCCCTACAAAAAATGAGAAAATTGGTAAAAAAAATAAATTTTCCTAAAAATGATGAGGATCGTTAGCATATTAGGCAAGCTGTTCAAAACAGTCGGTCTTTTAGCTGTACGCCTTAATTTGGCTGAGCTACGATGCAAAAACCGAAAAAAATGTCGCATTTTTGGCAAAAATCTGAATTTCGTATTTTTGACAAAAATGTAAACCCTTTTTTTCGCCAAAAAAAATCGGTTTTTTGGCTGCTATAAAAAAACTAAACATCAGATCGAGGAATGTCATACCTCGTTGCGCTAGTTGCTTAATTTCCAATCCATTGGCAACCAAACCTGAAAATATTTCATTTTTGCCATTTTTCGCAAAAAAGACGATGCACCCCCTTACAAAAAATGCGAAAATTGGTCAAAAAATAAATTTTCATAAAAGTGATGAGGATCGTTAGTATATTAAGCAAGCTATTCAAAACAGTTGGTCTTTTAGCTGTACGCCTTGATTTGGCTAAACTACGATGAAAAAACCGAAAAAAATAGCGCATTTTTGACAAAAATCTGAATTTTGCATTTTTGACAAATATATGAACCCTTTTTTTCGCCAAAAAAAATCGGTTTTTTGGCTGCTATAAAAAAACTAAACGTCAGATCCAGGAATGTCATACCTCGTTGAGCTCGTTGCTTAATTTCCAATCCATTGGCATCCAAACCTGAAAATTTTTCATTTTTGCCATTTTTCGCAAAAAAGACGATGCACCCCCTTACAAAAAATGCGAAAATTGGTCAAAAAATAAATTTTCATAAAAGTGATGAGGATCGTTAGTATATTAAGCAAGCTGCTCAAAAGAGTTGGTCTTTTAGCTGTACGCCTTGATTTGGCTGAACTACGATGAAAAAACCGAAAAAAATGTCGAATTTTCGAAACAAAAATCTGAATTTTGTATTTTTGGCAAAAATTTGAACCCTTTTTTTCGCCAAAAAAAATTCGGTTTTTTCGCTGCCATAACAAAATTATAAGTCAGAATAAGGAATGTCATACCTCGTTGAGCTCGTTGCTTAATTTCCAATCTATTGGAGTCTTGAAAGAATATTTGGTTACACAGATCCTAAGTCGAAATTCAGAATATTACCAGGAACTTACTCAAATATGAACATATCATATATAAAATCATGTATGATTATTTTAAATATAAATATAAATATACCTTTTGGTGTTCCTTATTATTACTATTGTTAAAATGGCATTTTGTTTAAATTACTCAATTTGGCAAACAGAAACTTGGCGAAATTCGAGACCTACATTGGCCAAGTAATAAATGCCCTGGCGGTAAGAGTTGAGATCCGATTTACATCCCGATTCATTGGCTCCATCGGCGTTGATTATTATAATTCATAAAATCATAAATTAATAAACGTTTTTGCGGCGCAGTGTCGATTGGTGCCAGTTGCTGACGTCACGGCCAAGACAATTGATTTGGGCTGATTCCTTCGATTGGAGTGCCAGAAATCGAAGAGAAAATAAAACCGCAACTCAAACACCGACAGTTGGGGTCTTTAGCCTGACAGCGTTTTATCAAAGGGTTAAACTGTTCAAAAAGCTGTCAAAACAATCTGGAAAATCGCTTAACTGTACGAACTTTTGTATACCCTGGCCAAAAATAATAGAACTTAAGGTTATCTATAAATATATCTTGCCATAATATTTGAATGTAAGTAGGGAATTAAAAGCCTTCATTTGGAATTTATTGTTTCTGGCAGTAATACCTTGTTTTAATTATAGATTAATGTAATCAGAGAAGGGAATTTAATCTTTTTTGTTCTTACGATTATATCCAATTATCTGTTCAACTTTTTAAACATGTTTGGTTATGATTCATTTTGCAAGTTAGTTAGTGGAATAATTAATAAAACGAAATTTTCCAAATAATGACGGCGGTTTATTTTCGTCTTTCTGGCTATTGAATCATTTATGAATAAAGATAGGTATAAATAAGAAGACGAGGGGTCATTTATCATAGCAAGATAGCTGGTATTTCCATGGACCACCGTCGGATATGATCGTGAAACGCACTGTATGTGCTAGACTTCCCATTTCCAATTACCGACCTGCATAACAAATAAATTGCTAACGCTAATTTCCATTCCGGCGACCCACTCACTTGCGAAACTCCCCACCTCATCTCACCTGGATTCCCGTTTCCCAATCCCGAACCCCGAGCCCCAACTCCCGACTCCCCATCCCGACCACCTGACTGCCATCTCTTCACCCTTCGATGCATTTTGAAACCGGCTATTGGACGGGGGACTCACCTGAATGACGACAACCGAACCACGTTGTCGTGTGTACGTCACAACAAAAGCCGGAGAAAAGGTTTTCACTTCACGGCATTTCCGGACAACCCCCTACACTTGCGAAAAAATGGTAGTATCTAACAGAGAGGTCACGTTGTTACTCAATTCGATTTGAAATCTATAAAGATTTAACATGATACTTCGTTTTTCTTCTATTTCGTTCGAAATCTCTATAGTTTTCATATTGCGAATCTCCAGAGAAATAAAATCTCTAGAGTTTTCATATTGTAAATCTTCAGAGATTTGAAACCGCAAGTTGTTTTTCGGGTGATAGGTGATATGCTTTTAAACTTAAATATAAGTTACTAGAGTTTTTATTTTGTAAATCTTACTAGATATGAAATTTGAAATGTCTAGTTTTTATATTGCAAATCTCCAGAGATATGAAATCTCTAAAGTTTTCAAATTATAAATCTTCAAGTTGTTTTTCGGGTGATGTACTTTAAAACTTAAACATAACTTACTAGAGTTTTCATTTTGTAAGTCTTCAGAGATTTGAAATGTTAAATCTCTAGAGATTTAAAACCGAAAGCTTTTTTTCTTTCTTTTAATATTTGGCAAATGGAAATTTCAATAATATATCTTGTAGTAATAAGTTTTTCAGTCATATAAAAGGTAGTACCTACATTTTTTTTCAAGTGAACCTCAGAGCCAGTTGAGTTTTGTAATAGACTGGCTACTTGTGGGTTGCAAAAGGGCAGGGAAAGGGTTGGAAATGGAAATCAACGGGATGCCGGCTTCTGGTCTAGATCAATTTTCCAAGAAACGCTTCGAAAGCGTTGCGTTTTGACCTTAGACAATTGTTGGCTCGCGTTTTTCAGCTGCTCGATGCAGTGGAATAATCTAGCAACGTAATGGAATTTAATGCCATACCAAATGACAACAATAGAGCGGAGAATTTTAGATGAATGATCATGAAATACTTGGTTATCCAATCCAAACGAATGTAAGAATGAATGAAAGAGTATATTGAAGATTTTGTTCTAGAAAATGGTATTAGCTTTTTAAAAATAGTGTTAGTTTTTTATTATGAAGTAAACAAATATTTTGAATAATAAGTACTTGGTGAAATACAACTAATCCGTAATCTATAATGCAATTATTTTAATTCTAAGGAAGAGATGTCAGAAAACAACATTACTCATGACTATTAAACGTTATAAGCATAGAAAAGCCAAACTGGATTTATGTTCGATGTGATTCCCCACATGAAAATAAGGAAATTTTCCCTCTTCCCCAGCGAGTAATTAAAAATTCAGAATGCAAATTCAAACGGCATATCGCATACATTCTGTGAATTGGGCCAATCATCATTGACGTTAATATTTCTCACTCAGTTATTTACTTTATTAATTCAGAATTAATTGTGATTTGTAGTTGTGGATCAGATATTCCGGGCAGAAAAGTCCTGAGTGTTTCGCAGTGACTCACTTGCTGGCAATTTCAATCAATATCCGGCCACAATACGGTCCCACTGATTTCGATTTGCTTTGGATCAAAAATTATGCCCCCATAAACGCTCTGATTGCATTTTATTGTCTCCTGTTTGTCGCCGTGCTTTAATGAAAGCCCCAGGCAACACAACACACAAAAGCAAACAGAAAGCCCCAAAAACATGGCAAAAACTCATTTAATGGGGGCATATATAAATTTCGGAGCGGACTTATCGGCCGACTGGCATTACAATATCTTTATTTCGATATTTCACTTGGCTGGTTAAGGATTGTTTTGTTTTTTTTTTTTAAGGGGATTCATAAAAAACAAGCCTGCCAAATACAGGTGGAGAAGTAAAAGGTTGGTGAGATGCGAAATCATAAAAATATAATTTAATTACCTTTTCTATTTAATACCGTTGTCATATTTCGTTTTTTTAATTTTTATGTATCTAGAAGAATGCCGTTCTAACAATTCATTATTCTTATTTCCTGCTTTGCTTACTCAACAAACCATTTCTGTATTAATATCAATCAACAAAACGTGATGCTCCCAAGAAGCCAAAAAAAAAGAACAACAAATTTAATCATTTTGTTTTGAACGAAAAGTTTATTTGAATGATGCATCGACATCGGGACAATGATGAACTGGCTCCACCTGCTCCCACCCCTATACACATATGTATCTTGTATCTTATATCTTATATCTCCTCTCCCAATCATATATTCGCATATATGTGCGTGTCTGCTGGCGTCGCAATAACAAAATAATTGAGGTGGGCTCGCAAAAAAATGGTCAATAAATGCTAAGGCTTTTCGACTATGGGCTACCCTTTAAATATTTTATTACCTATTATTTTCGGCTTAGATAATAATTTATTATATTAATTTAAGACTACATAATTACCACAATACACAGAAATATTTAACAAATACTTTGAAACTCTACTAGAATTGATAAATTTGTTGGAAACATCTGAGTAAATAGAAAAACCTTTTAAATATTTCATTTACCATTTCTAGGAATTTTATCAAATAAATAAAATAATAGAAGACTCTGGAACATTTGAAATAAGTAAATTGTTATATTAAGTTAAGACTACGCAAATACTTTAAAACACAGAAATATTTACGAAATAGTTTAGCATTCTCCCTGAATTGCTAAATTTGGTATTGGCGATAAATTAAGTTAGTTAATAAGTTGCAAACAACTGAGTAAATAGAAAAACCCTTGAACTTTTCAGGTATCGGACACCAAAGCAAAAGGTGAAAAATGAGGCAAACTGGAAATAAACTCCAAAAGTGATTGCTATTGAAAATTTTGGGTGAAAGCCAAAGATACCTAAAGGGAAAATGGAGAAAAATGAAGAAATAGAGGTTTATAACAACAAAAAATCTGGGAAATGTGGGGGGAAAAAGAGCGGGAACAAAGCTTTTGTGTCTCTGACGAGGTATTTTTTAAGGTATTTTTTTCGATTTAAAGCCAGACAGACAACGAATTTGGAGCCAAAGCGGAATGCGAGCAAACTATAATAGTGTCGCATCAACAAAAACAACAACAATAACAAATAAAACGATTTTCATACATAATTAAATTGATTAACTAAGTTGAAATTATTCAAGTCGTTGTCGCTGCCGAGCTTTGCATACTAAAGTGAAAAAAATAAACAAATTCGAAAAACAACCTGTAGCCAGACGAACAAAACAACAAAAGCTGAAAAGGCCGCACAGCGACGTCGATCATTAACTAATCTAGAGAGCAGAAAATTGTATTAAATTAACCAATAAACAATTGCTGACTAAGTCAAGTCACGAGACTTTCGATGCAATTAATCGACAGACAAATGGCGTAGAAATGAGTCGAAGGATGGGCAAAGTCCACTTAATTTACAGGGCAGCATCCTAGGGCTTCCCAGCTGGACAAAAATAAACAGAGTGCATCATGGGCAGCTGGGATACACAGTAAGTACAGTGGTCAGTGACTAAGTGGAAATACAGTCCGTTTGGTATTGTGGTTTTTTTTCAGAGATTCCTATTTTGGCATATCAAACTTTTTACTTACAGCTTCAATATTCATCCTGCTGTTTTTCATCAGCATGTTAATTTAAAAGTAGGTTTTGACCCCCCGTTTGAACATTTGGTTTTTAAGGAATAATTTTGGTTAAACATCGAAGAAGAAAACAATCCATAGTAAAAATCAACTGGTTGATTAATTGCGAACCTAAAACTATACATGTTTCCTGGAAATATTGTTTAAAATATTTGAAATATATAATATTATCTTTGTTCTCCAATTTTTTTTCTTCTTTTACAAATCTAACTAATAAATTATTTTGCCATAAAAGTCTTGAATATACCTTTTTTGAGGTTCCCTGATTAAGAAAATTTCTGTTTAGTGTAAGCAAAAATATATTGATCTGTATAATACTTTTTCGATTAGCCACTGACCACTGTACTAGTGTGTTTCGCCGCTCAACAAGTGCAACTCGTTGTTAATTTTTCTTCTACCAGTTTCTATTGTCTACATTTTCCCTTTTCGTGTGGTTTCCCCGCCCAGGAGGTTTCCCCGTCTACAGCAGACACACCCTCGCCAAAAGGAAACCGCATTAAGTGAGTTTTCCAGCAGGTTGCCAAGGAGCCGCGCGACCTTGTTGGAAAAACATCCAATTCAATTCAATTCAATTTGATTATATGAGCATTAAGCGGTGCAAACAAATGGCTCAAGAGAGCGGAATGAAATGAGACAGCGTGCTGGAAAGCCGGAAAAGTGGGTGGGGAAATTGAATACCGTGCAAACAGCTGAGGGAAAAACTTGAAAAGGATTCGCGTGGCGTTTCCTAGGAACTTAAGCTGAGCGAAAACCCGTTTTTAACAGTCTTGTGTTACGGTTATTAAGCGACATGGAAATTAAAGGTGTATCAAAAAAAAGTTGTCTAATCATGATGCGCACATGTAAAGCTACAGTGATTACTCGAGAAGTAAAACTTTTGACTAGAGAGGGAAAAAAAAATTGTTTTATTATTTGTAGCTTATAAAACTTGTAGTCAAAGTAGATAAGTAGAGTTCTTAAGTGTTATAATATTACATAGTAACTATAGAACTTTTTGAGCGTTTTGCAAAATCAGAGATGGATAATCCTAGGAAAATCAACATCCGACCTATGCAGTTTGTCAAATTTCCCAATTTAGTTTTGAAAAAATGTGCCTAGAAGGGGGTTCCATTTATCGGGGGCTCCCTGTAATCCGCCCATGTAAACATACATAATTGCCGGTATGCGTGCGTGTAAGCATAAAACCGCATGTGTGTGGGTACACGTGCGTGGCTTTCAATGCCACTAAGTATGTGGGGGCCAAATAGTTTTTTTTATTTCTATTATTTATTGTTTTTGTCAACTTTTGCTGATATCGAAAGTAGAATTATCGAGAGCGGTCAGTGGGCGTCAAAAGGGTGGGAATCAATCAAGAATTACTTCTTGGGGGCAATATTTTTATCCAAAATATGTGTACACCTTTGGGCGGTCTATTTTTGTTTGCCTTCTATTTACGGCCAAAGCACTCATAAAGTAGGAAAGACAGATAGATAGACAAAAAAACCAAATTAACCATCTCAAACGTTGGTAAGATACCAGCAAATGGTCATTAATAAGTTATGTTTGGCTAACTGAAAGTGCTTTTTATCAGCTATGTAGTTGATTTTAATTTTTCAAATTAATTTTTATAGCGAAAGCCTTATCTTACACATGTCCATGTGTATGTACTTAAGTTCACCACCCATTTCTTTGCAAGTAAACAAAAACAGGCTCGAAAGAGTCAAAAGAAATGCGTATTAAAATTCCTAGGCCAATCAAAATAGTTATTTAGAATTTTAAAATTAAATACATACCAAGTTTCTTTATTCAAGTGCCAAATAGTTAAAGCCAAATATATGGCAAAAGATCTCTCTAACTTTTTTAAATTTCATTGAATTGTTGTCCTTAATATATGGTATATTTGGTATAATTTCCGAATTTAAATAACCACAATTTCCGTTAAAAAGGTATCAAATTAATACAAAATTTGGAATAAATGTATGGTAATGCTAGAACTTCTTGAGACGAACACATAACCAATGGGTTAAGAGTTCTACTGAGGCCTACTAAAGATATTACCATATGAACCGATAATTATAATAATTAATTATAATCCCAGTTATCCCAGAATACATGTTTTACATGTTTCCAAATTCATAAATGAATATATTTAGCTTACATCTATAATTATAATGATTTCTTGAGATGCAAAAGTGTAAACAACCAAAGTTGAAAAACTATGGTGATCGAAATTCGATTGACAATGTGTAAGGTGGGCAAGGTGTATTTTAATTAGACGTACTTAAAGGTAAAATGGTAAAATCAAAACAAATGAGAGCAAGAAAGGCTCGAAGGGTGAACCAAAGGAGGGGGTGAGGGGGTGTAAAAGAGAGTGGTTACAAACCTGTTCCGCGGGCCGCGTACGTTGTTGTTGTTGCCTGCATGGACGGCGAACTGGAGCCCGGCGCGGGGTTGGGGGGCAGCAGCGGTACGGACGAGGGTCCAGCGCCACTGGTTTTTGTGAATTTCAAAAGCATAGTTTTGCTCCGTTGTTATTGTTGCTCCTGTTGTTGTTGCTGTTGTTGTTTTTCTTCTAATTGTTATTATCGATGTTTATGTTGTTGGCCGAGCCGAGAGAGCGATAGCGTGGGCTAACGGGACAAATTGAGAGTCCAAGTGGCCAAAAAGGCTGCGACTTTTTGCCTGCGTCAACGCTTCTTCTTCTTCTTCTTGCTGCTCTGCTTCTTATTCGCCTTCTTCTTCGACTGTCTATTTGTTGCTATTTTTAGCAACAACAATTCCTCCTCCTTTTCAGCTCTCTCTGTCGCTGTCTCCCAGTCCTGTCGTCGTTCTCCTCTCTCCCTCCCACACACTGGATTCCTGCTCCTGACGTTTTTTGTTTTATCAATTATATTACAGTTACAGTTCTTGCCTCTCACTCACTCACACACTCGCGTTCTCTTTCTCTCTCGCTCTCTCTTACACGAGTGGGTGCTTGCACATGTGAGTGTGTGCGTGTGGTATGTTGCTGTGTGCCTTGCTCAATTGTTTTCGTTGCGTGGTCAAGTGTTTTGCATTGTTTTTGTTCGCACTATCACTTGCATTCACCGCTCCACTTGTTAGTCAATGTCGCTGTTGCACGTTAACAAAAAAAACACTATTTTGCGCACTATTTGCGGACGCTGTTTCTATTTGTCTTCTTCTATTTTTCAACTTGTTGCGCAGGGATGGCAGACTGGCCAGTAACGATAACGATTAAGCCGATAACGGGTTTGTGTATCGACTAAGTATTCATCCTTGGTGTATAACGTGGCTGAAAAAACAAATAAATTCCGCACTTACCGATATCAATTTGCCTATCGACTAGTCGATTGCCGTTCCGATTGTATTTATAATCGGTAGAGCGGGTACACTGGTTCGCACGTGTTGCGATTTGCGTGTTTTGGGTGGTAATTTCTTTTGAGCATTTCTCTCGTGGATCATGGGCAAATTCCGGTCGAAGCTGAAGCGCCATGGCAAGGGAAAGACATGGAGCAAGGGCCAGTCGGCCACCTCCAATCCCGAGCAGATGAAGCACCGCATGAAGGCCAAGTCGCGTTTCTTTCAGCCCAATTTGAGTCTGGGTGAGTTTTGCCGGACAAGCTGGCACCTGGTTGAGCCACCTGACACCTGACACCTGTAACCCGAAACCCTTTTCCAGCTGCTGCCACGCCCACTGGCCTCACCCTGGAGGCGGTGCACAAGCATGAGCAGCGACAGGCCTACAATGCGGAAACCACAACAGTCAACGATGTGGCCGGCAGTCTGAAGAGTTTCAAGCTGGACGACGAGGATGATGGCATGTCCGGATCGGGTACCGCACCCACCGGCACCTTTAAGACCTTCCAGACCTTCGCCTCCAACTACAGCACCTGCAGCAACACCAGCTTCCGCAAATTGCTCACCGGCTTCCGGGCCTCGTCCGATCTTCACAAGGAGATGTTGGCCATCCTGAGTGCCCTCACCGAAATCATCCGGGAGAACGGCGGCGGCGAGTCGTCCACAGAGTACTTCCTGCTGCTCATGGAGCAGATCGAGGCGGCCACCGAGGAGCGGGACATCGTGGCCGGCGTGGCCCTGCTCTCCATGGGCATCAAGTCGGTGCCGGCTCCAGTTCTGAGGAAGCGTTTCGCCCAGACAGCCGCCACCATGCAGACACTGCTCCAGAGATTCGTGGAGGCCACCAACCAGTCGGTCATCCGATATGTAAGTGGATGGATCAGGGGATTATCCATGACAGTTATGAGTAACCAGGGAAATAGATGGGCTATTTGCTTATAGAAACAGAAAAGTTTAGGAGCGATATTAGTATTTTAATAGTGTATTTGGTTTTTAATTATTTTAAAACTGTCAGAATAATATCCACCTTTTTTCCTTCAATATTAGGTAATCGGCTGCTTGTCTGTGCTCCTGCGTGCCCAGGATTATGCGACATGGACGTACAGCTCCACGTTCCAGTACTTCGATGCCCTTCTGGCGTTCAGCATTCACTCCAAGCCGAAGATTCGCAAGGCTGCCCAGCACGCAGTGGTGTCTATCATACATGGAAGCAGCTTCATGCTGCCGGCGGTCAAGTCCTATGAGGATCAGGAGGATGTAGCGGAGAAGAAGGTTAAGAACCATCCGGCCAGCAGTCGGGTGACCAAGTTCTGTTTGGCCCAATTCAAGCCGGAGGTACTGGCCAATGCCCAGACGACGGTGCTCCATACGCTGGCGCTCCTGAAGGACACACTATCTGGCTTCCGGACGGAGGACATACGCAGTGTTTGCGAGCACTTGCTCTCCATTATGACGGCGGCCAATGTGCTGGTCAGGACAAACTGTTTTCAGGCGCTGCATGCCCTCTTTCTCACGAGAAGCCCCAATTTGAATGCCTCGCTGTGCGCGAAACTACTGGCCGCTATTCACGAATATCGACCGGATCGCAGCGACGTCCGGCAGACGCTCGCCTGGGTGACGGTCCTCAAAGAGGGCCATCAACACTTGGCCACCCTGCAGCTGGATCTTTGCATGCAGGCCCTGCCCCGTCTGATCGACGTGTGCACCACGGATCTGTGGCTCTCGGAGCGAACGGAGCTGGTTGTGGGTGTCTCGAACTGCATCAAGGAGCTGATGCAGGACTGTGTGGCTCGGGCATGTGCCACGGAGGAAGATGCCCAGCGAAACCGGCCGAGTGTGGCCAAGATAATCGCCTCACTTCACAAGGTGCTGAATGCTCCCTTCGGAGAGATCTCCAAATACGTGATCCTCATCTTCTCCATTGTCTTTGAGGCCTGTGGCAAGCAATTTGGGTAAGGCTATAAAGTTTATTTACCTTAAATCCCAAAACTTAACTAACTTATCTGTCTTTCAGTTCGGAACTCACTCCCTCCCTGCTGACGATCTCCAAGCGGTACGACGCCCAGAGTGGACATCGTCTTCAGATCGAGCACACGCTGATCAGTGCCATCAAGACTCTGGGACCCGAA
Source organism: Drosophila suzukii (assembly GCF_043229965.1). Taxonomy (NCBI): domain Eukaryota; kingdom Metazoa; phylum Arthropoda; class Insecta; order Diptera; family Drosophilidae; genus Drosophila; species Drosophila suzukii. Next base: position 10,791,751 of record NC_092084.1, on the reverse strand, counting down.
CTGATCCTGACAGCGATACCCCTGTCCGATGGCAAGGGCGGCATGCAGCTGGAGCGTTCCTGGTTGCTGCCCCTTCTCCGCGAGGGAGCCAACGGGGCCAGCCTGCAATTCTTCAAGGAAAAGATCGTGCCACTGGCCATGGACTGCCAGCAGAAGTGGAAGGAGTTCACCGAGGCCAAGAACAAGTCTTCGTCTCACATCTATGAGCTGTTGTGCTGCCAGCTGTGGGGTTTGTTCCCTGGCTTCTGTCGCCAGCCAAGAGATCCGGAATACTTGCGCCAGCTAGCTCCCACCTTGGGTGCCGCTCTGGAAAAGAATCCAGAGTTCAGGGCTCCCATTTACGATGGTCTGATGGAGCTGCTCGACGACAGTCAGAGCGCGGAATGCCATCAGGCAATTGGCCTGTATGCCAAGAACTTTCTGCCTCGCCTGTTTAACATATACACACAGAAACCGAATGGCACCTACGAGGCCGATCAGCGGAAGCGTGTCCTGGATGTCATCCGTTTGTATATCTCACGGGCGCCCGCTGACGTTCAACTGCAGCTCTTCGAAAACGCTCAAGGGCAATTGGAAGCCAGTGCCGTGGCCAGTTTTGAATACGACGCTCTGTTTGATATAAATGCTGCTATTGTGCGTGTGCAAAAATGCAAGGGAATTGAAGCTTACTTTGAGAAGTACATGGCTCCCATTCTGAGGAACGATAAGTCCAAATTGGTGGCCAAGGATGAGCAAAAACTAAAGAAGCAGCAGAGGAAGACCTACGAGTAAGTGTATTAATTGGTGAAAGTCTAAACCAAAACTTATTTTGTCTTTCTTACAGACTCCTTCGGGAACTGGTGACCTCGGAGAAGGCATCGTGCCAGAAGTTCACCCGCAAGAACAGCATTGCCCTGCAGCAAATCCTTTTGGAAGCCTTCACCACCAGCTGCAGCGTTTGCCAGGCATCGCGATTGTAGTAAGTTCAAGTGTACGAAGATCACAAGTAAGCTAGCAGCTAATATATTCCTATTCCCGACCTCAGCTGCCTAAAATCCCTGATGGAGTGCCGCAGCAATCTGGCGTATAACGACCAACTGGTGATGAAGGCCATTCCCGAGGCTGTGCTGAACTACAAGGAGTTCTCCACGCGCAAGGAACAGGTGGCCGAGCAGCTAATCAAATCGATCACGCAACTCTACCAGGATGCGGGCAAGATCAACGACTTTGTTGACATCCTGACGGCCGGATTCACTGGCGACGAATCACTGGTGACGAACACAATTCTGGCCTTCAGAGCTGTGCTCCAGCAGCAGGGTCAACACTTGACGGTGGCCACGCTGGAGTTTGTCCTGCAGCAGGTCTCTGTTTTCCTCGTCCAGAAGTCCCGCAATCAATCGGAAGCAGCCGTAGCCTTTCTGATTACATTTATCAAAGTGATGCCCATACCACTGGTGGCCAATCACCTGGAGACGATTGTAAGCAATCCTTAGGTTCATAATTCATGCAGGTGATTAATTGGTTTATCCCTTTTAGATGCGCTCCTTGTCTGCCATGACCAAGGACACGAAGCGCTACTGCCGCATCCAGATCGGTTACTTCCTGAAGAAGCTGTGCAAGCGCTTCAGCACTGAGGAGCTGGCCCGCTTCGTGCCCGGGGATGATGAGGTGACCCACCGGCGGCTCAAGAAGATCCGCAAGCAGATGCGCAGGGATACGCGCAAGAAGCAGAGCGAGGAGGCCCAGGCGGATAGCTCCGATGAGGAGCTGGTCGGCGGTCTGGAGCAGAAGAGCTATACGTAAGTGGTGACCATGTGAACTATCCAGAGGCATTCACAACTATTGCTTTCCCACAGCATTGATGATATTCTGGCTGATTCCGACTCGGATCTGCCCGAGGATATGGACGCCGAGGAGGAGGGCGGAGCAGCATCCAGTGCTAGCAAGCGTAACAAGAAATCCAAGCAGCAGAAGAGCACCTACATTCGCGAGGATCCCGATGAGATTGTCGATTTGGCCGATCTCAAGTCCATTGGCAATGTGCTGAGTAAGTTGGGGGGAAACTAAAATCAAGGGGTAATGGATATGAGAACTAAGTATGTTGTCCCATTTTAGCTAGTGGTTCCGGTCAAACGGCAGCCACCGTCAAGAGCCAGAAGGCGAAACCCCAGCTGCCGAATGGAGGCTTCAAGACTGCCGACGATGGACGCCTGATCATCAGCGACAAGGCTCTGCGCGGCCAGGGCGGAAACGATGAGTCCGATTCGGACTCGGATTCGGATGCATCGATGGCCGATGGCACTGCCGTTAAGGAACCAAAGGCTAAGCGCGGTATGGAGGACGATTCCAGCGACGAGGAGGAACTGCAGCAGCAGCAGTCGACGGCTGCCAAGCGGACACGCAAGGGCGGCGATGCGATGAGCATGAAATCCGGCAAGACCACGGGCAGTAGTCGCTACACCGCCGGTGGCAAGGGCATCCATCGTCAGCTGGCAGCTGGTAACTCCGATGCCATGTCCGTGAAGTCAGGAAAGTCCACCGGCCGGCCAGCGGGCAATGAGTACAGCAGCAAAAAGGCCAAGGGTGACATGAAGAAGCGCGGGCAACTGGATCCATATGCGTACATACCACTCACCAGGAACAACCTGAACAAGAGGTTGGTAATCTATTATTTCCTAGATCTTCCTATACCGATCTCTGTCTAATTGTCCATCTCTTTCGCCCTTCCCCCCCCCACAGAAAACGTTCAATGAACTCGCGGAAATTCAAGAGTGTGCTGCGAGGAGCTGGCGCTGAAACCGGAGGAGGCGGCGGTGGCCGGGTGTCCAAGAAATACAAATAGAGTGGAGCAACTAACTAACTGGATCGTAAAGCTATAGAGATATAATAGTGCGGACGGCTGATAAGCAATCTAAGACGTTGATGATTATTTCCCCTGTGTTACCTTGCTACCTTGCTTAAATATATGAATACTATTAAATATGTATGCAGGCGGAGACGTTGTAAATGCCGGAGATAAACTAAAGAAAACAGATTAGTCATGTATTAGATGAAAACAGTTTTTTTTTCATTGTTGAGCTCTGCGGACTATGAATAAAGAAGTTGTAAAGCAAATTAATAGAGCGGAAAATAACTATTCGTCAAAATTTCAGTATACATCGTAAATATAAGAAAGGCAAGCTCCATATATTAAAGTAAAGTATCTATGAATATTTATTATCGTAAATGCCAGAGTCAAAATACAGATTAGTGGAACAAAAAAAATCCTGATATATAAGCGAGATAATCTCAGACAGACACATCTTTCAGTGGTCAAACGCTCTGTTGAAAATTCTTTTCAATGTGTGTCCTGCTCCACTCGCCCTGGGGATCCACGCCAGCCATTGTCTCCTCAATGAAGTGCATTTTGTTGTGGCTATCCACCAGGATGACGGTGTGCGTCCGACTGCCATAGGCATGATCTTCGATGTGAACATTCAGGGCACTCAGTCCCTCGCCCCAGTTGGGCGCACGCCTCTTCAGTTCGGCATCCGGCCAGAATTTGTGCTTGTTCCGGAGCAACTGCATCAGGTGGGCGGAAAGGGTCTGCACACTGGACCCACCGTGCTCCTTCACTATCGCCTCGAACTGCTGCTGGCCGTGACGCACCTTCTCGAAGGGTGTGTGTGGCAGGCTGTTGCCGAATCCGTAGCACTCGCCATTCCGGAACTCCTCCAACGTGGGCGGCACGTTGCTTAGCAGCTCCACGCGGGCGGGCAGGGATGAAGATCTATTGTAATGTAATATAAACAATTATTAGCTTTGTCTTTGAGCTCATATTATTATTATCATTAAAGACGGGCTGGGGTAAATATGTTTGAAAATGGAATATAAACAATCAATAGCTTTATTTTTGAGTTCACCTTAGCTTAAACAAAAGAATTCTTTACCTGTTTATGTCGAGTTAAGAAAGTGTTATTTATGGCAAGTAATCACCGAATTTATTGCAGTCCATAAACTGGTATTAATGGTTCATCCAAATTTAATCAAAATAAAACAAATAACATAAAGAACTGAAGACTTCTTTTGTAAGTAATAAAAATATTTTTTATAAAGCAGTTTTCAAATATAATTAATCGTGCTGTTTGGATAACAAAAGCCCAAGTTCAACACCTACATGCATTTACATTTTTTTCAGTTAATATATACATATTATTTCAATATTTGTCACTTTTTATGACAAAAATCGTAAGACAAATAACCAGAGGTCAAGTTCACCACCCACTGCTGTCCTTGCACTTCCAAATTTTTTCAGTTTAATATATAAAATGTTGCTACTTTAAATGTTTTTGTTAAAATTTATAAGAAGTCAACAGAATCGAAAACTTTTATAATTTCTTTTTTAGTTCAAATGGATTTAAGGACATAGGACACCTTGTAGGCTCACCCAATCTCGATGGACACAAAGTTGAAGGCACTGTACTTGGTGCAGTCCTTGAGCAGTGTCTGGTTGTAATTCTGGATGCTGTGCTCCTCGTCCGCCTGGGTGACGAAGTCGGCCACGATCATGCCGCGCCCTAGTAAGAAATGTTCGTTATTCGAATGCCCCTTACTCGGATTCAGATTCAGATTCAGATTCGGATTCGGATGACTGTTGTTGTTGGAGGTGGTGGGCTTGGGGCAAAGGTTAATGCCGGTGCTGTTGCTGTTGTGATTATGCGGTTGCAAAATGTTCTTGTGCGCTTCAAAACGAAAACAGAAACGAAGAAAGTTGTTTTTTTTTCTCTTGTCGCATTTGTGAAAGTTTTAGTTTGGGCCAAATGGATGGGCGGTGTGCGTATGTGTCTGTGTATTTTGGTTAGTAAATGGCTTAAATGGGGTTTACCAACTGCATCGCGGGGCTTGGGCTCGCCGGTCAGGTTGAGCAGGGCGCCCACCTTGAAGAAGCCCGCGGAGTGGCCGATGGCCAGCCAGGTGCCACCCTCGCGTCCCGGCTCCAGGTCTATTCCTGCAATCAAAATAGGGATATTTTTAGAAAATGTTAGAAAAAGATTGTACTTTCTATTAAATTTAAATAAATATAACATATATATTGGGTTATTTATGGTATGGTATATTATAATAACTAATACAGTAGTATCTTTCTAAGGTTATGGTATAATAAAAAATTATTATATTACAATTATATTATTACAGCCTTATAGTATATATGTTATCCAAATTGATTTATAAAACACCATCAAGATTTATAGAATTAAAAGTGCTTGACAGTAGACTGATATTTTGTGATTTTGGTTTATACCTATAACAGAACATTTAAACTTTTAGTATATCGATATAAAAAATCCTATATAAAATATCAAAAAAAAATATCCCTTAGTAAAATAAACAATCAAAAACTATAAAATTGTATACCTAATAACTTCATTATGTCATTTGGTTGGCTGTTCATAAGAAAATACTTAAGCTACCAAAAAATATATCGGATCCAAGGTATTTCAAGATCAACTTGGCACTTAAAAAATATTAAAAATACGTAATGATCACAGCAGTTCGTGGTAAAAAAAATCACAAAGATCATTGGTTATGATATGATAGCGAAGCTCTCAATAGGGATTTACTTACCCCCGTAAACATGCTCGGCATTCGCCCACTTGGCCGCCGATTGAGTGGCCCGGGCAAAGAACTCATCCCGATTGGAGGCCAGGATCAGCTTGTAGCCACCCACCTGCGGATTCGAGTCCGCACAGAAGAATATAACGCACATCCTATGTATATCCTATGGCTAAAGTCCGATATCAAGTAAAAAAAAACGATGCGAGGTGCTTAGAAGTCGGCGGACAACTGGGGATCTGAAAAAATTGGCTTCAATCTCGACGAGGTGTTGGCATCAAAATGGCAGGTCGTTCGGTTCAGTCTCCTCTTTGTTGCTTTGTGGCAATAGCTCTACGATGGGTTTATCACTAAATTAACGTACAGCTGATATGATATACAGTCTTATCCGTTGTTTACGAACGAAGCTAATCTAAATCGGTTAGTAAATGGGTTGGTCTGAGGTTGTTGGGTGTCTTGTATGGATCGTGCCCCTGTTTGTGATCTATTTACTTCCCAAAAACAGCCTATAATCGCGAACAAAGCAGTGTTTTCATTAATTTCGATGATGGGGCTCGCTTGTTTTGGTTTCACTTTTTATGTTTTTATTTTTATAGCGTTGCCAGCTGACGGGAATCGATAAGAAATCGTTAACCCTCTGATGCCCTGCGGTTAAATATTATATTTTGTTTATACGACTGTCTTTTAAATCTATAGTTAGTTGACTCAAAACCAAAATTAAAGAGCCCATAACCTGACTAATAAATCCTTAGTACCTTTTAAAAGTGTAGATCAGAGCCAATATGGATTCGTAATAATTTAAAGAATTGTATTTCAATCGTTTGCTTTCTTCATTGTCCTTTTTTAAAGGGACCTAAGCTAATTATTATTTTATTTTTAAATTTGATGCCATTGTTTCAATTTTCAAGTCCCTCACTTCAAGGGTTAACTTTTAAAAGGGGAGTACTAAAAGATTTTTTTTTTTCAACACGAGACCATCTTACAAACATAAAACGAAGCCAAAAAGAAAAAATAAATTATAAGAATATTTAAAATGCTATTGAAAAACATAAATTAGTCTAAAATCAGCCAGTAATTTTAACGAAAAATTCAAATTTGTTGAAGGGCAAAACATAAGTAGGTGAGTGTCTTCGCTAGGGCAGGCTGGTGAGTATGCTATGCCAAGAGGGTGTCTCCGCTAAGTCTCCTGACATTTTAGAGTGACCGTTTGTTAACTACTTTCGGCATATCGATAGTTCAATCGCGAGCGAGGTCACACTGCAGAGCAGTACTAAAATCGACGTTAACATTTCTGATCAATTAAACTATAGAAAAACCCGGCCGTAGATCGCGCACTGACCGTACCGCCCTCGCCACGCCCACAGCCGCCCACGCCGCCACGCCCCCTGGCGCGGGTCACATCGATAGAGAGCCTCTGCGCGCGTGTGTGTGTGCCCAAGGAGAGGAAGAAGACGAAGAAGAAAAAAAAACAGGCAGGCGAAAAGCGATAAGAAACGGAATACACTGGAAGAAAAACCGCGATAAGGAACAGGGCAAGCGGAAATTGCCAAGATTCTGGGATGGACTAGTGGGCACAGCCGGATCTTGAGCTCAGCCAACCAGTGGAATTAGCAGGGACTAGGATCTGGATCAGGAACCGGGACGGGGACGGGGACAGGAACAGGGAGACACAACAGCCATGTCGTCCGCCGTGAACATCCAAATCGTCTCCATGCCGAACCTGGCCAAGATCGAGAGCTTCCTGAAGGATGTCAGCTACCGGGAGACGATCGAGTACAGTGCCAATTTCAACACGCGCCTGTGCATCGAGCGTCGCCTCCGGCTGCCCTTCCTCGATCCGCAGACGGGCGTCGCCCAGAACCACTCGCAGCTGTTCCTGGACAAGCGCCAGCGGATGCCCGGCTTCCGGCAGGGTCAGATCTACACGTATCCGGCGGCCCGCTGGCGGAAGAGCCGCCGCCAATACTTGAGCAAGATGTACAGGTGAGGATTCCCCTGGAACTCGTGGGTTACAGCTGGGATTCAATGTATTTCGGTGATAACTTATTGTATTTAGTTGTCAAATTACCCAAGAAATGGGTAAACACCGGTATTCCGTTCATAACATGGGTTATATCACCCAAATATCAGTTTTATTTACGGCTAGGAACATCGTATATAGATCATTTCTGGCGGATTCGGGCTCTAATCCTAGTTATAAAGATCAAATAATATTTGCAATTATTATTAATAATTGAATTTGATTTCCGATATTCTAAAGTACTTTTTTGTGTAGTAGTTTCTATTTATCTATCATTAAGATGAGCTGCCTGACTAACCATATTAATATCCACTCTTCCCCACCCACAGTCGCTTTCCCGAGCGTCCCTTCCAGGCGCTACGCAAGGAGCACGAGGCTCTGGTGGCCAGCGGTGTGAACATGGGTCTGAGCAGCCTGCCCAGCGGCGTGGGACCCCTGCCCGGCAGCAATAGCCTGGCCAGCAGCTCCTCCCTGACGCTCAACATGCTCACTGGCGGCGGAGCAACGCCTGCGGTTCTGGGTTCCCTGCACAGCGACACTGCCCACGATTTCAATGGGGCCTTCAGCATGGAGGAGTCCAGCTCACTGGGTGCCGCCGGCGGTGATACATCCGACAGCAAGGACAGCCAACAGCAGCAGCATCAGCAACAACAGCATCAGCACCAGCAGCAGGCCGTCAAGGAGGACCAGCTGCCCAAGGAGTGGTTCTACGATGACATAGACATGAACGATGTGGACTCGCTGGAGGAGCCCAAGTCGCCGGCGGACGATGAGTACGACTACGATCCGCGCTACGGGAACAAGAAGCGGCGTAAGCGACGGCCCGGAAAGCGAGGTGGCGACTCCGGTGGTGGTGGTGGTGGAGGCGGCGCCGGTGGTGGTGGCAACTCCGGCGGCAGCTCCAGCTCTAGGAGACGCAGTGCCGCGGTCAGATCACGTATCACCACGACGGATGCGGCGCTGGACGCCTCGCTGGAGGCCATCGAGTCCGGTGAGAGTGTGCCGGGCAGCAATGGCGGCCCAGTCGCCGGCGTTGGCATCCTAAGCGGCAGTCTGGGTGCCGGTTTGGCAGGTGTTTCCGCAGCCGGTGGCGTTGGAGGAGGAGGTGGAGGAGGATCAGGAGCCTCGGCCAACAGCCGGCGATCCCGGGGAGCGGGAACACGCGGCCGGCGACGAACCAAGGGACCAGGCGGCGCCGTTGGAGCAGCCTGCGATCCGTCGAGTCCCGGCATGGTCATCGAGCCGCCATCCTTCGAGAGTGCCGCAGCCGCGGTGGGCGTTGTCGAGGACGCGAACGCCCATCTGCGCAACTATCGGAAGTATCTGTAACCGCTCTTTCAACAACCAATTCGTCGTGTAATCAATCAATCCCCTGTTTTCGCATTGTTTTCCCTCGCCTATCGACCGTTTACCTATTCGCATATAATTTAAAGTTACTCTATGGACTTAGTTGACCAGCGACAAAAAAAAGATACAAAAATTAAAAGAAAAAGAGAAGAAAAGAATCAAATCACCATTGTGGACCAGGAACAGAAACAGGATAAGGATCAGGATCACGATCAGAACCGCGCACCAGGCCGTAGCCAATACAATTCCAATGTTTCGCCTCTCTTAACTTTATGTTCCCATAGCCAATTGATTGTTGTTTTTTGAAATACCAATGGACAGGCGAACTTCCCTGCCAGAAAACTCGAGCAGAAACGGGTGTAGTTTCTACAGAGATCTTGTACAACTTTAGGTCTGTGAAACCTATAGGTAATCTAAACCTTTGCAGTTTCCTTTAGAGAAGTTCGCCCGTCCATATAATTATATTGTACATTTTATATATGAGTGTACAGGCATTATACATATATATTTACATGCATTATATTAGCGACTCTACTTAAGGCCAGTCAATCTTTTCGACTGGCTCTCCACCTAATCGCAATCTCTCGGTTTCTGTTGCTGCATGTTCTTTGAAAACTATTTTCTCTATCTCTCAACCCCCCCAAATATTATATTCAATTTTTTTATTTAACCAAAAGTTTAGTTAAAAAAGGAGACAATTCAAATTGTAATCTATTTAGGCAAGTGGTAGGGTATCTCTAGCATATAGAAGAAGCTAAAAACAATTTCGTAAAACCAAAATTTTTTCTCTAGAATCATAATTCTTAAGCTGAGCTGATGAAACGAAAAACAAATTTTAACAAACTGAGGAAAGGATAAAATAAAAACAAAAATCAAAAAAAAAAAAGAAGTTATGTACATTTTGGAAGAATCAAAGTCCACAAAATTTTAATAAATGAGAGGCAAAAATCAGACAAAAACTAAAACCCACAAGAGGAGGCAAAAAAAAATGGAAATAGGTTTCTAAGATGTTTTAATATATTTTGTAATAACAATTGTGTAAGTGTTTTATCTTGTATGTTTGGAGACACAGAAAAACCAACCAGCAAAGGCAAAAGGTAGTCTCAATGATCGGTTCCTCAAGAGGATTTGCCGGTCATCGATCATAAGGCTCTATTGCTGGTGGGATTTCTCGGTGGCGACTACTTTCGGCGCTTGGAAGCGCTTGAAGATTCATCTGTGGAGGATCTGGTGGTTCGCTTGCGCTTTTGACTGCTTTGGGGCTGGTCTTCATCGATTTCTGGCTGGGATTTGGCTGTCTTTGTGGGCTTATTCTGGACTTTCGGCTGTCTCTTCGTTTTGGGCGACTCCTGGGATCCCTTTGAAGGCTCCTCCGATGGAACCTTGCATTTCTGCTCTTCCTGGGATTTGATTGGCTGCTCCTTGGACTCCGGCTTCCTTTGGGATCCAGAAGGCCTGTCATCCTCTGACTCCTGCTCCTTGGACTCTGGCTCGACACCCAGAATACCCCTGATCCGCTCGTACACCTCCTCCGCAGTGGGAAACTTAAGAGCACGTGGTGGCCCCCGCTTTAGACCTGACCAAAGTGGCACCAGCTCCTGCTTCCCGGAACCCGGGCGCAAATCCAACTCGAAGGCGCCGCGCCGTGGTGCTCCGGACGCATTCAGCCGGAGCTGAAGTTGGGGAAGACCACGCTCCCGCAGGGCGGAGTGCAGATCCTCCGCCCGGCGACGAAAGACTCGTCACGATCGGCAGTGCTCCACGTAGAGCACCGGTTCGTTGGGATCCAGCTCTTCGGCCACATCCTCCCGAGCGGCAGGCTCCTAGCAAGGGTTGATGGAATTGTCAGACAATTGGAAACATACAATAAAAATAAATTACCACTGCTTTTTTGGTCCGTTTCGGTGGCATGTTAGTTTGGAATTTTTAAGTAAATTGCGCGCTTTTATTTTTAGTGTTACCAGATGCTGGAATGTTTTCTACCCTCCCAACAACATACATACATACATGCCCCATAAGTACTAACCCTTTCCGCCAGATGGCGCCACCAAGGCAATTTAAAAGTTTGGGGAATACCCCAACTATCAAAACCCATCTCTAGAAACTATCAATTATCGATTGCTATGATTTGCAAGGGAAGCCAACGCGCGCCATTTTCTAAACAAAATATTTAAGAAACTTAATTAAGCAATCTCAGCTTTTAATTTCATCCAAGATGTCGCACTACATGCCACGTCGCACCAGCGAGTTTCGCGGCAAGGCGCTGGAGGAACGAGGCACCGCCGACAAGCGACAAACCAGGTGAGTGATCCTCGGGAGCGCCAGGAACCAGAAAGATTTAGACCAAGTTTATCCTTTAACCAGGGCAACAAAGCGCAGCGCAGCCTCACACACTCCGTCCTCCAGCCAGGTGGTTCCTCCCAGAAGGTGGGTACACTCCCCATACGTTAGTGCCCCCAATAATGCCTCACTCTAATCCTCTCCAGACCCTCTGCATCGCGTCTGCCGCAGCCGCTGAACCTGGAGCGTGATCGCTTCACCCAAATGAGTGTGACGCCCAAGCATGGCCCACGACCTTTGTCCACCGCCACTCGTGCGTCGCAGTCCCAGAACCTGGAGCGCGATGGCCTCACCCAAATGACTGTGACGCCCAAGCATGGCCACCGACCGGCGCCCTTCACCGCGGAACGCCCTGTTGCCCCGCACTCGGACAAGAAATGGGTGGCGGAGCGGGCTCAGCAGATACTCTGCTATCTGCAGGACATCAATGAAAGCATGGCAACCACTTTGCCCATCTCGGATTTGTTTAACCGCCCCGGCGGACTGCGGCACATGACCATCAAGCAGTTTGTGTCCATACTCAACTACCTGTTCCATCACATCTGGCGGAATAAGGTGACCGTGGGCCAGAACCACGTCGAGGATATCACAAGCGCCATGCAGAAGCTGCAGTATCCCTATCAGGTGAAGATAATACAGTCCTTAATAATTCTTAACCAATAACTATGTCTCAACGTGTAGGTAAACAAATCCTGGCTGGTTTCGCCAACCACATCGCATTCCTTTGGCCATGTCATCGTGCTGCTGGACTTTCTCATGGACTTTGTACCCTCCTCGGATGAGCCGGGTATGGACTTCCCCTTCATGGAGACCACCGAGCAGCCCAGTTCGTATCTGAACAGCGTGCACTGCGAAACAATGGCCACCATGACCACCACCACCGCCCAGATGCAGGCCATCCAGCTGGACGAGGAGGTCAACGCTTTACTTTTCGCCGAGGCCAGCAAATGCATTGTCCTGTGGGATCAGGAGCTGAGCGAGGAGGAGGCCAAGCTGCAGGCGGAAACCAGAGATCAGCTAATAGGCAAGAAGTGTGATTTGCCTGATCGACAGGCGCTGGACCAAGAGATCGACGATCTGAGGGTGAAGTTGCAGCAACTGGACGACAAGCTGCAGCATCCCAGCGATGGCACCAAACTGGAGAAACTCGAGCATCTCACCAAGGAGCAGAATCAGCTCACCCAACAGCTGGCCGACAGCCAAGAAGAGCTGAAGCAACAGCTGATCCTCTGCGAAAAGCTAGCCGCTCAGGCCGAGGAAAAGCAGGCTAATCTCCGCCAACAAATGAAGTACGAGCATCGCCTGGAGCAGGCGGTCAACAACCAAAAGTACACGGCTCAGCAACTGAATACGCTCCAAATGGAGAGCAACGATATAGAGAACTACTCCAAGGCCTATGAGCGCCAGGTGAAGGAGGTGTCCGACCTGGAGCTCCACCAGCAGGTTATGCTGTCGCGGGCCAAGCAAAAGCTGTTGGATTGCGTTGAAGGCTTCAACTCGCGTGCCCGCCACCTGAGCGTAGATCCGGCAATTGGCGGCCTAATGAAAGGTGGTGGTGATCAGCAGTTCGACCTTACGCTACCGTTTAATCCCGAGCAGGAGGACATCTCCAAACGGATTCAGTGCCTGAACCTGCTGGGCAATCTTCTCCAGCAGCAGTGTCAACAGAATGTCGAGCGGCGTCAGATGTTGGATCAGCAGGTGGACAAGATAAAGTGCGACTCCCTGAAGTTGGACACGGAAGTTGCCAACTTGGAGTCCCGTCTACAGGCACAAAAGCATCGCCTGGGCAAAGTGGAGGCGGGCTATCGCACCAAGCGCGACATGATGGTACAGCACAAGCAGCAGCTGGCCGAGGATCAGTGTGATCAGATCGCCCGTCTGGGGGAACTGGAGAAGCGGCAGAAGGAGGCGGAGGAGAAGCTCCAGGCGAACGTGCAGAAAAACGAAGATCTGCTGGCCGGCGCCGAGTTGTTTCAGGAGGAGGACCACAAGGCCCGCAATGCCCATCTCGACGATTGTGAGCTGAAGCTGGCCGAAGCCGAGAAGGAGCTGCAAGCCCTGAACTCCAAGCTCACCGTGAGCCGGGCCCAACTGGAGGAGGCCGAGCAGAAGGTGTACTCCAATCCGCTGCCCTCCTTTGAGCCCGTCTTGGAGGCCTTCAAGAAGCGCTGAGCCAGTCATTTCTGTTTTTATTTAAAATTTAGAAATATGTTTAAGTTCAAATAGAAGATCAAGTTAGAAGTGTTACTCCATTATGAAAATTGGGTTGTAACCTTTATTTGAAATGTTGTTATTGAGTATGTATGTATTGAAGTGTATTAATGAAGTGTTTTTATATTAAATAAATCCCTAAGAACATTAATTTCACCACATTAGTTAATTTTTTGCTTTTGGTGCTCCTGTAGTTAAAAAGCTATAATCATGAATCATTATTTTTACCTATGTATATTCTATAGCAGCCATAAAAAATGCGATTTAAATACGCTAAATCTTCCGGTATTCTCAGGAATTTGGGAAGTGTAAACGTTGACGACATAAAACTTTGCAAATCCCTAATTAGAATCAAAAATCTGCACGGATCGGGCGATTATAAATCATAGCAGTTTGAATAAAACATGACCAATTTCGTACTCTAATAAACCTTAATGTTTTTGGTTTAATATTTTAAAATTCGTTAAATTTGCCAGGATTGATATTATGGCTAGGCCAAGATTAAAGATTTGGTTTAAAAAAACAAATATTTTATTTTTATAATAATTTATTAAGTGTACTATGTATTATTAAATACGAGCCAATCTTAAAACTGAGAAATAAGCCAATTTTGTATCTACATATATGGTGAACTACCTTTAGAAAAAACCCAGACTGTTTATTCTCAGGTCGCTGTAGCTTAATTTTGCACCTCCAGCGATTCAAGAAATGCACCAATCCAACACAAAACCCCCAAAAGCCATCATATTTCAATAGAAAACTGAGAATTTTCCCCCAATCGGGACCCCAAAATAATGATAATGAAAATCGGACAGTTCTTAGAGTATTCTTAGAATAACTATACGTATATAATTAAAATTGGGGGCTGGTTGGGGGATACATATGTGCATGTGCGTGCTTGGGTAAGTCTTGGCTCGATTTCTGTTAGTATTATATGTCTGCATCCGAGGCGATGCTAAAATGCTTTGCAAGTAAACAATGCTTATCACACAAACGCCAGTGCTGAGGGTCTCGTCTCCAGCTCCGTGGGCACAATAGGATGAACGGACGCGACTACAGGCTAAGTAACTAGGACTACAGAGTGTTGTGGTGGTGGAGAGCTCGGTTGGCACTTGAATGGCGGTGTCAGGAGTCCGAATCCAGGCGGCTACCAGCTAATGGCCACTGACCACTGGCTACTGGCTGCTCCGTTTGATCCGCTCGACATGCAGGTCGTAGAGCATCTTGTTCTTCTCATAGTAAAATGGATTCTGGTCAGCACCCAGTTCGGGATTGTACTCGTAGCCGGCTGCATCGGGGCCACCAGGGCCACCGCCGGTTGCACCAGCTGCTCCTCCTCCTCCTGGCAGGGGAGGAATACTGCAGCTGCTGCTGCTGCTGCTATTCCCGTCGTCGTAGTTCAGGTGCAGGTTGTTGATGCGTTTCGAGAGGGGCGTCGATTCGCAGGGCAGATCGTCCTCCCGGCTGCGCTTCCTGTGGAGGATTAAAAGGATGGGAAGTGGTGAGAATGGTGTTCCTTGTGCCTGGCCTGTCCTGGTCCCTGATCTGACCGACTAACCGTGTCTTCAAAAATCCAGCCATTCCGATTCCGGGGCCAGCGAATTGGTTGTTCCTTTTCTTGTATTGGATTGACTTATTGTTTTGTTCTCTTCTGATATTCTCGCCAACCTTGTCCAGCGAGTATCGATAGTATCGATGTATCGATAATATTCAGTATTTCAGCTTTGCGAAGCACTGTTAAGTGCTTTTGTATACCTAATAAAACTAGTATCTATCAGTATTTCGCTATCACATTCTCCGTAATTTTAAAAAAATTTATACTTTCTAAAAACAAACCGAGTGTTTTTATCCGAAATTGAAGTAGAACTTAAACTTGATTTGTTACGTTTACGAGTGATTGTGGCCATTTGATGTCGTTGTGTTCCTCTAAAATTTTCTACAAGTTGCTACATCCTTTTAAATCTATTCTAGCTTCAATGTGGAAAATCGAACATAAGTATAATAATTCCTAGTACCTAAAGAACAAATTCTGTAAACCGTTTGTAGATACTGCGACAATTTCTACTTATTATGTGTTTAACAGCTAGTTACTTACATTTTTTATTTTTTATTTATTATTTGACAATTCAAATTTATATCGTGGAATATCTAATAATATCCAAAATTGTAAATAAAAAACATAACTTGCTGATATACTGTAGATAATGTAGTATTATCCTGGCCATTCGCTGCTCCATTGTTTTTTTCTCCAGATTCTATTATACAACTCCGATCTAAAGGGATCTATAGATATATATCCCGGCAATAGCTTCCAAAAATACCGAAAATACCAGCTCCGCAAGCCGGTTGGGGGCACTGTCGCCAGGTGGCAACGCCGCGCTAGTCACTCGCACGCAAACAGCTCGCTGGAGAGAGAGAACACGAACACACAAAAGGAAATAGTAGTTTTCCGTACGTACGAATACGAATACGAATCGAATCGAGCCCAGCCCAGAAAAGCGGAAAACTCGGAACGGACTCGCCAGCGGTTGCAAACTTCCATAAACTGTAAGTAGAAAATGTGCCTGATCGCGCGGGGCACAAAGAACAGTGACAAATCTAAGAATTACCCTGTAAAAAGTGAATGAAAACGGAGCGAAATGTCGATGACGGGCCTGCTTGTATGTGTGTGTGTAGTGTGTGTGGGTCGTGCGCCAGTGTGCGTGTGTGATAAATAATTGGTTCCGAATTTCATTAGTTTTTAGCCTGCAAAAGGCCATTATTATCTGGCCATAAATGCTAATTACGGAGCAAAACAAGTAAACAATGGCAGCTGACTGGGCGGCTGGTCCCGTGATCAAATAAATAAGCACAAATAATAGTAATAGTGCAGTAAAAACTGCATTTCTCGAGCAAGTGAACACGCACTGCACACGCACACCACTGCAGGCCGCCCTACTCGCTGTGCGTGTGTGCGTTGGTGTGTGTGTGTGTCCAATCAGAATTTTCTGATGCCCGTCCGGCTTATCTGTGTGCGCATTTGCTTTCCGTTCTTTTCGTTCTTTCTTCGGCTTGAGTCATCGAATCGGTCTGCCCAGATATGTGCGCTGCTCCGCATAGAATAGATAATAGATAATAGATAAGGGGGCCCGCGACGAACGGTCACACTGAAAGGAGTAGGAGTAGCAGGAGCAGGACAGGACATGACCGCACCCCAGTCCGGCAACCCCGTTCGATGCCGTTTCTCACTTTCATTTGATTTCTGCTCTGTTCTGACTATCTGACTAACCCCAATTGACTAAATCCACAGGAGTCATTAGCCAGCCCCTCTGCACAACAACATGCAAACCATCAAGTGCGTGGTCGTCGGCGACGGAGCCGTGGGCAAGACCTGCCTGCTCATCTCGTACACAACCAACAAGTTCCCCTCGGAATATGTGCCCACGGTCTTCGACAACTATGCGGTGACCGTGATGATCGGCGGGGAGCCCTACACACTGGGCCTGTTCGATACGGCCGGCCAGGAGGATTACGATCGCCTGCGTCCGCTCTCCTATCCGCAGACGGATGTCTTCCTCGTCTGCTTCTCGGTGGTCAGTCCCAGTTCCTTTGAGAATGTCAAGGAGAAGGTGAGGTGTACTTATATTTAATGATTTCTATATGACTAATCCTTGTTTTCCGCCTCTCCTTAGTGGGTGCCCGAGATCACACACCATTGCCAAAAGACACCGTTCCTGCTGGTGGGCACACAGATCGATTTGCGCGACGAGACCAGCACGCTGGAGAAGCTGGCCAAGAACAAGCAGAAGCCCATCACCATGGAGCAGGGCGAGAAGCTGGCCAAGGAGCTGAAGGCCGTCAAGTATGTGGAGTGCTCGGCCTTGACACAGAAGGGCCTGAAAAATGTATTCGACGAGGCCATACTGGCCGCCCTGGAGCCGCCAGAGCCGACAAAGAAAAGGAAGTGCAAATTCTTATAATTCCTCAATGCCCCCTCCCTCCCCCCTACAACACCAGCCCCAACACGATGATGTATCCCTTTCATTCTGGCTTTCTACTATCGCAATGACTCCTTCCCAGCCTCCAAGAAAAATGTCGAGAAGCGTTCAATATATATACGAATATATATATGTGTATATGTGTTGATTTATGTTATTCTGCAATCGTTTCTCCCGGAGCGCCCAGTCCAGCCCAGTACTCCAGAAGCCACTTTGCCTCCTCCATCTGCCCCTGTCTCTGTCTCTCTTTCTCTCTCTCTGTCTGTCTCCCTCTTTCTTCTTTCGTAGCCCCGAATCTGTGTCAGTAATGTCCGTGCTCCTCCTGCGGAGCCACAATTAGCCTGGTTTTTATTCGGATTTTATGATTTACCCACTGTCCCAGCCGACTGGGCAGTGGCTTTTAACTCGGGGACCGTCTTCCGCCCCTCAAAACTTCAACCCAATCCCAGCCAAGAGCCGAAAATCCAATCCCAGCCAATGCAACCCCGCCCAGCAGTTGAAATCAAAGCGAAAAACCGACTTCATTGCTGCTCGCATTCTTGTTTTTGGCGCAATCTTCTTATTAAGTAAAGAGAGAAAACACAATATCAATATAGCGAAAACAAATTATTTATATATATTTCTTTATATATATATACAAGAATTAAGGAGGAGACAACAAAATATAAAGTTATTATAAACAAAACAATCCAGAACAAACAAAAAGGAACGGAGAAACCATGCAATTTTTGTTTTGCATCACTCGATAGGAACACTTGCAATCCAAGTCTATATAGTCCCAACAGCAACGTGAAAAATAAACAAGTCGCAGTCGAGGATTATATAAAATATTTATGATTACTGATGGCGTAATGTTCAAACAACGGAGGTAGGAGGGAATTCGCTAACATGCAAATATGAAAGTGAAGCTTATTATGTAATAAAAATAAGAGTATTGAAATATGATTAAAAATAAATTAAAAGAAAACTAGGCGTTGCATCCACAAACACATCTGAAATCTACAATCTATATAAAAAAAATATATATATATATATTTAAATATGTATAATCCATAAAGTATAACAATAAAACAAACCGCAACAGCAAGAAAAATTTGTATTGTAGTTCAGTAAAAATCAACAAAGAAGAAGAGAAAATACGAACTAATGCATTTTTTAATATTTTTATATGTATACATTATCAATTTTTACATTTTTTTTCTAGACCTTAGTGATTTAACATTATTGATTTCAGATAATATCTTATAATAAAACGAAATCCAAAACGAAATGATTATTTTCTGTGTGAGCAAAGGAGGAAAAACAATTAGTTTGTGAAAGGGTGAGCAATTTAACAAATTCATCAGCATTTCAAGAGAATTTTCTGATCGTATGCGTTTTTAACATTTGTACAATCTTCATGTGACGAACATTTCCAGTAATTACTTTTAAAAGTTGAAAAGAGTAAGTGATAAAACACCAACTGAAGTTTATGCTGATGTTAAAGCCACAATTCTAAATTTAGGTGCCCAAGGATTTATGGATATAGTTTCCCAACATCTTTGTTAAGGACACAAGTTAATAGAAAAACCTTTCTGAATGGTTTCCAAATGGTTTTGTGTTTTAGCCAATAACAAATGAATGCCTCTCTATAGCGTAAAACAACATGGCTTACAATTTAAAAGATTTAATTTCCTCTAATAACAATATTAAACTTATTAAAGAAAGTCTAACTCTAACTTCTCATAAGAAAACAAAAACAGTAACATCAGCTTTGACCAGATGGGATCATCAGCACAGTGGCTGGATCCACTTGCACTTGAGGGCCGCCGCGGTGACAGCCTCCTCTTGCGATTCCGCAAATCCCGCGCTGCCCTGGATCTCGATCTGGTCGTAGTCGAAGCGCAGACTGCCCTCCTTGTCCTGCAGGAGCTGCTCCACCCCGTGCCAGGCGATCATCACCCCATTGTCGGAGCAGTAGCGCTTGGACGGCCGGAAGCTCCTCCATCCGTACTGGGCGGCCAGGTGTGCGATATTAGCGTAGATGGCATCGTTATTGGCCACCCCGCCGGACATGACCAGTGTGGGCGGGGAGTCGCAAAAGAGCTCCTGCACCTGAGGCAGAAGGCAGTACTCGATGGCCCGCTGGGTGCGGTGCATCAGGTGCCGGCTGACGGCACGCAGCAGACCGGCGCAGAAGTCGCCGTAGTTGCTGATGACTCCGTCCGGTGGCGTTCGCTCCAAGCGCTCGCGCGTCCGGATGGCGCGAAAGGAATTGTTTTTGATGCCTGCAAAGCTGAAGCTGCAGTTGCGCTGCTGGGCAAGTGGCAGCGGAAAGTCGTAGGCCTGCGGATCACTGGCCAGCTGGGCGGCGTGCTCGATGGCTCTGCCGCCGTTCCACAGGCGATACTCGGGCAGGATGTGCAGGCGCAGTCGGCGACCGATCTTGTCGAAGGCCTCGCCGGGCGCATCGTCCAGCGTTTGGCCAAGAAGGGTGAGGCGACCTGGTCCGTGGACCATTACCAGCTGGCAGTGACCGCCGCTGGCCAGCAGGCAGAGAAACGGGAAGGGAATCTGCTCCGGATGCTCCATGCGGACCTGCAAGGCATGCGCCTCCATGTGGTGGACCGGCAGCAGGGGCTTCTGCAGGCGACGGGCCAGATGCCGGGCGAAGCGCAGGCCCACCAGCAGGCTTAGTGGCAGCCCGGGACGCGTGGTCACCGCAATGGCCGTCAGCTCCTCTGGCTCCAGTTGAGCCTCCGCCAGGCAGCGCTCGAATGCGGACTCAATGCGGGCGCGGTGCAGGTCCTGGGCCCTGGGTGGAATGATGCCGCCGTATCTGCAAAGGTGTCTGGTCAATCTCTGATCCGCTTCTGGAGAAGTGCGTCCCGGTACTCACCGCGTGTGGAACTCCTGCTGGGACTCCAGCACATTCGCCCTCACCCGTCCGGCGGTGTCCACGATGGCGATGCCCGTGTCGTCGCAGGAGGTCTCGATACCCAGGACATAGCTGAGGCGGCGTTTGATCCCTTCTCCAAAAGCTTTTCCCACTGGAATTCCACTGCCGGTTAAACACCTGAGTGCATGCATAATAGGGTGGGTAAAACAACAAGCAATCGATGCTATCGATGGTTTTAAGTATCGATAGTATCGCTCTGGGGTTTTTGGTATTTTTTGAAAACAACATTATGTTGGTATATTTCTTAAGCCACAGCGGTGTTTAAACTTTATTTAAATAATTTACCAGTATTTTTTGAAAAATTGTATATAAACCATTTAAAAAGTTTCCAGACCTGGTTATTAAAATATTTTAGAAAGCTACTAGCAAATATTTACTTAAAAAGTCTTAAGTTCTGATATCAAAGAAATAAAAACCTTACGCCGAAAATAAAGCCCCAAACTTTCGTACAAAAAATGTATGACAAAGAAATTACCGTTAACTTTAGAAATACTTTTAGCGATAATGCTATCTCTTTATCTGAACAACTTTATAAATGCTGCTTGCCTTTAATGGTTGATTAAGGAATGGGAATAAGTACATGTTTTTAACCTTTGCTAAGTATTGTAAAAAGTGGTTATGTACAGGTGTCTTGTTATTGGTTTATTATTCTCAAATTGAATTTTGGACTTGTCTTTGTCGGTTACAACTAAATAATAAATAATATTGGTTTCAATCAGAAAATGCCACCCGCCGATTCGCAGGAAAGATGGTCCATTCCGTTGGTTGTTTTTCCGGAGATGCATCCACGTACACGTAACACCAAAACCAAAACCCACACGCACACGCACATACAGAAAGTTCCGGACTTGCACATTAGCCGGTCGTACAGAGATAGGATTCTTCTAAGTTAGTGGATATTAAATACATTTTGGCCTCTTAGCGCTCATAGTAGACGCGATAGTACAGAGTCTTGGATCGCCAAATGCTGTAGCTGTTGTCGAACTTCAGCAAGTAGACGCCCTCGCCGGGGTAGGAGTGGGAACCCACGTAGACTTCGTTGTAGCACTCCCGCCGGTAGATGGGCACGATAATGGAAATGGGTGCTTTGGGCGGGGCAGTCGGGTTGCTCACCGCACCGCGCTCCTGCGACAATGAGCCCGACTCCAGGTCCTCGGTGGTGGACAAGTAGTCCTCGTCCACGCAGTCCTCATCCTCGTCGGAGTCGCTCACATGCACGGTCACCTCGTTGGTCACCGGCTTAGCCCACTCGAAGTAGATGCCGAAGCCGATGTCGTAGCTGTCCGTGGCGAACTCCCAGAAGATGCACTTGCCGTTCATGTTGGTGGGCACACGGACCTGTGAATTGCCAGAATCAAGATCCTTGCTTTTGAAAGTAGCTAAAATACAAACTCACCGTCACCGTGTCGCCGTGACCGATGGTAATGACGCCGTCGCCATCGCCAGCAGACACCTCAGTCTTGAACTGTTCGATGTCGGGACGTGTCCAGATTTTTGCCGGGCAGATCATAACATAGTCGTCGTACTCTTCCTCGCCAAGCTGTTCATTCACGGTGCCGTCAGCCTGCTCAGCATGACCGTGCTGCTCTACCGCCTCCTGCTGAGTCTCGATCTCGCCGAGCTTTAGGCCTTCCATGGCATTGGGCAAGTCTGTGCTGCTGTTGTTGTTATTGCCAGGGGCATTGTCCTCCTGATGACCCTTTTCCCCTGCATTCTGCATCTGAAGCTGATTCTGGTTCTGCAAATGGAGCTGCTGCATGTACTGGTGGTAATGCTCCCGCTGCAGCTGATGTATCAGCACTGCCTGTTGCTCGGGATTGCCTGGGAACTGCTTCTCGGCATACAGCTGCGAAAGGAGTAAGTAAAGGGTGAGTGACAAGGACATGACAATTGCCTGAAAACTGGGTCATGACCCCCATTCAATGGCAGGGAACCCAGCAATTAGCATGCATTATTGAGCACGACAACAGGTGCAAAGGGGCCAGAGTGTCTAGTGGTCAAACAAAATCGATGGACTGTCTACCTTAAACTGCTGGTACGTCTGCTTGTTGAGGGCGTCCTGCAGCTGGCGGCGCTGCAACTCCTCCTTGTAGCCCTCTTCGAGCAGTTCCTGCTGGGCGTTCTCCTGCCGTTCGCGCGCCTCCTTCTCCTGCTCCATGAGGCGCAGCTCCTTGCGCAGCGTCTCGTCTCGGTCCTGCCGCACGGCCTCGATGTACGGCCGAAAGGCGCTGCACATGGTGTCCAGCAGGTCGACGAACCCCTCCATCGCCTGCTCCCGAGTGATCTCGCCCAAGAGCTGCCAGTGCTGCTGGCGGTCGCGTCCGATCACATCGAGGACGCCCAGCGCAGGGGCACGACTCGTGTTGAAGGGTCCCAGAGCCGCCTGCTGCTTGAAAGCGATCAGCTTCAGGTTATCTTCGTACGACAGGTGGATGGCCTTGCCGGAGTTCCCTGTGGGTGGGGTAAGGGTGGTATTAACTGCTAGGAATGGCCGGGCAGCCGAGGTCGGTCACTTACTCTTGTAGAACGTGAATGCGAGGCGGTAGAGCTCGGTGAGGGGAAAACCCCACTTCTCCGCCGACGGTGGCGCCGTCGAGTCCGCCATCTGTGCCGCTCCGCTGCTGCTACTGCTGCCGCCGCTCGTCCCGCTTGTCCCGCTCGCCATGCTGCCGTCGCTTGTGGTTTATTCCACGCCTGCTGGCCTGCAAACTTTTCGCACAAAACAAAACAAAATAATAGAATGAATTGTGACGTAGAGTTGTCAGACTATCGTTGGCACTATCGATACTATTGATGCATCATCGATGATTTGAGAGCTGACGATAATTTTGTCACCATATTATAACGGTGTTCTTAAACGCTCGAAACAAAAAAGTAAGGGGGCTCCCTAAATTGTTGAGCTGCAAAATTAGTCAATTTCGGTCAGCTGGTTATTAGCTCTTTGTCAGACCTTCCTTCAACTCATGAAACCCCGAGTAATCCCTATTATTTTGGTATCACATTAATTTGAAATAAAATTATGGAGAATATTTTTAGTTTACTAAAAACGTTGGACATTACAAAAAAATATTATGCATATTTTAAGTTCTGAAAAATTTAACAACTAATTGCAGCTTTTAATAGAATAGTTATTACCCAACGTTTACTTACATTGGTTTGCATTAAATAATTTTGAGTTTTGTCATTAAATTTGATTTAAAAAACCTTTATTAAACCTTCAATTATTAAAGAATACCCTTAATTTTCGAACTATTTTATCGGTACCTCGCAATTATCGCCTGCTTATCATCTCTATTGTTGTGGCCGGAATTTGGAATTCACACGTGCCGTGGAATCGTGTTGTTTTCTGTGAATAGATTACCGAAAACCTACCTGACGATGGCCAGCACTCGGTTCTTCCTGGCTGATCTGCCGGACAGGACCGTGGAGGCGGACCTGCACAGCCTATTCCAGGACTACGGCTATGTGGAGCATGTGGATCTGAAGCGGAAGGAGCAGGATGGGGCCACCAAGGTGATCGCCTTCGTCACCCTGCAGACGGACGATGCCCAGTACTGTGAGTTGGCCCGATGAACAGTGAGAGAGGAACGAAACGGAGTAACCACAACTTAACTTTGCAGGCGTGAACGAGCTGAAATGGCAGCAGCTGCACGGCGAGAAGCTGCGTGTGTCCCTGGCCAGGGAGTCCTTTCTGGACCGACTGAAGCGGGAGCGCGAGGAGAACGAGCGGCGGGAGCAGGGCGAGCCAGCCGAGACCGATGTATTCACGGAGAAATCCCAGCTATTGGCCCAGAGCAACCAGAACAAGCGCAGGGTTTTCGGCGAGGATGAGGAGATCGGCGACGACGAGGTTTCTGCGGATCTGCTGATCACCAAGAAGCGCGCCGCCCACTCTATGCAAAACGGCCGGGTAGGTATCTGCTCAAGGAACCTTCTCAACTCATTACTCATCCTAACCGCCTTTCTCTCTTCTTACAGATTGTCATACAGCAGGAGTTCGACGCTAAGCCGCTGCACGTCATCGAACAGCACCGCAAGCCAGCCAAACAGCAGCCGGACACCCAGGTCAGCCAGGCGGAGCAGAAGCGCAAGGAGTCGCTCAACAAGATGCGGCAGGGGCACCAGCAAAAGAAGTCCGCCATCCAGCAGGCGCTGTCTGCAATATCCGTGGACGGCGGCCAGGCGAAGAGGATCAAGTTCAGCGACCCCGAGGAGGAGGAGGAGGCCAAGCCCGCCCAGAAGTCCAAAAAGCAAAAACGCGATCTCTTCGAAGGCGACGAGGATGAGGAGGAGGAGGAGCAGGTCGTCCTGCCGCAGCACAAAGGCAAGAAGGGCGAGCGTCTGGTGGAGATGCAGAGCAAACAAAGCATAGATCCCCGCTTTCGTATCACATCCAATTTTGTTGACGAGGAGGAGGAGGAGGGAGCGGAACTGGAGCCCCCTGGTGATCAGCCAGAGCCGGAGGAAAGTGAGCGCAAGTGGCAGATGAACATTCTGGAGCAGGTTGTGGGGCATAAGATTGACAATAATGACGGTAAGCCGGCGAAGAGCAAGAAGATGCTGCGTTTCGATCCGGCCAAAGAGGACCATCAGAAGCTAATGCGCCAGAAGCAGCCCAAGGAGGAGGAGGCTCCCAAGACTAAGACCAAGGGCAAGGAGATTAACAAAAATCAAGATGACCCAGCCCCTGTCTCGAAAACGGCCTTCTACATGGTCACCGACACTCTAAAAGATTCCCTCAACACCCGCGGCGAGGGTTTCAGCCTGCTGGACATGTTTGGCAGCGCCCCAGGCGAGGAGGTGGCCAAGCGCCAGGACCAGTTGGAGAAGTTGGGCCAGGAAAAGATCCTGGTGGGCAAGGCGTCCGCCAGCAAGCTCGGACTGGCCGCGCTCAATCCGTTTTCCTATGACTCCTCCGACAGCGAGGATGAAGCAAAACCGCCTCAGGAGGAGCACGAACCGGAAGTCAGCAAGGAAAACCAGGCCCAGCCAGTGAAGCAGTCCAAACAGAAGAAGAGCAAAATCAAACTGGAGTCCTTCTTCATACCCAAAAACGATCCTCGGCTTAAGGGTAAGGGCATCAATCAGTGATTTCATTTGCTGCTATCTTACTTACTAATTTGTTTTTTTGCAGAGGGTGCCAAGTTCTTCAAGTCCACAAAGCCGGAGGTGGATCAGGCCGACTACGACCAGGTGAGAAATCGTCTGAAGCTGCTGATCAGCAACAAGATCGCCAAGACCAAGAAGAACCTGCCCAGCAAGAACATGAAAGAGCACCGGAATAAAAAGGCAAATCGCTAATACCCTTGGCCTGATCCGTAGGTTAAACTCTACGGACTTTAGTTTTAGGCTTTTACCTCTGTAAAATAAACCACAATTGTTTTTTTTTCTTTAATCGTACATGTATTGATCTAGATTACAAAAAAAAAAAATGAAATGATTGTGCTTAAGTTGCTGCACAAATGCATTTGAGCCCCGTTGCAGCTCCAACTAGACTATCGTAGCGATGTGAATCCTGCTTTGTGCTGAGATTCATTTGGCATCCGTAGGTGGGATTCCGCCTAACTAAAAGCTAATTTAAAAGATTTAAAAATATTGCTGCAACAATAATTGCGGTGCTCAGCATTCCATTAAGTTTATCTCGTCCGCTAAGCACGTTCGTTGGCTCTCTAAGTAAAAATGGCAATCTCAATAAAAATTCGAGACGTGGCTCTTCTTTGGCACTGTGTCCTCATCCGGAGGGATTATATGTAGGTAGGTAGAAGTCTTAAGTAGATCTAGCAAGCGACCGTATGTTAAAGTAGTGGGTATTCTACGTCTGTCTGACCTCGGCCCGTTCCTCCTCGCCAGCCTTTGGGACGACGGCCGACTTGTCCGCGACCTGGGCATCCTCACCGCTGCTATCGCCGTCATCGGGCACCTCAATGGTTGTGCTTATCTGGTCCCCGCCGGTGGCCATGGAGCTGCTGCTATTGGGTGGCGCTATGCCAGTGTTGCGTTCCGAACTGGACTGCTGCTCTGCTGGTGGTGGTGGTGGCGCTGCGAACTGAGCTTCTGGGGGCGGTGAAAAGGCACAGGGACCAGCTGCCGATGGCGTTCTCTTCTCCTCCCTGACCGCCGCCACTGGCAACGACGCTAGTGTCCGTCTTACGGCCAGCGTTTCAATGGCCACCACTGTGCGCTCCAGCAGGTTCATCAGCCGATCCTCACGCGCATCCATCCGCTTCAGGAACTCCTCGTCGCGCTTCTCCCGCCGCTTCAGATACTCAATCAGCTCGTAGTTGGTGCTGTCGCCATCCGTGGAGGT
Organism: Drosophila suzukii; assembly: GCF_043229965.1. Classification (NCBI taxonomy): domain Eukaryota; kingdom Metazoa; phylum Arthropoda; class Insecta; order Diptera; family Drosophilidae; genus Drosophila; species Drosophila suzukii. The sequence goes on along the minus strand of NC_092084.1, from coordinate 10,765,037 downwards.
GGACATCTTGCGCTTCTTCTTCAGCGTGGTGGACGAGGAGCAGTCGGACAAGTTGTCCGTGTCGACAATCACGTCGGGGTGCAGAATATTCGGGTCCAGGCCCGGCGAATAGTAGTTCTGTGCCCTGTGAGAGCAAGGATTTGGTCAGTGGGGAACGGCAACACCTTCTGGCTGCCGGAGCACTCACCCATTGTAGTTCGTCTGCATCAGCTGGATGTCATCCGGGTTGAACTCGCCCTCCGACAGGGGCTCCGACCTGTGGGTAGCAGAAAGGTGTAAAAGTCTTAGAAATTATGTTACCAATGGGTCAACTAAAATATCATAAGAAATGCAAGATATATAGATATATTTCATATATATTTTAGATCTGGTTTTTACTGCTCCAAAACATATCTTTTATTTAGCTTATATCTTTAACATTCGCCCCAGGAAGTCGCTAAAAAGTAGGCAATTGATTTTCATGAACTAGGTTTGGCGAACTTCAAGATCAAGAATCTTGGTTTAAACCCTTGTTTTGGTTACTTGTAATAACAATTTTAAAAAATGTGTTCTTAAAAAATATATAATATCAAAAGACCCTACAAATTCAACCAAAGATTGTAAGGTTTGCCTATAAGGTTCTGGATAACCATGGGTGTACCTTGGATACACCTCCCTAATACTCACTTCATGGATATGTTATTTTCATGGTGGTTGTTGTTCTGGTGGTGCATGTTGAGGGCTCCATTGCAGTCCTTTTCAAAGTCGGGTCCTTCCCCGCTGTCATCCATTGGACCATGCCCCAAACCAAGTGGGTGGCCGTGTCCCATTCCATGGAGGTGGTTTTTAAATGCTGGACGCTGCGACTCATCCTCGTCGTCGTCCTCGGGCGTCATCTGCACGCCGCCGACATTGGCCATCTGGAGCTCGTGACGTTTCTGGGCGGCGACGGCGGCAGCGGCTGCTGCTGCGGTTGCGGCCGCCACATGCATCTGGAGGGGATTCTCGTCAAAGACGCCGCCACCACCGGACAGACCGGATACGCCGGATGCGGATCCACCCACGGGGCAGGCCACCTCGTTCAGCTGCGCCTCCACAAAGTGGTTGGGCAGGAAGCGCTCCAGTTTGCTCCCGCTCTGCGAGGAGTCCGTGGAGTGGGCGTGCGAATGGCTCTGGCCACTCTGGCTGAGGCTTTGCAGGAGGCTGTGCTGGTGCGGGGTGAGATTGTCCTTGTTGAGCAGCACACCCAGCTCGGCCGCCTGCCGCCGGCGCTGGTAGTAGGAGAGCTCGTTGTGGTTCTTGGAGATCAGGGCAAGGCGCTTGCCATTCGAGCCCCAGCACTCGCCGCGCTGCTCCTCGATCTCCTTGAAGAGGAACATGTACGGCCAGTTGCGGCGCACATGGCGTTCGGGATTCTTCTTCAGCTGCGTGTAGATCTTCTTGAGGTTCTCGTACCGATTGCAGCACTGCTTGGCCGTTCGCTTCCGGGTGCTGAAGCGGTTGAGGACCTCGGCCACCATCTCCCACACGCTGGCATGGTTCTTCCGGTTCGACTGGAACGCGCTCTGGATGCGCTCCGACTTGACGATGTTCAGCAGGGCCACCGATTCCGGCACATTGAAGTACGACTCCGGGGTGCGCGGCGCCCGCTGGTGGTGGTAGCTGCTCGTCACCGGCGGGGGATTCTTTGTCTCCTGCGGGGATCAAGGATACAAGTTATTATAATGACATTACGATCGGATAAAGAAAAAGTCGCCCACATAAAAACAGCAAAAAATTGTAAGATAAATATGAAAGGTTCTCGACGCAGAGGATTTCCTTTATAACTATGAAATTATAGATATTCTTCGTTTAAACAAGAAATAAAGGTAAAGGTGTATATACCCTTGCTTCTTAAACCATATTATATAAATAAAATTAAACGTACAGTAGAGAGTCCGATGGTTCCATTGCATTATGTTTTTCATAGGATTTTGCCAATCCAGTTAAACTTATATTTCTATATTGCTAAAAAATTGCTTCACCCCAGATAAGAAAATTATGAAATAGAACGAAGCTATAATTTGATTTCTATTAATTTTTCCATTGCTCCTATGGGAGCTATAGAATACGGCCCATTCCATTGGCGGAAAGTTTATAAATATTTCCTTTTGGTATTTTTTATGCATAACATAAAGAAAAAGTTCAAAAAAATAGATGTAGACGGTGCGAAATGGCTTTTAAGGTTCTTAGGAATATTTTATATTCGGCTATATGCCGTAGACTTTATTTTTAACTTTGACATTTTGCTTGTAATAACCTAAACCATTGCTTAATAGACTTTAACTTTTATATGCACATTGCTTTATGCTAACATAGCCCTTGATCTTTAAAATTATAATATGTATGTATATACTTTAAACTATAAAGTTTATAGAGTTTCACTGCGTTCCAAACTTCTGTCAGAAATCATAAACATGATGATACTATTAAACATCATACAAACTAACAGGATATTTTCAGAATGTGTGACTAAGATATACCTTTCAGAATTCTAACTTAAAAGATCTGACACAGAGCTCTAGAAAGATGTATTTACATATGTATATGAGTTACCTTCTGTTATTAAATTATGAAAATAAGGACGTTTCACAAACGAAAAGAAAAATTTTTGACTAAATTGTTTCCATGACATAATAATATTTTGGTTTACATGACATCTGTTTTATATGTTCGTGAGATTTTGGACCTCCTACAATCTTATAAAACAATCAGAAAAACCACTGTTACTCTATCGATATGATTTCAGTAAGATATACTCCTGTTTACATTTGATAAAGTTTGTTTTAAGAATCGCAGATTTGCTAACGAATGTATTTTGGTAAATGACCAATATACACACATTGTTCATATGTGTGCAGTCTGTAGAGAATATTAATATACAGCCATTGACAACTTATTAGAATAAACAAAACTGAAAATTTTGTTAACAATTAATTGACTACAAAACAACAAAATTTTAACTTCTTAAATTGGCTCCTGCTATTCGATTTATATAAATAGGTTGCAGATTTTAAAAGTTAACTTATATATTTCATGGAATGAGCCTGTTTTATTTTAAAGATATTTCTAATCTTCTGCCGGTACTCGTGGTATTAAAGAGATTTACCTAGTTTCTTAGGGAATATGTGATTTTTACCAGAACTGTTTGTGTATCATGCCGTTGGTAAAAACTCATTCATGACCGTGCTACATTTTTCGAAATATTCCCCCAGCAGAGATGACTAAGCGCCGCGAGAACTGTTTCGCAGATTTTTAAAGATAGTCACTGCGGCAGATAATCCATGCAACGGCTTTGGCATTCCGATCGGATCCTCAAGCACTTCCGAATCTTGAGATCTCTGTTATTATTATTTTTTTGAGACCCATAGCTCTACTGCTCTGGAAGCTGATCTCCCAGTTGCTTACCATTGGGGAATTTTGTTCTGTCAGCAGCTTAATGGATGCCCCGATTCTGCTGAGGAGGCGCAACGCTGGGATCGGGGTCTTGTCTTTCTTCTCTCCGCTTCTCCGCTACCGATTCAGATTCAGATTCAGATTCTTCCGAGTGCTTCAATGGCGGATTCTCCTGCTCTTGCGGCTCCTCTGTTCGTTGTTGTTCTTCTTGTTACAGATGCTGCGGACTGGCGGCGTTTGCATTTCAAATGTATCTAACTATTGTGAACGCAACGTAACCCTTGCAACACTTAATGGTTATGTCTAAAAAAAAAACCCAATAAACATATGTTAAGAAAAACGAATCACAACAAGAACAACGATTTTGTGAGGCACAGCAAAAAAAAAAGACCGAAACAAAAACAAAATGAAAATCGGAATAAACGAATGAAGGCGATTTTTGTACTTGTTCTTTGTTGTTTTTGGCGTTACTCGCATTTGGTTGTTGACAACAAACCGACATCGACTATTAATATTTAGAAGTTAACCTTTTAGCCTCAGACGGCGGCTCATCGGCTACGGCAACGTCGACAAAAACACGCGAAATAAAAAGAAAACAAAAAATAAAACACAAACGCGAGACAAAAAAAAAAACAAAAAATGAAATCTAAAAAAAAGCAAATCACAAATCACGGAATCAGATGCACATGTGCCCTGCGTTCACACTCACGAATATCCGAGCGAACATTTACAGTTAGTGCGGTCACAACTTTCCACCAAAGTAAAGCTCTTTTTTTGTTGCATTTCACGTCCCTGTTCTCTTCTTCTTTCTGCAGATCCTCCTTTCTTCGCGCTCTCACTCACACACACACATGCCAAGCACGACTCTCTTTCACTCTCTCTGTCTCTCTTCTCACGCACTAGAAGCTTTCGCTGACCTGCATTTGCACTGAGAGAAACGAAAGAGCAATACGCGCGCGTTTCGCTTTCGCCGGACAACGCGATTACCGTTTACCGTTTCTCCGTAGTCCGCCGTCCTGAGATTCCAACTAACCAACTAAAACTAACCAATCCAAACAACAACGAAACTGAAACTGAACTTTTTGTTTGCGATCCCGTTGCCCGATACTAACGGCAGTCGCACACACACACGCACACAGGGGCCCGAGCTCTCACACAGGCACACGCATACATATACACATAGACCGCTACGATCGTTAGGCGGACGATCGCTCCTCGGCGCACGGAACATAACGGAACGAAACGGAACGGGACTGCTCCGCTCTAACCTGGTAGATTGCGGCGGAGAGGCGATGGCTATGGCGATGCCGATGCCTTCTGGGGTGCACATGTGTTCCGAGCACACACACACACACACACACACCCATCCACTTTGGGTATATAAATATACACGAATATGTAAATTCATGCATGTATGTATGTACAAATGTCTACTTATAGAATCGGGCAGAGGCGGCGACTACGGCAACCGAAGAGAGAAGGAGAGGAGGAGGCGGCGGAGAGCGGGGGCAGCAGATCCGATCGGAGCAAGCAAGATTTCAACGATCCCGAAGAGGGAAGCAGTTACTCCGATTCGATTCCTACTCTAGAAACAACGCATACTGTACTATACCCATGGACACCCATACTTCTCACGACAGCGCTGCGCATGTGTTCGGTTCGGATCGATTCGGGACGGGATGTGATGAGATGGTACGGTATGGTATGGTATGGTAAGAGATGAAGATGAATCTGTAGATCTATAAAGGGCCAAATGGGAAAAGTCGTAGCCTAAATATAGATACAAGTATGTTCTGTGGTACGGTGGCCACCCCAAGTGGATGCGATCGGTTGGCGTTGACTTCTGTTTCGGTGTCGGCTTCTGGGTTGATGATCTCTGCAGCGAAACTGCATCTCGAGCATTGGCCAAATCGCACCAGGATATCAACTACCATCATACGCTAGCAACCTATTGGTTAGCCTACTATATGTTATGAATTAGTTCATGTTGGTAAATACTACACAATACCTTGACTTGGATCATGTAAAACGTAACAATATTGTAAAATACCTCTTTTTTCACTAATGAATAAGTTTTAGTTGTTACCAGCACTCAATGTAACTTGGACTAGACCATTCATTTAATTCACTTTCAATGAACATGCTTAAAATGGTTCCCATCGCACCATTGTTTAAGAAGTGGTTTACCATTTAAGGATTGGAGTCCTTTACATGCATACAGGATACCTAACAGTCGGTGCACCTAGCAATAGAGTTCTTTCTTGTTTTGGTTTGAATTCCTCACGAATTACCTCCATACCCGTCGTTTCCATTTCAAGCGTGAATTCTTCAGGAAGTTTTGAGTTGGATCCTATTGCCTTCAAAGGCAAGGTGAAAATTTATTCGACGATTAGAACTTATAGTTTGCGTTATAAAAATTGATTGGGCTTTAATCTTTTTGATCGCAGAACATACAATCCATAACAGGAGTGAAGTTCGGATGTAGTTCAAACAAATGTTAAACATACATATACATACAATGTATTTCTAATCAAAACGTAGACTTATAAAAAAGTTGGTTGCGTATGGTTTTTGAGATCGGAACTGAGTCGAGTCTACGGACCAACTACCAAGCTACAGTGATAAGTCATTGGGTCGGAGATAACCCCGCTCCGGTCTAACACTGTTTTTGTTTTATTTGAGAGTCGAGAGATTATCGAAACTACGCCGCTGAGCAACTTGATTTTGAGCTTGTGTGCCTGGGATCTAAGTGCCCAAATTCCGAATTCGGAGCTTCGTCCGATTCTGGCGATCGGTCGAAAGCTATTACATAGTTCCAGGCCGGTCTTGTTGTGACTTGTAGCTGTAAGATATTCATATGGGGGCTGCAGGCTGTGGATGTGGCTGTACTACCAGTACAAGTACCCTCGATACGAAGCACAAAGAAGACATTCAAATGAAAAGCGTTCGCCGGCTGAGTGGCAAAGAGAGTGGGCAACGAGAGATCGTAAAGCGAACCACATAGTTCTAGTTCGGATGCAGATACAGCTACAGATACGTACACTTATTTTGGATTACAAATAGAATACGATCGTTGCCAGAGCATACGTTGGTACGCCTGTATTTCGATTGGTGTGTATGTGCACGCCTCTGTGTGGTATATGTACTAAAAATTAAAAATAACGGTGGGGCCGTGAGTAAATTTTGTACGGCCCCAGCAACACCACCCAATCCAATCCAACCCAAAACCATTCCATTCCAATTTCTTTTCCATTTCCAAATCCAACGAGCGTCAGGCGTTTCGGTTACGATCAGGGCATTTTCCATGACCATATGCCTCGAAAAGTGATCGTTGACCGAACGTTCGGATAGAAATGTGAATCAGGCAGGCAAATAGTAATCAATGAAAATCGCCCAGCGAGGAGAGGTGTCAAAGGTGGGCGAACAAAGCCCAAAACCAAATAACGACGGCCGCTTTTATAGACACTCACCCGAACGATAGTAGTGCATACATCTGCATGTGCTTAGAAGCACCCAATGCATATCAAAATCAATGGTCTCCGACTTGGTAATATCGGTCGGGGTTTTGCGCAAGCTATGATTAAAGATTTTTTACTTCTTATGTGAAAAATTAAGCCTTTTCCGAACTAGTTATTCCGAATCGTATTTTCCGAAATGGGTATTCTTATCTGGGTATTCCGAACTAGGTATTCCGAAGTGGGTATTCCGACTTGGATTTTTTGGACTGGGTACTCCCAGCTGGGTATTTCGAAGTTAGTATCTCTAACTGATTATTTTGAATTGGATATCCCGAACTAGGTACTCCGATCTCGTATTCCGAGCTGGGCATTCCGAACTGGATAATCCGAACTGGGTATTCAGAACTGGGTTTTTCCAAGTAGGTACTCCGATCTGGGTGTTCCGAACTAGGTATTCCCAATTGGATATTCCTAACTGGGTACTTCGAATTGGGTACTCCGAACTGGGTATTCCGAAATTGGTTACCCTTTTAGCTACCATTACCTGGTTCTTGCTTGGGGTGTTCAAAAGGGTATCCATACTGGCGTAGCGAATTTTCCACATAGCGCAGTCTAGCTTGCTCCAAATTTCAGTCAAAAACTACGAGTTCAACAACCCCCATTTCATGACCCCCGAAAGGGAGACGCGTAAAGTTCCCTATACTTCACTCGAACCGAGTGTTATGGTCGTTCGCAGCGGTTCGGATCGGTGGTAGTAGACTGCTTCTGGTCCCTAGTCTACGGTTCTTAATACGCCGCTTTAAAAATAGCAACTATAAATCTTATGTACATACTCTCGTCGCTGCCTGTCATTGGCAAAAAACGTTCGTTAAACGTACCCCGCTGATCTCGAGAGGAGATCTTGTTGCTGCCGGTGCTGTTGCAGTGTGTAAAAGTAAAAGCATCGCATCCAATCCCATGTAAATCGGCCACATGCACTCACCCATCCGAACATCTGTCAGTCCATGGCGCACACTTAACAAAACCGACCTTACACGTCCTATATCGAACAGGATATGAGTAAAACCATTTATATTTAGTTTTTCTGAAATTTCGAATATTAATCTATCATCGTTAAGATTTTGTATTCCTACCATATTTTTTTTTAAATACTTAGAGTTAAACCCTAACATCCTATTGGTAATAACTTAGTACATCTCGAATTTTGCGCTTAAAGTGTTATATTTTATAATCTTTAAAATCAAGTATGAGTTAAGATCCCTTAAAATCATACACTTATTGACCTAATTTGGAATTTTAAAATGAATTCTAAAAAGGCCCAAATACATTTTCCCCGGATATTACCAAAGACAGTTCGAAAAGTTTGAATTTATTCCAAGTGTACACACATGTTCCTATCTATATGCTTGATGCAGGGCTGAAACTATCGAAACTAATGTTACTTAAGTTGCCATCGGGATTGGGGGAGGAAAGATCTTGCAGTCCACGCTGAAGATCACCGGACCCGAAGAAATGAAACAGATTCAGATTCAGATACAAATACAGGCATACCGCTACGGATGCACATACAGACGTACAGATACAGATTATAGCTACAGCTACAGCTACATTCACGATCGTGACGCCAACGTAGGAAATTTCGAGCAGGGGGCACGGGGCAGGGGCGGGGGGCAAGGGGGCAAGGGGGCAGGGGGGTTTGGCTGCAGACGGACTGACAGCAACTACAGAACGGAGCGTAAGCAATGTTAACGAGTAAAAATCAAGAAAATTTTAGTTCTAAAAATAACCCTTGTACTCATTTTTGTTTCAAAACGGAAAGCGGCAGCCAACAAACGACCAAAAACCAATAGCTATAAAGCGCAAAGATACTGAGATACTTGCAACGCTCCGAGATACATATATAAAGACAGAGATACAGATACAGACATACGGACATACGGATGAGTCTGCGGCCACGGATTCTTGGCAATGCCATTGGGGGTAGAACATACTGTTTTACATATACCATGGGTATTGTTCTTGGAATGCGATTTGTAACGTTTTCGAAAATGTTCAAATTATGATACATACAAAGTTCGACTGGCGCGACTATAATTTTCTTCTGGTTTATTGCCAATAAGTTTGTTTTTCGATTACTATACCCTGTAAAACACCTTTCAAGGTCTAACAAGTTAAAATTAATACAGAATATTATTGAAATGAGTACCATTTCTAATCAATTGCTTATGGGCGTATTGGGGAATATAAGCCGGTGTTTAAATCGAAATCAGAACACCATCTTCTAGCTTCTAATTTAAACCAAATATGGCATATATCGCAGGTAGTTCGTTAGTAGAAACAGCTGGATAGTCGAAAGAACAATTGATGTATTGAAAAAGCAATTAATTTAATTGATTTAACTTCTGAAATGAAAGCTAAATCATCATTAAGGAGCCAATTTCAGAATTAAGGGCTCATTTTATATGGAATAGTACATAAAATGCATCAAATTTTTCAATAAACATCAAAATTGAACAAAATAAGTCGAAATAAACATTTTAAAATAATTTTCGTACCATTTTTGAGCAAAAGCGATATGCAGATTAAATTCACAGTTACAGTGGCATCGAAATGGCATACAAAATGGAATCTTCAAGGACCTTCAAAGCGTTGGATCCTGTAGAGTGCCTTGAAAGTGCAATTTCTCGGAACCACAAATCCTTCAGATAGGCGCGCCATCTAGTGGGCACAAGCACGCGATTATCCCGCTTGATGGGCGAGCTTTGGGCAACTTTAATTGCGAGATGCGAGATAAGCGGTGCGCTACTCACGATGGTGAATGGTGTGTGGTGTATGGTGAATGGCAAATGGCGGTGGGCGGTGGGTGGCAGACAGGTAACAGTAAATAGCAAACAGCAGTTAACAGGTGCGCACACATATGCTGCTCAATCCCGTTACACAATACAGTTCCCATGAAAGCGGCGCCTCTGGGGAGTAGGTGTGTGCGTGTGTGTATTTGCATATCCTTGAGCGTCTCTCTGGCACACACACGCATACACATGTGACAAAGGGAGCGGAGAGGGGGTGGGTGCTGCGTCTGCGCTCTCGCTGCTTGCACTTTCCGTTGCCTACTTTGGTGCGTGCGAGAGAGGGAGAGTTAAGAGTGGAGAGTGGAGAGCGGAGAGAGAAATAGAAATCGAAAGTCGGGTAACTTGTAGCTTTGGAAGGACAACTCTGTTATAGATAGAGGAAACTTCCTGTGCTCTCCGCAGCGTTGCCAGATCGTTTAACGTTCACCGTTAGCCTTTCGCCTTTCACCATTCACCATTCGCCATTCACCATTCGCCATTCGCCGCATCGCACGCATGTAATGCTGTAAGGACGAAAGCTCTTCTGCAGGAGCGGGCCAGTAGGCGAACCAAGACCAGCAAACTCGCTGCTTCGCTCCACACAAAAAAGTGATAGACACGGAAAAATCGCTGGCATTCATTCACCGAATACCGAATAGGCGAGAAGCTCGACCGCCTGCAAAAGAAACGTGGCCAAAAAAAACGAAGGCAAAAGAAGAGAATAACGAAGGACGAAGGTGGTGTGGTGACCAGGACAAATAATAATAATATTCCATATTCCTTCTGAGCAGAAGACATTGGCATTTGATTTGATTTTGTTTGTGTGTGCGTGTGTGTGTCTCAGTGCGTGAGTGCGTGCAACGGTAACGGTAACGGTTAGAAGGATATAAGATACAAGTATACATATATACGCATACATATACATATATATTAACGAGTGTGCGCGTGTGTGCGTGTGTGTTGGGGCCACGTGAAGGCGAAGGCAAAGGCGCGCAACAACAGGAGCGGCTGGGCGATAGAGATAGCGATAGATAGAGAAAGTGACAGTGACTGTGACTGTGACAGTGTGCTGCTGGCGAAAAACCGAAAGTGAAAATTGAATGCGAATACGCGAGCGGAATCAACGGGCGCGGGTCCTTCAGCCGTAAACTGTTGAATATAGAATGACGCTGCTGACAAAAATCAATGTGAGGCACAAAGAAGCAACAGCAGCAGCAGCAGCAACAGCAGCAGTAACGGTAACAACAGCCAGGATCCCCAGCCAGCGCCGCTCCCCCAGATAAAGATACGGCTATAAGGCCAAGGATAGGGATAAAGGATAAGGGATAACACACACACACACAGGGATAGAGAGAGAGCGAGAGAGAGCGAGCGAACGAGCAAAAAGCAAGCACTAGAAGCTGAGAACCAGAGAAGCGGAAGGACCCTTTCAAGTGCAACAATCGCCGAATTCTCCACCACCATTGAAACCCAAACCCCAGCCCCCTAACCACCCACCCAGCCACCTTTTTATTAGTAACTGTTGAGGGCCGAGAGACAAAAGCGAAATGAAGCCGTCGGATTTGTTGTTGGTGCTGGAAAAGGTAAGCGACAAAAAACCGTAAAAAGACCAAAAAAGAAAGCAAAAAACAAACAAAAACCTGGAACCATCATGCTCCCTACCCTCCATCCCCCTCCCCCCTCCCCACAAACTGAAAAGTGTATTTTTATTTCTCCACTGAATCTGACACAGAGTTTTTGGTCACTGCTAAAATTGGAGCCCCCTCATCTACACTCTACACTTTACTCACACACACACACTCCCACAGGCACATACAAACAACCACAGACATTCGAACATGTACGCAGTGTGCGTGTGTTAATGGAGCTCCCTTGTAATGGTATGCCTCAAAAAGGTCATTATGATGCCGAACGCCGACGCACACACACTCACACTCGTAGAGAGAAAGGCGAAAGCTAAAGCATGTGTGTGTGTGTGTGATGTGGTGTGCCGTGGACTTATGCAAATCCATTTGACAAGAAGAAGAAGCTCTCCACATCTCACCCACACAGGCACACAGACGAGTAAGTAATCGACGAACGAGCAAAGAAGTCGCAGCAACAACAACAAGAGCCTCACTTACACCCACACTTACACCAAGCTTCAATGCCATAGCATAAAAAAAACAAAAAAAAAATACACCCCCCTTTTTTTTTGGCTCGGCGTTATCTTTATTGCCACTTCTGTTGCGCTGGCCCTTTAGAGCCGCATCTGTAATTGGAGCCGCTCGACTCTAGATCAAGTCCCCCAGTTCCACTGGCACTCCATATCCGGAATATGGAAACAGGGAATCCGGGAGTTCCACTCTCAAAAGCATGTGTTTTTGGTCAGGATTAGGTGCGAGCGGGATGGCGAGAGCCTGAGCTTTGTTATGACAATATCGCTCATACGCAGTGTGTGGCTCAATGCAAGACGAGCTTAGCCGCCCAAAAAGTATGCTACACATTGTTACACACTGAGAAAAACAAAAATATGGGCATCCTAATGAGGGGAAAACGCAGTTAATTAAACTATTTATTATTAGTAAAGGATCTGTTATAGTGTATTACACTTTAAAAAAGAGAGATTTAATTATTATTAATGGCTAATACATTAATCAAGGTCTGTAAACAGAATTTCAAATTGGTAACTTTTTTATAAATAAAACTTTAGTTAATCTTTTATATTTGAATTTAAAAAAATCTTTTCTTATATGCATAATACATATGCATTATCTTTCGTTTTTGAAAATTTTTTAAAACCTCTATTAAAATTCCAAAATTGAGTAAAAATGCTGTCCGTCCGAACTTTAGTTAATCTTTTATATTTGACTTTGAAAAATCGTTTCTTATATAAGAAGTGTAAATGTATTTCTTCTGTTTTCAAGAATTAGTTAAAACCTCTATTTAAATACCAAAGTTGAGTTGTAATTCTCCCTGTGCAAAAGATTTTCTCAGTAGCAGCATTATATTCTATTTCGAGACGCCGCCTTCACTTCGACTTGGCTTATCTAGGAACCAGGGAAAGCAGGAATCCCCCTCCAGATTAAAGTCCCCCAGGAAGTCAGCCCCTTTCTTCGGCGGCGTGACCTTTTGTGCTGCTGCCACTGCAATTGCTGCTCATCCCCTGACACTTGCGAGCCATTAATAACGCCAAATTGTTAAAAAAAGAAAGGGGAAAGCTTAGAAAAAGGTCCAGAAAGAGGACTGTTGTTAGAGACGAAACAAAAATACCCTAGACTTCGAAGCTTATATCTTATTTGGGATGACTTGGCTCAAAAAAGAAATACCATTATAAATTATTCTAAAAGGTTTGAAGTGAAGAATTGGACATGTTTTTTTGGTATAGGACTTCCTAACAAAGATCTGGGGTGCTTTACAAACTATATGCTAGAACTAAAATGCCCTTTGCTGGGTTATCAATTTATGGGGCAGCTGGTACTCATTGGAATACAAAGGGCGAAGCGTTGGCGAGTCGAAGGACAACATCGCACATGGGAGATGGGACACGGGACATGGGATGCGCAGTGGAGGATGCAGCGGGCATTGGAGGCTACTGCCTTGGTGGCTTTGATTGCGTCAAGGACTGGCCCGTTGTCGTGGTTGTGGATGATGGCTTTCCAGTTCCCGGAACTGAGCCAAGGCGCCCACGCACCCACTTACCCAGTTACCCACTTACCAACTTACCCACTATGTGTACCAGTGTGGAGATGGAAATGAAAATGAAAATGAAAATGGAGGTGGATATGGAAATGGAAGTGAAGGCGCAGGCGGAGGCATCTCGTGGCCGCATCTGCGGTCGACTGCCTACCCGCTGACATGGCATTTAACTGGGAAAGCTGGGGAGCAAATGATGTCGGCCACTGCAGCTGACATCAAAGGCTCTTCCTGAAATGAATGCAGCGAGCTCCCCTTTACGAGCCATTTCCTCAATTGGGAGCAGAGAACAGGAATCAGTTGTGGAGCGAGTCTGCAGGAGTTTGAAACGTCCATTTCTTCGCTCTGGGCAACGAAATAATTGCTTTCTAGTTCAATCTATGGTGATTTTGATTGAGCCCGTTTAAACATTTTAATTCAGTGTGTGCAAAAAATCAAGGATATGCCAGTGTTTCCAAAATCATTGCAAAAAGTAAGGAAAAAATATTTTTGTTGGAATTGCAATAAAAATATTAGTTTTTCTAAAGTACCGTCGAATTTCCATAATTTAGCTTAAATTTTTACAGGTTGAATTTATTTAGAAACAATTATTTTTTTTTGCTTAAAGTGCATACGATTTATGTGTATTTATGTTTATATGAACGACAACAGGCTGTTTGTATTTTTAGAAATGGTTTGACCTAATGGTAAGATTAAAGTATTTTAGTAATTGGTCCGAGTTCTTGAGAATCTGACATTTCGAGGAATTTATGCTGGTGATAGTTAAACTTGGATCGCAGTAGCTTTCAAAAGTCATCTTAATTAACAAACAAATATTTTTCCTATATCTCAAAGTCTGTGTGTCTCCAATTTTCAACTTGGCAGATGGAGGATTTAGTTTATTTATTTATTTTATTTTAATAAAACAATAACAAAAACATACACTATTAAACTAAGTAAATACATGATAAACCGTGCAACAAAAGTGTTCCATTTATTATTTGTAAAGATTGGCTTTCATTAAGATTTAAGGAGCCAAGATACTTTATTAAAATGAATTTTATATAATCTTCAAGTTAAACTATCATTTGTTCCATAATATACGAATGACAATTTTCCCAATTTGCTCAAATCAAATTTCATATGTATATATTTTTTTTGAGTGTAAAAAACTGGCTGCAAGGACCGACAGAACTTGTTGCAAATATCGATTGTCAGGACCTCTCCTTCCGGTCCGCTATTTCCTGTCACTCAATTTCCCCCATTCTGGCATCGGTTATCAGTGGAGAACACTCGCTTTTTGTGGGTTCTGAATGGTTGGGCGGCACCCCCTCCTCCACATGCTCCTCCTCCTCCTCCTCCTCGTCCTCCCCCTCGATGGCACTCATCTTTCAATAGCATCTGCGCGAACGTGGGTCCTCGAATTAATTGTGCTGCTGCTCCGATTCCAGGTCAAGTTCAGGGTGCCTCTGCCGCCGGGAGTCAGCTCGACGACGCTTCTGCCCAAGCTCATCCGCACCAAGGACGTGAAGCAGCTGCAGGACGGCAACGCACAGCCACAGAAGCCCAAGCTAACGGTGAGATGAGCCCGGTTTTAAGTATCCCTGCAGTCCTTAAATATGCTTCTTGCCCTCCAGAAATGTCTCAACACTTTGGACCTGACCTCGCTGGGCATCGGATCCTGCTGCGGAACGGGCATGTACCTGGTGGCCGGCATGGTGGCCCAGAAGATAGCCGGACCCGGAGTGATTATTAGTTTTATTATAGCCGCCATAGCGAGTATTTTCTCAGGTAAACGAGCTCCTTTCTACTTTGCACTGATTGATTGGACCAATTTGTAGAAGATGCCTTGATATCAAAGTTGATTGCATTCGTTTAATAAACTAAGTACATTATATGCAAAGTGTACATTGTACATTCCGAACTAAAACTGTTCTCTCGATTCCATCTCAGATAATCAAAATCGAAACTGCTTTCGTCTCAAAAAGAAACCTAAATAGATTTTATCAAAATTTTAAGAAACATTTGAGTACTTTTTTTTCTTAATATCAAGAACATTTTTTCTCGAATAAATGAGAAGGCGATATTTCATATCTTAGCTTCCTTACGTTCCTAACATTTCTGAGTGAATTTATTTTGCAATTGGTCCAGTTTCTCAGTTGATTCCTCCCCACAACTTTGTGATCTGATATATATATCCCGATTTAACAATCCATAGGCGCTTGCTATGCAGAGTTTGGCGTTCGTGTGCCCCACACATCTGGCTCGGCCTATATGTATTCATATGTGGCGGTTGGAGAATTCGTAGCTTTTATAATTGGTTGGAACATGATATTGGAATATCTGATAGGTGAGTATTTTGCGGAGTAATCGAAGGTCCCTTTGGTATTGACTGTGATTTCTGGATAGGAACAAGTGCCTGTGCCTGTGCGTTAAGTTCTAGTTTCGATTCCCTGACCGGCAATGCCATAGCGCGAACGATAAGCGAGTCTATTGGCACGATATTCGGTGAGTGTTTTAGACGATCGATGGGTTTCGATTTCCCTATCTATATCTATATTTTCATCCTTAATTCACAGGCAAACCACCGGACTTTATTGCCTTCGGCATTACGCTGCTCATGACCTGCGTCCTGGCGATGGGTGCCAGCAAGTCGGTCATCTTCAATCACTCACTCAACGCTGTCAACCTGGCCACGTGGGTGTTCGTAATGGCCGCCGGGCTTTTTTACGTGGACACAAAGACGTGGTCGGAGCACCAGGGATTCCTGCCCTACGGCTGGAGTGGTGTAAGTAGCAATCCATCAACCGAAACCGCTTTAAAAATTTAAAATCACTTCAATATATTAAAACATGTGCCCAAAAGTATGCTGCAAAAGCATTGCTACTGAACAAAAAGCTACAAAATATATCATAGCATACATTTCGGCACTCTTTCAGGTGTTTTCAAACCCATTATGAATTTTATTTTCTTCTTACTACAGGTATTTTCCGGTGCTGCCACCTGTTTCTACGCATTCATCGGTTTCGATATTATCGCGACAACCGGCGAGGAGGCGCACAATCCACAAAAGAGCATTCCGAAAGCTATCGTTGGTTCCCTGGTCGTCGTGCTAATCGCCTATGTTAGCGTTAGTCTAGTCCTAACTTTAGTGGGTGAGTACGAGTTATGAGTTATGAGTAAGATAGTCCAATATTACCTAACTTAAGATATGTAGTTCTAAAAACAGGAAGTAAGATAACTGTTCTCGCTCTTATGACAGCTATATGTTATAGCTTACTAGTTAAAAGGAGGCGCCACACTAGGTTTTCGAAAATCACAGAGTCTTAAGTGACAATATATTTAAGATTCAGAATTGATTCAGAAATACTATCAATTATCCTTTGGACATCTTTGTAAGGCATTACTCAAAATGTCCTATCGATAATGAGCCTATAATATTTTAGGAACCCAATTTTCAACCCCCTAATTTTTTTCTTTCATTTTCCAGTTCCCTATGACCACATCAACACGGGTGCGGCGCTGGTCCAGATGTGGTCGTACGTGAATGCCCCCAAGTGCCGGGCGGTGGTGGCCATCGGAGCCACCGCTGGACTCTCGGTGGCCATGTTCGGCTCCATGTTCCCCATGCCGCGCGTCATCTATGCGATGGCCCAGGATGGTTTGATCTTCAGGTGAGTGTTGGAGTTGATAAAGAGTTCCTCTAATGCAGATCTCGATTCCAATCCCCTCCAGGCAATTGTCGCAACTGTGGCAGCGCACCAATGTGCCCGGGCTGGCGACCATTGGCAGTGGATTGGCTGCCGCTTTGGTGGCACTCACCGTGCGCCTGGAGATCCTCGTTGAGATGATGTCCATCGGGACGCTGCTGGCCTACACACTGGTGTCCACCTGTGTCCTTGTGCTTCGCTATCAGCCGCACAGCACCTCGCTGGTGGAACTGCTGCCGGCCCAGCTGCGCACCCCGGTGGCGCCCGGAACGGCCAGCGATTCCCGCTCCCATGTGACGCCCGCCGAGGTGCTCGAGGTCCCCGGGAAGCTGACCATCAAGCGGGTCACGCGCGGCATGTCCGACTCGGACGACTCCTTCATCGACGACAGCCCGGAGGGATTCCTGGGCGGGCGGGACGATCAGTTCCTGGTGTCCGATAGATCCGAGAACAAGTTCTACGGCAGTGTACATGGCGCACCCACCGGACCCACCGGACAGGCCACCGCCTTCGATGCCATGGGCCTGAACTTCGTCACCCGGAAGATCCACGACTACGCGTACCTGTGCCCCGGCTTCTTTCCCTGGATCAATCCCGGTCAGGCCACCGCCGAGAGTGGTATGTATCCTTAAAAGTTTTAGATCCATAATCGAAAGCTATCGTTATGATTACAGTATATAATTCTCCATTAGAATCTTTAATTTTTTGAAAAGGGTTAAGAGACAAGTGGTCTGTTTGAGAATTCTTCCTCTCACTTTTTCGAGATGAAAAGTTCTTAAAATAGAGATGAAAGTAGTCTTTATTTTTGTTTTTCCAATTAAAGTGATATTGAAATAGAGATGAAAGTAGACCTGATTTTTGTTTTTTCAATCGATCTTGTCCCATCTCTGAGATCGAGAGAAACGGGTTTTTTCCTAGGTATATATCTTAAGTAACTTGTATAGGTTGGAACCTTGTTTCCTGCTGAAAACCCATCACAACAACAACAAAATTGCGATTGAAATTGACTCTTTGTTTTTGCTTTTCCAATCCAACATCGACATCGAAATCAAACCAACAGGCATGTACGTCACCAAGCTAGTGGGCATCATGTTCGGTCTCATATTCTTCCTGGACCTGTTCGCGGCCATTGGGTGGTCCGGTGGCCTCGCCGCCTTCATTTATTTCATTTTGTTTATCGGCATATTTGTGATACTATTGATTATATCAAGGCAGCCGCAGAATAGGTAATAACAATACCGTTTGCCAATACAATCGGCTAATGCAGCTAACCACAATCCCCCTCTTCCGATCTCATCCTCCGATTCCAATCTCGACCAGGTATGCGCTGGCCTTCCTCACGCCCGGACTCCCCTTCATCCCGGCCATCGCCATCACCGTGAACATCTACCTGATATTCAAGCTGAGTATCCTCACACTGGTCCGCTTCACCGTGTGGATGTCCCTGGGGTTCATCATGTACTTCTACTACGGCATCACGCACAGCAGCCTGGAGCAGACCAGCGACGACCTGGAGCTGCATGTCGACTATGTGAGTGTTGTCCGATGATTGGGTGTTCTATCCAAACATAAACCGAACCCCCATCCATTTATATTGCTATTCTATTCTTTTAGAGCAAAAACGTTGAGGAGAAGGCCGTGTGGGATCAGCAATCGTACAACCAGACACACGAGCCCGTCTGGGCCAGCAAGGAGGTGAAGCATCCTTCGAGTAAGTGGAGATTCTGAAAATGATTATTTCTTTACCTGATGTAATATCATCATATTATGCATTTATGGTTATTTTTTGTATACATTTTCAAGAATATCGAAATTTTAACGATAAGAACGATATTAATAGATATTTAAAGTTTCGATACATCAAACTTTACGATATTTTCGATAGGATGAAATCGATATAATTAAGAGTTCATATATGTAGACAACCCAACATGGCGGATGATTGATTTTTTTTTGTAAATTTAATTTAATTGATGAGATTAATGTAAGTTGGGAAAGTGGTGGGATTGAAAATCAAATTTGGGGGGTATACTATATATAGAAATATATTTCCTAATACAATTTCATTTTTGGTGTCCAGCAGAGCAACGCTACAACTACGGAAAGACCACGTCGTCTTCGTCGTCGGCACAGGGCAGCTCGAGGAGTGGCCAGGCCAGTGGGCCGGAGAAGCCACCGGGCAGGAGCCAAACGGGACACAGCCGACCGGTTCCACCTCCCCCGATCCCTGGCCAGGCGAAGGGTTCGGGATCGGGATCGGGCAGCGGTCCTCCCATGGAACGCCAGTACACCGGCCAGTTCAGCATGTTTGTGGACGAGGGCCAGTTCCCCACGTGGGAGGACTAAGTGAAGAACCCCATCCACATAAATCCCCATCCCCATTCCAGTTCCATTCCGATTCCCAATCCCGATGATGCCCTCTGATTCCCGAGTGATGCTACAATGATATCATGAGCTTCGATCTCAAGTTTTCTGGATCTTCATCTGGATATGGATCTGGATCTTGACGGTCGGGTGCAGCTCACTCACTTGTAAATACGATTAGAGATGTTAAGTTTAACCATATGGCGATCTGTGTCGTGTCGTTACCGAATTGCAGATGCATACCGTATACAAGGCATGTGCATGTGCCCTGGGCGGCGGAGTTATACACCCTATATAATATACACATATATATATATATATATTGATATATACAAGCAAATATATATTTACATATATAGCGATGGGTTATATTAGTTCAGCAAAGAGTTACAGAGCAAAGTTGCCGAATTCCAACTATCCGAACCCTGATACCAAGCCGACCGATTAGCGATAGACGATAAGCAAAGCCACAGACAACAGATAACAGATAACAAATAACCGATAACCAATGAACGATTGTGCTCAACTCCGATTGGCAAGCGTTTTGGGTGACGTTGGTCAATCGGCTTTCAGCACAGGGGAATCAGGAAGGCAGGCACAATAATACATATGTATGTATGCATATTTCTGAAATTGTTCAGATATATCCTATACGGCAGTGAGGTGGTTGTCGGGGTGCTACCATGCACAACTGTACATTTTAGGCACCACCACCCCCACACCCACACTCACAAGGGACTAACACGATAAACGTAAAACCCTGGGCTTGTGAAGAGATCCCCGAAGGAGATCAGAGGAGACCTTTCGTAACCCCAAATGATATTGGACCTCTGACCAAAGACGATCTTTGCATAAAATTGGGATTGGCTCACACACAGACTCCCACAACTGACGATCTTAAACACTAACGTTATGTACCTTTGATTCTATATTGTTGTTTACATATTTATGCTATGCATTTGATAAGGCGCCTGGACATGAGGTTTTACAGTACAGTACGCCCTGCCTACGGCCGTCCCGTCTCACTCACTCTATCGGAATGTTATTTGTTTTTTATTCTAGAAGCTCGCGCTAAACTAAAACTCATTTTAAAGCGGCATTTCGCATTCGTTGTAATACAATTCATTTTACTAATGGAATACCAAGAAAAAATTATACAAATATGCATATATATTTATAAAAATTACCATATAGACAAATACCAAAGAATACAAAATATTTATTGAACTATTCAAACTTAAACCAAGGATAAAACAAAAGCAAGCATAACTACAAATATGTATAAACACAATGATAACTTAAACCAAAAGCAAATATGATAATGAAAACATTTATGTACAAGCATACTTTTTTCCACTTTATATACATACTATGTACAAGCAAACCATGCATAACTATTTTTAGCTAAATTACAAGTATATGGCAAAGTTAAAGCAAAATCAACCTTTTTAATAATAATAATACTTATGATAATTTATTCCTTTTGTACTTCACGACTTTGTACAGGAAAGAATCCGAATAGCGAATATCAAAGATTGCAACAAGAACTCAATAACCTAGGGCTAGCTTTCGATCCGATCTAGCCCCGCAACAGAGAATAACACTATTTATATACAAAACAAACGTACCGTCTAAGACATTCGATATTTTGATTTTGACTGATTTCGTTCGATTCCATTCAGTTGATCCCTTAAATTTCGAGTGCCAAATCAATGCACCATTGCACTTCTTGAACCAGTAGCAGAAAACATATGTATAAGTAAGTCCTAGGACCGAAACGAAACAAAATGAGTTCCATGTTCAACTTACTCAATATTAGGGTTTTCGAAGAGGAGCTTTCCGGACCAACTACTTAAGATATAGTGCCACCCAACGGTCCTGCACCACGTACTTTACATGTATTCTTACTTTAGTTCACTAACACTCCGTTGATTCCTTTCAAAACTTAAATCTAACACTATTTGTACATACACAACCTATACAGGCAGGCAAAAAAATATAAAAAACAGTGCGAATGTATATTTTTATGAACAAGATAAGATACAGCAAAGAAGCAACTAAAGGGAAACGAAACTCAGATACAAAAGTAACAACTAATGAATAACATATCCTACCACACAGCTTAAAGTTGAGATATAACAATAACGGAACTCGCCGAGCCCACATTCATCCGATTTTTTCGATACCTGACCACCGATTACCGATTACTAGAGTCCAAGTTTTGCTTTCGTTACCAAGTTGGGTCAAACTGTTTATTTGAACTGTTAAACATTTTCTTAAACGGACTCCAGTTTTATCGGTGGAAAAGGATCCCAATTGTCTGTTGAGTGTGCGCTCAGAGGAGTTACCATCCGTACATCTATATGTCAGTCAACTATGAAAGTGACAAAAGTTACAGTACAGGCAATCCAGTAACTGCGGGCTGAAGCAGCTTGCTCTTCCACCTTTCGGTTCTTTCGATACCACCAAGTTAAGATAAATGTTATGGGAATATGATAGTTTTAATAGATTTTCTACAGTTCCAATTTAAAGCAAATAACAACAAAGTCAACATAACGTGCAATATATCGATAAGTGTGAAGGGACAAACCAAAAGCTTCCGTTAACAAAAAATATGCATTTTACTACCAAATATTATTTCCGTACTTTTTTAATACCCCGAACGGAGAACAAACACGTACTCTAAGGTCTATGCTCACTGTGTCTAAACTGCAAACGGAATGAGATTCAAATCAGAAAAACCAAAGGCGGAAGTGACGGAAAACCTAACTGCACCCACAAACACGCATAGACAAGCACACAGAAAAGGAACAGATCAACAATAAGAACAGCAATATGAGAATTATAATTCCGAAAACGAAGCAGACCGTTTACTTAAGAGCCAAGCCTAAATATGAAAAACAAAACTGGAAATAATCCACATTTGATTGTTTGATTGATTGGAAATGGCTTTAGACGATTGTTTCCTTATTGATTGATTTTCCAGCTGAACATAAAGTACCTAAGTTTCTGTTTATTTCATAAGACTGAATTACTGGAATATGATTTATTTTAAACGTGTATATAATTAAGGTGTAATAGCAAACTTTACAACTTTTACTAATGAAGCATCAAAATTTTTGAAATTATTCTGAACTCATTTATTAAAAAATTAAAAAAAAAAACAAGATGAAATTGAGGAGAAAAAACGAGAAAAAAAGGTGATGAGATAGTCGAGAGAGAATGAAGTTAATATGCAACTATTAATATACAACATATATGGGAAAATCCCGATATGATGATGATATATATATATATATTTCAATGGATCGATAACAAAAAAAACAGCAAACCAAAGTGAAATGAAAATGATGTTAAAATATAAGAAAAACAAAACATTTTTTAATTCAAATACTACTCTTGATTTGTTTTATGTGTTAATAACTTATTAAATGATATTTCTTGAGAATATTAAAAAAATAAAATTGTTAGGATATTCAATGTTGATTGTTTTCATGGGAAAGCTGAGGGAAGAAGATCTATAATTCGGTCCAGGGGGAAATTTTAATTAGATACAGGAAATCTATTAGTTGGCTAACTAAATAACAAAATATAAATAAATATTTTGTAAGAATTAAATATTTAAAGATATATTAATAACCCACACCTCCGGTGAAATTCGTCACTACGTGGAATAGTCATACAGCCAGGCCAGTGGAGTCCAGCTATAAAACTAAAGGCCAGTGGAAAAAGCCGGCTATAGCTTATTTGGTGAAATCGATTGTTAAAATACTAAATGACTTAGTATTTTCCAAGTCACTCCCCGGCAAACGGTCGCACTAATTACGCAGAGAGAAAAAAGCTAACAATTTTTTCTGTGTCCGAAAAGTAATTATTTAAAAGGTAATTAAAGATAAGCTGCGTTGGGATGGGTCACAGGAATACGGAATAACTGCGGAACATTAGGGGACCTGTTTTCCGGCGATTGGCTTTGAGCCATTCCTCTGTTTCGGCTCCCTTTTGAGACGTGTTCAAGCTGCGATACGCGATAGGGGCAAATGTGTTGGTATTCGGGTGATTCCGCCCCCAAAAGAGGGTGTGGAGGAGGTTAGGGGGCCTCGCAATCAATAATCGCACTACTAACGCCGGAAACCCTCTTTCTCCATTCTCCATCCCAATCTCAGCCAGCAGCGAGGAGCATCATCAGCCACGATGACCGATTCCAAGTACTTCACCACCACCAAGAAGGGCGAGATCTTCGAGCTCAAGTCGGAGCTGAACAATGACAAGAAGGAGAAGAAGAAGGAGGCGGTGAAGAAGGTGATTGCGAGCATGACCGTGGGCAAGGATGTCTCCGCCCTCTTCCCGGACGTGGTTAACTGCATGCAGACGGACAACCTAGAGCTGAAAAAGCTGGTCTACCTCTATCTGATGAACTACGCCAAGTCGCAGCCGGACATGGCCATTATGGCGGTGAACACGTTCGTTAAGGATTGCGAGGACTCCAATCCGCTGATCCGTGCGCTGGCCGTGCGTACCATGGGCTGCATCCGAGTGGACAAGATCACCGAGTATCTGTGCGAACCGTTGCGCAAGTGCCTGAAGGACGAGGATCCATATGTACGCAAAACGGCCGCTGTGTGCGTGGCCAAGTTGTATGACATCTCCGCCACCATGGTGGAGGACCAGGGCTTCCTCGACCAGCTGAAGGACCTGCTGTCCGACTCGAATCCCATGGTGGTGGCCAATGCAGTGGCCGCACTCAGCGAGATCAACGAGGCAAGCCAGTCTGGGCAGCCCCTGGTCGAGATGAACTCGGTGACTATCAACAAGCTGCTGACGGCGCTCAACGAGTGCACCGAGTGGGGACAGGTCTTCATCCTGGACTCGCTGGCCAACTACAGCCCGAAGGATGAGCGCGAGGCGCAGTCCATCTGCGAGAGAATCACTCCGCGACTGGCCCACGCCAACGCCGCCGTCGTCCTAAGCGCCGTCAAGGTGCTGATGAAGCTGCTTGAGATGTTGTCCAGCGACAGTGACTTCTGTGCCACACTCACCAAGAAGCTGGCACCGCCACTCGTCACGCTGCTCTCCTCGGAGCCGGAGGTTCAGTATGTGGCGCTGCGCAACATCAACCTGATTGTCCAGAAGCGTCCGGACATTTTGAAGCACGAGATGAAGGTATTCTTTGTGAAGTACAACGATCCCATCTACGTGAAACTGGAAAAGCTGGACATCATGATCCGTCTGGCCAACCAGAGCAACATCGCCCAGGTCCTCAGCGAGCTAAAGGAGTACGCCACCGAGGTAGACGTCGATTTTGTGCGCAAGGCGGTGCGCGCCATTGGGCGATGCGCCATCAAGGTGGAGCCCTCGGCAGAACGTTGCGTCTCCACGCTGCTGGATCTTATCCAGACCAAGGTCAACTACGTGGTGCAAGAGGCCATCGTGGTCATCAAGGACATCTTCCGCAAGTACCCAAACAAGTACGAGAGCATCATCAGTACGCTCTGCGAGAACCTAGACACTCTGGACGAACCGGAAGCACGCGCATCGATGGTCTGGATCATTGGAGAGTATGCGGAGCGCATTGACAACGCCGATGAGCTGCTCGACAGCTTCCTTGAGGGCTTCCAGGTGAGTTTCTACCGTACATGCCAACATTTTGCCAGATGTCTGCCATGTTCTTTTAATTTTTCAGGATGAGAATGCTCAGGTGCAGTTACAGCTGCTGACGGCTGTGGTTAAGCTGTTCCTCAAGCGCCCGTCGGACACCCAGGAGCTGGTACAGCACGTACTCTCGCTGGCCACCCAGGATTCGGACAACCCCGATCTGCGTGACCGTGGCTTCATCTACTGGCGTCTCCTATCCACAGATCCGGCTGCCGCCAAGGAGGTGGTGCTGGCCGACAAGCCGCTCATCTCGGAGGAGACAGACCTTCTGGAGCCGACGCTGCTGGACGAGCTCATCTGCCACATAAGCTCGCTGGCTAGCGTGTATCACAAGCCTCCCACGGCGTTCGTGGAGGGTCGCGGCGCCGGAGTGCGCAAGTCGTTGCCCAATCGAGCTGCCGGATCCGGAGGTGGTAGCGAGCAACCAGAGAGCGGAGCCGGTTCGGAGGCCATGGTCATCCCCAACCAGGAGTCGCTCATCGGCGATCTGCTTTCCATGGATATCAACGCACCAGCCATGCCCTCCGCTCCGGCGGCCACCAGCAACGTTGACTTGCTGGGCGGCGGCCTCGACATCTTGTTGGGTGGCCCACCTGCAGAGGCGGCTCCTGGCGGTGCCTCAAGCCTGCTAGGCGACATATTCGGCCTGGGCGGGGCCTCGCTTTCGGTGGGCGTTCAGATCCCCAAGGTCACATGGCTGCCAGCGGAGAAGGGCAAGGGCCTGGAGATACAGGGTACATTCTCGCGCCGCAACGGCGAGGTGTTCATGGACATGACGCTGACCAACAAGGCGATGCAACCGATGACCAACTTCGCAATCCAGCTGAACAAGAACAGCTTCGGTCTGGTGCCCGCGTCACCCATGCAGGCTGCTCCCCTTCCACCCAACCAATCCATCGAGGTTAGCATGGCATTGGGCACCAACGGACCCATCCAGCGCATGGAGCCGCTCAACAACCTGCAAGTGGCCGTGAAAAACAACATCGACATTTTCTACTTCGCCTGCCTGGTGCACGGCAATGTGCTGTTTGCCGAGGACGGGCAGCTAGACAAGCGCGTGTTCCTCAACACCTGGAAAGAGATCCCCGCCGCCAACGAACTGCAGTACAGCCTGAGCGGTGTCATTGGCACCACCGACGGCATCGCCTCCAAGATGACCACCAACAACATCTTCACCATCGCCAAGCGTAACGTCGAGGGTCAGGACATGCTCTACCAGTCACTCAAGCTGACCAACAGCATTTGGGTGCTCCTGGAGCTGAAGCTGCAGCCGGGCAACCCGGACGCCACCCTGAGTCTCAAATCGCGTTCCGTTGAGGTGGCCAACATAATCTTCGCCGCCTACGAGGCCATCATCCGATCACCTTAAGCGGTTCACTCATGACGTCGGATGTTGGACGAGGAGCACAAAGCAATCGGAGCGATCAATTTATGAGGGAGCCGACTGGATGTTCTCTGCGGGCGTTGAAGATTAGCTCAACAACAAATTGTAATTTACGTATTATTATTATATTGTGTATTGGCGGCTTCGCCACTTACATACAATTATTTATGCATATGCACACATATAAACCAATCAAGTTTGTCGAGAGAACTGTTAATTGTTAATCGGAGCTGCATGTCCTCGATGTACTGTATAACGTTTAAAGGTAGCGAAAGCTGCGCCCAAGCTAACGTTGCGTAATCGCATTCCAAAACTCTGTAACCCCATATGCACGGCATCTATGTATATGTACGTGTCCTAGTAAAATGTATGACATAACACACTTAATATTTGAGGCATTGTTTTCTTGTTGGTAGAATAATTTCCTAGAAAAGTGCACTTCATCGATCCAATTTTAACTGGGGTTTCTAAGATGTATGAAATCTTTATAAGTATTTGCGTATCGATCAGAAAACTTAACATTTAAGAGTTCATGAACTTTATTCTGGAGAAATGGTGCATAAAATTCCTTCCTTTCTTTAATAAGATTTGAAGGTCAAAAAATCATTTTTTAATTGATAGGGATCGTTATTTTCTGAATCCCTTTTTTCTGCTCTAAAATATGAAGGGTCAGAATAAGCTCTGAGGGAATATTATTAATTTTGCTATTTTTGTACAAGTAGCATTATGTAACCCCTTATTAAAAATGACCATAGAGCTCACTACTGCTGGGCATCTCCCCTTTCTTCTTGTCCTTGTAAATCTTGTTCTTGTCCTTGTAATTCTTGTCCTTGTAATTTTTGTTCTTGTCCTTGTCGTTGTTCTTGTCCTTTTCCTTCTTGTCCTTGTCCTTTTCCGTGTCCTTTTCCGTGTCCTTCTTGTCCTTCTTGACCTTCTTGGACTTCTTGATCTTCTTTGCCTTGGGCGGTTCATTGGCGTCCGATTGCGGATAGCTAGTTTTCTGAGCACCACCCTGCGAAGTGCAGCTAGGCTCTGAGTCCTCCTCGGCGTTTAACTTGCTCAACTTCTCAATGCCCTTCTCGAGGATGCTCCAGCTTATCGGATCGAGAACGTCAAGCTCGATGCTCTTGGGTTTCGAATCTATGTCGTGATACGCTGTGAAGACAGAAATGATATCATGGGTGATCCTTGCCCATTACTATAGGGTCTAGTACGGGCCTTACCCCAAAGGACCTTCTCCAGACCTCGCATATACTTGTCGACGCGCGAGTAATACTTGCGGGGCTCGAGCAGCAGTTCGCACAAACGCTGTAAGTTGTAAGGAGTGTCATCGAACTGATCCAAGCGCTTCTGCAACGAATTCTTCATCTCCTCATAGTTAAACGCTCCATACTGCGTGCAGGGGGGGATCACCGCTAGTGATATAAGTACGCAAGTGTTAGCTTTAGATTCTGGCTTGTAATCTTTCATAAATAGTTAACCTGAAGTTAAATTTTCTTGCTCAATGTAATTTAATATCTTAAAAGTATAAATTAACAGATAAGATTGTAAGTTACACTAGCAAGCTTGTATAGCTACAATTCTTTTAAAGATGTTTATGATTTCAAATTCGATTTTTATTTGTATACTTCCATAAGTATCTTTTTCTGGGATAACTAAGAAAATACTTTGTCATCTTTTAAATTCTTGCAAGTATTCTAAGTATATATTATTGATTAAGAGTTTATGGCAGATGAGTCCTGAATATCACAAAATGGTAAATGAGATACATTATAACAAGGATGATATTATAATAATTCTTTAAAAACTACAATGTGAAATCCCAACAGGATATGTAGAAGTCCCCACACTTAAGACCATGAAACTCACCCCGCGGCTTGCCTCCGTAGAAGTTTACGAGCGAGGTGCGGAGCAACTGGTGGAACAGATACTTCAGACTAGACCATGTGAAGATGTTGTCCCCGGTTTTAGCAACAAAGTGCAAATAATCCTTCAGCTCCTCGGGTATTATTTTACCCTGGTCCAGCGCGTAGAAATGCAGGACCCGCACGAGATTGCAAGTATCCTTCATGGTGACTTTATGGATGAGCGTTGATTGGGGGAAAACTGTTTCTGGAGAAAGCATGGGTGAAAAAGCGGAGCAAAGAGAGATCAGAGAACCGGCCGGCAATGGAAAATGTTACTCCTCGAGGTAGAAACACAATAAACCGAGAAAAGAGAGGTTAGAACCTGCAAATGTGTGCAGGCATGCGCGAAACACTAACATGAATAATCTTGCATCTGACAACCACATCTCTCTTTCCCTCCCGCTCTTTTCTAGAAGGATTCGATTCGCAGGAAAAAACTCACTAATGCAAATTTGTTAAAATTCACATAGGCTGTGTGTGTGTGTAAGCGGCTGCAACTCTGGATGCCATACCATCTTTGTAGTTGTAGAAGTCTGCACCAATAAAAAAAAGAAAATTGTATATGGGACGGCTTACCTATGTATTTCCATGGAACCGGCCCCAGCTAAAATTTTCGAACATCTCCATTTTCACTACCCACTAGAGGGAAACCGAACCATCCAGATGCCCACTTACCTTATCTAGCTGCGCTCCTGCTTTCTATCCCAACTACGCGTTTTAGCAGCACTTAAGTCAGTTGAGTTTTCAATAGAATCTGTTCGCTTACTTCGGTTTAGGCTGGTTGATTATTTTTGCAGTCACAATGACAAGGTGTGACCTTTTTTCCTGACCTTTAAGATAACCTCTTAAGATTCGAGTACTTTTAACTAAAATCAGAATCGAGAAAAATAGTATTTTTGTCCAAAACCTATATTGTGTTTTCCCACCCTACAAATCTGTGCTTGTGATGCCATATTTAAAACAAAGGTTTAAATTAGGAATGTAATGCCTTGTTGGACTCGTAGATTAATTTTTAATCCATTGGCATTCAAACATGGTAATATTCAATTTTAACCATTTTTCGCAAAAATTAGTCAAACAAATTTAATTTCCTTAAAGTGATTGGAATCGTTAGCATATTAAGCAAGCTGTTCAAAACAGTCGGTTTTTTAGCTGTACGCCTTGATTTTGCTGAACTACGATTGAAAAACTGGAAATAAAAATCGCAATTTTGACTAAAATCTGAAAATCGTATTTTTGACAAAATCTGAATCCCATTTTTTCGCCCTAAAAAAACCGTTTTTTGCCTGCTATAACGAAAATAAGCGTCAGATCGAGGAATGCCATACCTCGTTGAGCTCGTTGCTTAATTTCCAATCCATTGGCATCCAAACCTGGGAATTTTTTATTTTTGACATTTTTCGAAAAAATAGACGATGCACCCCCTTACAAAAAATGCGAAAACTAGTCAAAAAATAAATTTTCCTTAAAGTGATTGGAATCGTTAGCATATTAAGCAAGCTGTTCAAAACAGTCGGTTTTTTAGCTGTACGCCTTGATTTTGCTGAACTACGATTGAAAAACTGGAAATAAAAATCGCAATTTTGACTAAAATCTGAAAATCGTATTTTTGACAAAATCTGAATCCCATTTTTTCGCCCTAAAAAAACCGTTTTTTGCCTGCTATAACGAAAATAAGCGTCAGATCGAGGAATGTCATACCTCGTTGAGCTCGTTGCTTAATTTCCAATCCATTGGCATCCAAACCTGGGAATTTTTTATTTTTGACATTTTTCGAAAAAATAGACGATGCACCCCCTTACAAAAAATGCGAAAACTAGTCAAAAAATAAATTTTCCTTAAAGTGATTGGAATCGTTAGCATATTAAGCAAGCTGTTCAAAACAGTCGGTTTTTTAGCTGTACGCCTTGATTTGGCTGAACTACGATTGAAAAGCTGGAAATAAAAATCGCAATTTTGACTAAAATCTGAAAATCGTATTTTTGACAAAATCTGAATCCCATTTTTTCGCCCTAAAAAAACCGTTTTTTGCCTGCTATAACGAAAATAAGCGTCAGATCGAGGAATGTCATACCTCGTTGAGCTCGTTGCTTAATTTCCAATCCATTGGCATCCAAACCTGGGAATTTTTTATTTTTGACATTTTTCGAAAAAATAGACGATGCACCCCCTTACAAAAAATGCGAAAACTGGTCAAAAAATAAATTTTCCTTAAAGTGATTGGAATCGTTAGCATATTAAGCAAGCTGTTCAAAACAGTCGGTTTTTTAGCTGTACGCCTTGATTTGGCTGAACTACGATTGAAAAGCTGGAAATAAAAATCGCAATTTTGACTAAAATCTGAAAATCGTATTTTTGACAAAATCTGAATCCCATTTTTTCGCCCTAAAAAAACCGTTTTTTGCCTGCTATAACGAAAATAAGCGTCAGATCGAGGAATGTCATACCTCGTTGAGCTCGTTGCTTAATTTCCAATCCATTGGCATCCAAACCTGGGAATTTTTTATTTTTGACATTTTTCGAAAAAATAGACGATGCACCCCCTTACAAAAAATGCGAAAACTGGTCAAAAAATAAATTTTCCTTAAAGTGATTGGAATCGTTAGCATATTAAGCAAGCTGTTCAAAACAGTCGGTTTTTTAGCTGTACGCCTTGATTTGGCTGAACTACGATTGAAAAACTGGAAATAAAAATCGCAATTTTGACTAAAATCTGAAAATCGTATTTTTGACAAAATCTGAATCCCATTTTTTCGCCCTAAAAAAACCGTTTTTTGCCTGCTATAACGAAAATAAGCGTCAGATCGAGGAATGCCATACCTCGTTGAGCTCGTTGCTTAATTTCCAATCCATTGGCATCCAAACCTGGGAATTTTTTATTTTTGACATTTTTCGAAAAAATAGACGATGCACCCCCTTACAAAAAATGCGAAAACTGGTCAAAAAATAAATTTTCCTTAAAGTGATTGGAATCGTTAGCATATTAAGCAAGCTGTTCAAAACAGTCGGTTTTTTAGCTGTACGCCTTGATTTGGCTGAACTACGATTGAAAAACTGGAAATAAAAATCGCAATTTTGACTAAAATCTGAAAATCGTATTTTTGACAAAATCTGAATCCCATTTTTTCGCCCTAAAAAAACCGTTTTTTGCCTGCTATAACGAAAATAAGCGTCAGATCGAGGAATGCCATACCTCGTTGAGCTCGTTGCTTAATTTCCAATCCATTGGCATCCAAACCTGGGAATTTTTTATTTTTGACATTTTTCGAAAAAATAGACGATGCACCCCCTTACAAAAAATGCGAAAACTGGTCAAAAAATAAATTTTCCTTAAAGTGATTGGAATCGTTAGCATATTAAGCAAGCTGTTCAAAACAGTCGGTTTTTTAGCTGTACGCCTTGATTTGGCTGAACTACGATTGAAAAACTGGAAATAAAAATCGCAATTTTGACTAAAATCTGAAAATCGTATTTTTGACAAAATCTGAATCCCATTTTTTCGCCCTAAAAAAACCGTTTTTTGCCTGCTATAACGAAAATAAGCGTCAGATCGAGGAATGTCATACCTCGTTGAGCTCGTTGCTTAATTTCCAATCCATTGGCATCCAAACCTGGGAATTTTTTATTTTTGACATTTTTCGAAAAAATAGACGATGCACCCCCTTACAAAAAATGCGAAAACTAGTCAAAAAATAAATTTTCCTTAAAGTGATTGGAATCGTTAGCATATTAAGCAAGCTGTTCAAAACAGTCGGTTTTTTAGCTGTACGCCTTGATTTGGCTGAACTACGATTGAAAAACTGGAAATAAAAATCGCAATTTTGACTAAAATCTGAAAATCGTATTTTTGACAAAATCTGAATCCCATTTTTTCGCCCTAAAAAATCCGTTATTTGGCTGCTATAAAGAAAATAAGCGTCAGATCGAGGAATGTCATACCTCGTTGAGCTCGTTGCTTAATTTCCAATCCATTGGCATCCAAACCTGGGAATTTTTTATTTTTGACATTTTTCGAAAAAATAGACGATGCACCCCCTTACAAAAAATGCGAAAACTGGTCAAAAAATAAATTTTCCTTAAAGTGATTGGAATCGTTAGCATATTAAGCAAGCTGTTCAAAACAGTCGGTTTTTTAGCTGTACGCCTTGATTTGGCTGAACTACGATTGAAAAACTGGAAATAAAAATCGCAATTTTGACTAAAATCTGAAAATCGTATTTTTGACAACATCTGAATCCCATTTTTTCGCCCTAAAAAATCCGTTTTTTGGCTGCTATAAAGAAAATAAGCGTCAGATCGAGGAATGTCATACCTCGTTGAGCTCGTTGCTTAATTTCCAATCCATTGGCATCCAAACCTGGGAATTTTTTATTTTTGACATTTTTCGAAAAAATAGACGATGCACCCCCTTACAAAAAATGCGAAAACTGGTCAAAAAATAAATTTTCCTTAAAGTGATTGGAATCGTTAGCATATTAAGCAAGCTGTTCAAAACAGTCGGTTTTTTAGCTGTACGCCTTGATTTGGCTGAACTACGATTGAAAAACTGGAAATAAAAATCGCAATTTTGACTAAAATCTGAAAATCGTATTTTTGACAAAATCTGAATCCCATTTTTTCGCCCTAAAAAAACCGTTTTTTGCCTGCTATAACGAAAATAAGCGTCAGATCGAGGAATGCCATACCTCGTTGAGCTCGTTGCTTAATTTCCAATCCATTGGCATCCAAACCTGGGAATTTTTTATTTTTGACATTTTTCGAAAAAATAGACGATGCACCCCCTTACAAAAAATGCGAAAACTGGTCAAAAAATAAATTTTCCTTAAAGTGATTGGAATCGTTAGCATATTAAGCAAGCTGTTCAAAACAGTCGGTTTTTTAGCTGTACGCCTTGATTTTGCTGAACTACGATTGAAAAACTGGAAATAAAAATCGCAATTTTGACTAAAATCTGAAAATCGTATTTGTGACAAAATCTGAATCCCATTTTTTCGCCCTAAAAAATCCGTTATTTGGCTGCTATAAAGAAAATAAGCGTCAGATCGAGGAATGTCATACCTCGTTGAGCTCGTTGCTTAATTTCCAATCCATTGGCATCCAAACCTGGGAATTTTTTATTTTTGACATTTTTCGAAAAAATAGACGATGCACCCCCTTACAAAAAATGCGAAAACTGGTCAAAAAATAAATTTTCCTTAAAGTGATTGGAATCGTTAGCATATTAAGCAAGCTGTTCAAAACAGTCGGTTTTTTAGCTGTACGCCTTGATTTGGCTGAACTACGATTGAAAAACTGGAAATAAAAATCGCAATTTTGACTAAAATCTGAAAATCGTATTTTTGACAAAATCTGAATCCCATTTTTTTGCCCTAAAAAAACCGTTTTTATCCTGCTATAACGAAAATAAGCGTCAGATCGAGGAATGTCATACCTCGTTGAGCTCGTTGCTTAATTTCCAATCCATTGGCATCCAAACCTGGGAATTTTTTATTTTTGACATTTTTCGAAAAAATAGACGATGCACCCCCTTACAAAAAATGCGAAAACTGGTCAAAAAATAAATTTTCCTTAAAGTGATTGGAATCGTTAGCATATTAAGCAAGCTGTTCAAAACAGTCGGTTTTTTAGCTGTACGCCTTGATTTGGCTGAACTACGATTGAAAAACTGGAAATAAAAATCGCAATTTTGACTAAAATCTGAAAATCGTATTTTTGACAAAATCTGAATCCCATTTTTTCGCCCTAAAAAAACCGTTTTTTGCCTGCTATAACGAAAATAAGCGTCAGATCGAGGAATGCCATACCTCGTTGAGCTCGTTGCTTAATTTCCAATCCATTGGCATCCAAACCTGGGAATTTTTTATTTTTGACATTTTTCGAAAAAATAGACGATGCACCCCCTTACAAAAAATGCGAAAACTGGTCAAAAAATAAATTTTCCTTAAAGTGATTGGAATCGTTAGCATATTAAGCAAGCTGTTCAAAACAGTCGGTTTTTTAGCTGTACGCCTTGATTTTGCTGAACTACGATTGAAAAACTGGAAATAAAAATCGCAATTTTGACTAAAATCTGAAAATCGTATTTTTGACAAAATCGGAATCCCATTTTTTGGCCCTAAAAAATCCGTTTTTTGGCTGCTATAAAGAAAATATGCGTCAGATCGAGGAATGTCATACCTCGTTGAGCTCGTTGCTTAATTTCCAATCCATTGGCATCCAAACCTGGGAATTTTTTATTTTTGACATTTTTCGAAAAAATAGACGATGCACCCCCTTACAAAAAATGCGAAAACTAGTCAAAAAATAAATTTTCCTTAAAGTGATTGGAATCGTTAGCATATTAAGCAAGCTGTTCAAAACAGTCGGTTTTTTAGCTGTACGCCTTGATTTGGCTGAACTACGATTGAAAAACTGGAAATAAAAATCGCAATTTTGACTAAAATCTGAAAATCGTATTTTTGACAAAATCTGAATCCCATTTTTTCGCCCTAAAAAAACCGTTTTTTGCCTGCTATAACGAAAATAAGCGTCAGATCGAGGAATGCCATACCTCGTTGAGCTCGTTGCTTAATTTCCAATCCATTGGCATCCAAACCTGGGAATTTTTTATTTTTGACATTTTTCGAAAAAATAGACGATGCACCCCCTTACAAAAAATGCGAAAACTGGTCAAAAAATAAATTTTCCTTAAAGTGATTGGAATCGTTAGCATATTAAGCAAGCTGTTCAAAACAGTCGGTTTTTTAGCTGTACGCCTTGATTTTGCTGAACTACGATTGAAAAACTGGAAATAAAAATCGCAATTTTGACTAAAATCTGAAAATCGTATTTTTGACAAAATCTGAATCCCATTTTTTCGCCCTAAAAAATCCGTTATTTGGCTGCTATAAAGAAAATAAGCGTCAGATCGAGGAATGTCATACCTCGTTGAGCTCGTTGCTTAATTTCCAATCCATTGGCATCCAAACCTGGGAATTTTTTATTTTTGACATTTTTCGAAAAAATAGACGATGCACCCCCTTACAAAAAATGCGAAAACTGGTCAAAAAATAAATTTTCCTTAAAGTGATTGGAATTGTTAGCATATTAAGCAAGCTGTTCAAAACAGTCGGTTTTTTAGCTGTACGCCTTGATTTGGCTGAACTACGATTGAAAAACTGGAAATAAAAATCGCAATTTTGACTAAAATCTGAAAATCGTATTTTTGACAAAATCTGAATCCCATTTTTTCGCCCTAAAAAATCCGTTTTTTGGCTGCTATAAAGAAAATAAGCGTCAGATCGAGGAATGTCATACCTCGTTGAGCTCGTTGCTTAATTTCCAATCCATTGGCATCCAAACCTGGGAATTTTTTATTTTTGACATTTTTCGAAAAAATAGACGATGCACCCCCTTACAAAAAATGCGAAAACTGGTCAAAAAATAAATTTTCCTTAAAGTGATTGGAATCGTTAGCATATTAAGCAAGCTGTTCAAAACAGTCGGTTTTTTAGCTGTACGCCTTGATTTGGCTGAACTACGATTGAAAAACTGGAAATAAAAATCGCAATTTTGACTAAAATCTGAAAATCGTATTTTTGACAAAATCTGAATCCCATTTTTTCGCCCTAAAAAAACCGTTTTTTGCCTGCTATAACGAAAATAAGCGTCAGATCGAGGAATGCCATACCTCGTTGAGCTCGTTGCTTAATTTCCAATCCATTGGCATCCAAACCTGGGAATTTTTTATTTTTGACATTTTTCGAAAAAATAGACGATGCACCCCCTTACAAAAAATGCGAAAACTGGTCAAAAAATAAATTTTCCTTAAAGTGATTGGAATCGTTAGCATATTAAGCAAGCTGTTCAAAACAGTCGGTTTTTTAGCTGTACGCCTTGATTTTGCTGAACTACGATTGAAAAACTGGAAATAAAAATCGCAATTTTGACTAAAATCTGAAAATCGTATTTTTGACAAAATCTGAATCCCATTTTTTCGCCCTAAAAAAACCGTTTTTTGCCTGCTATAACGAAAATAAGCGTCAGATCGAGGAATGTCATACCTCGTTGAGCTCGTTGCTTAATTTCCAATCCATTGGCATCCAAACCTGGGAATTTTTTATTTTTGACATTTTTCGAAAAAATAGACGATGCACCCCCTTACAAAAAATGCGAAAACTGGTCAAAAAATAAATTTTCCTTAAAGTGATTGGAATCGTTAGCATATTAAGCAAGCTGTTCAAAACAGTCGGTTTTTTTAGCTGTACGCCTTGATTTTGCTGAACTACGATTGAAAAACTGGAAATAAAAATCGCAATTTTGACTAAAATCTGAAAATCGTATTTTTGACAAAATCTGAATCCCATTTTTTCGCCCTAAAAAAACCGTTTTTTGCCTGCTATAACGAAAATAAGCGTCAGATCGAGGAATGTCATACCTCGTTGAGCTCGTTGCTTAATTTCCAATCCATTGGCATCCAAACCTGGGAATTTTTTATTTTTGACATTTTTCGAAAAAATAGACGATGCACCCCCTTACAAAAAATGCGAAAACTGGTCAAAAAATAAATTTTCCTTAAAGTGATTGGAATCGTTAGCATATTAAGCAAGCTGTTCAAAACAGTCGGTTTTTTAGCTGTACGCCTTGATTTGGCTGAACTACGATTGAAAAACTGGAAATAAAAATCGCAATTTTGACTAAAATCTGAAAATCGTATTTTTGACAAAATCGGAATCCCATTTTTTGGCCCTAAAAAATCCGTTTTTTGGCTGCTATAAAGAAAATATGCGTCAGATCGAGGAATGTCATACCTCGTTGAGCTCGTTGCTTAATTTCCAATCCATTGGCATCCAAACCTGGGAATTTTTTATTTTTGACATTTTTCGAAAAAATAGACGATGCACCCCCTTACAAAAAATGCGAAAACTGGTCAAAAAATAAATTTTCCTTAAAGTGATTGGAATCGTTAGCATATTAAGCAAGCTGTTCAAAACAGTCGGTTTTTTAGCTGTACGCCTTGATTTGGCTGAACTACGATTGAAAAACTGGAAATAAAAATCGCAATTTTGACTAAAATCTGAAAATCGTATTTTTGACAAAATCTGAATCCCATTTTTTGGCCCTAAAAAAACCGTTTTTTGCCTGCTATAACGAAAATAAGCGTCAGATCGAGGAATGTCATACCTCGTTGAGCTCGTTGCTTAATTTCCAATCCATTGGCATCCAAACCTGGGAATTTTTTATTTTTGACATTTTTCGAAAAAATAGACGATGCACCCCCTTACAAAAAATGCGAAAACTGGTCAAAAAATAAATTTTCCTTAAAGTGATTGGAATCGTTAGCATATTAAGCAAGCTGTTCAAAACAGTCGGTTTTTTAGCTGTACGCCTTGATTTGGCTGAACTACGATTGAAAAACTGGAAATAAAAATCGCAATTTTGACTAAAATCTGAAAATCGTATTTTTGACAAAATCTGAATCCCATTTTTTCGCCCTAAAAAATCCGTTTTTTGGCTGCTATAAAGAAAATAAGCGTCAGATCGAGGAATGTCATACCTCGTTGAGCTCGTTGCTTAATTTCCAATCCATTGGCATCCAAACCTGGGAATTTTTTATTTTTGACATTTTTCGAAAAAATAGACGATGCACCCCCTTACAAAAAATGCGAAAACTGGTCAAAAAATAAATTTTCCTTAAAGTGATTGGAATCGTTAGCATATTAAGCAAGCTGTTCAAAACAGTCGGTTTTTTAGCTGTACGCCTTGATTTGGCTGAACTACGATTGAAAAACTGGAAATAAAAATCGCAATTTTGACTAAAATCTGAAAATCGTATTTTTGACAAAATCTGAATCCCATTTTTTTGCCCTAAAAAAACCGTTTTTTGCCTGCTATAACGAAAATAAGCGTCAGATCGAGGAATGTCATACCTCGTTGAGCTCGTTGCTTAATTTCCAATCCATTGGCATCCAAACCTGGGAATTTTTTATTTTTGACATTTTTCGAAAAAATAGACGATGCACCCCCTTACAAAAAATGCGAAAACTGGTCAAAAAATAAATTTTCCTTAAAGTGATTGGAATCGTTAGCATATTAAGCAAGCTGTTCAAAACAGTCGGTTTTTTAGCTGTACGCCTTGATTTGGCTGAACTACGATTGAAAAACTGGAAATAAAAATCGCAATTTTGACTAAAATCTGAAAATCGTATTTTTGACAAAATCTGAATCCCATTTTTTCGCCCTAAAAAAACCGTTTTTTGGCTGCTATGAAAGAAATAAAGGTCCAAATGAGAAATGTCGTACGTTGCAATCTTGGTAAAAAAGCTTTAAAAGAATGGTAAAGGAAAAAAAAGAGAAGATTTTTTGCAGTTCAACTTTGTATCAATCTCGAGCCACGCCCATTTTTGACACCGTAAATTGTGGTATTTTTGTAGCAGCCACATATCGCAAATAGAGATTATTAACCTTAATGTAAATCCCTTGCTTTTTAGGTTCCTATGCAAATACCAAAAGCTATTTTGATTACCAAAGAAACAAACCACGTTTTTAATTTTATCTTGATGTTCGAACTCTTAATATTTTATTAAAAACCGCAACAGAACTGGAAAATAAGGGATAAAACCGTTGTTGTTTATTTTAAAGGATAACTTATTTTTAACTAAGGACTCTGATGTACATATAATATTAATTCATAGGATGGTAATGGTGTTTTAAGTTAATGAAGTAAAGTGGATAGTAACTGGACCGAAATGGTGTGGTATACCTGGTCAGGGTTGCGAAGGTTGGGCTCCTGAGCTTTCAGAGCTTTCGGCCGAGCCTTTCGGGGGTTGTTTTGGTTCCTTTCTAGCCCACAAGGCTGTGCAGCTGTAGCCATCCCTGTCTTGGCCGCAGGACCGACTCACTGTTTTCCTGTTGTACCACAAGCTATTCTGGCTTGGCCCCGATTGTAGCAAACCCAGAACCATTTCCCACGTCGCAGTGCGAAAATGTGTACCAAAACCGATACTGCAATATATCTGCAATAGTTAAATTGGCCGCAGGATCGGGTTTATTCGGTTCATAAGGACTTTGCACTTTGGACTCTGGACTTTCAGGTGCTCCGCCCTATTTCGAGGTGTTTTTTTGGAGGAGAAAGGAGGAGGTATAACAACCATGCCCGAATCAGTGCAGGAATGTGGTGGACTCGTTTTGTGCCAGTGAAGAAGCCCTTCAATTAACCGAATCAACGAGACAATCGGTATATATTACGTTCCTGTTGGAAGAACAACAACATAGATCCAAGTTTCGTAGCCCAGGGTCCGCCAAAAATTAGTCCGCCGGAATGAGGGTGGCGGCGGACATGGTATTCGACTATGGCAGCGAGGAGTCAATGGGCACCACCCACCTGGACTGGCCCTTTCTCATCAAGGTTCGTAGCCCCCATCCACATACCCATCTCCATACCCCTTCGCCCCTTTCCCACACACTCGACATATTTGCACGCTTTTTAGGTTAAGTCGAGACAATATGCAAAGTGTCGAGTATAATGTGTATAAGTGGGGGTTTGTGTGTCAATAGCTTTGTCACTACGAGGACGAAAATGAAGCTGAACCTGCGCTCCTTCAAAGTCCCCTGTGCAAAGGCTTAACGCCACCTTATAATCGGATGTAAACAGGAGCCAGTTAAAATATGTACATATATTTCGAATAATAATATTTATTATTATTATTTTTAATGTAATCCACTTTCTCTTAGATGTTTTTAGGGTTTCTCAAATGTTTACTTTAGAAATTTAGAAGATATGATATGATATTCTTTATAGACCAGTCTCAACTCTTTAAAATCTTTTCCATTATGAAAATTTTGTACTTATAAATAAATAGTTTTCTTTTTATATCTAGACAAACTAAACAAACTTCAAAGCTCAAAATTGTATATGTTTTTGGGGATCCCTTAAACCAATTATGATCCTAAATCATTTTTTTTTCTAAACATGATATTATATGTTTTTTGAGTGGCTAAAAAAAAGTGGTTAATAATGAAATCCACATGATGTGAAGTGGCGAAGGCAAGTGGCGCCATCGTCATCGTCGCGGCCCCTTGATAAGTGTGTCGTGTCCTTGGTCGCATTAGGTTGACCCAAGCCAGGCTCGCCCCGCGTGACACCCTTTGCCAACCTGCGCTGACCTCCTCCTCCTCCTTCTCCTCCCGCAGGGCATCCTGGAGGGCCAGACGTGCACGCCCAGTGCGCCGGAACCACTGGCCGCCATCCTGTGGGCCATCTTCGCCGTCTTTGGCATCGTCTACGCCCTGCTTGGCTATCGATGCCTCCGCGCCGTGGGCTTCCTCAGCGGACTGATGGTGGGCGCCAATGGCATCTTCATTCTGCAGGACTTCCAGATCACCTTTCTGGGCAAGCCGGCGGATTCGGCGCTGGCTATTGTGGCCGGACTGCTGGGCGCCGTCCTGGGTTCCACATATCCAGTGGCCTCTGTACTTATCAGCGCCTTCGCTGGAGCCCTGCTCTCCGGGGCCGCAATGGCCGTTTGCGTGGCCACCTTTCCGGACAACGAGTTCGGGGTACGTTCTAAATGGAACTCCATATTTATCATATCTATATCCCTATCCTCCTCCTTATCAACCGCAGTATCGCGAGATCTATGTGGCCGTGGTGGGCGGCGCCGTCATCTGCTCCGTGCTGACCCTGTGCTGCGTCAAGTACGTGACCATCCTCACCTCCAGCATTGTGGGCACGGCCATGATCCTCAGCGCCATCGACTTTTTCATGCACGGCCTGGAGACCATCAATTGGGTGAGTACAGCAAAATTATAATTGGGTTTATTGGGTTCTTAAAATATTATAAATTAATTAGTCATATTTGTCTTTGGGTTAAAGGATCAGAAATATTTATTTCTTTATGATGGAAATAATTAAATAAAGCTTTCCTTTTAAGTGGTCCTTTGCCATATTCCTTCCTTTTCTAGAATCATAAGTATACTAATTGTTGATTCTTTTAAACAATATTAACTCTCTCCACAGATAATCGGCATGCGACCGCATCCTTTGCCGCCACCCTGCTACGGGGGCCTCCTGATCGCCGCCTGGCCGGTCACCATCGTCCTCAGCATCATGGTGCAGTGCTTCATCACCGCCTGGCGCGTGGACCATCGCAAGCGGGTCTACATGAGGCACCACAACCACCCCGGCCACGCCCACGGCGCCCACCTGCCGCACAGCCAGCAGCAGGCAGGACCGGGTCACGCCCTCGCCCCCGTCCGGCGATCCCAGTCACGCACCCGCGAGACGCGCGAGGAGGCCAGGCAGCGCAAGTTCCGCTACCTTTACCAGGTGCGCACGGCCCGCGGCGACATCATATCGCAGGTGAGTGGAGAACTCAGTGGGGTTAAGTGGGATCAAGCGGTCGGGAGATTTATTCCAATCAGGTTGGTTCTCAGGAGAACTAAAGTTTAAGATGTCACCCATGATCGTGAATAACTTTCGGACTTCTAGTCACTAGAGATGTTTGTGGCCTGTTATTGGACCTTTTTTTGTAAAATTAAATAAAGGTTCTAAGGAATTCGCGTTTCGAAGTCTTCATAGTCATCAATATATTCAACAAAGGAAGAGCTGTATTTGGTAGTGAAAAATCATTATACTTCAGCAGTTTAAAATTAAAAAATAATACTAAAGAATTCGCGTTTTGATCATTCAAGTCCTTGTGAATAAGGCTAAACATACGATCTATCGACAATTAGATTTATCAAAGGGAAAGCTAACTTTTTTAATTATAATCTCAGGATCTAGATATCAAATATATAAGTTTTCTGATGAACAAATCTTGTTCCAGAATTTCGTTTCGGCCCTGCAGA
Organism: Drosophila suzukii; assembly: GCF_043229965.1. Lineage (NCBI taxonomy): Eukaryota > Metazoa > Arthropoda > Insecta > Diptera > Drosophilidae > Drosophila > Drosophila suzukii. The sequence goes on along the minus strand of NC_092084.1, from coordinate 10,722,839 downwards.
AGCGCATCCAGCTGAGCGGTACGGAGACCCCTTCTGAGCGGTCAATCAAGAGCAGCTCCAACGAGCGGAACACGTTCCGGAGCGACCGCACGCACTTCACCACCATCCACGACCCGGACTCGGAGCTGTGCGACAAGATTGAGATCGTCCGTGACATTGGATAACAAACAAGCAATAGCTACATGTAACTATACCCGTAAGGGGGCTACGGGCTGCGGTACTTGGGCATGGATGGGACACGGGTCGGGGGATTAGCCTGGATGAGCCAGGGGTTGGGAAAGTTGAGAAGGTCGAGGAAGTGAATGAATCACACAAGTACGGTTGCATGTAGACTTTGTAGATGAGGCACAAAGTGCCAGACACACACCGGAAACGGAAACAGAAACAGTTGGACAGAGTGGAGTGGATCATTGGAAGCTTTAAATATCTGAGGATATACGGATCTGGAGCTGGTTTCTCGCGCATTGGAGCACTTTCAAGAGATCAGCGGGACAAGAAGTAATAGATTAAGATTAATTGCATCGTGCACAGCTAGAATGTAAGATATTCGATGGCAGGAAGCTTTTGTTCTCTTCACTTATTCGAATGTTACTAACGATAGAAATACTTACTATGTATGAAGATATGAAGAACGGATAACTCATAAGTTGACATCTGCGAGTGATGAATGATTTACTGTGGATCATGGGTACTGCGTATTCCTGCAACTAAAACTAAACCTAACCAAGTACTAGTAACGCTTCTCCCACTTCGAATATAGCCAGGCAACCGCAATTACTAATCAGTTCATATCTGTGTTATAATTATACGATTTCGATTCGAGGGGAAACCAGATTTGAGATACAAGTGGCTCACGAATAGAGCGTTGACATTTCGTTCCATTACAACTATCAAGTAAATAGGTCTAAGAATTACGTTGTAAACTCTATACACTCGAGCATACATTGCAATTTCCCGAACCCCCCTAAGAGAAAGTCGAAAAACACAATACAATACCTATTAAGTACAATAAAAAAGGGATGGTTGGGAAATATGTATGACCTATACTCATTTTAGTACGACTGTCCAGTCCGGGCAGATGCATTCGAATTATAAACCTGTACAGTTGGAGCCATAGCCATTTAGAGATAGACCTAGCGTTAGCATGTCGATAAGCCAAAGCTAAGCCATTTCATTGTCGATATATGGTAACTCACAATCGCTGCAAAGGAGGGGAACTTAAGGTCCGACCAAGTCAAAATTCAGCATTGAACCCCCTTAACGATCCGCTCGATCAGCCGTCTTAGCATTATCCTTAAGATTAACGTTCGAAACACACATATATATATATATATATTATATACCTATTATAAGACATTAGATCCATGCAAACAGCGGTACAAACTAAAAAAAAAAGAATTCACGCGATAAAAGCTAGCCGAGACATACCAAAGTAAGTGATATGCATTTTTAACTGTCTAGTTAAAGGGCCTAAGCAAACAGTAGATATGCTCGTCTTTAAGAAGTCACCTTCTAATAGGTCTAAGCGGTCTTCCACATTTTCTCCTTTCAAAGAATTGAATAGTTTAACTGCCAATTATCTAATCATATAGAAGTTTAACTAGTAGGATTTTTCCAAAACTTTTGTACACCATAATTCCGTAGTTGCAAAACAGGTTGGGCTCATTAACTAGACAATTACAACAAAGAATATAAAAATAAATAAATAAAATAGTTTTAAAAAAAATAAAGAACCCAAAGTGTTCTCAGAACCTTCAAGGATTGGACATTGCCAGGCAGAAACTTCCATATCGAATCGGTTTGTTTCCAAATCACAAATATGTAACTCAACTCAAGTTTCCTGTTATGTTGATTAACGCTTAGTTTTTAGGAATTGCTGCCGTCCGCAATTGTTGCTTTTAAGCTATCCAAAAAAAACTGTAAAAGCGGCAGAAACGTCGAAAATTGTTGGTAATTTTTTGAAACTGGAAAATAATTTCGATATACGATAGAAAACATGTTTTTCGAAACTTAAATTAAAAGATATTTTAAAGCGATGACATTTATCATTCAAACGTCAAATATCTTTAATCGGTTTTTGAAATAAATTTTCCATTTTGAAAAGTTTTCCAAACATTTTTGAATGGTCCTATGCGCTAAGATTCTGTATCTCTCCCTATATGTTGTTAATTCTGTTCCTCTCATTGTTTTAATGTTCAACAGCAATGTCTAATCGGAGGATAGTGCCATGGGTATGTTTTACATTTAAGTTTGGCGAATAATAGAATTTTTTGTAAGACAAGTGTTTGACACACTTAATCCAATATAATGAAAACGGATAATAACTGCAAACTAAAGTAGCGAAAATCATAAAAGAGTTGCACCTATGTATACACTAATAAAATTCAAATAAAGAAAAAAATTAATATTAAAAAGGCCAAATACGATTGTCAGTGCAATTCTAGCTTTGGTGGAAATGTTGGAATAGACTGCTAATAAAAAAACATCTTGTAATAACCAAAGAGTAAACATATTAAATAAACGATGCAGGCCACACATGTGTTTTTCTGGAAATCGCAGTACAAGTACTGGTATGTCAGTTTCAGATAAATCTTTAGAATGGATTCTATACAGTATCTCGGTGCCTCCAAGCCAAATGACGAAACGCTGGCCTCTTCGTGTCTAATAGTTTATTAATTAATAACACATCGGAATACAGTGGCGTGGATCTGTTTCGAATTCCTTTTCGGCCAGCAACAAGTTATAGAAGAAGAAACAAACGATCGATTCAGAATTCAGATAATTGAACATTTGTGTATTTAAGTATTTGTCGACGATGGTCTGCATTCATCGCTCGGGAAAGCACAAACATCACAAACACGAACTAGTCTCTGTTGCAATTGCCGGATTCTGGTTACGACGCTGCTCTACGTCCGCCCATCCATCCATCCATCGATCGTATCCTGCTCTGTGTGTTTTTGGGATTGGGGATGCGGTGTGCCGAACTTAGATGCGGCCCGGGAATGTGCCGCTCTCGCGCTGATCGTCCCACTTCTCCACCCAGGCGTTGGGACACATCGACTTGTAGACCTTCTGGAAGTAGTTGCAGGGCGCAAAGTCCTCGCCGCGCTTCTTCTGGCAGCGGTGGAAGTCGATGTACGACTGGTAGCAGTAGCGGGTCACGTTCTGGTTAGGGAACCGTGGATCGAAGGGGGCGGTCTCCAGCTTGTAGGCGGACATGTTGCTGCTGTCTGACGATTTGTCGCTGCTTTTGTTTTTGGACATGAAAAATTGCATATAGACTTTAGTTGGGAAAAGGAAAATAAAAAGGAAACGAAACCAAAGGGAGGGCAAAAATCATCGATCGAAACGCAACCAAAGTCGTAATGAAAAAGAAAGAGATGGATGTTATAGGTTCACATGGGGGCGGGGGCGATGTACATAACGAAATGAGAATGGAAACGATAAGTTAAATACAATTTCAGTGCAAAAACGGGTAGGAAGAGATAGACATATAAATCACAAAGGTTAGTTCATCATGTTTGTGGTTGCTTAATGAGCGGTATATATCATATTGTATAGAGAGATACATCTCGTATGGATCTTCTAAAATTATGGCTTATTACCTAAGACTATGATTATTTTATTAAGTGTATATCGATCGGGGCAGCGTCTAGTAGTCCGTATCGACCCGTGTGAAAAAAATACAAATTACACTGCTCGCGCTTGCAGCTCAAAAGCCCTCCAATATCTATATATCTATAAGCTACGGATCTGTGCTCGCATTTTCTCGTGTACAAAATCTTCAATGGGGATTGGGTTTGGGTTATCTCAGTGCGTGTGTGTGTATCTCGAGTTTACGGAAGAATGGATGGTATTTGGTCGAATCAGAATCGAATTTGGAGCTGTGGAGTTCACGTTTGTTGGTCTGCCTGCGTTCAAGTACATGTTTCTATGAGGTGTGGGCACTGTTGCTGCGACTACTTGACCAGCGGTCGCTTGCCGTTGTCCGTATCGCAGGCGTTGCTCTTGTATTTATTGACCTCGGCCAGATACAACGACCAGAAGTCCTTCGGGTCCACGTCGCTCTCATTGGGCGTCTTCAGCTTGGCCACAACGCCGGTCTTCAGGACCTTTCCGCCGCGACGCCGTCCCACAAGCGGAGGGGGTGGCGCAGACTTGCCGGCCGCCGCTGCGGCTATGTATGGAGCGGCAGCACTGCTGGCAGCCCCTACAGCAATGGCCGGCAGCGCGGGCACTGAGGAGACCTCCGGCGAGACCAATTGCTGCTGCTGGAGGAGCTCCTCCATTGCAGCTGGCTGTTGCATTGGTTGGCTGCCAACCTGCTGCTTCTGCTCCTCTTGCATCTTCTTAAACAGCTCCATAAATGAGCCATCGTTGGCGAACACGGGATGCGAAGGTGGCTCCGGCTTGGGCGGTGGATACACTTTGCCCTCCCTGGCCAGTGCTTCGCGCAGCTTCTGCTCCATCTCGCGGTGGATGCGCTCCTTGTCGAAGGGCTCGTCGGTGTCCAGGTTATAGTAGGCACCCACTGCGGAGGCGGCAGCAGCGGCTGTCATGCTCTTTCCGGCCAATTGCACTTGATCTGCGGCGGCGGCAGCTGCAGCGGCTGCCTTCTGTACGGCACTCAGCTCTGGTCTGCCGGAGGACGATGGCAGGTGGCCCCTACGCTGGCTATTGTGGTTGCTGCTGGATCCGGATATATGGCTAGGGCCAGAGGCCGGCGATTCCGAACGGCGGTAGTGGCTGGAGCGCCTAGAGTACTCCCGGTCACGATCTCTGGAGCGGTCCCTAGAGCGATCCCTGGAACGGTCCCTTGAGCGATCCCTGGAACGGTCTCTTGAGCGGTCTCTGGAGTCGCGATCCCTGTGGTGCCGGGACGCCTGACGCTGCTGTTCCTGGCGGCGGCGGCGCTGTCCAGAGCGTTCCGCAGAGCGGCTACGACTGCGACTGCGAGAACGCGAACGGCTGCGACTGTAGCGATTGCGCTCCCACCTGGAGGATCCGCCGGAGCCCCTCTCATGGTAGCCGCGCTGATGGCCTCGCCCGGCGCGCCGCTGCAGCTGATGGTGGTGATTGCCATTATCGTGGTTGTCCTCCTGATCCTGTTGATAGTAGGGCAGGCGGGCCGCCGACATGTCGGATGGGGATGTAGTGATGATCTGCAATTCGAAACTGTGCCGCGTTAAATCGAGCAGTTGGCAGAGGCGCGTTTTTTACGAAATACCTATGTATACACAATATCAGAGTATGCTTTCTGTATTCAGTTAACTTTTTCTTTATACTTTTTTTTTGGTTCTTTTCGGATCTGCTGTTCGGTTCGGTTCGGTTCTGTTCTGTTCGGTTTGGCGCTTGTCAGAAACAAGAAACGAGAATCGATAATCGAGAATCTAGCGAAATTTCTTGCGCTGACTTGACTTGGCTGGCGCTGGCTTCTTGACCCACAGACCAGACCAATCGGATTTTGGGAGCCGGAGCTCCAACCAAGTGGATGGGCGACAAAAAATGCTAGCGGAACAGCGGAACAGGCTCTGTTTTACGGGCGCATACGCGCGACAGCGACTGCGACTCTTATGCAATTTTGGATACTTAGACTTTGATTTGATTAGATTGGATTGGATTGGATTGCTTTGATTGGTAGTAGAAGTAGTAGTAGTAGTAGTACTTGGCTTGCAGATTTTCTGTTCTGATAAAATGAGAGAAATGGTAATTTACTTGTTTGCGATGTCCGCTGAACTGGATATGGTGTGGCTCCAATGTTACGTTATCATCCGATGATGTTGCTGTTGTTGTGGTTGCTCCTGCTCCTTTTGTTGTTGTTGTGGATGAGTAGAGGTCCTTCCGGTTTTTGGCTTAGTACGAGAATCAGTGGGATTCTGCGTTTGCTTGTGTTTTTCTTGCGTTTAGTGCTTAACTCTTGACTGCGATTTGCGACTCTGAAACGTATCGGATTTTCGGATTCGCCTGCATGGAAAAATGACTTGAACGCATGAATACAAAACGTTACTCGAACCAGGAAACGCGCGGTGCAGGGGGATTTGATTTGATTTGAATTGTCTTTCTGGCTACAATAGTGGATAGATAAACTTATAGGGACTGTTTTTCTTTCGACCACCCCCTTTTGCGAGCGGTGACTTATGTAACCCTAGGAGGGAGGGTTGTGAGGGGGTTATCCAGATCCAGATCGGGACAACTTACGGATGAAGATGCAGGCGACGGAGACCCCTCCTCCCAGCCCCTCATGGCCCACCAACAATTACTACCAGCGAGTTATGTAACTTGTACTTTTTTCATCTCTTTTTTTCCTGCTGCCCGAGGAATTCGCCAGCGGAAATTTGTGTGTGTGTATGTGAGTGTGTGTGTATTAGTGCTCTTGTGTCTATGTGTGTGAGCGTGTGTTACGAGTTGCGAAGTTACAAACGGCCTCTTCTTGAGCCAACAAGTTCTTAATTCTTTGGCTGGGCATCGATCGGATCGATGCCTTGGCTTACGGTCTGGTGTACTTGATAAGGTGCGATAGCAGTGCCTTAAAACATACCTTTGTTGTTCCGAGAGTACGACGAAAAATTTTCAACTGCCGAGAATTCTCACGAGCCCCTGGCGATAGAAATAGCGATGGCCGAGCGTTGAGCTATCGAGTGCTGTCAGTGTGACAGCTAGAGCCGGGTTGCCAGATCGTTGAGCCCGGCCAGTGTTGGGCAGCGTCCGTTTCGGAGTGCATTGTCGAGTCCGAAATTGTGACACGCGCAGATGGAAAACAGAGGTCGCCTTCTCCGCCGCCGCCGCTGTTGATGATGGGCAGCAATCCTCCCGAGCACGGGACCAAGCCGAGATCCACCCGAAACCACAGACAACAGAACCACCGAGTGGTGCGCAAGCAGCCGCCGCGTCCCGCTGTCAGCGACCGCCACAACATCTACATCACGAGCAAGACCGACTTCAAGGTAGGTGGATAGTTCTCTTGTGGGCCCACATATCCTCTAATCCTATACTGTACCCCTTCCACCTGGACAGGCCCAGCAGCGCCGCTGCGAGGAGCTGCTCAACTCCGGCGCCCGCGAGATATTTCTACACTGCATGGGCTTCTCGGTCACCCGAGGCCTCAATCTTGCCCTGCGCCTCGTCCACAACTCGGAGGGCGCCCTCAGCTACGCCATCAACACGTCCACCATCCAGCTGGTGGACGAACTGCATCCGCTGTGCGATGCCGAGGACATAACCTTCCGCCAGCGCAACAATTCGGCCCTGCACATCAAGATCTTCAATCGCAGCCTCTTCGACATCGTTGTGCCGCAGCCGTCGCAGTCCCAAACGCAAGCCCAATCCTTGGGTCAATTCCGGGGCAAGCCGAAGTCCAGTAGGCAGTAGGATAGTACGATGTTTAAGCTCTCGGAGCTGGTGCGGTGGCTGGGGCTCACGGAGTTCGAGATCCTGGTCAACCTGTGCGGCCTGCTGGTCTTCACCATCACGTTGGCCGTCAAGCTGCACCTTCAGGCCAGGGCCGGACCCGGCGGCATGCTACCAGAGCCCATGGGCGACTGGTTCACCGTCTTCAGCCCGCTGTTCTTCATCGACATCTGCAACGCGTACTTCTGCGTCATCGTGGGCATCCGCATGTACCTGGACTCCAACAACAAGCGAAAGGCCCTGCACCGCTTCATGTGGAGCACCTACTTCCTGGTGCTGATAGCCATCTTCAAGTACCTGCTCTGCCTGAAGCTCTCCAGCAAGACGGGCCTCGAGTACTCGGAGGTCTTCTCCCCGATCTTCGTCCTGTTGCAGCTCGTGGCGGTGCGAGCCTGCCAGTTGCCCAACTCCATCTGAACTGTAGACCTATTATATATTCATAGCTCTAGTATGATACGATACATATATTATTTCTGATCTTAAACGGAAGTTGATGGCTTTTAATCCTTGGCTGGTTTTTTTTTGGAATAGTTTATCTGATCCTAAGGGGTATCCTTTTTACTAACTTTGGATCAGTATTTCAACTTGAAATTGATGATCATTTAAAATGTTTGATATTAAAACAATTAAGAAGGTGGAAAAAAATCATAGGGGTGTTGTGGTATTTGAACTCTACCCTTTGATACCAGTATATATTCTAGTTAAGCGGATTATTCTATAAAAGCCTTTTTAAATGTTAAAAAAAAAAAAAGAGTTCGGTATAAATTAAATATATGGAAATAGCCTAGGGCTAAATACAGTTTAATTTGTAGAATATTTTAAAACTAAAAATCTGTAATTTCTTTAATATTATTCTTCCGAACTGTTTCCGAATTCCAGTGTTGGGCAACGCCAGCAACGCGATCAGGTGGCAGCCCCAAGGGAAACCGATTGCTCAGCTCCGAAAACGCCCGAAAAGAAACAATAACAGAAACTGTTGAGCCAATCCGGAGTTCGCGGAATCCAGTAAATCCAGTCGCACCAATAGCGCCATGTCCACCTTGAACCGCCCCAAGTCCCCGCACACGCCCACCGCCATTAAAAAGGGCGAGAAGGAGGACAGTTTTTGGGACAAGTTCAGCACTTTGGGTCGCAAACGCGGCACTCGTGAAGGTAGGTGGATCACTGGAGCTCCATAGACGCCTATATTTGGCTATGGATTAAGGAATTGTGTTCTTGGAACTCCAAACCCTGGATTGGCCACCAAAAGTTGGCCGGATACTGCTCCCCTTCCTCCCAAGAAGCTCTTCTGGGAACAGATGTGCGGATGCGGATTCGCTGAACAGCCAGAACATTGCGTCACTGATGACGCACACAAACAAACGGGGCCCACAAGTGTTCGTGTGTGTGTGATGGCCTTGTGTCGTCATCGTTTTTGTTTACCTTATTTTGGATGGTATCTTTAAATACGCCCCCTCTGCTTGCTCCATTTGCAGTGAAGAAGGTCCAGGAGGAGGGCAAGTACGCCATCGACTCACCGGGCTCACCCAGCCAGTATGACATCCCGCCCGAGGATTACGCCCTGCGTAAGTGTGCCTTTTTCCTGAAGGAGAATCACCCATCTTATCTGATCATAATACCTTTTCTAACGATCTCTGATCCCCGCAGGCGAGCACGAACAGCGCGCCGTCATCGATCCGCAGTCCATCAATGAACCCGAGGTGATCAAGCTGCAGCGCATCCTTGTCGACTGGATCAACGACGAGCTGGCCGAGCAGCGAATCATCGTCCAGCAGCTGGACGAGGACATGTACGACGGCCAGGTCCTCCACAAGCTGTGGGAAAAGCTCACCGGCAAGAAGCTGGACGTGCCGGAGGTCACCCAGTCGGAACAGGGACAGCACGAAAAGCTCAACATCGTCCTGAAGGCCGTTAACCACGTGAGTGTCCTTGTACTGCCCGAGTTCTGGGAGGGATCTCTTCCAATAAATAATAAAGAGCCCTTTCAAAGTTCACTTGCACTTATATATTTGCTGATTGCTTGGAAAATGTCCTTTCATCCAACTTGACATCACTAAAAATCATATTCAAGTAAAACATTTAAAATAAAAAGATTACAAGACTCTTTAAATCGATATGTTTGTTATAAAATTAAAGATAGACAGAAAAAGAGTCTTAAGAACTACGGATATTACTTCTAAAATCTAAGATCAAAAGCATTAAGATGTCCAAGATGTTATTATTTCAAGCCTACTTAAGCTTATTCTCTTGCTCATATTTCTGTTTTTTACTATTACTCATTATTACTCATTAATTTCATATCACTTACATTTTGGATGCTTCTAAAAATAATTTAGTTTACATAATCCATTTCAAAAGCAATGATTTTGCAATCGGCTTAACCACCTTTTAATTATACTTTTTCTTTTCCACCTCAGACACTTGGCTTTCACCAGAAGATCCCCAAATGGTCGGTGGCCAGCGTGCACTCCAAGAACATCGTGGCCATTCTGCATCTGCTGGTGGCTCTGGTGCGTCACTTCCGCGCGCCCGTTCGCCTGCCGGAGAACGTTTTCGTGACCGTTGTGATTGCGGAAAAGAATGCGGGAGTGCTGAATGCTCAAAAGTTCCAGGAGCAGATTACTTCCGAGTACGACGACCTGGGCATGCGCTGCGAAAAGGACGCCTTCGATACGCTGATCGACTGTGCGCCGGACAAGTTGGTCGTGGTGAAGAAGTCCCTCATTACGTTCGTGAACAAGCACCTGGCCAAGCTGAACTTCGAGATCAGCGATCTTAATACGGACTTCCGCGACGGCGTCTATCTGTGTCTTCTAATGGGCCTGCTCGGCGGCTTCTTCGTTCCGCTGCATGAGTTCCATTTGACGCCGCAGGACGTCGATCAGATGGTCAGCAATGTGGCATTTGCCTTCGACCTGATGCAGGACGTGGGCCTGCCCAAGCCAAAGGCGCGGCCCGAGGACATTGTCAACATGGACTTGAAGTCCACCCTGCGCGTCCTCTACAGCCTGTTCACCAAGTTCAGGGACTATGCCTGAGTGGCAGCCAAATGAAGCAAGCCGCAAAAAAGCCAGAGGAGCAGCAACCGGCGCCAATTTTACATTTTATATTAACGTTTTTTGTAATGTTTACACGCTTAATTTATGTGCGTTCTAAAGCATGATTGTAAACGGTGCAGCAGTTAAGAAAAAATATCCTAAGTGCACTCTCGAACCTGCTGCACTGTTTACAGTCAGCTCAATGAATGATTTTATATATATTTATAAACATATTTGTGTCGTACGTCTAACCACTGCCAACTGCCCGGACCCAGTTGGTCCGGAGCAGGGCAGAGAAGAGCTAACCCAAACCCAAAACCAAACCCGGCGGCCAGTTGTTAACTTGTCTTACTCACGTGCCAGACGTAGTAGTTGTTACTAAGTGAATTTACTGTATTAATACACAATAACCAACCGACAATGTGCCTTTAGATCACACCGAGCTTTTGCGAAATATGTCACAGATCAGATATCGAACCTGTAAATGTAGAAGTTTACGGAAAAGTCTTCAAAAAAATTGTATTGTGTACGTTAAAAATTTGGATTAGAAAAATCAATAAATATTGCCAATAGCATATGTGTTATTCTATTTTACACAGTTTCAAGGCGCAAAATTAATCTGGGGCTGCAGCACTCCAAACCGCCAGCTTCCATCCATTACCCATGTAAGTTGTACTTTGATAGTCTAAAACTTGTAGATTTTTGCTTAAGGCTTTGCTTATTTGAATTGTGATGGTTGCGCGCGCAACTCGCAACGGTCTGTTATCGATAACAGCGATAGGGAGTGGGCTGCCAGATCCTGCACTGCAAAGAGCTGGCCGTTTTAATTTGAAAACTTTGATTTTGGTCCTGGCCCAGTTTGTGGCCACTCCCCCAATATATAAATTTTCGAATTCAATTATCGCCAACTGCAACTGAAAAACTAACAGCAAAACAAAACGTTCCCCGAGTAATATGTTGTTTTGAAACAAGGTGGCAACCATGCGCATGCTCTTTATGATTTTCACAATAGCCGAGCGAAGTTTCAAGATTTTAGAGCTGCCCACCGCCACAACGCTTCTGCTGCGCCGCCAGTGTCACAACTACGTCTACGACTACATCAGCCCCACGCACATAGAACTCAGTCGGGAGGCCACCCGCCTTGTAATCCGCCGCCTCCAGCGCACCGTACTCCGCCTGATCCGTGACCCGGACTTTAGCATGTCCGCCGAGGCGAATCCCGAGACGGAAAAGGAAACCCAGGACTCGCCGTTCGCGGCTAACCGCAAGACCGGTCCCACCGCCGGCGCCGGCAAGCAGGACTCCAATTGCCGCACCTGCAACGACTTCAAGTCCTGGTCGAAACAACAACGCCTTATCTCCAACGTGCAGAGCTCCAAGGTGAAGTGACCATCCGTTTGTCCATCACCTCCGTTCTGCTCCGACTGTTATCTCGAGCCTCTCCCTTCCTCTCCTCCTGCAGGTGAAGCACATGGCCGCCGCCGAGAAGATCACGGTTAATGCCGCCCAGGAACCGCTGCCCCGCGATGACTGCCCGCTGGACAAGGTACGCCTGGGCATCTCCACCTGGGGACTGCTTCACACGATGGCCGCCTTCTACTCGGACAACCCCACGGACACCGAGAAGCGCGACATGAAGACCTTCTTCGAGGTGCTCTCCCGCCTCTATCCCTGCGAGTTTTGCGCCAAGGACTTTCGCACCGAGTAAGTGCCATCAGGGATCCTTTTGTATAGCTGACTTATAAACTAAACTTTCCCAAAGCCTTGATGTCAACCCGATCAATGTGAACTCCCAGAAGGAGCTGGCCATGTGGCTATGCAAGTTTCACAACCGCGTGAACGACAAGCTGGGAAAGCCGCTCTTCGACTGCACCAAGGTGAACGAGAGATGGCGCGACGGCTGGCTGGACGGCTCCTGCGACTAGGCGCCCCAGTCCCATCTTGCCGAGAATCCCCCGTTGACCGGTTGCCATGTTGACCAGACTTGTCCCATATATTGCTCGGCATGCCCATCACAATCACGGAACACTGGACTCTCCTGCTCGGCGGTGATCCGCCACCCAAAACTGTGCCCTGTGCTCCGTTCCTGGCCAGAGGCACTGCCCATTAGTCGGAGTCTGCGTCGGCGTAACATAAAATTGAGTTATATATTGTAATAGAGCGACACATCAACGGTCCGTTGTTAAATGATTTGCTGGCTATGAACTCTCAGAGAATACACACATTTTGTTGAAGACCCTTTTTGTGCCTTCTCACTGGCCCTGCAGATTTCACAATCTTTTAGTATGCTGACTGGTCTTTATAAGATAAGAAGGGTGCGAAGTGACCCCTTTTTGTCAACTCATGGGTGGCGGAAGGCAAAAATTGGATACCGATAAGCTGTGGATGGAAAGGTCTAGACTACTTACATATTTTGGAATTGTTAAATTCGGATAGTTGAATAATGAGTTGATTTCGATTTGGGTTCTTAAAATGACTTTACTTTTTCGATATTTCTATCTTCTCTTTTAAAAATATAAATTTACAGTTATTACCAAAGTTTATGAAGGCGAATTCTTAAATAACTTGCATCCCAAGAACAAAAATTGTCTCTTTTCCTTAAATAGAAGATCCCTATTTTTGGAATTTACTTTTTACTTATAAAATTATTGAATTATTGAGCTTACATAATAAATATTGGGCTTTATACTACACATTGGCCTGATTTTCAAACTAATTGTTTTTGTAAAAATAACTCTTAAACCATAGTTCCTGTAAACACTGGTTTAACTGAAAACAGTTCCACTGCCCTTTGCCAAAAATAAAATATTTAGAGATAAATGTAAGTTTGCTCTTGTTCAGTATAAAGATATACACAACTAAATAAACTTTTAAAACTTCAAAATTTAGCTATTTCTAACTAAATAGTAATTTACATAGTCGATTTTCTATTCGATACATTCTATCGCACTAGTTCCATCTCAAAAATAAAGCCAGATGTGGCTGGGAAAGTAGCTGTGCCGTTAGCACTGCCATCATTTGGCCAACACTGACACAGATCGAACTACAGTTAGTTGCCTGCTGGCTTTTGCGCGTCGTACGTTTCACCTGCGAAAGATTTCTCGACTTGGCCGAGCAGAGAAGAGTGTAATTACCAAACAAAGAAATGCGCCTGGCTCAAATTGAATAAATAAAAGCGCCCGCCGTGTGTGACAATCACTTTGCCCACCCCCTTTGGTCAGAAAAGGAGCGCCAGTAGCAGCGGCAGCGGTAGAAGAAGAAGAAGAAGAGGCAGTAGTCGTAGTAGTAGGCGACGACCAAGAAGAAGAAGCAGCAGGCAGTCAGGCGGCGGCAACGGGAGAGAGCGAGAGAGGACTAATCAAAGACAGGGCTGTTCGACAACCAGGTGTTTACATCCTGCTCTCCGCCATCTGTGCGTGTGTGTGTGTGTGTCCGTTTGTCGTCATCAAAAATCAAAGAAAACAATTAGACTGAAATTCGTGCAACAAACAATTCCCCTTTCTCATTTTATTTGTTTAAATATTTATTTTTATTTTTTTTTCTAATTTTTTTCCTTGTGCCCCGCCCCCACGTGCGTTGGTTAAAATATCGAAATATCGTTAATTATCCCCATATCTGAAGTGCGAACGCGGAAGACGCGAATTCCGAATTCCTGAGTTCCCAACTCCAAACGCAAACAGCAGCCCCACAGGAAACGCAGTATGGCCCCGGCTTTGAGCAAGTTGGCCAACAACCAGAGCGCCATAGTCGGCGTGGCGGGCATGACGGCGGCCCTCTGGATAATCGCCTATGGCAAGATGTCCAACAAGAAGCGGTGAGTACGCCCCCCATCAGTTCCACCCTCTTAGAATCCCCGAATTTCGGTTTTTTATCTTAGATTTTTATGTCAAAGCACACTCTTTGTATGGCACACTTATATGTGTAGATAGATCTATACGATACGAACCGCCAGCATTGAGAAAGGTCTCGGTCTTGGCCACCGAAATTTCCGTGATATTGAATTTGATTTATTTGCACACATCACACACTCTTGAAAATCGCAAAGTCGTCAAGTGTGTGTGTTTGTGTGTGCGTATGTTTGGCGGAACATACGATGGCGTAGTGGGTCATCTGGTGGATTTCAAACTGGTTTTACGGTTCGATTTCCTTCCACACTGGATGCACTTCCACTTCATTGTATTCCGGTTTCAATTGATCCGTCCTCCAGTGCACAGTGGGCCTGGGCAGCTGATTTTGAAGGAAAAACGTTTTCTTCTTTGTAGGTTTCGTACTTTTCAAACACTTTAGCTGGGAAGTTTCTTAATAACGAGTGCATTTTCAAAAGTTGTAAAAAAAAGTCTTAGAATTGCCTTCATTTAAGTTAATGGTGTAGAAAATATATTCATTAGGAAGCCCTAAAAAATATGAAACTTTTTTTATGCACAAACAGAATATATAATGATACAACGACACACTTTTTTTTAATTTCACATATTAATTTTAATAAGATATCGTATCTGTAATCGATATTTTTAAAGATTTCAATTTATTCTGAGGATTAAAACAAGTTGTGAGATTTAAAATCGGACTAAGTTTATTGAAACACTTCAAACCCTGCAGAATTATAATTTTTTAATTTAAATAACGACTTGGTTTTTGTTACATATTTTTTTTATCCAACTCCAATTATAACTTTGTAAAAGGAAAGCTGTTTTTTTCCACAAATACATTTGCTCACCCCACTGTACAGTGGGTAGTTTCCACGGATAGCTAGTGGAGATCAAGGCCACCAAATACATCAGATTACATTTTTGCAATATTTTCAAACAGTAAGGTGATTATTTTAAAATGAGCTGTATCTTTATGCTATTTCCTAGTAGTAAAGTTTAGGAAAATAACTAACCTTTAAACATTCTTCTTGTTGTACTATAAAGCAATCCTTCTGATGGATTACTAAGCACTCTTCGCACTTATCACTTAGAAATAAGAGCACCACTTAGAAAGTTATATGTTTGTTCAAGGGCCACGTTTCCGTGTTTGAATGGACTTGGTCTCTTTGGCCAATCTAATCGGTATCACCCCCAGACTACAATACTCAATATATACCCTTGTTATCGGCACTCGTGCCGATTATGCTCTTGTTAACGCGCCCGATATTTGGCCGCACTTGAAGTTCAGGGTTTGGTCCCCCGGAAGTCCCCACAATCCGTCCATTCCATCTAATTGAATATAAAATGCGGGAATCGAAGGGGGTGGGGCGGATTCCGTCTATTTGCATGACAGAGCCAATTAATTAGAGAGATTGTGGCGGACAAGTCGAGTGCAGTGCCGTATTGCCAGGCGGATTGTGGATGCATGTGCCACTCGATAATTGCTGCTATTGTTCCGATTATTCCGATATCAGGAGCCCACTTGATAGCCAGCTCTTTCCGCACCTTCTGCACGCCAGTGTAGATATAAGTATGGGCTGCACTTTGGCTAGCAATCGAAATTAAAGATTTTTAATGGGCTGTAGTCGGCGGTTGTTGTTTTCTTTTTCTTTTTCTTTTTTTTTTGCCGAGGTGCCGCCACTTGTTGTGGTTGGCCGGCAAATTTATGCGCCGTTCCATATTCGACTCCCCTACTTTCGATGGGCTGACTCACAATGAATACAGTGTGAATGAATGAACACTCCGAAGTCCAGTTCTTCATTAAATAGATTTTTTTTGAATGATTTAACCAGTATTTTCATATCACATTTCATTAAATAAGTACATTTTAGATTATACTTCCTTTTCTTATCCTATCATTTTTGATCCTATAAAGGAAATCAGTCATGTTACCTTTTTAACTGTCAATATGTATATATTTAAAAATACATATATGCTTGAAATAAGACAGCTTTTTCATTAATTAAAATTAGTGCAACCTAAATCTCAAAGGATTTTAATAATAGATCCTATCTTAATTGGAGATCTTTAACGTAAAAGGGTATTTTGCCAGTCTGAAAGCCTTAACTAATATGTTTATAATGAATTTGAACGTTTTTATGGTATCAAATAGTTTCCGGGTGGTAAAGCCCTTTTCACAACTTTTCTTACGAACAGTTTTTATAGCGCCTTATCAGGGGATGGCCTTGCCTTATGTACCTTATAACACCTTTCCTTATAATAATAAATGTTACTAACCGATATGAGTTCGATAATAGTTCGAACCTGATACGAAATTCGGATGGGTTCTTTTATAAGGCCCGCTACAGAAGGGTATACCTGTATCCAAATCTGCATTCCCATCGGGGGTTGAACAACACCTATGCAAATCTGTGTGCCTGTCCGAAAGTCCAACAACTTTGACATCCAATCCAGCCCAGCAGCCTGGCCTGCAATCGAACACGTAATAACCGGTGGGCAGTTTACTTTGGTGTTGCAACATACTCCATCGTACCCCCACCCCAACTTGTACCCATGGATGGGCATGATGACACCCGAGTATAAAACATAAACATTACAGTCGTACCTTTTAATGACTTGCGACGGACGCATAACACTAAACACTCAAGACTCGAGGCTCAACACTAAAAAAATAAAAAGAAATAGTGGCTTCTGGTTTCGTTTTTCCATTTCTCGGGTCTTTTGTAGGGGGAGAATAGGTGGAATAAGTGTTAATTTGTGTAAACCTCGCTCTGTTTTCTGTTTTCCCCAGGTAGACACATTCTCGCCCCGACTGCTGTTGCGTAATATATATAGTTCCAGAGTTTCTCCAAGTTCCAGAAGAGATTCATTCAGTTATATGAGCAGGGGGAAACGCTTGGGGCCCCGGCTATAATCGCAGGGCCGCGAACGAAAACGAAGATGAGAACGCCGCTGCAGTCTGGCAATTTGTAGATTTTGTATAATTTGTATAATTCCCGCTTTAACTTAGTCGGTGCGTGAAATGAGATCGTAAATTCAATGCAGATTCGCAGCCGATCTCTGACATTTGCACCTGTCGATCTGCCACGTTGCCAGAGCCTCTCTCTTTCTTTCTTTTTTTTCTATCTTTCTTTCTAAATTGAGTCTGTGTGAGTTGGAATGGTTATGGTTAACAGGCGATGAGTGTGTGTCTATCTAGCTATCTCCGATTTGGCGAGTGTTTATCAGACATTAGAACGATAAGAGTCGCCATATTAGCCATATGAGCAGCGATTGCGGAAAAAGACCGCACTGAACTTTGATTTGAATCGCAAGTGGCGGCGGCATATCTCTATCTGAGTCAGACACCTAATTGATCTTCGTCGTGTTAGGGTTCAATGTGCCGCCCATTAGAAGATCGCCGGCGATTACGGAACGAGAGCTTTGGATGAATCGAGTGGGCACGGGGGAAGTGACCTATGGACCCAAACACATGTTCCCCGCCAAGGCGGTAAAAAAACAAGTTTAATATACGAATTAAAAAAAAAGGAAAACCACACGAATGCCAGACAATCGGACTATTAGATAGATAGAAATACATACATATATATAAATAAATAGAAGAGCAGTATGAATAATTCAGAGATCTGCGCGGCAATGTCGAAGAAATAACCAAGTCATCACGACTCGTCGATTTTTTCTTTCACTTTTTTTCGCCTGCAGATAACCAAGGCGCGAGCTTTGTACTTTGCTTGGGCCGAAATAGCACCACCCCACACATCATCACCCACATCCCATAGACTTCGGACCATGTCCGATACGATTAAGATCCGATTAGGCGATCCCAAGTCGGATAACCGAGTTGTTTTGCGAAATAGTGGGTCCAAAAAGCACCAGCTGAGGCAAAAGCCTTCGTGTTGAGCTGGTCAGCGCTGTTGGCGCTCATAATTGGAGGCCGGTTTTCACTGGCACCATGATCTTATTATGATTACAGCCCCTAATTATAGTTTTCCGTTTTCATTTTGTACTTTCGAATATCCAATGGTAACGGAATGGGAAAATACCATACCAAATGTAACGTTATACACTTAGTATTTAGTGATAAACTTCAGTAGATAAGGGATCCCTTGAGATAGTACATTGGGGGTTTTAGACCATAAAACCAAAATATTACTTCCAATACTTTTTAGAAACCCTCCAAATTATAGAACTTTTTTTAAGCAATTTTGGTTTGACCCAGTTATTTGTATAGATATCCCAAAGCTTATCAACAGTAAATATATGTATAACTTCCAGAACGAAATATCTGGAGTATTTCTCTATAAGTTTTAATGATATTTTTGTTTATCAATACTTAAAAAAATAAATTACTACCCTATACTTCTAAAGGGCATTACGAATCTGCAAGGATGATCAAGCAGTTTTATCTCAACCCAATAAAGTGTTGTGCAAAATATCATAGCTCATCTAAGCGACTTAATGGTTGTATTTAATCACATACCTGCACTGCAAGCAATGGTGTTTATGGAGACATAAAGCACGTAGTTCATTCTTTATTTGCTAAGCGATGAAAGCGACATGCTAGCAAGAGGCAAAGGTTGATATTCAAATTAACCATATAAACAGGGTGTTAAACAATTGTAATTTATTTTATAAATAAGCCATCAACATTGGCAATTTGTTAAGTATATAAATTCGTTAATCATATGCGTACAATGTTATTAAAACAAATTATATGTTTTATATGAAGTCAAGAAAGCGTTGAGGATCCCATTATTATATTTAGTTTTGTGCCAACTAATGGTATACTTTTTTTAATACGTTTCTAAGATAAAAAGATAGTTTTACTCAATTTTGAGTTCCAACAATCTTTACTCTGTCTACATTATTTCTTATATCACATATTATCCACATTTTTAAAGGACTATAGGTTGAACCATTATCAAATCATTAATTTGTTATTATTTTATTTCAGAAAACCCGGTTATGAGGACAAAATCCAGTACACAATTGCGGAAAAGAAAGAGAAGAAGGCGTCAAAGGCCCATGTGAATTCAGTATTCTTTAAACAGCTGCGAAAGCTTCTCCGTAAGTAGATTCGATCCCTCAGTCGATAGTCGCAATTTCCTTATAAACTGATCTAATTCTCGTCCCTTAGCCATCCTCATTCCGGGCTTCTGGAGTGTTGAGACTGGCCTGCTCTTCCTGGTGGCCGCCGCACTGATCGGTCGCTCTGTGAGCGACATCTGGATGATCCAGAACGCGACTGTGGTGGAAAGCACCATTATACACATGAACCGTACCAAGTTCAAGTCGGCGCTGCTCAAATATCTGACAGCTCTGCCAGCGGTAAGGGATTTTGAATCAGTGGTCCGTGTGACAGGAAGTTCCTCTGCCGCTGCTGACCACTGTTTTTTATGGTAGATAACCACTAACTAACCATGGTTCTTTTTCCTGGCAGATCTCTGTTGTGACCAACGTCCTCAAGTGGAGTTTGGGTGAGCTGAAGCTGAGGTTCCGTACCAACCTCACACATCACCTGTACAATCAGTACCTAAAGTGAGTATTATTACCTTAAAATTGCAAGTCAGAATATAACAATTTTCTTTTTCCCCCCTGCAGTGGCTACACCTACTACAAAATGTCCAATCTGGACAACAGGATAGCCAACGCCGATCAGCTGCTGACCACGGACATCGACAAGTTCTGCGAGAGCGCCACGGATCTGTATTCCAACATCAGCAAGCCCGTGCTGGACATCTTCATCTATGTCTACCGCCTGACAGTGAATCTGGGCGGCAAGACGCCCTCGATCCTGATGCTCTACCTGCTGTTCGCTGGCGTTTTCCTCACCCGACTGCGCCGACCCACCGGCCGCCTGACCGTCGAGGAGCAGAAGCTGGAGGGCGAGTTCCGCTATGTGAACAGCCGTCTAATCACCAACTCGGAGGAGGTGGCCTTCTACCAGGGCAATGTGCGCGAGAAGCTCACGCTGCTGGCCAGCTACTCCAAGCTGCGTGCGCATCTGCGCAAGTTCCTCGAGTTCCGCGTCAGCATGGGCATCATCGATAACATCATTGGCAAATGTGCGTGTCCAGCTTGGCTGCTCCTTATCCACTTAATTCCAAAGGTTTTATTCCACAGATTTCGCCTCCATTGTGGGCTTCTATGCCGTGTCCATTCCCTTCTTCGCGGAAAACCACCCACTGCTGTCCGGGGAGCAGAGTGGCCAGCGTCTGCAGGCCTACTACACCTATGGACGGATGCTGGTCAAGCTGGCGGAGGCCATTGGCCGCCTGGTGCTGGCCGGACGCGAGATGTCCCGCCTGGCCGGCTTCACCGCCCGCATGACCGAGCTGATCAAGGTGCTGGGCGACCTCAACAAGGGCACCTACGAGCGCACCATGGTCAATGGCAACAACATCACGCAAAATGCCAGCGGTTCGGGGGCCAGCGACTTTGGTCCCAACAAGGGCATCATGTGCTTCGAGGATAACATCATTCGGTTCGAGAAGGTGCCACTGGTGACGCCCAATGGCGATGTGCTGCTGCAGGAGCTTACATTCGAAGTGAAGTGAGTATTAGGCCACAATATTGTTGAATTCATACTTATAAAGCTCACTTTCTGTAGATCCGGCACAAACGTCCTGGTGTGCGGTCCCAATGGCTGTGGCAAGTCCTCGCTGTTCCGCATCCTCGGCGAACTGTGGCCCACGTGGGGCGGCAAGGTGACAAAGCCCTCTCGCGGCAAGCTTTTCTACATACCTCAGAGGCCCTATATGACGCTGGGAACACTACGTGACCAGGTGAGACCCAATGAGTAATTCAATAGTAGTAAATCCGTAATAACCCCCAAATCCCTTGCTTCACCAGATAATCTATCCTCACACGCGCGAGGACATGCGCCGCCAGGGCCAGAGCGACGAGGATCTCATGCACTACCTGGACATCGTGCAGTTGACCTATCTGGAGCAACGCGAGAACGGCCTGGACGCCATCGAAGACTGGATCGATGTGCTGTCCGGCGGGGAGAAGCAGCGCATTGCCATGGCTCGGCTCTTCTACCATCGGCCGCAGTTCGCCATTTTGGATGAGTGCACCAGCGCCGTTTCCGTGGACGTGGAGGGCAAGATGTATAGCTACTGCCGCGAGGTGGGCATCACGCTGTTCACCGTCTCGCACCGCAAATCCCTGTGGGCGCACCACGACTACTACCTGCAGTTCGATGGTCGGGGCAGCTACGAGTTCGAGACCATTGACCAGGACAAGGAACACTTTGGCTCCTAAAGAGTACGCAAGTCCCCAAAGCCTTCAATCCCAGATGACCAGGACCAGATCGCGACCAGTTCTCCGCCCGATTCCTAGCTGTAACTCCGGTGCTGGCAACTCCCGCTCCGTCTCCTCCTCCTCCTGCTCCTGCTCTTCATCCATTTTGGTGCACTCTGTATATACCGAGACATGTATATATGTTTTGCGAGTTGGCAAACCTTTCTTGTTTCAATTGTGATTGTTTCCTTTGTACGCGCTAGCTATTCCACAATTTATTCCGCTTTTAATATAATTAATAACCCCACCCGCTGGGATTTTAGATGTGTAACTTTCGAGAATCGAGCTGGTGTTAGAGATGTAAGATGTAAGCGTAAAGTAGTCGAAAGGCGAAGGGCCACAAACGTTGGATGAGCGTTTGGAGAACCTTTTAGTTAATAACACACCCATACCTTTAGACCGCACAAGTCCCAAATCGCGCGCATAGACAACTTATAGTAATTTGTAAACTACACTTGGCTTATTCAATTGTTTTGTATTTTGGTTTTTTTTAATTGGAATTGGAATTGGAACCTTGCACGGCAAAAGTGAATTGCATTATACAGTGCAAGACGCAATAAATGTATATAAATATAAAACAAAAAAATACGTTTTTGATGCCGGCTGTTAGTTTTAGTAGATTGCTAATCTATGCTAGTTAAAAAATGAGTTTAAAACGGGGGTCAGGCCTTTCGTTTCGGCTTTTTGCTCTCCATCAGACTCATAATGGTCTTGCGCAAGTCCTCAGTCTCCTTTTGCTCGTTCTCGAGGTGTTCGATCTGCTCCTTTCGCTCCTGCAGTTGCGTCTCCAGCACAGAGACCAGATCCTCCGACTTCTTGCACGCCTCCCGCTGCTCCTCCAGAGCCTTGTGCGTCTTGGCCAGCTCCCGCTCGCGCTCCTCGATGGTGCGCAGCTTCTCCTTCATGTCCTGCTCGTAGGCCACCATGGACTTCTTAAGCTTGTCGATGCGAGAAGTCTGCAAGTAACAAAGGGAATGATTTAATACTTGTAGTACTTTAGGTACTTGATAGCCATGCTCTTACGTTCTCCTTGTTGTGAGCCTCCAGCTTGGTGAGCTCCTCGCT
Source organism: Drosophila suzukii (assembly GCF_043229965.1). Taxonomy (NCBI): domain Eukaryota; kingdom Metazoa; phylum Arthropoda; class Insecta; order Diptera; family Drosophilidae; genus Drosophila; species Drosophila suzukii. The sequence continues at coordinate 10,700,155 of NC_092084.1, read as the reverse complement.
CTTGGCGCTCAGGTTCAATCGCAGCTCATCGCAGTCTTTTTTCAGGTCGGCAATCTCCGAATTCTTTACGAGCAGTCGGCGTTCGTTGGCCTGCAAGTGGTAGGAGTTCTCGGACATCTGCTTCAACAGGTTGGTCATGTTGCTCTTAAGCTCGACCGTCTGCTGTTTGAGATCCTTGCACTGGGTTTGCAGCCTAAATGACAGATAATTATAATTTGTTTAGGATATGGAATCTTGCTTCACTCACCGCTCTTGGCTTATGAGCAGCTCAAAGTTGGTGGACTGAAAGCGCTCTAGCTCGGCGCTCTGGACGTGGGCCAGTTGTGTGCCGCTAACCAGCTGCTGGCCGGCCTGCTCCAGGCGCTGCTGCAGGCTTAGGACGGCGCCGTTTAGGCTGTCGATGCGGTGGTTATATAGCTCGATGACCTGGGAGACAGGTGCCGATGCCAGTTCGTTGCGGCGCAAAATGCCTCCGATGTTGTCCAGCAGTGCGTTCACCCGCTGCGACATGTCCTTGTCGATGAAGGTGCGGTGTCCCTTGAGGATCGAGCTAAGGTTTCGCCACTGTTCGGCCTGATCGCCGCAAACTGCTGAAGTTTGGGTCATTAGACCACTGGGATTACTGGAGATGGCAGCCACATGCTATGGGGGAGAGTAATAAGTGGTTTTTTGATAGGACTCCAGACAAAGTACTACTCACCTTGGCCACCGCTGCCTTGGGAAAGTCCTCGAACTGAGCAATTTGAAGAACGGCGGCCACCAGCGGTTCGCTTTTGCTGACCATGCCGCGAGCTAGGCAGTACTGTAACTGGGGCTGCCCCAGAAGACTACAGCACTTGTCCAGGTACGCCTTCTTGGCAATGCCGGCCACATTGACCAGCAGCAGCAGGCAGAAGCAAGCCTTTTCCACTTCGCTCTGCGCCAGACTCTGTGTGCTCAGATACTGGGGAACGAGGGCGAGCGGAGCCGCCAGGATCTTGTCGAAGTACGACTCGGAGATCTTCGACAGGACCAGCTTTTCAGTCTTGGCCTCCTGGAGCAGAACAATCAGCAGACGCAGAGTGGCCAATACTTGAGCGGGCTTTGTGTCCGGACGCTCGGCGCTGGCCACTAGACTGACCACATGTGAGGGATCGCGGGCAATGAGCTGTGCCACTGCCGAGCGCTTGCCCAGGCGCAACAGGGTCCAGAGCAGCTCAATGGCCGCCACGCCGCACAGATCCGAGCTTAACCATTCGCTGACCATCTCGTACAGGCGCGGTGTGATCGAGTCCAGGCTGATGGTACTGCTGCCGTCCTCGGAAAGCTGCAGAATGTAGCTGATGAGGCGAAACACTAGACCCAGGCAAATCTGTTGGTGTTTGCGGGTCTCCTCCTGTGAGTCGTCCATGCCGCTGCGCGAGTCGATTTGCTAAAAGTGGTGAGAGTAGTGAGGAATGCTTTTCAGGGCAGGCCAATGGGGCAACTTACGTCCAACAGCTTTTCCACATCCGCGCAGAAGTTGCTGTGCGAAAGCATCGCACGATGAAGGCCGGCATGGGACTGTGAGTCCAGTAGAAAGTCCACTATGTGCCGCAGCTGGGCGACGTTCCAGTGCTTAAGGCAATCCTCGATGCCGGCAAAAGACATGCCCAGGAAGGTGAACAGCTCCTGCAGCTCGAAGGCATACACGTCCTCCGAAAGGATGATGAGCATCTTGTAGGCCAGCAGGCCGTAGGTTTGGATGGCCCGACAGAAGGACGATATGTTGACGCTGCGCAGGAACAGGAACAGCACGGCGAAGTTCTTGTAGCAGAGGTTCACCAGCACAGAGAGGGCAAGCAGGGCGTGCGAGTCGTCGTCGTCGTCGCGGACAGAGCCGCCACCATTCGAGGCACTCGCACCGTCACTCGTTCCCAGCACGATCCCCACCAGGTGCTCGATGAGAGCAGCCAGATAGGGCTCCTCCCAGGCGATGTGGATGCCGTATGTGAGGTCCTGCAGCAGCACCAGCAGCCGATGCACTCGCTCCACGCGCCGCGTACGTCGTATGAGCACGCCAAGCAGCGGCACAAAGCAGAAACTCTCAACTATGGCCTGCCTTGCCTCCAGATTGAGGCTGCAGTGCTGCACCAGGCCGACGCAGGCCCACAGCACATCGCCCTCGGTGGCCTCGTTCTCCAGAGCACCCATCAAGGCGTGCAGATCGACGTAGAAGCGGGCCAGCTCCAGGTTGCCCGGCGAGGGGGCGAAGTGCACCGGCTGCACCTTGGTGCCCAGCAGGGCCACGCTGCGCTGCACGTAGACTAGCGACTCCTCGGAGCGCTGCATCTGGAAGGCAGCCGCCCGCGCCCTGAACTCCCGCACATAGCCGATGGCCAGCGAGGCGCCCGCGTCCTGTTGCGTCTCCAGGCCGTTGCTGCTGTGGCTTCCGCCGCCGGCTGATGTGTGGTTCCGTAGCGTAGCCATACGGTTCCGTTGCGTTTGCAAGTTAGAGCTTGGATTCGCAAAAAAAAAACTACGAAGCGTCAAACAGAAATTATTTTCGAAAGTTGTCGATAGTTTGCCGCTGGTCAGATCGATAACAAGCGACGTTATCGATTGGCAAAGGGTTGTAACCCTGGTTGGCTGGCAAACTTTTTCCCAGTGCTGCAAAATACCACTTAGTAATTTAACGGTAATTTGAAAAAAATTTGCATTAAATCCTTTTCCGTTAATAATTTTATATAATTGTTTCCTTTTTCAATCTAATGGAAAATTGTCTAACTTTAAGTAGCCATAAAATAAATTTAAGCTAAGCCAAGGCAATGATAAAGGGTTTTAACTAGTTTTAATGAGTACTTGTTAAATTTGAATTCAAAAAGTCAAGTGTGGCACAGTGCCATGTCGTTTGAAATCTGTTTGTTTTACGCGGGTCGCGATTTAACGGTTTAAGTTTTAGTTTACTAATTTAATGGTATGCCAATCTAAATTCCACATCATTTAATTTTAAAACTAAATCGTATTTATTTTCTTAAAAAGAAGATAGGAAAGATTTTCGGTAAGCTTAAATCAGGTTTTTATGAATCCCCATGAAACGACTTTACCACCATAACTTATTTGTACTGATGTTAATTCCTTACCCAGATGTCCCATAAAATACACTTTTATTAATTTTATTAATTTTTAAAATTTTTAAAATTTTTAATTTTTTTTAAAATTTTACATTCCAGATTTTTTTATAATGTATGAATGTAGGAAGGGGTTTGTGAAGACTATATACATAACTACATTCTAAACCTAAGTATTTAAAATTCTTGACTTACAAAGTCCATGTAACTCTTTAAAGACTTTGTGCCTTCGAGTGTGCTTGGACTACTTTCACTTTTTTTTTGGCTTGCCTGCCTCATTTTCGAAGCGATAAAAAAGCTTAGGCTTATGCTTTCTGCACATTTTGGGCTCAGCCCATTGTCCACCCACCGCCCATTCAACAACAACAATGCCTAGAGCTGAAAGCATGCGTAATTCTGAGATGTTGGGGGGGGGGGGGGGGGGGGTGTATATCAGCGGTTGGGCAACGCACATGTGGCTCCGCATTGGAGCACCAACCCCAAAACCCCCACCTACCCCACAAAAGCAGAGGGATGCTGTCCGGCAAGGAAAATTCGTTTTGATTTTGCATGGACTTTTCAAAATTTATGCGCTATTTGAAATGTTACGCACGTGTGTGCATGTGTGTCTGTGCTGGTGAGCCCATGTGTACATATGTATATTTAAGCGAAATTAAATATCCAAAGGGGCCAGGGAAATGGAATTTAAGGCTTGCTGGACTGAAGTTGGGATAAGCCCGGAATTTAAGGAGATGCCAAGGTCCAGTGCTCCTGAACTGAATTCACTTCAGTGCTTCAAATCTGCAGGGATATATTTTAATAAATACTATAGGTAATATCAAGAAATATACAAAGGTAATTAAAAACTAGGCTTGATAAAACAAATATTTGTGTGAAAAAGAAAAATAAATAAATTCGTAGGTAAGAAGTTAAAACAGTACACTGCAATGTTCTAAATGTAAGGAAAAATAAAATATGGTATAATAAGAAAAAAACATTAAAAATTTGAAGGCAGATATCTTAAACAATTATAATCGAAAGGTTATCATTCTTTAAATACTACAAAATACATTATAAAATATGTATTATTTATCAGTATTAAAGATATAACTTTATTTTTTTTATTTTTGTTTTGGTTTCTTATTAACTTTTTAGTTGTTTTTTTCTAAGGACTTCCCAATTTTTCTCGGTGCATAAATCCTGTTACCACACACATGGCAAATTTGAATTGTGTGTGTGTGCCTACGTTGTATAGTGGAAAGTTTCAATATTGGCTCAGTCAGAAGTTAGGAGTGGGGTTTTAAGAGGGGTTTTTAGATGGGGTGGGGGGTGTTTAGTGGGTGGAGTTGGCCCAACTGCCCAAAAACGCCCACAGTGACAGCACATGGGCACACACACACACTTACTTACGTGAGCATGTGGCTGTCCTTGTATACGCACAAATATATATATATATGTATTTACATTATTCATGCACACACACATTGGCACTTTTGAAAAATGCGTTTTATTCAAAGCGGAAGCATCAGGCTCTGACCAAGGGGTCGGCAGTGGGCGGTGGGTGGTGCTCGGTGGGCTGTGGGTGGTGCTAGATGGCCGTGATGGTTGGATGCTCCTGTCCTGGGGGCTTTCAGCCTTCAAGGTCTCGTCTTCCGTGCTCCCAGCAGATAGATTCCACTTTGCCTCGTTTACTTAACCCGAAATTTCGGATATTCAGATGTTTGGAAGGCTTACTCTGGTTTTCAGAAGATACATTTCTATAAACAGTATAATAATAACAATGCCTTCAACTATACATATAAACTTTAACATAATCCATTTCAACTTTTAGTAGAAGCTTTAAATATTTGGTTGTATAACAAAATATAGATATATATATCCAAGAAATTAATAAGTAATACAAAATTGGGTGAATACCAAAGTAAGACTTTAAAATACAAGTAAGAAATTCTATGCAATAATATATCTATATACTTAAGTCTTATAGCTGCTATAGGACCTTTTGAAATTATACTCGTCTTAATTTTTTTTAAAATATGTTTTGTGGTGGTATTAAACAATTACATAAAATATACTAGTTTACTAAATTAGTTAAATTTGTTTCAAAAATCTCAAACATTTGTATCTATATCATTTGTAAATAGTTTATAATATATCTGCCCAATATACCCCGCCATTTTCTACACAAAATCGAAAAAACTCGCATCTGATATTTGCACAACCATCAGAATCGGCGGTGTTTGCCTTGGAATGCGAGTGTGTTTGGTATGAGTCTAAGCAGCTTTTAATCGCAGCTAACAGCGAAAAGCGCTTTAAACGGTTTTACATTTTTCCCGAAGTCAAAAACTTCAAAGGGATTTATATTGCTTGTAAATATCACTAGCTTTCAAAAGATTACTACTCACAAAATGTGTTGCCTACTTATAGGAGTGATTATATCTAAGAAAATAAAAACAAATTTCGATTTTTACAAAGTTCGAAAGGGTGGGAAATTCTACCGATCGTTGGACCTGCCTTGAAGATTTTTCGACTTTCACTCGTCTGCGCATCTGCGCTCATCTTCCTGACCCGCCTCAATTTCGATTGCCTTGTGACTTTCCACTTTCCGCATCCCACTCCCTGAGTTTCCCATTTTCCAGACTACAGCGAATGCAACCAAATCGGATTGTTCAATCAAACGACTGGCACACACCCACACACAAACTCAAAAATCATTTGGACAATGGAAAACGGACATGAACATGAATCGATTTTCAGGCTGCGTTACCGGCTTTACCTGGAATGCCATTACTTTTCTTGATTTTCCACTGGATTAAGTGCACACAGAGAGAAACAAACTGTTATTTAAAAATATATATTGAAAATACATATATGAGACAAAGGTATAAAGTTATAATCTTGGATTAACATTTAGTATTGCCATTTCTTATATGGCACCACCTTAAGCAAATGGTTAATTGCAAATTATATTTAATTTTATTATAAAGTTTTTATCCGGGTGTAGAGAGGCGTTACTGTGAGTGTGCTGAGGTGCAACGAAATCCTGTCTTCTGTCCTTCCTCTTCTTCCCACAGGGGACTCTCAATAGTTTGGAATAGCATAATATGGTATGGTATGGTATGGTATGGTATGGTACAATAAATTACAGCCATATGACAGACTAACAGCGACTTAGAATGGTGGAAAGAGAAACTACTCTCTCGGGTGTCCTTGAGCCATTATTTTCAGTGTAATTGCATGGCGTTTATGCGATGGTAGAAATCATGATCAAGCTGTAGTACATCAAAATTTATCATTGATAGCTATGTAGAAAGGATGAATTGAGATAAAATTTAAAAATTATAAATAAATAATATGAGTTATATATCCTTTTTATAATATAAATTTCAAAAATCACCAGAAAAATTCTCAGATATGGTCTGATTTTCAATATCATAAGATTTGAAGGAATACAAACTCATTCTTCAAAAATAATAACTTTTCAAGTTTGAAAACATAGAGGATAGGTTAACTAAATACCCAAATAACCTTAATTGTTCTTTATTTGGAAATCAGAAACCTATTATCAGAATATCCATTCATATTTAATTATCCTTGAGGTGCGAAATTCGCGAATTTGCCATGCATGAACGAATGTTTCCGTCCAGCCCACCTGATTTTGGCTCTACTAAAGGCATTTTCACCATTACAAAGTGCAACCAGTGCAAGTGCCTTCGGTCTTCGTTTATCAATTCTCGTTCCCCGTAGATTTTCCGAGCTCGGAAAACTGTTGGCGGTCGGGCAGTCGCTATTACCTGTTGATTTCGTTTTCCCGGCCTCGATGGCGTCATTCCAAATGATGCACGGCGCCTTTTAGTTGGACACGGTCAGCGTGATTCCGCCCCAGACTTTTCCTTTATTTTCCCATCCCCTGTAATCGAACCCGATCCCTTGTACCTGCTGCGTTTGAAGTACGTGAATCTACACTCGGAGAAATCGGTGATAAAATTATGGCTAAAAATTAAATATTACATTTTGGGTTTTCTTCAAATATAAAAAAAATATTTATGATTTTAAAATGTTTTGAAAATATAATTTATAAAATAAATATAAGAAGTTTATATTATCAGATAAATTCTTTTGACCACAATAAATAGTAGAATAAATTTGTAACCTTTGGTTCTTGATGTACTTTAGTCAATAGATAAAAAATAGTTCGAAATTGTCTTATTACAAACTGTACAATTTATAAAAATATCTGTCAGTGTACACTAAAACAAATATTTGATATTAACACATCAAGTTAGTCAATGGGATATACGAAATATAACTTCGCTTAGTTGTAATAAATTTTGGTAAAATATAAAAATAGTAAATTAAAACATCCTTTATAAGATAATATAAAAATTAAAACAACTCAATTAGTTTAATCTGTGTTTATTTTTTTTAACATTTATTTCTAAAAAAAATGGTTTATGTTAAAATCCCCATGTTAACCCATTAAAACTATAAAACTGTAGTTTACATTCTTTATTTCGGTTCAAAAAAATTCATTTTTTCTGTCATGTGTCATGTTAGTTTGCTTCCAATAATTTCTTGGTTTGACAATTTCGATTCTCCTTCTGGGCAAAGGGGGTGGTGAGGGGATACCCGTCGTTTATATGTATGTACACATAAATGTATGTACAGGTTTATTATAGAGATACATATATAGAGAGATAATTTTCGTTTTCACTGCTTGCGATTCTCGTGCATAAATTCATTTGGTTGCAGATATTCGAACTACAACTTGGGTTCCGATTCGATTTTGGGGTACATTGAGATGTGCTTATTAGAGAACACACACACACACATATATCAATATATATATGTAACATTGAGTTTTCCTAACTTTTATTATATAAAATCTTTTTTTTTGTTAAAATTCCTGATACAAGTTGGGTTCTCTTGAGATTTGTTGGCCTGTTGCGGTTGCATCTGAAGTTGCTATAGGTTTGTAAAAATGTACAAATATCAATGCACGCACACACAACATACACAAAAAATAATTGGTAATTATCGCCTACGATTCTGATTTTAATAGACCTTTATCTGTGTGCTTTGATTTTCCATATTTTGTTTTGTGTGTATTTGCTGGTGGAGAAATAGGTACACGGTTCCATGTCGAATTATTGGAGTTTTTTACTTCTTATTTTGTTTTTTTTTTCAAATTACTACAACACACAGGTAATACTTTCACAAACCGAACAGATTTCCATAATATTGTTTTATTTTTTATGGTAAAAGAAATAATAATAACTGTAGGAAATTGAATTATAAGTTCTATGGTAAAAAATAAGAGTATTTGGTTCTTAAAAACATTTTGACAAAACAAAACATAATTTTTCCAAGTAAATAAAAATTCTAACTTTGGAAAGCGTATTCGGTTTGTAGAAGTACTACCCATATATACACACATATCATGCATTTGGCGATTGTTAGACTTTTCCTATAAACTCTTTGGCGGTTTCAGTGTTCATTTTTCACTTGGTGCTGCTTAAAAATTTCCTTTAAATATACCCGATCATCATATTCGTATATGTGTGTATAATTTGTAAGTTCCATGCGGGTTTTGTGCTCCCTTTTTTGTTTTAATAATTAATTGCTAAAATTTAACATGTAGTTGCTACATAATTCAAATATGTTTTTTAGTTTCTCTCTTTGTATTTCCTCTCAAGAAATTGCATTTAGCTTAGATCGAAAGAGTCGTTATAATCCGAACCAAAGAGTTGCCTGCATCAAGTATTGCTTAGGGGTTCTGCTATAAGACCAAAAAAAAAACTGCTATATTTACGTATAATTCTAAACACAAACAGGGAGGGGAAAATAGATTCGGTGAACCGAAAAAAGTATTAGACCTGCAAGGTCGATTCTTTGGGATAATGAAAGGTATGAAGGGTTAAGATCATTTCAAGATTAAAACTTCATGTTAGAGCTTAGATTTATCAGAACTAGCGGACAAATATCAATAGTTGTTATTGTTTTATTCGGGACTTAGGATTATTTCCTTGCAGGACCATCGAAATCACTTGTTTCTTGATTCTAGTTTCTCAATTGGATTTTCGTTGTTGAGATAGATTGAGGGGTATTGGTACATACACTGGAGTAGTTGACCCCCTTTGATCGCCGCCCCTTACACCTCGGGCCACCGCCCCCCGGGGGTGAGGGGGGTTGTTTTTAGTGGGCGTGGTTGCCTTGTCATATGAGCAACAAATTTATGGTAGCTGGCCAAACTGTAAAGATTCAAATTTAAACTGATGACAATGACGCAACTCGAGGGGTTGGGGGGAATGGGCGGCCGGGGGTGAGGGGGCGTGGCGATCCGGTTTCATTAAGCCTAGAAGTATCCTTCGTATATAATATATAGGTGTGTATAAATAGCATATAAACAATTATATTTAAAGTTATTTGTTTTAGTTTTACGTATAATTAGTTGACATTTTCTTCGATTTGTTCGTTTTTTTGTTCTTTTCAAAATAAGATTCGAACTAAAACTAAAATATATTTCTGCTGACTTGCACATGTACTTTCTTTAATCATCATTTTATTGCTAACGAGGTAGATTTCTATTACTTTCTGAGCGGTTCTGCCGAGGTAATCCTTTGTGGTTCTTTTGCTATCGCTAAGTTTCGTCCTTAACATTTCCATACGAAAAAAAAATACATTATATTGCACAGTAAACACTCCCAACTGACGGATGAAATGCGTTACAATTCAATTCAATTCAATTAAATTTCAACTAAAAGTATTGCCTCTCCTGCTTTTTTAACCTTTTGCTATTTAAGTTTAATTATTGTTTTTTTTCCGTTTGCCCAATAAATGATATGCACAATGTTGATATAGGAGACAATTTTCTGCTGCTTCTTCGTTATCCTTCCCAAATTTTAGTCCTTGAACTTTTTTTTGTATGTACAGCTTAATGAATGCAAGTGTATTTGTAGTTATGGTTTTGGTTTAAAAGGGCTAAAAGTACTCAAGATCATTCGTACTTCTTTTGTTACGCTTTTTATATATAACTGAATAAATTTACACTAAGGAGATTTTGGGGATCCTTAGTACATCTTTCGAAAAAAAACTCATAGAATTATTGCACTAATATGTAAAAAAAACATTTATTGGAGGAGGGAGATCCTGTAGTCCATTTTTATAAAGATGATCGGGGGTGGGGGGTTTTTTTTTGTTTAATTCCAATTGATGTGTATATTTCAAGGGTATTACATCCATCCTTTGTTCCTTTCCTAAATGTCCTGGCCAAAGGCCCGAGTTCACGGGTTGTCCGAAATGATTCAATTCATTTAAATTTTGATCCGTCTCTGGGCGTTCGCTGAATACATCGATGGATTCGATTTGAGATGCCTCCTGGATGCTGCAATAAAACGAAAGTGAGGGGATTGCTGGGTTAGTTAGTTACTGGGAGATTAATATGAGGTTTTGGGGGAGAAAAGGTCAAGCCGAAAGCTCAACTTGGCCAATTAGTCAGTGTCAAGTATACGACTTTTGAAACATCTGTTTTGGTTTCAGTTTTTTAGTATTTAGTATCTGTATCTCTGTATATGGATCTGTGACTGCAGCTGTGGATTGGGATCAGAATCGAAATTCGGGGTTCGGGGTAGTCCAGTTTCAGGTTCAATGTAAGACTTGATATAAAGGAATCACACCGAAATCAAATCCAATAAATCTCTAATCCAATTTTAACTCATTATGCTTATATGCACACATGGGTCTCGGAGTCCCGCAGTCCCACAGCGATCTCGCTCGCACCTTCGGGAATTATTAGCTATAAGGCCAAAACTCTATAATCTGATATCTAAGATGTTGCTCTTTTCCCCTATTCCTGCTCCTCCGATTTCTTCCCGCCTCTCCTTTCATCTACTCCCCGATTCGGTTTCGGCGTAATTCTTATAATTCGTATGATTCTGCTTCTTCATCGCTCGCTTTGTTGTTTCTTCTCTGTTTCGGTTTCTGTGGCCCACAATCCACAAAAACGACAACAACAAGGGGAACGCCTTTATGTTTTTTTCCTCTTTTAATTTCGGCTCGGCCTTCTTCTTCTTACACCTCGGATGTGTGTATGCGTCACACTAAGGCTTAGATTATACACGGCGCGAAATGGGGTAGAGGTAGGAGATTTCTGATTAAATACGGACCTTGATCCTTATATTATAAAAAATAAAAAAAAATACTCATATTTTTAGCGGTTTTTTAATCGTATCTTAGCCAAATCAGGGCGCACAGCAAAAAGAATGACTGTTTTGAGCAGCTTGCTCAATATTGTAACGATTCCTACCACTTTAAGAAACATTTATTTTTGGACCAATTTTCGCATTTTTTGTTACATCACCTATTTTTGCGAAAAATGGCAAATATTGAAAATTTCCAGGTTTGAATGCCAATGAATTGAATATTAAACTACGAGTCCAACGAGGTATGACATTCATCATTTGGACCTTTATTTCTAATACAGCGTCCAAAAAACTGATTTTTTATGGCGAAAAATGGGATTCCGATTTTAGTCTAAAATACTCTTTTTCCTTGCGGTTTTTTAATCGTAGTTTGGCCAAATCAAGCCGTACAGCAAAAAGACCGAGTGTTTTGAGCAGCTTGCTAAATATGCTAACGACCCTCATCACATTTGGGAGAATTTATTTTTTGACCAATTTTCGCATTTTTTGTAAGGGGGTGCACCGTCTATTTTTGCAAAAAATGTGAAAAATTAAAAATTCTCAGGTTTTGATGCCAATAGATTGGAAATAAAACTACGAATCCAACGAGGTATGACATTCCTCGATCAGACGCTTATTTTATTTATAGCAGCCAAAAAACTGCTTTTTTAGGCCGAAAAAATGGGATTCAGATTTTGTAAAAATACGATATTCAGATTTTAGTCAAAATTGCGATTTTTATTTCCAGTTTTTCAATCGTAGTTCAGCCAAATCAAGGCGTACAGCTAAAAAACCGACTGTTTTGAACAGCTTGCTTAATATGCTAACGATTCCAATCACTTTAAGGAAAATTTATTTTTTGACCAGTTTTCGCATTTTTTGTAAGGGGGTGCGTCGTCTATTTTTGCGAAAAATGTCAAAAATAAAAAATTTCCAGGTTTGGATGCCAATGGATTGGAAATTAAGCAACGAGCTCAGCGAGGTATGACATTCCTCGATCAGACCTTTATTTTTTTTTCAGCAGCCAAAAAACGGATTTTTAGGGCGAAAAAATGGGATTCAGATTTTGTCAAAAATACGATATTCAGATTTTATTTAAAATTGCGCTTTTTCTTTCCAGTTTTTCAATCGTAGTTCAGCCAAATCAAGGCGTACAGCTAAAAAACCGACTGTTTTGAACAGCTTGCTTAATATGCTAACGATTCCAATCACTTTAAGGAAAATGTATTTTTTGACCAATTTTCGCATTTTTTGTAAGGGGGTGCATCGTCTATTTTTGCGAAAAATGTGAAAAATTAAAAATTCTCAGGTTTGGATGCCAATGGATTGGAAATTAAGCAACGAGCTCAACGAGGTATGACATTCCTTGATCTGTCGTTTAGTTTTTTTATAGCATCCAAAAATCAGATTTTTTAGGGCAGAAAGAGGGGATTCTAATAATTTCGGAATCCTGATTTCCCCATACAGATATTTTTATTGGTGAATCCAAGAGGTACCGTCTATTGGGGTATCCAGCTCTATCTATTATACTTATAATTAAACCTAATACAGCTTCTTAATTTGGCTGCCTCTCTGCTCGAAATAATCCATCCGTGTAACTTTTGGAGTTGTAGTCATACAATGTGGCCGTTTCTATCCCAAAACCGACCCCACACCCCACACCCCACACCCCAAACACCCCCCACCCCCTCCCACAACGTCTCTATTCTGCGGCCATTTATCTTAGCTGGCTTGATTTTTGTGGCCGGATCGCCGGGCTTCAGTTAATCTGCAGCGCATCAGCAATTAGCGGAAACTCGTCATAAAAAATACGAAAAGAGACGAGCACAGCGGCAACAACAACAACACAAAATCGGATAAAGCGCCGACAGCAACAAGGCACAAAATAAAAATAAAAAATAAAGTTTTGGCTATAGTTTAGTGGTATTTTGGTTGAAACTCAGTTTGCTGCTTCGTTTCGGGGCTCAAAAAGATTTATTTTGTTTTACTTTACTTCTTTATGTCGTATTTCTTTTTTTGTTTCTAACTGATTGTGAGACAAAATTTCGGTTGAATTGGAATTAGGACACACACATGAAGTGAAGCTTCGAAATGTAGCAACAATTTCTGGGCAACAACGAGTTGTTTTTTTTTTTTCGCTTGACGCAGCTGTGCGCTGTGACGCTCCTCGTTTTTTTTTTTTTCTTATTTTTGCCATGCGGCAGCACCACTGCCCCGCCCATCCAGCCCCGCCCCCTGCTCCGCATATATCATTTTGAATTTTGAAATGCCCCAAAGTTCGACACCTCGTCCCCCGGCCCGCCGTTCATCGCATACTTTTGCGGAGAGGACTCGAAGTTCGTTAGCAAGTTCGTTGCCTAAGTCTTTTGTTTTGAGTGCCCACTGCGGCTAAACGATATACAGTTAGCAGTAGATCGACTTGGAATGAGATGGTTAAGGATCCCAAAAGGATCAAACAGGATAAGGGAAGTGTATTTATTTAAATAGATAAGGCCCGTAAGGAATGTCACATTCGAAATCTATTATTTCGCATAAAAATGTATCTAAATATTATCATATATGAACTATCCCTATAAAATAAAGGAATCTACCTATTACAATCTTGTTTACAAAATTTGATCAATTGACAAGCAAAAAATAGCTAAAATAATTAATCAAAATAATGATAGTATCATTATTATTATTATAGATTAACCTACAAACTTAAAATTAAAAAAAAAATCATATTTTTTATAACAAAGTAATGTCAAAAACCCTCTGTTATGTGTAAATAAACAATATTTTTGATTATATCTAGAGATTGCCAGCAAGAAATTCTAGTTCTGAGAATAAATCTATCATAAGTAAAAAAAGAACCCGAGAACTATTGTTTTCAGTGTATATCTGCATATAAGGGTATTATTGCTTAAACTTTGGCAATATGCAAATCTTATGCAGATGCTAACTCACAAAAAAATAATACGCAACAGATAACAACAATAAAACATATATGTATTATAATAATATTTGATGAATGGTCAGCTCATTAGTGGTTTTTTCTTAATAATGAGGATTGGATCATTAGTAGTTTGAAATTTTAGTTTAAAATATTTAAAATACTTTTTCAGGGGTTTCAATATTATACTCAAATATGGGTATATTTCAGATCTTTAATTGTAGACTTCCCCGAATATGGGTATACCATTTTAAAGAAAGGGATTGTGCACTTGGCTATCCCTGATCTAGCGTTACCTTTCCTTGAATCATTCATATTCTGTGGTGGGACTACCCATAGATTCCATATATCATAGAATCATTCGTTTGTATCCATAGATATCTATGTGTATCTGGCCATTTTCCAAGCGGCGTAATTAAGGTTCTAGACAGACGTTCGGAATCTTGGCCAGACATGGCAGATGCTCGAAACAATGTTGAGCCGAGCTGAGCCGAGACGATAATGATAATGATAATGATAATGATAATGATGCCGATGATGATGCGGCCGCCATGCTATCCTGTCATCTTGGTCTTGGCCTTCGAGTTGTTGTTGCCGTTTGTCATTGAATTTCGGAAATCAAATATCTATGGCCTTAGCTCTCGGGGGTTGGTTTCTTCTAGCGCTCGCACACATGCCCGAAATGAAAGCCAGAAATGGTTGGCAACAGCCAAGAAGGTGTGTGTGCCTGTGTGCGTGTGAGCCTTTTATTTTGTGTGTGTGTATATATATATGGAACACAATAAGCATTTTAGGATGCTGTCAAATGTTTGGTAATTAAAAAATAAATTTCTCGCTCTAAGCCAAAGTCAAATGGAGGGAAAATCTAAAAAAAAAATGGAAATGATGGACAATTTTACACTTCCCCAGAAAAAGGAAAATTTCGCAGCAGGAGTTGGGGAACTGGGATAATTTCCATTTTTCAGCGGGGCTAATTTGATTGAGTTCCTGTGTTAGATGTCAAGAGAGTCATGACCCACTGACAGGGCCAATTTAACCCATCTGAGATGTGAAATTAGGCACGTTGACAATAAACAAAGGGGGATTTTTTACCCCCAATAATTCTAAACTTACTACCCTTTATAACGATAATATATATAGCATTCGAGTTTTTATCGCAAACAATGCTATCTATCAAAACCTAGATGATTAAGTTTAAATATGGATTTCACATAGATTTCATCCATATCTCATATACCATTTTATAACCATAAGAAAAATGTATGTTTACAGATCTAAAGAGACTGATGACTATTTTTGTTTACCAAAACCCCAAGATATTTGTTCAGAGCCCATAGCTTCTGTTTTTTTTTTGTAGATGGACAGGACTCAGAAAGTGAGGAATTCAGAAGGGAGATGGAGAATGGAGAATGGGGGGGAGGGGGGCTGACCCTGAGAACAGCAAATACAAAAGAACAGTTATGCGCGGGGGAACCCAACCAAATCCAATCCCAGTTCCAGAAAGTAAACACAGTCGGCGAAAAGGAAAGAGCCAAGGAAGTAAAGTGAGCAGATCACACATGTTCGTTGAAGAATGTGTGGGAAGAATGGGGGGGGGGGTGTGCTGGAAGACGGGTCTTCAAAGTGCAGAAAGAAGAAGAAGAATGCCAAATTTGCACATCGATCATATAGCACAATTTTCGGTTGTCTCTCTTTTGAATAGTGCCCTTCCTCTATTCCCCATCCCCATTCTCTTTCTTCTCCTCCTCCTCCTCATCCTCCTCTTTTTCTTCTCCTCCTCCTCCTGCTTCCTCCTCCAAAACAAAGACACAAAAGCCTGTCAAGGCGAACCTATTGTGTATTGTGCCCGAAGTTTTTCGTTCTATATAGAAAAGATATAATTTTTTTTTTTATTATATATTTTGCTCTTTGCAGGAAGATTCTTTCCTTTCGAGCGTTCTGTGTGTGTATAACTATGAATCATGGTAAGTGCTAACGCTGTACATATATGTACAAACATATATACACATCTGAATCTGAAGAATCGGGAGAAACAGGCGCAAAGGCAACGGAAAGAACAGCACAAAAGGAGGCAGAGAGAAACGACGAGCACATTTCAAGGATTACACTATAGTGTGCGAGGGAGACAGGGCGATATACTGTCTTTTTTTTTTTTAGGGAACGAGTGTATCTACAAGATACACACACACAAACACACACATGGAACGCACGGACACACAAAGGTAGACAATTTCTACCTGGATAACCGATCAAAATCTCTGCCGAAAAAATACAAGAAAACGAAAACGAATACGAATACGAAAAAGTAGAAAGAGGCAGATAGAAACGGCGAAAGAGGGAGGCAGCGGCAGAGCGCAACATCTTGCCGAAAAATTAAAATTACAGATGGTTTGTTGCTGGATGAGCATATGTACAGGAAACCAGTTTTTATGTTCAACAAACAAAAAAGTAAGAAACGCACGGGCACCGAAAACCGAGTAGAAGATACACAGATACATGTGCACAGTGAGAGACACAGATATACCATACCACCAGAAGAAGGATGGGGGGGGGGGGGGGAACGGCGGCGTTATGATGACATAGCCACAATTGTTGCTGCTGCCGCAACTGGTGTTGTTGTTGTTGCCGCCGCTGCTTTTGCCTTTGCCTTTTTTTTTTGCCTCGAGTGTCGCGCAAGCGCAGCCCCCAAAAATCTTTTCAAAAACCCGCCACAAAGCCGGCAAACTTAGAGCCACCTCTTCAGATCCCAAACTGCGAAACCCTATAGAGACCAGGCGCCAATCGTTGGAACTAATTCAATATTATATCATTCAAAAGATTAGGATCTTTTTCCATTCTAAATACTTGTGTTTTCTTATGTAATACCCCTCATCAGGTCCCTCTTCTTCAGATCCTAAGTCCCCAAGCCCTATAAAGACTAGGGGCAAGTCAGTACTTTGACCTATTTTCCATATATCTATAACGACTATACTATCTATAAATGTACCTATTACTATACCTATAACTATGCTAAGGGAAACACCAATTTATTTAGTTTTAACATTTTTGCACAACGTCCTTCTATCATCTAAAATAAAGGAAATTAAAATTTTTGAAAAAATTATTCTTCCTTTAAAAAGGTTAATAACTATGTATATGTTTTATCTGTTAGATAATGGTTAGCGTTATGAAACTTCAACCGTATGTTGATTTTAAAAACGGGAAATAAAAAAACAACTATGATATAAGAGAATTTCAAAAAGTTTTGAAGAAGACATAGGTACATATCTATAAAAAATAATAAGACAATCTATTATATTACAAAAAGATGAACTATTAAAATGGATAAGAAGGGAACCATTAAATGTGAATTAAATAAATTCAAAGAAATTGTACGAAAAATAGATTTTTCTTAAGAAGGGTGTTACATAATCTTAAGACGAAATGTTAGTTATCTGACTGCAATGCCGCAGATTGAGGACCACATTTCTCTGCCGGTCTAGCGTCTGCTTTTCTACTTATGTACATAACTATGTGCCTATATCTCTGCGTCTATTTGCACCCCCTGGGTTTCGTTTTTACTAGTTCATACCCTGCGAATCGTATCTCTTTGCCCCCGGGGCGAAAAAGGAGGGAATGCCGAGCAAAAGATACTTGAACATGTGTTGGCGCGATGTTTGCACGCAGCGAAAACCCAGAGATCTCAGATGGCAGCCGTTCTGGAGAACACATTGTAAGGATGGCGAAATCAATGGAGAGCCAACGGCATCGGAATCCTTTGTCCCGAGGATCCTTGGGCCCGCTGGGAAGCCAGTTGCCACACACAAGCGACGCGTATCTTTGTATCTACACATGTCTCTCGCTTGTCCCTCATTCTCATTCTCATTCTCCTTCTCATTCCAATTCCCTGCTTCTGCCTCTGCTTCGCCTCTTTCTTCGCAAAAATTGAGCCTCAAACAAAACAACAAAGTCTCTATCTCAGCCGAACTCCGAATTCGGATTCTCAAACTCAAACTCAAACTCAAAATGAACCTCAACAACTGAATCAGAAACACACAGATACGAAAAAACACAGAAAACAGAGAGAAGAAAAACGGCATCGAAAAATAAATATTAAAGACACGCACGTAATTTCTTCGGAACTAGCAGCGAAGAACAACAGAACAGCGAAGAACAATGAATTTCTACAAAAATAATTAAGAAAAAAAAAAAAAAAGGGGAAAAGAGCAAAAAACACATACATTTATTCAAAAGTTTATGGCTTTTGGGTTGTCAAGGCGAGGCCAAAAGAAAAACCTGTGGTCAAAAGGAACAAGGTCTGCAAAATTAAAGAATCCAACATGGTACAAAAAAAAACCACATTTCAATCCCAAACTGAAAAATAAAGATATAATAATAAATAAAAACATAATTTGCGTAATTTTCACTTTTTTTTGGTTTTGTTTATATTTGTCATTTAAAAAAAATTATAGGCGTGCCAAGGGGGAAAGCGTTAAATTGGTTAACAATTAAAATAAAAAAAATAATTACAAACAAGATTCGAGTGTGTGTGTGTGTGTGTGTAGAGGAATGTGGGGATGCGATGGGGATAAAATGAAAATTTTAAATAATTACAATTGGTTTTATTGGTTGGAACATAAGTTAGGGGCAACTAATCGTAATAAATATATATGGGTATAATAATAATACGCGATTGCGTGCGCTTGTTTTTTGTGGCTTAGAAACATAATAATATCCCTGATTTCGCATTTTCTTGAGTTCTTCTTTCCTTTGCTATGACAATTTGGCGTTTTTAAGGCTAGCATATATATATATATATATGGGTGCTGAGGATATATATATATGTGTTTGTATATATGCGTTTGTCTAGTAACTAGATATAGTATATATCAATTGGCATATAGTTGCTGATTTTTAGTTTACATATCGTGTATATGGCATTTCTTGTAGTTCTTTCTCTCGATTACAAAACATAATCAATAATCAAATAATCAAATATTAACTAAACAAGTTACAAATTAAAATACGACAAAAAAAATATCTAAAACTAGGTGTTTACATAAGTAAAATGGAATATGTATAAACATATATATATATATATATATATATATATAGGGGCGCCCTGATTTTAAGCGTTTCTTGGACTGCTGTTGCTGAGGTATACTTGATGGTTTAGGTTACACAATACATACAAATAAGGCTTTACAAATAAGCATCGTTTATCATAATAGTTAAAGTACAAATAATAATAATACAATTTTAACATACAAATAAAATTAAATAATTTGCTGCTACAACAATTAGGAATTCTGTCTGTCTGTCTTTTCAATAGTTTCACACATTATGGCAAACTCAATACAAGTTACAGGAATGGATTTGGGTATATTGGTTATATTGGGTGGTGGCATTTCGCATTTCGGGTTTCCAGAGCCAAGGAGTGGCCGGCTGTCTAAGTTATTGAAATGCTGCGGCTTTGCGATCGGTTCTAAGTACTTTTGTGTTTACCCAAAAAACAGAAATAAAATAAACCTCGAATTATTGCCTGCCAAGCGATAAAGCAAGCGTGTTTTGCTAACGAGCTGGCTAAATTCTGGTTAAAAATGTATTCGGAACACTTTAAAGTGTTTCATCGTCTGGCTGACGCGACAGGACACTCAACTGCAGAGCCGCTCGAACTGCGCCCGCAGCCCAAACTGCGCTCAGTTGCCCTCTGATCCTATGATCCTCTGATCCTTTGACCCTCTAATCCTCTAGCTCAAAGCCCAGGAGCATTTCAAAAACCAGATACGCGCCTGCTCATCCTCATGCCACATGTCTCAAACTCAGTACAACTCTATGCTCTTCTCGATCATCTGAAACTCATCCTCCACGAACTCGCTCTTGATGATCATGTGGTGGTGATCGCCCAGTTCCTCCTCCTCCTCCTCCTCCAGCATCTCCAACTCATCCTCGTCCTCCTCCAGCAGGCTGTCATCGTCGGCGGCCACATCGTCAATGTGCCGCTTCAGACTGAGACTGGGATTGAGACCCGGATTGACAGCCTGGCCGAGAGCAAGGGCAGGAGCAGGAGCTGTCACTCCCGATTCGCTCACGCCTGTCGTCACCGTCAGTGAGCGGGCAAAGGCCGCCTTGATGGTGCCAACGGCCGGAACACCTCCTCCTCCTCCTCCCAATCCCGCCGAGGCAGTGGCTGCTGCTGCTGCGGCGGCCGCTGCCGCGGCGGACTTCTTGCCCACCACCCGCGGCCGATTGTGCGTCTCGAGATGCTTGCGCAGATGATCCTTGCGGCAGAAGCCCTTCTCGCAAATGTCGCACATGTGCTGCTTCAGCCCCGTGTGGATGGCCTCCACGTGTCGGCGCAGATCCGTCTTGTGATGGAACTGCTTGGGGCACAGCTCGCACTTGTGCGGCTTGTCCTGGGTGCGGTGGCGACCCAGATGCGTGGTGTAGACATCCTCGCTCTGGAAGCGCTTGCCGCACTTCTGGCAGCGGAACGGGTACTCACCGGAGTGGAAGCTCTTGTTGTGCTGCGTGAGGTAGCAGTTCTTGGTGAACTCCTTGTCGCACTCCAGACACTTGATCCGTCCGGAGGGCAGGGTGGTTGAGTGCGGCGACGTCGATCCCACGCTGCTGTTCCGCCGTCGCTTCGTCGTCGATGGTGTGGCATTTCCACCGCCTCCTCCTCCTCCTCCTCGTCGCTTCTTGGCCAACGGCTGTTGGGCCAGGGCTTGGGCCTGATCCGCCAGGATCTGTTGCTGCTGCTCCAGTTGCTGTTGTTGCTGCTGCTGCTGCTGTTGTTGCTGCTGATGGTGCTGCTGCTGCTGCTGTTGCTGGTGCTGCTGCAGTTGCTCCAATTGCTGGTGCTGCAGCTGCTGATACTGCTCCATCTCGTAGTCCTGCTGATGCTGCATCAGCGTGGCCATGTCCATCTCCAGCGCGGGAGTGGCTCGCGAGCTGCTCACCGTGGGCGAGTAGGGTGTCGAGAGCACCGTCAGCGTCGTGGTTTGCGCCTCCTGCTGCCCGCCCTGCTGATGAGCATGCAGCGCCGTGGTGAGCGTGTGCACGGGCGGCAAATCGCCCTCCTGCGGCGACCGCTGGGCGGCCACCGAGTACGGCGAGATCGGAGCATAGGGCGCGAACAGCGAGGCGGGCATCAGCTGAAGGATCTGGCCATCGCTGGTGGTGATCTGATTGCCGTAGGCACCGCCTCCAGTTGCCTCCGCCGTGGCGCCACTACTACCAATAATAGTGTGATAGCTCATTGTGGGGTCCAGCGGCTGCAGCTGCTGGTAGCATTGCGGCGGCGGCGGCATGATGGGCATGTGCATGGTGGGCGGCATGGGCATGGTGCTGGTGATGTGCGGCGGCGGCGGCTGCAGCGGCAGCAGCTGCGGCGCTGTGATGGTGGTGAGCGGCATGGGCATGGGCATGGCCATGGTGGGCGGCGGGGAGCTGCTGGTGGGCGAACTGCTGCTGTGCGGCAAACTGTCCGCCAGGATTAACGCCTGCTGCTGCTGCTGCTGATCCAGTTGGTGAAGCTCCCGCTGCTGCTGCTGCTGCTGATGATGCTGCTCCTCCTCCTGGCGCTGGTGGTGCTGATCCTCCAACTGATGATGGTGCGGGTGGAGCACCGCCTGGTGGTAATGGTGCACCAGCTGCTGCTGCTGCGGCTGCATAGTGTCCGGCATACTGGTGGTGATGGTAGTAGCTAGCGGCGTGGTGCTGGTGCTGCTGCACTGCAGCATATTGCTGTGCATGAGCGTGGGCATGGGCATGGGCATATCCAAAGCCAGCATGTTGTAGTCCATTGCCATAGGCGGCAGCATTCCCATAGGCGGCAGCGGCTGCGGCGGCGGGGTGGTGCGCGAGAAATCCGTTCCCGGCGGCTCCTGCCGGTAGATAGTATGGGGCGAGTTGCTGCTGGGCGTGCTGGGATTGGTGTTGCTGATGCTGCTGCTGTTGCTGCTGTTGCTGCTGAGCGTGTTGGGCGTGCTGCTGTGATAGTGGCGCGCCGCCAACAGATATTGCTGGGCCGCCGCCGCCTGCTGATGCAGGTGATCTTCCGCCGCCTGCTCCTGATCCCGCAGCTCCAGCTCCTCCGCCTCCTCCGTGGCCATTGAGCTGCTGCTGCTGTGGCTCCTGTCCTGGCTGTGATTGGGATTGTGATTGTGATTGTGATGTGTGTGGTTGCTGTCCTCCATTTGCTCGCTCTTTATAGCTACCGTGGTGGCCGCCGTTGTTGCTGTTGTTGTTGTTGTGATTTGTGGTGCTCGGGTTGTTGTTGTTGGTGGCGGCGTGGTTGTTGTTTCGTTCAGCAGGCCCCTCATTTGGGAGGACGGCATTTGGGTGGTGTTGTTGTTGTTGTGTGGGGCGGAGGGACCTGCTAGCCCGTTTGGGTGACCGTTCAAAACGGAGTTGTGGTGCTGCGGCATCTGCTGCTGCTGCTGGTGGTGTTGCTGCTGCTGCGGCTGGTTGTTGTTGTTGGAAGCGTGCTGTGGTGAAGCGTTTGTCGTGGATTGCACTTGTTGCTGCATGTAGCCATAGCCGTTGGCGGTGCCATTAGCATAGCCATTGGCCTGCTGCTGATGGTGGTTGAGGTGGTGCTGCTGCTGCTGCTGTGTGGGCGAAGGCGATGCCGAGTACTGGGACATGGCAGCGCCGCCCATCGCTCCCACGCCCAACCCGCCGCCCCCGCCATACTCGGGCGGACTTCTGGGCGGCTCCGGCGGTGGCACATTGGCCGGCGGCGGTGGCGGCGGCGGTTGCTGCTGCTGACCACTGGCCGAGGCGGCAGCTGCTGCTGCTGCTGCAGCCGCTGCGGCTGCGGCAGTGCCCCTGCGACTGGGCTTCGTCACCGGATCGCGGGCGGGATGATGGTGTGCCGAGATGGGCAACGTGGCTGGATCCGGCTGACCGCTCGACTTGACCGCATTCTTGTGCAGCGTCGTATTGTAGTGCCGCTTGAGGTGGCCCGAACTGGTGAACCACTTGTTGCAGGCCGTGCAGTTGTAGGTCTTGGGGCGACGCGCCTCGTTCGACTTCCAGGTGGCCGCCTTGGCCGTCAGGCTGTTGGCCGGCAGCACGGAACTGGAGCTGGGCGGCTCGAAGCCGCGGTATCCGCCTCCTGGCGCCGCACCCGCCGCACTTTCCTGGCCCGGACCACCGGTGGTGGTGCTGGGAAACTCCGCCGGACTAGTGGCTACGCTAGCGCACAACTCCGCACCGCCTCCTCCCGCTCCGGTGGGATCGAAGGACTTGTCCACATAGTGCTGCGAATCGGGATACTCGGACTTGATCAGTCCGTGGCCACCGTACTCCTGCTTGATCAGCGTGGCTCCGCCAACGCCGGCTGACTGATGGTAGGGCGACTGCTTGGGCGAATAGTAGGGCGACTTCTCCACGCCCACACCCACGCCCACTCCTACGCCGAGCCCCACGCCCAGTCCCTGCTGCATGTAGGGTGGCAGGCCCTCAACGGAAGCCACTGTCTGCTGCGGCTGCTGCTCCCAGCTGTGGAGCGCCCGCTGCTGCATGGATTGCATCGAGTGCAGCGGATCTGGCAGAGCGCCCAGCGGAAGGCCGGCGACCGCATCGTGCTGCTGTTGTTGTTGCTGCTGCTGCTGTTGTTGCTGCTGGAGCAGCTGCTGGTGGTAGACCATCTTCTGGGAATCCAGATCGAGCAGCTCGCCGGGATTGGCCGCTGCCGAACCGCCGACGCCTGGTGGCTGTGGCGTGGGCATCTCCTCCTTGATGTACGGCGAACTGGCATAACCACTACTGCCATATGGCGACTCTCCGTGCACATTGGCTATATGCTCCTGTAGCTCCGACTCGTTGGTGGTGAGGATGCCGCACTTTTTGCACTGCAACTTGCAACCACCACTGCCAGTCGCTCCGCCCGGGGAGCCCGGTGTCTGACCACTGGAGCTGCCCAACTGGAGGTGCGACGATGTCGACGTGGGACTGCTGCTGCTCACCACACGCGGACTCATGGCCACCGTTGTGGTGGTGCTGACGGCGCTGGGCGCACTGCCCGCCTCCTCCTGGCCGGCGGCACTGCCCGTGGGGATGCCGCCCAGCCCCGAGGTGGGGGTCTGCAGGTAGGGATGATAGCGCACTCCGGCATTCTTGGCATAGTCCACGCCCACGGCGCCAAAGGCGTAGTCGGTGGTGCCCTGTTGCTGCTGTTGCTGCTGCTGGTAGAACTGCTCGTAGCTGTTGATGTAGCTGCTGGCGTAGCCCTGCTGCGGTTGCATGTCGCCGCCGTAAAGGCCGCCGTACATCTGCTGCTGCTGTTGCTGTTGCTGCTGTCCGGCGGATGCGGAGTACATGTGGTGGGTGGCGTACGGCTGGTGGGTGATGCCCGTGACCTGCTGCTGTTGCTGCTGCTGCTGCTGCTGGGGATCGCCGCCGACCATGGCCTGCTGCTGCTGCTGCTGTGCTTGTGGCTGCTGCAGCTGTTGTTGCGTCGGCTGCTGTTGCTGTTGCGGGGGTTGCGGTGTGCCGGGCTGGTTATCACTGGAGTCGGCTGCGGCGCTGATTGTGGCATTGGGCGTGGCGGGCGCACTGCTGCCGCCGCCGCCGCCTCCTCCTCCCGCTCCAGGTCCGCCCGCACCTCCTCCTCCTCCTCCTGCTGATGATGATGATCCTCCTCCTGATCCTCCTCCCCCACCGCTGTCGGTGGCACTGCTGGCGGCGAGCGCCTCTGCCGCGTGCAGGGGCGGCATCTCGGTCTTAATGCTCGTCATGGACCGCTACATATGTCGTGCTACTTCCGCTGCTGCCGCTTCTCATGTCTCGCGCTCTCCGGGATTAGTGGCGCATCCTCTGCTGCTGCTGCTCCTCTTCCTCTCTTTCCCTCTCTCTATTTCTCCGTTTTCGTTGGCTCTGCTGAGCCGATCGTTTTGTTTTGGTTTTTTGTATGCAATTTTTATTTGGGTGATTTTTAGTTGGTTTTTGTGTTTTAATTTGCTTTTACTGAAAGTAATCGAATTATTTTTTAAGCCATTATTAATTTGAAGTTACTCGAACGCAAAAAGTAGAAAAAAAAAAGAGAAAAAACAAACACACACACACGCACACAGATTTGAAAAGCTTTAGTGTCTAACGGTTCTTGGTGTCCATTTCACTTTGATTCGATTTCAGTTTGGTTGCCAGGCACTTTTATTTGGTGTTTGGATCGTGAAATCCAATAGTTTTCGTATTTATATAATGTCAACTGCAATTGTTTGTGGGATTCACACAATGCACAAGCACACACACACTTGAAAAAAATGTAGGATCCTCGCTGAAGATCCCTTTGTGGGTTCTCTTTTACGTTTCTTACTTATCTGCGCCTCGCTTTGGGCACTTCTTCGTCGGACTTGGACTTCTTTGCTGCTCCTTCTGCTGCTTCGCTCCGCTCTCGCGCGCTCTCTCCCTCTCTCTTTCTTCAGCGAAGAAAGACACAACAGCAGACTCGATAAATAATACGAACTGAAGAAACCAATATTGGAACCGAAACGAATGCTGGGTAATTTTGAATTTTGAATTTTGTGTTTGCGAATTGCGAGGGAAGCGAGAATGCCGATGCTATGTGATGCTCTCTCTCTCTCTCGATCACGCACACTCTCTCTCGCACTCTCCACTTTACCGGTGAGTTAGAGTTCTTCTCGGTTTTCGCCCTCCTTTTCCAAAGAAAGATCACTGGAATTCGCGTTTATCGTTTATCGGGGGTGATCGGATCAAATCGAACCGAACTGAACAGAAAAAAATTGTTTACGAACACAAATATCACGGAATACACCAAATATATATATTCCCGCGTTTTAAGATTTCTTAATTCGTTTTTTAAATTTTTTGTTTAATTTTTTTGCCGAAATGTTGTTGCCAAAATGTTGCTTTTGTGAGCGGGGGAAAATGAAACAAAAAAGGGCGCTAAAAGTAGCCGCTCCACTCCGTTCGCACGCTTCGTCGCTTTTTCACCCGTGTCCTTCTGTCTGCTCCGGCGTTCCAAATAAAAATGACCGACAGCGCCGTGCACGAACTCGTCGAAACGTATCTGAACCTGAATTTCGAGAAGCAACGGCCATAATACACGAACGAGTACGAGCGAACAGCTGCCGAGTGAGATATTTCCACTGGGTTTGTACTGGGGCACTGGGGGTGGCGACGAAGTGGCAAAGAGAAATTTCTCTCTCTCTCTCTCTGGAAGCATAGTGCTGTTTCGGGAGACACGAAATCTCCCTCAGCAGGCGATCTTTTACATTCCCAAAGGAAAGCATGCTAGACCGGACAGTTGTTTTTGTTTTGGCTTTTGCATTGCAGTGGTGCACCATTAAAGTATGGCTTATATCATATTTAAGTCTCCACCTCCACCCCCGAACTACCTCGCCGGCGGGCGATCGCCGATATGGTAGTGGAGAAGGTGGCCATCGAGGCCACTGTGGACGGACCGATCCCGATCCTCCGGCGGGAGGTGACCAGGGTTTTGAAGCGGGGCAGACGGCGACCCCCTCAAAAATTTCATAAGGATGTCAATGGACGAGCGGATAAAGGTTGCTGGGCTCCTTGGCGCCATCAAGGTGCCAATTCCGGAACTCTGGAATCCCAGAAACTGGAGTTGCAGTAACGTAACATTCTAACGTAAGTGTCGGCAAACGTAAGCCAGTACAAAAGCGAGATGCAAGATTTCTTTGCCTCTCTGCTCTCCGCTCTCCGAAAAGCAGCGCTGCTGCGAGAGACCAAGAGAGAGGCAGCGCCGGCTGCGACGCCGGCAGCGAGCGCGCGCGTCGCAGTCGACGCACATGCGTGCCTGTGTGTGTGTGCTATATACTGCGCGGCGGCGTTTCGCTTATGTGCGTCTGTATGTGCGACCGCCGCTGTCGCCGTCTCTGTCGCGCACTGCCGCCGCTGCATTTGATTTTGCCTTTGGTTTTGGCTTTGCCATTGCTTTTGCCCTGGCGCTGCCTTTGCATTTCCTTTTGATACCCTTTTCGCCAGGCTCTACGATTTTGGTCCGAATTACGATCCTATAGAGCATGTGATAACTCAGTTTTTCCCTTCTCCTGCGAAAAAAAAATATCAACCCCTCGGATCCGAACTATCATATCCTTTTGCTACCATTATAACCATCCAACATGATATTCATAAATTTTTAATTTTAATATCGCTAGATATTCGACCTTAAAACGTCCCTATGAACTTTTATATTATCATTGAAATCTAGCGACCTAAATCCTTTATCTCCAATGTCTGGAACTAATTAAAAAATAAAGTAAGGAATTGGTTAGCTCGAATAAATTTCTTAATAATATTAAATACCTTCATAAGAAACCATCAGCAAAACTCTACTGAAAGTATAGTACATTATATAGTATAGAAGTAAAAGTAATCTAGCTGAATTAATAAAACTACCACATTATTAACACAATAAATAGTTGTTTTTAAACATGCGTTTCAAGTTATAGATCAACCTTTAAAAAGTATGGCTGTTGCCAAGGCTCCCTGCCTTAAGATACTTTAGCACTCAGCTCTGCATTGTATTTTGAGCTTTGTTTACAAGAAACTTTATAGGCATTATTTATTTTGATGGTTCTGACAGTACTTACAGGTTTATACATAGGTATGTACATAAGTTCGTATAGGCATGTGCCAGGCAATAAAAATTAAATATTATTCTTTGGGACCTCAAGTTTTCACATGTTTTGAATTACAATAACCGATAAAAGTGTATAAGTTCGTAGCAATATGTAAACCAGGTAATACAAGAGTATTATTAAAGTAATGTAATGATAGTACCAGGCAAAAGTTTGATATATAAACGTAGACTTTTGGCATGTGGCTTCTGGAATTGTTAGCCGAGTGATTTAAAAGTCCGGAACTCATTTGGAGGCCCTTTTAGCGATCCATTGATAACCATATCGCTACTTACCTAAGTTAAAGCTGTGTTGCAGTTTTGATTGTTTGTTTATTTTAGCATTCGCCTCGATATGAAAAGCGGTCTATTAATGGTCTCCCACAGTCCGTATTAGTCAGATGTTGACTCACTGGACCGGGCCAAAACCAATTCGCACTACTAGCCCAGTTTCTGGGACGCGTCCGACTGGTCTCGTAAAAGTTTTCAGCGCTTAAAAATTAATAAAACCAAGTTTTATTACGCTGGGTTCACAAAGCTAATAATAAACTAAAGAGAACGATGTAGCCGACTATAAGATGCCCACTATACAATAAATACTTAAAATAATATTATATTTTATAGACAACAAGCATATGGATAAGATTTATTATAGATAAGATATTAATTAGTAATTAAAGACATTTTTCCTAAAATAATTTGATCTTGATTTGTAGAAACAAAGAATTATAAATACTTTTGTTGTAGAGTTTCGACATGTAAGAGATTATGCGAGATCATCACTGATTATAATCTCTAGGTCTTACACATATTACCCAAAATATAGGTGATCATACGACGAACATACCTTTAAGTCTATAAATAGCGGCGCAAAGGGTTTGTGCTTTGGATTTGGAAGTATGTAGCTACGGTTTTCACGTTGTTCTTTTTGTTTTCTGCCGTTCATCTGGTTTGGGATTCAAACTCAGTTGAGTATGGCCCAAAAGTATTTAAAAATCTCATAAGAGAAAAGGCGAGGGCTAATGGAGCCGAGATACAAATACATCCATTCCGTCCACAGCCACAGCCACACACAGATACGACTCCGATGTGGGGCTGTGTGAGTGGGGCCTTGAGGAAGAGTTTAGATTGGAGTAGTGGAGAGTGGAGAGTGGAGAGGAGCAAGAGAGAGGGGCAAAGAGTGCGACAGAGAGGCCCGAAATTTACATACATGATTGTCATAAAAAATCAGCAAGCAAATTGTCAAATCCCTAAACTGACAATAAAACAATAAAGAAAACGAAGACGAAGAGGAAGGCGATGAAAGTGGGTGGAAAAGGAGGGGGGAAGGGGCCGGCAAAAGTGAGGCCTCGAGAACGGATGGCGATGAGTGATTGGCAGCGAAGCCGACTGTAATCCCGAACGGGATCTGATATTTCTTGGATCTATAAGATGGTATGAAGATTTTTTAAACTTGAAATAAATGTTTTTCAATATATCATTTTTTAAATGTATTTTTTTTACTAACACACCTATTTATTGGCGTTACCAATTTTTTTATTTATTTAAAAAAAAAAATTTTTTTGTTTATTGACTTTTAGTAGATTTATAAACATAACTGGTTTAAAAATGCATAAAAATTAATTTAAATTACAACTTCTAAGATACTTCTGCACATATAATGTGACTTTCATAAATATGAAAATGTTTTTATTGTTCAAGAAGCACTTGGAAACCAACCCCTCCATCGTTTCTTTCCCCTTTGGAATCATATGTAAATATATGTACGTACAAGCTGTCAGCATATGTTGCGAGTAAAGTAGGGCGAAAAGTGGCAGGTGGCAAAAAGGCTGGAGGAAAACGCAAAAGCTGATGCAACTGTTGCATCCAGAGGACTGCAGTGGGATTAGGCCGCTTTATGCCACATTTATATTTTTATGGGCACGCAACAGTTGACCTGCAGTTGTAGGACTTTTGAGTCCCAGGTAGGTCGTCTTTACTTTCCAACTTGCAGAATGCAGCAGTTAATTAACCCCTATAATAGACTAATTACCACAAAACACAGTAGATTTTTAGAAGTACATGTTTTTAATGTGATATTGTACAAATAAATAAGACAAAATAATATAAATAAAGAAATAGATCATCATAAGACTATAGGAATAGAACTCGCGAAACCGAAGGTTCCCGAAAAAATTGTACTATATAAATCGTCAATAACAAGTTCTATGTACATATTTTTGTGATTTAATTTTATTGATAAGTTGGTTATGGAACTTAAAGTTTTTCTAGTAAATTGTGATGATTTTTCGATTTTCAAGAAAATTTTTTTTATTTTTTTTAGTAACTTTTATATTTTAGCATCCATGACCATAACCATCATAACAATTAAACCCAGAGCGTCAATGGCGACTTTTCTATTATATTATTATTATTATAATTATAGATTTCCCTGGGTATGATAAACCTGCACAAGCATAACACGGTGAAGAAATCACAGAGAGTGCAGAGTGAGTACCTGAATCTTTTACCTACCACCTGCAGAATCGGAAATGTCATCCCTGCTACTTGAGGAATTCTACGCAGAGTTTCTTCACCGCAGGCCTCGATGTCCGACTGGGTAATTGCGAGGTGCGTGCAGCACTATATCTCAGCTATATCTGGCGATATTTCTGGCATACCTTCGAGGAGGTGGAGGGAGGAACGAGGGTGGATCTTGCGTGCTGGTGTCAATCACAGTCCTTCTATCGCTCGGGTTTTGGGCTCTGTCCCTTTGCGTGCAACGCACTTGTGTGCTGCAGTTAATGACTTTTTAATTGAGCGCGTACAGATGTCAGTGCCCAGCGCCATCGCTTTTTTCCTGTATTGTGTGAGACTGAACATCAAAGACAGTAAAAAGCAGCTTAACTTGGAATTTTCAAAAAAGATACTTAGAGGGCTGTGACTTTCCTAACACATTTTCCAAATCGTAGTAATCGTAGAAACCCACTTACTTTGAAATATATAAGTATATATAACTATTTATGCCTTTTAGAGTGTTATCACCCATAATGAATCTAGTTATTATTATCTTCTTAAGAATTGTTATGCCTTTTTTAGTTAAATGCTAATGAAAATTTTAAGATACTTATCTAAATATAAAATGCTCTTTATTATTATTTAGTGCCTAAATCTGAACCTTATATGTACATACATATGTACATTTAAACATCTATAACTCTAAAAATGTCTGGATCATCTCGCAAGTGGACTTCGGACGTGTCTCTGTGAAAATAGGGTATATGAAGGTACATATGCATACGACCATCTATTATTTGCTCTTCACACGACAATTGTGAATTACACAGTAAGAATTGCTCTTTTTCCCTTGTCACTTCTGTCACCCTTCCAGAAAGTATTATGATTTTGGTAATTTCTTTGTAATTTAAAATGTATAAAATTCTGATCGGTGAAAATATGAAAATATGGATGTGTTTACTGACCCTTTTTACAATTAGAGTCAGAAAACTTTTCTAATCGTCTTCTTTAATACATTTATACGACCTATAGGCCCTACCATATAAAACTATTGTGTTTAATTTCAATTAGGTAGTTTGGTTACCTTTGAAGATATTACTGTGTATCTGAATTTTTGCCTAATTCTTCGGATTTTAAAAAAATTTGGTAATAGCTGATAAAGTTAAAAAATATTGCACATCTTATGACTACATATATCCTAGTTTTGCTCTAATAACTTTTTCCTATAACTGAAAGAGTAAGTAAATGTCGTCTATAACTTCCTTGATCGTTCGTCTTCGTCTTCTTATTATTATTATTAATATTATTATTATTTTGTGCGGATCGTTGTGGTGGGCCATTGTTTTTGTTGGGTTTGTTGGCTTGTTTGCTTGTCGGTTGTTTTCGTTTGCACAATATCCCCTCTTCGTTTTCTCCTTCCCCCGCCCTTCGCACTCTCCGTTTGTTTGCCTTGTCCAACACTTCTTCTTCTTCCTATTCATTTGCGTTCTCTTCATCTCCGCTCTCTTCTTCTTCACTTCTCATTTGCATATTTTCAAAGATTTGCCAGTTACGATTTCAATTACTCGCTAGAAGAAACGAGAGAGAGTGAGAGAGAGGGAGTAATAGTTGGAGAGGAGGTGGGGGTGGTAAGAAGAAAGAGGCGGAGAAAGAGGAGATCGATGAGAGGCAAAAAGTACATACATATGTATGAAATGCGAACAGCCGGCAGGCGAAATTATTATTTTCGAGCCTCTTAAACAGGGTGAAAAGCGAGAAAATATCATAAAAAAAAACTAAGTACACACAAACACACACATACATACACACGAATGCCGATGGAAAAACACAATGGGCAACTAAGCCAAACCAAAACAACAAAACGAGCGACAAATGCCGCTCGATCATAATTGAAAAATGCATGCCAGCAACAAAAACAATAACAGAAGCACAACAACAACAAAAAGCAACAGCTATGGGAAAACAACAAAGCGTAGAGAGAAAAAAAACAGCAGATGCACAACGCACCAACAAATAAATGCCATCGCATATTTTAGCCAAAGGGAGGAAAAGAGAGGGAGAGAGAGCGAGAGTGACACGCAAAGGAGTTGAAATTTTAAAGGAATTTAATTTGAAATGCAAACAATGCAGCTCACACACACACACACGTGAGTATGGGAAGTGCAACAAAATGGCAATGAAACACGGGCAGCGAAATGAGCAGAGAATGAAGCAGCGCAGCGGCAGCGGCGTCGGCAGAAAGTACACACGAAGAAATAATTGCATATTTGCACTTAATCATTTAGTTTCAACAAATTTGATAATTTTGGGTAAGTGAATACGAAATTAAAGTTTCATATATTTTTTAATTTATCAATTTATTAACACGACGGTAACTTTTATTGAAATTATATTTTGTACCTATATTTATATGTGATTATAGATTGCTAATAATAGTTAAAAATCTAAACAAAACTAAAGACTTAAATCAGATAAATTCTTTTCACATAAAAAAATCGATATGTTTTTTTTTAATTTTATGAAACGACAATTAATTTGGTTAACAAAAAATATATATATAATATCATGATGGAAGTTATCTAGCTTCTATATTTTGTTCTAGTACCATCGCCTTTTATCCATTGAAAGGACATAAGTGCCTTAATAATCATGGTATTCATAAAGTCTTAGATTTTCGGGACTTACTTAGCTATAGAGCCATATTATCATTTCTCTTTGAGTAGATAACCTATTTCAATTCGATCCTGTCTTAATGATAGTCTGTCTTGCATATAAGGATATGGTTCTTGTCCTGTGAAGATAGTTAAGATGATCAAAATATATATATAAACCATATTATATTTAATTTGATAGGAACATACTATATTAAAATGTCCTTGAAATGTGGAATGCCAACTTCCAAAGTCCTTTGAAATATTCAATTTCCCAAGCAAGAAATACGTGCCTCTATCGATCATATAATAATCTAATATATTTACTTCTATACCTGCTATGTACATTGTACCTCAAAGCTCGAAGTTTAGATACCTTTGCACTCTTCCACTCTATTTGCTTCGTTTTTTAGTTATTAATTAATGTCATACAGGCGGACATAGTGCGACAGAGCAAATTGACACCGGAAATTGGGTAAACGCAGAGCTCTCTGCGTGGGCAGTTGACTTTTCCGGAGGAAGCTGGGGAAAGTCGGGAAGGTGAAGGTGGGAGGTGGTAGGTGGGAGAAAGGGGAGAAAGGGGTCACAGCGCTTGACTGGCATTTGTTGTGTCCAACTGTACTTTCTGCCTGACACACAAACGCAGGCACACACGGACACACACACACACTTGGACAGACGGAGCACGCATACACATGCGCCAAGTTTTAATCATTTAAAATCGTAACTGTTATTAATATTTAAGGCTTCCACATAATGGTAAGCATACATACACTCAAAGACAGTTACACTCTCCCTGTTGCAATTGTAATTAAAATTAAAAAAAATGTTATTAATTGGAAAATATTAGAATAAGTATAGTTTTGATTTTATTAACTTGAAGGGTGCAAAAAAATTCCATTACCCTTTTAAGTAGGCAACCTGAAAATAGATTATTCTTATAAAAACAGCCCGTTGTAGATCACATATTCGCATATAGTTTCGGTACTTAACTGGTATAATAATACTATCTTAATGATACATATATGTAGTTATAAAAATTTGTGATACAAAATATTATCGTTTTTAATTTTATCTTAGTTTTATCTTGATAACTTAAGTTATTAAATTAGTTCCCACAACTATTCTAGATTAGAAAATCATGTTCTTTAAAATCCTTATCAGATTGTCATCAGTTATAATATCTTAATGATGTGGTTATACAATTTTTAAGATGATATTGTATTTTACAGATAACAGATATTTTTCCACAATGTCGATATACATATAATCTGACGTATTCACTTAATTTTAACATTAATCATAGATCATTATAGTTGAGATATATATCCAAAATGAAACACCCTTAACCCACTGTGCCCCATGTCCGTTGCGGCTGTTCGCCCACATGACCACCACCACCCCCTTAAGCACATCCCCTTAAAATACCCCCCCCCCCCCCCCCCCCCACCACACTCTAAAATATTCAAGCGCCAATTTAAATTTAATATCGACGCATGGGCAATCCACCACCGACACACGCAGGATACTCGCAGGACACTGCTGCTCCTTCGGCTCCTTCTCGCCTCTCGTAAATCTATTTGGCACATTCATGCATAAAGTATTTAGTATCTTTGAGATACCTTTTTAACCGCATGGCAACTACACAAGTGTGGGGCAGGGGCAGGGGAAGGGGGCGTTAAAAGGGGGGTGGCTATGAGTTGGGGGGATTGGCAGGCGTCAAATTCATATGGCAGCCAACCAAAATGCGCGGACACTGGGGGAAAATCGGGAAAAGGGGGTGGGTACGTGGGCCCAGCGGCCGACACTTTCACTTGCAAATGTCTGTGTTTGTGTCCTTGCGAGTGCGATTGTGTGTGTGTGTGTGTGTGTGTGTGTGAGTGAGTGAGTGTGTGTGTGTTAGCTTTCGAGCCCAAATAAATTAATTTCAAATGTAAACTCGGAGAGGACAACAAATACAATTTCAACTGAAGACACGCACGTATGTACAAATAAATTGAAAGTAGAGTTTTGAAATTTGGAAAGGGATTGACTTTGCTTTCGGATTAAAAGCTTATAAACAGTGCGGATAATAAGACCAGTTATTAAAACTATATAGGAAACAAGTCCATTTTTATCACATTTTTAAAAACTAGTTATTTTGGTGTTTTATTAAGTTGCATTGTGGAATAGAAAGTTATTTGAAAGATATATAAGGATAAGATATACATAAGATTTGGTTACAAAAAAAATGGTTTTGCTAAAAATCTATAAACTTATGTTTAAGATAGTTTATGGAATAGAAAGTTATTTACATATATGGCTTATAAATTTTCGAGATATTGGTTTAATACGAATCGAATTCGATGGTAAATGGCATATATATAAAATTATGATAAAGATAGGTTATGGAATATATAATCTTTATATGGTTAAAAAACTTTTGTGATTTTTGTTTAATACTAATCAAATTCTATGGTATAGCATCATTATATTATTAAGCTGTGCCGTTGTGTAATCGAGACGAAAGTGGAAATTGTAGAGTCATGTGGATTTCCATTTCCCCAACCCCCCCGACGGATTACTGGCCAAAACTCCACCTTGCTGTGGGGCTTATGTGCCCGCCTTTAAGCGTAGTTTCGTAATGGCCAGGACACTTTCTCCACCCCCCCTTTCTTCTCCCCCACCCCTGGAAACACACACACGCGCACCACTCGCAAAGGGATAATTTACGAAATTTGAATCTTAGAAATTGTTAAAAGCATTCCTCTTTCTCCAGCAGCATTTTCCCTCTTCCTTTCACTTTCACTTCCACTTTCCACTTTCCACTTCCCTTTCTAGAGAAAGGCAACGCATGTGTGTGTGTGTGTGTATCCGCATGTATTTCAAAATTGCAAAATGTCTACCGTGGACATTCAAAGTCAGCATCGCCAGCGTCCGCCAAGGCAAATTCACCCCCCACCCCCCATTTCCACACACAGTACACTGTGAGAAACTCATGCGGTTTCGTGTGACCTTAGAATCTTGGAAGGCCTAATAATAATTTTTTTAAAAACTTAACCAATGCTCCAACAGCTTAACATTTGTTAAGTTATTTTCTAACAATATTTAAAATAGTTAGAGATTTCTCTACTTCATCTGTTATAATGAATAACATTAATTCGACCCAAAACCTGTACTTTAGAAAAATATTAAACAATAGTTTAGGAGACTAAATTCTTTTATAAAAGGAAAGGAAAAAAATTTGTTAAGATTTTTTTAGTATTTACTAATTTTTAAAACTTTTTTAATAGGTTAGACAGCATAATTAATAGTTTATTGGTTTTTATACTTTATTTTGAATGCCTCATAAAATTCCTTGTCCTCACCAAATTATTTAAAAATCTGGACTACAACTTATAGCTGTAATAGATCTTTAGTTTGCATAGCTAAAGTGTGCTTAAAAATACTTGGTACTTTTAGTCGTAATATAATTACTTATAAAAGTAATACCCTAGAACGTTTATTTTCTTTACTATTTATAAAGCTGTTTAATATAGGGGTATTCCATTTCTGTGTTTTAAAATACTTGGTACTTTCAATAGCAACCATATTATTATTATAATCACCTTTTTTATTTTAAAGATATTCCTTTTCTGCCAGTGTACTAATCTGCCTGTCTCTCTCCAACTTCGCAACTTCGGCCCATACATCTTGGCTCGACGTCCTTGCCCCAAACTCATTTGTACATCGCAGTCCCCCTGCCCCTTGAAATCCGACTGACTGACACAGCTCGCCCCCTCCCCCTGCCCCCAACACCGCCGCCCCTGGGCTGTCACCCCCTGTCCAATACACTAGATATGTATACGTAACGGACAGTCAAATTGGGGGTGGTGGGTGGTGGGCGGCATGCGTATGGGGGAAGGGTTGGGGGTAGTGGCTGCCTTTGGATTTTGGACTTGAAAGTAGCGCGATAGACGAACACATTTGGTTTCGTGTGCGTCTGTGCACAGACTCCCCCTCCCCCTTCCCCCCCTCTCATCCTTTTTGGCCAACTGCTTCCTGAACTGTTTTTAATGTGTGACAGCCGACAACAAACCCCTCCGCCGCCCCCTTTCCCCTGGCACCATAAGCGATTCGAGGGGGTGATGGGTCCTTCCTGCCTCATCTAAGCACTGAGAAAAATTTATTTTATTCTAAACCAATTTTACATAGAATTTTAAACTTAAAAACAAGGTATCCTATCCTACAATACATCATTTTTGAAATGAAATTAAGAAGAATTTTTTTTTTATCTTAAAAAAAAACGTTATGTTTTGAGTTATGATAGTATCTGTAACTTTCGATTGTTACGAGGGTAGCAACGATTTTTTATAAATAAATATTTTGTTCTAAAATTAAAATAAAATATCGCAAGACTTTAAACATGAGATTTATTAAATTAAATAATATGCATTTAAAAATTCATAAGGTAGTCAAAGCATTGAAACTCAACCTACATATATGGTAAAAATATTTTTACGTACTTTTCCATCTAATATAAAAATGTGTAATATTGTGATAAAATATTCCCTTTTCTATAAAATTGATTTTTGGAATTAAAATTAAAAATGAACATTTTACATCGCCTTGTCCTTTTTTCTCCCAGTGCACTCCTGTTGTCCTAGCAGTTTTTGCTTGCCCAGTTTTCGAAAATGTAAACTCATCATAAGTGAACCAGCATCAGCATGTGTGTGTATGTGTGTGTTGTCCAAAAGGAGCCAACGCAGACATCGTTGACTTTGTTGTTGCTGTGGGGGGGAGGTGGGTGAAAGTGGGTGGCAGTGGGTGGCAGTGGGCGGACATTGTGCGTGGCAAGTGTTGTGAATGGACATGCCACTCCAAAGGCAGATGAGAATGAGAAAGTGGGAGTGAATTGGGGGTGGGGCTGCTGAAAATCAGGGGGGGGGGGGGGGTTAGGAATGGGGTAGTGGGAAAACGAACGAATTTTACAATTTTCCTTTCCTGCTGCTCACTGTGTGTACACATGGGTGTACACATAAATATATGTATGCAAATGGCGAGGGTTGTCGCAATAGTTGTGTCACTATGTAAAAGATAGAATATGGTTAAAAATATTCTCAGAAAATATAGTTTTAGATTACCTACTTGCTGAGAACTACCTTTTCCCCTTTTTCGCCCAAAAAAGTCAGTTTTTTTGAGGCCGTAATAGAAATAAAGGTCCATATGAAGAATGCTATAACTCGTTGGATTCGTAGCTTAATTTCCAATCTATTGGCATCCAAACCTAGAAATTTTTAATTTTTGCCACTTTTCGAAAAAAAAAACGATGCACTACTCCCTTACAAAAAAGGCGAAAATGGGTCAAAAATTAAATTTTCCTTAAAATGATTGGGATCGATAGCAGTTGAAGCAAGCTGTTCAAAACAGTCGGTCTTTTAGCTGTACGCCTTGATTTGGCTGAGCTACGACTGAAAAACCGGATAGGAATCAGTATTTTTGAAAAAAATCTGAATACTTTATTTTCCGCCCAAAAATGCCGTTTTTGGCTCGAATTGAAGTGCTTTACATGGCTTAAGCTGCAAGGGTTTCGGACTTCGGGCTTAGGATTTATATGTAAACCGTTTTTGCAGCCGGTTGATCAGATAAAAGATAACAGATAACTACAATTAGGCTTACAAAACATCAATACTTAAAAATTTTGGGCTTCAAATTTAGACATTAATATGGCTCAAATTTAAGTGTCTCTTATCCAGTTCTCACAATCCTGAAAAAGATGTAGATATTATTGATTGAGTAAAGCTTTACATTTAGATAACTTTACCAAAGTGGCTTCTCAAATTGTTCGCGCTGGCTTCCACGCAGACGGCACCAAAAACGAGTTGCCTTTTTCAATAGATCATCTGCCGCCAAATCTTTGTGCTTCCTCTGAAACTTGCGAATGAAATGAATATAGGCTACGGCGGAGCCCAACCGATTTGGGTCAGGAGTCTTTGGCACAGGACTGGGATTCTTCTTGATTGATTTGGATGGCTTCCTTTCCTTCTGGTTCATGGAATCCCTCTCACTGGCATAAGGAGGGCGAACTGGACTGCGTTTCTCCCGCTCAGATTTACCGGGGTTTTCCCCATGGGACTGATTCTCAAACTCCTGAGGAGTACTTTTTGCACCCTTTTGCACACGTTTGTTTAAAATTGTTAGATATCAGTTATGACTAAGATATTTCCTATGCTTACCATATTTTTAAAGAAATCCTTTTCCTTGAGGGTCAACTGATTCCACTGCTTGGCTCCGAAACGTACCATGTCATTTGGGGAAACTCCGCAGAACGTCTTTTTGTTGTAAATTGGTTTTTGAAGTGCCTTTCTACGCTTTGTTCTGTCCATAGTTTATTTTTGTTTTAAGCTACAATTTTGCTCTAATACGATACTGTCGATACTGAATAATGAATGCGAGTACTGATTCTGATTGAGAAGCTGTTCTCCCAGCTACCTACGATATTTTTTTAAACCAAAAAAAGGCTTCTGTAAATTGTTTACTAAGCATCTATGATCCAAACTATTTAGTACATAGTAGACTCTTACTTTTAACTAACCTTTGAGTTTCGAACATAGTAGGCAGTTGCTTTTAACTTCTAGCTGAAATTTGGACATCAGTTCAATCGTCTTCGCACAGTCAAGTCGTGAACTTCTCTAAAATCATTTTAATAGATATTAGGCAAAGTTCAGCATTTTTTTAAATTTTAATATGATCCTGATAATATTGTTCGTTGCCGTGCCCGTCTTGACGGCTCTCTTTCATCTTTGGATTCAGCCGTCGAGTCTCGAGGAGTTCTTTGAAGCTATCCGGGAGGACTGGCAATATTGACTAGATCAAGAAAGAATTAGATGAATATATCTAGGAATGACTGGAAGTGAGCCGATTCTTGGAGACAGCCCCCACCCAACCAGCTACATCACATATTGTATACTAAGTAAAAATATTACAAAAACTACTATTTAAGGAGGAAAAATAAGTTATATCAGATTTGTTAAAATGTTTTAATTTTAATGCCATGCGTAACGTCATGTTTATGCAAAGTCTACATAGTTTGCAAAAAATGTGACCTAAGCATGATAATGCAAAGCATACACACACAGCATACACCTTATATAGGACGGCATAATACTAATATTTCAAATTTATTTCCATATATCTTAATGAAATACAAAAAATGAAAAATTTTGTCAAAAAATAAATCTTCCTTAAAATGATGGGGATCGATAGCAATTGAAGGAAGCTGCTCAAAACAGTCGGTCTTTTAGCTCTACGCCTTGATTTGGCTAAGCTACGACTGAAAAACTAGAAGAAAAATCGCAGTTTTGACTAAAATCTGAATATCGTATTTTTGACAAAATCTGAATCCCATTTTTTCGCCCTTAAAAATCACTTTTTTGGCTGGTATAAAAAAAATAGTAGTCAGATCGAGGAATGTCATACCTCGTTGAGCTCGTTGCTTAATTTCCAATCCATTGGCATCCAAACCTGAGAATTTTTAATTTTTGCCATTTTTCGCAAATTTTGCACCCCCTTACAAAAAATGCGAAAATTGGTCAAAAAATAAATTTTCCCCAAAGTGATTGGAATCGTAAGCATATTTAGCAAGCTGTTCAAAACAGTCGGTCTTTTAGCTGTACGCCTTGATTTGGCTAAACTACGGCTGAAAAACGGGAAAGAAAAATCGAATTTTTGACTAAAAAGTGAATCTCGTTATTTTGACCAAAACCGTATTCCCATTTTTTCACCCTAAAAATTTAGTTTTTTGGCTGCTATAACAAAACTAATCGTCAGATCGAAGAATGCCATACCTCGTTGAACTCGTTGTTTACTTTCCAATCCATTGGCATTAAAACCTGAAAATTTTTGATTTTTGTCATATTTTGCAAAAAAACACGATGCACCCCCTACAAAAAATCCGAAAATGGGTCAAAAAATAAATTTTCTTAAAAATGATTGGGATCGTTAGCATGGCTAGCAAGCTGTTCAAAACAGTCGGTCTTTTAGCTGTACGCCTTGATTTGGCTAAACTATAATTAAAAAACTGGAAAGAAAATCGCAATATTGACTAAAATTGAATATCGTATTTTTGACAAAATAGAAATCCCCTTTTTTTGCCCAAAAAAATTCGTTTTTTGGCTTAAAAACTGCCAAGACAAATGGTGTTCTTGCCTAAAATCGAAATATTTTTTTTCGCCCAAAAAATCCGTGATAACCTGTCGTATAAGTTATATTTTTTAGGTTTCTTTCTAATTTAATTTTTTTAAACTTAAAAACATCAAGCAAATGTGTATTGTAAACTTAAAAAATGTTCTTCCTTGGTTTTATGGTTAAAAAACAAATGTTTTTATACTTTGTTTTAAACTATTTGGAGGCTGTTTTCTTCAGTCATATAAAACACATATGGAAAGTGAGTGGGTGAAAGTGGTTGTGTGTCCAAATGCACGTGGTGCGGCATCGTTTTCGTCGTCTGGTCTGGCATCAAAGCCAACCACCGGCCACAGCCTTCGTCCTTCGTCCTGCGTCCTGCGTCCTTCTTCGGCTTCAGCTGCTGCTTTTGCGTAATTTTCGAGATTATTTCGCACACACACACGCATAGGGGGTTGTGTGGGAGGTGGGTGGGCAGGGGCAGGGGAGGACCATGGACACACAGCCATGCATAATGATGTTGGCTTGTCCTGGACAGCAGCAGGCGCCCACTGGATGGGCCGATGGGTGGTTGGGTGGTTGGGTGGTTGGGTGGCTGGGTGGTCTTGTCGTAGTTATTGCTTGCGGGCATTCATTTTAATTTTAAAACAACAGCAGAACGAGCCAAGGCCTAGAACACACAGTGCTTACAAATGGCAATCAATTTCAGACGCACACACACACACACACACCCACACTCCTAGAACCCTACACCCACACACACACATGGTTACAAGGGTTGTGCGAAGCACTCACATTGCCATCTTGTTGCGAACATCTCTGGAAAATTCGCAGGAGCGAGGCGGTCAAACGAGCAGCGGCGAATGGAAAATGGCAAATGGTTAAATGGAAATTGGCAGTTGGGCGAAAGAAGAATTTCTTATTCCCTGCTGCGAAGAAAGCCCCAAATGCACTATAAATAGAGAAATTGGAATGATCTTAAAAAGATAACAGAAGGGAAGAATAGGGAAATATTTATAGGGAATACAAAAGCAGATCCTTTGTTAAAATCAATCCATATAAATAATCTTTCTTATTTATTTTATTTATTTATTATTATAATCTTTCAAACCCTAAATAGTAGTTTTAGGACCACTACGTATGTATAATATCGGATCTCTCTCTAGGGAGAAAGATAATTATATTTGTACTTTGAGACGATATATCTTCTAATTTTGGTTTCTTTGTTAACCTTATATTAAGATATTTTGTTTTTAATATTGGAAATTTAAAGAACAGGAACCAAAAATAGACGTTCTTATAAGATATCAAACACCAATGAGGAATTGTAGTTATAGATATTTGTTTTAAGGGAAAGAAACTTTTTAAATCATAATTGTTATTGTTAAATCATATGCCCATGGGGTTTGTAAATCATAAAACTCTTAAATAATCTATATTCTTCTTACTTAAAACTATTAAAAGATTCAAAAATGCAGGCACATCTATAAGAATAGCATACTTCAGTGATGCTTTCGTTTTGACTAGGAAATATTTCATGCAAGATATTTATGCCACAATTCCGCATAGAATCCGATTAAGGCATCAAATGGCTCAAGTTGCGACCATCAAGTATAAACGATTGCATTGGCCCTTGTGGGCTGCCTAATCATTCTCTTCTTTTCAGACGTTTTTTGTCTGTTTTTGGGATTGGGTTTCGGTTTAATAGAGATAGAGATAGAACCCAGCTTGACCTGCAAACGCCTCAGCTGGAGTGGGCACCATTCATCAGCGGCCAACGATATTCGGATGGTCGAAATGGAAATGTACCCCTAATCCCATTCACTCCTGCTTTCTACTTTCTACTGCTTTCTTCTGCTTTCCCCAACTGCGAGTTAACTC
Source organism: Drosophila suzukii (assembly GCF_043229965.1). Classification (NCBI taxonomy): domain Eukaryota; kingdom Metazoa; phylum Arthropoda; class Insecta; order Diptera; family Drosophilidae; genus Drosophila; species Drosophila suzukii. The sequence continues at coordinate 10,657,208 of NC_092084.1, read as the reverse complement.
CTTTGGATGCTGGATGCTTTCAGTGTCATTAGTTTTGAATAAGCCATAAATTAAAGATTAAAATATATGTCCGTGCATATAAATATATTTGCATGGGTAGGTGTGTGTGTGTGTGTGTGTGTGTGTGTGTATATGGACAGTGGAGTCCTTCTTACATGGCTACCCCCTTTTTTGGTAATGGGGGGTTTGCTAACTGGCAGTGGGAAGGGGGCAAGTTAAAGTGAAAGTGAAAGGGAAACATAAGTCCAACAATGGCCCAAAGGCTGCCTAACGACATTGCCAGGGGTGGAGTGTGAGGGGGGGGGGGGGGGGGGGCAGGACAATGACGAAGGCGCTCTAAGCAGCCCCCCTCCACGCACACACACGTGGACCAACCCCAAAAAGCATTACAAATTTGCATATGTGTGTCCGTGTCCATGTCCATGTTTGGTGTCCCTGTGTGCGAGTGCCAAAAACTGCTGGCGTAGGTAAATTAGTTGCTCTATGAATGTGCCAAAGTGTATCTGTGTGCGTGTGTGTGTGCGAAGGTGGTGTGCACTGTTATCGAACACTCTCATATTCCCCACAATCTCCTACTTCACTGAAAAAAATAAAGGTATAACAGCCAACAAGAGAAGAGGATTTTGTATAGGGAGTATAGTATAAACATATCTTGAAGAAACTTGAAGAATTAATTTTATTCCATTAAATAGCCTAGCTAAAGAACTTTTAAAAATGAGACTTTAGAGTATTATAAACCTTGGTATAGGTATCCTATATCCTTAAAACATATTCTTCTTGATTCGTTTGAGATAATAATATATATTATTTTTTAACTATTGTAACATATTGTCGTTTTAGTTTATAAAAAATAAATAAACCTGATCTATATCGTATAGCTATCGTTTTAATAAAAGTTTTTGAAAACATTTCTGGTTTCTTTACCGTTTTTAAAGCGGTTTCAGATTAGTGAAAACTTTTTTTTTAAAGATTCTTAAGAGGTTATAAGATGATACCCAAAGAATCATGGTAAATAATAATCCCTAACTTTTTATTTACTTATTATTAACTGGATATTAATAATAATGGAATACATCCTTTATCTGAATACAATTTTTGTTTAGTTTCTAAGACAAGTTCCTCTACTGAATGATACGATTTTTCTCTCAGTGATTTCATCTGCAGTAGGAATGTTCCTTTAAAACCGTAAGTTTATGCGTGTGTCTGTGTGTGCTGAGTGGTTTGGGGTGGTGAAATGGGGGAAGGGGGGTGGTAAAGGGGGCGAGCAGCTTGGGCAGTTGTTGGCCAAGCACACACACACACACATGGACACACACACTTACGGAAACAGGCTCACCCACACATAGGCAAGTTGAAATGCTCATCTGACGCATGCCCAACAAAGTATGCAACACAATTGGGCTAACTATGTTGCCTCCTGATTTATTGGGGGTGTGGTTGGGGGTAAAGGGTTAGATTTTTGGGGAAATCATGTTGTTGTTTGTGTGAGCTTGTAAGTGTGTGTTTGCAAGTGTGTGTGTGACAAACAATGGCCAGGAGGAACATGGAGCAACCCTTACAACATACAATCTACAACCTACAACTACCATTCCCATTCCCATTCCCATTCTACAAAATGCGAAAACTACAAATGAATGCCCACCGAATCCCTCACAGTTGGAGTCGCCTCTTGTCTAAGCCAAATATTTCGCTTCCCAGTTTTGATTATCAAAATAACTTAATTTATGTGGCCCCAGCTAAGAGTGTGTGTGTGTGGAATTGGGAATGCCAGTGAGTTTCTACTAAATGGCAGCTTAAATGACGTAAATGTAGCATTGCTGCTGGCCCTTTTTTGGGTAAAGATGAAGGCATTAGGCAAAAGTTTTACCCCAAAAATGTTCCGAGTTTGATTGTCATTGCCCCATCCTCATTTTCATCCTCTGCCATTGTGATTGCTCCTGGTTCGGCAATAACTATTAAAATAAAATGCCCAACTTTGCCATTCATTAAACACTTGTCTCCGGCGATCGCTTGGTGTATCTCACAGTTTTACGATAGTTTGTATCTCATTCCGCAAAATAGTAGGACGTGAACGATTAAAACTAATGACATTGAAAAGGGTTTCAGGTTTTCCATTCGGAGCCTCAAAGTATTTGTAGGTACTGGACTTTAGAAGGTAGATATTATAAGATAATAAGTATCCAAGAACATCTTCATTTCAGGAACAATCTTAGGAAAAGAACGAAAATCGACTTCGTATTTACTAAAATATATAACAAAACCAATAACTTTCTAGACTCAAAAGATTACTAGTTTAAGGATTTAACTCCATATTCTATTTTAATAATATTTAAATGTTCATCCAAGGTTTCCCTTGCTTGCATTTAATACTTTGAAAGGGATATGCTCGAATCCCATGCAACATATATTTTTATTAATAGTTACTGCTCATTATCTACAAAATCAATTAAATATATGGATTAGAGCAAGGAGTTCATTACAAAGGCCAGCGTTATTGACTTGTTTTCTTGCAGATTCCAGTCCATCAACTCCCCTTTTTTAGGATCCTTTCCTTGGGCTAAGTACTTGAGCGCAAGGATTGAGAGTGAAAGGCCCACCAGGTCCAATTAAACATAATTGCCGACCTACCAACTCAACCCGTGCCCTATAAATCCCCCCCCCCCCCCCCCCCCCACCATATACTGTCCCTTTCAAACAGCTGCAAAAAAAGTTTTCAAAGAATGGGAACAAAGGAAAAAAACGAAGAAAATGATTGGACCCCCTCGGTAAAAAGCTGCGAATACGCAATGCCCGTTTCTGGCCCTTGGTCCTTGGTCCTTGGTCCAGTAAATAGAGCCCAGGTCCTCGGACACCCCAGCATCCCCGGGAGTGTGCCAGGCGTGTGCTGGGAAGGGTTGGTCCAGCCAAACTGGGTAAATGAAAATTGGCATTTATATAAATAAATTCAAAATGCAAAGTGAGACGCAAAAAAGAAAAAAAAAAAGAGAAAATTATAAGAACGAAAGTTGGGAAAAAAGGGTGGCTGGCTGGGTGGAGGGTTAAACGGAGATTGAGAGGCCATTAAGATAATCAATCTCATTAATAAAAAGAAATTCTTTTTGCATCAGTGAGTTGATGCTTGGGGAAACTGGAAGATCCAGACACTGGCCAGAGATCTCTTTTCCATAAGGTTCGTCTCTCTGGCTTCTAGTTTTAAAGGTTTTTGGTCTCCCCCTTTGTTGGGCAACTGACCGGACTGAAAAGTCCTCTTACTTTTACTCTTTCCGGTCCCTCACACTACCTCTACCATTCTCCAACCTACACGTTTTTTGCTTACTTTCACTTTTACCCGAAATTTTTCTTAACATACCCTTTTCCAAAAGGGTTATTCACTTCTACAATCTTAAGATATCTTCCAATGTTAAGATATTACTAGTGTTTTGACCATTTTCCATTGAAAATTGTAATGACATGTATATCTATCTATCTAAATTTTAAGGATCATATCATCATATTACTTTGACCATATTACAATCGTTACTTGTAGAATGAGGGACATATTATAAACCTATTACAAAGGAAAAAATTGTTTTAAGCTTATATAAATATTTTATCATAGCTAAAAACGAAATAAGAGTTGCTATTGGAACTATCCCTTTACCCTCGACTATCAGACTTGTTTTAATGAGTTCTAAGGGTATCCCAACTTTGGTGCTCTGAGATTCATCCAGTCACTTTCTGCCCATTGAAACACCTTCTTTTTTCACTAGTTCCACCCCTTTTACAGCGTGGTCCGTTCGCAAAAAGCCCAAGTCCTTTCGTTTTTTATTTACTCGCCTTGGAGCGTGCATTTTATGTCCGAAGCAGGAAAATGTTCCCTCTATTTCGCCTTTTTTCTCTCTCTGATATTTTTTTTCACTCAACATATATTCGCAGTTTTTTCAATCCTTCTTCTTCTTCTTTTGCAACGCCTACATCTTCTGCTTCTTCTTCTTTTCGGTCTTGGGGCTTTTTTTCGGGTGTTTAAATTAGAACTTTGTTCGTGCTTTGAATTTTTAAGTTATAAACTCAAGGGGGTATTCCTCCAGAAGCAGTCACCCCCATCCCCCTCTTTTTTTTCACCCCCTCTTGTCCAGTCTTTTGACTTTCACTTTTCTCCCTCTTAACCATTTCTCTTGTTTGGCCAGGAGAAAAAAAAAAATTGAAAGAAAATTTTCGACTAAAGGGGAAAATGAGTTTTTTTTTTTCCCGGGCACTGGGGGGCTAAAGGCGAATTTGAAAGGGGTGGGTGTTACATTGGGTCCACTCTAAATGCTCCACTGTGGCCACCCCGAACAGCTGCTCAGCAGAGCCACCTCCTCCCAATCCATTGGGCAAATGCCAGGGCTCAGATCCTTGGGGTTATTATCAAATTGAATAAAAATAAATGCGACTTCATGTGAGTTTAAATTTGGCCATGGGTGATGGTAGGGGTGGCCCTGGGTTTCCCGGCTAATGGGAGTGTTACGAAACTTGTTGCTACTGGCTCTAACGAGCCGAGAATCTGTCTGGGGACTGGGAACCGGAATGGGAAGGGGAATGGTATCGGGGTGTCGAGGAACCACATGAGGGATATCTCTATTCGGGCCTAAACTCCCATGCGCCAATTGCATCATTAGAAACGCTACAAAACTAATACGAAAATCCTTGAATAGGGGTTCTTAGAAAAACTAGGGATTTTGAGTGAATTTGAATTTCTAATGGCCATATGACACTTACCTTAATTCCAACTAACTAAATCTATAACTAACATATTTATAAACATTTATACTTAGATTTTATATGCAGTTTTACCTTTTTTTAGGTTCTTAAATTAAATTCTTTAATTAAATCAATCAAATAAAAGCAAGTGTCATAAGGCCACCACAACTTTCTTTTGCAATTAGTTTAAAAAATATTAATTCTAGGTACTAAATCAAATAGGGAAATCGGATTAGACAAGATTTGATGCTTTAAGTTTTGATCTACGTTAATAATAACTTATTTCTCCAAAAAAGAAATTCAGATTTTATCGTTTCCCAAAAAATTTGATTATAATGGTTACAAGCTGTGTATGTACCCCATAAACATATTTTTATTAGGCTCTTTTAATAAGTGGAAACAACCAGGAACCCAAATGGGCAATTGCTTGTGTTGAAAATTACTCACAGAATTAAAATTCAAAATTGACTGCTCATTTTCTGCATAAACTATTAGAAATGTGTTTATAAGGGTTGAAAGAAAATCTTTCCCATGAAAGCGGATAATATATGGCAACAAATGTGTTTTTGAAAAAAATGAATGTAAATTAAAAATCGAGGGATGTAATAATGGAACATAACTTCCAGAAAACCACAAAATTTTAATTTGTCCACCTTTATATATTGATGAAAAAATTATGACAGTTTTCCAACCCTTTTATACCGATTAGAAATAAACAATAAAATCAAAAATTAAGTAGGTTCCCAACCTATTTTGATTTTAAAGAACCCTTTTTTTATGATGGCAGCCTTAAAAAATTTTAATTTTAAATAAACTTTAAGCAAACTTTGTAATCACAATAATATCCAGTTAAAAAAAATGCTTGGTGCATCTTTTTATACCCAAAATCAGTGAAGGATGCACCAAATCGGGATAAGATACTCCGCCGAACCATGAATAACCGAGTTGACCCAACTGTCGCCGAATCCCCGCCAAGTTTTCTCAACTATTTACACATCAAAGCCAAATTAACGTAATGAAAGATTTATACAATTTACCCATTTTCTTCAGTTAACAATTCGAGTGAAAATCCTACAGATAAACACACGAGGAAGTTTATACTACGTATAAAAGGCGAAAACGGGAAAAACCGGACATTGGCAAAGGGCAAAAGGGGTTGGCCACCCCCAATATGCTCCATCCCCAACCCCCCCCCGTTGCCCAATAAAAATATATATACATATGTATATGTATTGAGGGAAAAATGTAAAAAATTACATAAATGTAATTTCTGTCTGTGTTCGAGCCACATAGATCAACCCCCAACCATCAAGGCCTGGTTATTAAATTTTTCCTTTTAAAAATAAATGAAAACTAAATAGAAACCAGGGGAAAGGGGAAGGGGGCAAAAATGTGATTTTACCCCCATTTCACTCTTTTCGATTTTTTATAACCCCCCTCCCCTAATTTCCTTTTTTCCTCGACCTCCCTGCTTTTCCCCTCGCCGCATAGATTTATCTCGTCCGCTGGCGAAACTTTTTAACCCTTTTGTTTAATTAAAAAACACAGAAAACGAACGGGAAAAAAAGGCGAGGAAAAGCGAGAAGTAGAAGAAGACGACGTGAAATAGGAAGATGATGAACAAGGACGAGGAGGAAGGACGAAGGACGAAAGGCGAAGACCATGATAGGACAGCTGGCGCAGGATTTTAAAATGCTTTTCAATACAAAAAACGAAAAAAACGAACAAAAATGAACAGAAAACGAACCCAAACGCACAAAAAAAAAATTATAAAAAAAAAAAATGGAAAGCAAAGTACATAAATTTCGACAGCCGTTGTCCTAAAAAGGGGTAAAAGAGGGTTGGGCAGTGGCGGCGGCGGCGGCTGTTAACAAAAAAAAGAAGAGAAACCAAAGAAAAAGTAAAGTAATTATTTTGCATTTGCGTAGATAAAATTAACGATGATGGCGAGATGCCCTGAGAAAAATCCGTACAAAGGGAAAAAAGAGGAAAAACTGAGATGGTCAAAGGGGCTAGACAGAGTCGGATGCACTGCGGCAAAGTGAGAGGGAGAATGGCCAAGTCAGTGACAATGCGGCGGAGGACCAACCCCCCCATCCTCAACCGCTTCCATAACCCCTTCCATAACCCCTTCCCTTACACCTTCCCCACCCCCAGGGGCGTCACTAACCCCATCATTATGCCAATTCGGCTGTCAAAACTTTGTGCGTACTTTGTTTGGTCCTTCTTCGCGTCTCTTTTTCTCGATTTTAACCCTTTTTTTTTATTTTTTGGTTGGTTCTTCTTTTTGTATTTGTCGCGCTTTATGGCCTTTAAGAATTTTCCACTGGGGTGGTCGGGGGCTGGCGCTGCCCCTAAGTGCGTCGGCTTGATTTTCGTTGCTGTGATTCCTTGCCGAACATCATTTGAATATGCATGAGCGCAGGGTTCTTTGATGAATGACACGTGCGTAGGCGGACAGGAGCACATGGTGTGGAAAAAGGGGGGTCAGCCGCGATCACTTATCATACGGATTGATACATATTTTAATTCTACATGAGATTTAACGAAGACCTTCTTACGTAAAAGGATGCAAGGCTAGAAATAAGAGCAACGAACTTTTATAAGGATCACAACCTACAAGACGAACTGAAATTTTTTTTTAGTTTTGTTTTTAAATTCTTTAAAGGGTCTTAAACCAGTACTGATTCATTGCCAAATTCGATTCTTATTCCTTATTACATTAAAACCTTTGAAGAAGAAACTAGAGATGATTAGCAGGATGTGGATTTTGGGGGTTAAGACCCCCCACTTGCTGGTTAAATCACTTTAAAAAATGCTATCCTAAAATTTGTTCTACAAAATCCCCCTCAACGAAAAACTGTCTACGCCACTGATGATCTGTGATCAACTGCCTTTGAAAAGTTAGGTGAGATCCCCTCGTAATTGACGCCCCTGCTGGTGCTTCCCCACCCCCTCAATTCTTACGCACTTTTTCCTCCTTACGCACTTTTTTTTTTGCATACACAGTGGGCGAGTGGAAAAAAGCTCTGGCCAAATAAAAAGGGGTTGATTATGGTCACTAGCAAATTGGTAGTACACAGGCACCAACACCACCCCCCGCCCACTCAGGTCCAGTTTGGACCAACCAACCGTCGGCGAGGACAAAACGAAAAGTGGAAAAGTGGTTGATTTTTCTTTATTTATTTATTCTTTTTTTCTAGATTTTTTTTTTTTTGTTTCATTATTTGATTTGCTTTTGCAATTTCGGCGCTAAGATTTTCGCTTTTCTTTTTCGAAAGGATGAGTATTGTACATGGGAGGTAAATAGAGCCAGCGAGCAAGCGAGAAAGGACAGTTTGATGGGGTCTGCTTCTAATGGTTTTTAAATTTTGTAATATTTCAATGTCATTTTCGGCTAATGCGCAGCGCGCGAGAAATTTCTGGTCCAAAAGGTACAGTTGGTGGCAAAGGGTCAGAGCGAAAGGAACCCCTTCCTTTACTGCTTCTTTTGCATGCGTTTAATTAGCCCGCAGCGCCATCTGTTGGCCAGCCGTTTTAGTTGATATTTGGAAAATTGTAAGACAATTTCGAAGAGGAGAAAATTGTGCGAGAGAAAGTGAATGAAAAATTGAACAGCACATGTATTGGCATAAATAACACACACACACACATGGGCAGAAATGTTGTCAAATAAACCAAATAGAGAGACAGACAAACGTTTCACACTTTCGTTATTTTTGGCCAGCGGGCAAAGTGAAAGCGAGCGAGGGAAAGCAGTCGGCAAAAAGGGGCAAAAGGCGAGTCCAGACGCAAGTGAAAGTCAAATGGGGGTAGCAACGCACAAGCACACACACACACAGGGACACAAACACACACACACCCAGCCACATGTGGCAAAAGCTAAAGAACGTAATCGCACGTAAGTCCTGACGTCCAGTAAAAAATTCAAAAAAAAAAAAAACGAAAATGCGAATTGCGAAAACAGGAAACGAGAAGTCCTGTGTAAAAAATTCATGCGTGTGTGTGAGTGTGTGTGTGTGGGTGGCACGGTCGAACTCACACACCCCCTTTTATCCCCGTCAGTCACAAGTCATTGGATGTCCTTCGTCCTTCGTCCTTCGCCGGCAGCTGCTGGCAATTCCCGGCCAATACAGCCAGACATCAACGCTTCAAATTTCAATATATTGAATAATACAGAGATCAAAGTTCTGTCCATGCACCCGTCGTTTTATTTTTTTTTTGGTTCTGGGGGCGGAGGAAAACTTGGAATACATTTGGGAAATTGAAAACATTTGCGGATGCCGGCGTTTTGAACTCAAGCGATTTGATCGGACTTCAAAAACAGGCCAAAAATTGCTCCTCTGGGAATACCTTACTCCTGTTTTCTGTGTCACTCATAAAGTATAAACTATTTGGTATACAAATGCAATTGGAATTAAATTCGAAGGGTTTTCTGTAAGTAAACATGTTACTTTTCTCAGTAATTGCAATTAAAAAAGCAAACACTGTTTCTTTAAAAATGAAACAAAATGGTTTAATCTTTATAAAGTATTAATAGTTCTGATAATAGAACTTTCTTAAGAGAAATAACAAATATTTAAAAGGTATTTAAAAAACATATATGGAACTAGTTTTGCTTATCACTAGGTCTTTATTATATTTAGAATCCTTTATTCAGCATGCGATATTCTGTGATACTTAAGTGCTTAACATTGTTGTATAATAATATAAATATAACTATCCATAAACCAACTACTGTAGAATACAAAACATTTTTGAACCGTCAAGGATCATAAAAATCTGATGATATAAAAGTAATTTCTTATATATATATATATAATGGGTGAGGGTATGTTAAATGTTTATCTTACTTTACATATTTTTTAATTTCATAAATATTATTAAAGTCCTTAAGTCTTATTAGGAAGGTGCTGTTTTTAAATTCAACTATTTAAAAGTAAAGTTAGCAACTATTGTGTCCTTCTTATAAGGACTAAATTTGGAAACACATTACTTGTATAACTTTTTAAATCGTTTCATGTTCGTCAGGGCGAAAAGAGTGTGTGCTGGGCCAGTATTCCCAGTTGATTGCCACTAAACCGCCCCCAGGCAGGCACACACACGTCCCCCTCATCATCCCCCCCCCCCCCCCCCCCCCCACCGAAATCCTGGTGCTCCTTAAGCCGTTTCCTGATTTGGCAGCCACGCTAATTTCCAAAAGCCTTGGCCGACGGCGCTTATGAGCTCTGGACCCATGAAGTTCGCATTACGTATGTAAAATAGTGCAGAAACGAACCCCAAAAACCTCAGACCCAAAAACCTAAAGTCCCGAACATTTGGACACAACTTGCGTACTTTACATACAACCAAAAAAAGGGGGGGGGGGGGGGGGGGGTTGGGTGGGCAATGTCCTTTATTGTAAGTTAAGTTGCTGTTCATGTGTGTGTGCGTGTGTGTGGGGTGGGTGGGCCTACAGTTTGGCATTCGCCATTCTTGCTCTGAAATTTAAAATGTTCTATGGAAATTGGTTTACCTATGTACGTGTGTGTGTGTGTGTGTGTGTTTTGGGTGGTGGGGGGTGCTCACCCTATACATATAGAAATATACCAGGTGGGCGTATGTGGGCAATGGCTTTCCCTACATAAACATTACAAAAGTATAGCCACACTCGACTTGAGATTCTCAATTGAAAACCAAGTTGTGTATGCATGAATATTTGTGAAAATACAGCAATCTCACAGCAAAAGCTAGTCTTAAATTTAAAGTTTTAAAAGGAATGCTGTAGTATGTTTTCTCGAATCTTACTTACTTGGATCCATTTCGTTTCGTATATCTATCTTAAACTATCGATGATTTTGACCCACTATCGAAGATATCGCTCTAAAAATATTGTTTTATTCTTATCTAAATTTTTGATTTTTGAAAAAGAATAAAATACTATATTTGGGTATATTTCACAAAACTAGGATCTGCATTGATCTTAGTTAAATCTTAATTGTAGAAAAATGTAGATAGCTATTAATTTTTAAGCAGTGGGATTTAGGCATTACGTTTCCATTAAAATACCAAAAACATTGTATTAGTTTCATTATATTTTATTAATATTTCTTTAACTTTGAGTAGTTTTCGATAGTATCGATACTATTGATGGTAAGCACTATCGATAACCAAAACTATCGATGGTAAACAAGTCTACGAAATAATAATAACTTTTCTAACAGATATAATTTTATAAAGCTAGAGATACCATTTAAAATTATGGGATATTGTCGCTTAATAATTTGTCAACTTGCTTATATATTAAAGACCTAAACTAACTTCCCTTCGATAACTGATAGGCATATTAAAACCATAAAGTAGAACCGATTTCCAAATCGATAATTAAATTTTATCAAAATGCATGATCAGTTTTTCCTCTGATTGTGGTTAATCCCCGAAAAAAGTCAGGTGATATGATTCCAGTTTTGCCCCACTGTGCGACATGAGGCTGGAATCGCCTCGGGCGATTGTGGATAGTGGAGCGGATAGTTGTGTTGGCCATAAATTATTAACCGTCCTTTGTAGTTTACAACCGCATCCCCATATTTCGCCGGGCCTGCTTGTACATACATAATGGGCAAGTCAGCGACACACTTTGAAGGGATTAAATTCTGTTTTTGTAATTAAGTTGAAATTTATAATCAAGGCGAGTTCTTGTTTGCCTGCAAAGGGTGCTGTTGGAAATTGTTTGAAATGGGGGGGGGGGGCTAGTTATATATAAGTTTGGCTAACTTCTGGTCATGCGTGTGTGTGTGTGTGTTTTCCTGTTTTGTGGGGCATTTTGTCTTAGGCAAAGTAGTTTTCAAGTCTGCGACCACAGACAAACAAATGGAAAATGGAGGATGGGTATGGGGATGGGGATGCTCGAATTCCGGGCGGAATGAAAGTTTGGGGCCAGCTTTTTTCTGGTAACTTTAACATTTCTACGCCTCAGCGCATTCGCAATCCGAGCTCAAATCCATAGCATACTTTTGCGGGCGGCATGCTTAATTTATGGCCGAACACACAGGATTCAGGGATCCCGATGCCACACACACCCGAATGTGTAGTTTTCTTTTCCTGCTATTTTAAAACCAGACCCAGTGACTTAGTTCCCACAGCAGGCACGGCTATTTGGGTTAAAGTCCTGCCGAGAAATGCAAAATCACGGCGAGATTCTTGTTTTTATTTATTTATTTTTATTCTTTATCCTGGCAGTGACAAGCCGAGGCGACACTAAGGCACTTGGAAAAAAAGGAGTTCTATCAAATGAACATGGGAAATCTACACAAACTAGGATTAGGTATTTTATAAAAATATCCAAAGGACACTTGAAAGAAAAAACTTGAATAAAATTATAAAAATCAAATGTCTAAAAATAGTTACAATCATATTATACGTGCGAAAATGATCCAAATATTTTTTGAAACATTTTAAAGATTATATTGTGGGTTATTTTACTAACGATCTTCCCTGGAACTTTTCTACCTTGAAATCTCTATAAGACAAACTATTTTCATAGATGATAAAGAGATAGAAATTTATTTACATTGAGTTATGTATGTATATGAAAGATGGGATCGATTTTTAACTCAGTCTTAGGACGTGTACACTATAATTTTTATATATTTCAGAAATATATCCATGTTTATTGTAAACGTTACTCGAAAAAACATAGATGTTATTTCAAGTTAAGGAAATAAATGCCCTTTATCATATCATGATAAATTTATATTGAGTTATACGACTAAAATATATAGTTTGTAGACCAAAGAAATGATTGATTTGTAACTCTGTATTGGGATTGTAACACTATTATTTTTCTAGTTACGATAAATGTTTCTATATATGGTTTTCGAAGGAACAGATATTCCTGAATTTGAGTGGGAATTTTTTTTGAGTGCACTGTTGCTGCCCAGAAATCAACCTCTGCGAATCACCACCCACCACCCCCGAGCTGGGTTGGCCTAAAAGGGTTGTCTTGTCCTTGTCCGCCTCTGACGGCCAGCGAAAGTTTACAGAAGAAAATCATTTGAGAAGAAGGGCAGAGAGAGAGAGAGAGAGGGAGATAGAGGGAGAAAAGAGACAGCTCGGACACAATTTCCTACTTAAAAAAAAGAAAATCGAAAGGGGGCATCTGGTCTGTCAACTACATAACATTGCGAATGAAAATTCAAGGGAAATTTCCCTTCGTTTTTTCCTGCGTTTTGTACCGCTCTTATTTTTTTATTATTTTTTTTTTGCTTCTTTAGGCACACACACACAGATACATTTGTATATACATATGTATACAATTGGTTTTTATATAATTTATCATTTTCCGTTGGCGATTTTTGGTCCTGCAGTCGTCCGAAAATTCTCGTTGAATTTTCTTTTTTTTATAGCATACTTTTCGGGGGCGGAGGCTTGGATGCGCCGTATTTGACCAACAAGTCACATGTGAGCAAGGGAACTATGAAATATGGCTGCGATGGGGTAAGAAAATGTGTGTCTGGGCCTCATTTTTAATGATATATGCATATGCAGGAGCAGGAAGACGAGATTGTTTGTGTACTTTGCCCTGCTTTTTCGTGCATGTCAGCATTTCTGATTCAAAGGAGAAAGGCTAATGGTAATTCCAAGTGGCCAAAATGGGGAAAGAATCATCCTCAATGGCGATCGATTTTATTTATTTGTTAAAAAAGCATATCTTTTGTATCTAGATACATACCAAATAAATAAATGTCAAATTCAAATGGAGTTCTCTTTTATTAATCGATTTAAGGGGGAGAAAATATATATTTTTTAGATAACTCTTTGTAATGGTTTTTCATAAAGTTGAATTTGATGAGATTTTTGTGGAAAATATTTTTCTGTAAGCTTTATTTCATTAATATTTTATTAAAAATCATATTAATGTTTTTATAGTTGGGAGTACTTAACCCTTATTCTTTAAAGATCTCTAAATCGGTTATGGCCACCTATGACACCTACTTAAATCTCTACTAACTTACTGGATTTACTTTTAAAAGCAATCTAGATAAAAAATGGTTGCTCAACTGAAAACCTTAGGAATTTATGATCTATGTACTTTTAAACATAGATATAAAGTGAGAACAAAAAGTTTGACATGAGTTTTTTAAATAACCTTAGACCAAAATCAAGCAAGTGCCATGGGAACTTCAAAAATAAATGAAATACAAGGGATCATTTGGGAATTTCTTTTTTGTTATTACTATTTATTATTTACCTTTATCTTAAGCGCGGCTAATGATAGTGAATGGTAAATGTTTGTCTTAAATGCCTTGTGACCCAAGAATGACCCCTTCCGGTGATAATTCCCCCGAATCTAAACCCACTGTGGCTACTTTATTTGCAGCCCGTCATAAACTTGCAGCCTGCGTTTTTGGGCACAACTCATTTCCGGCCTAGGCAGATAAGCCCGTGGTTCGTGAGGTCCGCGGGTTTTTCTTCGTTTCCGGAAAAGCGTGTGGAAGTGGAAAGGCGGGATCGTTGCATGCCACCAGCTAGCCAGCTCACCAGCCAACCACCAGGACACTTTGCTCCTTCTCCAGGACAATCTGTCCACCTTATCATGGTAATAACTGTAAGCATGTAAGCCTGGCCAAAGGGGGTGATTTCGTATTTTTCTTTACATTTCTTTGGCCGCTTTTTCTTTTTTTTTTTTGCCGACGCAATTTCTGGTAACCCTTTTGGGCACTTTCACCCACCCCGCCCATCTCTCTGAACCGCTTTCTCTTTTAGAGATTTTCGCTCGGTTTTTTATGTGTGCAGGAGCATTGTTGTTGCTGTTGTTGTTCCTTGTATATTTTCTATATAATTTTGTGCGTTTGCTTGCTTTCACTGCTGGCTTCTCATCCTTTCTCTACTTTTTTTGTGCTGGTCAGCTTTTCTGCACGCTTGGCAAACATCGCAAAAAAAAGAAAAATAACAAAAGGGGTAGGAAGGGTAGAAAGGCTTTTTAAGGTTCCAAAGGGGGGGGGGGGGGGGGGGGGGGCTAAGGTTCTCAGAAAGCCATAGCCAATTGTCCAAACGAACATTGTACGATTTGCGTGTACAGTGGATACTGCCACTGTTAACTTGATAATATGTCTTATGATTTTGATTAATTAAAAAATCACTCTTTTCATCATATAAACATCAGCTATTTATGTTCCAGACCC